>NC_138346.1:94197265-95525390 GCF_046562875.1 Panthera onca
CCCCCCCCCCCCCCCCCCAGTGCTCCTTCCTCCTATATCTTCCCTGTCCTGGCGAATCTTCATACCAAAAGTTAATCCCAGCTCCTCAGAACTGGAGATTTGGCCCCCACTCCCCCCGTCTGTCCACACACCCCCACCCCCTCCGTCTAGGAGTGGCCTCTTTGTGTTTTGGTTTGGTTTTTTCCCTCCCAAGGTTTTTTTCTTCCCCCTAGTGGGCGGGGTAGAAGAGTTACAAAAGATGTGACTTTGAAACCCTCTGAATCTCAGCGCCCTTTTGTTCTAAACAAAGAATTTTGTAACTGGTTCTACTAAAGAGTGATATAATGAAGGGACTTGGGGGAACATGGGGAAGAGGGCTGGAGCAGTCTGTAATAATTCTCTTGTGCCCTTCCCTCACTACTTCAGTGGGAGGAGAATGTCCTGAAGAAGCCTGGGCTGAGTTGGGTTTTGTTAATTGCTTTTTAAAAATTCCAGAGACATGTTTTTGAACTTGGAGAATGCCAACTGTACTTGAAAGTTAATATCCATTCCCTTGCTTCTTTTGCAGATATACCCTTCAGATAACTACACTGAAGATGACTTGGGCTCAGGCGACTATGACTCCATGAAGGAACCCTGCTTCCGGGAGGAAAATGCACATTTCAACCGTATCTTTCTGCCCACTGTCTACTCCATCATCTTCTTGACTGGCATAGTGGGCAATGGATTGGTCATCCTGGTCATGGGTTACCAGAAGAAACTGAGAAGCATGACAGACAAGTACAGATTGCACCTATCTGTGGCAGACCTCCTCTTTGTCCTCACACTTCCCTTCTGGGCAGTTGATGCTGTGGCAAACTGGTATTTTGGAAAGTTTCTGTGCAAGGCAGTCCATGTCATCTACACAGTCAACCTCTACAGCAGTGTCCTCATCCTAGCCTTCATCAGTCTGGACCGGTACTTGGCTATTGTCCATGCCACCAACAGTCAGAGGCCAAGGAAGCTGTTGGCTGAAAAGGTGGTCTATGTTGGTGTCTGGATACCTGCCCTCCTGTTGACTATTCCTGATTTCATCTTTGCTAATGTCAGAGAGGCAGATGGGAGATATATCTGTGACCGCTTCTATCCCAATGACTCGTGGTTGGTGGTATTCCAGTTTCAGCACATCATGGTTGGCCTTATCCTGCCAGGTATTGTCATCCTGTCCTGCTATTGCATTATCATCTCCAAGCTCTCCCACTCCAAGGGCTACCAGAAGCGCAAGGCCCTCAAGACCACAGTTATCCTCATTCTGGCTTTCTTTGCCTGCTGGCTGCCCTACTACATAGGGATCAGCATCGATTCCTTCATCCTCCTGGAAATCATCAAGCAAGGATGTGAGTTTGAGAGCACTGTGCACAAGTGGATTTCCATCACCGAGGCCCTAGCCTTTTTCCACTGTTGCCTGAACCCCATCCTCTATGCCTTCCTTGGAGCCAAATTTAAAACCTCTGCCCAGCATGCACTCACCTCTGTGAGCAGAGGGTCTAGCCTCAAGATCCTTTCCAAAGGGAAGCGGGGAGGACATTCTTCTGTTTCAACTGAGTCCGAGTCTTCCAGTTTTCACTCCAGCTAACACTGATCTAAAAGACTTGTATACATTAAAGAACTTTCTTTTTTTAAGTTACACATTTTTTCAGATATAAAAGACTGACTGATACTGTACAGTTTTTATTGACTGTTGGATTTTTTTCCTTGTGTTTCTTTAGTTTTTATGAGGTTTAATTGACTTATTTATATAAATATTTTTTTGTTTCATGTTGATGAGTGTCTAGGCAGGACCTGTGGCCAAGTTCTTAGTTGCTGTATGTCTGGTTGTAAGACTGTAGAAAAGAGAACTAAACATTCCAGAGTGTGTAGTGAATCACTTAAGCTAGAAATGATCCTCAGCTGTTTGTACATAAATAATCTCTCCATTCCAATGGAACATTTTCTTTTTCCTGTTCTTAAATTGTTTGGTTACACTATGTGATTTTGCTGTAGAAGGTGGCACTTAATAACCAAAGCCTGAAGTGATATAGAAATGCTGGTTTTTTTAGTTTTCAGAAGTGGATTGATTTCAGCACCTACAATGTACAGTCTTTGTATCAAGTTGTTAATAAAAAGTTCATGATAAACTTACTCACTGTTATGTTCTGATTTCTGTTGACATTCCTTTGGCTGACAGAAGGCAAAAATAATACATTTATGGCATGTCAGGTCCTATCCTAGTTGTAATATTTTATTTAACCCTTATCACAAATCTCTGATAGGAACTCTGGCTCAATTAATAATAATAATAATAACATTACTATTAATAGAACTATAGTTCTTTTTTTTTTAAGTTTAAAGTTTATTTATTTACTTTGAGAGAGAGTGCAGGCAGGGGAGGGGCAGAGAGAAAGGGAGACACAGAACCTTCAGGCTCTAGGCTGTCAGCAAAGAGCCCAAAGCAGGACTCAAACTCATGGACCTGTGAGATCATCTGAGCCAAAACCAAGAGTCGAATGCTCTACCGAGTGAGCCACCCAAGTGCCCCAATAGAACTACATCTTGTAGAGCAGGGAACTGAGGCACAGAAGTCCTAAGTGACTTGGTTAAAGGCATGTGACAAGTAGCACAGCTAGTATTCCAAACCAGGGAATCTGTCTTCGAAATCTTAAGATTTAACCACTTTCAACTCCTAGACATTTAGAAACATCCAGCCAGTTCCTGTTCCTATGAAAAATAATCTTTCTGAAGGATAAACATGTGCAAAGGAAAAAAAGTATGCGTTACCATGTTTTAGATTTTACAACTGACCCCTTGTATAATCTAGGTCTGTGCTGTGCCAAGGATTGCAAGCTTTTCTCCTCTGATCATCTCAACCTAGATACCATCACTCCTTTTTCACACAAAGGAACTGAGATTGCGAGACTTTCCACAACTTGCACTTTCAAGGGGACAAACCAGGGGTTGATTCCATTCATCATTCCAGCACTTGTTCTTCACTGCACCCACTATTGTCCCCCAGAACACCTGGTCGTAAGTCAACTGAACTACTGTTGAAAATAAAGCCAAAAGTGAATGTTTTCTTCATAAAATTAACCATGCCCAAAATACCCCTCTTGCAATATCTTCTATGCAAATCTCCACACTTAATCTATTGTAACACCTAGCACCTGAAGGGATTAGCCAAGCAGATAAAAGTTAAATTCGTGCTTTCAGAGCTCAGAAAAAAAGGTATACTGAAGCAAGCTCCTGATTGCCCACATTTTGCACAAGAGTTTGGAGTCTTATGTAACAACACCCATAGCTATTGACAATACCATTGTGCAAGCCCCAGGCTCTTGAGTAAATTTCAGCTCCAGTCTCTGCTTAAAGATAATTTCTAAACTATATAGCAGCCATACCTATCTCATTTTGGATCACAAACAGGGCAATCCAGGCATGCACTCAAAGATAATATCCAGGATATAATTAAGGCAATATTTGGTCTACTTTTCGTAATTGTTTCTGGCACAGAAAATCTATTTTGGAGGAAAAATTGCAATGTATTATCTTTCTGAGGCAAATCACATTTGTTGAAGGCAAATTATAGATCCTTTGAAGGGAAATAACTTAATTACTTAAAATAGAATCCAATTTGGCTGTACATTTCTGCTGCAGTATATGGATCTGGAATAATTCAGAGTGGTATTCTTATTCCACTTGAGAACACAATTAGATTTTATATAGGAAATTATCTTGAGGTTTCTTGGTTTTCCCTGGGAAGCCTAATTGGATCACCCTTCATTTAAGCATAGTTTTACATGTACTCTTTCAAAGGCTTACTCTTAAAACCATGACCATTGTAAAAGACTTCACTTGAACTTTCTCTATAAATATTTATTCTTGAGACAATAGAAGAAATCCTTGGAAGGAATTCGTTTTCTTTCTCATCTTGGCTTGAGACCTAGTCACCCCAGATTCCTCTCCTTTACCCTGGAGTCACAACAAAAGGAACCGAGCTGAAACAAAATTCCCAGTGTCACCAGTCTTAATGGATATTTCATTCTCCCTTAGAACAAAGGTGGGATAACTCTTTTTAAAAAAGAAAAAAAAGCTTTGGCTCTCACCCAGCCCTGAAAGCCCCACCTCCCCATCATTCTCTGTCCCCACCCTGCCACGTTCTGAGCTGCTCCAAAGCGTTCCCTGTGTCGTGGTTTGTTCGACAATGCTGGGAAACCCAGTCTGCTAGTCAGCCCTCACATGAAGTAGCTGATTGTTCCCTCTCCTCATCCTTTATGAATGGGGCCCTTGAAGGTCAGTAATGTAGATCCAGTTGTATAATGGAAGCTAAAATATTTAAATTGTATGCATGCTGCCACTAATGGCATAAATATGACATCTGAGCTATTAATAACAGTAAGCCTTTAACTGGGGAGGAAAGAAGATGTTTTTATCTTGCAAAGCCTTTGTTTTCCCAAAATGCCACTCGGCAATTCACCTCCCCCTACTGTGGGCTTCTCAGCCTCCTTTTGTGGTTATGCCTATGTTAAAATAATAATTCTGGAGTACTCTTTTAGGAGGATAACCTACAGGTTTTATTTTAACAATTTAACAAGCTTGACTTTCTCCAAGCTTATTGTCAGATAGTAAAGGCTCCACAACGAGAAGTGAGTTGTCATTATTTCCATGTAATACTTACTTAGGAGGGGCGAGGACCACTGAAAGGAAAAATTCACATTACTTTAGAAAATAATCTAGGCATCCCCTAACCCTTAAAAACGTGTCATTGCAGCCTGGCATTGTAGGGCCTTATACCCAGCCCACTTTGAGGAGGTCTCTACTTGGCTGTCAATGTAGCTTAGCCAGTCAGTGCTGGAGATCCAAAAGTTAGCCAGAGAAATGACCTTTCTATGAGCACAGACTACGAGAAATGTTGAAATGAATCCTTTCAAAGCAGTAGCTCTCACCTGGGGGGGGGGGGGGGGGGAGGGGATTCCCCCCCCCCCCCCCAGGAAATATTTGGTAAACTCTGGAAACATTTTGAGTTATTATACTGGGATGGGTGGGCAGGTGGGTAGGTAAATTGCTACTGGCATCTAGTGGGTAAGGGCCAGGGATGCTGCAAAACATTCTACAGTTTTTCAGCCCAAAGTGTCCAATAGTGCTCAAGACTGAGAATGCTTTTTCAAGATGAGGGCCATGGGATGATAATAATTATGAAAAAAAGGGTATATCCAAGCATTGCAATCCCATGAAATTATCAATGGGCAGAGTTCCAGAGCCTCCCTTCAGCCCTTCTACTGGGTCTCACTTCAGTGCGTTCTCATTCCCCCTTACTCCACACACACCATTCTCTTCCACCTTTACTTCTGTTGGTCTTCTTCTCTCATGCTATGCTAGGAAGTTATCCCACAAAGGGCAATAAATGGTAGAGGGTGACTGCTGCAGATTCTCCAGCTTGCACCCAATATCTGTCTCCCCAAAGACCACAGTGTTTACTCACTTAATCCTCACCACAGCCTGTGACTCCATTTGGAACACTTCCCACTTTTCTCCTTTTACTTAGAAAATAAACAAGGAGTGATGAGGTACCAGGCCATTGTTTCATTGTCTGCAAATGACTTGGATTAATTTAAATCAATCCTATTAAGTCCAACAATTAAAATCTGAAACCTTCCGAAAATCCTTCTTTCAACTGAAAATGCAAACTGTTTGCAGCTTGAGTGGAGGGTTCCACAGTGTTAAGAAGCCACAGAAGGGGGGAAGAATTTTTCAAAATCAAACAAATAGAGGTGCTCAACCAAACCATAGCCAGGTGCTGGATGTTTATCTGGTAGAGCCAGTGCATGATTAAATTGATTTACATATTACAGTTCAATTAACTAGAACCCACCTCATCAACACTCTTAATTAAAGGGAATTACTTCCTCCTATTTGACTCTGTCAGAAGGAAAGTAATGTTTATTGAGAGCTAACTGAATTCCAGGCACCCTCATCCATGTGCTCCTCAGAAAAGCCCTACCAGTTAGATATTACTCTCTCCATTTTCAGGCGAGAATACCCTCAAAGAAGTTAAGCTACAAGAAAGGAGTTATGTCCTTTCTCCTATGTATACTATCAATGTCACTGAAGCAGAACCACCACGTTCTGGGGCACATCCTCAAGTACTCAACATATTCAATCCAAATGCTGCTATCTTTTCTAGGTTGACTTCTGTGTAACAACAAAAACAGTCACCATACATCTTGAGGGCTTCCTATACGCCAAGGTACTTTGATTATTTGATCTTCACAACCGTCCTATGCAGTAGGTATTATTATTTGACTATTTACAGATGGAGAAACCAAGGCAAAATTTATCCAACATCACAAATGTATGAGTGGGAAAGCCTAAATTTGAACACAGGCAGTCTGACACCACAGTGTACCTTCTTAAGCACTACAGTAACTTTGTCATTTTCCATCATGTCAGCCAGGAGAATAACCATGAGGTCAAAAATATATTCTATGCTCTTCAATCCTCTTCAGGGTTCAATCACAGACACTTGCGTGATTGTACTTTGTAAAGCAACAAAGCAGACACTGATATTTTACAAAGATTTTCACTATTAGACACTGAAGTAAAATGGGGTTAAGTGCCTGGCAATAAATAGGAGCTCAATAAATATTTATTGAATGAACAAATGAATGAACAGCCATGAATTTCTATTCCTAAGAGCACACCACACTGTAAGCATTCTGATTAATGCTTGCATATGACTTGACCTCCTTCGCTCATTTTTTCAGGGTTTTTTTTTTTTTTACAAATTAAGCATTTTTTTAAAGTTTATGCACTTATTTTAAGAGAGAGAGGGGTGCCTGGGTGGCTCAGTTGGTTGGGCATCTGACTTCAGCTCAGGTCATGATCTCGCGGTTCGTGAGTTCGAGCCCCCTGTCAGGCTCTGTGCTGACAGCTCAGAGCCTGGACCCTGCTTCTGATTCTGTGTCTCCCTCTCTCTCTGCCCCTTCCCTGCTTGCACTCTGTCTCTCTCTGTCTCTCAAAAATGAATAAATGTTAAAAAAATTTTTTTTAAAAAAAGAGAGAGAAAACGCATGTGCATGCGCAAGCAGAGGAGGGGCAGAGAGAGAGGGAGAGAGAGAATCCCAAGCAGGCTCCATGCTGTCAAAGAACAGCCTAATACAGGGCTCGATCTCACAAACCATGAAATCATGACCTAAGCCAAAATCAAGACTTGGACACTTAGGGGGCTGAGCTACCCAGGAGCCCCTTTCAGGCATTCTTCTCCTTTTTTTAAAAAAAATTTTTTTTTAATGTTTATTTTTAAGAGACAGAGAGCATGAGCAGGGGAGGGGCAGAAAGAGAGGGAGACACAGAATGTGAAGCAGGCTCCAGACTCTGAGCTGTCAGCACAGAGGCTGATGTGGGGCTCAAACCCACGAACCGTGAGATCATGACCTGACCCAAAGTAGGATGCTTAACTGACTGAGCCACCCAGGCACCCCAGACATTCTTTAATTGAATAATTTATTGAACAACACCCTGGGCCAGGCAGGTATGAAAGCTGCTCACAGTATAGTAGACAATGTAATCCTTTCGTGTTCTAGATACACTGCTAAATTAGCTAAAGGACTTTCAGACTTTCCAAACTGCCTTACATTTTAAGATCTCAAAGTTTCCACCCACCCACCCAATTTTTCTATTACTTAATACCCTCTCACTCCCAGTCTTGCTTCCACTGATTCCCCATTTAGGGAAAAGCAGACCCCTGCCCACCTCGAAAGCTGGTTGAGAAGCTTCCAATCCTGGTGTTCCTGTTTCACCAGCTCAATGGTGGCTGTCTGTTCACGTCATGAAGATAAGAGCAGAAATTCTGCCAAACCATTGGATATGGGAAAGAGCCCTAAAGGCAGTTTCTTGGCCATCTGTCCACAGGAGACAACTTGTTAGGCGCTGGAATTGAAGAAGGAAATCAAGACCATCATTCTGGGCCACATCCTACTTCCTCTGGCAAGCCTACTCAGTCTCTATCAGTCCAAAGTGAGCTTTTCCATCCCAAATTCTTAGCACATGAAGTCTGTCGCATATAAGCTAGCACAAATAAAAGGCTTTTGAAAAGTTAAAAGCAGCTATTGTGTGTCATTGCCATTATTCTTGTTTCATTTTTAAAATACATTTTGCTTCTTAACTACTTTAATGTCTTAAGTGCAGAGACCTTTGCAGTCTAACACAGTTAATTCATAGATTTCATTTGATTTGATGAAAAAATCAGATTCCATAAGGTTGTGTCAATGTTGGCTAAAATTATATAAGGTTAGCTCAGTTGGTGAGAACCAATATTTCTAGGGGTGCCTGGGTGGCTCAGTTGGTTGGGCATCCAACCCTTGGTTTTGCCTCAGGTCATGATCTCACGGTTCATGAATTCAAGCCTTGCATCGGGCTCTGCACTGGTAGTGTGGAGCCTGCTTGAGATTTTGTCTCCTTCTCTCTCTGCCCCTCCCCCACTTGCTCTCTATCTTTCTCAAAATAAATTAAAAAATGAATTAAAAAAAAAAAAAAGAACTGATGTTTCTAAAGCCAGGATCAAGGGTGAGTCCCACTGGGGCCATCTTTAAGGTAATGATATATACATAGATGCAAGAATAATGTCTATCTTGTTTATAGCTGTAACTCCAGTGTCTAGAGCAGAAGTGGAAAGCTTTTTCCATAAAGGGCCAGGTAGTAAATATATTAGCCTCAGCAGGCCATACAGTTTCTGTCATAATTACCCAACTCTGCCATTGTAGCAGGAAAGCATCCAGAAACAATACATAAATGAATGGGCGTAGCTGTGTTCCAATAAAACTTTACTTGTGGACACTGAAATTTGAATTTCATATGCTTTTTAAGTATCATAAAATATTATTCTTCCTTTATAATTTTATAAAAATGTAAAAACCATTCTTTGTTCCCAGGCTATGAAAAACAGGTGGCAGGTCAAATTTGACCTGAGGGTTACAGTTTGCTGACCCCTGGTCTAAACAACGCTTAAAATATAGTAGAAATTCAATGAACATGAATGAATAAGTGAAACTCTGAATATAGGAAAGTTTACTTTTTAAGTTTAAGGAATGAAGAAGAAACCCAATGAACCAGTGAGGTTCAACTATTTGCAAAAATAAGACACCTACCACTTGTAAAGCTCTTTACCATTCACAAAATGCTTTCATAGGTGGGACCTCAACATGGGTCTGTGTGCTGCTTTGTGCCATATTGGTTGGCAAGATTCTGCTATCTTACTAGGTCTATTATTTAGGAAAGAAAGGTCTGTGATAGCAGAATTGCCTTTGTATCCACTTTTGTCCTCTACCACTCTCATCTCCCAGAGTGCAGGTGAAGGTGGCATCTCCTTTTAGAACTCCCTATAGTTAGAATGACGACATCCCACCAATAAAACCTAGTGGGGTGCTGACTAACCTTTCTCGTGAGCACAGGCTGTGCTCCTCCAAAAATGATAATTACCAGTCACAACTTTTGGCAGCAGCTTGCCAGTTAGTAAATAGAACAAAAGAAAAAGCCATAATCCACAGCAATGAATAGTGTTTCATAGCCACAAGCTGAGCCACAAAAGCCCAAGAAAAATCAATGGTGCAGAAAGCATTTTTGGACCTCACCCCAGCTTTTGGGGAAGTGAGGATAATTCTGTTATTCCCCTTTAGCCTTCAGGTGCCTTGTGGGAATGTCAGAACGAATCTCCAAGTGGCTGCCACTATTATGTCACTTACTAGACATGTCCCCAATTGAACTTCCTTACTTTATAGAACATTCTTTCCAAGATGAGAAGCCCAACTTCTGCCTCAGAAGACTCCAAGAAGCTGAAGCAACTTTAAAGTACTTTCTGTTTTAAAGTGGGTTATCTGTTCTATGTGCATGACAATACAAAAATGACTGGTCAGTCACCATGGTCCAGAGTGAAAGAAGACAAGCTAAACTAGCTAAAGTGGCCTGGGGGGGGGGGGGGGGGGGAATCCCTGCTGAGCCAAAATTCTATCAGTATGGACTGAAAAGTGAGAGAGAGAGAGAGAGAGATGTGTGAGAAATAATAAATAAAATGAGAAAGGACACAAAGTGCCAATTTATGAAAGAGGAAATAAAACAGATAAACAAAAATATGAGGAAATGTTCAACCTCACTGGCAACCAAATAAATAAAAATCAGAACAACACAATACTTTTCACTTATCACACTAGCAAACATTTTCAGAGTAACAGTGTCTCAAGTGTAAGGATGCTGTGAGTCAGGCATCATAAAGTGCTACTGGTCAGGTGCAAATGGACCAGACCCTCCCAAAGTCACTGCCACATGCTCCAGAAGCTGTGCTGCTCATTCCCTCTGACACAGAGAGGCCATTTCTGGACACTTAATTTTAGGAAACAATCCTAAATGTTAAAAATATTTTGTGCACAAAGTTGAGTTTTGCACTTAGAATTTTAAAAAAGGCAAGAGATTAAATAAATATCTGGCAGCAAAATGAGGATTAAGGAAGCTATGGTGAATCCACTCACTGGAATATAATGTAACTTCTTAAATCACGTTTACACAGGCCACTGGAAAATGTTTATGATGTGTGAAAGGAAAGAAGTAAAATTGTGCATGATGTCTGATTATAAATATTTTGAAAAGTCTATGCACATTAAAAAAAGATAAATTAAAATGTCATTAGCAGTAGTTAAGTCATAGTCTTTTTGGTTGATTTTTAAATCTTGGTTTCTCTGTATTTTCCAAACTTACTGTAATGAATAATGAAAAGACAATCAGTTTGTTTTAAAAGGTATAGGGCAGGGAAGAAGGAAGTGTACAAGCTCCTTCCTAGGCTATAAACACTCCAAGATAGGAACCCAGTCTGTTCCTTTTTTTTTTTTTTTTTTTTCAATCAGCTCAGGGCCCAAGTAGGTGCTACATAAATGATTGTTGACCTGAAGTGAACTTGGCATTTGTAGTGTCAAGCTAATTAAAGGAGAAGGCCGGTATACTGAGGTGGCTCTAAGCCACCAGGGTAGCTAGCCTACTTAAGCAAATCAAAATCTAAGCCTGAGTAAATGCTCAAGGTTACAAAATCAAAATGCTAAGGACAAGCAATCACAAATAGCCAACAGGCTTTAAGGTATAGTCAATCAAATAACTTCCTTTCTTTACTTCTGCATCTTTTCTATGTAAGTCTTTCTCCCAGCTCCTATCAAGGAGCGCCCCTAACCACTTCTGGTTTGATGCTACCGTATTCTGATCAATTTTTGCTCAAAGAAACTCTTAAAACTTTTTACTATGCCTCAGTTTATCTTTTAACAGTTTTACATTTTTTAACAAATCAGACATGTACATTACCCTCAGGTATTTTTTTTAATTTTTTTTAACGTTTATTTATTTTTGAGATAGAGAGAGACAGAGCATGAATGGGGGAGGGACAGAGAGAGAGGGAGACACAGAATCGGAAGCAGGCTCCAGGCTCTGAGACATCAGCCCAGAGCCCGACGCGGGGCTCGAACTCACGGACCGCGAGATGGTGACCTGAGCTGAAGTCGGACACTTAACCGACTGAGCCACCCAGGCGCCCCTACCCTCAAGGTATTTAGATTCTAGTAGTAGAATTCACTAGTAGTAGAAATCTTAATATTATATTCCTGATAGAGACTTGGATATAATCCAGTGTTCCTGAACTGACAGTCATGATCTCATGGAAGGGTTCTAGAGAATTCCACAAGTAGAGGAGAATGGTAGTCACAGGCCAGACTGGGTTTATGAGTGAAGCAGTCTCAAATCAATACACAGTCATGGCACCATCTTTACAAGGCTGGCCAGTTAAGGACCTCATAGAGGTGATATGCATCTGGGGTTTCTCAAAAGACTTCTCCCAGAGAGGTCAGGTCTTTCATAACCCACAGGAAAGTAAACATACCAGAAAACCTTAAAGGAAATCTCTAAAAGGGTTAGGCATTCATACATGACGGCAGTACCGTGGGGCCTGAAATGGGAACAATGTATAAGTGGTCAACCCTAAATACTCCATTTTTGTATTGTATTAGAAAGGAAATGTCATGTTAGGGAAGAACTTCCTTCATTCTAATAAGTCCCCAAAATATAGCAGCACACAACAATGGTGGTTTACAGCATGTAACATAATGCAAGTTTCAGAGGTAAGAAATGCCAGCAGAAAAAGACCAATGTTCACTTTTGCGGAGGGCATACCCCAGGTCCGTTATTTTATTACTTTGATAGGCTCAGGAATCAGGTGGATAACAGGGACTGGAAAGGAAAAATTAACATTTTTCCTGTGGTTAAAATCAATGTTTTAATAAGTAATAATCTCATAATTTGTATTATTCTGGGAAACAAACTGTCCTACCATGAATATAAACTCTCTTCAAAAAATATGTGTTTTAGTGAGAAAAATACTATCTGATTAGATTTAGATTTTAAGTCCACACAGTAAAGAAATTTCCATTGGTAGTTTCAATTATATGGTCATTTATGAATTGTAATTTGTTTCTTTTTTATGATGTGTGATTTACTTAGTCAAGCATACAAGTCCACCCAGGAATTACTCAAGAAGGTTAGCCTCATACTTTATTGTCTGATTTTTAGATATACCTATATAACTCTTTGGCTGTAAATCAGACATTTGCCTTGTTTCATATAATTTTTATTTTTCGTATTATTTTATTGTATTTTATTTCTATTTCTATCTGCACCCAACACAAAGTAAAACATCTTTTTTTTTTTTTTACTTTTTTTTTTAATGTTTATTTACTTTTGAGACAGAGAGAGACAGAGGATGAACGGGGGAGGGTCAGAGAGAGAGAGGGAGACACAGAATCCAAAACAGGCTCCAGGCTCTGAGCTGCCAGCACAGAGCCCGACATGGGGCTCGAACTCACGCACCGCAAGATCATGACCTGAGCTGAAGTCGGACGCTTAACTGACTGAGCCACCCAGGAGCCCCACAAAGTAAAACATCTTAAAAAAATTTTTTGACATTTATTTTTGAGAGACAGAGAGAGACAGAGCACAAGTTGGGGAGGGGCAGAGATAGAAGGAGACACAGAATCCGAAGCAGGCTCCAAGCTCTGAGCTGTCAGCACAGAGCCCGATTCGGGGCTCGAACTCACCAACCGTGAGATCATGACCTGAGCCGAAGTCGGACGCTTAACTGACTGAGCTTCCCAGGTGGCCCACAAAGTAAAACATCTTAAACCAGAGTTCCTTATTGGCATGTTCTTATGGACCTCTGTTATGGGCTAAATTGTATCCCTCAAAATTCATATGTTGAAGTGCTAACTCTCAGTTAGCTAACCTCAGAATGTGGCTGTATTTGGAAATGGGGTCTTTACAGAGGTAACTGAGTTAGGGGCGGCTGGGTGGCTCAGTCAGCAGAGCATCTGACTTCGGCTCATGAATCTCACAATTCATGAGTTCGAGGCCCACATTGGGCTGTCTGCAGTCAGCACAGAGCCTGCTTGGGATTCTCTGTCTCCCTCTCTCTGCCCCCCCCACCCCCCCACTGGCACTTTCTCTCTCTCTCTCAAAAATAAATAAACATTAAAGAAAAAAAGAGGTAACTGAGTTAAAATCAGGTCTTTGTGGGCCCTAATCCATGACTGGCGTCTTTATGAAGAAATTAAGACACAGATCCTCACAGAGGGAAGGCCATGTAAAAACACAGAAAGAAGATGGCCATTTACAGCTAACAAGAGAAACCTCAGAAGAAACTAATCCTGCTGACACCTTGATTTCAGACTTCTAGCCTCCAGAACTGTAAGAAAATTAATCTGTTGCTTTAGCCACCCAGTCTGTGGCTCTTTGTTAGGGCAGCTCTACCCAACTAATACAACCTGTATCTAAAATGCTATTACAGTATGTCTTATTCTTGTCTCTTCCATTTAATATAAACAAAAAGTGGTTCTTAAGATATACATTCAATCATTCAACAAATATTCATAGAGCATTTGCTACATGTCAAGTGTTGGGATATGACAGAAACAAACAAATCTCAGGTCTCGTGGAGTTTACAGACTAGAAACAAGAATTATCTTTCTTCTGGAATTACTCTTCATTTCAGAAGTAGGCCTTATACATTGAGCTACTAAAAATCTTCAGAGAGAATGGCTAGGAAAAGAAATTTTTAAAATGAAGATAAATGAAATCCTAACATTTCCATCGTATATCATTAAATTACTAGAAGCCCCCTATGTTGGATGGATGTTTTGGGAAGCAGATGCTGAGAGTGTTAGGAACGCAACAGGTCTATTGGAGGGGATAGCTCAGGAAACATCAAAGGGAAAGGAAGGAGATGGGGGAGAGAAAGCCTTCAGACTGTGATCTTAGAGAGGAAGCAGTATTGGGAAGAGAGAGCCTCCAACCACAATGCAGACTCAGCAAACCAGTTTGCCAACCCATTTGGCCAACCCAACTGGGAGTTCCAGGGGAAAGGGCACCAGTAGAGAAGCAAAAAAGGGCAGAAATGGCCAGGTCCTGGCATTCCAAACAAGCTCAATCATTTCCTGGGGGCTGCCTGGGAAGAGCCAGCATAGTGGCCTCTGCTAGGGAGCTTGGTTGTGGCCTGAAGGCACTCACAGCTAGAGACTGTCAACTCATCAGGCTCCAGGCAAGTTCTTTCTTCAAGGGAGTTCTGAGCAGCACCTCCATGGCTACTGCAGCTCTCAAAAGGCAAAGCAGTATCCTGGTTTTCTAGGGAGGTTTTTTTTTTTTTTGAAGTCAAGCAATTTCTTTACTCTTAAAACATAAGAATATCTCTCAGCAAGTGCTTTAATAACCCAAATCAAGGTCTTTAAGGAAATGTATTTTTAATACTCAATATAACTTGCCAAATACTTATATAGTGGGAAGACCTAAATTTTAAATTTTTGTTAAAGTGTGATATAATCCTATAGCCAAAAGCAATATTTGCCACCCCCCTCCCCCAAAAAGTTGTGCTTTAGAATTCAACATTAGAGTCTGGAATCTAAAAAAGTCAAATATTTGAATTATGGCTTTTATTCATTCATTCATTCATTCATTCATTCCATTATTACATGCCAGGTGCTATGCTAGGTGCTAAGCATAGCAAGGCATACATAGCCCCTGCTCTATGGACCTAGAGTAGGAGAAGTAAACAAATATCCAAAGGCAAAAAGTGCATATTTATGAACTGAGCTTAGTGCTCTGAAAGAAACAAAGGAATCTGATCTAAACTGACTTAGACTTAGGTCAGGGAAAAAATCCCTAAGACATGTTGACTTTGCTGGCATCTTAACGATGAATGTGTGTTTGGAGAGAGTTTAAGGTACAGGAAAGGACAGCATGAAGGACAAATACAAGGGCCCCGGGGCAGGAAGAAGTCAGCAAAACTAAGTGTGGCTAGATTTCCAAGGCCAGGGGGAGAGGTGGTGCCACATGAGGCTAGGAAGTCAAGGCAGAGGTCAGACCCACCTGAATAAGCACATGTCATAAGGCACATCAAGGACTTTGATCTTTGCTCTAAGAGCAATGAAAAGTGTTTTAAAGCAGGAATAGATAACACATTCAGCTTTGTGTTTTGAAATAACTGACAGCAATGTGGAAAAAAAATTAAAATAAGACTGAATTGATTTGGGAAGACCACTTAGCCAGAGAGTATATACACGGTCCAGGTGAGAGATGATGGTCCTAGTCACAGGTTACCATTTCTTTAACCTCTACAATGTGCATCCCAAAACAGGCCCCTTGGGAAGGCACTATTCCACAGCATGGAATAGGAGACACTACCTTGTCCATCATCGAAATGAAAGTCATGGGCACTACAAATAGACACAGGTTTACTTGCCAAAATTTTAGTTTTCCGGTGTCACTTCAAACCTAATATGTCCAAAAAATTTAAAAAAAAAAAAAAAAAGGTCCTCTATAAACTAGATCTCTGTCCAAACCACCTTTCCCCATTTGCATACCATCTTATCTCCTTATTATTTACTTGTGAAATCTGGATGTCACTTCCCTCCCTTTTGTCCCTGTGTCCAGTCTGTTGTTCACTGATGTGGTCAGGACAGAATTATACTCAGATCTCCTGGCTCCTTCTACTATGTCCTGTGTCCCTGCTCCAGGAACAGGGCCAATTCCACATCTCTGTCCAAAAGAACTATAGTTTATAGGAACAAAGACAGTTGAACTTTGTTTTCTCATTGCATTTCACAAATGTGGTGAATAGGTTTAAACCTCTTCTCTTTCATGTAAATTTCCTGTACTGCTCTGGTTGGCTTCTCCCCACATTCTTAAATCCAACAGTCCACACTATGCAATTTACTTCTGAATCACTGTCTTGTTCTTTAATTGGCTGCAATTTCCCGATCAGTGAAATGAGAGATTTAAAAGAGATTTATAACAAAATCAATCTTCAAACAAAATCTTCTGTGGAGAAACATCTAAAACATAAAGCTGTAATTGTTCTGATTATATAAGGGGTGGTTGGCCTGGAAAACCTTACTTATGCCCCTCTGCCTGACTTTCTAGCTACCCTTTAGGTACCTTATTTGAAGGATATAAGAAGCTTAACTTGAAAATCACTAGATTTGAGGCCTCTAAGGTCTCTTCCATGCCTAAAATTCTATGGTCTATCATTTCTTAATCATGACCAATTGTCATTAGGTCTTATACTTTCCACTTGATTCTCAATGCAACATAGGTCAGGCCTTTTTTTTTTACCTCCTACCTGGAATATTGCAAACTGGTTTCCTTAAACCTCCAGAACACTAGGTTGAATAGTGCCCTGCCCCCCTCAAAAAAAACCTCATGTCTAACTGGATCCTCAGAGTGTGATCTTATTTGAAAACAGGGTCTTTGTGGACATAATTAGTTAAGGTGAAGCCATATTGGAATTAGGTAAGCCATAAATCTAATATGACTGCTGTCCTTATAAGAAGAGAAACACAGAGGGGCGCTTGGGTGGCTCAGTCGGTTAAGTGTGTGACTCTTGATTTCCGCTCAAGTCATGATATCACGGCTTGTGAGTCTGAGTTCCACGTTGGGCTCTGCGCTGACAGTGTGGAGTCTGCTTGGAGTTCTCTCTCTCTCTCTCTCTCTCTCTCTCTCTTGCTTTATCACAAAATAAGTAAATAAATATTAAAAGGAGGAGGAGGAGGAGGAAGAGAAGAAGCAGAAGCAGCAGCAGCAGAAAAAGAAGAAGAAGGAGGAGGAGGAGGAGGAAGAAAGAGACACAGAGAAGACATGCAGGGAGGGTGCCAGGGGGCAACAGAGGCAGGATTCAAGTGATGCTGCCACAAACCACAGAACGCCAAGGATTTCTGGCAACTACTAGAAGCTGGAAGAGGCAAGGAAGGATCCACCCCTAGAGACTTGGTTCTGCTGACACCTTGGCTTCAGGCTATATGGGGCCAAACCCAAAACAAGGTGATCAGTTTGGAAGTAAGGTAGTAGCTATGAATGAATTTGGGTTGTGGATGGATCTGAGATATAATTTTTTAGGTAAAATCAGTAGGATTTACTGATAAATTGGATTTGAAGAAAAATGAGGCATCAATAGGTTTCTGGCTCAGGAAATTAGGTACATGAAGATAGCACTTGTTGAGATGGGGAAGATTGGGTAGATTGGTTAGGGGTACAATGTAAGTTGCTATACAAAATGGTTCCTGAGCATAGTGGCTGAAAGAATATGGAATAATTTCTCTCTCACATAATAAGCCATAGGTAGAGAGTCCATGATTGGTAGCATAGCTTAGCTATCCTAAATGCAATGTTTCTGTTTCTGGATCTAAGTTAGCTGTTCTGCCTTCAGCTTTCCCAACTGCCTGCCAGCCCACCAGGAAAGCACAGTTTTGGAGCCACCAACTGGAAGTGGCACACCCCACTTCTGTTGACATCTCATTGGTGAGAGCCAGCGACATGACCACACCTAACTGAAATGGAGAACATAAAATAGAGCCTTTGGCTGGACAGCTGTATGTTAAGCTAAAATTGGGAAGTTATTTTACTAAAGGAAAAAGAGTCAAAAGGATGGTGGTAGACACCAGCAGCCTCAGCCACAATGGGGAGTGATCAATATGGAAGCAGGAGTGATGAATATGTAAGGGGGGGGGGGTCCTGTGGGGTATCTAAGTGGAGATGTCAAGTATGCAGCTGGAAATATGAGTCTGAGGAACCCAAGGGGTAAGATGAGATCAGAGATATGTATTGGGGAGTTAGTTACCTCCATGCAGATGGCATTTAAAGTTATGAAGCTAGATTAACTCAAGTACAGTAGATAGAGAAGAGAGCCAAGGACTGGACCCCGAGGGCCTCCAATACTTAGAGGTTGGATAGAGGAAGATGAGCTTGCAAAGGAGACTGAGGAGACCAGTGAGATCGAAGGAAAGTAAAAAAATGTGTGGTCTATGGAAGCTAAGAATAGAGAGCATTTCCAGAAGGATGACCCATTATATAACTTAATCAGAAGCCTGGTAAGATGAGGGCAATGATAATGTATCTCTAATACCTTTCCTACCTCCTACTTTCCTTCAGTCTTTAGAATATGCTTTTAGTCTATCTATCCAAATGTATTTCTCTCTACTTCCCATTCTAAAATTATGTCCATATTCTCAGAGTCTCCAAACATGTCCATTGTTTCTCACATTTGATCATACTCTTCCTTCAACATGGATTGATATTTCTCCCCATTATCTAGTTACCCAAGTTAGCCTCATTCTCCAAGACTCCTCACTCATGAAGCCATCTTTAGAGGCCACAGTTGAACAATAAACTGTTTTCTCATTGCATTTCATGTGATATTTTTTTCTTTCTAACTCCTAAGGGTAGAGACCATAGTACATTTATTCCATATCCCCAACAAGCTAATAGAGTGAGCCAAGCTAATGGGTACTCAGTATTTATTGACTAAGGTACAAATATAGTACTCTCTGGGTACAGTAATTGGGAATAGATTCTTGGCATGCTAGATGTGGGAGGACCTTTGGTATTATCTGATCCAACTCTCCAACTCACACATGAAAAATCTAAAGTCAAAGAAACATGAAAATGTTTTCTCTGTATTTAAAGAAGAATACAAGTTAATATTTAATCACCTTCCTCATCGATGAGCACCACTGAAACACCAGGCCCCACTAATTGCACTTTTCACTAACATCCCTTTGCTTCAGTTCCTTCTATAATTCCCTATCCAGCATCTATTAAGCACCTGGTAAGTGTCAGCCTCTGTGATTATGAACAAGATGAAGTCTTGCCCTTGGGGACTCTGTAGATATAGAAGCTGGAGTCTGCATTGATTTCTCTCTTCTTGATGTCCAGCTATGCTCCAGTTTTCCAAGGAACAGTGAAGCATAGGCATAGACATAGAGTAAAGCCCCATCTTGACTGTTTCAGTTAACAAAAACAAGTTCACTTGCATGAGCTGAATTTTACTTACCTCACTACAATCCCTCCACTCATATGCTACAAACTGTGCTGTGTAAACTATATTGGGTAAATAAATATATTTAATATTTGGAGGTATCAAGCTCTTCTCTAATTCAAAAAGCCCTCCATGAATCTTAGTGAGATATGTCAATCATCCATATGATGACTTACACAATAAATGTTTGTTGTGAACCAGAGAAGTTCTTAACCAGCTTTTAACCTCTCAGTATTTGTTTTCAGCACTGTGGAAAGGCCACTGAAGGGTAGGATGAGAGAAAATTTATTGAACACCGAAAAGGTGCCAAGAAAAGTTCAAGGAATCTCCTTTCAGGGAGATCCTTATGAACACTTTATGAAGCTATTCGAACCCTGGGTAGTGCTGGTTTATGCTGACCTGGCTGTGCAGTTCACAGAAAGTAGACAGGAGGCACTTTTACCCAGACCCCAAAGGCCAAGGGTAGGCCAGCTCAAACCCTGTAAAAGGAACTGAGTTATAAAAACTCCTCGTGTTCCGTGACGTAGGACTCTGCATGACTAATTCCCCATGGGGTGGCTCCAGCAGGTAACAGCCACAGCAGAGAGTCTGCCAAGGAAAGGGCATCCTGAGATTCACCACCTCACTACCTCATCATTAGTGGAGTGGAAAGGAGACTATCCGGCTTGGAAGCACTTGGGATGTGCATCTTGGTTGCAGGCTCAAGGTTACACATTAGTCTTTGTATTACACATCAGCCCTGCCCAACAAACACAAATCCACTGGCAAAAAAAGCCTCCCAATGGGCCAAAGACGCACATGTTGAAAGAGCCATGGTGTGTACCTGGAAAGGATACAACCTCACTGCTTCTCATCTCAACACTGCCTTCAGATTTTTGTGTGGTAGAATGTTGTTTGCATGTTTGTTTTCCCAACATTTTTAAAAATTCATGTTTTAGAATTTAAATTAGGCATTTAAACCCTTACTTTCAAAATGAATGTAAATTCTGGCCAAGATGCTTATTCTGCTATAGTTGGGGGTAGCATGTGATCTTTAGCCCTTAAAGGAAGCCTTCTAACTGCTCCAGTGAAATAATAATAATAATTTTAATAATAATGGCTATTATGATTAAAACTATTATTATCTAAAAATGGCTGCCTACTTTTTCTTTGTTCTTTCCCCATCCTTCTCCTTCATTTCCTTTCCTCCACTGACTCCATACAAGTGGCTAGAGTGCACATGCTAATGAGTTGCCCAGACACTTAAGGATCTTAATCCCAAATCATAAAGACCCTAAGAAGGACCTCAGCTGCCATCCATAAATTTTTATTTAAAAGCAAGATAAAAATGGAATTAATTCAGCACAGAGCCAGCACAGTGAGGGGGGAAAAAAATTAAGTGTCAATTCAAAATACTTATGTGTGTCCCTACCCTTTCTCAGCTCATAACTTCTGCACATGCTTAATAGGTCATGTCATAGCTAATGCATCTTCCTTCTAAGAACAGCTTCATAAACCCCCCCTTAAATCCAGTTATCACAGATGATTGGGGAATCGAAACACGGAGGCAACTCCCTACTTTCTCTAATTGGAATGGCTAATTCAGCCATAACAGCAGTTCCATCCAGATGCCCAGATTGGTTTGGAGTATGGAAATCTGTAGTGAGAGGATTTACTCATGATGCTGAACAAAGAAAGCCATCATTATCTGTGGTCAGAAAAAAGTATTCTAATTAGTGTTAATATCCTCCTGCTGAGCTTCCTGTCATCCACATTTTGATCCCCGTCCTTGGGCTTTTCATGATCTGATATCTTGGCTACTTGCAAGCAAGGGTCAGGGCACCGAGAGGGGAAAATGGGAAGCATCGGCTGGGTGTGCTGTCCAGAGCAAAAGAATTAGCTTAAAAATGCCACCTACGTTGACTTTCTGGATTAAGATCTTTATAAAAATTTGCTCAGCAAGTGTAAGTCTAATGCAACCAATTTATAAACCCATAATAACAAGTAGTTATTGAATAAAAGCATGAGAAGGATTTGTGGAACTTTGTCTTCAAACATTTGAATTGCCATTAAGATTCATCTGCAATTGAATCTGAAATACTTGGATACCCATTAAGGTCTGAGATTTCTCAACAATAAATTTAGACTCCAAGGGAGATTAGGCACAAGTCAGTGCCTAATAAATCCCTTTTGACGATGTCAATGACAGGCAGAGGTGCAGGTGGGCCTTCCTCTGGATTCCTTTCTTTTCACTCACCCCCTGAAGTCAACGCCCTGATGGGCTGATTTGAAATCCAAATAAATGGCTCCAAAAACAGACTAAGGAAAAAAGAATGATGTGAAAGCACCACGTGGAAAAGAGGAGTGAAAGGAAAGATCCTAACAAATCATACGTTTGGAACTGGAAAGGGAACTGGCATACACTGTCTTTGAAAAATTGAGAAATTTAACCGACCCAGTTGAACCCCTCCATAAGATGTTTTATGAGTACTGGGCACTCAGCCAGTCACATATTTCATACCACATTTGACATGTGTGGCTCATGGTCTGAGCCAGGCTTGAAGAGAAGCAATGTTGGCAGTTATCTGGGAGGGGTAATCAGAGTAGCAAAAGGAAGTTTCTTCCCCACCTCCCTTTCCCTACTCCTAAAGTAAAAATAACTATAATCTGTGACAATGCCCAAGTGTCTGAGATGTCTAATGATGGGGTTTAATACACAATACCCCAAAATATGGTAGGTGGCCATATCAAATATTTTAAGCTGAAGGTGTTTGCAAAAACAGCGGAAGCAGGAAGGTCACTCTGACTCCACTTCCCCTTCTCCCCTGAAGCAGGTCTTAAAACCCTCATATGAGGGGTGCCTAGGTGGCTCAGTGGGTTAAGCCTCCAACTTCAGCTCAGGTCATGATCTCATACATAGTTCACGAGTTCAAGCCCCATGTCTCTCTGCTGTCAGTGCAGAGCCCGCTTCGGATACTCTGTCTCCCTCTCTCTCTGCCCCTCCAACACTCTCTCTGTTTTTCTCTCTCCCTCGAAAAAATAAATAAACATAAAAAAACAAAAAACCCTCATGTGAGAGCTGCCTTTCCTATCCCCAGGGACACTGGTCTTGCTAAGTTTCCCCAGTTTATTTCTCTTACTTCACACTCTAACCTATAATGTTCTGATTACTGTCCACTCTTCATCAAATCTAACATAAAAATACTCAGGTTTAAATGCTTCTTTGGGTCTTAATTTCTTTATGAAGGCTCCTACATCATGTAAAATTTCTACTAAATAAATCTGTATGCTTTTCTCCTATTAATCGGTCTTTGTCCGTTTAATTGTCATGTAGCCAAGAACCCTAAGAGGATCAAGGAAAACTTTTCCTCCCCTATGCTGCACTACAAAGTAATCTATTCCTTGACTCTTCAGGAACCCTAGACTCTTTTCAACCCTAGAATCGGAAGATGACAGATTTAAACAGCACAAAGCCTTTCTGGGAAAATCAAGGTCCATCTCTTTGTTCTAAATGACGTTTAGATGCTGGAGCTCCTAACTGTAAAGGCAAAAGGAAATCTACCATGTGTTTGGCCACTTTGTAGTAAGACTCCAAACTGAGTCCAAATGTACTCATTTATTGTGCTATCCTTTTTTCAAAATGAAGCTATATAATAGAATACTAATTATACATTTTGCTAACAACAGTTGATAAGAAATAAGAGAAAGACTTCATTTGGTTGCATGTTAAGAGTGCATTGTAATTTTATTATTAACAAGTGAATAAATATAATTCAGATTTTAAAATGCAGATCTTGTCTGCATTGTCTTCTGTGTCATTTCTCTGTCCACTTAGACCTAAGGCAGAAAACAAATATGAGTAAATAAAGGATATCTTTACTGCCTCTAGGAAGGTAAATGCGAAGAGGCCAAGATAAATATCTGAGGTAGGAGCAGGGGAAAGAAGAGATAGGAAATCTTAGAAACAAAGTTTTGCTGCTGTTGTTGTTTCTGTCGTTGATGCTACTACTGATGGTGTGGTGGCAGTGCTTTTTTAAATGGTTTTCCTTTTTTAATTGCTAAGGATGTATTTTTTTAATGTTTGTTTTTATTTTTGAGAGAGAGACAGACAGACAGAGCGTGAGTGGAAGAGGGGCAGAGAGAGGGAGACACAGAATCTGAAGTAGGATCCAGGCTCCGAGCTGTCAGCACAGAGCCTGATGGAGGGCTCAACCCCACAGACCATGAGATCATGACCTGAGCTGAAGTTGGACACTTAACTGACTGAGCCCCCCTGGCGCCCCACTAAGGATGTATTTTTAATACCATGAATGATGTTTCCACTCTCAGACTCTGAGCATAGCCAAAGAACTGATCCTTAGAATCACAAAAACTGCCACTATTCTCTTCTAAATATCATCTTTTTCCTACTTCCCTCTCAGCTTCTCTGGCTGGGGCCCCTATAAATTAGGCTGATCAAAGACAGATTAACAAGAGACAAGCTAACACATTCATTTAATGTAAGTTTTACGTAACACTTGAGCCTTTATAAGAGAAATGAAGACCTGAAGAAACAGTTCCACTTGAGCATTTTTTAATACTAGTTTTGATGAAAAGTGGAAAGTCATGGAGGTGTGACTTTCAAAACACCTTTCAAAAGGGTATAAAGTAAGTGCAGTAAACTGGGGAAAACTTAGCAAGACCTGTTTGTTCAGCTTCCTCTTGGTGTACCTTTGTCTTTGGAGATAGGGATGTTCTGAACTCTCACTCCCAATAAATTACAGCCATGTTATATTTATTTTTGAAAAAACCCTAGTAAGAACACTTAACATGAGATCTACTCTCTTAACACATTTTTAATGTACAACATGATATTGCTACATACAGGCATAGTTTTATACAACAGATCTCTAAAACTTATTCTTTTGCTTAACTGAAACTATAACCTGTTGAATAGCAACTTTCTACTGGTGGCATTTTCAATGGAGAAAATCCAAGCCAATCATCTAAACACAAATAATTAAAAATTACTGGGGAAGGGAAATAGGGGCCTAAAAACTGAGGTATAAGAAAGGAAATATAGCAATATCTCCTCAAAAGCACAGTTCTTTACTTTCACCTGCCAGGCGTCAATAAGCACTTCAATAAGTGCTTTACAAAGAAAAAAAATTAAGGATGATGGGGTTCACAACACACTGCATCTTGGTATACTGAATATTCTAAGCTGAAGGATAGTGAGAAAAAAGTAGAAGAAAGAAGGTTGCTCCCCCCTCCCTTTTTTCCCCTGAAACAAGTCATAAAACCCTCATGGAGGAGGTGCCTTCCCTATGCCCAGAAAAAAGCAGCATCCTTACCTCTGAAAACAAAGGGATGCAGAGAAGAATCAGAACAGGCCTTGCTAAGCTTCTCCAAGCTTACTACATTTACCTCATGCTTTTTGCCCCATCCTTTCTACATGACTGTCCACCCTTCATCAAACCTAGCATGAAAATACTCAGGTTGAACCATTCCTCCAGATCTTCATTTCTTTATGAAAGCTATTGTGAATATAAAACTTATATTAAATAAATTTGCTTCTCTCCTGTTAATCTGTCTTTGTCAGTTTAATTTTCAGACCCAGTCAGGGACACTAACAGGGTCAAGGAAAACATACAGAGTGAAGGATACCTTAGCCAGTACATGTGATATCCACTTCCCAAGCTCGTTGCTCATCTAGGCTCACTATAAGTGATATTAATGGAAATCTATTCACTCTTCATTCAATAAATATTTATTGATAACCCATTAGGTGCCCCACCCTTTCATTCAGTAAATATTTGGACAGCCCACAATGTGTCAAGAACTGCTCCAGACCATAGGAACTGAAAGATGAGTAAGATAGACATGATATCCTCCTGTCTGCATGGAACTTACATACTTTAAAAGAAGATAGTAAATAAATAAGCAGACCAATAAGGGCACAAGATAACTCTGCTTGTGGTAAGTGTTAGGAAAAAAGGAAAACAATACTATAAAAGATTGTATCTGGGCAAGCTAAGACTGGTTGGCATTTAATCAATAATCCATTTATCTCTCAGCAAATATATACTGGATACCTAATTAGTTTTTATACGATAATAAACCACCTTACACTTCGTGGCTTGAAACAATCACCATTTCCTTAGTTCATATTTCCTGGTGACCTTTTGGGTTGGACCCAGTTGGAAAATTCTTCCGGTCTCAGTTAGACTCACTCATGCATCCATGGTCAGCTACTGATCATCAAGGTCACTATATTTGTAGGGGTTGTCTAGTTGTTAGCTGGGGTGATGAGCGAATGAATGGGCTTATATGTCCTTTGTTCAGCAGGCCAGCCCTACCTTGTTCACACGGAGGCTCTGCAGGGTTCAAGGAGAGAAGAAGAAGTGTGCAAGGGCTTTTAAAGTCTAGGCTCAGAACTGAGATCATGAGCTTCTTTCATACTGTGTAGCCAAATCAAGTCCCAAGGCCAGGAACTGCAAAGTCCTATTGCAAAAGGCAAGAATAGAGGGAGAGGAAAAATTACTTGCTTTTTCTGCATTCTGATACAAATGCTAGGGATAAGCCTGGCAACTGAGAATATGGCAGTGAACAAAACAAGAATGATTCCTGTCTTCTTGGAGCTTACAGTCTATTTATCCATGATCTGTGCTACTCAGGGAAATGCCTGCCTACAGCTCCAAGAGAATGGATAGAGAATGGTTGTTTACCTGTGGGACCTGAAAGTTGATTTCATTAATTGGCACTTGGCACCTGAGGCAGGGGATTCTGCCTGCTCAACATGGGACCTATTAACATGCCTTACTGTGAATAGAACTAATTACTAAAATTGGATTCTAACCAAGCCACCCTCAGTCATTTCTCTACAGAGTGCCAATCCTGTTGAGCAAAGGACACTCACAGCTCTGTTGAAATCTTATTTTCTTTTAAGACAAAGTCATTTGCTCATTTGTTCATTGCCTCACACTCCCTATTGCATCTGGTGCCCCTGGACCGGAATTATTTGTCCAGAAGGTGACCTTCACCGCCACACTCTTCTCCTGAGAAGCGGCTTCCAACAAACATGCGGCAAGCTGGAGGGCCAGGAGGCCCGGCCAAGGCCTGTTGGTCGTCCACCTTCCAGATGTCAGAGCCCAGAGACAGAAGGTGATTGTCTCCAAATGGCCTCATCCTTTGGCACTGCAGGGAAGCAACCATGTGGTAGACATGACAGGCCTCACTCTGCCAAGGCCATGCCAAGCTCGCCACAGGGCCGAAATTCAGAAGAGAATTTCTGTCAAATTCTGGCAGAAAGACTAAGCAAAGCTCTTCATGTACTTTGCCTCAATTTGTCTTCCTGGGAAATATGGCTGCTACCACTTTATTCTTATCTAGGTTTTTCAGAATACATGCCCTTATGTGTCTGTTCACATTAGTGCTGTCAGTCAACAAACTTTATGAAGCACTGTATTAGGTTACAAGCGTAATAAGGACCCAGTGCCTGTCCTCAAAGTACTTGTTGGTCTGTAGAAGTGTACAATGAAACTTCTTAAGGTCCGGGGCAGAAATTATAAAATGGTTTTATTTAGTGTCCAGACTTATAAAGAGCAGACTTATAAAAAACATGGGTGTTGCTAAGTATGATGCTAATACTTTCTGTAACTTAAAAGGAAAGACCTTTTTTGCACTGTAGGTATTAATGTTTCCACTGCCATCTTTTTATGCCAAAATTCTTCAGCAAGTGGGTTAAAAGTTTTGGAAGAGCCCAACCATACAGAATTACTTCTTCAGAATCAGGAGAGGAAGGGAAGGTTTTATGCTAAGAAATGGAATTCTCATGGCTGAGTGAGATTTTATCCATCCCCTGTGAGAGACAGGAGAGACAAAGGCAGGCTGTCCATCTTGGCACCTTAACCTCCACTGCACTTGGTCCCCACTTCCATGCCTTGTTTGGGCCATTCTCTCCACTTCCCCTCTGCATATCCAGACTGTAGCTCTATTATAAAGCTCAGGACAAAAAAAAAAAAAACCTTTCCCATGGAACCTTACTGACAGAACCCCATGAAGTCTAACCTGATCATCTTGCCTGGTAGTGACAGCTCTCTGAAAGTTCCAGAGTATTCATCTAAAATTGGGGGCAGGGGTGCCTGGGTGGCTCAGTCAGTTGGGCATCCAATTCTTGGTTTCAGCTCAGGTCATGATCTCATGGTTCATAGGTTCTAGCCCCACATCGGGCTGTGTGCTCACAGCATGGAGCCTGCTTGGGATTCTCTGCCCCTCCCTCCCTCTCTCTCTCAAAATAAATAAATAAACTTAAAAACAAAATAAAATAAAATTTTGGGCAGCATTTTCCATTTGTTTTCCCTGCAGTGCATAACACAATGCCAGAAGCATAATAGAGTCTCAATAAATATTTGTTGAAAATGAAAGGGAGGGAAGAGGAGAGGGGAAATAAAAAGGAGAAAGATCAGAGGAAGAGAGGGAAACTGAGAGAGAATGAACCAATTATTCTGTGCAAGGATCCCTAGGAAAGAGCCAGACCACCCCAAAAGAAGAGCAGAAAAAGCAGACTCACTGACTATCTTAGGGAACTACCAAATCCCATCTCTGGTGGCTTTGCCTTCCTGAGTAAGCAGATTTGAGATCTGGCCATGCCAGGAGGAGCTTCAGCCTTTCCCTTTTGTTCTGAAACATGTGGTGACCCAGGGACTGGGGCCAATGGGAGATGCCACTGACACAAAAGAATCCAGCTTCAACAGCTGCAAACTGAACATCAATGCTACTAGCTCTACATGTCCTCCAGTCTAATTCCAGGCAGTACCCAGGCTTGTGAATTTCAAAATAATAGGGATGGGGGTCCTTAACTGCAGCACAATTTCCTCTGGGTCATAAAACATGATGATTTAAGAAGGTCACCCCCAGAGCTAAAGCCAGGAAAGAGAAGGAGAGGACATTACAATGCGGAAGCACAGACTCTCCTACACAGACCCATTTTAGACCCCTATTAGCTTTTTTGCACTTTTTTTTTTTTTTTTGGAGTGATAACATACCACAAAATAGCTGCTAGGCTCAGAGGAAGGGAGAAGTGGCAACCTCACTCAAGACACAAGAGAATTGTCATCCAACTGGCCTCGGGCCTTACTGAACTGTTAATCATTAAATCAAGGCTTCTACTTCCTGCTGTCTTTAGGTTAAATCCATAAGCCCCTGATAGCTTTTCTCAGGTGCCAAAAGCATTCCTATTCTCTGTCTCCATATGATCTGAAAAAATCACAACCTACTTTAGTAGAGAGGGTTGGTAGTGTTATTTGCATTTTACGATGGGGAACTGAGAGGCTGACTGTTTGAATGACTGGCCCAAAGTCAGGAACAAGTAAGTAGGACCAGAACCATGACCCAGAACTTTCAGGACACTGTTCCTGAAGCACTGTGTCTCCTTCACCACTCTCTCCAAACACCCTCTCCTGCTTCCCCCTGTTCCCATAGCACACTGTGATAATCTTCCAGGCAAATGTTCAATTTTCAGTCTGTCTCATAGGCCAGACTCTGCCTTCTCCGTGTTTTATCCCCAGCTCATGAAACAGTGCCTGACTCATAAAAGGCACTCAGTAAATATGTGTTGAGCTAAACTGTACTGAACCTGAGACTTCCAACTCCAAATTCCCAACACTGGAATCCATTCCTCCTGCCTAAAAATGTAATTCACTGACTGTAAGAAGAACTACATGCTCATTGCCTAAGAAAATAATAACAAATATTAAAAGAAGACTAATCTCATGTCCAGAGATAACTGCAAGTTACGTTTTGATTTTCTCCAGGTTTTCTTTTCATAAACACAGGTATTTTATAGATCAAAATTATAAATAATTTAACAAGAATTATAAAGTTTTTCCTCATTATTATATTTTTTGGGGAAATCTTCATTTCTAACAGTTCTTGGAATTTTCATTCTAATATTCTAATATTTTAATATTCAAACACACAAGTATTTGATTTTATTTAGCCTTTCTTACTGTTGATTAATTAAATTGTTTCTGACTTTTTAATTATTATTAATAAATCTAAGATAAACATAATTGTGAATTACTCTCTGTTCAAATTTATGACTGTTTCTTTAGGATATATTCTAGAAGTGAAATTATTTTTAAAGTCTTTTATAAATTATTGTTAAATTGCTTTTCTGAAAGAGTATAATCTAAGGTTCCTTAAAGTGACATCAGGCAATTAGAAATAGAATGCTGAGAGAAAGTAGGAATTCTCTACCAAAGCCAAATTGCTTTATGGATGGAGAAACCAAGGTCCATGAATGGTTTGTCCAAAGGCATACTGATGTTGGGTTAGCATCTTTCAGAGGAAATCAGCAAAAAGATTAAGAGAAATTGACATTCTTAAGGTACACGTAGCGTTATAAAATATAAGGAAATTGGTTTAAAACATGAGCCATGTCCAGCTGGCTAGAAGCAAAAAGCTCCTTCAACAAAGTTTTCTACTCCTAGCTGTACATCCCACTAATGTACATCCCACTAATGTCCTTCCTCTGCCTCTGATTGACTCTCAAGGGAGTCTGTTATAGTCCTAGTATCCCCATTCTGACTCCTGGCCAAATTGTTAGTCAAGTAACTTTTCAGGTCAAGAAGGCTTAATTGAGCACCTACTATGTGCCAAACTTTGTAGTAGGTACTGAGTGGTAAGAGAAATAGAGGAACTGCCCCTCAAGGAGCTTATATGCCAATGTCAAAAAACAGACCATAAAACATAAATAAATGAGGAAATTATATTCTAATAAATGCCATGAATAAAATAAAAATAAAATTTGATTCTCACCACACCCTAAACTCTTATTAACCCCATTTTATAGATGTAGGAACTGAGACCCTGTGAAATTCATGTAATTCACTTAAAGTTGCGGAATGAGGAAAAAATGAGGAAATTATATTCTAATAAATGCCATGAATAAAATAAAATAAGACAAGGTATATTAGTGTGTGAAGAGGACAGCTGCCGGATCCTTGAGTGGTCAAGGATGACTTTTCTGAGGTGATACTTGAATTAAGATCCAAATGATGGGACAGCTGTGTGGCTCAGTGGGTTGAGCATTCAACTCTGGATTTTGGTTCAGGTCATGATCTCACGGTTCATGGGAACATCAGGCTCTGCACAGACAGGGTGGAGCCTGCCTGGGATTCTCTCTCTCTCTCTCTCTCTCTCTCTCTCTCTGTCTCTCTCTGACTCTCTTCTGCTCATTCTCTCTCACAAAAATAAATAAATGAACTAAAAAAAAAAAGACCCAAACGATGACAAGCATCAGCCATTGGAAGATCTGGAGGAAAGCAGTTTAATCCTATGGCTCCAAGCCAAGAGCAAATAACCTAGCCAAAAGACAGAGAGAAAACCAACACAGATAGAACAGAGGGAGAGGAAGGCAGAAACTATCTCATGCAGGACCTTGAAGGCCACAGTAGGGACTCTGGATTTTATTCTGGTTGCAAATGAAAGCTATTGTAGGGCTTTAAGCCCAGGAGATGAGTGCTGTGCTTTCTGCTTTTGGTTGTTGAGATCACCCATGGAGAGAGTGTAGATATGTAAGACAGGAGGTCTGAGGACCAAGCTCCAGGGACCCTGTAATGACAGGTCTTGCTGGGGAGGATAAGGGAGTAAAGAAGACTGCCAGGTGTCCCATTCAGGTAGGAGGAGAACCAAGACAGTATGGTCTTCCAGAAGCTCAGAGAAGGCAGTGTATGAAGACGGAGAGTGTAACCAGCAGCATCCCACACTGAGAGGACAGACTAGGTGAGGACATTGACCTCTGGTTGGGCAAATGTGGATTATTAATGACCCTGGAAAGACAATGTTCAGTGAAGTGGTTGATATGCAGTAGACTGTGGAGAGAAAGGGAGGGGGGAAAGGGGAGATAACAGTAGACCTGACTCTTCAAGGAGTTTTGCAGAGAACAGCAAGAAATGGTGTGGTAAGTAGCGTGGAGCATGGGTCAAAGGAGGTTTTGTAGCACTGCCGTCCAACAGAACTTTCTGCAATGATGGGAATGTTCTGTATCTGTTATTGGGCACTTGAGAAGTGGCTGACAGAACTGAAATACTGAATTTTAAATTTTATTTAACTAATTTAAATTTAAATAGCTACATGTTACAATGGCTACTGTTTGGGAAAACACAATTTGTAGTTGCTCTTTTAAGGAGTGATATTAAAACACGTGTATGCTAATAGGAATCATTACAAACATTAACTCAAATGGGTATCTGAGTAACTCTGCATTTTGGGTATCCTTTCTGCCACCACCCCATGTCCTTAAATCTGTTGGTGTTTGACTCATAGCTTGTCTTTTACAATAAGAAAAAAAATCTATCTCTTACGGTCAATCCTGTGAACCATTACAGTTCCAGTTGAGTTAATTAAATTTCTATGTGCCTCAGTCTCTCCATCTGGGACTGAAGTTTCAAATGAAAAACTCAGTTCCCATTTTCTAAGGAAAAAGGGAGATGAAGTCTTTGGTGGGTCTCATTAAAATGGCAGTAGGATAAGCAATTAAGAGCACAGGCTCTGGATATAGCAAGCCATAGAGTTTTAGCCCCCAGTTCTACTATGTATTAGCTGTGCAACTTTAAGTGAATTACATGAATTTCACAGGGTCTCAGTTCCTACATCTATAAAATGGGGTTAATAAGAGTTTAGGGTGTGGTGAGAATCAAATGAGATCATGTGGGCACAATACATACCTGGCATGTGGTAGGCATTCAATAAATGTTACCTATCACCATTAATAGCAGGCATTATAGAGGCTAGCCCTGCAAGTACCATTTTGTCCCAGTCTAGTGCTAGCTTGAGGAAGGTAATGCCTCCATGCATTTGTTTATCATCTCAAAAATAGGTACAAGGCTTATATGACACCAGAATAGCTCAATTTCCTAAACCAGGGATTCAGGATAAGGAAACTTTCAGCATGTAGCTCCTTCCTGGAAGTGGGTGCAAGGACAGGAGGTTTGGGGGACTTTCCCAATAAACATTACTTATTACATGACTTGTTATTTTTCCCAGACACTTATCTACGAGTGCTGCCCACTTAACCCAAGAGACTTGCCGATAATTCCCAACCCAGCTGCCAGGCCAGCAGTCATCTGTTCAGAACTTCAAATGAATGCCCTCAGACCCGCCTACTTTCTCCACATAATGCTGCAAGATAAGTCTCCCCTGGCTCCTGATAAATGCTTTGAAGAACATCTTGCCTGTTAACAAACAGCTTTTGATTGTGTCTGGGTTTGATCTTTATTTTGTCCTTTTTCATCAGACCCCTCTAAATGGGTTCTTTCACACTCCTCAGATTAGCCTAAAGGAAACCCCATGAAACAATGGGTCCAATTCTCCCTGGGTGCAAGGAGTGGGCTGTCAAAAGACCACATAAGGCCTCCTTCAGGGCTGTGAGCAGAAAAAGGGGCTGGTGATGCTGCCAGAACTAGCAAAAAGTGAATTCAGTTAGCTTCAAAAGCAGTGAGATAGGGTGGGAAGCAGAAACACGGCACATGGCTGTCTCACCCAGGAGGACAATCTCCACTCACTTCCAGAGAAAGCTTATTTACCTCAGACACGGGCAGCTTCCTCCTAAGAAAGCCCAAGGTCATCACTAGTGTCCAGAACACCAGCACTGACCACCCCCCCCCCCCCCCGGCAGAACAGGAAAAATGCCAGTGTGATTTGGAGGGCTAGAGAATATGCTGCCCACAAAACCTGGTGTGTTTCTGAAATTATTGTTGTCACATTTTTTTTCCTTTGGGGAAACTGGCATTCCCTGACCTAGAGGGACTGAACTGTGGCCACCTCTCCCACATTAGCAGCTAGTGCACAGCCCAGGCTGGCCCACTGGAATCCCATCCTCTGGACGTTGATTGCCCCAGTGAAGAACACATGACTCAAGAAAAACCCATCAGAGTTTTGTTGAGACAAAGAGAAGGAAGGAAGGAAGGAAGGAAGGAAGGAAGGAAGGAAAGAAAGAAAGAAAGAAAGAAAGAAAGAAAGAAAAGAAGGAAGGAGGGAGGGAGGGAGGGAGGGAGGGAGGGAGGGAGGGAATTGGGAATGAAGAAAGACACAGCCCTCAAAACTTAATTGGAGGCCCTAAATGCTGCTATGCCTGAATGCCTTAACTTTTATCTATCCCTTTGGACTTGACAGCTATGTTAGCCAATAAATGATCTTTTTTTGCTTATGTCAATTTGAATTCATGTTGACACTTGCAACTGAGAGGACAAAAAGCTAACATAACAACATGCAGGTCTCCCTAAAAATTTGTAGACAGAGATAGTCATTATGAAAGCAGTGTTTTAGGAATATTTGCTTGACAATGATTTTTAAGATAGAGTAAAGGAGCAGGTTGGGAGCTTGTAACCATAATCTAGGCATCAGGATTTTTTATTCCAAGCAGTGGAAGTCAATTCTAAGTGATTAAATAGAAAGGAAGTTTTTGTAATAGATACAGGAGACCCAGATCTAGAATTGGCCAAGCCATTCTAATATGTAGATTATCTCAACCACAAAGATGTTTTCTTATTCTTGAAAGTGGCCAAATCACTATTATTTCAATGAGTATTTTAGAAAACATTTGAACAAAACACTTTCTATGGACATATAAGTCATACTGAATATTTATAATAAATAAGCTACAAGGGCCTTATTATTTTACTACATACCATAAACATCATATACATAAGGCAAAATGGAATTGTTAAGAGGACTGGAGAATCACCATTGAAGCTGAACTTTGGAAATAATGCCACCTCATTGCAGAACTGGTCTGATGTGATAACCACAAGCTGCTACCACCAAGCATCAGGCATATCAGTTTGTACAGCCATTTTTGTGCACCTTCTGAGCAATGTTTGGGCTTGGAACTCTGATTCAGACCAATCTCCACTGCTGCCAGCCCTGCTGTAACTTCTAAACCAGGAGCTCATAATGGCCTTGGCTTGCACCACTATTTCTGGCATGGTATCTTTCCCTCACTAGTTGCTGAGTCAAAGCCTGATCCCAATATGACTGATTGGTGAACTCTTATGGACTCAGTTGTATTCTACTCCCCAAATTCAGATGTTGAAGTTTAACCCCTACTGTGACGTATTTGGAGATAAGGCCTTTAAAGAGGCAACTGAGGTTAAATGAGGTCATAAGGTCCAAAATGACTGGTGTCCTCATAAGAAGAGAGAGACATACCAGTGATATGTGCACACAGAGAAAAACCCTGTGAGAACACAGTGAGAAGGCGGCTGTCTGCAAACCAAGGAGAAGGGCTTCAGGAAAAACCAAACCTGTCAGCACCTTGATTGTGGAATCCCAGCCTCCAGAACTGTGAGAAAATAAATTTCTGTGAGTTAAGACCCCAAGTTCATTGCATTTAGTTAAGACGGCCCTAGCAAATGAATATAGTGCACTGATTCATATGCCTTTCACTACATGCAAGAGAGACTATGAGGTAGATAGTAAGTGGCACTAAAGTTAAACTCAAGAGACCTCACAAATGAAGATGAGAGACGATTCGGTGACTAATGAGAAGCAAGGATGAAGGCAGAGAGTGAGTCAAAGAGATCTCTCAGATTTAGAACTCAGTAGCTAGAAAATTGATAGTGACCTACACAGATAGAGAAGTTATACAAAGAATTGACTCTGGGAGGAATTCACCCCTGCATGTTTTGCAAATTTAGAGGTATCCAAGTGGAAATTGGAAGTGGGAGTAGGAAGCAGGAAATGCAACTTTAGTGTGTGGAGGTAAAAGCTGAAGCTGTTAGAGAGAGGAGGGGGGAGATCTATAATCTTCAGAGAAGCTCAGCTGGAGATGGAGGGAGGGGAAGTGTCAGCTACATCAGTTAGGATGGTCTAAGTTATGCTCCAGTAACAAACAACCCTAAAATCGTAAAGGCAATTAAGATTTATTTCATGTCCACTGAGTTGGCTGGTGGCTTCACTCACCATAATCCCTTAAGGACCCAGACTGACAGAGGTTCCATCTGGACAAGTGCTTCATTGATCACCAACTATGTCAGGGAGAAGACAGTGTGGCAAATCAGGTACAGATTCTGAAAGCTTCCTCACGGAAGCCACTTCCATTTCCCTTCTATTGGCCAAAATAAAACATATGTCCACATTCAATCCCAAAGGGATTGAGAAAGTATAATACAATCATGTACCCCCAAGGGAACAGAAATGAAAATATTTGGTGAGCATTGATGACAACTACAGGAGATAAGAGGAAGAACAGGAACCAGTAGAAGAGACAGGGACAGATCATTTGGACTCCAAATTTTAGAGACAGAACCTGAAACAGGGCAATGTAGGATCAAAAAGGCCAAAGCAAAATATAAACGGGACTACTCACTGCTTTGCTTGCTAGAAAAGTAGTATTGTACATGCGTGTGTGTGTGTGTGTATGTGTGTGTTATGTGATTTTGTTTTGGTTTGGTTTTTACTGTACAGGATCTGGCTTCCCTTCCTATTTAGGGGAAGTTTCTCTTTTGTTAGTAATCTTAGGAAAAGAGAGAGGCTGAAGCCAGATCTTCCCTCTTGCTACCCTCAGGAATCAAGGTACAGACAAGTGGCCTGGGAAGGCTCATGACCTTTAAATCTTGACTAAGAAGGGGTGGCTAAAATCTTCTAATGGTAGTGGAATCCTGGCAGAGTCCAGCAGCCCCAGAGGTGATAATGGCCAAACCATTCCCGCTGAAACACCAGCTTCTCAGCCCTCGGGGGCTGCTTTATTTGCTGCCCACTCCCAAGTCCACATTTCTGGCCTTTTGATGGTTGTATAAGCCCTGATATACTCCCACTAAATTGATTAAGATATGGTCTCAGATTCTTGGATCTGGGAGCATCCTCATTCTAGTCCAACCCACGGGGAGACCTGTAGATGCAGTCAGAATTTAGGCAGCTTTTCTCACTGTTAGCCACAGCCCTGATGATGGTTTCATTGCCATTAGGACTTAAGACAATAGAATATAATGATTGTCAAAATCATTGTTTCTAAAACAGCAAGATATACAATGATAGCAGTAGAGGTGAAGGGAAAGTGACTTAGAATCACTTGGGAAAGATTTTTGTCTATTCTTACATTGCTTTGGATTGGGAATGTAAATATACATAATGGACCTCTGTCATTTGTTCAACGTCTGAGTCCCCTTCCTCTGCTGGGGAAATTCCCCATTGTGTGTCTTGATGGCAAGTAGGGCCTGTCTCCCACCACAAAGCTGAAAATGCCAGGTGCTCACTATCTTAACCATATTAGCCATGGTGCATGAACTCAGCTCAGTCCACTGGATATTCCTACCCAGGACTGTGGATCTGAAACAAGTGGCAGAGAGTGGGTTTAGAATTCAGCAGCATCAGGCCTAGAGGCATTGTGGCTTTATTTCACTTGGCATAATGTCCTCAAGTTTCATCCATATTGTAGCATGTGACAGGATTCCCTTCCTTTTAAAGGCAGAATAATATTCAGAAAAGTATTCTGTCCACATTTTATTTATACATACATCTCTTAATGAACATTTGGATTACTCCCACCTCTTAGTTATTATGAATAATGCTGCTCTGAACATGGGTGTGCAAATATCTCCCCAAGACCTTGCCTTCAGTTTGCTTGGATAAATATCCAGAAGTGGGTTGGTGGTTCATATAGTAGTTCTATTTTTTATTTTTTGAGAAAACTCCATCTTTCTTCCATAGTGGTCACACCATTTTATCTATTATGGTTTAAATTCCTCAAAGTGGTTTTATATTTATAGGTTTGTCCTTACAACCCTCTATGAAGTAGGTAGAATGTGAATTACTATCCTCATCTTGTAGATGGAAAACATCTTTAATGTTTCCTTTTAATGAGAGCTGTTACTGATGAGCATGTATTGAAGTGGGGAAAAGATATGGAACCGCTGTTGGAGGTAACACAGACTCCCCATGACTCTGCCTTATTGATGCCTATGTTTATCCATTTTTCATCCAAATTCTCCTCTGGAAAAAAAAAAAGTAGCTGCCTGAGGATTGAAATAAACCTAATGATTTTCAATGAGGGCATTTGGAAGTGTGGGAATGATTTTTTTATTTTGTTGTCACAATGGCTACCTCCTGTTGCCTGGCATTTAGTGAGCAGGGCTGGGGACACTGAAAGTTTTGCAGCATGAGACATCCCACATAAAGAAGAATGGTCCATTCCAAAATGCCTCTTGTACCTACTTTGAGAAACACAAGCTCAGGACAAGATCAGTGGTGATGTCAAGGGAGAGGCTTAGGGGTTTCAGCTTCAAAAGTTCTCCAAGCCACTACAAATAACTGTAGGTCTAAGTGACAATGGTGTGCTTGCTACACAAATGCAGTTTGAAGCCAAATCCCCGGGCCACCCCTATTCTAACCAATATCCACCTCTAAGCCCCCTTATAAAGAAATTCTAGAGATACCACTGAGCATGCTCAGAACTCAATACCCAGAAGTTCTAGAACGTTGTTTTGACTGCCAAGCTGTGATTTCACCTTAAACATCAACAAACATAAGATTTTTAAAGGAGCAGTTAAAAATAAGAACCACTTCACTTAAACCTATTTCCTGTTAGAACAGAAACATAAGATTCCCAGTTTCAAGTCCTCTCTTAGACTAGAGAGTTCCCATCTTCTGCCAGGCTTCTCCTTGGCAAGGCACTTTTTTTTTTTTTTTTTTTTTAATTTTTTTTTTTTTTCAATGTTTTTTATTTATTTTTGGGACAGAGAGAGACATAGCATGAATGGGGGAGGGGCAGAGAGAGAGGGAGACACAGAATCAGAAACAGGCTCCAGGCTCCGAGCCATCAGCCCAGAGCCTGACGTGGGGCTCGAACTCATGGACCGTGAGATCGTGACCTGGCTGAAGTCGGACGCTTAACCGACTGCGCCACCCAGGCGCCCCTTGGCAAGGCACTTTTGAAAGAAAAGACCTCTTCCCTGAAGATGTGTGTTTTACAAATAATGCTAATTTTGAAGAGATAATAGAGCCCTTTTCTAAAATGTTTGCTGGTGAGCCTGGTGCTGGTATTTGCCCCATACTTCCTTCCCTCGATACTCACTCTGCATACACCAAAAGTGATTCTTTACTGTGCCTCTAACCTGAATATTGGTGGCACTTAGCATCCTGGAGCCTCTAATCTTGAACAGATCTAACTCAAAAGAGGAAAGAAAGGAAAGAGGAGTAAGGTGCTTTCATGCTCATTAGCATTTCCAATTTCCTCTTTCACCCTCCTCCTCCTCCCTCAAATCTGGCACAATGAACTAATTCTTTGTGATTGATCATGGCCTGTAGATAACAGGCTGTACTTTCTTGCTCTCATATTCCCTTGTCTATCACACAAAGCAATCTGGAGTGCTACCTACAAGAAAAGTGGGCATAAATCTGAAAAACTTAAATATCCATGTAGCAAGTGTCTGTGAGGTTTTTTTTTTTCTTCCTTTTAAAAAAAAAGGGGGGGGGGATCTGACTACTTTCAGCCTTACCCTTTTAGAATGCAGTCAGAAAAAAATGTGAGTCACTTGGAAATGAGCACTCAGCCCGTTCCTATCACTCTGCAAACATTTTCATTTGCACGTACACGGATGATCAATTTCTAAGCACATCTTTGTTTTTCCTAAATAGCTACATTATTTGTCTGATGTTGAAAATGGCATCTGTACTGTATGTAATTTCCATACTCACTTGGCACCATCAACTGCCTTTGATGACACTCAGGACTATTTCTTTTTTGTCTCCTCCTTCCATCCAGCTGCAAGACCCAGATGTCAGGTTCAGGAATGCATTTTCTCTGGCAGAGATAGCTGCCTTCTCTCAGCAGTCCCTAAGTTGGTGGCTATTGTGGAACTGCCAGCAAAATAGCACAAGATCATACTAAAGACAGGATTCAGATGTTTTTCTGAAAAAGGAAAACAGAGTCCAAAACCAGGGGGAAAAACACATTTTTTACGCCTCTAATTATGAGCCAGGCAAGTGGCAAGCCGTGCCTGAGCAAATTGCGGTTCTCCCCATTTATCTGCTGCTCATCCATTTTCCCCTCTTGACAGTTTTTTATCTCCCCGGTCTGCATCTGAAATCAGCAGCTGGGTACGATGAAGGGTTTGACTAAGTTAATCAAACCTGGGGTAGTGACAGGGTCAGGCCCTATGTAAAATATGTGAATAAGAAAAAGGAAAAACAGAAAGGAAGGGAGGAAAGAAGGGAGGGCAGAAGGTAAGGTGAAACAAGGACAGAGGACAGAGGACCACCCAGAACTACCATGCCCAAGGAGGGAATTTGTAACAGCATTTATGTCACCTGGGTATTGGGACACCACAATTAGCTTTCTTTTTTTAAGCAACCTTTGTAAATATGAATGGAAATCAAGCTACAACCTGCCCTCTATTATCCCAGCCTGGCTTACACTGAGTCTAGCTTCAAAGACATCTTGAATGAGACAGAAACTCAAAGAATCATAGCCCAAAGCACCACATACCAGTGGGGGCTGTGTGAGACCAGGAAGTAAAGAGACTCTTAAACCATAAGGGAGCCTTGTGGTGTTTAATTATTTTTTTTTCCTTTCTGAGCAGCTGCTCTGGGCTGAGCAGTTGTGTTCAGGGCAGAGTGTGGAGGCTTCCCACGGTCAAGTTAGTCTACTGAGTGCCCACCAGCTGCCCCTTGCTCGCTGCCTTGGACACTCCCAATAGTTCAAAGTAGTCTGCTGGAACTTTGTCAGTGAGAGTCTGTCTCCCAGGCCCAAATTCAGGTTGTTCAGTGCTTTTTAGAAGTATAAAGCAGGGTGGCATATTAATGGAATTTGGCTTCCTGGAATTCACCCATCTACAGTCTGCACCATGCTCTGTCCAGCTCTGCCATTTCACTGCATGGCCCATGTGGATCTGGATTATGTCTCTGTTTAAGGAGGTCCACTCAACTGCAGGCCGGTTCTTCTGCCTCCCTCCACAGGCTAGCTCCCTGGATTGTGCCAGCTCCTGGAGCTCAAAGCAGTCTAAGTTCAGTGCAGATGTGAGCCTTTCTCCATCCTCCATTTCTGAATCTGGAGGATTCAGTGCTAGGGAATATCAGCCAACTGGCATAAACGAACCCTGTGGATTCCCCTGGGAATACAGACCTAGCCACAGCTTCTCTGCCCATCTCACCCTCACTGATACAATTCTAAGGTTATTTTGATTCAACATGGACCCAAAGAGAAAGCCAGGTATAAGGATTTTGAAGGTTGGTCATACACTCCAGAGCACAGAAAATGGAGCACATCTATATTAACTTTGCAGAGAAAAGTGAATATGGTAAATTTGTTGAAAGAAGTTACCTTCATAACACAGGGGATAAATAAGTGCATGAACTCTGCACTAAGTTATTTTTAAAATATCACAAATTTTGAGAACGACTGGATTTTTCAGGGAATTTCCAGAGAAAGTATGACTTTACCCAAATTTGTGTTAATACTGCAACTCTGGATCATGGCTGTCATGCCAGATCAAACACCACTGTCAAGGCCACACAAGGGCAGGATGACAAAGTTCTTTCCAATTAGTGTGCTTCCCTAGCCTTCTCTTCACCTGTCTCCTCCCCAGCATCTGGCCCTCAGCTACACTTCCCCTGCTCATGGCTTCAGACAGACTGGCCTTCCCTCTGTCTCATTATTGACGTCTGCTGAGATAACTTCAGAAATCTCAAATACGTCCCTCTGCTCTGTGAGCACAAGTTCTTCAGTAACTTGGAGGCTTCAGATGTCTCCCCACCAGGTGAAATGCACCTCAGCCTTATACTACAGCTTTTCATGTAAACTGTGTCTTGTATCCCTGGGTACCCACATATTCCAGAAGACTTTTCCAAGCTGATTCTTCTTATTCATGTGCTGTCTCCCAGTATGACCAGTTATGTCCCCACTATGCATTTTAACACAATCTTTTGCTTCCGCTCTGGTATTGCAGAGAGGCTAAAGAGTCTTACAGAGCATTGTTTCTTGCTCTGGTGTCCACCCCCAGCCAGTTCCAGTGTAACACAGCTGGTGCCTGAGTTGTACCAGGCATCTGTGTAACAGGCAGCCCGGAGGCCTCAGACAGGACTGTCCTGCCTCAGCACATACATCAGTGCTGACTGGTGAGTCTCTCTGGCTTGGGATGTCTGGTTGACAGTACTTGAGGGGCTTCTTTAACTTGAGATTTAAGAGGCAATGAAATAAATGAGATGAGAAGGAAGAACATGAATGACCTACTGGATAACTTCTTTATGTACATGTAATGAGTTGGAGAAAATTCCATTTATGGTCTTCTTATCAGGAAGACTGTGGATACAGGAGAAATATTTTATTTGCTCCTTTGAGTTGGGGGTGAGACCCCTAAGAGGCCTTCTCCGGCAGCAACAGATCTTGTCTGAGCTGTCCTCCAAAGAGGACCTTGCTTTGTAGATTGAATGGGCATACAAACTGGAGACTGAACTGAGCTGTCAGATGGGAAAGGTGGAAGAGATGGAGAAAGAGAAAGGAATTGGAGCAAATAAACTTCTCTGGTGACCACCTTTGCTGTTGTTTGCTATGTAGTGTGCAATAGAAATTACCTTCTGTTTTCTCTATGAAAATCTTCCATAGACTCTTTTTAAAAATCACAAAACATGAATATGATCAATTTCTTTTTAGTGTAGAAATGTCAAAGGCACAAGGTCTGCCAACCAATGCTACAGTGCCAACCCCAGGTAAGAGGGCAGCACCATATGCCCCAAGCATGAATATGTCACGAAGGGAATCGATCCAGTTTATCTGCTTCTTGCTTTTTATGCTAATCTTCCTGATGACTACAAGGCTCTAGGAGTCTCTTTCTGTTTTTTGATTTCTAGTGATTTTAATGTAAGAACTTCCTCCTTTTGCCAGCAAATTTTCTCTGCTATAGCTGCTGTTGCTGCTGCAGCTGGCAACTTCTCATAGTCAGCACATTTGTGTGTCCTACATAATCCCATTGTTGGCTTAATTTGGGGGTGCCTACTCTGGGCTGTTGTGTCCAGTTTTGACCATTTGCCCCTGCAGATGGCTGTCAGATTTCCTGGTTCTCCAAGTAACCTCCCACCCTCAGACACGGTCACAAGGTCCTGACCTCACAGATAACACCTTGCTGCCCACCTTGCTACATGCCACATGTCACCCACTCATTCACTTTAAAAATGTTTATTGAGCACCTTCTTTGTGCCTGGCACTGTTTTAGTTCCTGCTTCTATGGGGCTTACAATCTAATGAAAGAAAAACACCATCAACAAATAAACAGATAAATAGTATGTGCTAAACAGTCTCTATTTACTACTCCAGGTCAACTCTTTGCCCTTTTCCACTTTGCACCAAGAAGCTGACCTCTATCTATTGCATCACTTGAACTTCCTTGACCTCTGGCTCCTGGTCGGGTTTGGCCAATGTGGGGTACCAGCAAGGGCTGGGAGGTCAAAACAAGAAAAAAAGGTATTTATTCTCCTGGCCCTCTCTCTACCAGGTGGTCACTTGTTCCTCTACCAAAGGCCAATTCCAATAGAAGGCCTCTCTTCCATGGCAACAGCTGTCTCTGAGTTACAGTATCAGCTTCCTTCCCTTGTCCTTCAGGGTCACCAAGCTTTCCTTAAAACAGCTTCCCACTATGGCCAAAGCTTGGATGCTAAACCTTCCCTGGTTGGTTCTCTTAACTCTACCCACATCCTTGGAAACAGTTCTTTCATTAAATTACCCCCAATAAATGTGTCATCTGTTTCCTACAAGGATCCTTCTCCATACAAATGTCAAATGATAAGAGTTATAAAATGTATATATAAATAAAGCAGGTTAAGGGATAGAGAGTGAGAGGGAACAAGTGGAGGAGGGCTAATTAGTACAAAGTGGATGGTAGTCAGGGAAGCCATGCCTGAAAAGATGATGTTTAAGCAGAGACACGAAGTAGGGAGTAAGGCATATGCATGTCCGGGGAAGAGCACTCCTGGCAGAGCGAATAGCAAATGCAAGTCCTGAGGAAGGGTTTTCATAGAGAGTTTAAAGGGCTAGAAGAGGTCCAGGGTGTCTGGAGTGCAGTGAAGATGAAGGCAGAGATAAGAAATGAGATCACAAGAGGTGGGAGAAGGCCAAATCTGTTAGGGCATTTCTTATGGACTGAATGTTTGTGGGTGTGTTTTTTTTATTATTATTATTTTATTTTTGTTTTTGTTTTTTTTTGTTTTTGGTTTGGGCACATTTATTTGGGATCTTCATATATATATATACACACACACACACACACACACACACATATATATGTATATATATATATATACACACACATATATAGTTTGGGGTCTTTTCCATGACAGCAGGAAAGGGAGGAAACGACACTTTATTTTATCATTCTGCCTTTTCCATTTTCATGCTGAGCAGGGAACCCGCACTGAACAGGATGCCAGGGGCCGGCGGCAGCCCCTCAGGTGTAACCCACCAGGCGCAGGGTGCAGGGGAAGGTCTTGTGCATGTTCATGCACTTCTCCGTGTCGATGCAGAACGTGTTGGCCTTGATGGCCAGCTCACGCTCCAACTGGCACTTGGTCATTACCAGCAGCTGCAGCATGTCCTGTTTCTCCCACAGCCTCAGCCTCAGGGTCTGCAAGGTGCCGTCGATGGTGAATACCTCGTTCATGAGCTTGAACTGTGGGATGTCCCTGCACAGCTCCATGTTGGGGCGCCAGGTCCGGCACTCCAGCCTCATCTGTGCCACGTTCAGTGGGCCCTCCTTGGCCATGATGGACCTTTCCAGAAGCATGATGGTATTCTCTGCCTGGAAGATCTCCTGCAGCGTCTTAGTCAGCTGCATCTGGAGCTTATTCTTCAAGTCTGTCACCTCGGAGATGCAGGCGCTAAAGGCCAGGTTGGTGTTAGTAAACTGCTTCCACATCTGGTCTGACAAGGTCTTAAAGAGGTTCTCAGCCTCCTCCCACAGCCGGATGGAGTTGGCCCACATGTTCTGTGAGTGCCTGATGTTGTCGTTGCTGATGGTGGTTACAGGAGGTGAGACCTTTGGTAGGTGAGTAGGTGATGAGGGTGGAGGCCTCCTAAGTGGGAGTAGTGCTCTTATAAAAGAGATCCCAAGAATCTCCCCCGCCCTTTCCTCCATGTGAGCAGCCAGCAGTCTGAAATGCAGGAGAGGGCCCTCACCAGAACCTGACCCTGCTGGCACTCTGATCTCAGATTTCCAAGCTCCAGAACCATGAAAGATAAATTTCTGTTGTTTGCAAGCCACCTAGTCTATGGTACTTTCTTACAGCTACCCAAACAGACTAAGACAGCCTTATAGACCATGGTAAGGACTTTAGAATTTATTCTGAAAAAAAAAAAAAAAATGGGAAGCCACTGGAGAGTTTGAGCAGAAAAATAACATGATCTGACTTTTGTTTTAAGAGGGTCACTCTAATTGCTATGTGGAGAATACATTGCAGAGGGGCAAAAATGAAAGCAGGGAAAACCATTAATGGGCATTTCTAATTGTCTAGGCAAGAAATTATAGCAGCTTTGACTAAAATATGAAGGCAGTAAGATGTCAGAAGTTTGTTTTTGGAAATGTGAATTTGAGATGCGTGTCCTATATGCAAGTATAGATAACAAGTAGGCAATGGGTTTTTAGCTCTTGAGTTTGGAGGAGAGGTCAGGACTAGAATTATACATTAAGGAATTATCAGTCTATATGCAGTATTTAAAGTCATGGACCTGGGTGACATCATCCTGTGAGTGAGTGTTGGTGCAGATGAAGAGGTCCAAGGGCTAATAATAATAAGCACAGAGGCCCACCATCCTTTAGAGTTCAGAGAATCCAGGAAAAGCAACTGAATGATGTAGGGGGGGATTCAGAGAGTGATCCCATTGGCTAAGTGAAGAAAGTGTTTCCAAAAAAGTAGTAATCAACTGTGTTGACATCAGATAGGGCTGAGAACTGATCACTGAATTTAGCAATGTAGCACTCATAGGTGACTCTGAGGAGAGTGGTTTTGCTAGGGCAGTGTAAATGAAACCTGGTTTAAATAGGTCCAAGAGAAGGAATAGGAGGAAAGCAAATGGAGTCAAGGTGAAATATAACTCTTTTTCTTTTTAATTTACATCCAAGTTAATTAGCATATAGTGCAATAATAATTTCAGGAGTAGAATCCAGGGATTTGTCCCCTATGTATAACACCCAATGCTCATCCCAACAAGTATCTTCCCTAACTCTTTTGAATATTTTGCTATAATAAGAAGCAGAAAACTGAGGAAGGGATATGGGGTCAAGGAAGGCTTTATTTTATTTTGACTTGTAAGCTGCTGGGAATGATCCAGTAGAGGGAAAAAATAATAATGTGGGAAAGAGAAAGAGGCCAATCAAGCAGCAGACCTTAAATAGGAGCAAAGTCAGTTCATTCTGAGTTACAAGAGGGAAGACAGGGAAGATGGACACAGAGATGGGCAAGGAGTTATGGTGGTGGAGGTTTGTGGAAGTTCTCCTCTGAATGCTTCTATTTTCTCAGTAAGAAATAAGAAGCAAAGTCATCAACTGAGAGTAAGGAAGAGGGACGAAGTGTTGATAGTTTAGGAGAGAGAAGGTGTAAAATAGACATCTAAGAGAACAAAAAGTGTGTCAACCAGAAATGTATTACTGGGGAGCACTAAATGTCCCCTTGAGGTGTGTGGTCACACTGACCAGTGAACTCTGACTATATACCCTTCTGGTCTGAGCAATCCTCATATAAGGCTCTCTGTCCTGTCTTCAGTATGCCCCAACCCTTGGGAAGCACCCATCCCTCTGCTTTCCTCTCTTGGCATATTGAGAGGTCATTTTCCTAGCACCATGGCTTAGGAAAGGATGTGTTTCAGGCAGGGTGCCACTGGGAAGGTTGTCCCCCTAAAAGAACTGTTGTTTACTGTCTCTCTATTCTTCATTTTTACTCCCCTAGGCACCATGATTGGTGCTTCAGGGATACAAAGACTAGTAGGGATCCTGCCTGCACTCAATGAATGTATAATCTGGTTGGGAGGCACAGATTTGTACACCAGCACCTATGTACAATAGCTAAACCCACCTGACTATGAGAACTCCCACAGTGGAAACTGCAGGTTACTAGATAGGGGTACCAGAGGGGATCAGAAATTTGATAGATCGGAAAGGGTTGGACATCAGGAGAAGCATCTACTGGAGCAATAGGACTTAAACACAGATATTAGGCATGCAAATAATTTTCCTGAGCTTTCCACCATGTGCACTGGAATACACCAACGAGCTCAATTTCCCTTAGCACTGAAGCTCTGCTCCAACCCTTTGAACTGACACACCCTGTCAAAATATGTGGAAATTGGGTACCCTAGGTCCAGACCTCCTATGGAGAATCTGAAGGGAAGAGAGAAGTACTCACATGTTGGTTGCTACCACCTCCCTCCCTCCCAGGCAACTAGGAGCCTTTGCCCATACTTCTCAGTTCATTTCCTTTTCAAGATGGTTTTACCCTCTATGTTTGTTTTAATCAGAACTTATCCATATTTGAGGGTGCAGGGACATCAATGAAGAAATAGAGTCTCACCCTCCCAGGATGGCCTCCTTCTAGTTCCTGGGAGACTGGGATGTGCACATCATCTCTATTCTGGATGGCTATGTTTGGGACAGGAATTAGCTTATTTTGCCTATTTAAATTAATAAGCTGAAAGAGTTCTGATTTCTTTCATGGCCATCGTGTGGTTGAATGGTAGATCTATGCCTTTGCCTGATGCAGAGGCTCATGGGAAACACTATGGATTCTTGCTGAACTCTGATGGAAAGACACGTGCCACAAACCATTCAAATTTTAGATTGTACCTGTCACTCACAATACCTTTCTGTTGCCTCAGAGTGATAAGAAACTCACCTAACATCTGTCCTTTCAAAGATCCTAAACAAGGCTTGTTCATTTTGTAACCTTAAAGAGGTGGCAGAAACTGCATTATAGCAAGCAATGAAAATATTGGTACAAAGTGCCCTGGGGTGAGCATTAGAGATTACTGAAAATAACTTTAGGAATATCATAGGGAATAAAATAGCTAAGAAAAGTATTTAACATTGGTGTAGTTTGAGCTTAAAGGGCCAACTGCAGGAATATTTAAAATTGGCAACCTTGAAAACAAAGAGCAACAGAAAAGACAAAAATAAACTTAAACAAATTTAGACTATAGACTAATTTATAGACTATAGACAAATTTAGACTATAGGGACTTATTTCCTGACTAACATCAAGAACTGATTGTCCTCTGCCACAAGCAGCACCCACTGGACAAATAGCACCCACTTTGCTTAGCACCACCTTTTCTAATTGGTGTCCTCAGGCTGACATCTATTTTTTTTTTATTTTTTTTCAACATTTATTCATTTTTGAGAGACAGAGTATGAGTGGAGAAGGGGCAGAGAGAGGGAGACACAGAATCTGAAGCAGGCTCCAGGCTCCAAGCTGTCAGCACAGAGCCCGACGCAGGGCTCAAACTCATGAACTGCGAGATCATGACCTGAGCCGAGGTCAGATGCTCAACGGACTGAGCCACCCAGGCGCCCCTCAGGCTGACATCTATTAATGACTGGAGCTGCTTACAAGTTTTTAGTAAAGAACAAGGAAGAATTTTGCTTTGACAACCCAAGGAGAGACTTTCACACTAGGTCAGGCTATGTCAGAGTGGAAGGAAGAGGGGGGTTTCTTAGAGAAGGAGAAATCTCTGGTTGAGAGAAGGCAGACACCACCAGCCTTGAAGCTCAGGGCTTGGCCACAAATGCTGCTTGCTCAGGCAGAGCTAGGAGGCAGAATTGGAACAGAAGAGCTCTTTGGATGAGATGGGAGTTCAGCCAGTGGGGCTTCTGCAGGAGGCTCTGGCCTGGAAGTAGACCAAGGACACAGTCTGAATGGAGAAAATCATTTCAGAGCTAGAGAGAAGGGCTTACTGCTCCAGAGTGTTTGTCATGCATACATTCACTTAGCAACTCAACTTTGTGGTGTTATTTAACATTTATAGTCAGTTATTTAATATTTATAGTCAGTATCTCCCCACCTATATGATCATATTCTTGAGAGCAAGTTTTTTATTAAGCACTTAATCACCAGGGCAACCTATGAGATAAGTGCTATTACTGGCTCTACTTTGCATAGGAGGAAAGTGAGGTGGAGAGAGAGATGAGTAAGCAACTAATCCAGATGACACAGTTAGAGAGTGGATCCATACATTTTTATTGAATAAAAGAGTAAATCAATGAGAAGCAATGTGTACATTTTCTAAATATCCTTTCAACTTTCTTTCTCAAGCACGTTTAAGATGCCATTTCGAATTCATATTGGAAGTATGGAAGCAAACTATTTGAAGGACGCAACTCAAAGGGAGTGCATTAAGATAGCAAAACAGTCAAAGGGTAATCTTTAATTAGTTTATTTGACTGTAAAATGCAAACCAGTGAAGCCTGTTGTCTAAAGCAGGAGGTAAGAGACAATGCAGAGTCAAGGACAACAATTTCAGCAGTTATTTCTCTCTCTGGAAATCACAATTGTTTTTGTATCTGCCAACCAACTGGAACTCCTCAAATGATTTATTGAAAGCCCGCAAAGTCCTGGCAGAGCATACAAGAGCCTGCAGAAGACATGGGCTGTCTTTTTCAGGGCCTTACATTTGAAAAAGGGTTTACCATGAGAATTCAAGGGAAAACTGACCTGGCAAGGGTGAAAGGACAAGCAGTAGAGCATGCTTTCACACACCCTACCAGTTTCACCAGGGAGCACAGTCCCTTGCCACTCTGTACAACAAGGAGGAAACAGGGACACCAAAAAGTCTTTATGCACTGAAAGGTTACTATTGCTTTTAACAATATTTATAATTAAGGGTGCATCAGTGTTGACATAGTCACTCAGTCAACAAGCATTTGGGAGAACCCAATATGCACTGGGCTCAATGCTAGTTATAAGCTTGCCATCATAGAGAGTTGTCCCTAGGGTCCATGCAACTCAAGAGACCTCTTTCCTCTTCAGAAACCAACAAGCTCAAGTTGCATGTTAACTCAAGTAAGCATCAGTTAGAGGGCCGGCAGAGTTAACAAGTCATCTGACCAGTTCTTATCCAATCAGCAGGTTGCCTTCTTGCTTACCTTCTATCACTAAGGCAACAGGGGTAAGCCTGGAACTATCTGCCAAAGCCCTTCCCACCCCGCCCCCCCACCAGCCCCTCTGGCCCTTGGGTGACATATCCCTCATATCACCCCTTGACTGCCTTGCTTCCCCCACAACTCTACCCACAGCTGTCCATGGTGTTGACGCTCACACTGATCAAGGCTGCCTTTGAAGTTTCATTTTTAGTAGGTTTCTTATGTCTGCTGCATCACTGGGGAGTGGGTGCAGACATCTTACCTTAAGAATGAAGACCTGTAAAAAAGTTGCTATGAAGTGGGCTGGCTGCGGTGAAAGGAAAAATGGGGTTAGTATTTACCGAAACTGGTCAGGCTGAAGTGGAAATCCCCACAGAGAAAGATGCAAAACACTCTACTGTTTCTAGTAGGGATGGAGAGATTTGTGGAACCAAAGTGGGAGTGGGGGAGGGAATGGGGCACAAAGTCAGTCATATGGCAAGAGAAGATGGGCGGGGGGCTCTTTCTTTATAGATGAAAGATGAAAATTCTTCAAACATGAATGGTAGAGAAAATAATCTAAATAGTGCCCAGATTAAACAAATGTTAACATTATGCCTTTTTGCTTCAACTGCTTTGTTTTAAGAAATAAGATGTTATTTCTAATAACATCTAATTGAAACACAGATCTAATTGAAGCCTCCTTTGTAATCCTTCTGATCGTATCTTCCCTCCCTCCCCAAAATGCAGATAATTTTCAAAGAGAATGAGAGCTACTGAGTCATCATATTGGGATTGTTTTTTTACATCATTTCATTGATATTTGCTTCACACTAAATATAAGAAAGCTTGGTTGAACAACTACCAGTTTGTTAAAAATGTGTGTAAAACAAAGTAAATTCTATTTCTTATATACCTCACTGTGCTCAAATAAATCAGACCTGGTTCACATGACATTTCTTAAAGAAAGCCACTTATTGTGTAGCCTGAAAGAAATGGAGACTTAGCATATCTTCTCCTAAATATCCCCCATTAAGTCCTGGGAAAGAGTCTGTCCCTCTGGGCCCCATTTCTGAAATTCACCTCTTCCAACATACATCTTTCACATGTAGCCTGTATCATTTCTGTGGCTAGCTAGCACATCTTCCTAAGAACATTTCTCCATGTGTGTAATATAAATCAACAGGGAATTGTCTCAGCACTTTATATATATTAACTCAGTTAATCTTCACAACAACTCAATGAGTTAGATACAGGTATTATCCCCATCTCACAGATGAGAAAACTTATATGCAAAATGTACTGGTCTCTGTATACTTCTGTGAAGGAATAATGTGGCTGTCATGAACTCTTGAGTGCAGAGGGTAAATCAGAGCTACTCAGCAGCAGCCAGACACACACCACAAACAGATACAGTGAGAGTGGGAAAGATGGTGCCCCTTCAGCCACAGAGTAGCCCGTGTCCAATTTTATGTTATTGCACTATGTAATTCCCAGGTCTTTAATAGCCTAAGGCTTCAATCCATCGAGTCATTTGTGCCAATGCCTATGTATTGTAGCTACTCCCTTGACTTTTTTCAAATACAGAATTTTCATTTCTTCATAAAAAACTCACTAGAAGATGAATGTCTCATTGGACCCAAGTCGTCCATTTTTCACATAGGAATATGTTAGCCATCCATCTTCTTGAGCCTAAGGAAGGTCTGGGACTCCAGAGAGGGTAAATCAGAGGGACTCCGCAGCAGCAAGACAGACACCACAGACAAACAGATGCAGTGGGAGTGGGAAAGATGGTGCCCCTTCAGCTACAGAGGCTTTCTACCCTCTTTCTTTCACTATACCTCTGACCATTCTTCCTTTTCCCCCTTCCTGGCCAAATACAACATCTTCAAGGCCCAGAGTAATCCTGTATCTCCAGTGAAGCCCTCCTAGACAACTGCAGCCCACACTGTTTCCTCATCATGTTGGCCTTTAATATGGTGTAATTGCTTTCTCTCTCTCTCTACCTATCTATCTATCTATCTATCTATCTATCTACCTATCTATCTCTGACTGCCCAATGAACTTCCAAATGGCATAAATAGTACCGTATACTTATGTATATTTAATGGCAACCACTATAAAACTCATTGGGGTGCTATTTCCTGTTTTAAGGACACAGGGAGAGTGTGGAGGAGACTGGATGGAGACAGGGAGGTTATCATCATAGGGATTCTACCCAGTCCCTAGGAGATAGAGGGTATTGCTTGGACATTGTACAACTACACAGACATCTTCCAAGGGGCACCTGAGTGGCTCAGTTAGTTAAGCATCCGGCTTTGGCTCAGGTCATGATCTCACAGTTTGTGGGTTCGAGCCCCACATCGCATGAGACTGTATGTTCAGAGCCTGGAGCCTGCTTCAGATTCTGTGTCTCCCTGTCTCTCTGCCCTTCTCCTGCTCACACTCTGTCTCTCTCTCTCTCTGTCTCTCTCTCAAAAATAAATAAACATTTAAAAAATTTTTTTAAAAAAGAAGGAAATCCTCCAGCCATAGAAGGGGCAATATTCTCTCCTTCTACTGCAAGCAAAAAATAATATGGACATCTAAGGGATCTTCAAATGTCTTACCTTGGTTTCTAGGAGGCACAACCGGATTATTAGACTGTATCTTATAAGAGGAATTAAATACAACATAAATGTAGCAGAGGGAGGAGGTTAAGAACATGGACTCTACAACCAGATTGCTTTGGATCAAATCCTAGCTCTACTATTTACTAACTTGAGTGAGCTACTTCACCTCTCTATGTCCCTGTTTCTTAATCTGGAAAACCAGTGTAATAATAATAGTACCTATCCCATAAGGCTTTATGAGTTTTATATGTGCTGATAGTCATAAAGCACTTAGAACAGTGCCTTGTACAAAACGGCATTATACACATTTGCTGCCACTTTTCATGTCTCTACTCTCTTCTAACATTTTATTTTCTACTAAAATAAAGCTTCCATTCAGACTGTTTATCTTATTATAGCTTTACATACCATGGATTGGGCCCAACAGATCTCCTCACTATATATAAAAATTTTTTGCAAAAGCAATCAGAAGAAATGCCTTTCAGCCTGGCATAATGGAAGGAGTGTGGCAGACCCAAGTTCAAGCACCAGTGCTACTCCGTGGCATTTCTGAATCTTAATATATTTATGTGTATAGTAAATTTAATAATACTTTCCTCATATTGTTATAAAAATTAGAAATAATGTTGGATATAATAATCAGCTGGCAAACAGTAGGCACAAAATTAATGATAGCAACTTTCATCATTGTCAGTATCATGAATTGGATTTCCCTCATGTTTCATAGAGTAATTTTGCATACTGTTAAAACTTGTTTTTAAAAGATAGTTATATTCTTGAGGCTTATAAATTTTGTACAAAAGTTCACAGCTTCTATTATGAAAGCTAACACATATGAAAGCTCTGTAATTCTAATACTTCCTACCAGTTAAAAGAGATGCTAGAGAAAACTAAAAAATAAATTTCAACCACTTTTTTGAGGCATTATTGACATATAAAAAGTTGTATATACTTAATGTATACAACTTGATGAGTTGAGGGATAAGTATACACATGTGAAACCATTACCACAATCTATGCCATAAACATAATCATTACCTCCCAACATTTCCTCCTATCTCCTCCAGAAATAATATTTGCAAACTGTATATTTTTTTAAGTTTATTTATTTATTTTGAGAGAGACAGAGAGGTTATGAGTTGGGGAGGGGAAGAAAGAGTGGGAGAGACAGAATCCCAAGCAGGCTCTGCACTGTCAGCACAGAGTCTGATGGGGGGCTTGAACTTACAAACTGTGTGATCATGACCTGAGCCAAAATCAAGAGTCATACGCTTAACCAACTGAGCCACCTAGGCACCTCACAACCTGTTTATATTTTTAACAAATCCCTAGGTTTCATTACACTATGCATTGAAACGTGTATTTAAAGGTACTTTCAAAAAAGAAAGGCTTGGGGTGCTAGGTGGCTCAGTTGGTTAAGCATCCAACTTTAGCTCAGGTCATGATCTCACAGTTTGTGCATTGGTCTCTGTGCTGACAGCTCGGAGCCTGGAGCCTGCTTCAGATTCTGTGTCTCCCTCTCTCTCTCTGTCCCTCCCGTGCTTGAGCTCTGTCTCCCTCTGTCTCTGAAAAATAAATAAATGTTAAAAATTTTTTTTAAAAAAAGAAAGGCTTGGCTTCAGTAGTACTGAAAAAAATGGATATCATACTATAGGCAGTGGCAGGCATCACTATTTTAAAAGGGAAACCAAGTGCCAAAAGAACGTTGTGAGAGCTCGTTCCAGATGTAAGCTGCCTATAGAAAATGTTGTGGTGAAAAAGTAATTACTCAAACTCCTTTTGAAATTGCAAGGGATTTGTCCCTTTGAAATCATTTTCAGAGTTTAAGAAGAACGTTTTAGAAGAAAAGTAATGACTAGCCTTACCCTTATTCAGAAGGCTGAGTAGAACCGTGGCACATTAGAGCTATGGGAAATTATCCCAAAGGTACTTTCAGGGTACTTGCTCCACTCTCCAGATTAGGAACTCAAGCCCAGAGAGGTGATAAAAGTAGCTCAGGATCAGTTGTTCATCACCTTTCCCACGACCAGTCATCTCCCTGGGCCAGATTTTTTACATTCGCACTAACCTCACAAACTATGCATTTCTTGACTGTAAACTTAGACAAATGTGAGAACTGATATACATGCACCTAAAGGGAGAGAATTTACACCTCTCTGTGTATGTGAGGTTAGTAAGAAAAAAATAAAAGGGTGGCATGATTGAGGAATATTCTCTTAATATAATTTTGTTTTATCAATGACTTTAACTATTTCATCCACTTAAAAAATTGTTATCTAAAAATTATCTAGTCAAAACCACATTTTTTGATGAGGCCTAAAAGGCTTTGACCACTCTCACCAGAAGGCACACACTGAGTATTTGCCTTAGGTCAGGTGGGTTACAGGAAGAACACCCAGAGCAGCGTTTTTAGTCAAACTGATCTACATGGTTATAATGTATGTTTATGGAAAGCCCCATTATTCACAGCGACTCAAATAGAGCAAAACCTTCACAGATGCTGGGGTACAAATTCTGTCCTCAAGCAGACCTACACCATCCGCCTTGACGCAATTGGGTGCTCTGCCTCCCCGAGGAAACTAACCAAAACCCCACATGGGCAGTTCAAAAATGGCTTTGAACAGGTGCTTCCACAGTTGCTTTTCAATTCCATTTTCCTGGACTTTGTAAAGGGCTATCAGATACAACAATTAGAGACAGAATGCAAATACAAAACCAAATTGTTTTCCCCACCATCCTGGTGTGACTTCACTGGCTATTCCATCCTATACAAGGAAGCCACCCTTCTCCTTGGATTATTTGGGGAGGGGAGTTGTTGAAGTTAAAATCCTTTCATAGGATGGAGAAAGTGACTTGCTAAAATTCTTGTTATATTCCTGCTCACAGAGCATCCTGAGTCTTCTGGGAATAGGCAAGGGAAATGGAGATCATCTCTCCCAGGCATTCCAGCTTCCTCGGTGTATTTTCCTCATGATTATTTTCTAAGTATGTAATGTGAGTTATTCTGAAATCTTAATTCCCTACTCTTTTTCGTCCTATTAATTAACTTTATTGTTATTTCAGTGCTCATTAGCACCTCTACTAGACAACATAAGAAAGGAAATGAAACTCATCTGTAATGAGACAATACCAAGAAAACATTTGCTTCAGTCAGTACTGGAAGAAAAAGAAACATAGAATGAAGTGAGTTTAGAGATAATCACTTTGTAGTGAGTAAAATGTCTCTAGATGTGACATGGGCTACAAGGAAGAAAGAAACCTGACTTTGTTTAAGAGTTAAAGATATATGATTATATAATAAGACTATGGATAAACAGTTCAAAGGTTGTTGCAGTGGCTCAGCAGTGTGGCCAAGGGCCTAGCCTCTTTCTGTCTCTAGGCACCCCCATCTTCAGACTATTGGCTTTTCATCCTCATGCCTGTTTACAAATGGAAGAAAGATGGCTGTCACAATTCCAGTTATCTCTTCCCCACACAACCGCTTTCAAGGAAGGAAGCGGAAGGCAAAGAAGAGGTATTCTTCCCATGTCTCTGACACTTTATCTAGGAAAATAACTCTTCTCACAAACCCTCCAGCAGACTACCCCTTTGGTTACATGAGCCGGGCCTAGCTTCCAGGGAGGCTGCCCAAAGTCCTGTTTCATTTTTCAGGCTCTAGTCTATCCTGAGAAGTAGGCAGAAAAGGAGGGTTGAAGTTACTAGAGAGCTAGCCAACGAATAGCACCTGCCACAAGCAAGAACTGTCTTAGTTGTCAAATAAGACAACTGAGGCCAAGAGAACTTAGGAAGCTTACATTTAACATTTGTTGGGCACCCAGTATATACTGGACCCACATACTAGCTGGTGAAAAAGCCAAAGCTAAAAGCTGGGTCAGCTTGACCTGCAACACTATGCATGTGTATCAGATTGCCCTGTAGTCTGGTCAGTAACAGAAGAGAGCATGGTGCACACTGGGGAGAGAAGCAAACAAGCTTTCTGTTAGAAATTACAAAAAAAAAAAAAAAAAATACTATTATTTGATTCTTCTTAAATAATATAGACAAAAACACTTTTCTACTAGATATTAGCATTGGTAAATAAGATGCATCAGGGAAGAAATTTTGAAACTGGCTACTGGTAATATGTGGGGATCTATGATCCCTGAATATTAATCACCGCTGTCAAAAGTGATGCATCCTTGAGATTTGAGGTGGGGGGTGTGGGTTGGATATAAATTTCTTCTGTATAGGGTAGCCATAAGGAATTGAGAATCTACCATCTAAAAGACTAAAAAATAAAAATATAAAAACACTCCACTATTTTAAACCTTTTTTTTATCATCCCTGATTTCATGAATGAAGAAGCTGAAGCTAAACAAGTTTCAATGACTTGTATTAAGTCTCAAGGAGACTCAGTGTCATAGTGCAGATCAGTGATCAATAAAATTTTTGTATGATATTAGGCAGCAGAGCTTAAGGCATACATCTAAGTAGAGTATATAATTTATTTTTCTGAAGCGTGTCAGCTCTGTCTAATATCCCAGACAGCTCAAGCAAAGGCAGGGACATTAACTTGAATCACCTTTGGAATTCATCCCAAAGTTGAGACTATTTTCCAAATGACCTAGATAACAGTAGCTATGGTCCTATCCACTATGGTCCTACAGATAACTTTGCATGGAGACTTCTAATGACAACTGTAAATAGTTTAATTGGTAGCTGACATATGGAAATGAGAATTTCAAAATTATATTCTGGTCTGAATATAAACAACTCCAAATTACCAACACAAGCTTTGCCCTAAATAAATGGTCACAATAAGCCTAACCATCAAGGGCACTGACACAGGTCCCATGGACAATGAGTGTCCTTACATATTCCAAGGGAGGGGTGGGGATAGTGTCATCAGGCTGCAGGGTTGGGAACTAAAGAGGACCAAGTCCAGGCCAGACCAGACTGGCACAGTGACATATGTATGGGTGGGTCTCTACCTCTGCTCAGACCTCCGGCAGTTCCCAAGATATCTTGGGACTACAAGCAACTATAGTAGCAAAGGCATTGAAGAATGGCCTTCTATTCTATGGAAAGACAGGGCTTGAAAGGAAGGGGGATTTCACTGTTTTCACCCTGTTCCCTAAGACATTGTTCTGGTTTTAACTAACTTCACTCCTTTGGAGAAAGACGGAGACCTCTTTGTTATATGCAGGGGAAACCCACATTAGATTTAGCATGAAGGCCCATTTTTAGTAATTATGTCACCGTGTAATTCTGTGCATATGAACAAGCCTCAGAAAAATATGAATTTGTAAATATGTTCTTAACCTATTGTACACAAAATCTTTTGTTCCCTAATTCAGATTATGTGTTCTAAAGAGATACGGAATGCTAGAGACAGAGGAGCTCTAGAGATGATCTACTTAGACCCTTTAGACTCTTAGTTCCTTTGACAGAACAGAAAAAGACATCCTGAAAGTTCTAATAAAGGAACCAAGCCAGAAATGCAATCCAGAGCTCCTACAAACTTCTTTGATTCTCTTATGGAAGAAATAAAGCTCTGCTTTCTCTTCTGTGGTTATATTTCCAGTTACCTATCATGGGAGACATCTCCCTTCCTGGAATCCAGAATAGATCCTACTGTGAAGAAACAGTTTTAAATTTTGTGTTAATGTTTATTTATTTTTGAGACAGAGACAGACAGACAGAGTTTGAGCAGGGGAGGAGCAGAGAGAGACAGACAGACAGACAGAATCCAAAGCAGGTTTCAGGCTCTGAACTGTCAGCACAGAGCCCAACACAGGGCTCAAACCTACAAACCGTGAGATCATGACCTGAGCTGAAGTCAAACGTTTAACTGACTGTGCCACTCAGGCATCCCATAAAGACCAGTTTTAAAATAGCAATTGGTAAAGGTGAAATCATACTATACTTTAGGTATGTTATGGTATTTTGTGGGCTTACTAGGAAACGTAATTATTACTATTTCTATGGAAAAAATTTATTTAGCGTTCTAAATAGTCTACTTGCTCATGCAATTTTGGAATAAAGACAGCTTATAAATAGCCTAAGATTGTGAAGCCTATAGTCCAGTTCTTGGAAAGTCTTGCATCATCTCTATGGATTTATGGGCAGATTTTTCTCCCTGATAAAAAAAAATTATCATAAAGGTTCAAGGAGAAAAGACTTTTTCACCCACTTCTCTCCCTGTCTGCTGAAGACACTGTCTTGTGATGCTTAGAACTGCAGCAACCACAGACACAAGGCAATGCAGAGGGGTAAATGCTCCTGGATCTTTCACAACATCATCAAGCCACTAAAGCAATACTGAAGCTAGAATTCATGTCACATAAATAATAAATGCCCTTTGGTTAAGACACTACCAGTTGAGTTTTCTGTTCCTTGGAGCTGAAAGCATTTCTAACACACACTCACTCAGGTTAGCACAAGAAAGGGGTTTATTACAAGGATTCACATGGCTAATGGGGACATCTAATCTCATAACACTTTAGTAACAGGGTCAGACCTCACAGAGCATGAACTGAACAGTAGTTCTAAATCAAAGGCAAGCATCTTCACTTGACATTTTAGAGATCTTCACTCAGGTGCTTGACTCTGTATCTTTTCTCTGCCTCATATCTTCTGTTTGCATACAAATACAGCTCACTTAGGGCATCTCAAGTCTCTCTTAATTTAATGATCTTTTAGCTACAGCTCCCCCTAGAAATTCTCAATATATCTCTGCTGAAATCCTTCAGGGAGAAAATACAACTGACCAAGCACAATTTTTCTGCCAGGCCACACCACAAGTCACTGGCCAGTTTACAGATTATCTTTGGCACAAGTATCCTACCTTGGTCCAATCAACTATGATCTGAGCAACAAGGTTACATGATATAAAACTGAGCCATAGAGAGCTTCCCCTTCAACAAGACTTCATGGGACAGTGGGTTGGTCAGGCACAGGGACACATAGGGTCTAGCACAGCAGCACTTGGGAGCAGAAAGGTGGAGATACCAATGCCCTGTGCTCTTATCCTTTATCTCTGTCCCTCTCCAGCCAAATTAGTCTGGTTCTAAGACTTTTTATCTGTTTGTTATTCCTGTCTCATACAAATAAAAGACAAGTTGTCACCAAGTAAACATTGGTTGCTGCTACTGGAAAAGAAAAAAGGAAAAAGCAAAGGAAGGAAGGAAGGAAGGAAGGAAGGAAGGAAGGAAGGAAGGGAAAGAGAGAAAGAGAGAGAGAGGGAGGAGGAGGGAAGAAGGGAGGGAGGAAGGAGAGTGGGAGGGAAGAAGAATGGATGGAGGGAGAGAGGAAGGAAGGAAGAAAGAACAGGGCAAGGGCAAGAGGCTATTGTCTTTGACAGGCACAGACAGGTGTTGATGAGGCACAGACAGGTGTTGATGACAAAGACTTGGCACATTAGCAAGAGAGGGAGACAGAAAGCAAAGCCATGGAGGAGTGAGGTCCAAACCACCTCCCAACTTAGCCCAGAACCAATAGGAAACAGAGGCGGTTTCATGCAAGACAGAGGTTTTAATGGGTGACATAAACTAGACTAATCCAACAGGCTCCTGTGGTACAATCCTGCCCCAGTAGAAAGCATTCCATGGACTCAGCCATACTATGGGTCCTACCATTCTTCCCACAGGCATATCATCTCCTTTCCCTGATATCAACATTTATAATACATTTTTACTGCACATTTCATCAAACAGGCCTAAATTAATTCTATTCCAAAAAGGGAAAAAATACCCAACTTACCCCTGGGAATAAGACAGGCAAGGGGGTGGGGGGGGAACACCAGCCCAATGTAGCTAAAAGCACAAAGTGAAACTACGAAAATGGGATTTTACTCCATGACTACCAGAGGTTTCTTGCAAGCATTTGCTTTGCAGAAAACCTTGGCTTTCATTCCTGTCTTGATTTTTTTAAGCTGGTCTTTGAACACTACTCAGTAGGTAGTTGGCCCTTTTGATGTTTGGCACTGGTATAAAAAGGATGAGTTATTTAATTTTCTGCAAAGGCAACCAAGCCTGTTCGGTATGTAAAGAGGCAAGCCGTTCAGGCATATGTGACTGTGCAGGAGTGAAAGCTTTTCTTCTTTGAAGGTTCAGAGTTAACATGTCAACTGATTCCAAGGAATTGTGCATCAGACCCTGAAATGTAGAAACTAAGCTAGGCAGCTTGGAGTGCTGGGTTAAAGCAATTATCAGGAAAATTAAGAGGAACTGAAGGACTGACTGCTCATCATGGAAAGACACTTTTTTTCTTTTTTGTCTCCAATTATCTAAGTTGGCTGTCTTCTTACCAAATAGAATGTTGGCAATCCAAAGGAAAATCAAAAAGGAGCTTAAGTTGGCTATGCACACAAAAGCAAGACAAATTAGAAATCTTGGCTTGATTATACAGACAGGTTAGAATACAGGGGGAAACCAGTGGGAAAGTTTCGTTTAGCCTGAATGGTCCAGATTGGTCACTTGTATGGAACTGAGTTGATGTGTTGTGATAGAAGTTTCTAATTTGTGTATAAACAAGGCCCAAGGGGGAGTGAACAACACTCAACAAATTTATCAAATGCCTATATGAGCAAGGCTGCATGCAAAGTGCCAGGAACACAGAAACAAAAAACATAAACATCTAACCAAACTATTCCATGAAATGAACCTAAAAATTATAAACTGAAAATAAATTAAAATAGATGTCCATAGAGTTTCTGGGTTTGGAAGATGATTAAGCACTTTGAGTTTCATGAACTTTGTAAAGCCCTAGCCTACTTGAATCCAATCCAACCTCCTTAGCACAGAACTGAAGACCTTCTACAATTTGGCCTCAAATATTTTTCTGTTCTTATGCCCTACCAAACCTCTCCAGCCTCATACCATATACTTTAGGGTCAACTCAACAGTTTTTCAAATGTACTGTAACTCCATGGTTTCAGTCAAGCTATCCCCTCAGCCTGGAATATCTTCCCTTCTTGTCCCCATTCTCCCTGCCACCACTCCTTCTACTGTACCACATATAACTGCTGAAGCCCATTTTTTTTACCCTGATTAAACGCTAAAACCCCCATAAAAAACAGCATTGATTCCTCTTGGTCCAATTGCCGTGCATTCTTCTGGGCTCCTATTACATTTTGTTTATGCCTCTTATTTGCTGGACACTGTTTATACCTGGCATTATATTCATAAATCTATCTACAGCTCCTACTAGATGGTTGTTTTTCTGAAGGAAATCATGACCTTCTTCATTTCCATAGTCCTGCTAGATTTACATGGAGTAGGTATTCAACACATGTTCATTAATGCACAGGACTGAGTTGAAGGATAAACAAGATACATGAACATGTTCTCCTTAAATAAGCATAGCCAACATGGAAAGTCTAAATAGTCTATAAAAATTTATTTATTCTTTTTTTAGTATCTTTTGTTGCTCTCTATATCAGCACATTGCTTTTTCCATGGGCTTCCCCTACAGACTTCTGTAATTCTTGATATTTCTCCTTTTTTAAATTTATTTTTGTTCTGAGTTATTCTTCCTCTGTGTCTCTATCTCTACCAGGAAGTCAGGCCACTTCAGGACCTATATACTCTGGTGGGCCAGTATACACTAACAGAATTTTCTTATCAGAACATGCCCCTGCCCAGACATGTCAAGGAAATGTATATTTTGAAAGAGAATTCACAAGACCATCAGAGTAGATTTCTTTATTGCAGAGCATTTATGCCAGCTATACGAGAGGCATGTGAACAGACAAACCCCAAATAAGGAGCTTTCCATTTGAAACCAAAACTAATTAGATCCCTGCATTAATTTTGGCTAATTTCCCCAAAGAGTAAAAAGAGGAAAGTAAGGTCTAGGGAGAGGACTGTTTTATGTCAAAAACTACAAAAATTCAAGATAGAAGAAAGAGCAAGAAAAAAGGGCAACAGGGAAGGTGTCCCTTACATAAATCAAGTTGCTTCTAGCTTCATGGACTTTAGAGGCTTCAAGGAGAAAGATGGTCAACATTATTAATGACAGCTCAGAGACAGGATCATTCACTTAACCAATTGTTTGGTCAATATTTGTTGAGTAATCTACTATGTGGCAGGACTGTTCACAGGACAGAGCAGGACAGTCATGGTCTCTGCCTTCGAGGAGCTTCCAGTCTAGTGAGGAGGCCAGATCTTAGATAAACAATTGCACAATTAATAGTGAGAAGTGTTACTATGAAAAAGTATATAGTGCTAGGAGATTGTATCATGGCCACACATAACCTAATCAGTGGGGTCAAGGAAGGCTTCTCTATGGAAATGACATTTAAAGGCCCAGAAAGACAAGTGGATATTTGCCATGTAAAAAAGTAAAGAGACTTCATTTCAGGCAGAGAGATGTGAACATAGACACAATCAGGTCTGGAAGTCAAAATAGGACAGTAGACTTGAGGGACAAGAAAAATTGGGTGTGGATTTATGAATAGGTGGGGCCCCATCTCTGACTGTCCTCACTAGCCAGGCTTCCCTATGATGTGTTCTTATAGCACCCTGTCTCCAGAGTTCACAGTTATGTGTGTACACAGGACAGATTAATATCAATCTCTATTACCAAATGTAAGATCCACGAGGGTGGGAATCATTTTATGTATTCACTATTAAAAGCCCAGTGTCCACCACAGAACTTGGAATACCGTATGCACTTAATAAATACTTGTGAAATGAGTGAATGACCAAGAGTATAAATGACTGGTATAGGAGTAAAAACATGCCAAGGTGTTGGGTTTCAGTTCTGGTTCTAGCATTAACTTTCTATTGATCATGGATATTTCATTTAACCTCTTCGGGCCCCACTTTTCTCCATGATCAAAATTAAAATCAAAACCTCGAAACTCTTTTCCGATTCAAAATTCAAATATGTCCTATTCTCAAAGGTTTTGGTCTTTGTGCCTTTTCTAGTTTTCATGGTTTCCACTGAGTAGTGTATGTTTTTCCTATTGCTTATTATTTGCCTGATCATGAAGCCCAGAACTCCAGGTGCTGCCATTTAAAGTTAGAATTTTCAAGCTTGTCAGATCCTGGTCAATGGAGGCAAATCTTGAAGATCTGGCCTTTCCTCTACCCAAATTTATGTGGGTTATCAAAAGACAAACATCAAAGCTGATTACTTTACCAAGAGGTTCCCAGCCAAGCAGCCCTTTGATTTGCTTTTACTACTTACACACTAAGATAAAGCTGGTTAAAAAACAAAATTCAAAAAGCTCTTTTTTTTTTTAATGTTTTTATTTATTTTTGAAGGAGAGAGAGAGACAGAGCATGGGCAGGGGAGGAGCAGAGAGAAAGGGAGACACAGAATCCAAAGCAGGCTCCAGGCTCTGAGCTGTCAGCACAGAGCCCGATGCGAGGCTTGAATTCACAAACCTGAGATCATGACCTGAGTCGAAGTTGGACGCTCAACCGACTAAGCCACCCAGGAGCCCCCAAAAAGCTCTTTTCATTACATTTTTGGCTCTTCCAGTAAAACAGATTATCCAAAACTAATTAACCATCAGAGGGGTACAATCAATTCTACAGCCTGCACTGAAACACATACACACAGGATGGATTTCCAGCAAGGAACATTTTTTTTCCTGAAACACCTTAAAATTAACATAATTTTTATTTCAGTAGTTTATTAACAAGGGGCCTTTAAAATGCCCGTCTTAACAATGAATGTGTGTAACATATTATTTATTTTTGTATCTGAAAAATATCCCAAGTAATAACCTAAAATATTCCTAGTAAGAAGAGTTAAAATAATTAATGTTTTCATTCTACCTATCACAACAAAAGAAGAAAATACATTAAGTGCCTAGTTTTTTGTACTAACCCAGTTCATAATAATATCAAAAGTATAGATTTATAATATTTTAAATGCCCAATCAATCATTCTTTGGGCTTATAAAGCTTTCTCATCATCTAACAAAATTATTTTGAAAGTTGGTTTGGAGTCCTCTGAAAATGTGTTCCTTTTTCTCTGAGTGCTTGCACCAGTGAAACTCAAGACATAAATCTACAACAGTTTGCACGAAGAACATCTAACATACAACTGCGGACCTGAAGGAGTACAAGCATATTCTGGAGAGCCTGTCCAGAAAGCAGAGGGGAATGTATCAGATCTGATAAGAGGGGAATATATCAGATCTGATCTTCAAACCTGCTTCTTAATTATTCTGCTTTAAGTACTTGATCCTTATGCTAGTAAAGCCCATCTTATTTAACTCAGGGTGGTCATATTATGAATATAGAAAGTAATGGCTACTCTTGCCTTTTGCAAAGGCCAAAGACAAGCCTTGGGTGCATATTCTAATAATACAATATAAAATACAGTAAAAGTGCTCAGGTGGGACTTTATCAAATCTGTGAGAAGTGATAACAAGCTAAAGCTTAATAACAATGTACCAAAAAGGATGATGTCTTACCAAAAAAAAAAAAAAAAAGTGGCATCCATCCTAGCAGAACTCATCTGTTTAGTCCACAGGCAGATTTGTGAAAGCGTGAGCAATTCTCTTCTCGCCAAGAAAACTGGCTTTGCTGTCCAATTGTTTTCTCATAGAAAAGGACTGTTTTTTATCAAGATAGTTTATATATATTGATATTTCACATGTAACTATCAAGATAGTTTATATATATTGATATTTCACATGTTCTCTCTTTTGAACATTAATTACAGATATGCCTTTTTAAATTTTTCATTGAGATCTAATTCACACACCGTACAATTCACTCCTTTAAAGCGTAAAATTCAATTGCTTTATAAGCATATTCAGGGTCATGCACACCTATAAATGTAATCACATGATACGTGGCCTTTTGTGACCAGCTTCTTTTATATATTTTTAAGGATCATTCACATTGCAGTAGGTATTAGTACTTTATTTCTTTTAATTGAAGAATAACAATCCATTGTATGGATATACCACATTTTATATTTCCACTCATCAGTTGGTGGCATTTGGGTTGTTTTCACTTTGGGGATATTATGAATAATGCTGCTACAAACACCTGAATACAAGTTCTTGTGAGGACCTATGTTTAATTTCTCTTGGATCTGTCTATAGCTAGAAGTGGAATTACTAGATTATATGGTAACTGTATGTTTAAACCATTTGAGAAACTACCAGATTAATCACCAAAATAACTATGCCATTTTACATTCCCACCAGAAGTGCATGAAGGTTCCAACTTCTCTACATCTTTGTCAATACATGTTTTATCTGTCTTTTTGATTATAGCCATCCTAGTAAGTATGAAGTGGTATCTCATGGTCATTTTGATATGCATTTCTTTAATGACTAATTATGTTGAACATTTTTTCATGTGCTTACTGACCATTTGTATCTCCTATTTCAAGAAATCTCTACTTAGATCCTTTGCACATTTATTATTGCATTACCTTTTTATTATTGAGTTGTAACAGACATATATATTTTTAAAAGAACCTTAAATATGTAAAAACACAAACTAACAATTCAATAAATACATATGGATTACTTGCTATGTACAGTTTAGGGCAGGACCCTAGGTTTGCAGAACGTAAGGGAAAGATGCATCAAGATGCTTACAATTACTAATGGAGTGAGAAACACCCACTAGTAGAAGAAAATCTTATCAGATTAGAAAATCAGAAAGGGGTTTATGGAAAAGTTAGGTGTTTGTAGTAAGTCTTTTAAAGCAGGGAGAGTTTTGGAAGACAGATAGAGAAGGCATTTCAGGCAAACAGAACAGCACAAGAGAGGTCAGAGGGGCACTGATATTCAAGGCCTGATAGGGGAACAGCACATAGTTGTTGGACTAGAGAGTGGAATAAGTAAAATGGTGGATGATGAGGCTGGGAGAGGTTAGATGGGAATATATCTTGGAGACTTAAATAACAGGTTGAGGGGTCTGTGTTCAAATCCCTAAATAAGTGGTTCTCAACCAGAAGCAATGTTGGCTCCCAGGGGATTTTTGGCAATGTCTGGAGATGTTTTTGGTTGTTATAACTAGTGGCACTATTTATTAGTGGGTAGAGGCCAGAGGTACTTACAAATGATGATAAGCACATTAAAAAAAATGTTCAACATAATCTGTCATTAGGGAAATGCAAATCAAAATGACCATGAGGTACAGGGCAGCTGGTGGCTCAGGTCATGATCTTGTGGTTTGTGAGTTCTAGCCCCCAATCAGGCTCTGTGCTGACAGCTCAGAGCCTGGAGCCTGCTTTGAATTCTGTGTCTCCCCCTCTCTTTGCTTCTCCCCCACTCATGCTCACTCACTCTCTCTCTCTCTCTTACTCTCAAAAATAAATAAACATTAAAAAAAATAAAACAACCTTAAAATGGCTAAACATCTGTTTTCAGCCCGGGTCATGATCTCATGGTTTGTGGGTTCGGCCCTATCACCAGCTCTGTGCTGACAGCTCAGAGCCTGGAGACTGCTTCAGATTCTGTGTCTCCCTCTCTCTCTGCCCCTCCCCTGCTTACACACTGTCTGTCTCAAAAACAAATAAACATTAAAAAAAATATTTTTAAAATGACCATGAGGTATCACTTCATACACACTAGGATAACTATAATAATAATAATAATAAATAGATAAAACACGTATTGACAAAGATGTAGAGAAATTGGAACTTTCATACACTTCTGGTGATAAACATTCTGCAATGTACTCCGGCCCACTATGGCAAAGAATTACTGGTTCGAAATGTCAATAGTGCTGAGGTGAGCCCTATGATTATCCCAACTTATCACTCTGAGAGAATTTTCATGCTGTAGCACAGGGGCTGACCCCAGGCTGAGTCTAGTGACTCTCCAATCCCTACTGAGTTAAGGAGATGGAGCCGAAACTCTAGGGAGATAAAGATAGCTAGATTGCATAATACAGAATACAGAAAAGGAAAGAATTGCACAGAGAGAGAATTCGAGAGATGTGCAGCAGGTCCCCATTGAGAATTCAGCTGAGTACTAATAACAATACACATGTGGGAAGCTCCCCAAAGCTCCAGCCAGGGGAAAGAGCTACCTGAAAGGATAAGAGGGAACAATGTCTAGTATTAACATAGGGTAGAGAAGAGGGTCTGTTACCACCAACCAGATTGGAAAACCTCATGATTCACATTATTCCTACCCAACAAGGTAAAATTCACAATGTCTGGCATCCAGTCAAAAATTACCACACATATAAAGAAGCAGGAAAATACAACCCATAATGAGAAGGGGAAAAAAAATCCGTCAATTGAAAAACAGATGTTAGAATTAGCAGACAATGATATTAAAACAAATATTCGATATTGCAAAAAGTTAAGTAGAGTCATGAGATATACGTTAAAAAAATAAAACTTCTGGAGATGAAAACTACAATGTTTTAAAATGAAAATATAATGGATGGTATTAACAGCTGAGGAGACATAGCAGAAGAAAAGATTAGCTGGGGCGCCTGGGTGGCTCAGTTGGTTAAGCGGCCAACTTCAGCTTGGGTCATGATCGCGCTGTCAGTGAGTTTGAGGCCCACGTCGGGCTCTGTGCTGACAGCTCAGAGCCTGGAGCCTGCTTGGGATTCTATGTCTCCCTCTCTCTCTGCCCCTCCCCACTCATGCTCTTTCTCTCAAAAATAAATAAACATTAAAAAAAATTTAAAGAAGAAAAGATTAGTCAACTTGGGGTGCCTGGAGGACTCAGTCAGTTGAGTGACCAACTCTTGATTTTGGCTCAGGTCATGATCTCAGAGTTGTGGGATTAAGCCCCATGTCTGGCTCTGTGCTAAGCATGGAGGCTGCTTAGGATTCTCTCTCTCTCCCTCCGCCCTTCTCCCCCAATTCTTGCTCTCTCTCTCTCTCTCTCTCTCTTTTTCAAAAAAAAAAAAATAGTCAACTTAAAGACAGCAATAGAAAGTATACAAAATAAAATGCAAAGTGGTAAAGAATCTTAAAAGAAAAAAAAAAAAGGGAAAGAAAACCAGTGAGCTCTGGGACAACTTCAAGGAGCATAATATAAAAGTAATTGGAGTCCCTGAAATGGTTTACAGGGATAGACAAAATATTTGAAGAACTTATAGACAACATTTTCCCGAATTTGATGAAAAACTATAAAACCACAGATCCAAGACACAACAAACTTCAAGCACAAGAAAGAAGAGAACTATACCAAAACACATGATAATCAAATTGCTCGAATCCAGTGAGGAAGAGACAAATCCTTAAAAAAAAAAAAATCAGACCAAAGAAGGCACATTACAGACAGAGGAACAAAGATAATGATGACAGCCAATTTTTCATTAAGAAACAGTGTAAGTGAGAAGACAGTGGAGCAACATCTTTAATGCACTGAAAGAAAAACTGTCAACCTAGCATTCTATACCCAAATAAAATATCATTCTAGACAAAGGCAAAATAAATTTTTTTCCAAACATAAAAACACTGAAAAAAATTCGTTACCAATTACCCATGAAGTGTTATAGTGTTATCTGAAAGTAAACTTAGATTAGTTTTAAATGTATAGTGCATGGATAGAAAAGGATATATCATGGGATGGGATGGGATGGAAAAAGATACCATGCTAAAAATAAATAAATAAATATATATATATACATACGTATATATATGTATATGCCATGCTAATGGTATATCCACAAGAAACATGGAGTAGCTATGTTAATTTCAGACAAAGTTGACTTCAGAGCAAGGAAGATTTTCAGGAATTTTCAGGAATAATGATAAATGGGTCGATTCTCCAAAAAGATATAATAATCCTTAACATGGATACACCTAACAACAAAGCATCTTATACATAAGGCAAAAACTGGTAGAACTGCAAGAAGAAATAGACAAATATTATAGCTATAGACTTCAGCATCCATCTTTTAGTAACTGATAGATCCAACAAGCAGAAAAATCTGTAAGAATACAGTTGGATTAAACAATACCATCATTGACTGGATCTAATAAACATTTACAGAATATTACAACCAACAATAGCAGAATATACATTCTTCTCAATTTACATGTAATATTCACCAAGATAGACCATATTATGGGCCATAAAACATACCTTAACAAAAATTTTTAAATAGAAAACATATAAAGTATGTTCTCAGACCACAATGAAATTAAACAAGAAATCCTAAAATCCTGAAAAATCCTAAATATTTGCAGACTAAACAAGAAATTTCTGAAAAGACTAATCATGCCACATGTTTGTGATGTGTAGAACTGGAACATACAATGCTGATAGGAATGTAAAATAATACAACTATCTTTGAAAATAGTTTGTTTCTTAAAAAATTAGACATAGACTTACCCCATAATCCAGCCATTCTACTCCTACATATTTACCCAAGAGAAATGAAAGAATATATTTATATAAAGACTGATACATGAATATTCATAGCAGCTTTAGTTGTAATTATCCAAAGCTGGAAATGAGTCAAATATCCTTCAACAGGTGTATGCATCAACAATTGCAGTATATTCATGCAATGGAATATTCCTCAGCAATAAAGAGGAATGAACTGTTGATGAATGCTACAATCTGAGTGAATCTCAAAATAACCTCTGGGTAAAAGAAGCCAGACAAGACCACATATTGTATGGCTACTTTATATAACATTCCAGAAAATGCAAATTAATCTATAGTGACAAAAAGCAAAAGAGTAGTTGCCTGGGGGTATTGGAAGGAATAGGTTGGGGAGAGGCAATCACATCAGGAAACTTTGGGGAGTAATGAATACAGAATATGTTCGTTATCTTGATTTGTGGCAGTGGTTACATGGGTGTACACATGTCAAAATTTATTAAATTGTATACTTATATATGGGCAATTTACTGTATACCAATTACACCTCAAGAAAGCTATTTTTAGGGGCACCTGGGTGGCTCAGTCAGTTGAGTGTCTGACTTCGGTTCAGGTCATGATCTCACAGTTTGTGAGTTTGAGCCCTGCGTCGGGCCCTGTGCTGACAGCTCAGAGCCTGGAGCCTGCTTCACATTCTGTGTCTCCCTCTCTCTCTCTGCCCCTCCCCCATTCGCACTCTGTCTCTCTCTCTCAAAAATAAATAAACATTTAAAAAATTATAAAAAAAAAAGAAAGCTATTTTTAAAATGTATATAATGTGAGGCACCTGCGTGGCTCAATCAGTTAAGCATCTGACTTTGGCTCAGGTCATGATCTCACAGTTCGTGGGTTCGAGCCCTGCTCTGTGCTGACAGCTCAGAGCCTGGAGCCTGCTTCACATTCTGTGTCTCCCCCTCTCTCTCTCTGCCCCTACCCCACTCACGCTCTGTCCCCCTCTCTCTCAAAAATAACGTAAAAACATTTTAAAAAAATTTAATGTGTATAATGCAAAAATTCAGAAAAAAATTGATTTATATAATGAATATTTCTTTTGCCCTGAACCAGATTAAGGCCCTTTCCAATCTAAGTGTCTTTTGCTGGTTAGTTCAGTTAGCTATCACAGACCACTGAAATTCTAAAAGCAGGAGTGATAAACTAACTTTATGCAGCTCATACCATTTTGTTTTATTCCATGAATTGTTCTTTCAGTAAATATGTGCTTGGTTGTGAAGGTAGCAAAGTAAGAGAATATGGAGAGAAAAAAAACCTCAAAATAAATGACAGTAGGTCAGAAACATTATCTTCTTATACAAAAGACATCACACTATATTTCTACAAGAAAGTATTTTATATCTACAGTTTAACTGAGAAGCTCCTTGCAAATGTCCACTCTTAAAGACAGAAATCACATTATTTATGAGTGCTTCATAGAGCATCTGGGACTTAAGCATACTATTTAATGAAAATTTAGAATGCTCCAACCAAATCTTAATTTTGTTCCAAATTTCTGTTTGGTTATTTTGCAGTTGCTTAAAACAACTGTGGCCTTCTAGGACTCTAAAAAAAGCAAATGAGCAAATATTACTCATTCTCTTAGACACAATCTGAATATTATGAGGTTCACTTTGTGTTACTATATTTTAGATTCTAGGCATATGGACCTTTATTTGTTTTCATGACAGATTTAAGTGCCCTTGCAGACTTTCCCTAGAGACTTGTTGATGACCTCTTTAGTTATGTGATTCTCAACCAACGGGCGGTTTATGCAGTATTTAACTTCCTAGATATCATCAAGGCAATCATACCTTACATTGATTGCATTACATACATACAAGCCTATTCTACTGTACTGAGAAGGAAGAGAGGAAGATCAATATAATTTATAATTTTATGAATAGTAGGTTAGGTGAAGATATTAAGTAAAGTAATGCTTCTAAACATTTCTAGTTTTACAGATAAGACAAATAGCTTTTCTCCAATGAACAAGCTTCTTCATTTCTCTCTTCCATAAGTTGGCTTTTCTTTCTTGGCACCTTTGATATAAGTGTCCATTGAGAGGTACAATTAGAGCATTGTAGACTCTGCTTAGGACTTTAAATACTTTTCACTCTGAATATGGATTTAATATATTGTCAGACCCTTTCATATGGACCTTAGCAGAGTGCACTCAGCATCATTATTTTTTATTTTCAGTGTATAGATTCTTTTTCCCCAACAAAATTTGTGAGTTAACTGAAGACAGAGACTGTATCTGCCTCTTTGAGTCTTGATATTAAACATATCTAACTTTGGGGGCACCTAGGTGGCTCAGTCAGTTGAGCATCTGACTCTTGGTTTCAGCTCAGGTCATTATCTCATAGCTCATGGGTTTGAGCCCAGCGTCAGGCTCTGAGCCTGGAGCCTGTTTCAGATTCTGTGTATGTCCTTCCTCTGCTCACACTGTCTCACTCTCATAACAAATAAACATTTTTTAAATATCTAACTTTTAATACTGTTACTTTTTCTTCTTCAGAAGCTAAATATAAAAAGTGCAGTAGGATTTGAGCAGATTACATCACCTTCCATCAACCTGTAGGAAACACTACCCTTTAAGCTTAGTACTATGCTAGACCTGCAGGAAGTACAAGGGTATGTCAAGTAGGCACAGAAGTCAAAAGAGATCAGATTGAAGAGAACCCCCTCTGCAAGACCAAGAGAACCATTAAAGGTCTTTAAGTAGGAGGAGGACACAATGAAAGACAGTTTTAAGAGGATTGGTCTGATGGAATTATACAGGATGGATAAATTCAGGGCAAACTAGAGACAAAAAGACTAAATAGAATAGTTAAGGATTAAAGTTGTTCAGCTGTGGACTTAAGGCAGAAAGGAATGGCTATGTAGCTCAGGGGAAAAGACAGACAACAATGAGTGGAAGGCTTGATAATGGCCACATCTATTAGATGAGTCCTAAATATTTTTCCCTATCATTTTTATCCTTTACTTATATATCTCCCTTCTTCCAAAATAAAATTTCAGGGAGTTTACAAAACTTCTCACAAGATAACATAAAATTTAAAATAAGTTGGTCACTAAATTAGAACAAAGGAATAATTATGGTTAGAAAATAAGATAAAACCAAGAGTAAGGTTGTTATACAAAATGCATGTTGTGAGAAGTACACAATCTGACACTTGAATCATTGTGTAAATAAGATAAACACAAACTAACTTCTCAGGATAAGCCCAATAGTTTCTGATACCAAGAACAGACAGAAATTTCTAAGGTCTGCACACAGAATATTGTGCTCTTTGGTGAACAATAACTGTCCTCAATAATATTCTTAGAATAAATACATCCTGTAATGTAGGCAGTGGTATAATACCAAGGGTGAGGGGGAGTGAAAATCAGTGAGCATAATAGAAATGAGGGGCTCCAGAGCAACAGGATCTAGTTTTAGCTGGCCTGGCTTAATTTGGAATGGATTTTTTTTTTTTTTTAAATATCTAGATGTCATGTTCCTCAAGATGTGATCTATAAATCATCAATACAAACTGGGATACTTGATTTTTAAATGTAGATTCCTAGAACTCCCCTAAAATGTAATGAATCCAAATCTTTAAGTAAAGGGCTTCAGAAACTTAGGTTTCTTCTTTAAAAGTTTCCCAAGTAATTCTGATGCACACTGATGTTTGAGAAACTTTGACTAGAGTCAAGTTTTTCAGTCTATAGGTAGACTCATTACGGGGTGTGAAATGAATTCAGTGAGGCATGATGAGCATTTTAAGAAATGAAATACAAAACAGAATAGAATAAAATAGAATATATCTAGAACAGACTAGAATATATATCATCCAAGCTGCAAGATACAGAATTATTCTTTATTTATTTTTTTATTTTTTCTAATGTTTATTCATTTATTTTTGAGAGAGAGAGTCCACATGCACAAGTTGGGGAGCAGCAGAGAGAGAATCCCAAGCAGGCTCCACGCTGCCAGCACGAGGCCCAACATGGGGCTCAAACCCACCAACCAAGAGACCATGACCTGAGCTGAAATCAAGAGTCTGATGCTTAACCGACTGAGCCACCCAGGCACCCCTAGAGTATTCTTTAATTGTGAATACACATATATTATTATTATATGAAATACATATAATTTAACATAATAAATAAAACATGTTTTTTGTGTGTGCACATATATATAAAGCACAGTATGATATATATATGACCTCATGACATATATAAATATATATCTTATCATCACTAGGTATTTTTCCCATGAAAACCACTAGCTACAGGACTTCTTCAAACAACCTTCCCTTTAGATTAGTTTCTCCAGTCAGTTCTCCTTAAGCTCTGAGCAGCAATGGTCTAAACTCATACCCGTAAGAAGAGCAAAGTAGGCGTCAGGTATCTATCCTAAACTGTCAGCCTTGCTGGGGCATAAGTGAGTAATATTAGTGAGAAGGTGAGAAGTTAGACAAGAACTGGAAACTAAACAGAATGCCAGAGATCTCAATGAACTCCATGAAAATGGACCCAAGAGTCCCCTCAAGACAATTCCACACACAGGTGGAATGAGCAGGTCTGGGTTTATCTCTATATCTGAACAGTTCTTCTTCTGCCTGACCACTTTCTCTTTCTCTTCCTAAGTACAACCTTCCCTCCTACTCAGGAAAGATCTGATCTTTGTGAATCCATCTATCCCTGCCTTCTCCATTAAGAAGTACCCATATTTCGGGGCACGGTCGGTGGCTCGGTCGGTTAAGCATCCGACTTCGGCTCAGGTCATGATCTCATGGTCCGTGAGTTCGAGCCCCGCGTCGGGCTCTGTGCTGACCGCTCAGAGCCTGGAGCCTGTTTCAGATTCTGTGTCTCCCTCTCTCTCTTCCCCTCCCCTGTTCATGCTCTGTCTCTCTCTGTCTCAAAAATAAATAAACATTAAAAATAAAAAAAGAAGTACCCATATTTCAAGGCCAAACTCAAGTTCCATCTTCTTGGTAAAAACTACCCAGACCATAGTCAAGGTTCCTTTCTCTGAATTTCTACATTTATTTATTCATTATCACAACTCATCTTTCATGACTTCATGTGTTCACTCAAAACAAATATTATTTAAGCACCTAATATGTGTCAAGTTCTATAATGGTAGAAAATTGCTAAGGCTTTGAGTTCCCCACAGCACCCAGTCAAATGACTTGCATGGAATATATACTCAACATACATTCTTGACTAATTGGCTATTGATATGCATTTTTGCTTCCTACTTAATGTTTTTTTTCTCTTTCTTTTTTCCACTGCATAATAATAGATGCATAGAAAGAACATGAAAGTTTGGAGCAAATTGAGTGGCAGGTAGCTGTGCTTATTTCCTCATACCTTTATATTACAAGGCTGCTCTTGTGTAGCTATGATCTCCTCAAATCATATTTAACCAAATTAAAAACATTTACCAAGAATGTATCTGAATACATTCCAAACACCACTTATCCTTAAAAAGCAAGTCAATTGAATTCATAATGAACTCTTTCATTTGTTTCAGTTTGATCCACCTGAGATGCTTAAATGAATACATAATATACTCACATCTCCCTAGGAATATCCTAAACCAAAAGCTAAGAATGACTTACTTCTTTCTTTGTTAAGCAAGCTGTAGGAGTGAAAATATTGCCTTTACGCATTTTAAGCAATCAAAATATCTTCATGGGATGAAAAAAAATTTACTGAATTTCTGTGGTTTAATATAATGTGAATTTCTGTGGTAAAATAGCTAGAAAGATCCATTAACCCTCTCAAAATAAAGCTTTTGAAATACACAATAATACATGTGAATTGCAGAAATTTTGATAACACAGACAAGACAAGTAAAAAAATTCTTTAACAAATCACCTGTAACCCTACCATCTACCAACCCACCTGTAATATATTCCTTTAGGGGCACCTGGCTGGCTCAGTCAGTAGAGCATGCGACTCTTGATCTTGGGGTTATAAGTTCAAGCCCCACGTTGGGTGTAGAGATTACTTAAAAATAAAATGTTAAAAAAAAAAACACTAATATATCCTTCTAGGTCTGACTTATAAAGTCTTTAATTTATTAATCATTTATGTGAAATCTTTAGATTTACTAGTCCTATGGATAGTTATCTTTGTCATCCAGCCTTAGACATAGTGGTGAAAGAAAAGTATGCATCTTTCTTAATGCAGCTATTAAAATGAGGAAGAGGGGCGCCTGGGTGGCTCAGTCGGTTAAGCGGCCGACTTCGGCTCAGGTCATGATCTCACGGTCTGTGAGTTCGAGCCCCGCATTGGGCTCTGTGCTGACAGCTCAGACCCCGGAGCCCATTTCAGATTCTGTGTCTCCCTCTCTCTCTGACCCTCCCCTGTTCATGCTCTGTCTCTCTCTGTCTCAAAAATAAATAAACGTTAAAAAAAAAATTAAAAAAATAAAAAAATAAAAAAAATAAAATAAAATGAGGAAGAAACTGTTAAGAAAAGGTAACTTTATCACCAGGACAAGATATGCTGTTATTGCCTTAATAACCAAATTACTCTGTGATGTTATTTTCACTCAAGAATGTTATATGCTTACTAAGAAGTGCCAGGATGGGATGTGCTCGGCATTTTCACACTCATTTACTGCAATACCTCAGAGAATTATAGAATGTTCAATTGAAATGTAATTTTCCAGCTAAGTAACAGCTCTGCAAAGAGTTAGGGAAACTCAAATCCTAGATTTTGTCCTAGAGATTTTAAAGTTTAATGTTATTATGACTATCTCACATGCCAAGGTAAACCCAACAGCGCTCAGTTACACCCACGAGAATAAAGTGAAACTACAATCACTCACTTTCGGCCGACTTACAACAAAAAACCCACAGACTTAAACTGCTACTTTAAAAGAGACATAACTAATGTCAGTATTGGAAAGATGAAAGCAATTTGATCCCTGCATATTAATGTCAATATGTCAGTGCATATCCTACTGTGATGACAATATAAATATGGGAGGTCAGGATATCTAGGCATGGCATTAAGATCTAGACCAAATTAAATTTGATTAAAGACCAAAGATACAGTAACTACTAATCTTAACCACATTCTGTTAAGTTGAATTACGATGGTACCCATAATTTATATCCAGGTTCTCCAAGACATCCTGGCTAGTACTCTGGAATTTTTACCTAACAGTTCAAGGATTGAGATATTTTAAGATTCTAATCCTATAATAGTATATTTGCAGATAATTATATGCTGTGGGATGTATAATATGATTCCCTGATCTTTTGATAACACTGGAACTTGTTGAATGAGAGCCTGAGTGAAAGCAGTAATTCAAAATTTCCTTCCTTTGTGATTTTTTTGGTCTAAATCTCAGCACTACTTTTTCATTGTTTAGGTCTTATTGTATTAAAAGGCAGGGCAAGCCTGATAAGAGCAAAGGAAAGGCTTAACACAGTTTGGAGAAGGCAGCATGGACTTCCTCCAGAATCAGCTCAGGGACCCACCCTAGGGGCCTGGAACCATGGGAATTTCCTACTGAAGGATGTACCAGTCTATAGCTTAATTTTTACCATAAGATTAATGGGATCTGGGGTATGGAACATTCTCCGACTCTGGGTGAAATCAAATACCACAAGTTAGAAATTCAGGTGAATTTCTCTTTTTTATGGATACTAGTATATTGTCAAGGAGACCCACAGGCTACATGAAGGGAGAAAAAAAAAATGTTTCTCCTGCAACTCCCATGAACTGTGAAGAATTGAAATTATATGCTTGAAGACACAAGCAATGGCATAAAGCCTCAGAAGAAAAAAAACTTTAAAGCTACTTTTGAAAACCGATGAATATCACATATTATGCTCACAGGATACCCTATCCAAAAGGATTTACTTCTTTCAACCGTCCTGCAACTCACAGCTGTGACTGTCACATTCTTGAGGTGAAGCTATGCTCCATGTCCACTTAAGCCTGATCTGCCCATGAAAGCTGCCAACCACAAATATGCAGCCACTGGAGCATCCTGCCTTTCCATCACAACCATAAACACTTTGGATACTGCTTGATTTATTAAAATGGTAAGTGATTCTACCAGAGCAGTGATTCTCAACAGGGGCTGGTTTTACTCCCCAGGGGATATTCAGCAATGTCTGGAAACATTTGTGATGGTCACCGCTGTGCGGGATGAAGGGGGGTGTTGCTACTGGCATCCGGTGCATAGAGGCCAAAGATGCTGCTAAACATCCTACAAGGCCTAGAAAAGCCCTCTAGAGCAAAACATTGTCTCGCCCAAAATGTCAATAGTACCTAGGTTCAGATTCTCTGAACTAGAGTTTTGTTTGTTTTTTCACAAGTGCTCTGTGCAACTGGGTGCAGATGTGGCTGTGTAAGGATGAGATAGAAATGTATTTTTTTTGCTCCTTAATTTCCACCATCCCCCCCACCTCAATATCCTCTTCTTTAACTTAGTATAACTGGTCACCGTTCGCTTTCACCTAAATCTATGGCCTCTTACCACAAGACACAAAGGGTTACTTTTAGCACAAAACAAATGTTTCTCTCTTCCAGGAGCCAAATGGTCAGTGCTAACTTTTCGAGTGCCTTCAACTATTTTGATGAATTGAGGTTCTCTAGCTGGTGAAGAAAAACAGCATAGATAATGGTCTCTGCAGCTGTTGGGAGGTTTGTGTGTTGTGTATTTTTCTGTCTAGATTAGCTGCCCTGGCTACATTAATTCACGCACTTGACCAAGCAAAATGCCTCATTCTTAAAATAGGACAGTCAAAGAAACCAGATCAACCTGGAAGGAAACATAAAACCGTGGGAAAGAAGATAAGGCTGACTACCCAATCATCTCATTTTCAGAGGAATCAAAGTCTTGCAATGCCAAGGCCACCTGCTAAAGTCCAGGAAAAGAAACAATGGAAGAGGATAGAAATACTGATGAGGATGCAATGACAGACCAAACTAGAAATGAAGGTTGGGGAGCCAGGGGAGACCACATTCTTTTCCCATAACTCCCTCATAATCATCCCCCCCAAACAGAAGCATTGCCTGACTTCTTTTAACAGCACCAAAGGATAACACACATCCTCCCTCAGTTACACATCACAGAGCTGACAGCCCAACTCTAATCAAAAGGAAGATAGCTCTATTTCCAGGAATGTTCAAGTCTGGAAGCAGAGTAGCTTAAATGACCTAATACGCCCTTATCTGCTATCACCCTTTGACACTGAGCACATGAGCACTCTAGGTACCTGTATTACAGAGAATATACTATGAGGAAAAAATCCAAGCCTTTACCAAAAACTATATACTCATATTTGGGGAGTGGACTTGAACTTATAATTAGGCAGAGTGACATAAAGGAGGATCCCTTGCTCAAAATGAATTTTCCACTGTCTATCGAAAGTCCACCATTAGACATTCATTCCTCTTTGCTGCTTATACTCCAGCTACATAAGAAGGTGTGGTTTTCTCCCACTTCAGGATTTCACTTCCTGAATTCATTCCCTTTATCATGCTATCGGTCACCCTCATCCCTGCTCTTGTCTTCTCTTTAAGATTAGGCTCAGATGCCATTTTTAGGGAACTTCCCTTTTGACTTCACCCTCACCCCTTTTCTATGCTTCTGTAATAGCCAGTTCATAGCAGCAGCAGCATACTTAAGGCATTTTCACATCTATTCACATTTTCAGTGGATGTCAAATGTTTAGGGATGTCAAATATTCACTTGAAGAATTTGCTAAAAATATAGATTCCCATTGCTTTGTACAGAGAATTAAAGTCAGAGTGTGGAACAGGCTCAGGAGATTGCATTTGTAAGTAAAACCCTCCCTAGGGATTCTGATGCTGGTGTCCACCAACAACACTGGAAAACTCGGCCTTATCTGCACCCAGAACCCCTTGACACTCAAGGCTAGAAGCCATCTCTAATTCATCTTTATACGTCCCACCCCAATCCAGGACCAATCCATAGCATAGGGAAAGTTCACATTTGAAAAAAGTTGTCCTGAAGTATCTCTGGTTGAAAAAACAAACATCAAATAAAGTCTTAGTGTGGAGCAATTGAGAGTGTGAGACCAGAGGACAGGAGCGATAGAAAATCCCTGACACCAAATTTCCAGGCGCTTCACATTTTGCCAAGAAACATTATGCAAGTCTCTCCCTCACTCCCAGTATCAACTCTCATTACTGAGCTTCCCTCTGCCCACCAGGCCCAGTATCAACTCTCATTACCAAGCTTCCCTCTGCCCACCATGCCTGGCGTTACAATAGTTTACTACTTGTGGACTTTTATATCGTCTTTATACTACATCCCACACCCTTCTAGAATTGCAGTCAGAAAGAAGGTGTGCTTTCTGTTAAATGCCCTCCTGTACTTCCTCACCATTCTTAATCAGTAGGGTTCAGCCTGAGATAGGATGTTACAGAATTCAATCTGAAAGAAGGCAAAAAGAGGGTCTCATAATATCATACCATTTTCAGGCAAATATGGAGAAGAGTCTGTATTTGTACAACTAATAATATCAGGAAAGGGATACAGATCCTGGTTTGTAAGGAAAAGTCTTGTATGTGCTTTATTTGGTATAGATGTTAACCAGATTAGGAAAAAAAAAAGGAGTGTGTGTGCACATATGTGGGTGTGTGGTTAAAAATGAGCTTGCTGAGAATTTTCTAGTTTCCTATTAGAGCAAAATGGATTTTATTCCTTGTTCTGGTGTCCATCATCCTGGTTCAGTGGGAGCTGAAAATATTCTTCATCCAACCCTCAGGGTTAAAGAGTTCTGTATTATTGGAATGTTATTTTGTTTTCAGGCTGTTTCATGTTAATGGCTTGATTACCCATATAGTGATGTAACAAGGAGTTACATTTTGGGAGGTCTCAGTAACATATGTCAATAAATACTAAGGAAAATCATTCCTTTATGTCTCTAGCGCATGCATGTGCACGCGCACACACACACACACACACACACACACACACACACTACAAACTCTAATTTACCCCTCTCCTCACCACAAACCCCTTTCCAAACATTCTATCCAAAAAGCTTTCCATTGAAATATTTTTAATAGACATTTTATTTTGGAATAATCTTAGATTTACAGATAAATTGCAAAGAAAGCACAGAGAGTTCTCATACACCCTTCATCAATTTCTCCTAATGTTAACATCTTACATAGCCTTGTTCCATTTGTCTAAACCAGAGGATGACAAATGGCAGCAGCTTACTGGCCAAATCCTGCCTGTTGCCCGTTTTTGTAGGGCCTGCAAGCAAATAAGAGTTTTCGTGTGATTTTTTAAAAATTTTTTTATTTATTTTTGAGACAGCGCAAGCAGGGGAGGGGCACAGAGAGAGGGACAGAGAAGATCTGAAGTGGGCTCTGCACTGACAGCAGCAAGCCGGTTGTGGGGTTGGAACTCACTAACTGGGAGATCATGATCTGAGCCAAAGTGTGATGCTCAACTGACTGAACCCCCCAGGCTCCTGAGTTTTTACATTTTTAAATAGTTGAAAAAATCTAAAGAAGAATATTTCATGACATGTGTAAAGAATATGAAATTAAACATTCAGCGTCCATAAATAAAATTTTATTGGAACACAGCCCATTCCTTTACATATTGTCTGTCGGGGCTTGGCCAGTATTACGGCACAGTTGAGTAGCTGCAGCAAAGACCATAGAGCCACAAAGCTTGAAGTCTTTACTTTCTGGTCTTTTACAGAAAAAGTTTGCAGACTACTTGTCTAAGCCAAGAAATTAGCATTGTAATATTACTATTAACTACACACTTTATATTACTAGTTTTTCCACTAATGTTTCACGATGCAATCCGGAATACCAAATTGCATTTAGCAAGCACTTTCATATGGTGAACATCAATTCACCCACCAGGTGCATGGTTCTACTTTAGAAAATATTCTTGCCTAACAAATGACTTTCTGCTGGCCACTTGAACAGGGTTTGTTTTTGTTGTCTACGTGTTTTACACAATAGCCAAACAATTTAATACATCGGGGCCAGGAAAGCTGTGAACTTGAAGATGGAGGAAGAGCTATATTTGTTCAAGCAGTCCACACGCTAGGCCAAAGCAGAGCACCAATTCAGGCCTTCAGAAGAAGGGACTTCCAGTGCTCCCCCTTGTACGGAGGGAGGCCTTCCCCCGGTCCCATGCGATCCCTGCCCCAGCTCCCTGTCCTTTGTTTCCTCCTCTCCTAGCCTGGCCTGTGAATCGCGCGGCTCTCCCTTTCACCAGGCTGCAGTGCCTTTCAATGGGCTCCGCAGGCATAGGCGGGCGGCGTCCGGTTGCCGGGCAACGGCCTGAAAGGCAGCACACGTTGCCGCCAGAGCCGAGACACATCCGCACCAGCCCGTCTGCGCCGCGAGCCTGTGGCCTGATTTCTTCCCCTCCATTGTTGTAGCTCACACAAAAGGCTACAACTCCAGTGTGGTCACGGGTCCTGCATTGAATTACGCGCCAGGCCATTCTCTGGGCCAGAGCCTTTGTGGGCTGGGTTGCTCCCCTCCCGGTGCCAGAACTCCGGGCCTGTCACACGCTAGCTGAAGCGCTTCGCAAGCGTGGGCGAGTTGTGGCCCCCCCCCCATCCCCCTGCCTCATCCACCCACCTACCGCCTTTGTTCCTTTCAGCTGCCGGCCAGGCCGTAGTTTGCCTTTTGGCTGGTATGAGATCACTCAGGCGGCGGTCTTGGGCATTCCTCCCCACTCGCTTCCTTCTCTCTCAAGTTAAGCGCCGAATATAAAATCCCAGGCCTATTCGGTCATCTTTTCTTATCTCTTTCTCAATCATCCCCCGCTCCCCCATCCCTCTCTCTCTCAAGTTTCTAAGGCTGCTGTTGCCATGGAACTCAAACAATTTAAGCGATGAAGGGAGCTTTTCTATGGTGTCTGCCAAACTCCCCAAACTTCAGAGACTGAAGTCAGCGCAGAGTCCTTGGGATTTCCCAGCGCTCCCCCTTCCTCCAGTCTGAAGAGAGTTACATTCAATTCACCACCCTTTATACCCTGACTCACTGTTCAGCAGTGCGTTCGGATTCGGGAAATTCGGTGGTGAATTGGGAAGAGAAATGTTAAGTCACACTTAAGAGCAATTGCATGTGAAAGCTGGAAGGGGTCTCTCTCCAAAGGAAAAACAAACCAAGATATGAGTGTTTTTCCTGCTACAGTGTAACCTGGACAAAGAGCGCTAGCTACATCAGCTCTTTTATAAAAATTCTTACCTGCTCAGGGAGAAGTGCGTTAAGGTAACAGTAAGCTACCTGGCTTTTTTTTATATTGTTATCAGTGTGAAATGCCTGTTGTTCAGCAGGGTCCCAAGTATGGGCTCCACCCACAGCGCCATCAGCAGGCCAGGGGCAGAGGCACAGGCACTTGTCCCACATGTCAGCACACTGGTTATGCCCAGGTCTGAATGCGGGTGTAACTTGCACATGCAGCCTCCTGCCACTCTTTGTGTTTCTCACATTATTCCGGCTCTCTCTCCCCATAACAGGAGGCCATGAGGGGGATCCAAATATACAGTAATAACTTATGTTTATTACAGAACTCATATTACAGGGGTGGAAGGGAGAGAGCAAAAGCCTGTATGCCTTGAATCTATTTTAACTTTTTCAGTTGGCTAATGTCAAACTCCAATTACCTCAAATCAATCAAGCAGGGGATGATGTGCAAATATTTGTCAACTGATGTGGCACAAGCACTGAGCCATCAGAACAGACCGCCTAGCAATGAGCATGGACCCTGCATGGGTACCCTGCATGGGTGTGAACCAGCTGAGCACTACTGCTGACACCCACTGGGCTCACAGCTCTGTGCTAGGCAGCAGAGTGGAGAGCTTAGAGACTTCCAAAACGCAAAGCACTGTCTTTTCCTCAAGGTATTTATCACTTGGTTTTTAATAGAGTGAAGCTAGCATACATCAAATGATACCAAATGACAGACGAGAATAAGATAAAATTATTCATAGCTTGGAATTTTTCTCAGTAATAGTAATAGCTAAACTTTCACAACAACTATATGAAAATATTGGTACTATTATTATCCCCACTTTACATATGTGGAAACAAAGAATCATTAGGGACTTCTTCCAGCTTTTGTATATATAAGACAGGCAGAAAAAGAAGAAGACACTTATTAATTGCCTGCAGTGTTTCAGGGATGGTTACAGGCAAGATAGGTCATGCATACTATCTTGATGACTACACTTTAGAAACATGGATTTACTAGCTGTATGAGCAGGACAAACAGGAGGAAGAAAATGCTGCAATCAAGGACATTGACTAGGAGAAAGTTTGGAAGGGTCTACACCAAAGACTGTAGAAAGGAAATTGAGGTGATGGTAGTAAGCCAGCTTCAGTTAACTGGCAAATTCAGGGATGTAAATACAGGATACATATATTATGAAGGAAAAGAGAATAGGGATGTCAGGAGTATGGGGGATCTCTGGAAGAAGGGGCCCCAAGCTTCAACCACAGGCTAGAGATGGCAGTTGTGTAACAGGGCCTTCAAGACAAGCAGATGAAGAAAGGAAAAAGTGATGTAAGACACACTTGGGAAAGAACCTCAGCCACTGATTTACGGGGGGGATATGAGACAAAGGAGTAAAAAGTGATGGAGGTTTCAAATTTGCAGAAGTTGGTTACAATAAATAGCTCTCAAGTGGGCTCCAGGAGTTAACTCAGCAACCCAAAGTGCCTAACTCACCCCAAAGTAGTTTACTGCCAGAAAATCTGAACCAATAAATAAATATTAAATTATTTTACATTATGTAAAACAGTGCTGGGCACATCACAGAGGCTAATTGAATATTCATTGATAGACTGACTGCTTAAATAAATTGAGAACCAAGATATGTGTAACTCTTAAACTTTTCCTCAAATCAATGTGTTTTGAAATTTCTGCACTTCTGTCTGGAGGCACCCATAGCATAGAGGTGCAATAGCAAGGACCAGGAGACTTGGGTTCTGCCTCTAGCTTGGATGTGACACCTTAAAGATCATTCAGATCCTCTGCATTTAGGTGTCTTTGCCTGGAAAATGCTGAGATAGACCAATACTTAGACCAAATAATCTAAAGTACAAAAATCCAAATTTCACAAATATATATCCACCTAAAGAATTTGAGGCAAAATAAATAAAGCATTTTGTACTGAGCAGAACTTGACCATTTTCTCCAAAGACAATAGAAACGCATCTCACTAAAATAGTAAAGGAGATAATCATGGCATTTCTAGACTCTTTTCCTATAAGAATGCTGGCAATTTTCACAAGTTCAAAGGGACTTTCCCATCAGTTTTGATTCCCATGATTTCACACTCATGGAAATTTCCTCAGAGAAGCAGTTTCTTTGGCAACTTCATGCTCACGATCATCTTAGTATCAATAGGAGCTACACAGACATGTCAGCAGGGGAATAGGCCTCTTCTGGGCAGTGGGAAAAAGGAGCTGTCTCCTTTTATTACCAAAAATAAATACAGAAGACACAAAAGATTTTTACTATACTTGTCACATACAGTGAAGTAAGTTGAAGATGAAACTAAAATCTCCACCATAAAACAAAAGGCTTTGTGTGTTTCAAAGGCATTTTATGTTGCATAACATGGAATTAGCTCTAGCTCCAGCCCTTTGAGCTTCATGTATACTGTATATAATAAATACATTGTCTAAAATTAAAGGATATTGAACTCTTTCTTAGACTTACCCTCCCGAGAAAAATAGAACACTTTAAAAAAAAGTTAAAAGAAAACATTTGGAGAGAGCTTGTCTATAAACAGTGAAGTGCCTTACACAGTAAACAGTTTCAGCAAGTTGCACCAGTGGTCAAACTCACCATGCTTTGTATTCGCTGTATTTCTAAAATCTAGACTTAGCTTTGATTCAGCTAATTATGCTTAGTCCCATGTTCTTTAGAGTATGTTCCATGGATCAGCGGCAACAGCATGACCTGGGAGTAAGGAAGAAGTGCAGAATCGTGAATCCCACTCAGACCTACTGAGCCAGAATCTACATTTTAACAATACCTCGGGTGTTTTTATGCACATTACTATTGGAGAAGCACTGCTCTAGTCTATAACTTCCATCCAGTAGACATAATGTTTAAAAATGGTTTGAATATTTTGAAAGGCAGTTTTCTTTCCTGGGGTGGCGGGGGGGGGGGGGGGGGGAATTATTGGCTGTAGAAATTATTGGCTAACTCTGTCAAAAAAAAAAAAATAGAACTAGACCCTAACTAGTGACAGAGAATAATAAATTATAGCATACTATCATAAGTATTAGAAAATGCCAGTGGAGAGCAACTATCAGTGAGGGTAATTTGGGGGCTCCCCATCCACATTCTCTTGACACAGCCTTCCTGTGACCAAACGCACACTTTTGAAAGATGACTGAGGTTAAGAGTGCAATCTGGCCGCAGAAAGGAGAAAAGCTCACTGACCCATGCTGGCCTCTGACCTTGACCTCATTAGCTAATCAAATGAGCTAACCAGCCATGGACATCAGAGAGCATTATATGTTGATTAAGTCAAAGCATAAGAAAAACCAGCAAAACATCAGTTATTGAGATGTTTCTACCTTGATTACCCATATTTCTTAACATAATATGGGGAGCACATATACAAATTCTCTTCCATCTTCTAGTATCTTTTCCCCATGGTATTGCTGATCACAGATTTGAGGACAACAAAGGTTCTTCTCTTTCATAGGTCTCTAGTCTTTCCCTTCAAAGCACTTAAGACAAATTATAATTATAAATTTATTTTTATGTTTATACCTTTATAATTTCTACCACTAAATTCCAAGGGCAGAGATCTTCTTCCTTTGGTTCACCCAATATTTAGCAGAATCCCTGGCGCTTACTAGGAGGTTCAAGAAACATTTGTTGAGTGACTAAGTAAATGAAGAGGGAATGTGGATCATCTCTCTAAAACCAAACCTACTTATACTACCTTGTAACATTCAATACATACTGAATATTCTATTATGCTAAGGGTTAGACATACATATTTTCCCTGAATGGGAGTGCTTGAGTGGCTCAGTTGGTTAAACACCTGACTCCTGATTTCAGCTCAGGTCATGACCTCAGGGTTCATGAGATCTAGCCCCTTGTCAGGCTCCATGCTGTTAGAGAGCCTGAGTCTGTCTATCTGTTTGTCTGTCTGTCTGTCTCTCTCAAAAATAAATAAATAAACTTCAAAATTTCCCTGACTGCTAGAACCTGATATTCCAGTGGAAAAGACAGATTTATAATAACATTAATGGCTAATATTTCTTTCAGTGTTCCAAGCATGTTACACATATTAACACATTGATCCCAACAAATCAATCTAGGAATCAATCAACAAAATCCATCTAGGAGGTAGATGTTACGATTATCTCCATTCTGCAGATGTGGAAACTGAGGCTCAGAGAGGTTAAGTAACTTGCCCAAATTCATACATCCAATTCAAGGTGCACCTGTAAGTGAACACAGGCAGTCTCGCTCTTAGTCACGTTCTTTTATTTTATTTTATTTTATTTTATTTTATTTTATTTTATTTTTTAAATGTTTGTTTATTTTTGAGAGAGAGAGAGAAAGCAGAGGAGGGGCAGAGAGACAGGGAGACACAGAATCCGAAGCAGGCTCCAGGCTCCGAGCCGAGCCATCAGCAAAGAGCCTGACACAGGGCTCAAACTCACAAACCATGAGATCATGACCTGAGCTGAAGTCAGACACTCAACCAACTGAGCCACCCAGGTGCCCCTAGTCACATCCTTTAAAAAAATATATTTATTTATTTTTGAGAGAGAGAGAGAGCTAGGGGAGAGGGCAAAGACTGGGAATCCCAAGTGGGGCTTGAACCCAGCAACCATGAGATCATGACCTGAGCTGAAACCAAGAATCGGACACTCAACCGACTGAGCCACCCAGGTACCCCTTAGCCAGATTCCTTTTTTTTTTTTTTAATGTTTGTTTGTTTAGAGAGAGAGAGAGAGAAGAAGTGCAAGCAGAGGAAGGGGAAGAGAGAGAGAGAGGATCCCAAGCAGGCTCTGCACTGTCAGCACAGAGCCTGACGTGAGGCTTGATCTCACAAACCATGAGATCATGACCTGAGCTGAAATCAGGAGTTGGATGCTCAACCAACTGAGTCACCCAGGCACACTATGGCCACATTCTTAATAAGCCATTTGGAAACCTGTCTTTTATTAAGCCATGAGAAGTGATCAGAGAGTAATATACAGAATTTAAGGAAGCAGAGGAAGGCCAGTTAGTTCCAAACCCAGCCTATGCTCTTCAGACAAGCTCTTTTGTGCTTTTCTGGTTTCCTTTGCTGCCTGGTGAAGGATTCCCTGGGAAGGTCTGTGTGGCGAGTGCAGGGTGCAACCTAGTGTTCCTGAGGGGTTGGACTCAGTCAAGTCAGGCTCATCTTCCCTCAGCTTGCTCCTTTCTACCTTGGTAGAAATCCCAGTCCAATAAAAACACATATTAACCTACACTGTGAACTTGATGAAGGAACCAAGCCATGGCTTCAGTGGTGTAATGAATTTAAAGGAAGTTTGAATGGGAGATCAATGACATCCAAATTCAGAACTTGAAGCAAAACAGGATAGTCATTCACTCACTCAGGGACAATACATGTAACTGTTTTCCCTCTTGATCACCTCTCTGTCTTAATTCTCCCTTTCTCTGCATTCTGGGGAGGGACCTATTTTCTCCAGTCTTGACATGCATTAGGGTCTTTCAAGTGGAATCACTTCCTTTAATTCCCGATAGGTTTTGAGTGTGACCTCAGGTTCCTCTTCATGTGTTTCAAGCTGAGATACCATCACAACTCACATTTCCCTCCCAGGGCTTCACAAATTACTCTGATGTACAGATTACATAAAAATATAACTCTCAGTTCCTCGAAGTAGTTTAACAGAATTTGAGACTTAGGGGAAATTTTGCGCTTTGGCGCAATTTTTAAATAAGTTGATTAGATCAGTTAAGTTCTAAAAGGGAAAATGCCATTTGATTCAAGTCTCCTGTGAGGCAGCTATCTATAATCAGCTCCTTTGTCACTGACTCAATAAAGCAGGGACCTTTCTCTAAGGGATAAGTCATAAAAAGTAAAATTAAGAAAACTTCTACTACATTAAAAGTTACCTGGTATAGTCTTGGTACAGTTTGCCTTTTTCTACTTCTTCCTTCCGCTTATGGATAACTATACCTTCCCATGTTTTCTTTTGTTTGTCTTTTCTTATTACTTTTATACTTAGAAGGTACCTGAGGTTTTTTTTATTCAAAAGAAAATCTTTTCTAATAGCAATTCCACTTACTCCATGGGGTTTGGTTCCATTCCCTCTTCCCTTCTTTCATACCAGTCCCTCCAAAATTCTTTCCTTTCTCTATTTCTCCCTATTTGTATTCTTTTCCCACCACCAAAATGTGTCTTGTTACTCCCCCTCCTGTTTACCTGAATAGTACAAAACCAATGGTATGTGGTGAGAGTATTTTTCTATGTGCCATTATATCTATCTCCATTCATTCCTCTCTATGGATGTGTTGTCATAGAATTCGGTCATTCTCCTTGGAGAACACAACCATTGACTTCCAACTCAATATTAACAATCTCCATGATCCCATTGTTTTCAAAATTGAGCATATCTAGGGGCTCTTGGGTGGCTCCATCGGTTAACCATTCGAATTCGGCTCAGGTCATGATCTGGAGGTTCATGAGGTCCAGCCCTGCATCAGCTCAGGGCTGACAGCTCGGAGCCTGGACTACTTCAGATTTTGTGTCTCCCTCTCTCCCTGTCCCTCCCCCGCTCATGCTCTCTCTGTCTCTCAATAATAAACATTAAAAAATATTTTAGGGGCGCCTGGGTGGCTTGGTCGGTTAAGCGTCCGACTTCGGCTCAGGTCATGATCTCACGGTCCCTGAGTTCAAGCCCCGCGTCGGGCTCTGTGCTGACAGCTCAGAGCCTGGAGCCTGTTTCAAATTCTGTGTCTCCCTCTCTCTCTGCTCCTCCCCTGTTCATGCTCTGTCTCTCTCTGTCTCAAAAATAAATAAAAACGTCAAAAAAAAATTTTTTTTTTAATATTTTAAAAAATAAATAAATACGGGCACCTGGGCGGCTTAGTCGGTTAACCGTCCGACTTCCGCTCAGATCGTGATCTCGGGGTTCACAAGTTCGAGCCCCACATCCGGCTCTGTGCTGACAGTTTAGAACCTGGAGCCTGCTTCGGATTCTGTGTCTCCCTGTCTCTCTGCTCCTCCCCGCTCACGCTCTGTCTCTCCCTCAAAAAAATAAACATTTTAAATAAATAAATAAATAAATAAATAAATAAATAAATAAATGTGTCGCATTTCCATTTGTAGCAGTATGAAATGGAACTGATGGCCAGAGTGAAGGCCAGATACTGGTGGGTGCACTTACTACTTAGCATCCTCCCTGAAGTGGCCTGGATGAAAGGAGCCAATTAAGTTAGAGCACACTGAGTGGGAATGGGCTGGAGACACAATGGTAGTAAATGTTCTTATTAGAGACCATTCTGTCCCTTTCATTTTCTCTGCATGGCCTATCAGCAGAACCTGAGAGCTTTAAACTTGACATGAATAACTAACAACTTAACTGTGATTTTCCAACCATGTCTACTGTCTGTGTACCTGAAATATTATTGTTCTGCTCCTCATTTCAGACAAGCATTACTTTCAATGTGCCACTGCCTGAGGCACAAAAATTGAATATGAAAACTCCATGAAATTTGGTAAAAATATAAATGTAGCCATACATTGTTTCATTATTAACCTTATGCAGATGGTATGGTTTAAATACTTTTAATACTTGTGTGATGTCTTCCTATATTTAACTTTTAACTAATGCTTGCTAATAATAATAATCCTGTATCAACTATACTTCAATAAAAATAAAAAATAATAAAAATAAGTAAATAAAATCTATTAAATTAAAAAAAGAAGAAGAATCCAAAAACTACCTTAAGTTTTCATTACCTTCCTAACCAACAGAGCTTCACCATGTTTCAACTCTTCAGCCCACTGAAGGCATAAACAAGAATATCTAGCAATTTTACTTCCATTGTGAAATACAAATATCATTTACATCCACAGAAAGTATGGATGGAAATAAGTACAGTTGAGTCGTTGGACTGAGGTGGTACAGCACTAATACCTCAAGTTTTCTGCTGGTAGTATTTCTAAATCTATTATCTTATTGATACAAAATATAATTGATAATTTCCTATGCATGCTGTAACAATAGAAATCTGGTTGGAAGTCTGTTTCTTCCAAAGGTCTTCTGCACTGTCATTGTTCAAAACAAGGTCTCTTTCAACAAAATGCCCACATCCGATGAGTGATGTTGAAATGCTAAGTGATTTGTAATTCCTAATAATAACTTGTATTTTGTCAATCTCTTTCTGCCCTTTAGTATCCTTCAAAGCTTAAAGATCCATATAATTAAGTTATAAAGAATGAGAACTTTCTAGAAATATAATATACAATACCAGAAATAGAGATTTTGGTTAAAATCAAAGCAATGTAGTTTAAAGACAAAAGGCTGAAATTGAAATTGGGGGAGCCTGGGCCTGAAACAAGAAGTGCTTCTGATAAAAAAGTGAGTTGAAGATGTGTGAGAGGACAGAGAACCACACCCCAGAGGCCAAGGTCAAGATTAATTCACTTTCTAACCAAGACAGATGAGAATCATTGCACAGAAGCTCACGGAGATGAGGGCCATGCATCAAGCCCTGATGCCTATGGATCTCAAATGCTACGAATGGTCACTGAAAACTCATCAATTCCGTTTCAAAGGGGGCAGTCTTAATGAATAAGGTACAGGGCTCATGCAATCACATAGTTCAGACTTGCGGGACTTAACTGCCCAAAGAGTAAACGGTGTCAGATTCCTGCTACGAAAAGAACTACAAGGGAAAAGAAAAAATAGAACTGGGTTTCATCATCATTAAAGCGTGTTGCTATTTTGTCATCTGAAAAGAAATAACAGCACAACTCCCCAGCTACTACATTTGGATGATGCCCTACTGTCCTCAGGGAAAAGAGTTGTTGGATTGAAAGGTGTGGCAAGTTTCAGTCTGGATTCATTGCTGTTATATTTTAGAAAAGGTGAAAAACGTGAAGATATGAGGTAAGTGTGAGCATGCATGTATGCATGTGCACACTTCCAACCTCACTATATACTGAAGATTCTTAATGATAGACAAAGCAATTAGCCATGCTGTTCTAGGTGGTCAGAGGACAAAGGAAGAGCTCGCCCTTTCCCCACCCCACCCCTCTTACAAGCCCGCGGTGGGGGGTGGGGGCGGTGGGGGGGGTGGCGCTGGGAGCAGGGATTGTCTTATAGCTATTATAATGCAGGAGGAACTTTAGAGGTTGATTAGCCTGGTCAAGTCCATTCGAGCATAGCATTTTAGTAGAGCACATTTGTTAGAATGTCTAGGCTGATGCCTCAATGTTTGCTCTGCTCTGTAGACAATTTAGGACACTTAACAGAGATCAGAATCTCTCAATATTGCATGTTATCCACAGATCAAAATATTTGGCCACATAACAGCTCTAGCTCCATCTAGCAGTTTCCACAACAGCTCAGCTCTGACCCGTTATCTGTAATGCCAAGAACTCATATTATCTTGAAAGTGTAAAGAAATGGCCAAAATTCAGATTAGACAGAGACTGCCCTCTTTCTACCCCTTAGAGACTCTTATTGTATCTTTCTTATATTCTTTTAATCACACTTTTTTGAAGTTACAACACTCCATAGCTTTACTGCACTTTCGAAATATAAGGGAGATTTTCCTACACACCTTCGCCAAATGTGGGGAGTCCATACAGGGAGTAAGTAACAATTTACAAAGTACCAACTCAGTTTTGTTTGGTTCATGCTTTCGTTGACAATTTGTATTTAAGCCATGCCAAGTTACCTTAGACTCAAAGCCCAATCTGAATTATTGTTTTGCTTTGATAATGACAGAACTACTCATTCATATTGTCTTCCAAGATGACTGATACATTGGACTACCTAAGAATGACTAAGAGTCGGGACACCAAAATTCCAGTCCTGTCTGTTGCCCAACCCTCTGGCATCCCAACATGGTTAGTGCCTTTTCCATACTAGATATTCTTTCCTCTCCTCGGTAAGGAGACATTAAAAAGAAATGAAAAACTACAGAGAGATAAAGGGAAGCCCAACTGCATGTGGCTGAAGGACCTTGGAAAAGAAGAAAACTCTCTCTATGAAGCAGAATGCCAGTAAAGAGCTTGCATGGTGTTTGGAATACCAACTGAACAGGGTCCTAGAGAAGAGCGTTTTTAAAATAACATTTTTGTATTTATGCACTCACCATGTGATAATTAAAGTTAATAGGGAAAAGACCAGTGAAAGGCAAATATGCCATATATTCCACATACTCCAATATGCCCACTCTAACTTGTTTGTCCTATATTTTATACACAGGAATTTAGGACAATATAACTCCTTCCTTTAAAAACAAGCAGTTTTCCCTTCTGGCCACCACACCATAACACAATTGTAACCCTGGCGTGCGGGATGGGCCCCATGGAGCCTGCAGCCTCCCCTTCCTCACCACTCTGGGAGCTTCCTCCACGCACTGTGTGCTCTAGGAGTTTGCTTTGACTTTGCCTGTTTATAGAACCCAGGGAGGAAGAAACAAAGCAATTGTGAAGCTTGTTAAGAGGCAGTTCATATGATATTAAAGGTGACCTTGCCACTTCCAGTTCTATTTATTCCACTTCCTTCCAAACCGGAGTAAATCCTTCCTTTCAGGGCAAGAGCACCGCTCTGTGGATGCAGTCTGTGGGAACGGAGAAAAGTTCAAGCCCTCAGAGGTTATTCATTACCCAAGTCTGGAAATATAGTATTTCCCATTTGCTCACATGTTAGCTCGGTAAATCACTGTTGCTTGACAGAGGGACCGAGGCTTTGTCTGGTGAAAAGCAGTTTTTGTTTTTGTTTACTGATAAAAATAATCCATTCCAGTGAGGTTTAATTTTGTCACGCTAGGGAGCTTTATGAGAAAACAAGTAACGCCCCTCACCAAAATTATAAATGCATACATACACATATACATGGATTCATAAGACATATATAGAATCCATACTATGTGGATTAGCATATATATATTTTTTTTTTATTTTTTTTTATTTTTATTATTATTATTTTTTTAATGTAAGAACTTCCTTCGTGAACTTGGCCATTGCACAACCTACAAATACTAATCACCCAAGCACCTAACCCTTTTAGAGAGGTAACTACAGTTTACAGTCTAGTGTCAGCTGGCCATGGTGGTGTTTGTGTTGTAGTTTGTTGCATTCTTCAGGAAGTAAAGGCATTTCCTGAAGGCCCACAAAAGCCAGCAGGTGTATTGCTAAGTATAATAGGACATGTAGGTTATACCAGGTGGGGATAGAAAATGCCTTAGCAAGACTTAAGCTTCACTATTTTGAATAGTAGTTCAGCTGCTCAGCTTATTAACTTCCTTACTGATAGCATCAAGGCATTTGCACCATCAACATGAATGGCATTTATGCTGCCTATTGAATCTGGGAATGTATAAATCAATGTGCATCACTAAAACTCTTTCAAAGTCCGTTCTTCCCCATTGAAAATATTTCATTTGTATTTTGCCCCTCAATTATCTGCTAATCTCTTCTCTTCATTTTGTTGACAAATGTTCTGTTTTTAAGACCTACTGATTAAAACATATGTTATTGGGATGGTCAAAGAACTGATAACTGATCAGAAGTGCTTACTTTCCTTTGCAAAAGTCTTCATCAGTTTTCCCTCCTTGTTACAATTCTAACCTATTGCTCTTCCAATAATTGGGTAGGAGAGGAGGTAAGGATGGGGGACAATTGTAGTTTTGGTTCATCATCCTGGCCTCCACCCTCAGACCACTCCTCCTCAGTCCTGGTCTTCACTGTTCTCATCACCATGGCTCAGATGGAAGGTTTCAGGCCCCGTACCATACAAAATGGAGGCACCAAAGAGCATCTTCAGCACTAGTCAAGTTCATCCTATGTCTATGGAGAACATTAGAATTTGGCTTCAAGTGCATTTTTGTAGCATTTACTCACTCATTCCCTCATTCAACAACCATACCCAACATGCTTTATAACTATGAGGGGATATAAATCTGAGCAAGATTGGCCCTTATCTTCAGTTAGTTCAAAATCTAATAGAGAAAATAAAGTATATATATATATATATATATATATATATATATATATATATATATATATATATTCAGATCATTCTAATATAGTACAGAGGGTGAGAAGGGCCATAGAAGATAACCAAATTGCTCTGAGGGTACAAGAAGAGAATAAACTCTTCTGTCTAGCTGATGTAGGGGAATATCATTATCGCATCACGTAGGTAGGGCTTACAAAACTGGGTCTTGAAGATGTGAGACCTCAGAGATTAAAGAAAGGCATTCAGACACAGAGAAAGGCATGAGCAATGGCAAGGAGGCAGAAAAAATGTAGAGGACCAATTCAGGGCACATAAAGCACCTGGTCTTATTTGGAGGAATACAGAATATCTGAAGAGGGGATAATGAAGGGAAGGGGATTGATCTTGGGTAGAAGGGACTGACTTACCTAAAACACTCAGGAAGATTTTTTTTAAAGACCACGGTTTCTAGGTTTCCAGGTGAGTGCACCACTACTGTTCCTTTCCTAGCCTAATACATTTTATATTTATTAACCTATTGTTGGGCCTATTGCTTTACTGATTTTTCCCAATAATCAACAAAGCACTGAGGAATATTTTCATACATGAGTATTTGCACATATATATACTATTTCCTTAGAATATATTCCTAGAATTGATAACTGTAGAATATGGGTTGTCCTCCAGCTATGGCAAACAAGGCAGACCCAAGAGCACTCTACAGGCAGGAGGAGGAGGTCCCAACATTTGGTAGTCATCTAAAATCTATGTCAATTTGAGGGGCACCTGGTGGCTCAATTGGTTAAGCATCTGACTCTTGATTTCGACTCAGGTCATGATCTCGTGGTTCGTGAGTTTGATCCCCACATCAGGCTCTCTTCTGTCAGTGCAGAGCCCTTTGGGATTGTCTCTCCCTCTCTCTCTGCCCCTCCTGCACACAAGCACTCTCTCTCCCTTTCAAAATAAATAAACAAGTGTTAAAAAAAATAAAAAATAAATAAAATCTTTGTCAATTTGATCAGCCAAAAACAGCCATTGTATTGTTATTCTAATTTTCATTTCTTTGATTATACTAATGAGGTTAGACATTTTTATTAAATATTAGTGGCCATATAGCCAACATATAAAATCCTTTAAATTGGATTTTGTTAGTAAGAAGTGAACTAAAGAAAATGCATCAGACTCATTTTCATCTGCTTCCTGAAATGAGATTGTAAAACTATTGATCTTGAAACTACATTGCCAGGAAAATAAGGGAGGGTGGCCTGATTTTCCCATTGATTGCATCCACCCTCATCTTCTGTCTTCGTTTGACTGGGAACAGCTGGCCTTTGAAAATTGGCCGTGCAGTAATGCATTGCACCAGCAGCCCAGTTCTACGCCTTATCTTAGGCTCTTTGAACCCTGACCTCCTTTTCTTCCAGCTCTTTGAAGCCTCATTAAAATTTATTCTTCTCTGAAGGCATGTATCATGTTTTGCTTCAAATAGGTACTTATCTTTCCCTTCTACTAGGTTATAAGTTTCCTTGAGAGCCAGTTATTTTGTCATATTCATGTTATCTCCCACAATGCCTAAAATGCTGCCCCCAGTGTTTTTTAATGGAAATAAATGTAACAGTTTAAAAAGTATTTATTTCCTTTTCTTGAAAACAATTATCTTTTTGTTGTCCTTGGGATCTCTTATTCTTGGGAAAAGTCCCCCACATGAAAAGAAGATTTCAAAAAAAGTAACTGAATTAAAGAGCACAATGAATTAAATAATGCCATTAATACATAAGTAATATCCAAAGAGGATATTTTCTCATTTCTATAAACTCTCCCCTTCATGGGCCAGCTATCACTGAATCATTAAATTATTTTGTATTCCAGTGGATATAAATAAGTGCACATTTTTTAAGATCCTTAGCTTTTAATTCACAAATAAATTCAAGTATTTTTTCTATACATTTAAGAAATGTTTACTTAAAATTCCAGATTGAGGTGGTTTCTAAACATAATTCTTGTTTTATTTCTCCACTAAAAATCTTCACTTCTGTTGAGCACAGGGTTTGTGAAATGGAACCTTAATAGCATACTTAGCAGAGGAATAGTTGCCAGCTGACTAGCTATTGATTTAATGTTCTATCATTTCCATGGTTCAATCACACCTACCATGGTGAATCAGTTGGAGCATCCTCAATGAACCAATAAATGAGCAATTTCCCCCACCAAAGGAATATGTTTCCTGTGTGGCAAAGGCATACATAACTTATCGCAAACAATGTGAGGCTCTAGTACAGCATTGATTTACCTTGGATCATCTAGCCTTCGGTTTTCAGTAATGGTTTATTCTTCTAATTGGCACTCACCACACACCAGCTTTTTGTTTAAATGTTTGGGTATGCGATCTATCTCTGCTTGAGGTCAGGGACCATTTCTTAGATACTTTGTCATTTTTTACCACATGTATTGAGTGGTCAATAAATATTTGTCAAATGAGAATCATATGTTAACACAGAACAAGGTCAGAATTTGCTATACGCCTGTGGTTCTCAATCATGGATGCCCATTTGAATTATCCGGGGATCTTTTTCAAAAATTGTCAGGCCCAATCCCAGAGCTACAGATTTATTTGGGTCTAAGGTAGGGTCTGAGCATGCTACCCAGACTTTATGTTTAAAAGGCTTCACAGGTAATTCTAATGGGCAGCTAGGGCTAAGAATCACTGCTATGAGCCATTGTGATATAAGAAGACAAGGCAGGCAGATCAGCAAATAGCCTAAGTAGCACCATTTTACTTTCTATTAGAGCAGTGCTTCCCAAAGCATGATCTCCAGATCAGCAGAATTGGCATCATCTAGCAAGTTGTTAGAAATGCAAATTCTTGGCCCCTCCCAAACCTAGAGAATCAGAAGGTCTGTGAGTGAGATCCAGCCCTTCAGATGAATCTGATGCCTGTTGAAGTTTGGGAAATACCACAATAAAGAAATACATTGAACTAAAAAAGACAATGCTGTGAATGTCTTAAAGAAAATGATTTCAAGTATATTCAACTCAAAACATATTTCAGTTTATGCTTCATGAAACAACTCTCTGGTCCATAGTTTTTCTTACTACTATCCTTTGGGCACCTAAAAAGTAAATTTCAGCATATATAAAAAGTACTGTTAATACCAGACACTGGAGATAAGTGCAATTGGCATTCCCTGCACAGAAACACTGGGCCTGGAGGAGGGAGTGACTGCATCTTATGAGCTCCTGTCCCATTGATTGCTCTATGCTTTGTGGTGGCCCTTAATGCTTGGGCAAGAGGTCTGTTACTCAATTTCGGTTTCCACTCATTGTAAAATCAAAGGCAGCAGGAACTCCAAACCACGGGCCCAACTTTCTAACCAGGTTTGCAGAACTTCTGAAGAAGCCGTGGTCAGAAATAGGTGTTCCTTTTCTCCCTGACATGAGGCTGTGAATGTAGAATGTGAACACCCTCATCCTGTCTTCCAAAATGTGTTTCCTCAAGTGCTCTGCAGTGGATCTGACTCAGCCTTGGAGGGTGAGGGGCAAGAGAGGTAGTGGCAGTTGGTGGTGGCAAGGGGGAAGTGACAAAGGGAAACTCGGGGGCTGGTGGCAACAGCAGAAGTGGTGACTGACAGCACATGATGTGGTGAGGGATGATGCCGTGACTGTCACATCCCACGGTGACAGCCACACCTTTATCCCCGGATCCAGCAAAGGAACGGATAGATTGGGCCTGTTGGTTTAAAAATGGATAAAGCCAGTGGTAATTTGTACCTGTGAGCAGATTTCTCTAAGAATAATCTCTGTGCTACCTGCATTGAAATCACCAGGGGTACTTGCTCAAGCTGCATGCAGCTTCCTGGACCCCACCTCAAACCTACTGAGTCAGCATTTCTGAGAGTAGGAGGTCCAAAAATCTGCACTTAAACAAATCCCTCAGGTCCTTAAGATCTAATTTTCACAAAACTGCCCAAACATTGATTTGAATTTTATTTTGAGAGGGAGAGAATGAGCACAGGATGGGCAGAGAGAGAGAGGGAGAGAGAGAATCCCAAGCAGGCTCTGTGCCATTAGTGCAGAGCCCCACCAGGGCTTGATCTCATAAACCTTGAGATCATGACCTGAGCCAAAATCAAGAGTCAGGTGCTTAGCTGACTAAGCCACTTAGGCGCCCCTGATTTGAAGTTTGAAGCCAGTTAATGTTCAACATTGACTCTATGTAAGGAGCTTCAGGAGATACAGAAATATGTCTTAAGGTATGGTCCCTCACATAGAGGAATTAACCATAGTAATAGCAGCAGTAGCAGTACCAGTACCAGTGATAGATAAACAAAGACATACTAAATTGTAAAAGGGTTGAATGAAGCAGGAAAAGTGGCAAGGGAGGTGTGTGAGGGTTCAAATGAGAAAGCTCAAAACTCAGGGTTCAGGAAAGGCATTGGGAATCAGGTGGCATTTCAGATTTTTTTAAATAACTGTTTCCTCCTAAAACAGGACTACATTTATAACAGTAGCCTCTGTTACTTGCAGACATGTGAGGTCATTCCTGGGGGAACAGGCAAAAGCAGGATTCCAGGTAGGAGCAGCAGCATATGCAGTGTTGTATACTGATCAGTATTTCTGCCTCCTCTAGAATTTGCTCTTAGGAAGAATCCTGAAGGGCCCTGGAGTTAGGATGTTGGGTTGCGTTTCAAGCTAGCTAATGCTAACTTACATTGTGTCCAGTGATTTTTTTTTTCTAATTTTGGCTGGTTTCATAACATAAAGAAAATTGAAGTATCAAACAATTAGACAAATAATGATAAAACATAATGCTGCTTTAAGGGAAAGAGTATAGATGTCTGCAGTTCACTTTGAAATGCATCCAAAAAATAAGGTAGAAGGATCAAAGGATGGTTAGACAGATAGATATGTGATAAACAAGTTTAATGGTAACAGTAGAATCTAGGTAATGGTGTTCCCTGCGAATATTCTTTGCTGTGTATTTGAAATTTTTCCTAATAAAATTGGGGGTGGAGGGGTCTGCTTCCATAGGTCATGTGACCTTGAGCAAATCTGTACCTGTCTGGGCTTCACTTCGCTCAGCTATCAAGGGCATCAAACTAGCCAATTGCCACATTCCCTTCTGATTCCCAAATTCTCTCATTCCCTCGTCCTTTCTGACAGGGAACCCAAGGGTTACTACAGAGGCGGTCACCTAACCTACCATGCCTTAGCTCAGCTAATAAACGTAGTTAATCTTCCTTTAGTGTGGCAGGGATGACCTAACTCAAACCCAGACAGAGTTACACTGCTGTCTGTGGTTCTAGAGCAGGTGCCACACAAGTCAGACCTTGAAATTTGTTTTGAAACTGACCACCTGTTACTGTGATTGTGTGACTGTTTTCCTGGCTTATGGGATTTTACTTCAGCTGTTGTTCTCAGGCGAGAGTTTATTTCCTCTAGGAATCACTCAGTCCACTTGCCCTAAACTTAGCATTTGTGTGTAGGGATCTTCCGGAGACTGATTCAACCATGCAGTGTTGAAGAGTCCACCAAAAGATCTGAAGTCACCCACAGACTTCAGTGACAGATTTTTAAGAAGAAGTTGAGAATCCTCTTTCAAGTGTTTTGTTACAGATAATCATCTCTTTGAATTTTGCTTCAGGGAGAAGGAGCTGAAAGGATCAGATTTACAGTTGCTCCTGAGTGGGTTTTTCTCCTGCTAACAGACAGCATTGTGCTGAGTCAGCACTTCTCTGGCATTGGTTGCTTTGCTGAAAACTCTTGTGCCTGTAAAATTTTACTGCAAGTTAAAACTTGTCAGACAAGGATTCAGTTTTTCTCTGATAGTTTGAAGAGAACGATACAACTGTGGAACTAGAATGGACTTTAGTGATTAACTAGTAAAGCCCTTCATTTTAGAACTGAGGCAAGAGAGGCTCAGTGACAGTTTTATAAAGAGACTTGCTCAAGGTCATAAACTTGTTAAGGACTGAGCTAGAAATCTACTTATATTGCAGACTGTACTTATATAAAAGGAAACAAAAAGAAGCTTAATAAGCTGTGCTTATAAATATTAGGTTCATTTTCTTAAAAAAAAAAAAAAAAAAAAAAAAGCCATGATGTTTTAGTTTCCTATTGCTGCCTAACAAACCGCCACAAGACTGAGTGGCTTCAGAGAACAATGTATTATTATTTGTCATGATTCTGTGAGAGAGAATAATATTTGGCTCCTCATGCAGGTGTAATCAGATGGTGGCTGGGGCTGAACCTCTAAGAGAGCCTCTTTATTCACATGTCTGGTACCTGAGCTGGGCTGGCAAAGTTGGGGGCTGGTCAAAGGTCTCTTTCTATGTAGACAAGATGGACCTCTTTCAACATGGTGGTTCCAGGGAGTCAGATCTCTTACATGGCAGCTGCCTTTCCCTGAAACAAGCATTTCAGTGCACATTGCAAGGATTCTTATGCCCCAACTTCTGTTTGATTCTACTGCCTACACAGAATCAGCCTAGATACATGAGAGGAGAACTATAAAAGGGCATGAATATCAGGGGGCAGGGCTCATTAGGGATCATCTTTGGAGACTACCTATTACACATAATATCACCACCACTCTTTTTTTTTTTTTTTTTTTTTTGAGAGAGAGAGAGAGCAGGGGTGGGGCAGAGAGGGGAGGGGACAGAGGATCCAAAGCCGGCTCCACATGAACAGCAGTGAGCCCAATGTGGGGCTTGAACCCACAAACCATGAGATCATGACCTGAGCTGAAGTTGGACACTCAATCAGCTGAGCCACCCAGGTGCCCCACCACTACTCTCTTTTTTTTTTTAACTTTATTTGAGAGAGACAGACACACACACAGAGAGAGAGACAGAGAGAGAGAGAGAAAATGCATCTCTGGGGAAGGGCAAAGAAGGGGAGCGAGAACCCCAAGCAGGCTCCATGCTTTGAGCATGGAGCCTACCGCAGGGCTCAATCTCACAAACCATGAGATCATGACTTGAGCTGAAATCAAGAGTTGGACACTTAACCAACTGAGCCACCCAGGTGCCCCACCACTATTCTTTGAGATATGTTTTAACATTTTGCAAACAGTGCATGAAGTCATTTAAAAACCTATGGCTTATGCTAAGGCACGACTAGAGGCCACATGAGATGGCTGGAGGGGCATGGAGTTTGGAACTAGAAAAGCCTGAATTCAACTCCAAGCACTATCGCTTACGAACTGAGACTTCAAGCAAGTGATTTAATTACTTTGAGTGTAAGTTTCAACACATATATTATTAAGATAATATTTACTTCAAACTAGTATTGGTAAAAATTAGATACATAATGAGTGTTAAGCTCTTCACACATAATAGTTGTCAATACATTTCAGTTCCTCTTATCCTCAACCATCTCTAGAATTCAGAAATCTAGCCAGGTCTTCACTGAACGCATTTTTGAGTATATCTGATGGACCCTGTTCTGTGCTAGGAGATGGGGATTCAAACATTAATAAGACATGTTCCCTTCCTTCAAGGAGCTAATGCTCTGTTGAGGGAGAAAAAAGTATAAGCAGTCATGCAACCTAGTGAGTGAGGTACTATAATGAAGGCAGACTAGATGTTAGATTGGGAGCACAAAGTAGGGAATGGTCCACTCTACAAGAGTTCACAGGGAAGACTTCATATAGAAGAGAACATTGAGAAGTACCATGAAAAACATGCTTGCCATACACAAGAAATGGGGAAAGAAAAATCAGTGGAGCAGCAGTAGCACTTGCAAAGGCACCTAAGCACAAAACCTCACTGAGTAGTGAAAGCAGTTCAGCAGCACTGAAGAAAGGAATGGTGGGAAATGAAGTCAGGTAGAAGCTTAATCAAAGGGGCCTAAGCAAGAGATGATGAAGGTCTGAGGTAGAGCTGCGATAGAGATGAAGACAGGGACTAGAGAGAAATCTAAGGAGTAAAATGAAAGGAGTGATTGGCTATGCAGAGTGAGGAAGGAAGGAATCCAGAGACAATGCCTAGATTTCTAGCCAGTATGATGCAGTGAATGGTATAATTATTAGCTTATAGAGTGTATCCAGGAGGAAGAATGGGTGGCTTAGTAATGAATTTGGTTTTGGATATACTTAAGATATCTGCAGGACATTCAGAAGAGAACTGTTCCACATACAGTTGAATTTATGAGTCTCGAGTTTGTGGGAGTTGGTTGAGCAGGAGAGACTTGGGAGTTACCTGACAGTTTAGAGAAGTCCTTTTACAAGTTAATCTTTTCCAGGCTAGCCAGGTAAATAAATAATGTCTGAGGTTGTAATGATTGCTTTAACAACTGTAGCTTTTAGCTTTAAAGACTTTATTTTTCTAAAATTTTCTTCTTAACTAGAAGATGTAAGCAAACGAAATTAAGTACAACAGTTGGTAAAGGACTACAGGAGTACACCAAACAGGTAAAGTATCTTTTTTAAAAAATGCTTGTTTATTTATTTCATGGGGGGGGGGGTGGCAGAGGGGAGAGAGAGAGAGAGAGAGAGAGAGAGAGAGAGAGAGAGGGAGGGAGAGAGAGATAGCAGTGGAAGAGCAGAGAGAGAGAGGGAGAGAATCCCAAGCAAGCTCTGAGCTGACAGCATGGGCTTTATCTCATAATCCATAAGAGTAATAAACAGAGTCAGAGTCTAATAAAAGTTATGGAATTATTGGGACTTTGGTTTAACTCTTTTCAGTAAAGTTCAGTATCATTTGTGCTTATTCTTCTCAAGACCCTGTAAGAGAAGTATATCAGCAACAAGGGGCTATGAGTTCTAATTCTCATTTGTCTATTCTCTAACATAATTAGTTCTCAAACTTTTAGGAGTTTCATAATCTCCTAGAAAGCTTATTTCTTTTTTAAATCCGTATTTCAGAGACCTACCTTCACTGATTCTCATTCCCGTAGGTCTGAAATAGGCCTAGGTATCCCAGGTGACTCTGATAAAACTATATGACCATAAGCAAATGGAATCATTTCTTAGGGCTCAGTTTCCTCATCTGTGAAATGGGAATGACACCTGCCTTGCCTACTTCCCAGGGCTTTTTTTTAAAGTCCAGAAGCATAGTGATGTATGTGAAAGGGCTCTGAACACTATGGGTTCTCCACACAGGTAAGATGTTGATATTGTCTAGGGCAATGCATCAGAAACATCTAAAGGCCTTGTTAAGACACAGGTTGCTGGACTTAACAATTTAAGGTAATCTTTAAGTTTCTGAATCAGTTTGTGAGTATGTCTGGGGTGGGGCCCAAGAATTTGCCTTTCTACCAAGTTCCCTGTAGGAATTTCCCTGTGGGAATGCTACTGGTGTGAAGACTAGGCTTTGTGAACTTTCTTTCTGGGACTCAAAAGTATTGATCTTAGGCCAATTGACTGATAGCTGTTGAGTTGGTTCAGAGGATTCCTGATCTTACCATATAATTCTCTGGGCACAGCTCTTCACTGTTCATGATCCCCAAAATCTCATTCCTGATCTAATAAATATTTTCTAAGCACCTCAATGTGCTTTGGGCACTGAAAATAAAACTCTCCACAAAACATACCCAAAAAGGAATTAATAAAATGATTCCAGATAACAAGTGCCATTAAAAAGTATGAAACAGAGCAATGGGATAGACAGTGGCTGGGTTGTGGGTGGTTCTTCATACAGAGTGGTCTCTATATGAAGTAATGAAATAAAGGAGTTAGCTGTACTGAGGGGATAAGAGCACTCCAGGCAGAGGGAACAGGGAATGAAAAAGCTTGGAGGCTGGGATTAGCAAATGAGCATAGAGTGGTGTGAGATCAGACTGGACTAGTGGTCAGGGTCAGTGAATATAGGATCCTGTAGGCGTTGGTGGTTGTAAATTATGAGTCAGGTCTGTAGTAGGGTATAGACCAGCCCTTCCCTAATTTTAATGTGTATGCAAATCACCAGGAATCCCCTTAAATGCAGACTCTGACTCAGTGGTCATAGGGCAGGGACAGGCAGTCTGAATTTCTACTAAGCTAGATGCTGCTGGGAACCAGAGCACACCTTGAGTAGCAAAAGCATAGAAGAAAATAGGTTCTGTCATCCCTCAATCAGGGAAAAGTGCCATCTTCCCTGAAGGGTGGATAAAAGTTAAAGAGAATGGTGGAAGATGGGGAACTAGGGAAAAATCATGATGTTGGGGAATTCCAGACACTAAAAATTATTATTCAGGAGGAGCTATGGTCCTCCTTCTAGGATACAGATACCGAGACTAAAACATTGTCACCAAAATAAAGAATCTGAATTAAAAAAAAGAATTCTCTTGGTAGTTTATTTAGAAGCAGCTGGAATAGATTTCCAGAGTGAGCCTGTCTGCTCACGGTTTAGTGCTGCTGCTTCCTCCTGGTCCCACCAGCTCTGTTTTCCCTCTGCTAGCAAAAGTAGTGACTGTTGGAGCGCCTGGATGGCTCAGTCGGTTAAGCAGCCTATCTCAAAGTTCATGGGTTCCAGCCCCGCATTGGGCTCTGCACTGAGAGATTAAGATTTAAGATTCTCTCTCTCCTTCTGCCCCTGTCCTGCTCTCTCTCTCTTTCACTCTCAAAATAAATAAACTTAAAAAAAAAAAAAAATAGTGACTGTTTCCACAACCTCTTTAATCTCCTATGGCTCCCTGTGGCTAGTGCCCACGGCCAGAGCTCAAAGCTGCCTGCCCCTCCCTCTCTTACATATTCACTCCAGCTCCACTAACAAAAGTTGTTGGCCCTTCTTCCTCCATTCCCCAGGTAAAGGCCTGGGGCTTGGCTGGAAAAAGAAGAGAAAAGGAGGACTAACAACCGGCAGGCAGACCAGGGAGAAGTCTTTGGCTCTGCAGCACTGCCTGGAGCACAAACTTGAAAATACAGCCAGGGCACCTGGGTGGTTCAGTCAGTTAAGTGTCTGACTCTTGACTTTGGCTCAGGTCATGATCTCGCGGTTAGTAAGTTGGAATCCCCCCAACCCTCGCTGACAGTGTGGAGCCTGCTTGGGATTCTTTCCCTCTCTGTCGCTCGCTCTCTCTCCCTCTCTCTTTCTCTCTCTCTCTGAATTCCTCTCTCTGGCCCTCCCCCTCTCTCTGCCCCTCCCCCTCAAGCACTCTTTCTCTCTCAAAATAAATAAACTTTAAGAAAGAAAGAAAGAAAGAAAGAAAGAAAGAAAGAAAGAAAGAAAGAGAAAGAAAGAAAGGAAATACAGCCAGAATCTGCCTCCCCTCTTCCCTGCCCCTCCTCTCTCTGGGGGTGGAAGCGGGAATGGAGTAGTTTTATGTTATAGACCATATGGCTTTCTCCTTTAAGGAAAAATCTTCCTAGAATGCATCCAGAAACACTGTAGTAAAAAAAAAAAAAAAACAAACCCTGAAAACCTTAAAAAACCTTGCATAAACTTCTATACCTCATGCTAGATCCCTTGTTTGTTATCATAAGCACGTGTTTCCCCCAAATTTCCTGTTTTTTAGATGATCTGTGAATTGGAAATTTTGTCTGTGGAAGGAAAGCCACATTATTGAAGCTGTAAACAATAGAATGACTATGGCTTTAATCCTTTGAATAAGACTTTGTTTCCCATTGACCGAAAACTTCCTAAAGGAAGGAAAGCTAGGAACATTCAGGAAGGATTTGTATTTTATTTTACAGCAGCTTTGTGAAGGGGTAAAATCATTTGGAAACCTTAGATTCCCTTTCCTGGTTGATGGACATCAGAACACACAGCCGGCTGGGCTCTGGCTGCAGACGGTGGCTCCCCGCCCACCAAAGACTTCCTGACCCCAGTGCCAGCTTTGTTTTCTTATTGTCACAATGACACCAACAGACGTTCATCCTGTGCCAGAGTTTCGTATATTCCTGAGACAGGCTAGGAACAGGTGCACCCACCATTTATCTCAATGTATTTATATGGGTCAAAAATATTTCCCTAATATAGTCCATACACCTTATATTGTATACTCCATAATTCACAGATTATCTGTCCATTAAAGAGATATAAGAATAACAACTGCAAAATTAGTCATCATCCATTGAACTTTTAAATTATTTTAAAACCCCTCCCCCAAAACCGTATTTTCATTTATTTGGTATACCAACAATCATTTTCTTTAGTAATAAAGTAGAATTAATTAGCTGAATCATCCTTACAATTTGGGAGAAAGGATCTGTGGAAGAGAGAAGCTGGCCTTAAATCCCAAAATGCTGATGTGGCTATTCCTGCTTTGTGCAAATTCTGTGCCAGAGGCATAAATTATGGAGCCCAGTGCACAGGCTGTTAGGCCCCACTGCAGAAGCCAAAAGGGCCTCTTGGACACCTGCCCCTTCAGAGATTCTGAGTGATATCATCCTCATTTATTAATCTCCACTGAATGAATACCACATGCACCCCTTATGGCCATCAGCCCTTAGGGCTCTGCCTCAGGTATGTGTCTGGGGACATAATTTAGATATTCGTCATCCTGAGAATTATATTTCAAGCAGCAAATCCTAATTATAGGTTTGCTCCATAAATGACTTCCCAGAGACAGAAGGTACAGCTGAAGTTAGGCTCTGGTCTTTGTGAGGTGTAATTAGAGAAGGCAACACCTCTTCATCCACAGAGTCCTGTCTTTATGGCATTACCTGTGCCAGTGGGAACAGCCAGCCTCCTACTCTGTTAAAGACACACTGGGGAAAAGAGACTGGGCCTTGGCTGAAAGACAGGATCCATTTCCAGTGTTTTCCAAAGTTATGCCTGCTTTGTCTTAAGTCAGGGAAGGCCTCCAAGTTACTTTCAGTAGAAGATTTAAAAGGCTCTTTCTATATTAGAGTTTTCAGTCTTTTGTCCAAACATGGACCATTTTGAGAGCCTGTTGGTAATTATAAATCATCTCTTCCCCCCCGCCCCAAAATGCACATACATGTAGACACACAAAATATTGCATACCATTTCAAGGAGGTCATGGACTCCTGGAGACCAGTAAACCTCAGATTAAGAACATGCAATCAAGGGGCACCTGGGGGCTCAGTCGGTTAAGCATGCAACTTCTGCTCAGATCACCATCTCGTGGTTTGTGGTTTGAGCCCCACGTCAGGCTCTATGCTGACAGCTCACAGCCTGGAACCTGCTTCGGATTCTGTATCTCCCTCTCTCTACCCCTCCCGTACACGTGCTCTGCCTCTTTCAAAAATAAATAAATGTTAAAAAAAATTGTTTTAACATGGGATCAAGACTTAGATACCTTTTAAAATTAGAGAAGTCAGTTTTATATTACACATTTCCAAAGCATCTAGGGGATGAAAGTAAAAGGGAAGGGCCTAAAAGATAGTACTTTTCTAAAATAGATTGTGGCAGTTGCCTTTTTCCTGAGCAACCATTAGATAGCAGAGTCTGAAACACCAGCTTACACTCTAAGGCTAAAGGGTATCCCGTGGTTATACACATGTACAATATATACTGCATATGTACTCATAGGTACCCTGATGGTTGCTTGGTTTGTATGGGGCCAAGAGCTCTGCCCATAGGACTTATTCCTCACAACAGCCACACAAGGTAAATATCACTAACCTGTTCTACAGCTAAGGTCATTGAGGCTGAAAGAAGAAAGCAATTTTCCCAAAATCACATAGTGATTCAGCAGCAAAGATGGGGCTCTGACCCCAAAACTGTCTGTCTCCAAAGCCCCTGCTCTGAATACAGCATGACAATGCAGACCAATTGAATACTGGAATTAGCTTTTTTTACTTCCCTCAGAGTTCCTGAGGCAGTTACCAGGAAGAATAGGAGGCAAAAGGGCTTCAAGACTACTTGAAGCAAAATCACACACCTTTGCATTGAAACGGCTGCCTAGGAGAGACTGGAAGGCAGCAGTCCAGTTGGAAAGTGGCCCTGGGAGCCTGTCTTAGGGCTGCAACTGCCAAACAAGCACAGAGGCCTCCCTCCACTGTTAAGTCTAACTAGCATAGCTTTGGCTGTCTCTGGCCCCTGTTATTAGAAGCGGCAGTCATTCCTTCCTTCAGTCTGACAGGTGCCGAGAGGCTCTGTGCAGCGCTCAGCCTGGCTCTTGTGGTCTGGAGAATGAGTAAAGAGCTCTGGCCCAGAGCAGCACTGCTTCTCTGCTCTCTCCTCCAGGATGCTGCCTGCTTGTCACTCTGCTGCCCTCTGTGGAGGAGGCCCAGTGGGGATGAGGAACTTGGGGAAACCATGCAGGCACTCTATCCTGCCCTTAACTGTGAACATAAAAACAGTCAAGGGTTCACACTTTTCTAACGTTAAGCTTTTCTAAATATAAGTGGCAGCACAGGACACAGCCTAGAATCTAGTATACATGAATGAAGCAATCAAAACCTTAAAGGACTTTTTTTTTTAATGTTTGTTTGTTTGTTTGTTTATTTATTTTTATTTTATTTTTTATTTATTTATTTATTTTTTTGAGAGAGAGAGAGAGAGAGAGAGAGCATGAGTGGGGGAGAGCAGAGAGAAAGGGAGAGTAAAGGACTTTCTTAACCAACGTAAGAGGATCAGGTAACATAAGTCAAAGAAACTCCACTTACCTCAGGCACTTTAGGATTAACCTGATGAACATGAGACATTTTTTTATGGGAGGCAGTACATCACAGTGGCTAAGCATGTGGCTCTGGAACCTGATACTTGAGTTCTGATGGTGACTCCACTTGCTGTTAGACTTTGTACAGGATAAGTTACTTCACCTCCCTGTGCCTTGGTTTTCTTATCTGTAAAATGGAGATAAGAGCTCAAAAAATTGTTCCAAAGATTAGATATATTAATAAAGATATTATAGCTAAAACAGTGCCTGGCACATCATAAGCATTCAAAAAGTGTTCATTAGTATTATCATTTGGCCATTTCACTGAAGCATGGGCTATTTTGTCCACAAAGCTAAAAGAAGATGGTGAAGACCCAGAAAATAAGTTATATTTCCTTGCAGAAGTCTGAGGGTTGTGACGTAAGCTGGTAAACTTGGCACAAGGCCTCAAAAACAAGATCAGTGGAGTCCCAGTGGTCCAGTAAGGTACTGTTGCATTACATACCACCTCAAAATGTTGTGGCTTAAAACAGAAGCAATTTATTATATTCCGTGTTTCTATGGGTTGATCAGGCAGTTCTAGTTTATAGAGCGTTGGCTAGGGTCCTGAGTTGGCTGGAACAACCAAAATGGCCTGATTCACATCCCAGCTGGAAGTTCAGCTGGAGTTGTTAGCCAAGGTCTTTGATTTTCCTTGATGAGATCTGTTCACATGGCTTCTAGGACTCCCTCCCACTATGGCAGCTGGTTCTAAGAAAGAACATTCCAAGACATTAAGGCAGAAGGTACAGATTTCTTAAGGTCCAGCCTTGGATTTTAGACAGCATCATTTCTGATCCATCCTATTGATCGAAAGAGGTCATTGACCAGTCTAGATTCAAAGGGAATGACAATAAACTCTATTCTTGATGAGGGAGCACATTGCAAAAGAACATATGGGATGGGAGATATTGTTGTAGCCATCTTTAGAAACATGATCTACCACAGCTCAGAGAATGGTAAGAAATTAGATTTTCTTATCAGTGTTTGTATTGAGTGACTCAATGAGAAAGACCAATCTGAGTTTGGATCACTAAAGTTACTAAAATGAAGAAATAAATGGAATTAAATGTTTTGATTCAGCATAACTTGTTTATATATGATTTATATAGGGTTATTCTTCACAATACGGAAAACAGTTCCTTTGGCTCAAAGTCATATTCAGAAGCATAAATGAGAATAGATAAAGGACATGTTGGAGAAAATAATTTTCAGTAAAGAGCATTTCTAAAAGTAAAAGCTTTTTCTTAAAGAAATGGTAGACGGTAAAACCACATACTTCCCAAATAGTGACAATGGTGAACTTATCATGAAAAACTGAAAGGTATTATGTGAAAGTGAGCAAAGCAGAAGATAACGAAGAGCATCTGAACAATAAATAGGAAAAGTCAAAGAAGAGGCCCACAGAGTCTTGTGGCTCATATACATCTCCTGGCTCATATACAGTTCTTTTAAAAGTGTGATATACTTTACACTTTGTGTTTTCCATTTCAATTTATTGGGGGATGTAGATCTACAAGTCTTCATAGAATTTCTGGATATGGCTATAGTCATGTATGGAATTACAAAGTAAGACTAGAGATAATCTAACTAAATGAATTATTATTTACCCTGACTCTCCAGTTCCCCACAATTGTATAAAGTCTGGTCTTTGAGATAAGTTAGAGATGGATAATGTTAAAAAGGCAATAGCAGAAAAACTTTGGTAGATTTTTCAATGTTGGAGAGAAGAGAAATAAGTAATAAGAAATGACACCAAGATTTGGGATGTGGATGATAAATAAATGGCTGTGTTTCCTGGAGTGATTAAGAAGCTAAGCAGGAGGGGAAATTAACTGTGCACTGCAGGGGAAAACAAGTTTGTGACTAAAAGAATATTTTTAAAGCAAAGTAGCAACTAGCCGGTAGTTTTCTGAACATACTGATATCCCTGGCTTACTTCTATTTGGGAGAGGGGCCCCACTCATTCTCCTTTTATGAGACTATAACTTTTTATTATTCATTTTACTGTTTGTCATTTATTGAGTTGTTTCTACCCAGTGTGTTTACAACTCACATAAAATACTGAAGACAATCAAATATACAGAAACAAGGCTGGGAAATGCAACTCACCCAGTGAAAATGTCATTAGTATCTAGTAGCAGCTGCACACTGTAAAACAATTGGAATCGCCTCAGATAGAAGGCACGTGAAAAACAAGGGAAATGAGTATACAGATGCCTCAATAGAAAACTTTCTTTTTTTTTTTTTTTTAATAGAAGGTGGTTCTGAATGGGCCAGTGGAGAAAGAGGGTAAGTTGTCTAAATGAGAAACTAGACAATCAATCAAGAAAGGGATGCAGGGAAGAAAAAGGTGAAGTTCTCATGGGAACAGGATATAAAATTGGTGACAGTGGAGCCTTCATAGAAAATGAAGAGCCACATAACAATGTACACTATGTATTATTTGCATAAACTCCAAAGAACTTGGCACCTTCTACATTTTCCACATCACAATCATAAACCAGGAAGCAAGGGGGGAAAAGGGTTTTAAGCAGCCAAAATAGGGACTGGAGTATTCAACCTTATTCAAGAGAGTCCCCAGGTCTTCACTCTACAAATAATTCTAATATACTTGGCTACTATCTCTTTTTCTAAACCCAATCATTTAAAATGAGATTCAGATTCAACATTTACATGTTATCTATAACAGTCATAGTTCACTTTTGTTGAGTGTTAACTATGCACCAAGCACTGTTCTAAATTCCATACGGATGGACTCATTTATCACCAGAGAAAACTACAGATAAGGACTAGGATTATCCTCATTTTACAGAAGAGGAGATTGGAACACCAAAAGGCTTTTAAAAGAACCCCAAATCACACAGCTGGTAAGTGGTACAGTTAGGATATGAACCCAAGCTAGTCAAGTTCCTACATCCCTAATAACCACACCAGCTTTTCTTAAACTTGAGTGTGCATCAAAGTAATCTAAAGGGCCTTTTTTTTTTTTTTGAGAGAGAGAGAGAGAGAGAGAAAGAGAGCAAGAGTGCATGGGCAGTGGAGATGCACAGAGGGAGAGAGAGAATCCCAAGCAGGCTCCGTGCTCAGCACAGGGAGGACCCTGCTTTGAATTCTCTCTCTCTCTCCCTCACTCTCTGCCCCTCCTCTGTGCACTCTGTCTCTCTCTCTGAAAATAAATAAATAAAAACTTAAAAATTAAAAAAAAAAAAAAAAAAGAACATGGAGTCTGGCACCACACTACCTGAATTGAAATACATCATTTAACTAACGGCTCTACAATCATGGTCAAGTCACTTCACATCTCTTTGCCTCAATATCCCCATATGTAAAAAGGTTGTAATACTGTCTCTCTAAAAATATTGGTGTAACAATTTAGTGGGTTACAGAGGCAAGGGGAAAATGGCAGAGTAGGAAATACTGAGCTTACCACCTTCCATGGACACACTAAGGATGCAACTAAATATACAGCAACTTTCTGAAAATGACCTGAAGACTAGAATAACAGCTCTTCCACATCTAAAAATATAAAGAGTAAGCCACATCCAGAAGGGCAAGAGAGAGAGAGAGAGATGCAGTCTTGTCAGGCACCAAACCCTGGTGTGACCCACAGCAAAAGCAGTATCACAGGCACAGAGGTCCTCTCTGAGGAGCAAGGGGTTCAAGCCCCACACTGGGCAACCCCTGCCACAGGGATCTGGACTAGGAAGATGAGCCTCCACAACATCTGGCTTTGAAAATCAGTGGGGCTTAACTTTGGAAAAACTGGAGGGCAAGAAAAAACCAAGACATGAAGGTCCCACACACAATCTCATTTGCTCTGAGATCCAGAACAGATGCAGCAGTTTGTAAAGCACCTGGGCTATGTGTGATTTATTGATTACTTTTCTGGCATGTATAGAGAGGCAGGGATCTGTAAGAACTTTGTCCAGGAAGAGAAGTGCTGGTGGGCACCATTTCTCTTCCCCTCCTTTACCTTAGCTGGCCCAACAGTGGCAGGTGCCAATCAATTCTGACACTCTCCATCTACTTTCCGCACCACTCAACTTACCAATGTTGCCCTGCAGACCTGCCCCACCCAACCCACGTGCTCCAGCAGGCACCACCTCCCCAAAGTGGCTACCACCCTGCCACACCCAACAGGCAGCCTTGGCCAGGACCAGTGCTCCTCCAAAATGACTTCCGCCCAGGGGAAAGGAGGAAGGCCACCCCCACCCACCAGCACATCTACAACAGTCATAGCCCAGTCACAGTACACACAGCCCACACAGGGAACACCTGTGGAGTGCAAGGTTCTGGTGACCAGGGAAAATTGTGCTTCTGAGCCCTGTAAGACACCATCTATATAAGGCTATTACCTACAAGACAAGGACATAACTGACCATCCTATCACATAGAAACAAACAGAGTCAGACAAAATGAGGAGACAGTGCTAAATGAAAGAACAAGACAAAACCTCAGAAAAAGAACTAAATGAGGGGTACCTGGCTGGCTTAGTCGGAAGAGCACATAACTCTTGATCCTGAGGTTATGAATTTGGACCCCACATGGGATATAGAAATTATTCAGAATAAAAATTACTCAGAAAAAAAAACACTTCAAAAAAAAGAACGAAATGAAACAGAAATAAGCAATCTACCTGATATAAAGGTCAAAGTAATGATCATAAGGATGCTCAACAAAGTTGGGAGAAGAGTAGATGAATTCAACAAGAACTTCAACAAAGATATACAAAATATAAAAAAGAACCAATCAGATCTAAAAACTACAACAACTGAAATGAAAAATACATTAGAGGGAATCAACAGCAGATGAGAAGATGGAGAAGAACTGATCAGCAATCTAGAAGATGAGGTAGTGAAAATCACTCATGCTGAACAGAAAAAAAGAATTTTAAAAATGAGGGTCAGTTAAGGGAACTCTGGGGAAAATATCAAGCATACTAACATTCATATTATAGGGGTCCCATAAAGAGAAGAGAGAGAAAGAGAAAGAAAACTTACTTGAAGAAATAAAAGCTGAAAACTTGCTTAAACTGAGGAAGAAAACAACAAGATCCAGGAAGCACGCAAATTCCCAGACAAGATGAACTCAAAGAGGCCACATCAAGGCACATAATAACTAAAATGTTAAAAATTAGAGGGGTACCTGGGTGGCTCAGTTGGTTAAGTATCCAACTCTTGATTTAGGCTCAGATCATCCCATGGTTCATGAGCTCGAGCCCCAGGGGAGGCTCCCCCTGACAGTGCAGAGACTTCTCTGTCCCATGTGTGCTCTCCCAAAATAAATAAATTGTTTTAAATTAAAGATAAAGATAGAATTTTAAAAGCAGCAAGAGAGAAGCAACTAGTTACATATAGGAAAAAATCCATAAAGCTATCAGCTAATTTTTCAGCAGAAACTTTGCAGGCCAGAAGGGAGTGGCATGATATATTCTAAATGCTGAAAGGAAAAAAAACCAACAACCAAGAATACTCTACCTGACAAAGTTATTATTCAGAATTGAAGGAGAGACAAAGAATTTCCAAAAGAGTTCATCACCACTAGACTGGCCTTATAAGAAATGTTAAAGGGACTTATTTAAGTGGAAAAGAAAAAAATCATAAACTAGAAGTAAAAAAATTATGAAAGAAAAATTTCATTGGTAAATTTACAAACATATAGTAAAGATAATAGAGCAATCATTCATACAGCTATTATGAAGTTTAAAGGACAAAAGTAGTAAAAATCAACTACATCTAAAATAATTAGCTAAAGGATACACAAAATGAAACGATGTAAAATATGACATCAAAAACATAAACACGGAAGGAGGGAGTAAAATTGTAGTGCTTTTAGAATGTGTTTGAACTTGGGGCACCTGGGTGGCTCAGTCAGTTAAGTGTCTGACTTCAGCTCAGGTCACGATCTCGCGGTCCGTGAGTTCGAGCCCCACATCGGGCTCTGGGCTGATGGCTCAGAGCCTGGAGCCTGCTTCCGATTCTGTGTCTCCCTCTCTCTCTCTGCCCCTCCCCCATTCATGCTCTGTCTCTGTCTCAAAAATAAATAAACGTTAAAAAAAAAATTAAAAAAAGAATGTATTTGAACTTAAGCAACAATCAACTTAAAATAGACTCCAATATACGTAGGGTGATATATGTGAACCACATGGTAACCACAAATCAAAAATCTATAACAGATACACAAAAAATAAAGAAAAAGTACTCCAAGCACAACACTAAAGAAATTCATTAAATGACCAGGGAAGAGAGCAAGAGAAGAAGAAAGGAACAGAGAAGAACTACAAAAACAACTAGACATTTGACAAAATGGCTTTAAGTATACACCTAACAATAACTTTAATTGGACTAAAAGGGACTAAATAGTCCAATCAAAAGACAAGGGTGACTAAATAAAGAACAAGACCCATCTATATGCTGCCTATAAGAGATCTACTTTAGACCTCAAGTCACAGACCAAAAGTGAAGAAATGGAAATAGATATTCCATATAAACATTAGTGAAGAAAAAACTGGGATAGCAATACTTAAATCACATAAAATATACCTTAAACTTTTTTTCTTTTAAGAGAGAGAGAGCACACATGTGAGTGAGAGAGAAGAGCAGAGGGAGGGAGAGAAAGAAAGAGAGAATCTTAAGCAGGCTCTATGCATAGTGTGGAGCCTGATGCTGGGCTTGATCCCATGACCCTGGGATCATGACCTGAGCCAAAATCAATAGTCAGGCAGTCAACCAACTGAGCCACCCAGGCATCCCCAGACAAAATAGACTTTAAAACAAGACTATAACAAGAAACAAGTGTATCACATAATAAAGGGATCAATCCAACATTTGTGAATATTTATGCACCCAACAAAAGGCATCTAAATATAAAGTAATATTGACAGACTTAAAGGAAGAAATTGACAGCAATACAGTAATAGTAGGAGACTTTTGTTTTTCTTTTCTATTCTAATGTATTTTTTATTCAAATTTTTATTTAAATTCTAGTTAGTTAACATATGGTGTTATTTTCAGGATTAAGAGATTAATCACTTACATATAACACCCAGTGCTCATCACATGTGCCCTCCTTAATACCCAACACCCTTTTAGCCCATTCCCCACCCACTTCCCTCCATCAATCCTCCGTTTGTTCTCTATTGTAAAGAGTCTCTTATGTCTTGTTTCCCTATCTCTTTTTCCCTGTTCCCATATGTTCATCTGTTTTCTTAAATTCCACATATAAGTGAAACCACATGGCATTTGTCTTTCTCTGACTTTTTTCACTTAGCATAATGTATTACATTAAAATGTACATAAAATATATGTACATATATGTATATAAAATGTATATTGGGGGGCACTTGTGTGGCTCAGTCAGTTAAGCATCCAACTTTGGCTCAGGTCATGATCTCAAGGTTCATGGGTTCAAGCCCCACAGCTCAGAGCCTGGAGCCTGCTTGGGATTCTGTGTCTCCTCTCTGTCCCTCCCCCACTCATGCTCTCTCAAAAATAAATACTAAAAAAATAATAAAATAAAATAAAATGCATATTGGAATATACAATAGAATATTATATGTATATATGTATATATATGCATGCCACATCTGCCTTATCCATTCATCAGTCAATGGACATTTGGGCTCTTTCCATAGTTCCATAGTTTGGCTATTGTTGATAATTCTGCTATAAACATCAGCGTGCACATACCCCTTTGATTCTGTATTTTTTTATCCTTTGGGTAAATACCTCGTAATGTGATGCTGAATTGTAGGGTAGTTTGATTTTTAACTTTTTGAGGAACCTCCATACTATTTTCCAGAGTAGCTGCACCAGTTTGCATTCCCACCAACAGTGCCAAAGGGCTCCCCTTTCTCCGCATCCTTGCCAACAGCTGTTGTTTCCTGTGTTATTAATTTTAGCCATTCTAACAGGTGTGAGGTGGTATCTCATCGTGGTTTTGATTTGTATTTCCTTGATGATGAGTGATGTTGAGCATCTTTTCATGTGTCTGTTAGCTATCTGATGTTTTCTTTGGAAAAATGTCTATTCATGTCTTCTGCCCATTTCTTAAATGCATTATTTGCTTTTGGGTGTTGAGTTTGATAAGTTCTTCATTAATTTTGGATACTATCCCTTTATCTGATATGGCATTTGCAAATATCTTCTCTGATTCCATTGGTTGCCTTTTAGTTTTGTTGATTGTTTCCTTCCCTATGCAGGAGCTTTTTACCTTGATGAAGTCCCAATAGTTCATTTTTGCTTTTGTTTCCCTTGCCCCAAGACACGTCTAGTAAGAAGTTGCTATGGCCAAGGTCAAAGAGGTTGCTGTTCTCCTCTATGATTCTGATGGTTTTCTGTCTCACACTGAGGTCTTTCATACATTTTGAATTTATTTTTGTGTATAATAGTAGGAAGTTTTAATACCCCACTTATATTAATGGATACATCGTCCAAACAGAAAATCCAGATGGATTTAACAGATATATACGGAACATTTCATCCCAAAGCAGCAAAAGACACATTCTTTTCTTTAAAAAAAAAAATTTTTTTTTTTTAGTGTTTATTCATTATTTGAGACAGAGAAAGACAGAGCACGAGGAGGGTAGCGGCAGAAAGAGTGAGACACAGAATCCAAAGCAGCCTCCAGGCTCTGAGCTGTCAGCACAGAGTCTGACATGGGGCTTGAACCCACGGACCATAAGATCATGACCTGACCCAAAGTCAGACACATAACTGACTGAGCCACCCAGGTGCCCCAAGACACATTCTTTTCTTGAACATTTTTTTTAATGTTTATTTATATTTAAGAGGGAGAGAGATGCAGAGAGAGAGGGAGACACAGAATCTGAAGCAGGCTCCAGGCTCTGAGCTGTCAGCACAGAGCCCCACGCGGGGCTCAAAGTTATGGACCGCAAGATCATGACCTGAACTAAAGTCAGACACTTAACTGACTGAGCCACGCAGGTGCCCCCACATTCTTTTCAAATGCACATGTAACAATCTCCAGGATAGGTCACATGTTAGGCCACTAAATAAGTCTCAGTCAATTTAAGAAGACTGAAATCATATCAAACATCCTTTCCAACCATGGAAAGGTATGAAACGTATGAAATTAGATAGAAATAAGTTACAAGAAAAAAGCTAGAAAAAAAAAAACCCCACAAACATGGAGAATACACAAACACGGAGAATAAACATCATACTACTAAACCACCATGGGTTGATAAAGAAATTAAAGAGAAAATTAAAAAATACTTTGAGACAAATGAAATAGAAACAACATAGTCCAAAATCTCTGGGATACAGCAAAAGCAATTCGAAGAAGGAAGTTTATATCAATTCAGGCCCACCTCAAGAACCAAGAAAAATCTCAAATAAACAATCTAACCTTACAACTAAAGGAACTAGAAAGGTAAGAATAAGCCAAGCCCAAAGTTAGTAAAAGAAAGGAAATAATAAAGATGAGAGTGCAAACAAATAAAACAAACAAAACAATAGAAAAGATGAATGAAACGAAGAGCTGTTCTTTGAAAAGATAAACAAAATTGATAAACCTTTAGCCAGACTCTCAAGAAATAAAAGGGAGAATTCAAAGAAATCAAAGACATCAGATGAAAAATAAGTTACAACACCACAGAAATACAATTGTAAGAGACTACTAGAAAATTATGCCAACAAATTGGACAACTGAAAAGAAATAAATTCCTAGGAACACACAATCTTCCAAGACTGAATTATAAAGAAATAAATCTGAACAGACTGATTACTAGTAATGAAATTGAATCAATACAAAAACTCCCAACAAAGAGAAGTCCGGAACTAGATGGCTTAACAAGTGAATTCTACCAAATATTTTAAAAGTTAATACCTATTCTCAAACTATTCCAAAAAACAGAAGAGGAAAGAATACTTCCAAATTCATTCTATGAGGTCAGCATTACTTGACACCAAAACCAAACATAGACACCACGAAACAAGAAAATTTACAGGCCAAATCCCTGATGAACATAGATGCAAAACTCTTCAACAAATATTGGCAAACCTAATTCAATAATACAATATAGTCTTTAATTAAAAGACTATATACTATAATCAAGTAGGATTTTCTCTAAGGACACAAGGATGGTTCAATATCCACCAATCAATGTGATACACCACATCAAAAAAAATTAAGGATAAAAATCATATGATCATCTCAGTAGTTACGGAAAAAGCACTTGACAAAAATTGAACATCTATTCGTGATAAAACTTTTAACAAATTGAGCATAGAGGGAATATACCTCAACATAATAAAGGTCGTTCATGACAAACTCACAGCTAACATCATACTCAATGGTGAAAAACTAAACACTTTCTTCCAAGATCGGAAACAAGATTGGGCACCTGAGTGGCTCAGTCAGTTAAGTGTCCGATTCTTGATTTCGACTCAGGTCATGATCTCATGGTTTGTGAGATCGAGCCCTGTGGCGGGCTCTGTGCTGACAGTGTGGATCCTGCTTGGGATTCTCTCACTCCCTCTCTCTCTCTCTCTCTGCCCCTCTCCCACTCACACACACACACTCTCGCTCTCTCTCAAAATAAACATTTAAAAAAAAAAAAAGACACAAGAAAAGGATGTCCACGGTCACCACTTTTATTCAATCACACAACAAAAAGCAATCAGCCACAGCAATCCCACAACAAAAAGAAATAGAAGGCATCCAATTTGGTAAGAAAGAAGTAAAACTTTCATTCTGAAGATGCCATACTATATATAGAAAACCCTAAAGATTCCACCAAAGAACTATTAGAACTGATAAATGGACTCAGTAAAGTTGCAGGATACAAAATTAACATACAGAAACATATTGTGCTTCTATACAGCAATAACAAACTAGCAGAAAGAGAAATTAAGAAAAAATCCCATTTATAATTATATCAAAAAAATAAAATACCTAGGAATAAATTTAACCAAGTAGGTGAAAGACCTTTACTTTGAAAACTATAAGATAAAACAAATTGGAGATAACACAAATAAATGGAAAGCTGCTCACAGACTGGAATAAGTGATACTGTTAAAATATCCATACTATCCAAAGCAACCTACAGATTCAGTGCAATCCCTATCAATATACCAATAGCACTTTTCACAGAACTAGAATGAATAATCCTGAAATTTGTATAGTACCACAAAAGATGCCAAATAGCTGAAGCAATCTTAGAAAAACAAAGCTAGAGGTTTCACATTCCTAGATTTCAAACTATAATACAAAGCTATAGTAATCAAAGAGTATGGCACTGACACAAAACCAGACACATATATCAAGGGAACAGAACAGAGATCCCAGAAATAAACCCACACTTATATGGTCAATTAATCTACAACAAAGGAGGCAACAATATTCAATGGGGGAAAAGACAATCTCTTTAATAAATGGTGCTGGGAAAACTGGAAAGCTACAGGAAAAAGAATGGAACTAGACTGCTGTCTTATACCATACGCAAAAATAAACTCAAAATGGATCAAAGACCTACATGTGGGACCTGAAACCACAGAAATCCTAAAAAAAAAAACCATAGGCGGGGTGCCTGGGTGGCTCAATTGGTTAAGTGTCCAACTCTTGATTTCAGTTCAGGTCATGATCTCACAGTTCATGAGTTTGAGCCCCACATCAGGATCTGCACTGACAGCATAGAGACTGCCTGGGATTCTGTCTCCCTTTATCTCTGTCCCTCCCCCACCTCAAAAATAAACATTTTTTTAAAAAGAAAGAAAACATAGGCAGTAATCTCTTTGATATCAGCCTTAACATTTTCTAGATATTTCTCCTCAGACAAGGGAAACAAAAGCAAAAATAAACTATTGGGACTACACCAAAATAAAAAGCTTTAAAACAGCAAAGGAAAGCATCAACAAAATAAAAAGGCAGCCTACTGAATAGGAGAAGATATTTGCAAATGACATATTTGATAATGGGTTAATGTCCAAAATAAAAAATTTATATAACCCAACACCCCCCAAAAATCTGATTAAAACAGCAGAGGACCTGAACAGACATTTTCCCAAAGACATACAAGTGACCAAGAGACATACGAAAAGATGTTCAACATCACTAATCATCAGGGAAATGCAAATCAAAACTACAGAGAGGCATCATCTTAACACCTGTCATAATGGCTAGTACTGAAAAGACAAGAAATAACAAGTGTTATCAAGGATGTAGAAAAAAGGGAACCCCCATGCACTGGAAAAAAGGGAATGTAAGTTGGTGCAAGCACTATGGAAGACAGTATGGAGGTTCCTCAAAAAATAAAAAATAGAACTACTCTATGATCCAATAAATCCACTTTTAGATATTGACACAAAGAAAATGAAAACCCTAATTTAAAAATATATATGTACCTCTATGTTCATTGCAGCATTATTTACCACAGCCAAGACATGGAAGCAACCTAAGTATCCACTGATAGATGAGTGGATAAAGATGTGGTATACATGCGATAGAATATTACTCAGCCATAAAAAAGAATAAAATTTTGCCATCTAGGACATACATGGACCTAGAAGGCATTATACTAAGTGGAATAAGTAAAGATAGAGGAAGACAAATACAAAATATGATTTTACTTACATATGAAATCTAAAAAAAGAAAGCAACAAAACAACGGAGTCATAAATACAGAAAACAAAGTAGTGGTTGCCAGAGGGAAGGGGATGAGGGAATGAGTGAAATAGGTAAAGAGGATTAAAAGATACAAATTTCAGTTATAAACTAAGTCATGGGGAGATAAAGTACAGCATAACGAATATAATCAATAATATTGTGGGGCACCTGGGAGGCTCAGTTGGTTGAGCGTGGGACTCTTGATTTCCCTTAAGGTAATGATCTCACAGTTCATGGGAAAGAGCTCTGCATCAGGCTCTACGCTGCAGAGCCTGCTTAGAATTCTCTCTCTCCCTCTGCCTCTCTGCCCGCACTCTTGTGGTCTCTCTCTCTCTCAAAATAAATAAATAAACGTAAATGTATATATCTATATATATATAGAGAGAGAGAGTAATAAAATTATATGGTAAGTACAGTTAATGTGGTGAGCATTTCAAAATGTATATAGATTGAATCACTATATTGTACACTTCAAATTAATATAATATTGTTTCATCTATACCTCAAATTTTAAAAAATTAAGAATTAAGTAAGTATATGTAAAACACTGACAACAGTGCTTGGCACACAGTAAGCACCATATAAAGATTTGTTATAATCACTTTTACAGTACTTTCATTTCTTCACTGTCACTCACTCATTCTGATCCCATCACTTTACCATAAACAATGTTTACTAAGAATACCAATGGCCTCTGTGTTGCTAAATCCAACATATGTTTTAGTCATCATCTTACTTGAGGTCTATGCAGCAGCTGACAATCAATGTTAACACTCTCTTCTTATCACATTCTCTTTCCTAGTCCAAGACTTCAATTACCACCTACCCACCAGGGTCTTACCCACCTTTATCTGTAGCCTAAACCTCTCTTCTATGCCCCAGGCCCCACAGGCCAGTGGTTACCTGGACATCTCCCCTCGGATGTCTCAAAAGCATCTCATATGCACTGTCTCCAAACTTGAGCCATGATCTTTCTCTCCCTACCCACTTGTCTTTGAATATTCCATTTTTTCAAGCCCCTCTTCACCTGGCTGACCCCTACACTTACTTTAGATTTTAGTTAAGCATCACTTCCTCAGGGAACCCTGAGATGAATGCCCTCAAAGAAACTTCCATAGCACCTCTCTACTTCACACCTACAATTAGAAGGTAAGCTTCACAAGGGCAGGGATCATGTCTGTGTTCTCACTACTATAGTCCAGGACCTGAATGAGGTAGCCTGCAGGGCATTTGCATTTGCATTGGGATCTACTGCATTCTTTAACGAGTATTAACTGTGCCCTTGGTGCCAGGCTAAGGCACTACTAAAATAGTTAAAATTTGACAGAGTGCAAAGCTGTCTAGCAGGGGAGACAATATTTAATCTATCCCCCCAAATTACTTTGAATTGCGATAAAAGGCTCATTGATCACTTTTTTTTTTAAAGCCTAACAAGGTGATTTGTCCCTTGAACAACCAACACTATGCACATCCTGTAATAACGCTATGGGTCCGGGTAACCGATGCAATTGTGTGGGATTTCTACCATTGTGTTTACACTTGACTTATCACTCGGGTACTGGTACCCAATCCTACCTTAGCAAGCCAACTGCTTTTAACCCAGCACTCCTGTGTCCCCAGTACATAGAGAGGAGTTTGTGAAGAGGTCTCCCGTAACCCCAGGCGGCCACAAAGCCTCTGAGGAGTGTGAAGGCGGGACAGTCCGGGGGAGGAAAAGCCGAGGCTTGTGCTTGGGTGGGTTTTTTAGTGAATAGTCTGCAGCTAAAGCCGGGAGGGGTAAATAAGGCTGAAAAAGAGAACCTAGCACAAGCTGCAGTTTGGACAAGAGTGAACAAAGACCGAGCTCCGCAGCACACCTTCCGGAGCCCCGGCACTCGTAGCTGAACAGAGCCAGTCACGCGAGACTACAACGAATTCCCAGGGACTCCCTCAAACTCCAGGTAAACACCCGTAGGGGTGGGGCAAGAGGAGGCGGCGGCGCGGGTCGCTCGCCTTACAGCGCTCAGGAATCTCAGTTCTCGCGATCTTTCCGGAGCCGACCCACCAAGGGGAGTCCGAGTGCGTTGCTGTGGCTTGAGTGTCGCGAGGGCGGAGACTGTATGGGAGGGAGAAGCCCTTTTGGCCTGCCCTACGGAAGCCTGCGAGGGAGGGTGGTGACCGCTGCCCCGTCCAATTGTCCCGATGCCCAGCGCCAGCGCAAGCCGCAGGAGTCAGGAGAAGCCGCGGGAGATCATGGACGCGGCGGAAGTGGGTGTTCTCCTTCCCCGGGACTGGGACGACAGACCCCTGGGCCACATCGCGCTGAGGGAGGGAGTAGGGTGAGCGGGGCCCTGCTTCCAGCTCCCTGTCCGCACTTTGCTTGCGGGCCGCAGGCCTGGTGTCCGGGCGCCCAGAGCGCTCTCTGTGCTTCCAGGGCCCTTGCGCGAGCATCGTGGCTAGACCTACTTCGGATCTCATTTCTCACAGGGGCGCTTGGAGGCCTATTGTAACAGAAGCGTGTCCCGGGGTGGGGTGGACGTGGAGCAACAACTGTCCCGGAAGTAGGAGCGGCTGGGGTCACACGTGCCTGGGTTAGGCACGTCCTTCACGTAATCTGCCCCTACACCTCGTCTTGTAAAATTGTAATGTCCACTTATAGTCGATTTCTCTTCTCAGCTCTCATGTTCCTAATGTTTTTACAGGTAATGACAGTACTTAGTAAAGCGATCTGTCGATGTGTTTAATGACCATTTACCGTGTGACAGCTTTAAAGAACGCTTGCCATTTTTATTTATTTTCTCCCTTCTAGTGACCCAGTGAGGTAGGTAGGGAAGTTTGCAGAGCAAGCGTTTGAGATGAAGTGATTCAAAATCATGTGGGTAGTTCCTAATACCTAGTGGTCCTTCAATGCTTTTCAAAAATGAAATTTTGAAGACATCCTACAACTTATATGCATTGTAGGATAACTGGGCCTTAATCCCTACCCAGCTCCTAATTTTTCTCTTGAGTAATTATGAATTTGTGATAAGCTACGTAAGGAATAGGTCATCTTAACAACATTAGATGGAATAAAAGTTGCCTAAATATGAACAGTACTGATAAATGACCCTTTACTCACACCATGTAATCTACAAATGCTGGCCTCATGCTATCTTGTGTGACTGTATTTCTCTATTAGGGCTGGGTTATCTTTGTCTTTAGGTGTATTTTTTTTTTTATTTAAAAAAAAAAAAAAAAACTTGTTCAGTATGCACCTTAACATGTCTGGTTTATTTTGGTATAAACACAAACTGCAATATCCATCAGATCTACAGGAGAGGATTCCACCAAGTAGCTATAGACTGACAAACTAATTGTTTCATATATGTTTTAAATTACCTTGTAAAACCTAGGGAAATTATTTTTGCTTATTTTTGATCTGATTAATTATATAAACTGTGCTCCCTTGCAGATTGCATAGGTCTAGATATAAGGTAGGCATTGTGGTGCTATTATGTCATTTTATAGCTAGAAGGATCTTAAGGTACCATTTTAGAAGTAAAGGGAGATTAAAATAAAAGACCACTTGTCTATTCTGTAAGTATAGTTTGTTGTTAATAGTCTGTACCCTATATCACCTGTTTCCTGTTGCTAACTTTAAAATGTAACTAGAAATTAGATATTGGCCATTTCCAACTGCTTACAACCCTGTGTACTGAGGGTAGTTTTTAAATTTTTTTTTAAACTTTTTTTTATTTTTTAGACAGAGAGAGACAGAGCATGAACAGGGGAGGGGCAGAGAGACAGGGAGACACAGAATCTGAAACAGGCTCCAGGCTCTGAGCTGTCAGCACAGAGCCCGACGCGGGGCTCGAACTCCCGGACCGTGAGATCATGACCTGAGCCGAAGTTGGACGCTTAACCAACTGAGCCACCCAGGCGCCCCTGAGGGTAGTTTGTAGAAACAGGAAGCTGGTGAATTTTTTTGCTGTTTTACAAAGTTGTAGTAGCTTATGTCCAACATTTCCCATTTTTAAAAACTGAGGACATCTGGTGCTCAGAAAGGTTACTCCAAAATGTTGGTTCTCTTTGAACATCTCTTCCTGTAACAGGAAGTTAATAAAACTGTACTTCATCCTACTCCCTTCACAGAGGAAATTTATATCCCTGCTTTGAAGTCATTTAATCTTCTTTTTGAAGAAGGTAGTTAAGATGTGTTATACATGTATGTAAATTTTAGCTGAGAAAGCTGTTGCATATGGTATATCCATCCAGGAGTGGTGATCTTCAAAAATTAACCAGAAACTTTCTATATATAGGTAAATGATAGATTTCCACACTTTAAAACTACTGACTCTCTAATTAATAAAATGGTTCTGAAAGTTAAAATGAATTCATTTTTATATTCTGTTATTTGTATTTATGTGTATACTATGCTATTAACGTTTAAATAAAAAGTCATAATCCAAAAACATTTCTTTGTAGGATTATGCTAAAGAAAGATATGGAGTATCTTCAATGATACAGTCACAAGAAAAACCAGGTTAGTAGCTATATGATAATAAAGCCTTTTTTTTTTTTTTTTTCTAATTCCAGGAAAGCACTTCATAAAGTTTTTTTTTTTTTTTTCAACGTTTTTTTATTTTTTTTATTTGTGGGACAGAGAGAGACAGAGCATGAACGGGGGAGGGACAGAGAGAGAGGGAGACACAGAATCGGAAACAGGCTCCAGGCTCCGAGCCATCAGCCCAGAGCCCGACGCGGGGCTCGAACTCACGGACGGTGAGATCGTGACCTGGCTGAAGTCGGACGCTTAACCAACTGCGCCACCCAGGCGCCCCGCACTTCATAAAGTTTTAAGTAAAGTTTGGCATAATAACTCTGAAGGCATAACTCTGAAAAGATTAAGTGAATAAATAACCCGACCAGACACCATAACCCTGCAGAAACATTGTCAGTTTGAGGCTACTAATCTAGGAAGGGAAGAAAATATGTTAAATGAGTATACTTTAAATGGTAAATTATGTTAAAACGATAAGGTAAAAGATTTAACTGAGATTAAGTTCTGGCTTATGAGATAAAACAAGAATGGGTAATATTAACTGCCTTCATTAAATACAACTTTTTTACATGTTTATGAAACCACCTCCTTTTCCCCCTTGCATTATTATATTTCTTTGAAATTGACTTGTCACATTCTGTTTTCTATTTATAAGCATTTGCCTTCCTTTGTTTGCATTTTTGTATATTTGTATGCATGTAATTTCAGCAGATTTATCTTACTCTTAACTATTTAACAATCTTTTCTTTTGGTAGACACCCTCAAATTATTATTATTATTTTTTTTTTTACCCTCAAATTATTTTTTAAGTACTTCTGATTTAGAAGCCTGCCTTTAAATTTAATTTTTGGAAATAATAAATCTCCAGATCAGTTTTAATGTTATTTTGGATTTGATTAATTGTACCATCATAAAATCACTTTACTTTCCCAACTTTGTTGACAAAGTATGCATTAAAAGACCTAAATAGTTTGCTGAAAATAAACCATTTCCGAAAGAAAAAAAAAAAAAAAAAAAAAGAAACAATAGAATAAAAGAATTTAGTATAAAATGAGATGTAAGCAATATAGTATAGGAGATGACATTCTCTTGCCCGGACAAGCAGGAGAGGTGATTTGAGACTTTTTTTCAGCTCAGGTGTCTTCCTAAACTGGACTTGATTGAGCTGTAACAACGAATCTCACTGGTGTTTCAATCTCTTACATGAGCCCCAGTCACCTGTTGCCATAATTACTGTTCCCATTTGGCTGGCAAATTCGGACTGCTGTCTTCCACTTAAAATTTCTTCTCACAGGAGGGAAAAATAAACTATATGTCACCTGGTTACATTACTATAACAGGAGAATACTGCCTTTGGTTTTATCTCTGCTAAAATCCTAATACCTAGTTCAACAACAAGTTTCCTTCTGATCTGTTTCCATTTCTCCAAATTCCTTCATTCTAATGCTAGTGACTTAGAAGTGTGGAAGAGGCAGTAGATTTTCAAACTGAAACCCTCCTGCCCCTGATCATTGTCTCAACCAGTCTTACCAGTCTCAACCAGTGAGAGCGTGGCATGTCCTTCAAGGATGTGTGGATATGTTGAAGGTTGGGAAGCCCTATGCTACTTAGTTGGAATGCCACATGAAACAAGGGATGTTGCTCTTTGTTTTCAAAAGTACTATTAGAATTACCCTAATCATGCTGTTTATTTAGAACTTTATTCTTTTAGATTTATGTTACTCTGTTTCATTTGGTTTTGAGTTTTGACTGCCTAGTTAGTAAGTCATTTTGTTTTATCAATCTTGGCATTTTCAGAATTGTCTTTTAAAATTTTATGCTGCTTTGTCTTTTCTCTTTCACACTTTATTTTGCCTGAGTTTACACAGCAGTTTTGGAAGTTGGCTTAATTCATAAGGTCTGTCAGCAATGTTTTGCAGAAATTTCTTGTGCTACCTCATGGCTTAAAAATTCGTCATTCTTTCTCGTTGTTTCTGGCAATGAGAACCATGGTATACTCCTGTCAATTGAATTATCTCTAAGCTGCATCTTTGCTTCAAGAGGCAAGTTATAAATACATTTAGCAAAGTAGGTAAAATAGATTTATAATTTGATTTCATTATAATATCCTCCCAAAGGTATTTTTAGTAATGTAGTAACTAGGTTTTGCTGCATGTGATATTGACAAATTTGGTTACACTTAGGCAATAAAACTCTTGGGAATACAGATCTTACATTACTCTGTTGTTATGATGTCATGTCTATTACTGTGTTTTTAATTAATACTTAAATTTTTCTTTAATATTCAAATTACTGCATATTTAGAATAAAATGATTTCTGGATCATGATTGCCTTATATCACTATCTTGACATAATAGTTGTTTTGTCACATTTTTCCTGTTTGGGAGACTCTGGATGGGTGTAGTGTTTTGTTATTAGCATTGGAGGACTCACAGCCTAAAAGGGAATTTATTGGCTCACATAACTATAGGAAACAAAGTATGAGATAGTATACAGCATGATTGGATCTAGAGGCTCAAGCAACATCTGCAGGGCTTTCTGTCTACACTTTTTTGGCTCTGCTTCCTTTAGGTTACTGGCCGCATTCTCTTGTCCATACATCTCAGGTACTGGGAAAGGTGGTGGCTGCAGCCCAGGCCTACACTATCTCAGCTCAGCAACCTCGGGAAAGAGACCTTCATTCCCATGTTGTCTATAGTAAGTCCCACAGAAGGACTTTATTTATTTTGAGTTACATGCCCTCCCTGGATCATTCTCCGTGTCCTGTTACTATGACTATCCAGGCCTGGCAGAAAGTCCTCCCCTGTGCATAGTTGACTTGTATACCATGGCAGGCAAAGGAAAATATCATGTCCACCTAGGCAAAGGCAGGTAAAGACAAGCTGTATTTTTTTAACCATTGAAGTATTCAAGAGATTTGCGTTTTGAAACTATCTCTTTGACTCCAGTGTAGACTGAGTTAGGGGATCAGGGGAATACCAGTTTAAGGCTGTTGCTATAGTTTAGACAAAAGAAATGGTGCTTTGGTTTGAGATGGTGGCAATGAAGATGAATGAGAATTGGATAGATTTTAGAGATGTACTTAGTACAGTTCATAAAACTTGAAGCAGATTGCATATGGACAGTGATAGAAAAGAAGATGTTATCAGAGATTGGAAATTATTTAAGATAATACCAAGTACTTATGCTACCTGCCAAACCAAAATAATTATGACTTTGTAAATTCTGAATTACAAAATTGTTTCACTTATCTGCTGCAGATCGAGTTTTGGTTCGGGTTAGTGACTTGACAGTACACAGAGCTGATGAAGTTGTTTGGGTGCGTGCAAGGGTTCATACAAGTAGAGCTAAAGGTAAGATTGATTTAATGATTATGGTCCTTTTGGTAAGGATTCTAAGTTTTTTGTTTTGCAAATTCCTCACAGACCAAAGTAAATCTTTCAAAACATCTATTTTCTTTCTTAAATCACTGTGAAATATTAATCCATGGTTAATTAGTTTTAGGTTCTTATAAGACATCCTTAAAAAAAATTTGACCTGGGGCGCCTGGGCGGCTCAGTCGGTTAAGCATCCGACTTCGGCTCAGGTCATGATCTCGCAGTCCGTGAGTTCGAGCCCCGCGTCAGGCTCTATGCTGACAGCTTAGAGCCTGGAGCCTGTTTGAGATTCTGTGTCTCCCTCTCTCTCTGACCCTCCCCCGTTCATGCTGTCTCTCCCTGTCTCAAAAATAAATAAACGTTAAAAAAAAAAAATTAAAAAATTTTTGACCTTAAAAATTCAGATTAAATCTAAGACTTTAAGGTACTTTTCTAGCATCTCTCAAAAGTTTGATTTTTTTTTTTAATTTTTATTTATTTTTGAGAAAGAGAGAGAGAGTGTGAGCAGGCAGGGAGCAGAGAGACAGGGAGACACAGAATCCAAAGCAGGCTCTGGGCTCTGAGCTGTCAGCACAGAGCCTAATGCAGGACTCAAGCTCATGAACCCCAAGATCATGACCTGAGCTGAAGTCGGATGCTTAACCTACTGAGCCACCCAGGCACCCTAAAAGTTTAGTTTTAAGTGAAGAGTGTGGTTGAGAAGCTTTTCATTTGTTAATATTCTTATATTTTAATATTTAGATAGCAAGATAGGTGATAGAGAAATAAGGCTAAGATCAGGTTATCCAGTACAGTGGCCACTGGCTACATGTAACCAAATTAAAATTTAGTAGTTCAAGTCACTAGCTGTATTATGAGTGCTTAATAGCCACAATGGCTAGCGGCTCCCAAAATACAGCACAAATACAGAATATTTTTATCATTGTAGGAAGTTCTATTGGATGGTACTAAGAATTTAGCAATAATAACAAAGAAAGATTAAGGTAGTTTAGACAGGCCTGTTCCTTATAGAAAATTGTCCTAGCCTAGTGTTCAGAATCGTATAAAAGTATTAATGACACTTAACATTAGTTTATAATTTTATACTTTTCATACACTTTTTCACATTTGATCATCCCTACAAATTTTTGAAGTAGGCAGAACAGGCTTTGGTATTCTGCTTTATAAATGAGAACACTGAGGCTTCAAAGGAGAAAGCTACTCACCCAAGTTCTCATAGTAATTGGTAGAATATGAACAGAATGTGGTAGTTTTCTAAGACACTTAGTCTCCTGGCGGAGCTGATTACTTCTATAATATTTAATACATGCTGTGTTACGTCATTTCTTACAGTGCTTTTCAGTGTTTATTATAGAATTAATGTGGGCCCATTATTTTTAAAATTCTGACATTTTAGATTTATATCTCACTCTCAGTATCACTACTACTAAAAGTTTGTCTGTTCTTCCAGTATACTCCCCCCAAACAGCTGAATACCATTAGACTTTGAGAGGAATATTGGTGGAGTTTTAGTTTTTTTTTAAATGTTGATTTGCCTTTCTGAAAGTTCCGGCCATTTATTCTACCAAGAGATAATCACATTGTTTTGTATTCCTTCATTTAGTTGTCTTTTTCACATTAGACTGGGAGCCTTTGTTCTGTCCAACTGGCCACTGTGTCTCTTTTTTTTTTTTTTTTAATTTTTTTTTTTAACGTTTATTTATTTTTGAGACAGAGAGAGACAGAGCATGAATGGGGGAGGGACAGAGAGAGGGAGACACAGAATCCGAAACAGGCTCCAGGCTCTGAGCTGCCAGCACAGAGCCCGACGCGGGACTCGAACTCACAGACCGCGAGATCATGACCTGAGCCGAAGTTGGCCGCTCAACCGACTGAGCCACCCAGGCACCCCCCACTGTGTCTCTTAAACATAGTTATTTAGCAGATTAAAAGAATGCATACTACATGTAGGTCTGAACCAAGAATACTTCCCTTCTCACCCATCCCCCAAATGGAACAATATGTGTATCAATAAGGATAAATGTAATGAATTGAAACACAGCAGATATTTTTAAATCCATAAATTTATAATAACGCTAAGGCAGGCAAACAAAACCTAGTTGGTCACTGGTGAAACAAACTCATTATTTTGAAAACTGATTAAAGTATCGTTTCTGTATGAATTCTATATCCCTGGCTAACCAAATGGTAGATAGAAGAAAGTTGCTGGAGAAGTATTGGAGTAAATAAAATGAAAAAAAAAGCGTGTTAGAGCTTCATCATTTTGTTCCTAGTAGATTATCCAGGCATTCATCACCAGTGATTGCTAATGATACAATAGAGAGACAATCAGAAATATTTTATGTCTCTTCATGAAAGAACCCAACACCACCCAATGCTACTGTCTTGCCCAAAAAATTGTACCTGAATCTCAATGTAACCTTTAGAGCTAACTACCAATTTATAGGAAAAACATAGGACAAATGACTATGTTAAGTGACAATGAGGATGCAGTCAGCAAAATCTAGATTATAGGAAACTACTAGGCAAAAATGATGTGATCTCTTCAACAAATAAATAGAAAAGGGAGGGAGAAACATACGATTTTTTTTTTAAGTTTATTTATTTTTGACAGAGACAGAGTGTGAGCATGAGCTGGGGGAGGGGCAGAGAGAGAGGGAGACACAGAATCCTAAGCAGGCTCCAGGCTCCACACTGTCAGCACAGAGCCCGACACAGGGCTGGAACCCACAAACCGTGAGATCATGATCTGGGCCGAAGTTGTATGCCCAACCGACTGAGCCACCCAGGCGCGCCAAGGAGAAACATATGATTAAAATAGACTTAAGAATTTTATCTCTTGGAGCACCTGAGTGGCTCAGTTGAGTAGGCATCCGACTTTGGCTCAGGTCATGATCTCACAGTTCGTGGGATCTCTGTTGATAGCTCAGAGCCTAGACCCTGCTTCGGATTCTGTGTCTCCCTCTCTCTCTCTACTCTCCCCGCTCATGCTCTGTCTCTTTCCGTCTCTAAAAAATAAATAAATGTTTAAAAAAATGTTTTTTGTCTCTCAACGAGTCACTTATTTGGATCCAAAGGTGAATGAATGAATGAGTAAATGAAAATGGAGGATACTTGAGACTTGGAAATTTGAACATTGGCTGGATGTTTGACGTTAAATAACTTTTTTTAGTTGGAATAATAGTACTATGGTAATATTATTTTTAAAAAGATCTTATCTCTTAGGAATAATGTACTTAAGAACTTTGTACAGGTGAAATAACAGCAAAATAGTTTGCTTCACAGTATACTGTACAAGAGTCAAGGGATATGTGGATTGGAATAAAGCTAAAACAAGAATGGCCCTGAGTTGTTAATTATTGAAGTACATGGAGATTGTAGGTAGACATTGGTATCATTTACAAATTATGATCTTTTGTCCTTCTCTTTCAAATGTTTATCTCATTTCTTGTTTCTCTTTGTAATGATGAGTAGATTCTTCAGTACTACGGGGATTCCCTCAATGAAGAATTTTTCAGACAGCAGAGATTTAACTCCTGATGAGTTATTTCATGCCTTTGGGTGTTCTACATAAAATGTCATTAGAAAACAATGCCAAAGTTTAAAGACTAGATTAAAAGAAATTTTCTTCTAGTCCAAATTTTCTGTTACCAGGAATACATATTAAATTTTATTAGGCCTTTTTTGATCTTTTTTTCCCTCAAAATATAATTGTGTTGAGTGTATTTATGTAGAGGTTCATATAATATTCTCTCTGCTTTTGTATTTGTTTGAATTTTCCATATAATAAAAAGTTAAAATGCAGCTGATCCTCTTTATTCATGGATTGTGTATTTGCAAATTCTGCTTGCTAAAATGTATTTGTAACCCCCAAAATCAATACCTGGAGCACTTTCACTGTCATTCACAGACATGTCAGACATACTCATGTGCAGAGAGGCAAAAAACTTGAGTCACTCAACGCACATGTTCCCAGCTGAGATCAAACAGTGAAGCTCTGCCTTCTTGTATCAGCTCTCTTCACAATCTATTTAAGGCCATGTTCTTCACAGTTTTGTGCTTTTTGTTGGTGATAAGGCTATTTACAGTGGCCACCAAGCATAGTGCTAAAGTGTTTTCCAGTGTTCCTAAGTGCAAGAAGGCTTGTGCCTTACTGAGAAAATATAAGTGTTAGAGAAGCTTCATTCAAGCATGAGTTATAGTGCTGTTGGCCGTGAGTTCAATATTAATGAATCAACAGTGTATATTAAGTAGTGTGTCTTTAAACAGAAACACACACAAGGTTATGTATTGATGGACTGATGAAAATATTGTGACCAGAGTCTCACGGGAACCTAACCTTATATTTCCCCTAGGAGCAGTGGTGGTTCAATATTTGCAAATTCATTGTTCCTGGTGACTTTATAGAACATAACTGCCGCAATTAACAAGAATCAGTTCTTTGTAATTGTAATGATTTACAGTAGTGGATTTCTTAATGTTGAACCATCTTTGGATTCTTGGAATAAATGGAATTTGGCAAAGGTGTGGGTAGTATTCTTTCAGTATAGTACTAGGTTAATTTTCGTGGGGTTTTTTTTCCTTGGAATTTTACATTAATCTAGTTTTCATAATTTGTTATTAGAAAACCCTATTATTTTGTTTTTAAGTATATGTATATATATATGGGTGTGTGTGTGTGTCTGTGTTTAAATTACAAATTACCTAAATAATACATACATATTTTCACATGAATTTTTCAGAGAATACAGCAATAATATTCCCTTTTGTCTTCTCTATATGCTATCCTCTGCCCCAGCCTTTTCTATTAATTCTTATTGTTCGTCTTTCTAAAAATCTTTTTTAATGCACATATGTACACATACATATATACAGGTTTTTATTTGTTTTTTTATGTGTGACTTTTAACTTGTCTTATTTTACACAGAAGACGTATTTTACATGTTATTTTGCAACATTTTTGTTTTCAGTTAACAGTGTTTCTTGAAGATCTTCCCTTGATACTAGTTATAGATCTACATAAGGCAGTATTTATCCATTATAGGTATCTAGAAGTGAAATTGCTGGGTTGAAGGGTATATTTATGCATACTTAAATTTTCTTATACCAGATTACACCCAAAAAAGCTGTTCTTATACTCCCCACGAGTGTGTGACAATACCACTTTCTCTATATTGTTGCCAGTAGTGATTGTCAATGTTTTTTATTTCTGCCAAAGTAGATTATCTAAAGAAACAAAATCTTATGTTTTGAATTTGCAAAACCTGATTGCCTCTACTCCCTTCTTCCTTTTATAGGAAAAATTGTCAGTAAATATGATTTTTACTTGGAAGCATTCAAGTGCTGTAACTCCAGGAGTAGTAACACATTAAAACTGGACTTGGAGAAACAACGCATGCTGGCAGTTTCAAGTAGAGCAAAGCTCTGTAAAACCACAAATAAGGAAATGGAAGTGTCAAAATCATAATGTCAGAAGTATGACAACTAGAATCCTGTTATGCAAAAAAACAACAAAACAAAAACGGTTAACAACAAATATCCTTAAATTTAAGGATAGTGTTTCATACATTTTAAAAAGTTAAATCAGATTTCTTATAGTAGGTTTATGTATCACATCCCTAAAATCAAGTGGTTTATATAGGAGCAAGGAGAAATTTTTAACTCTTAATGATATGATAAAAATTTGTTTCTTTTGATTGTGAAAGCTTATGAGCTTAAGCCTGCATCTTGAAAGAGTAACTGAAGTATCTGTGGCTCCTTTCAAATTTTAAATATACTACATTTAAGTCATTTAGCACAAAATAATTCTCTTTCAATACTTTTCTTCCTAAAAACTTGCTTATACTTCCAAAATAGCTAGTTTATTTTGGTAATTATGTAGTTTAGAACCTCAGCTTCTCTTCATACAAGAATATTTCAGAGGATATAGCAAATGGAAAGTACTTTAAAACATTTAGGTCTTTGCTGTTTTATTCAGTAACAGATCGACATAAATGATGAAGGAAAATAATTACTGTTGGGTATTAGTTAATTATCTAAATAATGAGTTCAGGAGCTTGGCAAGCTAAAAGACAGTAGGAAGAGATGAAAACAAAAGATTGCTTTACACCTAGTTCTTCCACAGTAGCACATTTTATTGGGTGGCTCAGTCGGCTAAACATCTGACTTCAGCGCACGTCATGGTCTCACAGTTAGTGAGTTCAAGTCCTGAGTCGGCCTGTGTGCTGATAGCATGGAGCTTAGAGCCTGCTTCGAACTCTGTCTCTGTGTCCCTCCCCCCACTCACCCTCTGTGGGTCTCTGTCTTTCTCAAAAATAAAACATTAAAAAAATTTTTTAACTTAATAAAAAAAAGCACACTCTATTACTGAGCCATCACTGTAATGGAGATGAGAGTAAGCCTTTTTGTCCTGACTGTGACCATGTTTATTGTTCAGCTTAGAACTAAAAAATGCAACTGGTGCTATAAAGGATATCAAACTTTACATTTGTGTAAACTTAAGAAATAAACTGCCTCTTCTAAAAACTTAATCAAATTGCAACACAAATTCTTAACTGTTACGGAGCTAAATTTAAGGTATCTATAAGTAGTGCATTCATTCAGCTATTTTGAACATAGTCTTTATTTTCCTTTCTATAAACTGTTTCTTGGTTGAAGGGTTCCAAGAAGAAAGGTGAATAATATTTAGCAGTTGATTAACCTGTCCTATAAAGTTCCAATGCTAACTTAGAACTTTTTGCTGAAGTGAGAAGTCACATACTTGCTTCTTAGAATAAAAAGTAATATATGGGTATAGTAAAAATTAAAATTCCAAAAGTACAGAAAGATGTAAAAAAAAAAATTAGAATTCACAATTCTAGCTTCTCCATCTCATTACAATCTCTTCCCCCAGAAATGTCCACTGTTATTTCTTGTATATCCTTCCAGGGAAAAAATGCATTTATAAGCATAGGTGTATTCTTTACATAAAAGGGATGTCAATTCACATGCTGCTCCTGTTGTCACTCACCAGTGTCTATAAGATAGTGCCTTGCAAAACGTGGAGCAAAGCGTGCCATGTAGTATGTCACCAATCAGAGCTAAAGAAGGAACAATTTTGTTTACTCACTGGCGAGAACTTGTTCTCAAAAGTACTTGGTGGAAGTAGTCTGAGCAGACAGGTCTACTTACCAGAAAGCCAGTATTTTTTGAGTCTTAATAATTTTTTTGAGTGGATAATCAAGGTTCTAGTATTTGAAGGTGCTTAGAAAACTGAAAACCTGGAAACCATAGATAGTTGGTTGTAGAGTTGCATGTAGATCATTCCACTAGTAAAGACTGCATAAATATGAAGTGAGTGATAATAGAGTTTCAGTGCTTTTATAGAAATAATACTGCTATGAACATCTTTGTCACTACAAGCCTTTACATACCCAATTTTCTTATCATATATTCTAAGAAATACATTTCTTGAAGCAAAGAGATGTTTTTAAGCCTTTTAATGCCCACTGCCAGATGGTTCTCCAAAAGCATGTGCAAGTTTACCTTGCCATGAGCAAATTATGAAGGAAAGGTTTTCGTTTAATTCTCCGAAGCATTAGATATTACATATTTTTAAATCTCTCCTACTTTGAGAGGTAAATTATGTGTTGTCATTGTTTGCTTCCACTTGCATTACCTTCATTTCATTTTTTCCTCACGTTTACTAAGGTTTTTCTCTTTTTCTTTCAAATGATTTGTTCTAGTTTATTGCCCATTTTCTTGTTGGAATTTCAATGTCCTTTACTCATAAATCTTTATGATCTTTAGTAATGATGTTAATTCATTTAGGCTATAAGTCAGCAAATAATTTTTCCCAGTGTTTCAATTTTTGTGTATAGATATTCTGTAATTTTTAAACTTAGAAAAGTTTCCCCTCCCCCTTTGTACAGTTTGATATTCAATTTCATTTTTTACTCCGTGTTTATTCATTTATTTTTATTTCCTCAATTCCATCTGGAATTAAAATTTCTCTAATACGGTGTATTTTGGGTTTGTTCTGCTTCATTGATCTGGCTGTTTTTGTGTTGGTACATTTTTACTTGTAGGTTTGTATAATATGTTCATGGTGCGGGTCTTACTACTTCACGTCCCCTTTCCATCTGTTTCCTTTTTAAATAAGAAGTTTAATTTTTAGAAATACATACAATAAACACATTAAACATTAAAAGAAGACAGTGAACAATCTTCACTCCACTCATAATCATTCATTTCTTGATTTGTTTTCCCTAGCAATCATGTCAAATCTCAGGGAGTGCATTTGCTTCTATACTTAGCCTGCTAAAACTCCCAGGTTCTACGAAGTATTTGTATTAAAGATTTCCTTTCATCCTTTACCTTTCTTTTTACCTACCTCTCTGATTGTATTATTCTCTTAAAAAGTATTTTTTCTCATTGGAAAAGTAGTACATGCTTATTGTAGAAAGTTCAGAAAAAAAAATATGAAGAACAGCATAATTTCTTACAATTTCACATCTATTAGTAGCCCCATTCTGGTGTTTTTTCTGTATTCAATCAATTTCATATTTTGGTGTTTTCTTCCCTACACAGTCGATTTTAATATACTTCTTAGACAAACAAAATTGGGATTATACTTTATATGGTTTTATAACTTTCTTTACATGATAGTCTATCATGATTGTCTGTCAAGTAATTATTTTGTGTTCCCAGTACCTGGCATGGTTGTTACACATTATAATCCAGATTCAAAATAGGAAATGGTAATCAATCCTCAAATAAGGAGCCAGTGGCAGTGGTGCTGTAATAATAATTAACATTAATTACATTTATTCATACTTAACATTAATTGGTTGTGTCACAACTCTAAACATATTACTTATGTAATCCTCAATATTACAGGAGAATACTTGAGAAAACTCCGTGAGTAATATATTATTTTCTCCATTTTGCAGATGAAAAACAGGCATAAAGTAGTTTAATAATTTTCCCACAGGCCCCTTCACAGGAAGTGATAGGATACCATCCTAGGTCTTTTGATTTCCAAGCTTTTACACTTTACCAGCCCTTACACTAAGTGTTACCCCCTAGTGCTTACCCTGAGACATTTTCATGTGCTAACTCTTTGTAAGTCCTGTAGAGCTCTATTCTCTCTCAAGGTCCTTTGTGTAGCATTGGAGTTCATCGCAGCTTGGCTTTGTAGTGCAGCTAGGACTGTGCTGCCTGTCTGCACCATGAGAGCAGCTAAAAAACTTATTAAATCACATTCTCTTCCATTTCACACTATACTCTGTTCAGAATTTCACAGACATTCTGTTCCAATAGTTCCTGGGATAATGTCATTTTGGTCCACCTGCAGATTTCTCTATGGTAACAATCTTTATCCATTCAGCATCTTAAAATCCTCTTGAATGTGTTTAGTATGTGTAACTTTCTTCTTAAGGTTTTACTTTATGACTGGATCATACTCCAAAAGAAAGGGAGAATGAGGGTCTATTTAGTGGTAAAACATGTCAGTCATATATTACTCGGAAGCCCATAGATTATGTCTATGTTTGCACTTTGTTTGCAACCTGTCTAGTTCTGTTTTGTTTTGTTTTAGACTCATGATTGCTATCTGATATGCATTTCAAAATGCAGTATGTTGAATGTTGAAAGTAATAACTATAAGCCTGCTTTTCTTTCTTTTTTTTTTTTTTGCAAGGATCATTCTTAGTTTAAAAACTGAATTCTTCTGATGTTTTTATAAAACAACCTGATGAGAAAAGTGATCTTGAAAAGACTTGTTTTATGAGGAAGTAATTTCCCAAAACTTGATCAAAGAATCTGCTTTGGAGGAAAGAGATGTCACCAGGATAAACAGTCGTTGAATCTATTATGAGTAATGTTTTTCAAAAAGTTAAGAATAAGGAAAGGCTGTTTCTTATGAAAGGAGGGGGGATCACAAGCCCAGAATAGGTGAAAATAAAACTGGTTATAGAGCATAAAGAGAATGATCTTTTATAGACAAAGTAAGTTACTTGCTGTGGAGAAAATGTGGAAATATTTATAAAGGATGAAGGATAAGGAAGATGATAAAGGAAAATAGAACATGGAAGAAACTAGCCTGTCATCCTAAATGCTTGGTAGGAAGTAAAATGGACCACCCCCACAGAGTGCTTGTGTTCTCTTTACTAAGCACTTGATTAGCACTTCTGTGGCTGCATCGTTGAAGATCCTATAGAGGTTAGCAGAGTGCCTTTGCCTGTAGAATACACTCATTGAATGAATGTTGAGTGATCTGAAGTTACTTCAAATTTGTTTAATCAGTGCCATGATAAAGTAATTTTCAAATTATACAATTTTTTTGAAAATGGTGATTTGCCTACGTTCTTATAACAAACATGTTAAAGCATTTTTGTTACTCTAGTGGGAACTTGGGTTTCTTTAAAGCTTGTCAACAGTATGAGTATTTTGGCTGTGGAAGCCGGATATGTGTGTTTGTGTCTAATGTGTGTGGTAAATTTTGGCTCAATTTTAAAGTAAAACATGTTTCTTCTTTGTAAAACCTGAAGTAGCATGTCCTTAATACACTTGTGTTCTTTCTGTCTTATTCAGGGAAGCAATGTTTCTTAGTCCTACGTCAGCAGCAGTTTAACGTCCAGGCGCTCGTGGCGGTGGGAGACCATGCAAGCAAGCAGATGGTTAAATTTGCTGCCAAGTAAGTAAGCAATTATATCCTGTTGTCAGAATAAACAATGGTGGGAACCAAGACTCCCAGGGGTTTGGACCATTTTCATACATTAACATCAATGCTTCGTTTGTTTAAAAATGTAGTTATTTAAATTGTCAGTTCAGTATTGCTGAATACATTAAACTTACAAAAGAGAAAATATGGAGCACAGGCTTGAAATTCATTTGGAACTGCTGAAGCAGCACTCTCTACAGACAAGTCACATTTACTTTCAAGTGGAGTAACAAAAAGCCTGGCAGCCTCAACATAGCAAAGCAACTTTATTTTGTTGTGTTTGTTGAGCTTCTTTTCCTCCCTCCCTCCCCCAGTTTGAGATTTGCATATTAAGCAACAAGTTTCCTAACTGAAAAATAAAAGCATATAAAATAAAAGAATGTAGTTTTGCAAATGATTCCCCCAAAGGAAGTAATTCAAATGTCATAACATGTTACAACTTTTAATTTTGACACCAAAACGGTTAAAAAAAAAAAAGTAAAATCAACCCACACCCCGCCAACTCCCAACCCCCCAGCTCTTGCTGTCTGGCTCACAGTTCCTGTAGAAATGCATTGTTTTGTTCAGTTTGCAAGAGGCAGGATATAGAGATAGTGTAGGGCTTGTACATGCTATAGTTCTAAAGTAATAATAGCTGGTAATGTGGCTCGTTTTGTTTGTATGTTTTGATCAATCAGAATTTTATTTGCATGATAATGATTAAAGAAGACTTGGAAAATGGGCAGTATTTTCAGTGACAGAGTATAGGCACAAATGTTATATTTTTCTATTGATTTTTTATCTCTGTTCTTTAGATGTAAACTTTCAAAGATGAGTGAATATAGATAGAATTATCCATAATTTGAGAACTAGAAAGAAACTAAAAAACAATCTAATTTAACATCCTAATTTATGCTTGGGCCCTCCCTGACTCCTCTGGCATAGTGTTTTACATGTACTGGATGTTCAGTAACTGGTGTCGGTTTAGCGATTTATTTATCAAATTTAATTTTATTATATCAGCAATATCAGCAGTCTGCTTTAGAAACTCCAGTGCTGTTAATTACATCAATTCACTGAGGAACTCAGTAGTATTTATAGTATGGGTACAGTAGCCCCACCTCACCCTGTCTCCCAGTCCTGCTCCCTAGAGACTTCCATCTCTTCTATCTGTATCTTTTGGTGATTAGGTTTGCTGATTTCATCTCATAGACTATAAGGGTGTATGCTTGTGGGGTACATATTCAGCTAGCTTTTTAAGGTCAGACTGTATCCTATGAAGTGGGACATAAGTAAGCTTAGTCCCTAGAAATGAATTTTACACAGAGAATCTTCTCTGAATAGAGACCCTGCAAACCGTAGACATATATGCTAAATTATATTTAATACACTGGAAAATACTGGGAAAAAGTCAACTTAAAATCAACAGATAACCTTTATGGCTTTTGTCTTTTACATATTAAATTGGTTTCTGAAAACTAATAAATGGAGCTGACAGTTTTATATAGAATATGTGTTTCCACTAAATTGCATTAATAACCTTAGTGTTACATTCCTGAAGAAAATATTCTAGTCTGAAAATCTTTTGAAAATCCCATTTACCCTTAGTATTCACTAAGAGACGTTATAATGACAAAAGGACAATGGATTCATTTGATGTCTTTAGAAGTAAACATGTTCAAATAGTCCATGAATAGTTATTTCTTATTATTTTGGATCTTTTCAAACTTCTGGGACTTGACGAACAGCAGTTAACCATATCAGAGGTCAACCAAAGCCTAATAGCTAGCAGAGCTACTATGTCCTCATATAAATTAAAGAAAGACTTTCATTTAAATGATATAGTGTAAGGATGATCTTTTTTTTAGACAAGGCAAGAATTTAGATAACATAGTCTGGATTTCATAATCCTAAAGTGGAACTCAGTCAAGATCTAGATGTAATTCAGCTTAACAGTTCAGTTGTGACTTGGATTTTTTTTTTTTTTAAGCAAAGCACGGTATCTGTTTTTACTTTCCTGCCCCCTAAAAAATAGACTTTATATAATTAGTAATGTGTGGGAAAAAATGATTTCATAATAGAGCTATTGCAAATTATAAAGCCTTTGGGTGGTTATAGGCAAGTAAATGGAGCCAATTTTATACAATAGGCTTAACATGTGGTACTTTGGTTATAATTATTTAGCTTTTGGCACTACTCTTATGTTAAGGTGTCTAGCCTGAGTAATTAAGAGTAAATGTGTTAATAACTTTTGCTACCTCGTGAAGGAGGAAAATTCTCATGACTAAGACTCTGTGTGGTAAAAAATGATGAGTTTTGTTTTTTTTTTTTTTTATTGAAGTATAGTTGACACACAATGTTACATTAGTTTCAGGTGTACAACATGGTGACTCAACATCTCTATACAGAACGCTATGCTGACAGTATCATTGACTATATTCCTTACACTGTGGCTTTCATCTCCATCCCTTACTCATTCCATAACTGGAAGCCTGTATCTCCTTCTGCCCTTCACCATTTTTTACCCATCCTCCCATCCCTCCACCCACTCTGACAGCTACCAGTTTGTTCTCTGTGTCTATGGGTCTTTTTCTGCTTCTTTTTTTCATTTATTTGTTCATTTGGGTTTTTTTTTTAGATTCCACATAGAAGTACAATCATGGTATTTGTCTTTACCTGACTTTTTTCACTTAGCATAATACTCCTCTAGGTCCATCCATGTAAAAATGATAAGTTTTTAATTTGTGTGGTTGATCATTTTTTTTAGGAACATGATTTCATGTCCCTGATAGGTCAGTCAGCTTTTTTTATGTGACTATAGATTGTGCTTCTCAGTACAGAAATTCTGATCTTTCTTAGTAATAGAAGTCGAAGACAGCATGTCATTTCTAATTTTTTTTAATGTTTATTTTTGAGAGCAAGAGAGACAGAACGTGAGTCAGGGAGGGGCAGAGAGAGAGGGAGACCCAGAATCCGAAGCAAGCTTCAGGCTTCAAGCTGTCAGCACAGAACCCGACGCTGGGCTCAAACCCACTGACCATGAGATCATGACCTGATTCGAAGTCGGATGTTCAACCGACTTGAGCCACCCTGGGCACCCCTAAGTCACGTGTCATTTCTGACAGAGAGCCAGTATGATCTTACAATCAAAAGTGCTAATTTTTAAAGAAGAAAATCACAAATAGAAAAATTTTACTTTGAAAATTACCTGCTCTTTACATGAATAATAAATCAAGTGAAGTTGTAATATGAATTCTAAAGAACTTTCAGAACTTTTTTAGGAAAAAGATGTGTTGGTTTTGTTCTTCATCCTTCAAAATCCTTTTCCTAAAAATTATGTGTACTTGTTAGGCTTATACAAACTATTTCATTTGAAATGATTATTCAAAAAAAATAAAATGAGTATGTAGGGGCACCTGGGTGGCTCAGTTGGTTAAGTGTCCAACTTTGTCTCAGGTCATGATCTCACAGCTCATGAGTTTGAGCTCCTTGTTGGGCTCTGCACTGACAATGTGGAGCCTGCTTGGGATTCTCTCTTTCTCTCTCTCTTTCTGCCCGTCCCCCATTCGTGCTCTCTCTGTCTCTCTCAAAATAAGTAAATAGGGGCGCCTGGGTGGCTCGGTCGGTTAAGCGTCCGACTTCAGCTCAGGTCATGATCTCGGGGTCCGTGGGTTCGAGCCCCGCGTCAGACTCTGTGCTGACAGCTCAGAGCCTGGAGCCTGTTTCAGATTCTGTGTCTCCCTCTCTCTGACCCTCTCCTGTTCATGCTCTGTCTCTCTCTGTCTCAAAAATAAATAAATGTTAAAAAAAATAATAAAAAAAAAGAATTGGCAATAGACTTTAAAAAAAATAAGTAAATAAACTTTTTTTAAAAATACAAATAAATGAAATAAGTATTCATTGGCTCCATTGTGAAAGCAAAGATTAAGGTAGCTCTCATGCACTTATCTTTGAGATCTTTGGTGAGCTGGCACTTCTGTAAAACAAGAATCTATAGTGTGGTTTTTATTAAATAACAATAAAAAGAAATTACTCTATTTGACATTAACATAAGATAATTTTTATAACTTGCTGTGGTCTAATTATACTCACATATTATTGTTATACCATACTCCAAAAACCTTAAGGTCCCGTGGACTTTCTGTCCAAAATTTTACTAAAATTTTTTTGGGAGGGTGGAGCACCTGAGTGACTTAGTTGGTTAAGCGTCTGATTCTTGGTTTCAGCTCAGGTCACGATCTCACAGTTTGTGAGTTCGAGCCCCACATTGGGCTCTGTGCTGACAGTGCAGAGCTTCCTTGGGATTCTCTCTCTCTCTCTCTCTCTCTCCCTCTCTCTCTCTCTCTCTCTCTCTCTGCCCCTCCCCTGTTTTTGTCTCTCTCTCAAAATAACTAAACTTCAAAAAATAAAATTGTTTTGAGAGGAAAGTCTTCTTTTTGTCTCTCTGAATGAATTTTCCAAGGCATTTGGCCTTTTTTTTTTTTGGCATCTTTTTAGTGTTGTTCTTTGTAATTTCTGCCGCATGTTAGTTGGGTTGGAACAGAAGTCCAATAATTTATTAAATTCATTTTTTTATTAAAAAAAATTTTTTAATATTTCATTTTTTTAAGAGAGAGAAGAGACAGAGTACGAGCTGGGGAGGGGCAGAGAGAGAGGGAGACAGAGAATCCAAAGCAGCCTCCAAGCTCTGAGCTGTCAGCACAGAGCCCAACGCGAGCTCGAACTCGTGAACCACGAGATCATGACCTGAGCTGAAGTCGGACGCTTAACGGACTGAGCCATCCAGGTGCCCCTAAACTAGTTTTTACTGAGACATACAAATTCTTTTTGCTCTTTCCTGAAATCTATACTTGCCAGAGGTTTATTTTCCATTGGTATTTTTGTCTAAAATATTAAATGACTTCCTGTTTCCAACCATATGCTATGTTAATTCTGCCTGTTGATTCCCTCACTACAATGTTACTTCCCACTACTTCCCCATATACACTTTTCATATTGGGCAGATTCTCTGTATCTGCGATGGCCTCTCTTTCTCATATTTTACAGTTTCGCTTTTATTCATTAAATCCTCCGTCTTTGTCACTTAGCTTAAGCCCATGTCCTTCATGGTCCTCACTGATTGGTTTTTCTTTTCTTTAAGGTCCATAGATATGCTCTTAGAAGGCTGGAAGATTTTTTATTTTTTTTAACTTCAGTTTTTTTAATTTTGATGATTATCTTAAAGTTATGTAAGGGTATTTTTCCATATCATTTTAAAGGCTAACTTATAACAGAACTGCTGTGTGAATTCAGAACTTTTCATGTAGCATTTACTTTCATATTTACAGTTGTGTTCATGCCAGCTGAAGCCAGATGATATCTGTGTTCTTTACTAATGATGATTTCACTGTAGTTTTGAATAGCTACATATGCTGAGAACAAGTTGGATTACTAGGTGGTACTTGATAGTTAAGAGGCATCCTGAACTTTTCTGTTGTGGACTTGGGGTGCCTGGGTGACTCAGTTGGTTAAGCGTCCGACTTCCGCTCAGGTCATGATCTCATGGTTTGTGAGTTCGAGACCCACATCAGGCTCTGTGCTGACAGCTCAGAGCCTGGAGTCTGCTTCGGATTTTATGTCTCCCTCTCTCTCTGCCCCTCCCCCTGCTCATGCTCTGTCTCTCAAAAATAAATTTAAAAACTTTCTTAAAATTAAAAAAAAAGCCTATGCCATTCAAGCAGATTTATGGAATCCTATTTTTGTCTATATAGGAGCAGCAGATCACTAATAGTATAATAGTTCCCATTGCAAGGAAAAATGTTTCTATTTCCAGTTCTGGTAATTACCATACTAGATACCTGTTTGATTCAGATTTCAATTAACAATGCTGCATTATTAACTTTCACATGAATAAGATAGTTTCATAAAATTATCAACTGATACTTTATTTAAATTGTCATTCTTGGATTCCTGTTTGCAGATTTTTGGTTAATTATGGGGTCTAATTGTCCAGAACCAACCTCAAACTTACCATTTTATGTAATGGTGAGCAGACATTTTGACATTACTGATAATAAAGTAAAAGTATAGAAATAGATTAAATATAGAACTGGATCTGAGACTATAGCTCTACACAGTAAAACAAATGTCAGTAATTTAGTTTTAGCAGACTTTAATAATATTATCTGAATTTTGTTATTTTTAGTATTTGTTTTCATTTTGTTTTAAAGTTCATTTTGATTTAAAGTTAAGGGCTGTATCTCATAGCTGCAAAGGTGACTTCCCTGGTCACTGAGGCAGTACATCCATGTTGCGATTACCTATAAGTTGTATATCTTACTTAACATCTACTTAACATTTTTCATTTGTACCATTCTTTCAAAGACTGTAATTTGGTACCCCCCCCCCCCCCGCAAATAAATAAAAATAAAGTTAAGGTCTATACACAGTGGAAAACAGTGTGGAGGTTCATCCGAAAGTTAAAAATAGAACTACCCTAGAATTCGGCAATCACATTAGTAGGTATTTACCCAAAGAATACAAAATACTAATTCAAAGGATATATGTACTCCGATGTTTATAGCAGCATTATCTACAATAGCCAAGATATGGAAGCAGCCCAATTGTCCATCAATTAATGAGTGGATAGAGAAGATGTGGTATGTGTGTGTGTGTATTGTATATGTGTGTATACACACACATACACATAATATACAGACAATGGAATATTACTCAGCCATTAAAAAAAGAATGAAATCTCACCATTTGCAATGACATGGATGGAACTAGAGGGAAATAAGTCAGAGAAAGACAGATACCATACAATTTCACTCATGTGGAATTTAAGAAACAAAATAAATAAGCAAAGGAGAAGGGGGAGCAAACCAAGAAACAGACTTTTTTTTTTTTTTTTTTTTTAAAGTAGGCCCAGTGCCCAACAGGGAGCTTGAACTCACAACCCTGAGATCAAGAGTTCCTGTACCGACTAAGCCAGCCAGGTGCCCCACAAGAAACAGACTCTTAACTATAGAAAACTGATAGTTACCCAAGGGGATGTGGGTGGGGGATGTGTTAAGTAGATGATGGGGATTAAGGAGTGTACTTGTGATGAGCACTGAATGATGTAGGGAAGTGTTGAATTACTATATTGTACACCTGAAACTAATATTACACTGTATGTTAACTACCTGGAATTTAAACTAAACTTAAAATAGTTAAGGGCTATAAGCATATAGCATTCATACTACTTTTATATTTGAAGTTTCTTAAGTAATATGATAAAAGCGATTAAAGTGAGTCCCTGACATTGTTTATACCATGAAAGATAGCCCATGTAGTAGTTTGAGAACCATTGGTCTGTGCCATGTTGAGTTGTGGCTTAATTTTTTACCATGTATATTTTGAACTTATTCTTGGGGTTTTGGTGAAGACAAATGTGTTCACAAAGTAAATAATTTAAACCATTAACTTTTACAAAGCACCTATGGGCTGTAATAGAGAGCTAGAGAGTGCAGAAACTTGGCTCCCCACTAACTAGCCACATGATTTCATAAATTGTTTTCTGTATGCTAGTCTTAGTCCATTCTTTACAGCTCAGACCCTTCTTTAATAAACATCTTTATTTCCACTTGCCTGGGAAATATAAAAGTCTGAGACTGAGTGATAGTACTAATTCATTAAAATTGAAGTTACTCGACATATAAACCAAGTTGTACCTACCCCAGAATTGGAATACAGATTTTTATTATCAAAAGGTAGTTCGTTATTTTTAAAACTACCTAGATAATTTATGCTTTGGGGGTGCTATTTTGAGTTAACTAGTAAATATATGGTTTCTCATGTTTGGGAATTTTGAATTCTTTGCCTCAGTGAATTGTATATTTAATTTACATCATTGATGCACTTTATGTTGGTGCATTACTTAAAGAACTAGTGTGTAGCTACTTTATATGTCCTTTTTTTTTTTTTAATTTTTTTTAACGTTTATTTATTTTTCAGACAGAGAGAGACACAGCATGAACGGGGGAGGGGCAGAGAGAGAGGGAAACACAGGATCGGAAGCAGGCTCCAGGCTCTGAGCCATCAGCCCAGAGCCTGACGCGGGGCTCGAACCCGCGGACCGTGAGATCGTGACCTGAGCCGAAGTCGGATGCTTAACCGACTGAGCCACCCAGGCGCCCCTGTCCTTTTTTTTTTTTAACTAATCTTTTATTACACCTTTCCCAAGATTTAAAAATTATTAATTTGAATATGGGTAGTTATGTAGATCTTGTGGGGCACACTTCTCATTGAGTAATATAATAGTAAGATTCAACAAACTATTTCTGACAACCAAAAAGCTAACAGATTTGTTGCCAGTTTTGCTATAAACCTTTCATATTCAGATTTTTAGGTTTGTTGATATTAGAATATGTAAATATGCAAAAAGAAAAGTTTAAAATAGTGGGTTTTTTCACCATTATTGATTTTGGGGGGAAAGGAGAAGGGAGTAATAGGAATAAGATGAGAATAGTTTTGAAAAATGAGCTGATAACTACCTAAAATTATAATTGTGATCATCACCTAGTGCTCACCAACTCCCAGGTTTATCCCTATTACTATTAAGTAACAATCAGCATATATTAAGATACAGGAATTCTTAACATATTTTAAGCCTTTAATATGACAGGCTGGTTTGGTAAAAGCACTTTTTTTTTCAAGTTTATTTATTTTGAGAGAGAGCACAAGCAGAGGAGGAGCAGAGAGAAGGAGAAAGAGAGAGAACCCCAAGCAGCCTCCCTGCTGTCAGCAGCAGAGCCCCATGAAGGGCTGGAACTCAAGAACCGTGAGATCATGACCTGAGCCAAAATCAAGAGTTGGATGCTTAGCCTACTAAGCCAACCAGGCGCCCTAATAAAAGTACTTTGAGGGTGTTAAATATGTGGTCCCTAAAATAATGTGAAATAAAAGGTAAAAACCACTGTTCATACAAAGGTTATGCTGTTAACATTCCATCATTATCTTGGATATATTGAATAGATTGTATGAGTAATGATGAGAAGTATACTCTTCAGTTACCTCTGTTAACTGGTAGCATATATTTCTTAGATGAAAGGCCATGGAAGGAAGTCGCCACGCCCCCCCCACCCCCCGGCCCTAATACACACTCCTAGACTTTCATTGCACGTGAAATATTATTTTTAATATTTAAGAAACAATCTGTAATTAAAATTCAGTATAGTGACTGTCCTTTCTTGCCAAGCTTTTCGGTGGCAATTGTGAATTTTTATTCTCATTGGGATGCAATACATCAGAGTCTGATGTACAGGGAAATAACAGCAATATTAATAGTATTCCTTATAATATAACAATAGCAGCAGTAATAGTTAACTATTACTATCTTCTGAGCTGCAAAATGCCATACTTGCACTTTGTCTCTTGATCCTCACAGCACCACTATGAGGTATAGACACTTTTTCTTTATGTCTGTTCATTTTTACAGTTGAGGAAATTGAAATTTAAAGTACCAGGTGTTTTGGCTAAGGTCTCTTGACTCTAGGGCTCACGCTCCTCCTATGTCTTCATGCTTCTCGGAGATAACCTAATGATACCAGTCTAAAGCTTAGAATAGCTCACTTAGAATACAACCTTAATACACTTAGAATACAACCTTAATGTCACTGAAATGTGTTGATGGCTGGGAAATGCTTTGTGTTTCAAAGCATTGCTTTTTCCCTCAACAGTATCTTCTCTATTTTTTTTTTAAGCTTATTTATTTTGAGAGAGAGAGTGTGTGTGGGAGAGGGGCAGAGAGACAGTGGGAGAGAAAGAATCCCAAGCCGACTCTGTGCTGTCAGTGCAGAGCCTGATGTGGGGCTCGAACTCACAAACTGTGAGATCATGACCTGAGCTGAAGTCGGATGCTTAACTGACTGAGCCACCCAGGTGCCCCTTAACAGTCTTTTCTAGAGTATGCAGTTTATTCTGGTATATTCTCAAGGAGTGGATACCTGTTAGGGTCCCTGGGTGGCTCATTTGGTTAAGCATTTGGCTCAGGTCATGATTTCACAATTGGGGAGTTCAAGCCCCACATCCGAATCTGCGCTGACAGTGCAGAGCCTGCTTGGTATTCTTTCTCCCTCTTTGTCTGCCCCTCCCCCACCCTCTCTTGCTCTCTCACGTAAACTTAAAAAAAATTTTTTTAATAAAAAATAAAAGAATAGAGAACTATTTTGTTTCTTGAGGGTGACAGTGACTTTTAGATACTGCCCCTGAGTTATTGAAAACCAAAACTGGTGAAAAATAATAATTTTGGTTTTAAAAGTATAACTGAGTAATAAAAAAGTATTTTTATGTTGAGTCACAAGTTAATGCTAAAAAAAGTTCCAAAGGAGCAATTAAATTTTTTTCTAGTCATCATTAATACTAATGAACTTGTCTCTTCTGCCATAAAGCAGTAGCTGCCTTCCTAACGAGTCACCCCATTGTTAAAAAGCATGTTATAAAAACAGTGCAGGGGAGGGTGGTAGTTAGAAACTAAAGAGTTTAATGTTTGCAAAGAATTATTTTTCTTGAATAATTTCAATATGAAAATATTTGATAGCTATAATTATAAACATGAAATCTAAAATCCACTAGGCATATTTAATAACTGCATCTACTTTTGCTTAATCGTTTGTCTTTTTTATCATCAGCACTGCCACACAGTGCATCTTACACATTCTTAGCATCTTACTCTCACTGTGAGAAGTAAAACAGTCACTCAACAAAGCAACTGTGTGGTCAGTGCAACTGATGTGGAAAATAAAACCGTAAATTCTGAATTTATTTTTTTTAATTTTTTTTTATGTTTATTTATTTCTGAGACAGAGACAGAGCATGAGTGGGGGAGGGGCAGAGAGAGAGGGAGACACAGAACCAGAAGCAGGCTCCAGGCTCTGTGTTGTCTGCACAGAGCCCAACGCGGGGCTCAAACTCACAAACTGTGAGATCATGACCTGAGCCGAAGTGGGTCGCTCAACCGACTGAGCCACCCAGGCGCCCTGATAAATTCTGAATTTAAAATAAGAATTTATCCTTTACTGAGATTCTGAACACAGGAAGGAAATGGAAAAGTTTGGCTGGATAACTGATGCTGTTCCTTGAGACACTGGGCTCTTTATTACACAGTTGTACGAACAAAAATCCTCTTGTAAAATTGCTCTGTTGTCAGCGGGTGGGAGATATTGGGACATTTGCATGTGGTTGTCCTTCAGGGTTAACTTTTTATAAAGATAGTGCTAATATTCAGTTCTGCTGTTCTGCTAATATAACAGATACTTTCCTAAAAATCACCATGCTTTGCAAAATTATGCAATAAAAACCTCAAGGTTTTGCGGAAAATGGGTTAATAGCACAAAGGTCAAAAACTTCATCAGTGACATAAAAAAAAGAACCTAATTTTTTTTAAATGTAGGTAGAATAGCTTGATACATGTCAAATAGTTGAGAAGTACATAAATAATACTATAATAAGTGTCACATTGTATTTTTTAATTGAAGTATAGTGGACACACAGATGTTGCATTAGGTTCAGGTATGCAGCATAGAAATTGGACACCTCTATGCTATGCTCACCACAGTGTAGCTATTGTCTGTCACCATGCAATGCTGTCACAATACCATTGACTTTATTCCCTGTGCTCTTTCATCCTTGTGACTTATTAATTCTGTAACTGGAAGCCTGTACCTCCCATTCTCCTTCACTTATTTTACCCATCCCTCCACCCTCTCCCCTCTGGCAGCCATCAGTGTGTTCCCTGTATTTATAGGTCTGATTTACTGTTTGTTCATTTGTTTTGGTTTTCAGATTTTGCGTAGAAGAGAAGTCATATAGTATTTGATTTCTCTGACTTGTTATCAGCACTTTGTCTTACAAAAAATATACTGTTCTTTGTGGAAATGGGTGTCAGAGAGTTGCAGTTTATAAATCATTTTGAAGTGGTAGAAGGAAGGCTGTCTGAAACCTGAAGGCACATTATACCACCAAACGTGGCTTATAACATAGATGTTTGAGGTGTATGTGTTTTGAGTTCACCTGAGTACAGTTGTCCATACTGATCTTTGTTTTCACTCATGAAATCTGACATAGGCAAGCACAGACTTCTCATTATGCTCAAATTAATACCTAATATATCAGTTGTGTTGGGATTAATTCACATTTCAAAACAAGTATTACAGCTAACATGATGGTACTCTTTAAAGTTTGAGATAACTATGTTTGCCCAGTGAATGGATAAAAACATGGGTCTTATCTGTTTAATGGCTGCTGATGTGTGGGGTGAGGAAAAGAAAGAAGTGGAAAATTACTTCAGAGTTTCCAGTTTGAAACACTATGTGGAAATGACACCATCAATCTGGACTAAATTCCCAGGATGGGCTGGGACTAAATACGACCCACTCTCTGGAGCTGTGATGCGCTCACCTTCTCTGAGAGCACTTTGCCAGATAGAGTAGATACTGAATGGGGGTGGGGCTCTGTTTGCCATGAAGAAAAGGAGAGTGGGTTTGGATAGGCAGCTGGCAGTATCACCTAAGTTTGTCTTTGTTGAGTAAATTGGAGAGAAGTTCCAGCCTTTTGAGTTCATGAAGAGTCCAAAGACTGAAAGTTGTTTTACTCAAAGCCATTTTGTTTTTCTGGCTGATGGTATCCTGTCCCTCCCATTTTAAGTCAACTCATTCTAAATGTTTTTAGGTGTCCGTTTGGAATACGTTGGCCTTAAAATTCCTTTTCTTCCACTAGTTTATCATTGCTTTATTTCAAAAGCTCACTTCTGTGGCTGCCGCTTGGATTTTGCCCCTTAGAACTTAATTTTAAACTCCAGTGGCCATTCTCTCTAACCATAATTTTCATCTTTTTACCTGTCCCATGTCTCTTAATCTTCTGTTGGACCTCATCAAGACTTCTGGTCATTTTACCAGTCTCCCTGTTTTCTCCTACTTCTTCTGTCCTCCTCTGATCTCATGCGAGCCATTTCCATTCCCAGAACTGCCCTCACTGCATCCTTATCCACTGTTCCCCCTTCTCTTTGTTTCTTTTGACCTGCCCCCCATAGATTGCTGATCCCATAATCTAACACAAAAGTTAAAGAGTAGATTGTGTATTTGTGGCACAACAGTTGATTTTTATTCCTCAGCTGGGCCTAGTGGAATGTATTCTACTTTATAATGAAAATAGAAGCTTGTAGGCTGCCTGTTTTCCTTGTTTTGTTGAACTCTTCAGTATCTTATTCCTCTTTATCCCTTGGTTTCTAAGTATAATGAAAAAAGAAAAATTTGGAGAACACTAGGAGTTCCATTGCTTAATATATTGTCAGCCTTGTATTATGCTTAAAAACAGCACATGGACAGCAACAAATAAATTCTGGTGGACTCTTACATAAATAAAGCAAAAATCCTTACTTTACTAATGCATTCACTTTAGAAAGGTAGCAGCTTAGTTAGTGAGTCAGCCAACCACCCATTCTGCTAAAATCTTTGGTTTGGAAAATAGCATGCTTAGAAATACGGCCATAAGATAAAAGCCATTTCTAATCCTTGGTTAATTTTCATACTGTCTTAGATCAGATCTTATATGTGAAATGCTCGCAATTATCTTTAGTACTAGAGGAGTGCCCAAGGACTGTTTATTTATTCTCAAGGTGTTTCCATTTTGAATAGTGTGCTACCCTGAGAGACTGGACATTTAAAACATGTGAACTCCTACACAACAAAGTGGCAGAAATAATGGTATTTATATGTTAATTCCATGAGGCCCTACATTTAACTCTATTCCCTCTGGCCATATACCAGGTGGAAAAAAGCAAGGAGTCCACTATTAAAAATATCAAATCAGATAGTTCCAGCTGGGGTTTCCCAGTCATTTAAAAGGCAAAATATGAGGTCACTTTTAATATCTTAAGTAGGTAACTATCTTAGCATTTACTTTAGATATTAAATCTGAAGTGCTTATCTTTCCCTTACTAACTAGATTATCCCACTAGCAGTTTTTAGCTTTTGAATATATTCCTTAAGAGCAACATTGGCACTTAATATGAGGTCAGTTGCTTTCCCCACTTATCTTTTCTTAGGAATATCCAATTCATCAATATACTAATCTGAAAAGTTGACTCACTAATTGGATTTAAGTGCCACAGGACTCCTCAGCACATTATTTTAATCAATTTGTTGGAAGGATCAATTTTCTCATGGTTGAATGCATATAAAAATGAAGCAACTAAATGAGCTACATAGGAAGGTTGGCACATCTTATTCCCTAGAGATCTTTAAGAAGAGGTTCTTAATTGTGTATCCAAAATGGTTTGTGTTCCTTAAATGAATTTGTCTGGAGCAGGAAGATGGGATACCTATCCAAGGCCTGTGTTTGTGGATCTCCATCTTAGGTTGACATTACTCTTCTAACCTTAGTATTAGTAGCTGGTGTTTAAGTTGAAGCAAGAAGTCATCCCTTTTTTTCTTAAAAGATTATATTTTATTTAGTACCATCTTAAAGTAATGAACAGAGTAGTCTTGTATTAGTTATGGTTGAGTTTTATAAAGACAAAATGTTTGTAAAGGTTGCCCTAGAGGCCTTTTTGTATTGACTGCTATTAAGTACTACAGTGAATGTAAAACAGTGTTTAAAGTTTCAAGCTGAAGGTATAGTAACTCCTGTAAAGAGCTATGGTTATTTTGAATGGCAGGGTTAAAGTTAAAAATTGAATTTTGGTATTTGTGCTTATATAAAACCCCTCTTCCCACCCAGCCTAGAGATATTTGGATTCTGAAAAAAAGGCTTTTTCAGACTGCTAGTTGTACATATAGGTGTTTTATTTTCTTTTTCTTCATATTAGTCATTGTGGTTAAGTGATTTATTCGTAGCTGGTGAGTCACAAGTGTGTTTTTCATTCTGTGAGTCACCTCACTGCATACAAGTTTGTGCATTTTCTTTCCTTTCTAGATCTTTCATCTAAAAATAGGTATTTTATTTAGTTGGTAAGTTGAAATTTCAGTTTGTTACATTAGCTTTTGTAACTGTAAAATATCAAATAATGTTCAGAGGAAATCTCACTGGTTTAGAAAACTTATTTAGTACCTCCTCTGGTCCAGGCACCCTACTGGGCTTGGGTATACAATGGCACATTATCACATAAGGAACTTAATTTGGGGAGATGGCAAAAATAGATTAACAACTGCATACAGAGACATGCTATAGGTGCTGTGGTGGAAGTTTGTGAATATATCATGTATAGTTGAGGCCCAGAGAGAGGTGGGCATGTGAGTACTCCTTGAGCATTATATAGATAAGTTGGTGGAGGTAGGCTAGGTCATTACACTGCTGTAGATTGCAACTCTATGTTTGTTTATTTTTGGAGAGAGAGAGAGAGAGAGCATACGTGGGGTAGGGTCAGAGGAAGAGGGAGAGAGAGAGAATCTTAAGCAGGCTCCACACCCAGAACATAGTCCAACATGGGGCTCAGTTTCACAACCATGAGATTATGACCTGAGCCGAAACCAAGAGTTGGATGCTTAACCAACTGAGCCACCCACGCACCCCTGATTGCAACTCTTTGAAAAACTACATATAGATGGTTTATACTTCTTTGTTGGATTGAGATACTTAACTATTGAAGGAGAAACAGAACTTTTACATTTGTTTTTGTCCAGTTCAACGTTTGTTTTGAAAACTTTAATGAAGTGCTTTAAAATTAAAGTAGGTCTAAAATCAAAAATTCTCAGTTTATAGGATTAATTTCTAAGTTAAATATAATTTTAAGTAATAACATCATATTGTTTTATACAAAGATTCTGATGAACCTCTATTGAGGCTGGCAATAATAGCAGGACATTAAGATGCATCAGTGTTACAAGTAGACAGTACAATTCTTGGGCAATATGAAAACTATTTGTGAAGGGCCTGTTATTTCCAGTTGACTTCACATAAACTATAAAGGAATCTGGCAGCTCGTGAGCTTCTACAAATGAGAATGTATTATTTCAGAGTGAGCTGATGATGTATTCGGAGTATTTAGAATTTGGTGTAATTCGTTGAGTCTGTAACAGAACAGAATACTCTAGTGCAGTAATCAGTACATGATCTTACTGTTGTGTGATCTTAGGCTACTTACTTGGCCTCTCACAGAGTCTAATAAGTTTTCTCAACTATAAAACGGTGGTAATGCCTATCTTGTAGACCTTTGGGAAGTTTAAGTGAAGTGGTATATGTGTAAAGCACTTCACACAGGAACTGGAACATAAAAGGAAATTGGTCAGTGATGTGGGAATAATAATACTTTAGGTGTTTATATATATATAAATCAGTTTTGTTTGAGCTGTAAAAATGAAACTCTTACTTCTTCAGCACTAAAAAAAATACAGAGGAAAGTGAACAAAACTACCATAGAAGGACAACACAAAATTTATGAAGCATTGCATATTTTTTGCAAAGGAAAAAAAATTTGGAGGTGTATAGACCAAGTAGTAAACCATGATTATAAGAAGAAGAGGTTGGGTATATGATGGGAAAGTTAAACTTAATTTTAATGATTATTTAACATTTGAATTTGTAACAATAAATAAGTATATTCTTTTATAATAAAAAAGTTTTTGAAGCAATGTATAAAAAAGCGTTTCAAAAATAACTTTAAAACATAAAGCAAACCCTGCCATTTCCCATCCTTCACTGGTGAGGGGCAGTTGGTGAGTGTGAATTGGAGGTGATTCTTCTTTGTTCTTCCAAGACAACTTGCTGGAGTCAGCACCTCACACTGGGACCCAGCAACAAAAGGTACACAAAGTACTTCTTTCCCAGATCTATTTCTCTACGGTTGAAATGCACCATGGTGAGCTGTTTAATAACTAAAGTCATGTGCTGTTAAATACTTTTTCACCTGTGGACTGTACAGAAATGAAACTTTCACTGATGGACAGTAAATCACCTACCCAACAGCCTTTCTCAATGTTTATGATTCTTGTTCTCTTATCTCAGTGGTCTTCACAGTATGATTTGCTCAAGATTATCCATTGAGAGAAAGAAAATAATTAAGCTGCTATTTATTTCCCTTCCTTCCTTCTATTATCTAAAAAGTAAGAAAGAATTTGAGTTTTTCTAATAGTTCATTTATAGATAAACCCTGGGCCTGTCACTTGGATAGCATCTCAGAAGGTCACATGTCGCATATAGTATGTGAGGTCCCTGAAGCAAGACTGCAGGATTCCAATAACAAAAAGGAGCTAACACTGGTACCCTAACTCTGGTTCACTTTGGCGTATTGTAACCAATTGCAGTTTATTGTGCTTCATTTTGGTTTGGGGGCATTATGTTTATTTATTTATATGTATTAAAATGATAGACTGACTCCCAGAAAAAGGACAGGTGGCTTAAAAAACATTCAACCAAGGAGACCACAGATTGAGGATAAAATTTAAACATAAGCACAAATGAGAAAATGTTAACGCTAACACATGTACTCTTAGAGTGAGATCCTTGTATCAGCTGCATTCTGCAGTTTGTTTTTTTTTTTTTTTAATGATAATCTAATTATATTGGGCAAGATGTCCGTGCTCCAAAATTAGGAATTATTGGGAAGACTGTGTAAAGTATGGATCTGCATTCACTGTAGCTAATTATGAGGCTTACCCTGAATTTATGTTTGTATAAGTATAATAACCTACATTTAGGATTACATGTATATAATTTTAAGATAGATAAAATATATACATATGGGGTATGTACCCTTAGATTTTTTTTATTGATAGAGGACATCAAATTACCAAAAATGTTTGGAGACAGCCACTTAACCAATAGTTGATATATTAATTGTATCTGTCTGTATTAATCCTGTATGTAAGGTTAATCTCTATCTGTATTAACCCCATAGTTGATACATTACTCTCTCCTTTTTGAAACATGTTATTCCTTGCATCTCTAATGCCACTCTCTTTTATTTACTTATTATTATTATTATTTTGTCTCCTTATTTCCCCCATCCAGAGTTCTATCACGATCTTTGGCATTTCTGACAGGTAGTAAACAATAGGTATAAATGAGATTGCCCCCCCCCCAAAAAAAAAAAAACAACTTATGTGACAAAACCAAGAAGTAATTCCAGATAAGTTGTTTTAAGATTGTTGTAGGCAGTGCTGTTTTTGAGATGTGTTTATAGTCCCTACAACCTTTCCCTGAACAGTCACTTTGAAGAAGAATTCAATATTCACTTGAATGGGAGCACTTGGGTGGCTCAGTCAGTTAAGCGTCCGACTTTGGCTCAGGTCATGGTCTCACGGTTTGTGGATTTGAGCCCTGCGTCCGGCTCTGTGCTGACAGCTCAGAGCCTGGAGCCTGCTTCAAATTCTGTGTCTCCCTCTCTGTCTGTCCCTCCCCCACTTGCACTCTGTCTCTCTCTCAAAAATTAACATTTAAAAACAAATTTTTTTAATATTCACTTGAATGGATAAATTCTGCTGTGTTTGATATTAAATCAACCCTAATATTTCATAGTCAAATTTTGTATATCTTCCTTTAAATTTCTTTTTTTTTTTTAAGTTTATTTATTTATTTTGAGAGAATGAGAGCACAAGTAGGGGAGGGGCAGAGAGAGGAGGAGAGAGAGAATCCCAAGCATGCTCCATGCCACTAGTGAGGAGCCCAGCACAGGGCTTGATCTCAACAAACCACGAGATCATGACCTGAGCCAAAATCAAGAGTCAGACGCTCAATCAACCAAACTATCCAGGTGCCCCTTAAATCCCTTTACAATGCATACTACACAGTGGAGATTTGCAGTGTGTATGTGATAAATACAAATAAACTTTCACTTACTTCAGAGCCCTTTTTTAGGATCAGATGAGAGCTTTGAACTCAAGCATTTTTTTTTTAATTTTTTTTTTTAGGTTTATTTATTTTTGACAGAGACAGACTGTAAGCATGAGCTGGGGAAGGCAGAGAGAGAGGGAGACACAGAATCTGAATTCTATGAGGCTCCAGGCTCCAACCTGTCAGCACAGAGCCTGACACGGGGCTTGAACTCACAAACTGTGAGATCGTGACCTGGGCCAAAGTCGGACGCTTAACTGACTGAGCCACCCAAGCGTCCCTCAAGCATATTTTTTAATTTTATAAGTTTTTAAACTTCAGATTGTATTATTAGTCAGCTGTTGGAAAAAAAACTCCTATGTAACAAACCACCTTAAACTTTGTAGCATGATATCACTACCTAAAACCATCTACAGATTCTGTGCAATCCCTGTCAAAATCTCAATGACATTGTTTGCAGAAATAGAAAAATTCATCTTAAAATTCATGTGGAATCTCAGAGGGCCCTGAATAGCCAAAACAGTTTTGAAAAGGAACAAATTTGGAGGACTTACATTTCCTGATTTTAAAACTTACTACAAAACTATAGTAATCAAAAGTTTGTAGTACTAACATAAGGCTAGACACATAACCCAATGGTATAGAAGAGAGACCCCATAAATCAACCGTGGTATATATGGCCCATTGATTTTCATCAAGTATACCAAGACTTCTTAATGGGAAAGAGACCATCTTTTCAACAAATGGTGCTGAGAAAACTGGATATCCATATGCCAAACTGGATATACACTGTACACCAGAAATAAAAATAATTCAAAATGGATCAACTGCCTAAATACAAGAGCTGAAACTAGAAAACTCTTAGGAGAAAACATAGGCCAAAAATCTGTATGACATTGGATTTAGCAGTGATTTCTTAGGTATAACACCAAAAGCAGAGGTAACAAAAAAGCTAGATTAATTGGACATCATCAGAATTAAAACATTTTGTGCATCCAAGGGCACTATCAAGAGAGTGAAAAGATAACCCACAGAATGGGAAAAAATATTTGTAAATCATATATCTAATAAAGAATTAATATCCAGAATATATAAAAACTCCAATAACTTATAACAACAGCTCAGTTCCAAAATGGACAAAGGACTTGAATAGACATTTCTCTAAAGAAGATATACATATGGCCAATAAGCACATGAAAAGATGCCCAGTATCACTAGTCATCAGGGAAATGCAAACCAAAACCACAATGATATCACTTCATACCCATTGAGAAGACTGTTATCAAAAAAAGAAAAGAAAAGAAAAGAAAAATAATGAGTGTTGGTGAGGATGTAGAGAAATTGGAACCCTCATGCATTGCTGGTGGAAGTGTAAAATGGCACTGCTGCTGTGGAAACTATGGTGGTTCCTCAAAAAGTTAAGCATAAAATTATCATATGATCCAGCAATTCCACTTCTAGACAGATACCCAAAAGAATTGAAAGCAAGGCCTCAAACAGATACTTGTATGCTATTATTCATAACAGCATTATTCACAATAACCCAAATGGAAAACAACCTAAATGTCCATCAGCACAGGAATGTATGAATAAAATGTTTTATGTACATATAATGAAATTTTATTCAGCCTTAAAGAATGAAGTTCTGATACAAGCTATAACATAGATGAACCTTGAAAACACTGTGCTGGCTGGAATAAGTCAGACGCAAAAGGACAGATATCATGGTTCCACATACCTGAGGTACCTAGAGTAGTTAAGTTCATACAGACAGAAAGTAGAATAGAGGTTACCAGTAGCTATGCTTGGGGGGAGGGGTGGAGTAAATGGGGAGTTAATTGTTTAAATGAGTACAGAGTTATATGATAATAACAAAGTTCTAGAAATGGATAGTGGTGGTGGTGCCACTGAATTAAACACCTAACAGTGGTTACAATGGTAAGTTTTATGTACTGTATACTTTACCAACAGTAAAAAAATTTTTAGGGGCACCTGGGTGGCTCAGTCAGTTGAGTGTCCAACTCTGACTCAGGTCATGATCTCGTGGTTCACAAGTTCAAGCCCCGCTTGGGGCTCTCTGCTGTCAGTGCAGAGCCGTCTTTGGATCCTCTGCACCCCCTCCGGCCCCTCCCTCACTTGCATGCTCTCACTCTCTCCCTGTCTCTCAAAATAAACATTAAAAAAAAAACTTTTTTAAAAACTCGGCAGCATACAACAATAAACCTTGATTTCTTGCTCTTATATTTGAGCTAAAGCTCAGCTCATCTAGGCTTGTTTTGAAGCTGTGGTTTGTGTCCTGGTCTGCTCCTTGTGTTTCTCAGTTTCCTTTTAGGAATGATCTTTAGGGATGATCTTATGGAGAAAAGCAGGAATGCTAAAGGGCAAGTTCAGCCGCACAAGTGCATTTCAAACCTTTACCGGCATCATATCTACTGACATATAAACCAACTCATATGGCCAAACCCAAAGCCACAAGACAAAGAAGTACTTTCTGTATACTTTGAAGCCATGGCAAAGGTGTGGATGAATACTTACCATAGGGGAGCAAAGACTTGAGAGTAAGAATTCAGTGCACTACAGAGATAAGCTAAGAACTTTAAAAATGTTTTGGCAACATTGAAGAATAAGGCATTACTCATTAGTACATTATTTTAGACTATGAAGCTTACCTCCTTCAAGTACTGAAACTGTTCTAACAATTTTTTAACAGAATCTTTGAAGTCTTTTTTTACACATTCTTTCTTTTTAAGGTTTGGGGGAGGGAGGGGCAGAGAGAGAGGGAGAGAGAAGCCCAGGGAGAGAGAATCTGTCAGTACAGAGCCCGACATGGGGCTCAATCTCATGAACTGTGAGATCATCACCTGAGCTGAAATCAAGAGTCGGACCTTTAACTGACTGAGCTACCCAGGCACCCCCAGTTTTGAGTTTTTTTTAATGACAGGGCCATTACTATGAGCATCTATTTTAGTTTGTTGCTTTTTAGATAATATAGTTATGAAAATTGATACTCAAGATAACAACTACAGATAATAAAAGTGCCCCTGAGGTTATTGGTGAGGCCCTAAGTAGTAAACTATATGGCAGTCGTGGTAGAAAGATGGGATTTTATTCCTTCAGATACCTGAGTACTGTTTGTTTTTCTCCGAAGTTGCATGTTTTATAATTGAGTTATTCATACATTGTATCATTTGTTTAAAAAAAAAAACTTGAGGGGCGCCTGGGTGGCTCAGTCGGTTAAGCGTCCGACTTTGGCTCAGGTCACGATCTCACAGTCCGTGAGTTCGAACCCCGCGTCGGGCTCTGTGCTGACAGCTCAGAGCCTGGAGCCTGTTTCGGATTCTGTGTCTCCCTCTCTCTCTGACCCTCTCCCATTCATGCTCTGTCTCTCCCTGTCTCAAAAATAAATAAACGTTAAAAAAAAAAGTTTAAAAAAAAAATAAAATAAAATAAAAAAATAACTTGATAGCCAATCAAAATATTTTTATAAAATACTTGATATAAAGAATGATGCTCTTTAAAATTTTATTTTCTAAAAACAATTTAAGTTAGAAGTAAACTATTAGGGGTGCCTGGGTGGCTCAGTCGGTTGAGCATCCGACTTCAGCTCAGGTCATGATCTCACGGTTTGTGAGTTTGAGCCCCGCATTGGGCTCTGTGCGGACAGCTTGGAGCCTGGAGCCTGCTTCAGATTCTGTCTCTGTCTCTCTGCCCCTCCCCTACTCACTCTCTGTCTCTCTCTCAAATATAAAAAATAAAACATTAAAAAAAAAATTTTTTTTTAAAAAGAAGTAAACTATTAAATTGATTGTTGGCAGTTTCTAGTGGATAACATGAACAGGATAGCCTTATTAGGGTATTTTTAATATCAAGGCTATAACTAATTTAACTTATTTGTAGAGTGACTATAAGCAGGGTCAGAAGGGTGGTTGGAAAATGGAAGAGGTGCAGAACACAGCACAGTAGTAATGTGTGTTGGGAGGTGGTGATAATAATAAAAATAGCTGACTTAGCTCTTCGAAAGATGTGTTTAATTTACTTCATCCATTTCTTCTACAATCAAATAGTTCCCAGGAGTTCCTCTGCTTTCCACCGTGGATTTTTTTCCTGCCATATCCTCTAAAAACCCAAGGCTTTTAGTTGTCTGTTAGACATACTCCTCTTTCAAAATAAGATACAGTGGTATATTAGTTTCAAAATGTAAAGCTGGAACCTTAATAGGGTCTCTATATGACAGCAAACTATACTGTATATACTATAAAGTATTAAGCCATCTTAACATACAATATCAGTTAAAATCATATAAATTAGACTTTTTCTAAAAGTAGAATATACTCCTTCTACTAGCAGTAGCTTATTCAAAGATTCCTATCCCTCTTCCATTGACTCTAGTTATATACATACATACACGTAAAACCCTCTATAACCCTTTATTAATGCTGACTAGAAAGTTCTGGTCTGATTGTTCTCTACAAATTTGACTCTTTGTTTTGTCTTAATGTATTTTACACTGAGTTCATTCGTGTCTACAAATAAATAAGGTTAGATGGATATAGATATGGATGTAGCTGTAGTAGGGCTAAATTATCCAAGGTTTTAAAAAATCATGGAATGGTGTTACTAGTATCAAAAGAGTAATAATAAAGAGTATTTAAAGAGTATCTGTTAACAGCGTATAGCTGCTAGGTATAATAAGAAAATACTGAGATTGGAAAGGCAAAAAAAAAATTATAAGCATCCTCTGTATCTGGTTAATTCTACCTTCTTTCTGATTGGTTCAGTAGACTAATTTGTGATAGAAGTTTATCTTTGGCCCTAGTTTAAGAATTAAGTTAGGTTTTCAGAAGTCCTTTTTGTGAGTTGTTTGGTACTAGAAATGATGCTTAAAATGGTGGTTATTTTTTTCTCTAGCTCTTCAAGTATTTTATCATATAATATTGCTGAATTAAATAAAGTACTAAAGGTAGACTTAGACTTAGTTACAAGTCTCAGGTCCTGGATAGAAGAAGCCATCTGGTACTTTTGAGAGAGAAAGAAAATTTTGTTTTCTTTAATTGGACCATTAGGTAGGGCAGAGTGTCTGATCACACCCCAGCTTTTTTTCTGAAAGGATATTAGCTTAGTGCTCAATCTTGAGAGTAGTTTAACTTGAGTAAGCTTGAAGAAGATTTTCTGACTAAGGAGTCAAGGGGATGACCCAAAAGGGCCAGGATCATAACAGGAATGTGGCAGAGTGGAGCTCTAGTTGGGGCTGGACAGATTACTCAGTGAAGCACAATGTGATCAGTAACGAAAAGCCTTCCTCATGGAGACGTGTAAGATAAGCAACAGAATTCTCACGAAGCCTGTATCAAGTTTACTCATGCAAACAGAAGTGACTGGTAGGTGGAAATCACACTGAAGGGAAGATTCAGTGACCCTAGATTGCCAGTGTTAGAAAACCCTTTAACAGTATGCCACAATAAGTTCTGAGTTTCTTCAATGCACAAGATTTTAGCTAGTATTAGGTACTAGTTCTAGTGCAGGAGACTTAAGAGAGTGTAATAAATATGTATGCTGTTGGTTTGTTTTTTTAAAGTTGGTATCAGACACAATAGGATTCTAAGCAGTACGGTAAAGTGAAAAAAGGAAAATTTTTCTTCCTTTCTTCACCACTTTGCTCCTATTATCCTCATTTTGATCCTTTCCAACCCTGAGCAAACGTTCATTGAAACGGATTGTGGTGTTCTCGTGGGTAAAATAAGGATTGTTGGATTTCTGAAATCTTGTCAAATGGCACTACAACTACTAAGGACCCAATTCCTTATCAGGATAAATAGAGTTTTCTTGTGAAAGTTAAATCTTGTCTTTTTTTTTTTTTTCTTTCTCTCTCTTTTTTTTTTTTCTTTTGTTTTGTTTAGATTCTTGTCATTTGTTCTGCAGGATTCTAGGTTGGAACTTGAGCCATGAAAGGTTAATATAAAAGGTAACTGGGGCTTATAACATAGCAGATAAACAGTTGAGTCCAGAACAGATTTTCCTGATACATGTTTGCCCTTTGTATTATGCCAGCTGTGTCAGGAACTCCACTCTCTCCCAGTTATCTAACATTTTTCTTCCTTCCTTCTCTTTTCACCTTACTTCAGCAGCTCCAGTTACCCCCCCAAAGAGTTTTAATTGGTAGTTTTACATTGATAGTTTTGGCCAGTTGAGCCGCCATGATGTTCTCCACATCACTCTCCAAGAACTGAAAGTTAAATCTTAATCCTTTTCCACAAATATATTATGATACATTCTGTCAGCACAATAATATACACAAAAGTAAAACTGGTACATTTTGTACAGGAACCACCATTTGGGATTATACTCTTTCTCCCTTTGTTATGTACTAGAGATCAAAAAATAATCAATTGGTGAGTTCAATAATCTACCTCATCTATTTTATATTTCAGAATTTGAGTGTCTTATGTTCAGAATTCAAGTTTGTTATAAAATTAAACTGCATAGGAGACCCATTTAATGTATATTGAGCTTCATATAGACATCCTTAAATGGGATTGCACAATCCTATATGCTGTCTGCCATAATTCCAATGACAGTGTGTACGCAGAAACTATAGGCAATGAGGGCTTAATTGCTGCAACCTAACTTCTTTTTATTACCTTGAAATATTTTCAGTTTACCTTCTTTTATTATTTAATTCCATTACATACCAATAATTGCATTAATTGAAGCCCATGCCTCTCCTTATAGGAAATGCTGATGTTTGTAAATTTCAACTATAGGAAGGAAAATGTTCTTTAATGAATAATTGAAAGACTTTTTTCTACTTTTCACAATTCAGTGCTAGTCCTGTTGCCATTTATGTTCAGAGTATTTTACGAATGGTAACTAAATTATGGCATCTAGAAAATCATCTCTTCAAGGAATCTCACAAGGTGTGCCACATAATAGCTTATTGTAAGTAGGTTAAATAGACTGACTTTATCTCAAGTGGCTTACTGTATTAAAGAAGAGTTTAATATATTCGGCTTTACTGTTGAAACACCAAATGAATTCTGACACCTCTGATGAGATGATTAAAGTTGAAAATTTTTTCTTTTGACAGCATCAACAAAGAGAGTATCGTAGACATAGAAGGTGTTGTGAGAAAAGTGAATCAAAAAATTGGAAGCTGTACACAGCAAGATGTAGAGTTACATGTTCAAAAGGTAACTTTTTTCAAAATATAAAATTGTGTACAGAAATAGATTTAAATGGTTCTTACAATCATGTCAAATCTATATGTTCTTAATTAGAGTTGATGTGTAAAATACTGAGTTTTATAAATTGATTACTGAATCAGTTAGCTTTTATTATGACAAACCACATCCCAGTATTTAGGGACTTAAAAGTATTTATTTGCTCATGATTCCGTATGTCTGGCAGTTAGGGTCATCGATCTGAGATGGCTCATCTGCTCTGCATGACAACGGGGCCTACTGATATTTCTGGGACATCTCTTCCTGTGGCCTTTTTTCATCCAGCAGACTAGCCCAGTCTTCTTGGCATGGTGCCAGAAGGGTTCCCAGCAGCAAGAGAGGAAAGCCCTAGTGTGTAAGCACTTTTCAAGCCTCTCCTTGTATCACATTTGCTAAATATGTCATTGGTCAAAGCAAGTCACATGAAAAAACTTAGATTTAAGGGATGGAGAAGTAGATGCCACCTCTTGATGGGAAGAAAGGCAGGATCTTTGAAAAAAGGTATGTAATCAGGAGCCTGAGGAATTATTGGAGCCATTTTTGCAATCTGCCACAGTCACATGGGGAAAAATATTAAAAAATATAAAATATATAAAACATGTCTGAAAAGCTATTATGCATTTACTTTACTGTGAACTTTCTTCTGATAATAACTTCTAATGGTTGATTAATTACACTAACTCTTAATGATTATATTTCCTTATTGTCATCATATTTCTGATAATATACAGTATAGAGAAATCAAAAGAGGCAAAACTGTGTTGGTTTTACATTCTAGCAATAACTTCTTTCATACAAGATTTACCCCACATTCATTTTGTTCTTGGACAAAAAAACTAGAAGTGTTCATTACCATTGACTTCTAAAATACTGTAAGTGAAAAAAATTAAAAAAAAAAAAAAAAAATAGGGACGCCTGGGTGGCTCAGTCGATTGAGCGTCCAACTTCGGCTCAGGTCACTATCTCACGGTCCGTGAGTTCGAGCCCCGCATCGGGCTCTGGGCTGATGGCCCAGAGCCTGGAGCCTGCTTCGATTCTGTGTCTCTCTCTCTCTGCCCCTCCCCCGTTCATGCTTTGTCTCTCTCTGTCTCAAAAATAAATAAACGTTAAAAAAAAAAGTTTTTTTTTTAAATACTGTAAGTGAACTCAAACATATTTAGTACTTTTGAAATAACCTTGCAGTTTTGAACCTGCAGTTCTCAGGTCCAGGCCTAGTTTGTATCTACAATATGTATGCATCATTAAATTTTTCTTAAGGAGTAGATCCTTCCCATTCTCACCCCTGTATGTGTGTTTGTATGTGTGTGAGCATGTGTAAGAGAGCAGTCAGGGAGACTGACAGATGCAGAAAGACTCATACATGCACACTAATTTGGGAGTACTAGGTTGTATTTAACTGGAGTCGTCATGGGAACACTTCAAGACTTAAAAAATCTTATATTTATTACTGACTTGTCAGATTACTATGTTCTCTTTGTGTAAGCTTCATTTCATACTAAGCCCACCAAGAAGTAGATAACCTAGTAAAAGCAAACCAACCTAAGGGTATGCTGACCAAGTAAAACAACCTCCTATCTTCCAAGTAACACTTCTTTTTCAATACTTTAATTAAAAATTTTTAGTGAATACAGCAAGTAAATGTACTTCCAAAATATTCTAGTTACCTGGGGTTCCTGGGTGGCTCAGCTGGTTAAGCTTCTGACTCTTGATTTCAGCTCAGGTCATGATCTGAGGGATCATGGGATTTGTGGGATTGAACCCTGCATCAGGCTCTGTGCTGACAGCACACAGCCTGCTTGGGATTCTCTCTCTCCCTCTCCTACTTGTGTGTATGCATGCACTCACTCTCTCAAAATATAAACTCAAAACACTAAAATACTCTAATATTTAGCATTCAATACTTAATAAATGTTAATGAGAAATATAAAGCCTAAAAAGCTTACAAATTTTGTTTTAATGGAAATAATTATAAAGTATCTCACAAAGTATAAAGTATCATATCCTAAGAAGGATCTTATAAGAAGCACTGATTCTTTCCTATAATTTATTTATTTATTCAGCCAGCAGTTAGTGAGTACATACTTTCTTCCAGCACTGTGAAGTTATGGGGATCATAGTACTCACAACCTGATGAAGTGAATTTCTACTAGTTATAAAAGTAGAAGGAGTAGCTGTTCCATTCTCCAGCTTTGCTTGGGAAATCACGTTTCTGTTAACTCATCAAAGGGAAACACTGTAACTTGAGTATAGAGGTGGTGACAAATCTATTTTACTATAAGGAGGACTGGAGTATCCTTCTGACACTTTTTCTTGAAGAGTCTGAGCTGAGTGCTAAATGCAATCTACTGACTGGAAGAATATGATTTCCTTTCCTGAATTAACTAAATAAGGTCTCTTTCCCTTTTGTGCTTTAACAGGTTTTCCAGGCTTAGTTGGGAGTAACTAATAGGGTAACATGTTTTTAAGAGTAGCCAAAAAAACCCTAGCTCATTCTTTATGACCTAACTGCTTTTTAGTGCTAAAATGTACAATTAATGTGAATGAATTTAACAAATAAAAAGGAATTTTAACACCATAAAAGAATACCTTCTGTGGTGGCTTCCAACCCAGAAGAGCAGCAAGAAATGAGATATAAAGTAAGGAAGGGATATTTGGGAAAAGAATGAGAAAAGGGAGGAGATGTACAGCAGGGTTGGGTTGACTTTGGTCCTAGTGGTAGAAATGCCAAATGCTATTAACAGTGATAATAACACATTTGTTTAATGGCTCCCACAAAAGAGCAGAATGTTTTCATATTCATTACTTCATTTGATTCTCATTGCAGACCTTATTTTACAGAGTAGGATATTGAAGCTCTGAGGTTAAATGATTTGCCTAACAACAGCTTTTATGTGACAAAGCAAAGCCTTAAGTTGAGGCCCCTTGACTCCAGTTAGTACTTATTTGTCATATTGGTAGGCATATTAGTGTTTACAAAGTGTTAATATATGTGTTATCTCATTGTTCCAACAACATAGGGATGTTAACAAGAAATATGCCCATTTTATAGGTGAAAAAACATGTACATCTTTGTTTGATTTTTAGCAAGTAGTTTCAGTTAAGATGTATGCAAACATACCTTCATATTTAAGTCAACTGCAGATTTTTTTAAAGCAAAGATAACAGGTTTTGTGTGCTTCATGATATTTTTGGTAATCTCTCACTTTCAGATTTATGTGATCAGTTTGGCTGAACCCCGCCTGCCCTTGCAGCTGGATGATGCTGTTCGGCCTGAGGTGGAAGGAGAAGAGGTTAAAACTATATTTTTGAAATACTGTGCTTCCTCTGTATGTTTAGTTTACAAAACATTGAAAACTTGATGTACTACTTTTGTGTGAAGATATCTGTGATTTGATTTGAGCTTCATTTTTTATCTAAATTTACTTTTACATCAACAATTCTCAAACTTCTTAATCTCAAGATCCCTTTACACTCCTAAAAATAATTGCCCCCACAAACTTTTATATTTGTAGGTATATCTGTCAATATTTTGCAGTATTAGAAGTTAAAACAGGAAATTTTTCAGTATTAATTCTTTAAAAATAACAGTAATATCATGTATTTATGTATAATAATCTTATATGAATGACAAAAATAACTTTTTTGAAAAATATTTTCAAAAACAAAAAATAATTTTGTGGCAAGAGTGACATTGTCTTACGTGTCTACACATCTTTATAATGTCTGACTTAATAGGCAACAATTAAATTCTCTTACCTGCCTCTGCATTTATTCTGTTGTGAAAGCACACATCATGAAACTTTAGAAAAACTCAGTACAGAGTGAAAATGTGTCATTGTGAAAAATAGGTTTGATTTCATGGACTCCTGAAAGTGTCTTTGGGACATTTAGTGGTGCCCAGAACGTACTTTGAGACCCATTACTCCATCAGCTTTTATCTGTTCCTTCAGTCTTTAGCAGGTAATATCCAGGAATCAATAAAGGCACAGGTGGTTAGTTCTTCTCATGTCCCAGTAATGAGGCAAGGCTTTGAGGCAATGCGAGATGTAAAGAAAGCATTGACCTCTGTTCATTCACATTTCTCTTCTTTCCGTGTCTCTTTTAACAGTAGCTTCTCTCTGGCCCTGCTTCTTGTTTCTCAGAATTCTGATTTGGGGGTATAATATTAACACACATAAGCACACCTATTCTCACTTAAAAGTAAGCATGGCTTCTTAAAGTGTTGTTGTGTTATTAAAAAAATTAGTAAAATCTGTTTTTTCATCTTTTTTTAGGAAGGAAGAGCTACTGTTAACCAGGATACAAGATTAGACAACAGAGTTATTGATCTCAGGGTATGCCTCATTTATTTATTAAGTGACATGATTGTGCCAAAATCAAGGTGGGCAGGGATACCATACATGTCTCAAGTTTATAAAACTCATTGCCTATACATATGACAATACAGAAAGCAATGTACCTTACTGACTGACTGACCCTTCCCCTAAAAAGAATTGCAGGCACAAGGACCGTGGAGCAGTAATTCATGGGATATTGACTTGCATTATTTTAAAATGACAAAGGAACATGAAGCCAATAAATGGGTTTGCTCCCAAGTGATACCTGTTTTTGACAAGTTAGTAAGTAAGAACATAACCATTAATATCACTACAAAATTGTGCAAGAAATTGTATGCACATTTTAGAATGACCAGGTAGAGATTAGTAATTAATGCCTCAATCCTTTGAATTTGATCTGAGCACAGAATTAATAAAAGAAGTAGTTGGCCCTTGTGGTTTATTTAGTAATCTCATAGGTCTTCTGTTTCCCTTTCTGGTTTGGTTGCAAGTGAAAGAGTTCAATGGTTTCATTATTGTAGTAAAAACAGTGTCATCTTTCTGTATGTTTTGACCACATCTTCCTCCTTAAATATTCTACCTAAAGCTTAAATTCTTTGTCACCTTAAGAGTTCTTTCCAACTTTTCTGCAATCATATGGGTCTACCTTTATTGTACACTCTTAACATTTCCCCTGAGTATTTGCTTTTTTGTCCCACTTCCTTTTTTATTTTCATCTGTAGTCTCTATAGAAGAGGCTGTAACAATAATCAAAAGTCCTTGATACTGCCTAGAAACCTCAGGTTTTTCATAATTTTGGCCACAGTAGTTAGACATCATACTCTATTTGTCCATGCTATGTATTCCCACAAGTTTTTGGTTGTGCCTATAGAATTTGGCCCCAGTAGTATTTTTCTTGGGTATCTTTTTTTTTTTTTTTTTCATTTAAATTCACTGCTACTGTTTTAAAGTAGGGATTTGCACATTAAATGAAGATGGCTTTTCTTAAAAAGTGGGAAGTAAATCTGGCAATACTGTGGCATGGCAACATTACCTAGCACTCCAGACAGGGCATTATGTCCTCTACTATGCCCTGTACCACTCAGGAAGTGTCATTCATTTATTCCATTTATGTTATTTGTCTGGCCCTTGTAAGCATTCACATTTTTAACCCCTACTTTGACTTCACATTTTGGAAAGTATTGTGTACTTGAAATCTTTTGAGCGTCTTAGTTTATGTCTAAACTACTCTCTAATCTCTTATAGACTCTCAGCAAAGTCGAGTTGGAGACATTGGAGATTTTAAAAGGCAAAATTGCCATTCTCCTGTAATATGAAAAATATATCCTTATACTAATTGTCATCTGACCTAACTTTTCTCTCATACAATGAAGTGTTTCCTCTGTGAACTTTCCAGGCAGGTGGCCTGATTAGAAAATAACTCCATCTCAGTTAATGTGTGGAATTGATTTCATTAGATTTTATTGTTGTCTTTTAGACATCAACTAGTCAGGCAGTCTTCCGTCTCCAGTCTGGTATCTGCCAGCTTTTCCGAGAAACTTTAATTAACAAGGGTTTTGTGGAGATCCAGACTCCTAAAATTATCTCAGGTATGCTTTAAGAGATTTCTCTTAATTTTTAAAAATAAATTTGCTCTCCCCAAGGTGCTTAATATTAATTTTTTTTAATTTGAGAATCCCGACTATCCCTTAAGGTTTATTGCTATGAGACTTTTTATTTTGAAGACTGCTATATAGCAGCAGTCACATATCACTGACACCAATAATACAACATCTCCTTTCAGAAGTCATTATGTGGTAGTGATTATAAAATTAGGCAGTAGCACATGAAACAAGATTGTTGTTACATACGTTGCACTAGAAACTACTTTCATTATGTAGGTTTCTTTCTAAATTGGTATTGCAATTTTGTTTTGTATAAACTGCATTGTAATACTACTAAATACTACAAGTTAGAAAATCTCATTAATTTTCATTCTTATATGAGAACTTTATTTTAATCATTTAACTCTTTTTAAGTTGCTTAAATAACACTAAAAAGTGTATTACAAATGGCAGTTATAAATCAAGAATTGAACATTGTATTCTTGATAGAATACAATCATTAAGATAGAATCATTAAGAATACCTTCTCCTTTTTTAAAAAATATTTTGGCCTTCTACAGTAGCTTTAATAGATTTGAAATTGATGCAGAAAGGGAGTGTATATATCCAAAAAAGTAAAATGAAGGGATAGCCAAAGAAGTAAATCTGATCTAAATATGAACTGTTTAGAACCAGGTATAAGACTTACATAGACTATGGTTTCTCTGCAATTTTTGATTTTCCAGTTTGTTTTTTTTTTAAGTGAAATACTTAAACCAAAAGTATGTAAACTGTTTTTACTAGAACTTTGCATTGATAAGCTCACAGTTATTTATAATAACAAAAAATGTTTACATTTCAGCTGCCAGTGAAGGAGGAGCCAATGTATTTACTGTGTCCTATTTTAAAAATAATGCATACCTGGCCCAGTCCCCACAGCTGTACAAGCAAATGTGTATTTGTGCTGATTTTGAGAAGGTTTTCTGTATTGGACCGGGTAAGGTGTTGGTGGTTATGGTTTTCTCAAAATTTATTAATTGTACTGTAGTTATGGTTTTAGGAACACATTTTACATACAGATATTTTATTATTGTTGTTTTTTAATATTTATTTTATTTTTGAGAGAGCATGCAAGCAGGGGATGGGGAGGGAGGGGGAAAGAAGATCTGAAGCAGGCTTTGCACAGATGGCCGTGAGCCCGATGCAGGGCTCAAACCCACAAACCATCAGCTCATGACCTGAGCCGAAGTTGGACACTCAACCGACTAAGCCACTCAGGTGCCTCTAGGTACAGACATTTTGAAAGCTTAAATCCTTTTATATGTTGGCTATGTAAACACTAGACTTTAAAAACTTGGGGCATCTGGGTAACTTAGTGGGTTAAGCATCTGACTCTTGATTATGGCTCAGGTCATGATCTCATAGTTCCTGAGTTTGAGTCCCCAGGTTGGGCTTCACAGCCAGCCAGAACTTGCTGGGGATTCTTTGTTTCTGTCTCTTGTCTCATGTCTCTCCCCCATGCTTGCTGGTGAGCTCTCTCACACTCACTCTATCTTGTTCTCTCTCGAAAGAAATAAACTTTAAAACAATTTTTTTTGGAGGGGGGAGCCACTAGACTTTTAGGGAAAAAAGACAATGTGCTTAGGTAGAAATTCCCCCCCCCCACAAAATTGTATGCTCAATAGTTCTTTAAGTAGTTGAACATCGCTTATGTGAATAGATGCATAACCATTTGATATCCCTACAGAAGTTTGCTGAAGAAAATGTTTGCCTAGGAAGATCTCATTTTAAAAATGCATGCTTTGATAATATATGCCCTCTGAAATATACCTGAGTATGTTATTTATTATTATTTAGGTGTAATTAGCTCCTGTTTGGACTCTCAACTCTCCATGAACACTAAAGAACAAGTAGTTGCGATCTTTTGAAAAATGTAATTTGTTGTCCTTGATAACCCCTTACTAGTGTTGTAAGCTTACAAATGTACCTCTGTATACTCTGCTACCAATTTTATTTCAGAGCTGTTCTATTTTAGTATTATTGTTTGTACTGTTCTTAGTATTGAGTGCTATAAAGTCCATTAGAATTTATTAACAAGAAATATCTGATATTTACTTGGTTATGTTGACATGGTTTTTAAGAAATATTGGCTTAAAGTTAAGCATGGACACATAACCATGTGGCAGATTATTTAATAAAGTGGATTATAAGCAAAAACCAGCTTTGCTTCATTCTGTAAAACTTACCAAGTTATTTTATATATATAAGTTTTTTGGTAGCTAAATAAAAATTAAATACCTGCTGTTAGAAACTGGCAAGAGCATTAATTGTGTTAATTTTCTGGATTTATTAACTAATTTTTTAAATGTATGCTGCATACATAGCCTTGTGCTAGATAACATGTACATAAAAGAAAAATCAACCAGCACTTCTCAAATGTTAATGTGCACATGAATCACTTGAAGATCTTGTTAAAATACAGATTCTGACCGTTAGGTCTAGAGGGAGGCTTGAGATTCTGCAGTTCTCACAAGCTCCCAGGTACTGCTGATGCTGCTGATTTGCAGACCATGTTTTGAGTGACAAGGGAATAAACATTGTCCCTGCTCCCCAGACAGAATAAGACATGCATACATATTGCAGTCTCAGGGAATAATCAACTGATTTTCACAGTGAATAATCAGATTGTGCTGTGTACAATCAGCAGATTGGTGTTAATTATGTAGTATAGATAGTGTAAAAAGAGGGAGAAGATGGAATTTGCTAGAGTTACCAGAAAAGAGAATGCAAACTGAAGTGGGCTTTAAGGACAGACTACATTTTCTAGTTAGCAGAAGCAGAATGAGTAAAGAGCATGGGAGAAAATAAAAAATAAGACTAGTTAGTGTTAAGAAGAAATGGAAAATATAGGGTAAGATTAAATTATAAAAACATAAAGGTTTTAGATTTTTTGTCATTCAGTCACCATTTGGGAACCATTGATGATCAGTAGTTAATTAGTTAATTACTGAGCAAGGATGTGTTATAGGAATATTTGTAGAAAAGATGGAGCAGAGCTAGAGTCAGGAAGACTGGGAAAGGAGGACAGTACAGTGTGGACAATAAGAGCTGGACTGAGGTAATGGCTAGAATATATATAATGTTATTTCATTTTTACAAATTTCATTTAGCTTGAGTCAAGTTTTAATAAAATTGAGAAGAACTCACTGTTGGACCTATTTTTAATTACTGAGAAGGCTCTTCAGGATCTTGCACTCCCTCGGGATTCTCCTGAGCCTCATTTATTAATTTACATTTGTTACAGCTTTTACTACATGATTTTAAGAGTTGATAATGAACTTGCTGTCCAAGAGAATGCTGAAACAGATGGCTTATCAAGTCTTTCCAAAACCCTATAATGATAATGAAAATCATACCATTTGAGTACTAGTAAATAAAATTTTATGTTTAAGTCCCAAAATTTCCAAATTCCCAAAATTTCCATTTACTGTTTGTTTCTTTTATTAATGTTACAGTATTCAGAGCTGAAGACTCAAATACCCACAGACATCTAACTGAATTTGTTGGTTTGGACATTGAAATGGCTTTTAATTACCATTACCATGAAGTTGTGGAAGAAATTGCTGACACCTTAGTACAAATATTCAAAGGACTCCAAGAAAGGTAAAAACATATTTTATATCCCTATGTGGACTTAATGTCTAATCAGTTTGAGTTCTTCAAAATAAAGCAATTCATGAATTGAAACGTGTAAAGCTATATATATAAATATATATATATATATATGTGTGTATATATATATATATATATATACACATATATATATATATACACATACACGGAGGAGAGCACTTGCCACTTAGATGATCAGTAGTTAATTAGTGAAAAAATGTATACTTCAAACTAGTACTTCTAGATCCAAGTCAGCTTGGACTTCAGCTAGTTAACCTCATTTTGGTGGGGAAGTTTACCAGATTGTGAACCAACCTAACTATATTTTTCCCTTTATGTTACATCCTGAATGTCTGAAAGAAATGCAGCCTATATTACCTTTATAACAGTTTATTAACAAACTGGTAGTGGTAATAATAACAATGTGCTGATAAGAATCTTATAGAAAGTTAATAAACATGTTCAGGATGTTCAAAAAATTGAATTATGTAAAATGTTCACATTAGGTATACCCTCTAAAGTGGCAAATAGTTTCTCCCTTAAAGGTCATTGAAAGATGTTTACTTGTGATGATGTTTAACACCGAGAAAATAGGAAAAGAAAATGGAAAATAAGTTTAGTAAGATCAAGAGTCTTTTTTTTCCTTTCTCCATATTTGAAACAGTACTTAAATATTAGGCTAGAGTAGACTTATCTAATGCTTTGATAACTGACAAAGGACTATATTTGAAGTTTTTATTTGAAGAGTACTGATTTAACTGTTAATTGTTGATGTATTTGGATATGCGTCATTGATACTTAAAAGGGATTCAGAAAATACTGTGAGTCTTATTTACTCCATTGCAAGTCTAAATTAATCATTGATCTTACAAAAATCTTGTAGCATAAGCACCAATATTTTCCAGGTGTTCTCTGCATTGCATTGTTACTTTGATGACTACGTAATTGTAGACAGCCTTTTTTTTTTAACCTTAGTTGTCTGAAACATTTCAGTACAGTTTATTTAAAGCAATTTTCATTCAGATAATCTATGGGACAACTAATGTTTCCTTATAAAATAAAATACCATTTGAAACTACAGTGAAGGAACAGAGCTTTTCTCATTTTCTTTTCACATTTATAACTCAAGAAAGTTTCTGACGTCTGTTTATTTTGGGTTTTGATATCTTCTCTCTTTAATACTAGAATATAAAATTTCCACTTTGGTTTTTGTAATAACAGATCAAGCATGAATTGGGCCCTTGGGTTTAATCAAATCTTTGTTTACAAATTAGAGACTCAGACACCATCATCACTAGACTTTTTCAAGTAGACTTAAGGTGGCAACCTAGAAAGAAAAGCCTTTTTATATTAAGTCATTTAGTAATTTTAAGTTTCTGTGTCAGTTTTAAGTTGGATTACCTAGCTTGTGTCATGTCCCTCTCATGTTTATCCTTAGTACTTATTTCTCATAGAATAATATACAAATGTATTTTAAAATATTGGTAGTTATATTTTTGTATTACCATTAATAGAAACGAATGGGGATTAATATCCAAGGCAAAGAAAGGCAATTTAAAAATCAATTTTGGGGAGGCACCTGGGTAGCTCAGTTGGTTAAGCATCGGACTTCGGCTCAGGTCATGATCTCACAGTTCATGAGTTCAAGCCCCACATCAGGCTCTGTCCTGACAGCTCAGAGCTTGGAGCCTGCTTCAGATTCTGTGTTTCCATCTCTCTCTGCTCCTTCTCCACTTGTGCTCTCTCTCTCTCTCAAAAATAAAAATTTTTTTTAAAAATTAAAGATCAATTATTGGGATCTTCTTAACCCTTCTTATTACATCACGATTTGAATAAATCGGGTGCACAGGTGGCTTCAGTCAGTTAAGCGTCCGACTTTGGCTCAGGTCATGATCGCAGTTCACAAGTTCGAACCCCACATCGGGCTCTGTGCTGACAGCTCCGAGCCTGCCTTGGATTCTGTGTCTCCCTGTCTCTCTGCCTCTCTCCAGCTTGTACTCTCTTTCTCTCTCAAAAATAAATAAAACATTAAAAAAAAAAAAGATTTTAATAAATCAATGGCTAAGCTTTATTGCTCCCATGAAAGTCTTTAAGACTAATCAGGAGATGATAATGTTTTAATTTCTACTGCTTTCATGGAATATAAACATACTTTTCAATCCTATTAGTTACATAAAATTTCAAGACACATACAAAATAGAAAGATTGGCCTAATGAACCCCCATGTACTCATCACCCAGTTTCAACTATTGTTAACCCATGGCCAATTTTGTTTACCCATTTCTCCCACCCCCTATTATTTTGAAGCAAATCCCAGCTATCATTTCATCCATAAATAGCAAAGATATGCTTTTTAAATCTTACTAAAATAGGATCTTCCACAATTAATTGCAGTAAATATTTGTCTTGTGCCTGTTGTTTAAAGGCTAGACACTATACTGTAGTGGTTATTAAAATGGGAAATTGGCACTTACAAACTTACAGTATAATGGGGGTGGGGGAAGATAAGTATTCATTAATTTGGTCTACCTTGATGATAACAAGTGTTAAAGGATTAAAAAGCTCCTTTTAATGCCTCATAAAATGGGTATTTTATATTACTAACAGTGTTAACTGGTGTAAGTTATGGTTTTTAATCCTTTAATACCACTGGGGTGGCAAAACAAGATGAGACTGAGAAAGGTGTTAAATATTTTGAGTATTTAAATTTTGTCTTTAACGTAAAGAATTTGTTGATAACACTGTTTCCTGGTGCATACACTGATTCAAAGAATGATTTTGTATGACATAGGTACTTAACACCTACCAGGTGTTTTTTTCTTAGCTGTTGCCACTACTACAGAAGAACCTAAAAGCCCCCAAGGCAATTTTTGTATTGAGGCGGATGTTACACAAAACAACATTACTCTAAAAGCATTTTCTTTTGAGTTACCTCTGAATTTAAAAATTTGTTATCAGTAGAACACATAGAACTAAGAGTACGTGCAGTAGACTCTTGGGTCTACATCAGCCGGCCATTAGGGAATGGGCTCCCCAGACAGCTAGAAGCGTCTGTGGGGCTGAGTGGTTCACCTGAAGAAGGCACTTGGCTGACCATGGAGCTGCTACTGCTACCACCACTGAACCTACTCAGATTGCCCTTTCCTCATTGTTGCACATATAATGACTCCTGTGAAATGTTAAAAATGTTTCTTTGTTTTAAAAAATATATATATCAAGTGTGTAGAAGAATAGAACTATATGCTCCTTATTTCATCAGTATCAGTAAAATTTTTATGTGTTGCCACAGTGACCTCTTGTGGAGAAAACACTTCATATATTTTTTTATTAACTGCATCATTGTACAAATAGGTTTCAAACTGAAATTCGGACAGTGAATAAACAATTCCCCTGTGAGCCATTCAAATTTTTGGAGCCAACTTTAAGACTGGAGTATTGTGAAGCATTGGCTATGCTTAGGGAAGCTGGAATCGAAATGGGAGATGAAGAAGATCTGAGGTTTGACTTTGTGATTTTTTAAAATTTTTAGTAAATTAGATTTAAGGTATGAAAGAATGAGTATATTAATGAGTGATGATCTTTTTTTCACCCAGGTAATAAACCTCAGTTTTATTAACTTTGGTATAGAGCATGATCCTGGTTTGTTTAATGTGTGATCTGAAATAAAATGTTGTTTGATGTGGTCTGCCTGAGCTTCGATAGTTTTGTTTATAAAGACCATTTTTTTGTCCCCACCTACCCCATATTTGTAACACTTTAAAGATAGTGACTACTGCCTATGATTTTGTCATCTAATATGTTAGTTCTCTTTCTAAGTCATTGTGTTAGAGAGGGTAGACAGCAGTCTAAATCCATCACCACACAGGATTAGGGCGTAAAATTACGATCTCCAAACTTATAAAAATATCTGTTCTTTATTTGGTATATGGTATTATGCTATCTAAATTCACATCATATATCTTATAATTTTGAAGCAAATTATGTGGTTTAATAAAGCAGTTACTATCTATGGTACTTATATTTTGTTCAAAAGTTCTTAAGTTAAAATATTTAACCCCTCACAATAATTTGTACGGATGTAGGAGTGCAAGGGGTGGTGGTTGTCTTTTTTAGGGCTTTTTTTAAGCGTATTTTGCTCAAAACTCTTTATTTTTGTTTCTTTAACAGTAATACGCACTTATGGCTTTAAGCATCTCCTTTGTTGCTAGATTGCATTTTAAAGCAAACTATAAATTCTGTAATTATTTTAAGCTGAGCAATATTTTCTTGATTATTTTGGCAATTGTTCTTACATAGGATAGAAGCTAAAGTAACAGCCTCTTAGGTATAGAAATTTAATAGGTTTATATAACACTATTAAATTTTAAAGACTTGGAAATACTGATTTTTGTTTTATAAACCTTTGATAAAGAGTAACTTAGAGGCACCTGGGCAGCTCATTCAGTTAAGCATCTGACCTTGATTTCAGCTCAGGTCATGATCTCACGGTTGTGAGATCGAGCCCCACGTCACTCTGCACTGAGCATGTAGCATGCTTGGGATTCGCTCTCCTCTCTCTGCCCCTTCCCTGCTTCCCTGCTCTCTCCCTGCCCCTTCTCTCTCTCAAAACAAATAAACTTAAAGAGTAACAAAAAAGAGATGATTTTAAAGTAGAACTACTTAATGGCAAGAATGTAGCCTATGTTGCTATAGTGAACTTTTATTATGTATAATTGTGGGAAATTATTCATCCATGTTATTTCTGAATCTGTGAATTACTAAATCTGTTTATCATTTTATTTAAATATTTTTGAGTAACACCTACTAAATGTTAAGTCACTGTAATTGCCTTTTTAAAAAAGAGCGGGATAGACAATTATGTATTTTGTCCACATTTTTTATCCTTTGAGAACCTCAAATAGAAGAGGTGCCTTATTAACTTAAAACTATTTAAAGTTGCTATTTGATCTTCAAATATCTAATTTCATGGAGTTTTTTTGGTTTTGTTTTTTTCTTCAGTACACCAAATGAAAAACTGTTGGGTCGTTTGGTGAAGGAAAAGGTAGGACTACATGCTGGATTTCTTTTTCTAAATCTGGTACTAAAGAACAGTTGCAGGGAGGACAGTCTTCCAGAATGTTAAGATTCCAGAATAAATTAAAAAACCAAGGAGGCTGATAGATTTTTTTTAATTCTTGGAGAAATAAAAAATATTCCGACAAGCTTTGCTGAGTAAGTTTGATTAGCTCATTATTTGATTTTTGTACTAAGTTGTACTGAGGTATCCCTAAAAGTAGTATCTGTATCAGACTGTCAGGTTAGTCAGAAAGGACCTCAAGATGATTTGAAATTATTTAGAAACAATCTTTTCTGAGTACCCTCACTGATTAATGGGACTTGAAGGTGAATGAGTTTTCTTTTCTGCCTCTGCTGCTTTCCTATCTCATTTTTTAAAACTTGAAAGAAGAGGGGCGCCTGGGTGGCGCAGTCGGTTAAGCGTCCGACTTCAGCCAGGTCACGATCTCGCGGTCCGTGAGTTCGAGCCCCGCGTCAGGCTCTGGGCTGATGGCTCGGAGCCTGGAGCCTGTTTCCAATTCTGTGTCTCCCTCTCTCTCTGCCCCTCCCCCGTTCATGCTCTGTCTCTCTCTGTCCCAAAAATAAATACAAAACGTTGAAAAAAAAAAAAATTAAAAAAAAAAAAAAAAAAAAAAAAACTTGAAAGAAGATAAAAGCTGAATTTAGTGTGATCTTCCAAGAAATACAAAGAATTGTGTGTGAATGAAGACAGACCTTGAGCTCCTCCTGCTGGTTGTACTCAAGACTGACTGGGGAGCTCACTTCTTTCTGAAACTGCAGTATTGAGTTTACACCTTTAAAGTGCTGTTTCAGCAGAGCTGGTTCCAGTTTGTCAGCTCTATTGACTTTCCCTCTGTGCTTGAGTTGTAGCAAAATGGTTAGCATCAAAACCGTTGAAATGTGATTGTTTTTCATTAAATCTGGATCATATAATAATTATTCTTTCTAACAAAAATGTCATAACTTCATGTTAATGTTACTGATTTATTTCAATTATAGTTTTCATTTGAAGAAAACTACCAGATTTCTTTTAGATGTCTGTACAAAATTTTAAATTATTGGGAAAATAATCGAGGTTTTTTTGAAGATGAATATTGTAAAAGATGCCAGTTTTTCCTAATATAATTTATAGATTTAATATAGTTTTTGTAAAACCCAAAGAGATTCAGAATAATTTAACAAAAGTTAAATTGTATCTGAAATTAGATTAACAAAGGAAAGGAATGAAAATCACTTTATTGCAGCATAATTTTTAATGGGGAAGAAATTACAAAGAGATTACATATCCAAAAAAAAAAAAGAAAGAAAACAATATTTGAACTATTATTGAATAATAAAAGCTCCCAAAAATTAATTATTAGAGGAATTTATAACATGATGGCAAAATACCATAGGATACAGATGTTCCTTGAAAGAAGCAGAATATTTATTGTATATACAGTGTAATTATAGTAATTTTGAAGACAAAACTTATTTTTAAAAAGACAATTACCAAAATGTTAGCCTTATTTTTACTTTGGTTAAAAATTTTTTTAATTTATTTTAATCATTTTTTTATAGTATGATACAGATTTTTATATTCTTGATAAATATCCATTGGCTGTCAGACCTTTCTATACCATGCCTGACCCAAGAAATCCCGTAAGTAATTTTATTTTAAATAATGGGGGGGGGGGGGGAGGGAAGCTTTATTGTGACTTTGTTAAATTGTACAATGGGAATAATGGTTTTCATCAGTAATTTGCAATTTTGATGGGCCACTATATAATTACTACTAGTTTCTGCCAATTCAGGTCAGAATGATATTATGAAATTTGAATATTCCAGAAAATTAGTCCCAAAGCCTACATTAAAAATCATTTTCATGGTTCATTTTTTGAAGATTTATGAAGAAGAAATGCCATATAAATAATAAATAGGATCATTAGATTTGCAGACTATAGTGCATATTATTATCATTGACTTTGAACTAAAAAAACAACATTTTGTCCTGGAAGTTCATTTAATTGGTATTGTCTTTTGACCTTTTACTGTTTTTCCATTACAGTGCTTCCCAAACTTCAGTGTGCATCAGAATCACTTGGGGGGCTTTTTAAAACACAGATGACTGGGCCCCATCGCCAGACTTTCTGATTAGTTAGTCTTGAAGGAGCTTAATAATTTGTATTTCTAACAAGTTCTGGGTAATACTGAGGCTCCTGATCCAGGAATCATACTTTGAGAACCATTGGTTTACTGGAAGACAGGGAAAGTAAGTTAAAACATGATAAGAGAAGTTAAGCTATGGTAAACTGATGTTCAATTTACTTTTGTTAAAATTTTTAAAAATCTAAATTAAAAAGACTACACCTGTTGATAATTTGAAGTTCCAAAAATGTCTCAAAATTGTATCATACTTAAAAACATTTCAGATGATAAAGTGAAATGAGAATCGGCACTACTTCTTACAAGTTAGATATGGTGCTCTGATTTGTTATTGGAACATGTTAGAGGAGGGGGCTATAAAATCTGATGGAAGGAAGAAGTTATTCTGCTCTCACTAGTTTAATCTTGTTTTGGAGAAACAAATTGTGTTCATTGAAGCAGATTGCATCATTAATTTTAGGGGGAAATGGCCTTGCTCTTTGAACAACAGAGATTTTTTTTTCTCTCATATGAGTAATGGAAATAGAATGATAGCCACTAGAAGAGTGGTGTTTTCTTGTGTGTTTGCTTTGCCCTGCAGAAGCAGTCCAACTCTTACGATATGTTCATGAGGGGAGAAGAAATACTGTCAGGAGCTCAGAGAATACATGATCCTCAGCTGCTAACAGAGAGAGCCTTACATCATGGAATTGGTAAACAACTTAAATATATTTGGGAAAGTAATGTATATTGTGAAAAAAGCACATTTTAAACCTTTTAAAGACTTCTCAGAAACATAGTTATTTGTTTTAATCTTTACTGAACAATAATTATTGCTTAGTACTTTTTTTTGAGTTACTAAATAAAATGATAAATTATGTTGGGCTTTTGAGTTTGTTTGTTTTTTTTCCTAGATTTGGAGAAAATTAAGGCATACATTGATTCCTTCCGCTTTGGAGCCCCTCCTCATGCTGGTGGAGGCATTGGTAATATTATTTTAATATTATGACAATATAGTTCCAATTCAGATTTCATTTGGCAAAGTGTTCATTCATTTCTAACTAAATTTCTTCAACATGAGACTTCAAAAAGTAAATTTTATATATTGTTATTGTTTACAAATAGGTCCATAAGTGCTAAGTATGGTACAAATTTGAATTATAACAAATTTTGCGAGTTATGACTAAATGAAAATGTGACTTCCAAGGAACAAAATGAATAGCTAATTTGTGTGTAAAATATTGTAATAAATTTCTAGCCATTTTTTTCTCTGAAGAGTTGAGAAGCAAAATGTCTTTTAAATTGAGTATCCTGTTTTCTCTATGCATCCATGAGTTCATTCACTGTAGCCCAAATTGAAGCTCTCCCTCGAGTTAGCTTGGATTGTTGCTAAATATTTTCCTCGAGTTAGCTTGGATTGTTGCTAAATATTTTGTTGTAATGTAATGGTTCATTGGCTTTTAGGACCACTTCTAGAGTAAATGTAAGAGACCACTCTGTGATTTACAAAGGGTAAGGGGCACCTGGCTGGCTCAGTCACAGAAGCATGCAACTCTTGATTTCAGGGTTGTGAATTCAAGCCCAACGTTGGGTGTAGAAATTACTTATAAAAAATAAAGAAATCTGGGCACTTGGGTGGCTCAGTCAGTTAAATGTCCGACTCTTCGGCTCAGATCATGATCTCACGGTTCTTGAGTTCCAGCCCCACATCAGGCTTTGTGCTGACAGTGCCAGAGCCTGCTTGGGATTCTGTCTCCCTCTCTCTCTGCCCCTCCTTCCCATGAGAACACATGCTCTCTGTCTCTCTCTCTCTCTCTCAAAATGAATAAATAAACTTAAAAAAAATAAATTTATAAAAAATAAACCTTTTAAAAGTAAATGAGTAAGTAAAAATTTAGCTCAATTTTTAGGTGTCCCTATCAGAACTTTTCTTAAAATATTTATTTATTTTGAGAGAGAGATAGAATCCCAAGCAGGATCCACACTGTCAGCACAGAGACCGACCCAGGGCTCTAGCTCATGTATTGTGAGATCATGAGCTGAAATCAAGAGTCAGATCTCAACCAACTGAGCTACCCAGGCACCCCCTAGATGTCCCTATCAGAGACTCTTAAAAGAATTCTGAATGTATAGTTTCCTTGAAATTTTTGTTTGATGTTTGTTTGGGTGGGAGGGTTGGTGAATGAATAATATAGTACTGTAAAATTTTTCAAATTAAAAGGGTATAGAAGAGTATGTATTCATCTCCCTGTAAGAAACTATTGTTGCTAGTTTTATTTTTACCTTTGCAAAGATAATCTTTGCATATGCAAAAGTAGACACTTTTAAAAATACATTTTTACACAAATTGTAGCATACAATATAAATCATCCAGTACCTTGCATTTGTCACTTACTGTATTTTCTCATTTGTTCCTTATCAGTACTTAGACATTTTCAGTATTTTTTTAACACTACATAGAATCAATCCATTGAAAGGGTACATCAAAATTTGATAGACATGTAGGTTGATACCAGCCTTTTGTTACTACAAACAGTGCTCCACTGGATACAGAATTTAGTTGTTTTTGTTCGTTTGTTTTAATGTTTATTTATCTTTGAGAGAGAGAGTGTGAGCAGGGTAGGGGCAGGGAAAGAGGGAGACCCAGAATTTGAAGCAGGCTCCAGTCTGTGAGCTGTCAGCACAGAGCCCAACATGGGGCTCAGACTCACAAAACCATGAGATCTTGACCTGAGCTCAAGTCAGATGCTTAACCAACTGAGCCACCCAGGCGCCCCTAGAATTTAAGTTTAAATGGGAAATGCACAACTATTTTCTCTCAGAGTATGCAGTAATGTGCATTTTGTTTAATTCACATATTTTTGTGACTGATTGACAATGTAAATTTTAATCAAACTTGTGGACATTTGAATTGTTATCAAATACCACTCATTTTTTGGTAATTAATGATTAAAGGGAAGATGTGATATAGTCGGGTTTTTAGATTGGTATTAGATTAATACAAAGTTCGAATTTACAGCTGCAGATTTTTTGGTAAGGAATAGCAATAAAAATGTTAATTCTCAGGGGCGCCTGGTGGCTCAGTTGGTTAAGTGTCTGACTCTGATTTCAGCTCAAGTCATGATCTCATCAGGCTCTGCACTGGCAGCATAGAGCCTCCTTGGGATTCTCTCCTCTTTGCCCTCCTCCCACTCACTCATGTGCTCTCTTCCTCTTTCAAAAATAAGTAAACATTTTTAAAATGTCAATTCTCTTATTTATATTTCTGTTTTAGAAGTTAAATACATTCCTGGGGCACCTGGGTAGCTCAGTTGGAAGAGCCTGCGACTCTAGACCTTGGGGTCATGAGTTTGAGCCCCACATTGGGTGTGGAGATTACTTAAATAAAAACTTAAAGAAAAAAAAGAAGTTAAATACATCCCTTTAAAATTAAAAGTTATTGCTGTATAAAAATATTCTTTGCATTTTTTCTGTAATGTCTTCTACAACTTTGGTGAAATAAATTACACACACAGAGTTTCATTTGCTAGTTCTTTTCGGTTTCTTAGGTGGTACTTGGTCTTAATTCTGACAGTGATACAGTATTTAAGTCACATATCAAAATCAGTCTCTTCTGCACTCAGAACATTTACAATAATGTATCCTAGAGTCTTATACTAGGAACCACTACATTACACATCTATTGAATTACAGTAAATTTCTGGTGCTTCCATTAATAAACTTCCCTGAAGAAGTTTATGGCTCTCGTCTTATACTGATGGTCTAGACTACATAATTAAGATTCTGGTCCCATTTGAAAACATACAGGCTTATAAAATGACTTTTTTGTGTTTGCTTAAATCATAAGTTTTGTATATTTACAAGATTTTTGTAGTTCACAGAATCCATACAACTTAAGGATATCTCATTTAGTCCTTCCCACATACAGCATCATTTCTATTTCTGTATCAGACCCAAAACAGTTCATTTTAAATAAACTCAAAATAATAGAAGTATTTTGTTGATCGACGATACTATGTTGGTAGTTTCAATAAGTAAGACCCTGAAAGGTTTTCAGAAAAGGAATTAATGATTACTTTTTTCCCTAGGATTGGAACGAGTCACTATGCTTTTTTTGGGATTGCACAATGTTCGCCAGACCTCAATGTTCCCCCGTGATCCCAAACGACTCACTCCTTAAAGAAAGCTGTGCTGTTTTTATTCTTTCCAGTAACCTGCTATTGATCAGGCTATTCCTTAAGCTACTACAATGGAGTATATGTTTTATCTAAAGTGCCACAGTTACTTTGGATTAATTCAATATAGGTTACTTTAAAAGAGAAGATTTTTATAACTTTGGACATGCTTCAGTAGGAAATGGTTGAACATTTTAATGAAAAATTCATATGGTTATGTTAAAAAATTCATATTGCATTACTACAATAAATGTTAACAATTTTAAACAGTTCAGATTGTGTAAGGTTTTTTTTTTCTTTTCTATTTTACAGTGGCTATATTAATGTCTTAAATTTTCAATATTTGGGCTTATTTTTTTAAATTCTGACATTGAAATAACAGTTTCAGGGAACTGAGATTTTAATGAATGTATAATTGACATATTATGGAAAATTAAGCAGAAAGTGTCAGTTCTTTAAAGTTGTTCCCAGAAATCATGTAAAGCAGGTGAAAATACTGGTTAGAAAATATTCAAAATAATGCTGTATTAAATTGTTAAATTCTAAATTGAATTTCAATAAAATTTTAAAACTCGTTACATTTGTCTGTGTGATTTCATGGCAGTCTGATTTTGTAACTGGTTCTTGGCATTTGTAATTTGGGAAAAGAAAAAGTACACAACTGATTTATGTAAATACCTAAAAACAAATGAATGCTGATATATTCGCAACATGTATTCATATCAAGATACAAGTTCAGATGGATTATAGGAGGATAGCATTCTTAAAGCTGAAAGCTTGGGTTGCTTAATAGCCTATTTCATATAGATTAAAAAGTATTGCCAAATTTTCCTTTTTTTTTTTTTTTTTTTTTAAGTTTATTTGTGAGAGAGAGCATGAACAGGGGAGGAGCAGAGGAAGAGAGAGAATCGCAAGCAGTCTCCACACCATCAGCACAGAGCCTGACGCACAGCTCGGTGCCCACTTCAAGAGTCAGATGCTTAACTACTGAGCCACCCAGACACCCCTCTATTTCATTTTTAACTGGTACTAATATTTAGTGGATGTCACTAAATTAATGCACTCTCATTTTTCCTACCAAAAATAAATTTTTGTGTAAGAATTACAATTAGAACACTTTCTCTCTATTAAATATGTTGTTAATGTTAATTCTACAGTGAACCACATTAATGGGCAGGAACAAAACAAATATTTTCCTACAGGAAGAGAAAAACCAATACAGAAAAAGAGGGAGGTCAGAAAGTTAGGACATTACTCCTGGAACATAAACATCTGCCTGTTACTGTTGAAAGTTCATTTATTTTACCACCTAGATTATAAGCCTCTGTGAAAGTACAGACTCAATTTTTATGTCTTTCCTTCATATTCTACTAGACTATCTTGAGTACAGTTGGCACTCCGAAAGTATTCAAGAAATTTAAGCCACACCAAGAACAAATGGACTACTAACCATCTTTTTCTATATTAATTCCCAGGCCCTAAACTAATAATGGCCTAAAGCTGTTCTCAAATTCATAGAATTATAGCTTCTTTCAAAGTAAACAGTCTGTAAAGTCCTAAAATGATATGATCTTTTTTATTTATTATGAAGTATTCCAAATATGCCAACCAGATTAGATATGATAAAAAGGACACCCCCTGTACTTGCCACCCAGCTTTATCAAATCTTAACGTTGTCATATTTGCTTTCAAATACTTTATTTCCTTTTTCAGGGGAAAAGACGTGGAGACAGTTAAGGTGTCCTGTGTACCCACTCTGATCCTATCCTGCTAGAACTATTACATGAATTCAGTGTTTTTTTAATTTTCATGGTTTCATATTTTAGCTAAATAGTTCTCATTAACATTGTCTAGTATTGTTTTGCAGATTTATTTGGTATGTATATTCTGAGATTTTGATTGGAATTACCTCAAGTCTGTAGAATAATTTGGAAAGACTTGGAATTTTCTTCTCTTTAGTCTATCCTTTAATTTTTTGGTATTTTTTTCTTTAACTGTAAAATATGTTGGTACTCTTTACCATCTTTTGAAATGTTTTTTTTTTTTTTAATTTTTAGTTTATGCTAGAGTATCTTACTATTTTTTTCTATTGGGAATGGGATCTTCTTCCTATTACATTTTTTAATTGTTACTGGGGCACTTGGGTGGCTCAGTCAGTTAAGCGTCTGACTTTGTCTCAGGTCATAATCTCACCGTTCATGCATTTGAGCCCCCTCATTGGGCTCTGCTTTCAGCTCATAACCTGGAGACTGCTTCAGATTCTGTGTCTCCCTCTCTCTTTGCCCCTCCCCTGCTAGCACTCTCACTCTCTCTCAAAAATAAACATTAAAAAAATTTTTTTGTTTGTTATGAAGGCATAAGAACACTTACCAGTTTTTTATGTTACTTTTTTTTTTTTTTTTTTGCAGCAACATACCTGAACTCTTAGTTCTATAGTTTGTATTGACTTAATTTTCAAAGTAGACAGATAGGAAGGAGGATAACACAGTAGTAAATGGTATAGATTCTGTGGCTCTACCACCTGGATTCAAATCCTGATTTTGTTGTTCATTAGCTGTATAAACTTGGGTAACTTGCTTATCCTCAACTTTCCTCATTTGCATAATCTTATCTCATGGACTATTGTGGGGATTAAAAAGTGAAAAACCCTAGAACAGTGCCTAGCAGGTAGAATAGTGTCTGGCAGATAAGGAGTTTCATCTCTTCCTGCCTAATTCTTACATCGTATTTCCTTATTGCATTAGTTGAGCCCTTAAGTAGAATGTTGAATGAAAGCAGTGATGGGACCATGCTTTTTTTTTGGTTTCTATTTAACTTAAATACTTCTGAAGTCTCAGGATTAAGTGTGATGTTTTCTATAGGTTTTTGAATAGATGCCCTTTGTCAGGTTAATGAGATTCCATTTGTTAAGAGTTTCTGTTATGAATGACTTTTAGGTCTTCTTCAATTTCACCTTGCAATGTTTTGTACTGTTTGGTGTTCCACGTACTAATTCTTCACATCTCTTCGTAAATCTAACCGTGTGCTTCTGGAAAGAATGTATATTCTGTCCCTGTTGAGTGTACTGATAGAAATAGTGTTGATAGTGTTGTTCAGAACTAATCCATTTTGGGGTGCCTGGGTGGCTCAGTCAGTTAGATGTCTGACTTTGGCCCAGGTCATGATCTCAGTTTGTGGTTTCAAGCCCTGTGTTGGGCTTTGTGCTAACAGCTCAGAACCTGGAGCCTACTCCGAATTTTGTGTCTCCCTCTCCACTCGTGCTGTGTCCTCTCACTCTCTGAAAAATAATACATTTTTTAAAAATTACAAAAAAAAAGGAACTCTATCTTTTACTGTGTTTTTTGTCTAGGTCCATCAATCACTGAAATTTGACAAATGAGGTGCTCCTGGGTGGCTCAGTTGGTTGAGTGTCTGACTTCAGCTCAGGTCATGATCTCACAACTCATGAGTTGAGCCCTATGTCAGACTCTGCTGTCAGCACAGAGCCTGTTTTGGATCCTCTGTCTCCCTCTCTCTCTCTGCCCCTCCCCTGCTCGTGCTCTCTCATGCCCTATGTCTCTCGCTCAAAAATAAATAAGCATTAAAAAAATATTGTAAAAAAAAAAGAGAAATTTGACAGACGACTTTGGAATTTTTCTCCTTTTCTGTAAAATTTTGATTCGGGTATTTTGACACATTCTTTATGTTATTAGCCATATACACTGTTAGCGATTTTTACATCTTTCTGATGAATTGGACTTTTAATCTGATGAAATGCCTTTTTACAACTCTAGTAATGCTCTCACTTAAAATCTGTTTTATCTAACTTAATATAGCCATTTCCATCTTGTGCTTATTGTTAGCACATATCTTTTTCCGTCATTTACTTTCAGCCCACCTATGTTTGTGTTTAGTGGATTTCTTATAGACAGCATATAGTTGGATCTTGTTTATACATTCTGACAATCTCTACATTTTAATTGGAAAATTTTTCCCAAAAGATTTAATGTAGTTATTTATATGGTTAGATTTGTATCTACCATTTAATGTTTCCTACGTTGTCTCCTGTTTTTTGTTTTTCCTTTCTTGACTTTTTTTAATGACTTTAAATATTTTTTAGCATTTCATTTTCCTATTGATATTTTAATTGAACTTCTTTGTATTGTTTTTTAGTGATTGCTCTAGAGACTATAATATATATTCTTAACGTTTATAGTCTATTTATAGTTACTAATTTCATGTTTAAGGATTTTATGTTTCTGTTTATAGCCATTGTTTTTTTATATTTTTCTTTTCCAGTTTGTATATCTATGGCATATCAGCCTCTCATTTTTGGAAAGTTTGTTTGAGATAGAAAGTTTTATGTTTAATAGGATAAGGCTCATAGAATTCTCTTATAGTTTTAAAATGTTTTAATCTTGTTGTACTTTTTTTTTTAGACATTTTATCTGTTTTTTAAATCTCTTCACCTAATGTCTTTAGCTTTGGTCCTATGGATCCTGTCTGTGCTTTTGGTTTTTTGTTCATTAATTTCTGCTTTTATATCATTTTCCTTCCTTCTACTTTCTTTAAAGTTTTTTTCCCCCTAGTTTGCTAAGTTTCAGTTTTATTTTTTATAGACCATAGTTAATATACTGGCCTTTATTTTTATCAAGTTTTGTGCCTTTTTTTATATCTGTACATTTCATCAGGGTTCACTTTTCTTCTTACTAAAGTACCTCTTTTCTTATGTCTTTAAGTTAGAGCCTGTTGATTATAAACTCAAAGTATCTTGTCCTCTTGAATGATAATTTGGCTTAGTATAAAATTCTAGGTTGGCAGTTATTTTTCCCTTAGCACTTTGAAATATTACACCATTAAATTCTCTTATTGTCTATGAACAGTTTACTATCAGTACGGTTGTTTTCCTTTGCAGATAACCTGGCTTCTTGCCTTGGCAGCTTTTAAGTTGTGTCTTTATCTTTGAACTGCTACCAATTTTGATCTATTCAATAGTTATTCATCTTGCTCAGGAATGAATGTGCTTTTTGTCTAAGACCCACATCTATTTTCAGTTATGAAAAATTCTCAGCAAGTGTCTCTTCAAATACTGCTTTACTATCGTCTCCCTTTTTTCTTTTCTTAAAACTCCAGTTGGCTAAATTTGGGCCACTAACTACTCTGTTGGGTCTCTAGTCTCATGTTTTTCATCTTTGTTCTGTGTTCTGGATGAGTTCTTCTCCATGAACTCCATGATTGCTGTCTTCTAATTGATTTAATAACTCTTCAAATATGCCTAGTCTAAAATTAACCCCATTTATTGCATTTTTTTATTTCAGTGACTATATTTTTCATTTCTAAAATGTTTAATTAGTTCTTGCCTCATTTATGCCTATTTTTGTTCATATATTTGGTGGGAATTAGGCCATCATTTATGCTTTCAATAAATTCTTTATCATACTGTCCTACAAAACATTTTTGCCTGGTTTTCTGTTGGTTTTTTTCTTGACATGTGTTCACATAGAGTTATCACATGTAAACCCTATGGACCCTCTTCAGGAACATGATTATAATATGAAGGAAGAAAATAACATATGAACAATGAGTACATGCTATCTCTCAGCACAGTAGTTTTCACACTGAGTTGTTGCCCAGTTGGCTTTTGCAGGGGCTGTGAGGGTAGCAGGCTCCACAGGAAGTTCTCTGGCAGTTGCATGGAGCAACAAAGGATTCCACTGGGGTAGAGTCAAATTTGTTCTGAAGCTTTTGCCATGGACCATTTCTTGCATTGCATAAGTAACTATTTCAGATTTATTTTTTTCTCTTTAACTTATTTATAGTTAAGAGTACTTTATGAAATAAAACTTTGTTAACTAAAGCTGAAACATGTTTAAGACTTAAAAATTTTTTTCCTTGAAGTACATTACTATACAGATGGGTCATATAAAAATATATTTTTCAGCAAACACCTCCTTCAAACTCTGGAAGGTGGTTTTTTAAAGGGGTGGAGTTCTTTTATTTTTTCCAGATTTATTGAGATCTAACTGACATATCTACAAGTATTGAGACCATTAAAATATTCTTTCCCATGGGCCAGCCTGGTTTTTTTAAGGCCTCAGTTACAAACACCTTAGTGATAGTGCCTTTGGCACTAATTGTAGAGAAAATACAACATTCTCCTAATTTCTGTTCTAATTCACCCTGCTGGCATTTGAGGATTTCTCTAGAATTTGAGTTGTATTTGTTATCTGGTGGCTTCAGTTTCTCAAAAGTCCGATGGACCCTGTTTAAAACAAACATTTTTGTTTTGCCACTTCGTCCAATGTCAACACCCTGCACAAAGGACTATGGTTAACTCCACCAGCCGGAGTAGCCCTTTGTTCCGCTGCGTAATACATTACCTCTACCTCGTCAGTACAGCAGAACCCACACCACCTGCCCCTTGATGTCTGACCCTTCAGATGAGCTGCATCTGTCATTCCTTCCTTTTGCTCAGCCGCAGTGTGTTTTCTTTTTATTCATGGGACCCTGGCAAAGTTCCTTCAACTCTTCCTTTCCAACACCTGCGTCTGTCTCCCAAGATCCTACACACTTTCAAGAATGGCTCTTCTGCTCCCAAAGCTGCTCAGGATCTTCCAAATAATTGATCTATCCAATTGAATATACCCCAGGCTATTCAACCCATAGAAAACTACCACCTTACTATTAAGACCACAGGGTTTCCACCTTAATTTTTGTCTAAAATTTTTGTTACTCTTGGTGTGCCTGGGTGGCTCAGTCAGTTAAGCATCCAACTTCAACTCAGGTCATGATCTCATGGTTTGTGAGTTCGAACCCCACATCAGGCTCTGTGCTGACAGTGTGGAGCCTACTTGGGATTCTCTCTCTCTCTCTCTCTCTCTCTCTCTCTCTCTCTCAAAAATAAACTTTTAAAAATATAAGTTAAAATTTCTTGTTACTCTTCATTCCTATTGTTTCTTCAGCTGGATTTTTCTTAATTTTTTTAATGTTTAGCGAGAGAGACAGTGCGAGCAGGAGAGGCATACACAGAATCTGAAGCAGGCTCCAGACTCTGAGCTGTCAGCACAGGGCCCAACAAGGGGTTTGAACGCATGAATATGACCTGAGCCGAGGCCAAACACTTAACCGACTGAGCCACCCAGGCCCCCTCAACTGGATTTTTTTTTTAAGCTTTTTAATTTATTTAACAGAGAGAGAGAGGGAGAGAGAAGATCCTAAGGAGGCTCTGCTCTGTCAGCACAGAGCCCGATGCAGGGCTACATCTCACAAACCTCAAGGTCATGACCTGAGCTGAAATCTAGAGTCAGACTCAACCAACTGAGCCACCCTGGTGACTCTTCAACTGAATTGTTTAAACAATTTGGTGTAGTGAGGTGCCTGGATGTCCCAGTTTATTAAGCATCCAACTCTTGGTTTCAGCTCAGGTCATGATCTCACAGTTCATGGTGTAAAACACCACATCGGGCTCTGCAAAGACAGTGCAGAGCCTGCTTGGGATTCTTGCTGTCTCTCTTTGTGCCCCTCCCCGCTCCTATGCTATCTCTTTCAAAAATAAATAAACGTGTTTGGGGCGCCTGGGTGGTTCAGTCGGTTGAGCGGCCGACTTCGGCTCAGGTCATGATCACGCGGTCTGTGAGTCAGGCTCTGTGCTGACCACTCGGAGCCTGGAGCCTGTTTCAGATTCTGTGTCTCCCTCTCTCTCTGACACTCCCCCGTTCATGTTCTGTCTCTGTCTCAAAAATAAATGTTAAAAAAAATTTTTTTTAATAAATAAATAAATAAATAAATAAATAAACGTTTTAAAAAAAACCAATTTGGTGTAGTAATGAGGAGTCAGACCTGATATAGGAGTGTAATCAAGTCTCAGCTCTCCTCATGTGTAGATTTAATGCCTACCTTGCAGGATTGTGAGGACTAAAAGAGAGATCCAGGTAAAAGCTCATTTATAGTTCTAGGCATATAAAATATATTCTCTGAACAGATATTATTAATGCTAAGGGCAGGGACCACATCTTAAAGTTTTTGTAGCCTCATATTCATAGCAAAATGTTGAATACATGGTTTGTGTCTGATACTACTTATAAATTGATTGGTTAATTTTGGTAGTTCAGGGATGAAACTATTAATAATAAGCCCAGAATAAGATGTTTTTACACAGGAGTTTATTTTTAAATTCACTAAATCTAACCATGTGTGTATATATTTAATTGAAAGACCAAAGTGTGACCCAGAGGCTTTTAAAAACAAGCCATCTGGCTAAGAGTGGTGGCCACCAGTTTGCAAAGTCTTACCACTTTTTTGTACACTCTTTCTTCAAATCCTTGCTTGTTCCTACTTTGCTTAATTAAAACAAGCCACCAGACTCTTAAATGCTGCTCAGAGAGATGGACTGGAGGCTGCCGCTGTTTTTAATAGATCAAGACATCATTATGTCCCTAGAGCAAGTAAACGCTCTACTTACAACATGAGTAATCGTAGGGAACTCTCTTTCCAAATAACTTTTTAAAACCTTATCTCTTCAGGACACCTGGGTGGCTCAGTCTGACTTTTGATTTCAGCTTAGGTCATGATCCCAGGGTCATGGTAACAAGCCCTGCACAGGTCTCCATGCTGAGCATAGAGCCTGCTTAAGATTCTCTCTCTCTCCCTCTCTTTCTCCCTTTGCATGCTCTCTCTCTTTCTCCAAAAAATAAAAAAAAGAAATAAATATTAGCTCTTTAAAAATAAATAAATAAACAAATAAAACCTTATTCTTCAAGGTTTTCAACTTCTCTGACAATCAAATTGAAACATCAATGAGATACGAAACTGGTGATGATAAGACATGCTTATTGTTTGCAACAGGATGGAGAATTGGAAACTTTGAGGCACTGTTGGTGAAGTGTAAACTGGCAATCAGCCAGCTTATCTGGAAGGCAGATTAGCAGCAAAATGTGATTGAGAGGGGCACCTGGGTGGCTCAGTCCTGTGAGTGTCTGACTCTTTTTTTTTTTTTTAATTTTTTTTTCAACGTTTTTTATTTATTTTTGGGACAGAGAGAGACAGAGCATGAACGGGGGAGGGGCAGAGAGAGAGGGAGACACAGAATCGGAAACAGGCTCCAGGCTCGGAGCCATCAACCCAGAGCCTGACGCGGGGCTCGAACTCACGGACCGCGAGATCGTGACCTGGCTGAAGTCGGACGCTTAACCGACTGCGCCACCCAGGCGCCCCGACTCTTGATCTCAGTTCAGGTTTTGATCTCAGGGTCATGAGTTCAGGCCCTGTGTTGGGCTCCACATCCTGGGTGTAAAGCCTACGTAAAAAAAAAATTTTTTTTCATCCTAACCCTAAACAAAATGTGAATATGCATAGGCCTTTGACCTGTCATTCTTAGAATTTTTCCTAACAATACAGATGCACACCCAAAAAAAAAAAAAAAAAAAAAAAAAAAAAGACATCATAAGGATATTTATTACAGCATGAAAAAAATGCAAACAATCCAAATTTCCATTAAATAATGTTTTTATCCATGTTATAGAATGTTAATCAGTCATTGGAAAACACAACAAGGCAGTCCTTGCTTTGAACAGTTGTGTAGGACCCTAAAAATCATACAAACTAAATTGCAAAGCAATGTAAAAAGGGAGGGAAATAGGATTGTTTTAAGACCTTTAAAATTGGTCAAACATCTAAAAATGAGAAAACTAACATTTACTTAGTACCTTATAATTTAAAAATATTAAAACATTGAGAATTCAGGTGTTTCATTCTTTTGTAAAAAATATTTAGCAAGAGTAATTTGAACAGTGCTGGTCTTCTTCTAGTCATATAACTTACCGCATGGAGTGACCAACTCTCCTATGCTTTGATGAATTACCACACTCCTTCCTACATTCAGATAAGCCTCCAGCACTTTATCCTTTGTATTTTCAGTGTCATGAAATATCTGCAAGAATTGCTGTAGTGTGAAACGTTTTTCTGTGGTCACTTCCTCTGAGACATCTTCATCCTTTCGATCACAATCCTTGTTTATCTCAGTAAGTTCATCCTTGCTAACTTCCTCTAGCTGCATATCTGGAGTTTCTCAAATAGGGCAATGTCACCATGGCCAGCTATTTTTTTGAAGTCTATTTATTTATTTTTGAGAGAGACAGAGACAGTGCCAGTTGGGGAGGAGCAGAGAGAGAGGGAGAGAGAAAGAATCCCAAGTAGGCTCCACACCATCAGTGCAGAGTCTGACACGGGAATCGAACTCACAAACCATGAGATCATGACCTGAGCCAAAACCAAGAGTCTGACACAACCGACTGAGCCACCCAGGTGCCCCCGACCAGCTATTTTTCCTATAACTCCATGTACATTCGATTCAGATTTCACTTATGGAGTTCTCTTTTTCTTTGCATAACTTTCATCTTTGTTGGCCAATTCCCTCTTTCAATTATCTGCCTTTGTAAAATGTCACATTACTTCATTAGAGGAAGACAAGGAGGAAACACAGCTACACACTTTGCTCTCTATAAGTGATATGATTGGTCACTGAACATGATGAACATCTGTTACTTGCGGAGTGATTTGTAGACTGGAGAGCTAGCAGTGTTTATGCAGTTACTCAGTTAATACACCATAATAACTGGAATTTGAACCAAGTTGTTAGAAGTCTGGTGTAATTTAACGGAACAGTGGTACCTGAAAGCTGTCTGTATCAGAGCCATGCCAAGCTAGGACTACATATATATATTCATTGTTATTTCAGTCTCTTTATGTAAGCTGGGCATTCTCTATTTTCCCCTTATCCCACTCACTGCCCTTCTCCGCTCATGCTGTGTACCCTGGGAGTCCAGCTTCTATGGACTGTGTCAACCAGGTACCCTTCTCAAAGGCTTCTAATTGGATTTGGTCTTTGGAAGGCACCAATAGGAGATTAGAAGGAAGGAGAAGAGAAAGGCCAGGATATTTATTTTCCTTCTCTGCTGGGCCACATTTTGGCCATGGCTGCTCTCCTCCCCGAAGGACACAGCTTGCACTGAGCAGAAGGTTACAGCACCCTGTGTATAGCCACAGCTTCTTCTCAGTTTCCAGTTAGTGTTGTCTCTACCCCTTCAGACACAGAGGCAGCAATAGCTTTCTATAGTTGCTGGTTCCAGGGTGCATCACCATCCCTTTCTGTTTTCTTTAAACTTCCCAAACCTTTGTTTTTGACCACTTCGCAAAGCTGTCTTTGAGCATATCACTCCTGAGTGTGCCGTATGTTTCCCACCAGGACCCTAACCTAGATACCATTTCACACTGTGTATGGAAAATTATATGTACATATCCAAATATGTGCATGCACTGACGGAGGTCTGAAAAGATATAAACGGTAACATCATTTTTAACCCTTTGCCTTTTTCCTATCTGCTTTTTAAGTAGGGGGGAAGACACCTGGGTGGCTCAGTTGATTGAGCGTCCAACTTCAGCTCAGGTCATGATCTAGAGGTTCATGAGTTCGAACTCCACATCAGGCTCACTGCTGTCAGCACAAAGCCCACTTCAGATCCTCTGTCCCCCTTTCTCTGCCCCTTCCCTGCTTGTACTCTGGCAAAAATAAATAAACATTAAAAAAAATAATAAGTAGGGGACGCCTGGGTAGCTCAGTCTGACTCTTGGTTTCAGCTCAGGTCATGATTTCACGGTTCCTCAGTTTGAGCCCCACATCAGGCTCCATGCTGACATTGCAGAGCCTGCTTGGGATTCTCTCTCTCTCTCTCTCTCTCTCTCTCTCTCTCTCTCTCTTTGCCCCTCCCCTGCTCTCTCTCTCTCTCTTTCTCTCTCTCTCTCTGTCTCAAATAAATAAACTTTAAAAAATCTCTATATATACATACATATGTATGTATACAGATATATAGATATAGGTATAGATATAGATACACACACATATATATATTATTTCAGCTTCAAAATAGTTATCCATTTTTCTAATTTAGTCATATCTTTATAGAAATAATTTTCAAATTAACATCTGGCATACCTTGGAGATACTGTGCATCCGTTCCAGACCACCACAATAAAGTGAATATCTCAATAAAGCAAGTCAAATGAATTATTTTGGTTTTTCAGTGCATATAAAAGTTATGTTTACACTATATTGTAGTCTGTTAAGTGTGTAATAGCATTATGTCTAAAATACCAATGTATATCCCTTCATTTAAAAGCACTTTGTTGGCCTGATGAGTGCAGTGAATGTGGAAGGCCATTTATCTGAGAAAAATAGCCTCAGTGTACACATAAAGTTTCACTCAGGTGAACAGCTTTGTGTCATTAATGTGGGAAATCTTTTAAGTGGAAGGCAACATTCATTCAACACCAGAGAATTCACACAGGAAAAGAGTCTTATGAGTGCAGTGAATGTGGGAAATCTTTTATCAGTCACACTGACCTTAGTTATCATCACAGAGTTCAGGCTGGACAAAGGCCTTAGGAGTGCTGTGAATGTGGGAAATCTTTCAGCAAAAACTCCAGGCTCATTCAACAACAGAAAGTATACAGTAGATCAAGTCCTTGTGAGTGATATTATGAAATGAATGTTTATGTTCACTAAAATTCGTATATTGAATTCCTATCCTCTAATGCAATAGGATTAGGTGAGGTCTATGGGAGGTAATTTGAATTACAATGGGTCATGAGTGTGGAGCCCTCATGAATGGGATTATTGTCCTCAGAAGAGTTCTGAGAAAGCTTGCCTCCTCTATAGATCATGTGAGGACCCCTTTAATCGTAGGTGTTGTATTTACTCTAAGGGGTGGCTCGTAAGAAGGATTGGGCTCTGCCAGCACAAAGTGGTGAACAGATTTCAATGCATCTCAAACTTACTGTGTCTCAAAAAAAATAATTGCAAGTAAATAATATATATGTACATAAATATATATGTACATATATACTCTCCAGCTTGGGCCTTAATTTGCATTATGACCCAAGACCTTTGTCATGGGCTGAATTGTGTATGCGAAATTCATATGTTGACTTTGTGGTCCCTGCCCCGTACTTCACAATGTGACTATAGTTAGATATAGAATGTTTAAAGAGATAATGAAGTTAAAATGAGGTTATCAGTATGGACTCTTACACAGCATGACTGGTGCCCTTATAAGAAGAGGAGATAAGGATATGGGCACAGAAGGATGATCATGTGAAGACAAGGGAATCTCCATCTACAAGCCAAAGAGAGAAGTCTGAGAAGAAACTAAGCCCGCTGATACCCTATGTCAGGTTTCTAGACTCCAGATTTGGGGGGAAATACATTTCTGTTGTCTAATAAAAAAAAAAAAAGTATTTTGTTGGTAAAAAGTGCTAATTAACCATCATCCCAGGTTTCAGCCAGTTGTCTTTTTGCCTGGTAGAGGGTCTTGTCTCCATGTTGATGCCTGCTGACTGATCAGGGTGGTGGTTGCTAAAGGTTGGGTTGGCTGTGGCAACTTCCTAAAATAAGACAACAATGAAGCTTGCTGCATCTGTTGACTCCTTCATGAACAATTTCTCTGTAGCATGCAACACTGCTTGATAATCTTTTACCCACAGTAGAACTTCTTTCAAAATTAGAATTAATCCTCTTAAACCTTGCCACCACTTTATCAACTAAATTAATATAATATCCTAAGTCCTTTGTTGTCATTTCAACAACCTTCATCAGGAGGAGATTCCATCTCATGAAACTACGTTCTTTGTTCATCCATAAGAAGGAATTCCTCATCCATTACATTTTTATCTTTAGAAGCAATTCTGCAGTTGATGACATAAGTTTCCCCTCAGTCATATTAACTTTGTTGATCTAACTGAACCATTAACCAGTGTTTTTTCTGATGTATTGGAAATAAAAATTAAAAAAAAAAATAGCAATTTAGTCACCTTCAGTCTCCACTTCTAATTCTAGTTCTCCTGCTATTTCCTCTAGTGAAGTTTGAACCTCTCAAAGTCATCCATGAGAGTTGGAATCAACTTCTTCCAAAGTCCTGTTTGTGATGATATTTTGACCACTTCCCATGAATCATGAATGTTCTTAATGGCATCTGGAATGGTGAATCCTTTTCAGGTTTTCAATTGTCTTTGCCCAGCTCCATCAGAGGAATCATCATCCATGGGAGCCACAGCCAATACCTGAAAGGTATTTCTTAAATAATAAGACTTGAAAGTCAAAATTAGTCCTTGATCCATGGTTTATAGACTGGATGTTGTGTTAGCAGACATGAAAACATTCATCTCATTGCACATCTCCATCAGAGCTCTTGGGTGACCAGCTGCATTGTCACTGAGCAGTAATAATTTTAAAGGAATCTTTTATCTGAGCAGTTGGTCTCAAACAGTGGGCTTAAAATAATCAATAAACCATGTTGTAAATAGACGTGTTTTCATCCAGGCTTTGTTGTTTATAGACCACAGACAGAGTAGCTTGAGCATAATTCGTAAGGGCCCTAGGATATTCAGAATGGTAAGTAAGCACTGGCTTAAACTTCACATCACCAGCTGCATTAGCTGCTAACATCAGCCTGTCCTCTGAAGCTTTGGAACCAGGCATTGACTTCTCTTTAGCTATGAAAGTCCTGGGTGGCATATTCTTTCAATAGAAGACTGTTTTGTCTACATTGAAAATCTGTTTAGTGTAATCCACGTTAGTAGTTACTTTAGGCTGATGTCCTACATAAGTTGCTGCTGCTTCTACATCAGTACTCACTGCTTCACCTTGCACTTTTATGTTACACAGATGGCTTCTTTTCTTACACCTCATGAGCCAACCTCTGCTAGCTTCCAACTTCTCTTCTGCAGCTTCCTCAACTCTCTCAGAATTGAAGAGAGCTAGGAGCGGGCACCTGGGTGGCTCAGTCGGTTGAGCATCAGGTCATGCTCAGGTCATGATCTTATGGTTCATGGGTTCAAGCCCCATATTGGGCTCATTGCTGTCAGCATGGAGCCTGCTTCAGATCCTCTAACCGCCCCCCCACCCCCACCCCTGCTCTGCCCTTCTCCCCTGCTCTCAAAAATAAATAAACGTTAGGGGGAAAAAGTATTAAAGAGAGCTAGAGCCTTGCCCTGGTTTAAGCTTTGGTTAAGGAAGTGTTGTGGTTGCTTTGATCTATCCAGACCACTAGAACTTTATGCATATCAGCAATAAGGCTGTTTCGCTTTCGTGTCATTTAGGTATTGTTCACTGGGGTAGCACTCTTAATTTCTTTCAAGAACTTTTCCTTCACATTTACAACTTGGCTAACTCTTTGGCACAAGAGGCCCAACTTTCAGCCTATCTCAGCTTTTAACATGCCATCCTCACTAAGCTTAATCATTCCAGCATTGGATTTAGAGTGAGAGATGTGTGACTCTTCCTTTCACTTGAACACTTGGATGCCATTGTAGGGTTATTAATTGGCCTAATTTCAATATTGTTGTGTTTCAGGGAATAGGGAGGCCCAAGGAGAGGTAGAGAGATGGGGGAATGGCTGGTAGATGGAACAGTCAGAACACACACATTTGTCAATTAAGTTCACCATCGTATGGGCATGGTTTGTGGTGCCACAAAACAATTACAATTATAATAACATCAAAGATCACTGATCACAGATCACCACCACAAATATAACAATAATGAAAAAGGTTAAAATACTAATTTCAAAATTCTGTTGTTGTTTTTTTTGCCATAACAAGGCAAGCAGACATGGTGAGGTTAAACATATATACAAAATGGATTTTGAAAATGTGCATGTGACTGTCATTTCAAATACTAAAGGTTCTGTTTTTTTGTGTGGTTTTTTTTTTCATTTTTATTTTAAGGTGATAGGAAAGAAAAGCACTTCTTGAATTTTTTCATTTTTTAATTTCTTTTTAATATTTATTTTTGAGAGAGAGAGAGAAACAGAGCATGAGCAGGGGAGGGGCAGAGAGAGAGAAAGACACAGAATCTGAAGCAGGTTCCAGGCTCCGAGCTGTCAGCACAGAGCCCAATGCGGGGCTTGAACTCACAAACTGCAAGATCATGACCTGAGCTAAAGTTGGACGCCCAACAAACTGAGCCAGCCAGCTGACCCTCTTGAATGTTTTTAAAGAAACCTATCATTGAAGAGCATCCTAAAAGATCTGCTCACTGGGATTCCTTCCTTTTGCCCTGACAGTTACTACAGCAGTACTTGCAGAAGGCACTGTGCTACATTCACGACTGTGGATTAAAGAGAGATTTCCTCCATAACATTTTTATAATTGCCCCACTTTTTATAAGACATCGAAAATTGTAATAATAGTAGTAATAGTAATAATAATATCCTAGTTTATTTTTACTTTCTAAGTCCAAAATACATGGAACTAATAACTCTTTTTTTTTTTAAATAATAACTCTTAACAGACTACTTCACAGAATACTTTTCTGACCCATCTACATGGAATGCTGTCAGGTGTGAGTAGTGCTTACAACAGGAGAGTCTCTTCACTAGGTCCAGGCTGTGGTTCAAGTAGCAGAATGTATGGTTCTAATAGTATCAGTGATGGGAAAAGTTGCCTGAGGATTTTATAGGAGGTCTCAATAGGAGAGTCAAACATAATCCCCGCAGCTTCTGGAGCAATACTATGCCACCTGCAGCAAAAACTATACACCATTCAGTAAATAGCCCCTGGCTTGCTACAGGGCCCTGGTGGAGATAGAGCACCTGGCTACAGGACATTAAGTAACATGTGGCTAGACCTTCCCATTATGTGCTGGGTTCTGTCAGATCCACCAAATTATAAGGGTCAAAAGCAATCCATCACAAACTCAACACCCAAAAAACAAATAATCCAGTGAAGAAATGGGCAAAAGACATGAATAGACACTTCTCCAAAGAAGACATCCAGATAGCCAACCAACACATGAAAAAATGCTCAACATCACTTATCATCAGGGAACTACAAATCAAAACCACAATGAGATACCACCTTACACCTGTCAGAATGGCTAACATTAACAACTCAGGCAACAACAGATGTTGGCAAGGATATGGAGAAAGAGGATCTCTTTTGCATTTTTGGTGGGAATGCAAGCTGGTGCAGCCACTCTGGAAAACAGTATGGAGGTTTCTCAAAAAACTAAAAATAGAACTACCCTATGACCCAGCAATTGCACTACTAGGCATTTATCCAAGGGATACAGGTGTGCTGTTTCGAAGTGACACATGCGCCCCCATGTTTATAGCAGCACTATCAACAATAGCCAAAGTATGGAAAGAGCCCAAATGTCCATCGATGGATGGATGGATAAAGAAAATGTGGTGTGTGTATATATATATATATATATATATATATATATATATATATATATATATATATATAATGGAGTATTACTCAGCAATCAAAAAGAATGAAATCTTGTCATTTGCAACTACGTGGATGGAACTGGAGGGTATTATGCTAAGTGAAATTAGTCAGAGAAAGACAAAAATCATATGACTTCACTCATATGAGGACTTTAAGAGACAAAACAGATGAACGTAGGGAAGGGAGACAAAAATAATATAAAAACAGGGAGGGGGACAAAACAGAAGAGACTCTTAAATACAGAGAACAAACAGAGGGTTACTGGAGGGGTGTGGGAGGCAGGATGGGCTAAATGGGTAAGGGGCATTAAGGAATCTACTGAAATCATTGCTTCACTATATACTAACTAATTTGGATGTAAATTTTAAAAAATAAAAAATAAACTTAAATAAAAAAAAAGCAATCCGTCATAAGATAGTGATTGGCATCTGGGACTGGACATGAATAGAAAAAGGCGCAAGTAAGTCAGATAATCAGGATAATCTGATGGGGTAGATGAGGAAAGAAGATTCTTAAGACCAGTTAGCAGAGGAGAAAAGGAACATCTTAGTTAATGGTTGGGCTGACTTGACAGGTAACTACTGTTGTACACTACTACCACTCAAGGGTAGACTTAAAGGATTTGAGATCCTCCCAGTGGACAGTGCCTCTGGCTATCTGTTTTGTGTAGAAAAAGAAGTGGTCCCAGGTAAAGCTATGCATTCATTTACAGGTAAAGGAAATGGCTATGCTGATTAGTTGGAGGCTGGGAAAGAGGAAGATTGGAAATTGGGAATAAGGAGATTTATAGAAAATGCATATGCACAAAATGTAAAGACCTTAGTGTCATAAGTTAATGCCCATCAGAGAAAAATCACCATGGAAGAGGCATTGGTATACAGAGTGACTGGGCCAGTTGATGTAAGCCAGCTTCTGTCATCAGCCACTGCAAGACTGGCACAATAGGCTCTTGAAAGAGTAATCAGGTGACAGAGATAGCGTATGTTGCCCCAGTATGAGTTTCCACACATCAAAGCTGATCTAATTACTCTCACTGCTAAATGTCATATCTGTCAGTGACAGAAATCAGTGCTGAGCCCCAGTATGGCACCATCTCTTGAGGAAACCAACCATTCACTTTTTAGCACATTGATTACACTGGACCCTTCTACCCTAGAAAGGTCAGCAATTCATCTTGACTTGACTCAACACATACTTATGGTATAGGTTTTCCTTCTCTCCCCTCCTCTCCTCTTCCCCCCTGCCCCGCTTTCCCTCCCCTCCCCTCCCCTTCCTTTTCCTTTCCATAAAGCCTCATCTAGTAGCAATATCCAGCAGCTTACAAATTTTGACCTACCAACATGGAATCCTATACTACAACTCATACTAAGATTCCCACTTTATAGCACAGCAGTAGGCAAATTACCATGGGGTCTACTGATTGAGGAGTCCAGCTCCGGGTTAAAAATCTATTTGTGATCTTTCAGGCCTGGCCATAGGTAAGTATGAAGGCTTTACCTGGAAGGCCTCATAGGGGAAAGGTGCCCTCCCCACACCAGACTGGTACACAGCCAATGCATCACAATCTCAGAAGAGATGAAGTCAAGGACTCAGACCCCTTTGGCTGGTCATAGTCTTCACATATTTACATTCCTAAACTTCATTCTTAGGTTTTTCTATCTGAAGCCTTGGGCAGAAGTCTTCTTCAGGTCTGTTGAGATCTCCTTATAGAAGAGAGGAAGGTGAAACCTTGAAGACATTTTTTTCCCACACTACCTCAGTACTTTCCCCTTCATTCTACCCTCCACCTCAGTGTCCATAAAACCACTGTAGCCTTTTGTTCAAGGCTCCCTCAACAGTGAGATGACCCCCACATCTGCACTGATCCACCTAACCCTCCACTACTCATTAGTCCATGTGGGAAGTGCAACAGAGAAGTCTTTGCTTTTTCCATTTTTAGTAACTTGCTAAAAGCAGTAAGGGATTTAAGACTTTCATTTTGGGCTAGCTGCCTGAATCAGCTATTCAGACACTTGACAGCTCAGCTCCATGCACCCCCATGTATCCATCACCTAGTCCTATCTTGGACCTATAAGCCCACCATCCATCTCTCCTGATGCCAAATTATTCAGGAACAAATTTCTGACATCATATAATTTCTTTTGTAAATAGTCCAGTATGTATCTTTAAGCTAGGCATATATATGTGTGTTCATTTTTTAATGAAGTGCTTTCATTTTATAATCTTTTAAAAATATGTTTTCATCAAAATCTGGGAGCTGAAGATTTAGGTCATTCAAAGTCTGGGAAATGTCCACCATTTAACCCACTAAGCAAAGCCCATCCTCATTTTATATCAGCTTAATATGGGGTGCCTGGGTGGCTCAGTCGGTTAACCGTCCAACTTTGGCTCAGGTCATGATCTCATGGTCTGTGGGTTTGAGCCCAGTATTGGGCTCTGTGCTGACAGCTCAGAGCCTGGAGCCTGCTTCATATTCTGTGTCTCCTGCTCTGTCTTTGCCCCTCCCCTGCTCACATGCTGTCTCTCTCTCAAAATAAATATTAAAAAAAATTAAAAAGTAAAAAAATAATAAGTCAGCTTAATCATACTTACTGTTTGTTAGAAAAAATACAACTTCATTTTTCAATTCAGACATGTTAGTACTTGTTTCAAGAAATAGTCTAAAAACCACTGGGAAACAAAATATGGAATACAATTTATAAAACTTATGATTAAAAGCAGTCAAATCAATATTAAAATAACATAGATACAATGTCACTAACATACCCATTTTTATAAAAGCTATAAAAACAACAATAAATTTGTATGCAGTTTCTCATTCTTTTAATTTATAATAATACAATGTAAGGTATAGTTTAAATAAATTATGGGGTGCCTGGGTGGCTCAGTTTGTTAAGCGTCCGACTTCAGCTCAGGTCACGATCTCGTGGTCCGCGAGTTCGAGCCCCGCGTGGGGCTCTGGGCTGATGGCTCAGAGCCTGGAGCTTGCTTCCGATTCTGTGTCTCCCTCTCTCTCTGCCCCTCCCCTGTTCATGCTGTGTCTCTCTCTGTCTCAAAAATAAATAAACGTTAAATAAATAAATTATGAAATGAGAAGTATGACAGTTTTAAATATTTTTTCAGTAACTCTTTGTGTGTGTATAATTCTGACTTTTAGCTTTGGGGAAAAATTAAATAAGTATTACATAAAAATAGCTAAAACTGCCATCATTCACACTGCTACTTTTGATAGACATCATGTTCAAACTTCTCATATGTAAGTAACTAAAGAGAAAGGCAAATGACTAAAAAGACATTTCATCAAGTACTGCTGAAACCTAATTGGTCAGTAGCTAGCATAAAATTTTTTTTATTTTATTAGTAAGAAGTAGGATATATTATATATTTTTTAAAATTTTTTAATGTTTATTCTTGAGAGAGAGAGAGACATAGAGCACAAGTGGGGGAGGGGCAGAGAGAGACGGAGACACAAAATCTGAAACAGACTTCAGGCTCCAAGCTTGTCAGCACAGAGCCCAACACGGAGCTCAAACCCACGAACTGTGAGATCATGACCTGAGCTGAAGTCGGATGCTTAACCGACTGAGCCACCCAGGCACCCCTGGATATATTACATATTTTATAAGATGGGGATTGACTATGTTTGAAAGAAAATTTATGTTTGATATTTTCATATGTTTGATAAATATCTTATTGAATAATGCACATCAGCTAAAATAAATCACATAAAAATTTAATCTGCTAGTTTTATTCATGGTAAATTAAAGTATTGGTAAACCAGGAAAAGATTACAGTTAGATTTAAAAGAACCAGCATCATTAATCTGCTCTGCTACAGCTGTTTGAAGGAAGATTCCTTCCCAGCCAAAGATATGTCTCAGGAAAAATAGCCCTTTTTAACTGAAATATAGTTGACATCCAATGTTATATTAGTTTCAAGTGTACAACATAGTGATTCAACAATTGTATACATTACTCAGTGCTCACCACAATAAGTACAGTCACCATTTGTCACCATCTGTTATTACAATTTTATTGACTATATTTCCTATGCTGTACTCTCATCTCAATGATTTATTTATAGCTGGTAGTTTGTACCTCTTGATCCCCTTCACCTGTTTCACCCATCCCCCCCTACCTCCTTCCCCTCTGGCAATCATCAGTTCTTTGTATTTACGATTCTGTTTCTGTTCGTTCATTTGTTTTGTTTTTTGGATTCCACTTATAAGTAAAAGCATCTGGTATTTGTCTTTACCTGACTTATTTCACTTCACATAATAAACTCTGGGTCCATTCATGTTGTCACAAATGGCAAGATCTCATTCTTTTTTATTACTGAGTAATATTCCAATAACCTATATCTTTTAGAGATTCATTCTGAAATATCTACATATGAAATGATATTATATCTAGGATTTGTAAAATTATAAAAGAGTGGTGAGAACCATACTTTACCTCTGTGGTCTTCCTTCCCAAACCCATAACCACAGTTTAACCATGCCAAACATATCAGACAAATCCCACCTGAGGAATGTTTTGCAAAATATCTTAGCAGTATACCTCAAAACTATCAAAGCCATCAAAACCAAGGAAAGTTTAAGAAATTGTCACAGACGAGGGGCGCTCAGTCGTTAAGTGTCGGACTTCGGCTCAGGTCATGATCTCGCGGCCTGTGAGTTCGAGCCCCGTGTCGGGCTCTGTGCTGACAGCTCAGAGCCCGGAGCCTGTTTCAGATTATGTGTCTCCCTCACTCTGACTCTCCCTCATTCATTCTCTGTCTCAAAAATAAATAAATGTTAAAAAAAAAATTTTTTTTTTAAAGAAATTGTCACAGACGAGAGGAGTCTAAGGAGACATGATAACTCCATGTAATGTGGTATCCTGGATGGAATCCCAGAAGAGAAAAAGGACATTAGGGGGAAACTAGCAAAATCCATAAAAAGTATGTAGTTTAGCTACTAGTACTGTGCCAAAGTTGGTTCTTTAAAAAGTTATTTAAAAAGTTGGTTCTTTAAAGTAAGATGTTACCAATAGGGAAAAATGGGCATTGAATATGTAAGAACCCAGTATTATCTTTTGCAATTTTTAGTAAATCTAAGACCGTTCTAAAACAGATTTTTAAAAAAATATAATAGTAATAATGAAGAAGGAAAAGTAGAGAGGTGTGTGATTGGAGCAGGAATGGCCACATGTTGATGGTTATTGCAGCTTATAATGGAAGTCCATTATACTATTCTGTGTACATTTGTTTATGTTTAAAATTCTCTTTAGTAAGAAGGTAAAAATAGATATGTATGTTGTACTGGGGGTCCACAAAAGCATCCTCAGTTTTGATAATTTGCTAGGAATGCTCACAGGACTCAGCATATGATTATACTCACAGCTACCATTTATTGCAGCAAAAGGATAGAAAATAAAATGAGCAAAGAGAAAATGCACATGGAGCAGTCCAAAGGAGACCAAACACAAACATCCCAGAGTCCTCTTCCTATGGAGTCATATAGAATGCATTTAATTCTGCCCCAGCATCAAACTGTAACAATGAATGTCACACTGTCTACCAGGGAAGCTCATTAAAGAATCTCAGAGTTTTTACTGGGAGCAGGTCACACAGGCACCCTCTACCTAGCACATATCAAGATTCCAGTTTTTAGAACAAATTCAGCACAAACCAAATTGTTTGCACAAACATTTTAGGCATAGTGAGCCATCCTTTTCATTTAGGGAAAGTGTCTTATCAGTGTAGGAAACTTTTACCAGTCAAGTTCCCAAATGCCAGCCAAAGGCTAACCTTGCAAGCACGCCTTTCTAAGGATAGCAGTCTCAGACCTAAACACACACACACACACACACACACACACACACGGGCATACAACTCTCTGAGATATAGCACAGAGATGTTTCATAACCCACACCCTCCTCCTGCTATGGAAGGTGTCCCCACAACCCTCACTTGGAGACCTGAGCTACTATTCTGGGTCAGACGTGCATGTCTGAGGGAAGAAGGGAGGATCTGTGAGTTGTGGAATGCTGAGAAGAGGAAATCCCAATTCTCTGAGCGAGCCTCGTTCCAAATTAGCCTGGAACTCTGCACTCTTTTTCCTTGCTTTTTTCCTTCTGTACATGAGACTAAAGCTCTGAGAAATTGACGCTGAGGATAGAAGAGAAAGAGAAGGGCAGAAAGGAAAAATGGTAAAGAAAGATGAGAACTTTGGAGAGGAAGAGACACAGTTGGGTCAGCAAACTGCCCTGGTTATCTTCTGAATCCATTCTTAGTGCATGAGGGTTATGATTGTCCCGTAGCACAGTGAGTCTGAGGCTCCTAAAATGCATGCAAGTGGTGATGTCCAGAATCTGGAGCTTGTGAAGAGCTGAGGGATACAGGGCCACAATGGTTCCCAATCCCCTTCAAATGAGGTAATACATACAGTCTCAGATACACTGCAGTACATCATCAGCAATGGACTGTTTTGTTAAATCTGGTATGTGAAGAGTGTATCTGGGGGGGGGGGGGGGGGGGGCTGATGTTAAAGTAATTACTATAACTTCTGTCACCCTGTTTGGCTTTAAGAAAAAATTTTTTCATGTGTGGAAACCTCAAGAAGGAAATGGTCCAGGCTTCTCTTAATCTCTTACAGGCCAAAGAATCCCAGTTGGTGATACACAAGGTAGAAGTCATCAGCACCCAGAAGCTATGATGATGAGGGATAGAAGCAGAAAAATGTTCACCTTTAGTCTAGAAGGCTGACCTATAGCCTGTATAGTTCTGATAAGGATCAAATACTTGCTGGTTGCTACATTTTTAATATAGAAAGAGAGAAATCTTGTGAAAGTAGTTTTACAAGTAGAAATTCGAAGAAAACAGTAATGATCTAATACTCCCTGCACGTCCCCTCCTCCCCCTTGAACACTATATAACCACCAGCTTTCATACAGCAAAGGTGCAGGTCTTTCTACCCACAGGTCCTGTCCTTAAAATTGCTAAGTTGCACTGTAAAACCTCTCAAGAATTCCTTCTTGACAGGGCTCGCTCAACAATCCCACAACAGGAGTGAAGAGGGTCGCCCAACAGAGTTTCAGGAGAAATGAAGGCTCTGGGACCAGACCACTTCAGGAACTCACTAAAGAAGAGGCACCAACAATAGATGGCTAACCAAGAATAGCCAAAGAGATGGGAAAAAAGCAAGTGGAAGGAAGTGGGGTAAAGACGGCCTGAGAGGGAGTAAAGAAAATCAAGAGGGCGCAAGCCAACAGTTCTGTTTAAGAGGGGAATTAACCACAGTAACTGCCAAACTCCGTACCTGGTACTACGTCTGTATCTCTTTGGGCTCTTGCACAGTTATATTTCCTCCACTTACAACGGCTCAAGCAGGTCTGAATCTTACTCATTTTTCTCCTCCATAGAGCTTTATGTCTACTGCTCAATTAATATCAGTGAAATGATATGAAAAACATGTGAAAAGCCACCGGAACACGGATCCCACTCGTAAATCTGTTGCAGAAACCAAATTGCCAGCGACAAGACCACACTACGCAGGCGCAAAGGCAGAACCCGCTGGCTTCCTCCCGGTCTTTGCATTTGGCGCGAAATCCCGGCTCTGTGGGCTGGACTAATGCAGAAGCCACGCTCATTGGGCAGGTTTGGCGCGAAATCCTAGAGTTCCTGCGCCACGATTGGTTCCGGCAATCCCTGTGGGCGAGGGGGCGGGCGGTAGCGGCGGCGGCGCGCGCAAAGTGGTGGCGTCTGTGGTGAAGTGATTGGTAGTGGTGGAGCGTGGCGGTGGCGGCCCCTTAGCACTGAACAGCCATGGACCTCGCGGCGGCAGCGGAGCCGGGCGCCGGCAGCCAGCACCTGGAAGTCCGCGATGAGGTGGCGGAGAAATGCCAGAAACTGTTCCTGGATTTCTTGGAGGAGTAAGTCCGCGGGCGCCCCTTCCTCGCGGAACTTCCCCGAGCTGCCCCTGTCCGCTTCCGGAGCCCGGGAGCCCGCCGACTCGCGGCTCCCAGGGCCGGGCTGGGCCCTAGGGCCGGCGCATGTTGGGGGGGAACCGGGGGCCCGCGCGCCTTGCAGAGAGTCCTATTCCCCACTCGGGGTTTAGCCAGGTCGCCGCGAGCGGTAAAATCCCATCTTGAGCCCTTCCTCAAACTGCCAGTGCCGTGGGTATGCGCAGCGCTTTGGTCCCGTCGTTCAGTCCTCACAACCTGTAAGGCTGGTGATCCCGTCGCCCCTGGTTACCTGAGCGGAAACGGAGGCTCCGGGAGCATAAGTAGTAGCAAGACCGAGTGGGGGCCCCTGCAGAGTCCTGATGGGACCGGGCACCCAGGCCTCTGGTGTTGGGGGCGCCGAGGGCCCGGGCTGCCTTTGGAGCCCATGGAGATAAAGGCACTCGAGTGAACCCTGAGGGCAGACAGATGCTCGGGTGAGCCCTGACCTGCTTCAAAGTGTCTGAGCGTATTCCCCTCCTTCCCTCCATCCTTCCGTTTCCTTCCACCGCAAGCCCCCGACCCGCACATACTTTTTTTTTTTTTTTTTTTTTTTTTTTTAAATTGCCTTCTAGGCTCCTGGCCTCTCGTAATCCCCCACTGCCTGGGTTTCCGCCTCTGCTGCCAGTTACTTCGTGCAGATGTATTACTTCTTTCCTTAAGAGGATGGACCTTGGAATGTCTTGTGAAATTTTTTTTAATTGTAAAATATACATAAAACTTACCATTTAACCTTGTTTAAGTGTAGAGTTCGGTGTCATTAAGTATGAATATGCACTTTGTTAAGCAACTGCCCCCACCATCCAACGACTGAACTCTGGTCTTCCCGAACTGAAACTCTGCAGCCACTAAACAGTTAACTCCCCATTCCCCGCCGCCCCCCGCCCCGCCCCAGCACCTGGCAACCACCATTCTACTTAACCATGACTTTCACTGTTCTAGTTACCTCGTGTACTTGGAGCTATACTTGGGGTATTTGGCCTTTTGTGACCAATTTATTTTACTTACCATAATGTCTTCAAGGTTCATCCACGTGTACAGCATTGTGTCGGGATTTCTTTTTAAGGCTGAATAATACTTCACTGTATGCATATACCACTTTTTGTCCATTCATCCATCCATGGACATTTGGGTTGTTTCCACACTTTTATTATTGTGCATAATTCTGCCATCTCATGAAATTCTGATACATTTGAAACCATAATTTATATCCCCCGTCTTTAGCATTGTTATTCTCTGCCTGACAGCTATTCATCTTTCAAAGCACAGCTAAAGACTCATACCTCCTTTGTGAAACTCTGTAAATCTTTCAGGCAGCACCAATCCTTTCTTCCCTTATGCTCGTAAGGTGCCATTTTCCATTATCTCTGGTAATGAAACTTACTGTGTCTTTACCTGTCAGCCACTTCCGTCTTGAATGTAAATCCCATCCTTAACCCCACCTAGCCACCACACCACATTACAAAAGTCCTCAATTAATGTTTCATTTTAATGAAGAATATGATTGCCTTAACTGCCTTGCAGTTTACCATACAGCTGGATGCTGGGGATAATAATGAATGAGAGAAATAAATCACTCTGTTTGGGTGGGGGTGGGGGGGTGTTAACTCCCCCTCAGAATTCCAACTTTGATTTGCCCTTGTTTATGGAGTAAAGTCTCAAATTCTTCACAGCTCCTCTTCCCAGTTTCATCTTCCACAACCAGCCTGTCATCTCTGTATTCCTCTACCTTTTCTGACATTGCCACTTGAAAACATCTATAGTGAGTCTAACCACTACTGGAGTTTTTTTGGTGTTTGTGTTTGCTTTGTTTTCTTTCAAATTCTAAACATCTTTCAAGGCTGAATTCCAATGTCCTCTTTTTTTAAATTTTTTTTTAACGTTTATTTATTTATGAGAGATCAAGAGAGACAAAGCGTGAGTGGGTGAGGGGCAGAGAGAAAGGGAGACACAGAATCCAAAGCAGGCTCCAGGCTCTGAGCTGTCAGCACAGGGCCCGACGTGGGGCTCAAACCCACAAACCATGGGATCATGACCTGAGCCAAAGTCAGATGCTTAACCAACTGAGCCACCCAGGTGCCCCTCCAATGTCATCTTTTAAATGCTTGAAGCCTTTCTGGATGTTCTTGTTGGGCAGAATTATTTATAATCCCACACCACATTTTTTGTATCTCCTTTTTTTTTTTTTTTGTTAAAGGAACGCTTAACATGAGATCTACCCTCTTAACAAATTTTTAACTATGCAATACATTATCATTGACTGTAAATACAATGTTATACAGTAGATCTCTTAAAGCTTATTCAGTCTCACTTGACTTGCTTAGTAACTCCACATTTTCCTCCCTTGCTCTAGCTTCTGGCAGCCATCATTCCACTATTTAATTAATTAATTAATTAAAGTAAGCTCTGCACCAACCTGGGGCTTGAGCTCCCTGCCCTGAGATCAAGAGTCACATGCTCTACCAACTGAGCCCACCAGCCACCCTCATTCCACTTTGATTCTATAAATTTGACTATTTAGTTACTTCATATAGGTAGGATCATGCAGTATTTATCTTTCTATGATTGGCGTATTTCATTTTGTGTAATGTCCTCAGGGTTTATCAATGTTGACATGTATAGCAGAATTTACTTTTTAAGACTGAGTAGTGTTCCGTTGTATATGTATACATTTTCTTTACTCATTTGTCATGGACATTTAGGTTCTCTTGCTACCTCTTTAATAGGAGGGTATGATCCTATGATCATGTCAGTCCTAGGGCAGGAACAACACTGTCATATTTAGCTTTAAGTATCTCTGGTGTAATGCTTTGCAGATAGATGTTCAGTAAATATTGGACAACTAGGTATGCTGTATTTGAAGAAGGAATTGATTTTTGGTTCCAAGTGAATCTGCATTTATGTTAAAAGGACAAAAAGCAAAAATGGTGGTGGTAATCCTTAATTTTGTGTGTATATGTTTCTGTTTTTCTGAGGACTTGGGCATTGAAGCACCTCATTTCTGTATTTTTATTCATGTTCTTAAATCAACAACTAGTCTGTCAGTTTTCTCTACAGAAATTGAATCTTTGGATTTCAAACTGCATTTCTTCATTTAATATTTTCCAATCTTAACTATATACAACAATAATAAAAGGATAGTTGGCATTTTTTTATTAGAAAATATTGGGGCGCCTGGATGGCGCAGTCGGTTAAGCGTCCGACTTCAGCCAGGTCACGATCTCGCGGTCCGTGAGTTCGAGCCCCGCGTCAGGCTCTGGGCTGATGGCTCGGAGCCTGGAGCCTGTTTCCGATTCTGTGTCTCCCTCTCTCTCTGCCCCTCCCCCGTTCATGCTCTGTCTCTCTCTGTCCCAAAAATAATAAAATTTAAAAAAAAAAAAAAAAAAAAAAAAAAAGAAAATATTAAATGAAGAAATGCAGTTTAGGCCTAGTTTTTCTGTGTTCTGGGCTCTGTGCAAAGCATTTACAGGCTTTCTCTCATTTAAACTTCATAGTAATCTTATGAGATAAATGGCGTCTTAATTTTTTTTTTTTTTCAGAAAGGTGGGATAAGTACTTGCCCATGTTATGCACTTAGTGAAATGAGCCTGTCTGACCCTAAAGCTGATGGTCATTTTAACTGATACACCGACTTATCAGGCATTTGGATTCTTCTTTTTACTGCATAATTCTTCAATTTAATAGGACTTGTGTGTATCTACAGGTTCCAGAACAGTGATGGAGAAATTAAGTACTTGCAATTAGCAGAGGAGCTCATTCGTCCTGAGAGAAACACATTGGTTGTGAGTTTTGTGGACCTGGAGCAATTTAATCAACAACTTTCTACCACCATTCAAGAGGAGTTCTATAGGTATGTTATATTAATCTTCTTTACTTTAAATAGGCATGGAACCTGTGAAGCCAGCTCTTCTAGGACTGGAAGTACTCATTTGTGAGGCAGAAGGAGAGGCCCTTTGATACAGCCAGTGGTCATTTTAGTATTGCTCTGAACAAATTTAGGTCTTTGTGGAGCTGAATATTTGACACGTCCAAATGTTGAAAACCTTTGCTTTCTATGTAGTTTTCCTAAGTTTTCAGAGGATCGCTTACTTTCTGTCAGGCATTCAGTGCTCTTGGTCTGTCATTCATTTAATTCTTTCCCTTGCCCCTAGGAGTAGGTATTTTGAGAAAGTGTGTGGATCCTGTTCTTGGTCAGCGGTGTCTTTAAAGAAATGACATTGTTGTTCTTAAAGGTTAATTTTCTTCTGATTATAAAAGTAATGTGTATGTTGTAGGAAATAGAGAAAGTAGAGATGAGTAGAGGGAATACATATGTAATTCCACCATCCATAGATAACCATCATGAGCAGGTCTGCAAATATGGAATTTCCTAAGGATCTTCTGGCACGTTTTGTTGTATTTCTAGGTGTATGTAACTATTGAGATCATATTGTAGACACAGTCTCCTGCCATTTCACATAACAGTATAACATTTTTCCATGTCATATAAAATCTTTTGAAAACATTTCTTTGAATGTTTATTTTTGATAGAGCACGAGATGGGGAGGGGCAGAGGCGGAGAGTGGGGGGACAGAGGATCCGCAGCAGGCTCTGTGCTGACAGCACAGAGATGGGGGCTTGAACTCACAAACTGTGAGATCATGACCTGAGCTTAAGTTGGACGCTTAGCTTACTGAGCCACCTAGGCGCCACTTGAAAGCATTAAAAAAAAAAAATTTTTTTTTTTAATGTTTACTTATTTTTGAGAGAGGGAGAGACAGAGCGTGAGTAGGGGAGGGGCAGAGAGAGAGGGAGACACAGAATTTGCAGTAGGCTCCAGGCTCTGAGCTGTCAGCACAGAGCCCGATGCGGGGCTCGAACTCACAAACCATGAGATGATGGCCTGGGCCAAAGTCGGATGCCCAACTGACTGAGCCACCCCGATGCCCCTATTTTTAATTGCTGTATAAAGCAAGAAACATCTTTTTACATAAATCTTTGTCAGCATTTAGATTAAACAGATGTGAATATATATAAATAAAACCAGGTTAAAATAAACATTGTGGACAGTTGTGAAAGAAAATTAAGACCCAGGAATAAGGAGAGACAGCCCCATTCCTTTACATGGTAGGCTGGGAGATGGAATACCTGTTTCAATGTTTCTAGCCATTCCAATCATCAAGAATGGTTGGGGGTGATAAGCAGCAGATTTTATTGTGAGAATAACACACCAGAAAAAGTTGTGAGGGAGGTAGAAAGTCCGGGCTGGTAGTAGAAACACCTCTACTCATACCTCGTACATAGGCTATGCAGCAGTTCTGTCTCCTAAAAGTAGCTCATTTTTCAGGGGTGCCTGCATAGCTCATTTGGTTAAACATGCAACGCTTTTTTAAAATTTTTTATTTATTTTGTGTTTGTTTATTTTTGAGAGCGAGCACGAGCAGGGGACAGACAGAGAGGAAGACAGAATTTTAAGTGGACTCTGCTGACAGCAGAGCACCTGACATGGGGCTCAAACTTATGAACCATGAGATCATGACCTGAGCCAAAGTGAGCCACTTAACCAACTGAGCCACCCAGGTTCCCAGAAGCATCCAATTCTTGATCTCGGCTCAGGTCATTATCTCACCATTTGCGAGATTGAGCCCCACATTGGGCTCTGTGCTGACAGTATGGAGCCTGCTTGGAATTCTCTTTGCCCCTCCCTTGTTTGCGCACATGTGCAACTCTCTCTCTCTCTCTCTCTCTCAAAATAAATAAACATGAAAGGAAGGGAGGGAGGGAAGGAAGGAAGGAAGGAAAGAAAGAGAAAAAGAAAGAAAGAAAGAAAGAAAGAAAGAAAGAAAGAAAGAAAAAGGAAGAAGCTTATTTTTCAGAGGACTTCAGATCCCACTATTGAAACAAACCAAGCTGCAACAGCTACTGGGAACCTACCTCAAGAGGACATACACACTTCAGTCTAACCAGTCAAGTGGATTGTTAGTGCCAGTTTGCTCTCATGTCCATAACATATTGCTCCTCTCGTCCATTTTTCAATCAAGAATTAAACCTAGAAAAATATACTAGGCCTTGACACCAAACGGGAGGCTGTGTTGCTAGATTGTAAACCACCAAGATTGTTTAGGTATAGTCATCTTGGACAGAGGAGTGGCCTGTACTGTGGGTGCCAAATGATTATTTAAAGATACTAGATGGGAATGCAAGCTGGTGCAGCCACTCTGGAAAACAGTATGGAGGTTCCTCAAAAAACTAAAAATAGAAGTACCCTACGACCCAGCAATTGCTCTACTAGGCATTTATCCAAGGGATACAGGTGTGTTGTTTCGAAGGGACACATACACCCCCATGTTTATAGCAGCACTATCAACAATAGCCAAAGTATGGAAAGAGCCCAAATGTCCACTGATGGATGAATGGATAAAGAAGATGTGTTATATATATACAATGGAGTATTAGTTGGCAATCAAAAAGAGTGAAATCTTGCCATTTGCAACTACGTGGATGGAACGTGGATCCATGTGGATCCTCTACGTGGATACTAGAGGGTATTATGCTAAGTGAAATTATTCAGAGAAAGACAGAAATCCTATGACTTCACTCATATAAGGACTTTAAGAGACAAAACAGATGAACGTAAGGGAAGGGAAACAAAAATAATATAAAAACAGGGAGGGGGACAAAACAGAAGAGACTCATAAATATGGAGAACAAACTGAAGGTTACTGGAGGGGTTGTGGGAGTCGGGGATGAGCTAAATGGGTAAGGGGCACTAAGGAATCTACTCCTGAAATCATTGTTGCACTATATGCTAACTAATTTGGATGTAAATTTAAGAAAATAAAAAATAAAGCAAGTTAAGGGAAAAAAAAGAATACTAGATTATAAAAGGAAAGAACATAATCATGCACAGGAAAGAAAAAAGAATACAAATGCAATTATCTGAGAATTTTAAGAAAGACAAAAGCATGTAGAGCAGACTTTAAATAATTTTAATATGCTTCAGATTTAGAGATTTTTATCTTTGTTTTTATTATTTTTGTCCTATTATTTGAAATTGTTAACTTAGAAAAGATGTCCGTTATTTTAACTCCTTAAAAGAAACAAAATACAAATATTATTTTATTGCTATGATTACATTGATTACTATTTCTCTTGTGACAGCCTGTCATATTTAATAGTACCTTTCATTTTCCTAAACCTGCTGCATCATTCATAATGGCTTTGTTATGTTTCCTTACTGTGGGTTAAAAGGTCTTTCATTTATTGTGGCATCTCTTCCTTAAGGGACTGTAATTTTTTAATATATGAAACAAACAAACAAAAGCTGGTGTACATAAATATGTATTCAGTTGAAATGTGATAATAATGCCTTATCATTTTCCTCCTTAGGGTCAGTCATGTCAATAGAGATTGCATGAAATATTATAGCTCTGTTTTCACAATTGAATAATGAAGCTGAATTTATTTGTTATAATTCCCTTATCTCTTAATCTACAAGAAATTAAGTTCAGGAACCTTTTGGGATTGGATATGAAATAATTTTAGTCTGGTTTGTTCTATTGCTTAAATTGCTGGCCCTTGCTGTCTTTATTTTTTTTTAAATATGTAATTGTACCAAAGAAAAAAGAGAGATACAAACCAAGAAACACACTCTTAACTATACTGAACAAACTGATGGCTATCAGAGGGGAGGTAGATGGGGCAACGGGTGAAATAGGTGATGGGGATTAAGGAGTGCACTTGTGATGAGCACCGGGTGTTGTATGGAAGTGTTGAATCACTGTATTGTACACCTGAAACTAATATTACACTGTATGTAAACTATACTGGATTTAAAATAAAACAAAACAACAACAACAAAATACAATAAATAAAGATAGTTGGTATTTGGGTATAGGATTTTATCGTTGGTGTTTCTGTTGTCTTAGATCTATTTGTTGGGCTAGGAGAGGATTGGAAGACACTCATAGACCTAGAGTAGATGATAGAAGTGTCCTGCATAGTTAAATTTTAAGGCTTGGTTGTAACCAGGTGAAATTGCTTAGTCTTAGCTGTTTGCAAGCATGAAAGGTAAAGGGGGCCTTGGTAGGCCTCTTGAAGATGTCATGTGATTTTTATTTGTTTGCTTTTCAGAGTTTACCCTTACCTATGTCGGGCCTTGAAAACCTTTGTCAAAGACCGAAAAGAGATTCCTCTTGCCAAGGATTTTTATGTTGCATTCCAAGACCTACCTACCAGACACAAGTAAGAGATTCTTCTTTGAAAGGAAAGGAATTCACCAAACAGTATACACATCACTTAATGGTTAGAAAAGTAGGGAGGTGGTAGTCTTCTATATGTAAAGAGTTAGGTTCAGTTATCTATAAAGTTTGGTTTTGGAGAAATCATTTTTCTAGGGAGATGAAATGGAAAGTAAGTTAAAGCAGCTTCTGGGGATTGTTGTATTTCAGGACATCTTGCAGGGGACATTTGGGGAGAAATCAATCAAGTGAGAAAATAAGAAAACTGAAAATAGTCTAGAGAATTTCATGAATCTTTGAAAAATTTTGTCAGAGCTTAAATGGCATAACTTTAAAAACATTTTTTCCCTTTAGCAGTTATTTATTTTTTTTTATTTTTTATTTTTAAAAAAAAAATTTTTTTTTAACGTTTTTATTTATTTTTGAGACAGAGAGAGACAGAGCATGAACGGGGGAGGGGCAGAGAGAGAGGGAGACACAGAATCGGAAGCAGGCTCCAGGCTCTGAGCCATCAGCCCAGAGCCCGACGCAGGGCTTGAACTCACGGACCGCGAGATCATAACCTGAGCTGAAGTCGGATGTTTAACCGACTGAGCCACCCAGGCGCCCCCCTTTAGCAGTTATTTAAAGAATAAATACAGTGGAAGAAATTGAACTGATATTTTGAAAACTTAAACTGCTGAAATTACTTGTAAAGTGGCCAAGTTATTTAATATAAAATGAGTTTGTGAGGTAAAGGAAGTGTTTCTAAACTGAGTTGCTGAGGTCTTTCGTATGATTACTATGAGACTAATACAGCTTATTTAGAAATAGTAGGTAAGCAAAAAATATATTTGCATATAAAATGGGATCATCTTGTTTTATAATTGTAATTTCATTTCTTTGGTGTCCTTTATTTACTTTTTCATATTTGTGTATTTTGCTGTGAATACATAAGCATTGTGTAATTTAGGAATAGGCACATTGACTAAATCATTCTTGGAGAAGAATCTGCAAAGAATTCCTTCTTTCCATTTATTTATTTGTTTATTTAGGTTTTTTTTTTTGGTTTTTTGTTTTTATCATAATTATCATTGAATACCCTGTCATTAAAATGGAAATATTTCTTAGGTTGAAAATGAATATTTACAATATTTACTAATGGTACATCTGTCTTTAAACAGAATTCGAGAACTTACCTCATCGAGAATTGGTTTGCTCACTCGCATCAGTGGGCAGGTGGTACGGACTCATCCAGTTCACCCAGAGCTTGTGAGTGGAACATTTTTGTGCTTGGACTGTCAGACAGTGATCAAGGATGTAGAACAGCAGTTCAAATACACACAGCCGAACATCTGCCGAAATCCAGTTTGTGCCAACAGAAGGAGATTCTTGCTGGATACAAATAAATCGAGATTTGTTGATTTTCAAAAGGTATTTTTTAACTTCTGTTTGTTTCAAATTCAGTCTATGCTAATAATTCACTTCTAGGCACATGGCAGTTGTTACAAGCTTATTTAGACAATGTTAAATTCAGTTTTTATGTAAGTGGAAGATCATTATATGTGACTACAGATTTAAACCCAAAACTCTAATGCCGATTTCAATTATCAATGTATAAATGTGTCTTAAACTTTAATAACTTGGATTGGAAGCTCCTTCAGACTATGACAGAATATTTTGTGAGAGAATAAATAGTAAACGATGATGATGATGATGATGATGATGATGATGAAGAACTAGTGTTAAAACTTTGAAGAAGTGGAAACTTGTTAGATACCCTCTCAAGTTGATGGTTAGGAGGGAGGGAGGCATGAATAAAAGGACAGGCGAAAATGGACATGTTTATTGATGGCAGTGAGGATTATCATGATTGAAATAGAGGAGCCAAATTGGAGATCATCTGGAGGATGATTTGGTGTGAGGCATGTAGGTACGCAGAGCCTTAAAATCTCAGGTTGGGAAGTTCAGACCTTTCTTGATAAAAAAGGGGAATATATGTGAACCTTTCTTTTTTAAAGGTAGATTAATGGGACATTGATGTATAGCATATAACAACAAACTAATAATGAGATAGTTGTAGTTACCTGGGCAAGAGTTGGATGGTAGCAATAAGAATGAGGTTGCAGGGGGCGCATGTCTCAGATCTGTACAGGACTTAGTAACTCTGTGATAGGCAAAGGAAAAGAAAAGGTGCAGCTGCTCAAGCACTCAAGCATGAGGGAATGAGTACCACACTAAAATAATTAATATTAACTTCAGTTTTTATCCCTTATTTAGTGTAGCATCAGTCTGTTACTTAGTTTATATGAAGCACATACTCCACCAACAACTTTGGGTAAGAGGTGTTTTGTGTTTGAAAAAGAACAGAGCCAAATATAAAGTATAAATCTAGATTAGGTCTTGGTTTGAAAAAACAAAAAACAGTTGTAATAAAGGACATTATTCACAATTGAGGAAATTTAAGGATGGTCTAGATAATAGACTTTATGGAATTAAATATTATTTAATTTTCTTGGTACGGTAAAGATACTGTGGCTATATAGGATGTCTTTACTCTTAGGAGATGAATGCTAAAATAGGGGTGAAGTATTTTGATTTTTATGCATTTTTCAAATAATACGGTAAAAATATGTGTGTGTCTAAGTAATATTGACAGTAGTGTTGGAGTGCCTGGCTGGGTGGCTCAGTCAGTTGGGTGACTGACTCTTGATTTCAGCTCAGGTCATGATCTCAGGATTGTGAGATCGATCAAGCCCTGCGTCATGATCTGAGCTGAGTCTGGAGCCTGCTTGGAATTCCCTTTTTCTCTTCTCTCTCTGCCCCTCCTCCGTTTGAGCCTGCGTGCTCTCGCTCTCTCTCAAATAAACTTAAAAAAAAAAAAAGGTAGTGTTGAGGTGGAGTGTATAGAGTATGTGAATTTGTTTTTTTTAATTTTTTTAAATGTTTACTTTTGAAGGAGAGAGAGCATGAGCAGGGAAGGGGCAGAGAGAGGGGGAGAATCAGAATCAGAAGCAGGCTCCAGGCTGTGAGTTGTTAGCACAGAGCCCGATATGGGGCTCAAACCCACGAGCCGTGAGATCACGCATGACCTGAACTGAAGTCAGTCGCTCAACTGACTGAGCCACCCAAGCGCCCTGAGTATGTGAAATTTTTCGTAATATTTCCCTGAAAATTTGGAGGAAGATGGAACAGAGCAGATATCTAACTACACAGTCAGGACAAGGAGGGGCAAAAAATTTTTTAGAGTTTTTTTTTTTTTTTTTAATGTTTATTTTTGAGTGAGAGAGTGCATGTGCGCTCAAGTGGTGGAAGGGCAGAGAGAGAGGGAGACACCAAATTACAAGCAGGCTCCACACTCTGAGTTGTTTGTGCAGAGCCCATCATGGGGCTTGAACCCACAAACTGAAATCATGCATGACCTGAGCCAAAGGCTGACACTCAACCGACTGAGCCACCAAGGCACCTCAGAAAAATGTTTTTTTAATTTTTTTTATTGTTTTTTTTTTTAACGTTTTATTTTTGAGACAGAGAGAGACAGAGCATGAATGGGGGAGGGTCAGAGAGAGAAGGAGACACAGAATCTGAAACAGGCTCCAGGCTCTGAGCTGTTAGCACAGAGCCCAACACGGGGCTGGAACTCACGGACCGCGAGATCATGCCCTGAGCCGAAGTCGGACGCTCAACCGACTGAACCACCCAGGTGCCCCGGTTTATTTCTTGAGAGAGAGAGAGAGCAGAGGAGGGTCAGAGAAAGAGGGAGACAGAATCCCAAGCAGGCTCTGTGATCACTGCGCAGAGCCCAATGTGGGGCTCGAACTCACAAACCGTGAGATCATGACCTGAGCTGAAATCAAGAGTCGGATGCTTACCGACTGAGCCACCCAGGCACCCCCTGGAAAAATTTTTTTAATGAGAGTAAAAGTGAAGTTTTTATTTAATTTTTTATTATTTTAATTCCAGTATATTTAACATACAGTGTGATATTAGTTTGAGGTATACAATATAGTGATTGAGCAGTTCCACATATTACTCAGAGCTCATCATGATAAGTGTACTAAAAGTGAAGTTTTTAGGAGCACCTGGGTGGCTCAGTTGGTTAAGTATCTGACTTCGGCTCAGGTCATGATCTCGAGGTTTGTGAGTTTGAGCCCCGCGTTAGGGGCAGAACCCGCCTGAAGCCTGCTTCGGATTGGAGTTGCAGGATAGAGTTGTTTTTTTTTTTTAATATAATTTATTGTCAAATTGGCTAACATACAGTGTGTAAAGTGTGCTCTTGGTTTTTGGGGTAGATTCCCGTGGTTCATCTACATACAACACCCAGTGTTCATCCCAACAAGTGCCTTCCTCAGTGCCCATCACCCATTTTCCTCTCTCCCCTGGGGTAGAGAATTTTTAAGATGAATTTTGGCAAATGTCAAAAGTCTGCAAACGGTGAGAGTTTGGAATACATCAATATTTGTCAATATTTGTGACATTAATTTAGATTATATGACATTTGAAAGATAATCTCTTCTCATTCTTAGCCATTTATTTGTTTTGTTATAGGTTCGTATTCAAGAGACCCAAGCTGAGCTTCCTCGAGGGAGTATCCCCCGAAGTTTAGAAGTGATCTTGAGAGCTGAAGCTGTGGAGTCAGCTCAAGCTGGTGACAAGTGTGACTTTACAGGGACATTGATTGTTGTGCCTGATGTCTCTAAGCTTAGCATACCAGGTCAGTAATCTTTAGCTCATATTTAACAATTCTCATTACCTAAATTGCAGAACATTTAAGCTTCTCGAATCTTTCTTTTCTTATTTTTGGCTACCAATCAGAGGGTGAGCAAGGAAGTATAAGAATAGAGACAAATTAATTTTGCTACAAAAAGCACTGCTCTGAAAAATTTCAAAGCCTAAATGAAATCTTTGGATTTATAGGTTTTGTTTTTTTAAGCAATTTTGATTCTCAGCACTTTTGGTATTTGAGCTGTAAAACAAACTATCATTCATTCTTTCAGGAGCACGCGCTGAAACTAATTCCCGTGTAAGTGGTGTTGATGGATATGAAACGGAAGGCATTCGAGGACTCCGGGCTCTTGGTGTTAGGGACCTTTCATACAGGCTGGTCTTTCTTGCCTGCTGTGTTGCACCCACCAACCCAAGGGTGAGTCTTACAGTGGCAAGATTGAGAAAGACCTCCCCTGGGGCTGCCACAGTATAGGCTTCTGAAACTACTGAATTATCTAGTCACTGTTAAAGGGGAGCAGGGTGGTTTGTTTTTTTAGTTTTATTTATTTATTAAATTTATTTCTCTTGAGAGAGAACACACACATGCATGCACACACATGAGCTGGGGAGGAGCAGAGAGAGAGAATCCCAAGCAGGCTCTGCATGGTCAGTGTGGAGCCCGACTCAGGGCTCAAACCCACGAACCGTGAGAACATGTCCTGTGCCAAAATCAAGAGTCAGACACTTAACCCACTGAGCCACCCAGGCACCCCATGATTCTTTAGTTTTAAAACGAGATTTTTTCATGTCTTTCTGATCTTGAGGAAAAGTCTTTTTGTTTTCATGTTTAAGAGCTCTGTGCTTTAAGAGCATTGATATGAATTACCTATGGGATAATTTTGTTTTAACTTGCTCTTTGTGTGGATTCCTGGTATTATAGTTCTGTAGAACTTGATTCTATGTCCTGAGTGGGAAAACAGTGAGAAAAAGTTTGGAAACTAGTACAGCATTGCAAGAGGGGTGAATATAATACTCTCTTACTTCATTTTCATCTTCATATCAGTGATTAACATTTTATTATGGCTTATCTTTTGAGCATTCTGATTCGTTTAGATAACAATACAAAACAGTGGTAGCTTTTTTGTTTTTAATTCATTGGACAAATGACAAACTCTTCAATATCTTGATTAACTTAGGCCTTAATAATATGGGGATTTTTTCTGCAAACCTTTATAGTCAACAGATCCTGAAGTTGACCTCCCAGGCTATTTTTTGTTTGTAGTGAAGCTCTTTCACTTTACTTTGACTGTTTCCATGCAAGTATTTTTCCTTTCTCCACCTCTCAGTTTGGAGGAAAAGAGCTCCGAGATGAGGAACAGACGGCTGAGAGCATTAAGAACCAAATGACAGTGAAGGAGTGGGAGAAAGTGTTTGAAATGAGTCAGGATAAAAATCTGTACCACAATCTCTGTACCAGCCTGTTCCCTACTATTCATGGTAAGAGTGCCTTCCATTTGTCACATAAACTTGAAATCAAGATGATGATTAAAAAGCAGCAATAACTACTGTATGTTTAACTCTACTGGAATTTAAATTTTTTTTAAAAACAGCAATGAGTGATTTCTTACAGCACATAAATCAGATCAAAAGGTTTTTTTGGTAGACTTACAAGGGATATTAAAAAGTCATCTACAAAAGGACAAATGATTCCACTTAAAATGAGGTGCCTAGAATAGGCAAGTTCATAGAGACACAAAGTAGAAAGAGGTTACCTGTTGGGGGAGGGGATTGGGGAGTTAGTGTTTCATGGATAAAGTTTCTGTTGGGGGTGATGACAAGTTCTAGAAATGGATAAGGGTGGTGGTTATAAAACATAGTGGGTGTACTTCATTCCACTGAATTACACACTTAAAAAATTATTGGAATGGTAAATTTTGTGTATGTATGTTTTAGCATGATTTTTAAAAAAGAATAAAAGGTCATTTAGGCTTCTTTTTCTGGCTTTAGGGCAGAAATGTACTTAAGTATATTCCAAAATACTAGATTAATATCCTTATTTTTGTTTGTTTAATTTTTGAGGAGATTTCATGATGTTTCTTGGTTACATGTACTATGTCTGTACCTTTGGTGGTCTCTTTGTGTTTTTTTGGCTCTTGGTTGCTAATTGCTCACCATCATTTAATTCCCTTTATATGTTGAAGGATATGACTAAATTAAAAACATTTTTGTTTTTAATGTTTATTTTTGAGAGACAGAGACACAGAGTCGAATAGGGGAGGGGCAGAGAGAGAGGGAGACAGAGAATCTGAAGTGGCTGTAGGCTCTGAGCTGCCAGCACAGAACCCGATGCAGAGGTTGAACTCATAAACCGTGAGATCATGACCGGAGCCAAAGTCGGCCGCTTAACTGACTGAGCTACCCAGGCATCCCAGGATATGACTAATTTTTAAGCTTTGTGCTTTACCCATGTTTTTTCCATCCTTTCATACTGAATTGGAGTTAGGGCAGGAACTGATAAAAGATTATGGGTATTTGTCTTAGGTATATATTTTTAACTATTTAAAAGTAACCTTTTTTTTTTTTTTTCTGTCTAAATATTTGGCCAATGATATTGAACTGATACCCTCTATGTTAATAATCCTCTATGGATTTTAGAGTGTCCTCCCTTAATTGAGTAGGTGTCAAAATTTCTATTTAGCTCCACTCCCCTCCCCCCCAGAAGTTAATCTATTTTTGCATTACAAATTACCCCAAAAGTTAGTGGCTTCAAAAAAGAAACAGTATCTCATACAGTCTATGGGTCAGTTAGGTGGTTCTGGTTGAGTGTTTCTGGCTCAGTCTTTCCTAAGGATACAGCTAAGACATCAGCTAGGGCTGTAGTCATCTGAAAACTTGACTGAAAGATCCACTTAGAAGGCCTTACCTGTTAGTGCTAGTTGTTAACTGGAAACTATAATTCCTTGCCACATGAATCTCTTCCACGGGGCTGTTTGTTCTCACCACGCAGCAGCTGGCTTCTTCCAGAGTGTGCATCGAGGGCAAAGCAGGGAGGAAGTAGGATGCTTCTCTGGGGGCGCCTGGACAGCTCAGTCAATTGAACTTCTGACTTTGGCTCAGGTCATGATCTTGTGGTTCATGAGTTCAAGCCCTGCTTCAGATTCTTTGTGTCCTTCTCTGCCTGTCTCTGTCTCTCTCTCAAAAATAAATAAACATTTAAAACAAAAAAATGCTTTTCGGGACCTAGTATCAGAAGTTGCACACCTTCACTTCACTATATGCTATTTTTTTAGAAACAAGTTATTAAGTCCAGCCACTCCTAAGGAAAGGAGAAGTAAGCTCCATTTTCAAATGAGAAGCATCAAAGAATTTGTGGACTATTTAAAAACCACAACACCTCCTAACACACTTGTTTCATAGATCATAAGTCAGAGTTTTATTTGTGGAATGGATTTTTTCTGCCTTTAAAGGGTGGTTTGTGTAAATGTGCCAGCACTTTGTTGATAGAATTCACAAAAAGTCGTAATAATTAGCACACAAAAAATGGGTCTTTTAACCCATTTTTCTGAAGCACTTTTCTGAAGATCCAGGTTTTTTACTATACATTTTCTTCTTATATTGGAGTCATAAATGGCTTGTAGAAGTGGCCATAAATCACATTCAGCATCTTATCTCATCCATAGCAGTCCAGTTAGCATGTATTTATATTCAGCACTGTTCAGTGTTGGTGATACAAAAGAAGTAAATCATGGACCATTTCCTCAAACTCTTGATAGAATAGCAAGACCTGCCATTAGAAAGATCTAGCAAGTGCAGTGACCCAGCAATTGCACTACTAGGTATTGTATTCATCCAAGGGATACAGGTGTGCTGTTTCTAAGGGACACATGCACTCCCATGTTTATAGCAGCACTATCGACAATAGCCAAAGTATGGAAAGAGCCCAAATGTCCATCGATTGATGAATGGATAAAGAAGATGTAGTGTATATGTATATACAATGGAGTATTACTCGGCAATCAAAAAGAATGAAATCTTGCCATTTGCAACTATGTGGATGGAACTGGAGGGTATTATGCTAAGTGAAATTAGAGAAAGACAAAAATCATGATTTCACTCATATGAGGACTTGAAGAGACAAAACAGATGAACATAAGGGAAGGGAAGCAAAAATAATATAAAAACAGGGAGGGGGACAAAACAGAAGAGACTCTTAAATATGGAGAACAAACAGGGTTACTGGAGGGATATGGGAGGTGGGATGGGCTAAATAGGTAAGGGGCAAGATCTAGCAAGTGCAGTGTGCTGTGGTGGACATAGTTTATGGAGAGAGTTATTTGAGAAGTACTACATCAGGAAAGACTGTGTAGGAAGTAGGACTTGCAAACAAACAAGGGCTCTTGGGATGGTGGCGGGCATAAGCATCTGTGACATCTTTGGTACAGAGACATTGGACAGGGGTTAGGTGGCTTTGAATTCATAAAGCGAGAACCAAAGTTAGAAGCCATAATATTTTTAGTTCATCTTAGGCTTTACTTGAGCTCTTTTCTGCTCTTTCGGTTGGTAAACCTGTAATTTGTTATGAAATTGTTTAATCTCATGTTGAAAAATACCTTGTGTTTTTGTTTTAGGCAACGATGAAGTAAAACGGGGTGTCCTCCTGATGCTCTTTGGTGGTGTTCCAAAGACAACAGGGGAAGGAACCTCCCTTCGAGGGGACATAAATGTTTGCATTGTTGGTGACCCAAGTACAGCTAAGAGCCAGTTTCTCAAGTAAGTGTTTGCCTATTTAGAATAGGGAAAAATTGCCTGTAATTTTAATTCTATTTAGAATTCTTTTAATTCTAAGTCTTTAGATACATGAATGTGTATTTTCACGGTTATAAATCACAGCATATGTATTTTTAATTTACTGTAAATATTTTTCCATGTTTCTTTATTTTCACAGTTGTCTTTTGTTGGTGTACTGCAACTTAGAAAATTATTTTCCTAGTTTGCTTCATTTAACAATTATGGATATTAATACCATGAACATCATGATTTATATAAATTTTTTATTTTGTTTGTTTCCTTTGCGAAAATCCCTAGACATAGGATTGTCGAGACTAAGAATACAAACATCTTTAAGGTTCTTAAATAGGACACGCTTTCCAATAGCAGTGCAACAAGGATAGACACGTTATGCTAACTGTATCAGCATGTGTACTGCTTTAGCAATTTTTGCTTATTTTTAGAAGCTATAGCAAATACTTGCTTACTTTCAAACTTTTAAGAAACTTAGAGGTCAAAATAATACCAAACCAGTTTTGAAACATCTGGTGTGTTCTTGGTGCTATATATATGTATATGCATTCTCTCATCCTGGCAGCACCCAGACAGGCATGTGATATTATCCTCTTTTTCAGGGAGGCAAACAGAAGTTCTCTGAAACTTAATAAATCACCCAACTTCTCATAGCTAACAAGTGACTTCTGAGCCATGAGTATTAGAACTTGGATGTATGTGACTGCAAAGCATGTGCTTTTCATACTGTATCAAGCTGCTTTTCCTTTATTTATTTCAGTAATTTGTTCTAGAACATAGACCATTTTTAGTTTGGGATTTTATAACTAAGTATTTTCTTCATGTGTATCAAGGACTAGGCTCTAGATTTGAAAATAATAGTCTTATCTTAAAAGGGATTCTTTTCATTTCCTCTGCTCCCATCTCCTCTCCACCACCATAAAAAGATGTGCTACAATGTTGCTGTTGGTAACAGAATTGTATTATACTTGATTATCTTAGACAGAAATAGCCTTTATATCTAGTGGGTTTTTAGTATCTTTATTGCAATATAATTTCCATATCATAAAATTTGCCCTTTTAAAGTGTACAATTCAGTGGTTTTAGTATATTCACAGAGTTGTATGACCATTACTAGACTAAGTTTACAACATTTTCATTACCCAAAAAGAAATCTTGTATCCACTAGCAGTCAGTCTTCATTCTCCTCCCTAGGCATAGGCAATCACTAATCTGCTTTAGTGTCTCTATCTGGACATTTCCTGTAAATGGAATCATATACTGTGTGATTCATTGTGACTGGCTGCTTCTGCCTAGCATAATGTTTTCAAGGTTTAGCCATGTTGGAGCATGCCAATACTTAATTTCCTTTTATTGCCTAATGTTCTATCATATGTATGTTACCACATTTAATTATCTGTTTATCAGTTAATGGGCATTTGGATTGTTTCTACTTTGGCTTTTATAAGCCAGTGCTGCTATATGTAAGTTTTCACCTTTTTTTATTGCAAAATATGCATCACATTGGCCATTCTTAAACATTTTTACTTGTACATTTCAGTGGCATTAAGTACATTCAAGTTGTGCAGTCATCACATCCATCTGTAGAACTCTTTCATCTCCCAAACTGAAAATCTGTTTGCATTGAACAGTAATTCCACATTTACCCCCTGTCCCAGCCCCTAGCAACCCACCATTTTTTTTTTTTAAGTTTGTTTATTTATTGAGAGAGAGAGAGAGAGAGAGGGCACGCGCACGTGTGTGCATGCAAGTGGGGGAGGGGCAGAGAAAAAAGGAGAGCGAGAATCCCAAACAGGCTCCTCGATGTCAGCACAAAGCCTGATGTGGGACTCAAACCCACGAACCATGAGATCATGACCTGAGCTAAAATTGAGTCAGACACTCAACCAGCTGAGCCACCCAGGCACCCCATCATTCTACTTTCTGTCTCTAAATTTGATTATTCTAGGTCCCTCATATACATGGAATCATACAGTATGTGTCCTTTTGTGACTGGTTTATTTCACTGAGCATAATATTCAGGGGTCACCCATGTTGTAGAATGTCTTAGAATTTCCTTCCTTTTTAAGACTGAATAATAATAATTTATTGATGTATTTATCACCTTTTGTTGTTTCCACCTTTGGGCTATTGTGAATAATGCTGCTATGAACATTGATGTGCAACTAACTGTTCAAGTCCCTGCTTGTAATTCTTGGGGATAATTTTAGTTCTTAAAATTTAGGTCCTTGATCCATTTTGAGTTAGTTTTTGTACATAGTGTGAGACAGGGGTTCAACTTTATTCTTTTGCATGTGGATATCCAGGTATTTGAACGCCAAGACTATTCTTATCCTTATTGAAATGTTTTGGGACCCTTGTTGAAAATCAGTTGACTATTGGGGCGCCTGGGTGGCGCAGTCGGTTAAGCGTCCGACTTCAGCCAGGTCACGATCTCACGGTCCGTGAGTTCGAGCCCCACGTCAGGCTCTGGGCTGATGGCTCAGAGCCTGGAGCCTGTTTCCGATTCTGTGTCTCCCTCTCTCTCTGTCCCTCCCCCGTTCATGCTCTGTCTCTCTCTGTCCCAAAAATAAATAAACGTTGAAAAAAAAAAAAATTAAAAAAAAAAAAAAAAGAAAGAAAATCAGTTGACTATAAATATGAGGGTTTATTTCTAGACTCACAATTATATTTCATAATCTCTATGTCTCTCTTTAGGCCAATACCACACTATCTTGACTACTGTAGTTTTGTAGTAAGTCCTAAAATCAGAAAGTGTGGGGTGCCTGAGTGGCTCAGTCAGTTAAGTGTCCAACTTCACCTCAGGGCATGATCTCACAGGTTTGTGAGTTCTGTGCTGTCAGCACAAAGCCTGTTTCAGATCCTCTGTTCCGCCCCCCCCCCCCCAACCCCTTCTTTGCCCCTCCCCTGCTCACATGCATTCTCTCTCTCTCTCAAAAATAAAAGTAAAAATAAACATTAAAAAAATAAAATCAGGAAGTATGAGGGCTGCCTGGCTGTCTCAGTCATTTGAGTTTCCAACTCTTGATTTTGACTCAGGTCATGATCTCAGAGTCATGGTATCGAGCCCCACGTTGGAGCTCCATGCTCGATGAAGAACCTGCTTGGGATTCTCCCTCTCTCCCTCTGCCCCTCTCCCTTGCTCACATGCACATGTTCTCTCTCTCTGTCTCTGTCTCTGTCTCTCTCTCTCTCTCTCTCAAAAATAAATAATAAAAATCAGGAAGTGTGAGTCCTCCAACTAATTGTTCTTTTTCAGATTGTTTTGGCTATTCTGGGTGCCTTGAGTTTTAGGATCAAGAATTTTAGGATCAGCTTTGTGAGTTTCTACAAAGAAGCTAGTTGTGACATTAATAGAGATTGCATTAAACTGTAGATCAATTTGAGGTAAATTATCTTTTTAACAATATTAAGTCTTCTCATCCGTAAACATCGGATGTCTTTCCATTTATTTAGGTTTTAATTTTTTTGAACAGTGTTTTTTAGTTTTCATGGTATAAGCTTATGCTTCTCTTGTTAAGTTTGTTCATAAGTATTTTATTCTTTTTGATGCTATCATAAATGGAAAACTATTTTCTTATTTTCATTTTTGGGTTGTTCACTATAAGTGTATAGAAATACAATAGACTGTTGATCTCTTATCTTTCAGCCTTGCAAGAACTCATTCTGTTTTAGTAGATTCCCTAGGATTTTGTATCTACAAGCTCATGTTATCTGCAAATAGTGATAGTTGTTCTTCCTTTTAAATCTAGGTGCCCTTTTTTCTCTCCCAGTTGCCCTGGCTAGACCTTTCAGTATAATGTTGAATAGATATGGCAAGAGTGAACATCTGTGTCTTGTTCTAGATTTTAGAGAGAAAGCATTCACCTTTGACCAAGTATGATGTTAGCTGTGGGTTTTCAGAGATACCCTATTTAAGTTGTGGGAAATTCTCTTCTATTTCTAGTTTGTTGAGTTTTTAAAATGAAAGGGTATTAGATTTTGTCACATGCTTTTTCTGCTTCTGTCAAGATAGTTCTTTATTCTGTTGATATGGCATGTTACTGATTTTAGGTATTAAACCAGCCTTGCATTTTTGGAATAAGTCTCACATCTAGTTTTGTCTTTTTTTGTTTCTTAAGTGCAGAGCCTTCGAATAGATCATTGTTGCCTAAATGTTTACTGTTTATTATTAAAGGCTTCCTTTAAAATGGTGTTTTTGTCATGTATGAACTTCATTTTCCAATTTGATAGGAATGGATTTAAATTGATTAAAAAGGCCAAAGGAGATAAGGCGTTCTGTTTAGTCTGTGATATATGTCTTTATGAATTGTTTATGCTAATGCCTTTCTCAAATGTTAAGAAATAATAAATTCTTGATTGACATAAACCCTGTCAGCTGACATTTCTAGAAAGGATGCTTTGTAGTATGTATTAATGAATATGATAACCTTGAACAGGCATGTGGAGGAGTTCAGCCCCAGAGCTGTCTACACCAGTGGCAAAGCATCCAGTGCTGCTGGCTTAACAGCAGCTGTTGTGAGAGATGAAGAATCTCATGAATTTGTCATTGAAGCTGGAGCTTTGATGCTGGCTGATAATGTAAGGACATTTTATACTTTTGGATATAAAGAAATCAGAATAGCCCCTACCCTATCATTAAATGCCTGTAAGTTTCTATTAAGAAAATAGCCTTTAAAAAAGCTATTTTTAGGGTGCCTGGGTGGCTCAGTCGGTTGAGGGTCCAACTCTTGATTTCAGCTCAGATCATTATCTCACAGTTTGTGGGATCAAGCCCTGCATTGGACTCTGGGCTGACATTGTGGAGCCTGCTTGGAATTCTCTTCTCCCTTTCTCTCTCTCTGCCCCTCCCTTCACATGCATGGGCTCTCTCAAAATAAACTTTTAAAAAGCCATTTTTAGTAAATCAGTTTTATTAATCTAGAATTTCATTGATCTTTTCCTCATTAATCACTTTCTGAGCTTCTCTAGAATGTATTGCCTGCCCTGAGCATGTGTGTTTGCTGTGATTAGTAATTCCCAGCATTTTTTCCTTTCCAGACAGTGACACCTCTATGAGTATGTTTGTTGCCTTTTACATGTATTTGACATAGATCTGTTAGATCTATGAAGGCATATAAGGTGTAGATACACATTTGTAATTGCAACTTTACCCTTCATTTCCTCAGCCTAAAATCAATGCTGAGGGGACCCAGAATATTTGACCTAGAGGTTTACACAAGATTTTGGTGTTGAATAAAAATGCAATAAGTAACTGTAGGGTTTTTTTTGTTGTTGTTGTTTTAAGTTTATTTATTGAGAGAGAGAGAAAAAAACACGAGTTGAGGAGGGGCAGAGAGGGAGAAAAAGAATCCTAATAGTGTGGAGCCCAGTGTGGGGCTCGAGCTTAAAAAAACGGGAGATCATGACCTACGCCAAAATCAAGACTTGGACACTCAACCAACTGAGCTTCCCAGGCACCCCAGTAACTATGTTTTTAATCTTGCTCATAGTTTAAAATGGGTCAAAGTATATGATTCCTTCTAACTCTGTAATCTGTTGAACTATCCTACTCTAGCAGAGGAAATTAAGATTGCTTATTTACTGGGGCACCTGGGTGACTCATTCAGTTGAGTGTCCAACTCTTGACTTCGGGTCAGGTCATGATCCCAGGGTCAGGGGATTGAGCCCCTCTTCAGACTCTGTGCTGAGCATGGAGCCTGCTTAAGATTCTCTCTCTCTCCCTCTGCTCCTCTCCCTGCTCATGTGTATTCTCTCTCTTTCAAATAAAAAGTTTAAAAAATTTGTTTAAAAAAAGTTGCTTAATTACCTATCTTAGAGTTGTTTAGAGAATGGAAAGGTTTCTGGTAACAAACTTAAATTTATATTTGCCATTTCAAGTATATCTTGCCATTTCAAGACATCTCAAAGGCAGTTTCTTATGCTAGATTTGTTTGGTTACAAGGGTGTATGTTGTATTGATGAATTTGATAAGATGGATGTGCGGGATCAAGTTGCTATTCACGAAGCTATGGAACAGCAGACCATCTCCATCACTAAAGCAGGAGTGAAGGTATGTGTGTCCACCTCTGTTCTGCTGCATCATGCCTTAGCCTTAAATATTAGTGTAGTTCTAGAGATGTTCACTAGAATAAAATGCATTATTCAACATGAAATGCTGATTGTTGAAATGGGACACATAGCCCTGAGGATTATTAATCCAAATTATAGGCGCTTTTTTAGGGTACTTTGAACATGTTTTACTATCACAGAAAGTAGAGGAAGTACTGATGAAATTTTTAGCATTTTACTCCTCAAATTTTCCACAAAGCTTCTATTTTCTGACAGTGCATGCTTCCAGTTGTAACAAAAATAATCAAACTCAATAGATTATTTAAAAGAAAATAATAAGCATAATATTGTAACCAACATTAGAGAGAAACTAAACTTTGTAAATAAAAGTAATGCATCCAAGTAGGTAAGGAAAATTAAAGCGCTACAGTAAAATATAAATTAAAAGACGAAATCTTCCCCTGCAACTCCTATCACCAGTAAATATTCAGAGTATATATTGAAGTTAAGCTCTTGCAGGAATTTTTCATACATAAATAAGCATAATACATACAGTTTACTTCCTTGCTCATTTAACTTCATAATTTTATTTTGGCAATCTTTCTATGCCAGCATATATTAGATCCATTTTAGTGTTTTTATTACCACATGGTTTTCAAATCTTTGTTCCTCATTTTGGCTCATTAGCCTTCTATAGAGTGACATTTAGTCATTTTCAGCCTTTGATTACAAGCCATATTGTAGTAAATATCCTTGAACACACATCTTCCTGTACCTAACTGCAAGATAAATTCCTAACAAGAAATTACTGGCTTTAAAGTGTGTGTATGTCATACCACCACCTTATGTGGGAGTGCCTGTTTGCTGTACATTATCAGACTTTAATTTTGATGATTCAGTAGGTAAAAAATGATGTCTTACTTAAGGTATTTTGGTTTGCGTTCAGTTTATTATGAGTAAGATTGAGCATTTGTCCTATATTTATTAGCCATTCCAAATGTCTTTTTTAAACCTGTGACAATGATTTCTTTTGTGGTCAGGCTACTCTGAATGCCAGGACATCCATTTTGGCAGCAGCGAACCCAATCAGTGGACACTATGACAGATCAAAATCGTTGAAACAAAATATAAATTTGTCAGCTCCCATCATGTCCCGATTTGATCTCTTCTTTATACTTGTGGATGAATGTAATGAGGTAACCGTGTGAAGTGTCACTGTGGGCTTCCTTTTTATTTCCAGTTTGAGTAATTGAAGGAGACTAGGCTGCAGCATGTACTTCTGAACAGCTGGTGCATTTATTTGCACTGACTTTCATTTCTTTCAGAATGCTACAGGGTTGGGCAAAAGGTTTATTGAGCAAATCAAAATAAAGTCATTTGAATTGTTAGTTCCACTTAATTATGTTGAGGAATATGGAGTTTTGTTGTTTTCATTACTATTTTTTTTAATTATCAAGAAATAAAAAAAACTTGACAGCTAACTCCCAGCCACACTCTTTAAGATTTTTATTAGAATTTTTTGCTGGGGGCCCTGGGTGGCTCAATTGGTTAAGCGTCTAACTTGATTTTGGCTCAGGTCATGATCTCATGATTCTGAGTTCAAGCCCCACATCAGGCTCTGTGCTGAGCTTGGAGCCTGCTTGGGATTCTCTCTCCCTCTCTCTCTCTAACCCAATCCTCCCCCTTCCCTGTCTTTACCCTCACTCATAGCTGGGAGTGTCTGATTTTCTTTTTCTTTTTTTTTTAATTTAATTTTTTTTTTTTTAATTTACATCCAAGTTAGTTAGCATATAGTGCAACAATGATTTCAAGAGTAGATTCCTTAGTGCCCCTTACCCTTTAGCCCATTCCCCCTCCCACAACCCCTCCAGTAACCCTCAGTTTGTTCTCCATATTTATGAGTCTCTTCTGTTTGGTCCCCCTCCCTGTTTTTATATTATTTTTGTTTCCCTTCCCTTACGTTCATTTGTTTTGTCTATTAAAGTCCTCATATGAGTGAAGTCATAGGATTTTTGTTTTTCCCTGACTGACTGATTTCACTTAGCATTATACCCTTCAGTTCCATCCACATAGTTGCAAATGGCAAGATTTCATTCTTTTTGATTGCCGAGTAATACTCCATTGTATATATATACCACATCTTCTTTATCCATTCATCTATTGATGGACATTTGGGCTCTTGCCATATTTTGGCTATTGTTGATAATGCTGCTATAAACATGGGGGTACATGTGTCCCTTCAAAACAGCACACCTGTATCCCTTGAATAAATGCCTAGTAGTGCAATTGCTGGGTTGTAGGGTAGTTCTATTTTAGTTTTTTGAGGAACCTCCATACTGTTTTCCAGAGTGGCTGCATCAGCTTGCATTCCCAGGGAGTGTCTGATTTTCATATATTTTTGTTTGTGAATGGTTCATTAAGATAGTTTTTGAAGTTTTTTAATTGGAAATAATTTCAAGCTTACAGAAGTTTTAAGAAATAGAATTGTGCATGTAACACCCATGTACCATTTATGCACTTATTAACATTTTTTTTTTATATATCTTTGGCTTTTTTTGTGTACCGTATGAGATTAAATTCCATATTTTTAGTGGTTTTTTTTTCAATGTTAATAACAATCCTGTAATGATTATCTGTTCACAAGCAGCAATATAATACTGTGGCTAAGAGCATAGACTCTGAAGCTAGACTGTTCAAATCATGGCTCCATTACTTACTGTGATGTCAGACAAGGCACTTGACCTCTCTGGGTCTCAATTTACATACCTGTAAAATGGAGATAATATTACCAATTAATAAGATTTTTGTGAGGGTTAAATGAATTAATGCTTCCAGGCACACTTAGGGCAACAGTGCCTGGCATACACCGGGTACCCTAAAAACTTAATTCTGCTATTGTTATTAAAGTCAGTCAATTCCTTCAGGAATATTCTTAGAGTAGGGCAAAGGTACGCATTAAACTTCCTAGATTTGAAATGAAACTGTACCAAACTTTGCTCAGAAACTTGGTACCCATTAATACATGTTTCAGTGGCATATTAGAGCTTGTTTTTAGCTATAAATTATTAATCCCAGGGATAATCTGAAGTGGATATCGTTGTGACTGATCAAAGTGATTTTCTTCTTTTGAATTAGGTTACAGATTATGCTATTGCCAGACGTATAGTAGACTTGCATTCAAGAATTGAGGATTCAATTGATCGTGTCTATTCCCTTGATGATATCAGGAGGTATCTTCTCTTTGCAAGACAGTTTAAACCCAAGGTAACTAACTCGTCCTTTTGTACTGGAGTACAGCATTTAATAGGGCATAATAGGGTTCTATGAAAATTAACCTATGCTTGTTTGGTTTTTTCTTTTTGAGGGTTTTGTTTTGAGAACAATGTTTCTTCAGAGAGTTAAGAAGAGGGAATTTTCTAAAAATGTTCTTTTGTTGAGTGCTAATAAAAGGATTTTGATGGGGGCGGGGGGTTCGCCTGGGTGGCTCAGTCAGTTAAGCATCCAACTCTTGATCTTGGCTCAGGTCTTGATCTGAGGTTGTGAGTTCAAGCCCTGCATTGGGCTCCACGCTGGGCATTGAGCCTACTTAGAAAGTTGGGGTGGGGGGCGGTGCGTGGATTTTTAATGGGTGAAGAATTTTGAATAACCAAATAAAGTAGGATGTACTTTTATTTCAGCCATTATTCCTAAGAATCTTTTAATGTTTTTATTTTATTTTTGAGAGAGAGAGAGAGACACAGGCTCTGAAGCAGGCTCCAGGCTCTGAGCTGTCAGCACAGGGCCGGACATGGGGCTCAAACTCATGAACTATGAGATAATGACCTGAGCTGAAGTCGGTGCTTAACCTACTGAGCGACCCAGGTGCCCCCTTATTCCTAAGTATCTTAAAATTGTATGAGCTTAAGTCAGTAGTCTACTTGGATCTTTCTTTGAGGAAAAGTTTGGATTCCTTTAGGTCATTGTGATTAATGTGGATTAATATTTTACAGTAATTGATGTTTATTGAGTTGAATCTGTACTAGATCCAGGACATTCACTTTTAAAGTAAATTTCAAAATTTGTTTTGTTTGACATTTTCCTAAAGTAGAATACAAAAAGAAAAAAAATTGATTCTGGATGAGATTTTTACACTATTTTCTGGCTCAACTTTTGGGACTTTACCCAAAGGAATTAGTTATCTGTCACTTCACTGATTATCCATAATATTGAGATTGATTTTCACTGTCGTTAAAAAAGCTTAATGAGGCATTTAAAACCAAGGGTTATTGGATACATATGTGTAAAGAGGCTTTTGTTCTCTAGACTGTGTACTCATCCCTCTGTGACCTTGGCATGCTTCTTTAATAGGCTGAGTTCCTTACTCTGAAAAACTGAGTATTCTTTTAGTATTCTTACTTTGTTGTTATTATTCAACAAATTTAAAAGACATTACATCCTTTTCCACTGCTTCAGCTTGCTATGTATCTTAGAAATGGCATTTGCGGGGCACCTGGGTGGCTCAGTTAAGCATCCGACTTCAACTAAGGTCATGATCTTGCGGTTTATGGATTTGAGCCCCATGTCGAGCTCTGTGCTGACAGCTCAGAGCCTAGAGCCTGCTTTGGATTCTGTGTCTCCCTCTCTCTGCCCCTCCCCTGCTCACACTCTGTCTGTCTCTCTCTCTCTCAAAAATAAACATTAAAAAAAATAAGAAGAAAAATGGCATTTGCTTAAATACTAACCCTGTTCTCTTCCTCTTCATAAAATTAGCATATGAAATTCACAGGTGTCCTTAGTTTCTTTTGAAAGGTATTTCAGTATTAATTGTCATTGACTTCAAAGTTTTGACCCTCTCACTTCCCCAAAGTGTCTCTTCCTGGAAGGCTCTTAAACTTACATTTAATGCCACTCCCATCAAGTAGAAAAGCCCTGACTTCAGTGATGTTCTGAAACAGATTTCTAAAGAGTCAGAGGACTTCATTGTGGAACAATATAAACGTCTCCGCCAGAGGGATGGGTCTGGAGTAATCAAGTCTTCGTGGAGGATTACAGTGCGACAACTTGAGAGCATGATCCGTCTCTCTGAAGCAATGGCTCGAATGCACTGCTGTGATGAGGTATCAAAGTCACTTTAACATAATGGGAGGAAAGAGAAATTGATTTATTGGTTTATAAGCATGTTTTTATCTTTGATACACTGTTGAGTGCTCATAAGATACACAGTGCTGGGATTTCTCCCTTGAAGAGGGTTGCTGTTAAGTATTTATTGAATTCAGTTTGATTAATATAATGAAATAATCATCTCCCAGGTTATGGAGTACATATAGAGGTGAGTTACCATTAATAGGTAGGTGATCCTCCTGAAGTATTGTCAGAAAGTCAGTAGTAGCCTAAAGCTACATCATCTCATCAAAAGAAGGGTGAGTACAATGCAGTGTTATTTTGAGAGACACCACATTCACATAACTTTTATTAAGTACATTGCTATAACTGTTCTATTTTATTATTGTTAAGCTCTTACTGTACCTAATTTATAAATTAAACTTTATCAGACATATGTATGAATAAGAAAAACAGTATATGTAAGATTAAGTACTATCTATGGTTTATGCATCCACTGGGGTCTTGGAACATAATCCCTGAGAATAAGGGGGATGCTGTGTACCACATTTTGTTTATCCATTGATCCATCAATGGGCATTTGGGTTGCTTCCACCTCTTGGCTGTTGTGATTAATGCTGTGGTGAACATGGGTATTCTCTGTGTTTTGAATATTAATCCCTTATCAAATTTATAATGTGCAGATAAGTTCTCCCATTCTGTAGATTGCCTTTTTTACTCTGTTGATTGTTTCACTTGATGCTCAGAAGTTTTTGAATGGGATATCATTTCATTTGTCAGTTTACCCCTTTGTTGCCTGTGCTTTTGACACTATTATCAAATCCAGTGTCCTGAGGCTTTTTTCCTGTGTTTTCTTACATAATGTTTTATAGTTTTAGGTCTTCAAACTATTTTGAGTTAATTTTGTATGTGATGTCAGGCAGGGGTCTAACTTCATTCTTTATCATAAAAGATATCCAGTTTGCCCAGTAACATTTGTTGAAGAGACTATCCATTCCCCAAGGTGTAGTCTTGGCACCTTTGTCAAAGATTATTTGATCACAGAAGTGAGGGTTTAATGATAACCTTAAAGGTATAAGGATTACTTTGTATAAATGCAGTCCTAGAATATGTTCCCCCTTGTGTCTGTTTTTTTCATACAGAATTAAAACTATAAAATATCATCTGAGTTTTATGTAATACTAGTTTTTCCATTTTTGTGCTGTGTAATATTCTGTTAATAAATCACAATGACTCACCCATTCTTCTGTTAATGGGCATTTGGATAGTTTCCAGTTTGGGTTCTTATGATACATGTCTTTTGGTCTGTATGGCATATATGTGTGTGTGCATTTCTGTTCACTAGAAGTAGAATTGTTGGGTCAGAGGTTATACGTGTGTTCAGATCAGTAAAGACTGCCAAAATGGTTTTCCTTTAGTGGTTGTATCAATTTATATTCCCACCAGCAATGAATGAAAGTTGTTCTACATTATTTCCAATACCATATATTGTTGGTCCTTTTAAGCCATTCTGGTGAACTTACGGTGTTATCACGTATTTTATGTGTGTGTGAGAGAGGGAGAGTGTGAGAAAAGTTAAAATGCCACTATGATTTGGTAAGGAGAGAATCTGTTGGGTATATCAAGAAGACTGACTTTCTGATTTACTTCATCTTGATTGGTTTAGGTCCAGCCTAAACATGTGAAGGAAGCTTTCAGGTTACTGAATAAGTCAATCATCCGTGTAGAAACACCCGATGTCAACCTAGATCAAGAAGAAGAGGCCCAGATGGAGGTAGATGAGGGCCCAGATGGCATCAATGGTGAGATACTTGTTCATTTACTGTTCTGGAGTTAAGAACTAAAATGTTCTCTGAGATATTATGATAAAAGTGCACTTGTTGATGGTTTTGAAGTCTGTATAGCAAAAGGGAAAAAATGGATATTGAATTGTACTAACTGTTTACAAGGTAAAATACAATTAAATAATTCATATAGAATATCTATGTGTGAAAGATTGGAAGAAAATACACCAAAATGGTGACAGTGAACTTAATTTCCTGGCCTGATTTATTGTTATTTTGCTTTTGAAGTAAAAACATGTTCTTGACTACATTAAAACAGATAAATACTGGGGCGTCAGTTAAGCATCCGACTCTTGATTTTGGCTCAGGTTATGATCTCATGGTTTGTGAGTTTGAGCCCCACATCAGACTCTGTGCTGACAGTGCAGAGACTGCTTGGGATTCTTTCTCTCTCCCTGTCTCTGTTCCTCCATTTGTGCTCTCGCTCTCTCTCTCAAAATAAATAAACTTTAAAAAAAACAAAAAACAGACAAATAACAGATTTTCACATTTTGTGTATAATATTGCAAATGAACTTAAAAAAAAATTTTTTTAATGTTTATTTAGTTTTGAGAGAGAGAGAGCGCAAGTTGGGGAAGGACACAGAGAGAGGGAGACACAAAATCCGAAATAGGCTCCAGGCTCTGAGCTGTCCGCACAGAGTCTGGCACGGGGCTCAAACTCATGGACCACGAGCTCATGACCTGAGCTGTAGTCAGACGCTTAACCAACTGAGCCACCCAGTGCCCCCCCAACCCTGTTTGTTTGGGTTTTTTTTTCAATGTTTATTTTTGAGTGAGAGAGTGCAAGTAGGGGAAAGACAGAGAGAGAGGGAGACACCGAATCTGAAGCAGCAAATGAACTTTTAGATCAGGGAATCTTCATAACTGCCATCCTTCCCATTCCTTCCAAATTAGTTTCTGTTTTCACTATTAGCATTTACAAATTTGTTTCTAATTTATTTGTAAAATGACTAGTGTAACTATATGCTTGTGTAGAGTTAGTATTAAAATAGAAGTAGTATACTTATATAAACATTTGATGGGGGAGTGTTGGAGGCACAAAAACAAGATTCAGATGGTTGATATTTCACTTAGGTCATGTTGACAGCCCTGCTCCTGTGAATGGAATCAATGGCCACAGTGAAGACATAAACCAAGATTTTGTTCCTAAAGCCTCCTTAAGGCTGGGCTTCTCTGAGTACTGCCGAATCTCTAACCTTATTGTGCTTCACCTCAGAAAGATGGAGGAAGGTAAGGCTTTACCTAGTATGGCCACATGCTTAGTCATTCATATAAGTTGTATTTGTATAAGCCACTTCTAACTGATAAAGACTGTTTTGTCGGAAGAGATCATAAGTTGTTATAGAGGCTCACTTTGGCAAAGAAAATGTATCAGTATATCTGACAGTCTGGACCTTTCACCCACAAGTTCATTGTCAGACAAAGATCATTTTTTAATGTCCTTCACCTATTTTAATATTTTTGAGAATCAGAAGTTAGGATCTGATAATATATAAAGAAGCACTTAAATGTTTTTACAGATGCAAAATCACTGTTCCTGACAATGGCTTTACTTCAAATGGATGACTCTAGGTTATTTATTTTTGTAGGCAAGTAATTGAACTGAAAAGACCATATTGGCACAGGTACATTCTATACCTAAAAATGAAGTAAAATCCTCATTTCTCTGTATATAAAGTGTGATATCTGGACACTAGTATCCTGCCTATCTTAATTAACTGCTTTACTATGCTATTCCACCATGCCTGTAGTTGGCATAGAAAATGATGAAATCAAGGTGTTGAACTTAAACTTTAGTTTGCTGGTTAGCACTCAGATAATTCTTATTTAAAAGTCCAAAAATGCTGGCTTCTGGACACTCTCATCACAGTGTCCTGTCTGTGGAAGGAAGAGAATAGTGAGGTTGTCTTAGCTTACTAAAGATTTGAATCCTGTAGTTTTTCCCCCTTGGGAGTTGTAGACCAGTGGGGGGGAGGAGAGAAGGCAGTAAAGAGGCCAGTATGACAAACAGGTTTTAGCCCTCCCACCCTCTTCTCACATAAAAACTTTTGGGAGCTCACATGTTCTTGTGTTCACATTGTATTTCATTTGTCTTTTTCTCATGTAGTCAAATTTTAAACATGGCAAACCATTGATGGAGCAAAGATAATGGTTAGCGCCCAGGCACTGTATGCATTCCACAGATAAATTCTGCTAGATCTTCTTTTCCTTAGAAAAAAAAAACTGTTCACCTAGTAGTAATGAATTCTCAGTCTTCAGGTGGACAGCTGTTCTCTAGTCCAGCACAGAGAATACAACTTTAAGCCAAGAAGGTCACTTACCGAGAACATTTAGACCAACCACTGAAGTTTCAGTACACCCATAATAAAACTTTTCAAAGCCATTGTCAGTAAAGCTAGAATTTTCCTATTTTTCATTTTTCATTTTATTAACAGTAGCTAGAACCAAGACTAAGAGTTTTCTCTTATTAATACTTTGCTTCTGTGATAGTTAGCTATTATCCAGGTTCCATCTTTTCTTGTGAATTTGGACTTCTGCTTTGGACTTTGACAAAGTAGATAATCATTCAGTATAGATAGACCTTGCTGAAATAAGTTGATAATTTTTTATTTTGAGTAATGCCCTTGGATTTCACTTCTTGGTTCAGCTGTGTAAAATCTTCCTTATTCCAAAGAGGAAAAGTTATGTTTAAGAAGTTTTGCTTGCTGTTGCTAATTTATGCTGTCAATTACTATTGGCAAACATTCTCATAGAAGGTGAAGGAAACAGCTTCATACTTTGAAATATTAATAGCTTCAAGAAACTTGTTTCTTATAATCTCTATTTTATTAGATTTTTTTCCTCAGGATAAAGTGAGGCATACTTTAATACAAGTAATATGACAGGTTATTTCAGGCTTACACTGGAACATTGCAAACCTTATTTTAGCAGGTATTCTTTCTGACAGGTTGATGGTTATCTAATCTGTACATTATCTTGTGTATGCAAACCCCAAGGATTGGCAATACAATTTGCTAGAAGGCAAATTTAATCCTTTTGAAATGTATTTTTTGTTGCAGAAGAGGATGAGTCTGCATTAAAGAGGAGTGAGCTTGTTAACTGGTATTTGAAGGAAATCGAATCAGAAATAGATTCTGAAGAGGAACTTATAAATAAAAAGAGAATTATAGAGAAAGTCATCCATCGACTCACCCACTATGTACGTACATAGCTACTCTTGCTTATTAATGAGGGAGGGAGTCCATGCTTCATACCTGCAGGTTCATAGATGTTCATTTATTTTGAATCATTGGGATCTAGTTAAAATTATGAGTTGTGGGGGGCCAGGGTGGCTTAGTTGGTTAAGTGCCTGACTTAGGCTCAGGTCATGATACTGCAGTTCGTGGGTTCGAGCCCTGCGTAGGGCTCTGTGCTGACAGCTCAGAGCCTGGAGCCTGCTTCAGATTCTGTGTCTCCCTTTCTCTCTGGCCCTCCCCTGCTCATGGTCTGTCTCTCTCTCTCTCAAAAATAAAAAAAAACATTGAAAGGAAAAAAAGAATTATGAGTTGTAAAAAAAAGAGAATTTACAGCAGTTAATTGACTTACTTCCTCTGCTGGAATCAGCAGAACCTAAGTTAAATCTGGGAAGGTAGGGTTAGGGTCTTACTATCAGACTATTTTTAATCTTTGTTTTCTACTCCACTCCCTTTACCATAAACCTACAAGCATTCTGACCTCTATTGCCTGTTTTCTATATTTCATCTTCCCCACATACTCACCTCCCCCATCACCCAGCTTACAGTCTATGGTCTGTCACAATGATCACTATTTTCTCACACTTTATAATTTCTCTGTTCTACTTGATTGGCAAAACCCCAGCCTTGGTTAAATCTAAATCTTTTTACTGTGCCATATTCAAGCAGTTAAAAGTATCTGGAGAAAGGCATACAATCATGTGCCATGTCCTACTTTAAATTCATGCCACTAATCTCAAGTGGACTCTTCTTTTTTCTTTCCTTTTCCTTTTTTTTTTTTTTTTTTTTTTTTTTTTTTTTTTTTTACCATATACGCAGAGTTTTATTCAGGGTAACTTAATGACAAGGGGAGTCACGTGGACGATGATCCAGGTGCTAAGCAGATACCCTTTGTAAAGTCCAGAACTTAATCCACAGATTTTATAAAGCAAGGAGGTGCAGGGATATGCAGAGGTCACTGTGATGAGGTCAAAGGGTTTAACATTTAACACACTCGTTGCCCCATCTGTGTGCCACATGAGAGGGAGGGGAAGAAACTATGTTACCTCTACTAGTTATCTAGCCATTATAGGAAAGATAAGAACAAGCTTTACTGCATTCTGGGCAGGGCATACATAAACCTCCAAGGGGCCTGGAACATACAGCCCTGAGGGAGGCCATTTTGAGGAAATGAATAAGATGGAGGTTTCACTTGAGTAACTCAATTTAATCCAATGGTTCTCAATTTTAGCATGCACCAGAATCATCTGAAAAACTTACTAAAACGCAGATCACTGGAACCACTCCCAGAATTTGTAATTTAGTAGGTCTGGGATAGAGACCAAAAATTTATTTTGTTTTGTTTTGTTTTGTTTATTTATTTACACCAAATTAGTTAGCATATCATACAACAATGATTTCAGGAGTAGATTCCTTAACACTCCTTACCCATTTAGCCCATCCCCCACTCCCACAACCCCTCCAGTAACCCTGTTTGTTCTCCATATTTGTGAGTCATTTTGTCCCCCTCCCTGTTTTTATATTATTTTTGTTTCCCTTCCCTTACGTTCATCTGTTGTAAATGATAAGATTTCATTCTTTTCGATCGCCGAGTAATACTCCATTGTATGTATATACATCTTCTTTATCCCTTCATCCATCAATGGACATTTGGGCTGTTTCCATACTTTGGCTATTGTTGATAGTGCTGCTATAAACATGGGGGTGCATGTGTCCCTTCGAAACAGCACACCTGTATCCCGTGGACAAATACCTAGTAGTGCATTTGCTGGGTCAGAGGGTAGTTGTATTTTTAGTTTTTTGAGGAACCGTCATACTGTTTTCCAGAGTGGCTGCACCAGCTTGCATTCCCATCAAGTGGATTCTTCTTTACTGATCCTACCTACCTCACAGTGGCACTGCCCAGTGCTATGACTTCTTCCAGTCTCTAACAGGATCATTACAGGCATGCCTCCTCCCTACTCACATCAGTTGGTCATTCTCTATATTTGGCCTATTGGTCTGTCACTGTTGATTGCTCCTTCTGAGTCACCATATTTTCCTGGGTCTTCTCCTATCTCTTTGGTTATTTCCTCTTAGTCTCTTTTCCTGAGTCTTGTCACTTTTTAAATGGAGTGCTGTACTCAATCCTCAGACCTCTTTTGTATTTACATTGATTACCTAAGTGATCTCATTTGGTTCTATGAATTTAAATCCATCCACTGATGTCTCCCAGATTCAGCTGTCACCTCTCCTCTAAACTCCAGATGTCGGTAACCAGCTGCCTACTTGTGAACTATAGGCATCTCATGCTTAATGTGTGCAAAACAGTTCTTTCCCCCACCCCCCCCCACAGTGTTCCCATTTACTCAGTTGTAAGCCAAACACATTAGAATCATCCATGATGCCAGTTTTCCCTCATAGCCACTCCTTTAAGCAGCAAATCCTGTGAGCCCTGCCTTCAGTGTATATATTCTGTGTTCTATTCTCACCACCTTCACATTTACTCAAGCTACTATGCCTGAACTTTCACAGGAGCCTCCTAACTGTCCCCCTTTGTACTAGCTCTCTGTCCAGCAGCCAGACAGATCTTTTAAACGTTTTCATGCCCTACCTTCCAGTTCTTCCTTCCAGTCTCCATAACATGGCCTGCAGAACCTCTACAACCAAACCCCTCCTTAGGTGTATACCTCTTCACCTTCTTGCATAGGACTCTTCATGTTGCTACTCAGTGATACTGGCCTTGTCACTATTCCAGAGACACACCAAACATGAGGACCTTCGCACTTGTCCTTTGTCTCTTTACCTAGGTTCCCTCTTTCATTCTGGTGTCTGCTCAAATGTTACCTTCTCAAAGAGGTGGTTCTTGCCTAACCTGTCAAAATAAGAGCCTCCTGGAGCACCTGGGTGGCTCAGTCAGTTAAGTATCCGACTTCAGCTCAGGTCATGATCTCACAGTTCGTGGGTTTGAGCTTCACGTCAGGCTCTGCACTATCAGCACTTCAGATCTTCTTTCTCCCTCTCTCTCCCTCCTGTCCCCCTCCACCCCTTCTAAAATAAATAAACATTAAAAAAATAATAATAAGAGCCTCCTTCTTGCTATCACTCCCTAACCCTGCTTTGTGTTACTTCATAGTGCTTATCATTGCCTGGCACTAGGTTTTCAGTTTGACTTACTAGAATGCAAGCACCAGGAGGCCAGGGACTTTGTTTTATTGATCATTCTACCTCCAAGACCTGTAGTGGTGCCTGGCACATAGATCAAATATTTGATGAGTGATTGAATTTTTATGTTTAAGTGGCAGATTCAATTGCCCTGTAGCTCACTTTACAGTGTTCACTCTATAAATATTATGAGTGTCACATTATCAGGATTGTATCATCTGAAAAACCCTTTACTTGTGTGAGTAGATGAGTGTATGATTAGGTGGTATAATATCTATGAAAATCTGAATTGGGGTGGTAAACATTCAGTTGTCTTTCTAGTGCTGGGCAGTGTGTTTGCACCAGGCCAGCCCTTCCCTTCCTAATGCCTTCTGGGATCAGTGTAAGATAAATTGACCCACACCACAAGTCTACTTTGGGACATTTGGTAAAATTAGCTGATCTAAACTGGAGGTACCTTTTTAAGTTTGACACCACCTGAGCTAGCTAGCTCATTTACAAAAGACTAGAGAAATTACACTGTGCTGATCAAGTGTTCTTCCTGTAAGGGCTTGTTAGTACATAAAGTGAGATCTTGAAAGTGTCCAGTCCCTCTTGATGGCAGTAGTGCTCATACTATAGGACATTTCTACCTTCTTAAGATCGAACACTATTTCCTGAGTTCTATATGGGCTTGGCTAGGAGTTCCTCTCATTTGTGGGTATTTTAGATCAACTTACAGGTACATTTAAGCTATGTGGCATGTTCTACTTTTTTTTATTAGCTCAGAGTGAAAATTTTTCCATGTTAATTATCTTTAGATTATACCTCTAACTGAATTATGAACGGGTGGTATATGAAAGAGTTAGTGGCTAGTAACTAAAAATTTATACTAAATGAAATTAGAACACTTATCAGAGTGATAAACAGAATGATAACCATATTTATCAGGGTTTTACACAATTGCATAACCTTAAAATTCATGTATTTTGTCTTTTTTGAAATCATATTTACAAGATGTAGTATGCCAGGAAACTTTACTAAAATCACAACATTGAGCTTGCCTATGTATTTTGTAATTTTTCAAAAGAGATTTATGTTATAAAAGATCTGTATCCTAATGGGAAAGGGGTGTAGCAAAACTTGGTAAAGATTTTAAGGTATAGTCCTTTCTCTGAGAGGTTATGAAGGAGAAATGGAAGAAAATGCTAGTTGCAAATACTCAGAAGGGTCAAATTATGTGGATGGGGCATTTTTACACTACTGCTGGAGACCTCAGGACAAATCTTTGTGTTTCACAGGATCATGTTCTGATTGAGCTCACCCAAGCTGGACTGAAAGGCTCTACAGAAGGAAGTGAGAGCTATGAAGAGGATCCCTACTTAGTAGTTAACCCTAATTACTTGCTTGAAGATTAAGATATTGAAAGTAACCAGAAAAACTGGCCCCTACCTTCCGGCCTAGAGTCTGGATGTAGCTCTACTAGCAAGAGACATGTTTCTGGGAACAAGGCTTCAGGAAGATTTATTTTGAGGAATAAGAACCTAGTTGGTGGTCCTGTATGTCACGTTCCTGTAATAAGCTTTTATATTAACACAAGCTTTAGCACATTGTTTAGCGTGCTTGTCTAAATGAAGTTGGAACCCAATGATGTGTGCTTTCTGTAACTGAGGCCTTGTTTTCATGTATAGAAAAAGGTCTGTTATTTTTATGGTATATAGTATCTTACTGGAGAGGTAACTTTTTACAATTGCCAACTACTGCTTTTTCTTTGTCAAAATAAAATAATGTGTTCTGCAGTTGTCCATTTTTATTTCCACCCTACTCTTAATTATTGCTTTCATCTGCATTTGACCCTTGAACAACATGGAGGTTGGTGGCACCAGTTCCCCCATGCAGTCAAAAATCTGTGTATAAGTTTTGGCTTCCGCAAAACTTAACCACTAACATTGCCTACTGTTGACTGGAAGCCTTACTGATAATATACAGTTGATTAACACATATTTTGTATGTTATATGTATTATATATTGTATTCTTAATACCTTTTTCTTAATTTTTTCAGTATTTCTAGACTACAAGATTTGTCTACAAGTTTTTTGAAATTTCTTGCAGATGTCTGGAAATTTTTCCAATATATTTATTGGAAAAATCCATGTATAAATGTACCCACACAGTTCAAACTTGATTTATGGGGGCGCAGCTATGCTTAACATGAGTCTTGTTCCCAGTTTGCTTACTGTGGGGCAGGTGGGTGGAAGTGTGTGGCATTATAAGCCTCTAGGACTAGGTTCCTATGAGGAGTCCTTATTAGAATTCATATAAAGGCTAAGGGGCTTTGGAAATTACCTTCCAAGATTAATTCCCATTCTGTTTTGTTTTTTAAGATAGTACAATAAACTTTATAAACGTCTTCATCATCAGTATGTTCATGATGTAGCAGTTTCTGCTGTACCTTTTAACAACAGCTGGGCATTTGGGGGCCTTTAGGGTCAGGGAATGTTTGTATTTTGTATGTGAGTTCATTAATAATAACTTCACTGTCCAATGGCTTGAAAACAACAGGGTGAAGAGGACTGGAAATGAATAAAGAAGTGCACAGTTACCACTTCTCGGCCTTTTGGCTAAGATCAAGTGAAGAAGTTGCATAATTAGCAGATGCAGACTGTAAATTCCTCTGTCAAAAGTATGTTTCTAATTAATGAGGGTAGGTGAAGCTATTGGGAAGAGGAAACCTCAGGGTACAGGATCTCAAACTCCCTGTTGAGGCAGTTAGGAGATGCTAGTGTAAGGCACAAATAGGACATTCAGTAATAGGTGAAAGGAAGAATATTCTAGTGAAAACCCAGGAGACAGCAAGCCCCTCTGCACTGACTCCCAACATGATAAAATGGGATGGAGAGGACCTGAAAGAAATAGCCTGACAGGAATTTGAACTTTAATTTTATCAATATTTACCCAAAGGGAAATTCGAAGCCTAGGAAAGAGGAGTTCTTTTTTGGTTAATCTCTCCTCTTCCCAATTTTGCCATTTGAGTAAGGGCTCCAGAGCAAGGTGAGGGAGGGCCTTACTGCAAATGAAGTCCTAAGTTTTTGCATATCTGAATAAGTGTGTTTATATTTCCACACATTCCACATGCCCTTTTCTTCTACATGTTACTTGTCAGGGAGGTGATGAAGTGGCTAATGGATGATGGAGCATGTATAAGATCCTTATGAAGAAAATTAGACAAGTGTTTAGTAAGTGGATGTAACATGTTTCTGAATGGGAAGACTTGAATGTTGTCATTTGTTAGCTTATCTATAAACTTAATGTGTTTTCCACAAAATTCCAACAGATGTCCATCAATAAGGAAATGACTACATAAGTTGTGGTACAACTATATTGTAGGATATACAAACAAAACTAAACCTGTATGTTTGAAATGGAAATATCTATACGACACATGGAGAAGAAAATGTGCAAATACAGCTATAGGAATACCTAAATATATAAAGACAGTATTAACATCCCTACAGGGAGAAATAGAAGTACAATAATAGTAGGAGACTTCAGTACCTATTGTGATCAATGAATAGATAATCCAGACAAAATATCAATAAGGAAACAATGACTTTACGATATTTTTAAGTATATTTATTTTGAGAGAGAGGATATGAGCAGGGGAGGGGCAGAGAGAATTCCAAGCAGGTCTCTGCGCTATCAACACAGAGCCCAATGCAGGGCTCAATCTCACAAATCGTGAGATCATGTCCTGAGCCAAAATTAAGAGTCTGATGCTTTGCAAACTGAGCCACCCAGGCACCCCAGGAAGCATTGACTATAACATTAGACCAAGTGGAGTTACCAAGCATATACAGGACAGGACATTCTATCTAAAAGTAACAACACATTCTTTTTTTTTTTTTAATTTTTTTTTTTAAGTTTATTTATTTTTGAGACAGAGAGAGACAGAGCATGAACGGGGCAGGGTCAGAGAGAGAGGGAGACACAGAATCGGAAGCAGGCTCCAGGCTCTGAGCCATCAGCCCAGAGCCCGACGCAGGGCTCGAACTCACGGACCGCGAGATCGTGACCTGAGACAAAGTCGGACGCTTAACCGACTGAGCCACCCAGGCACCCCAACAGAACACATTCTTAAGCACACAGGGAACATTCTCCAGGGTAGATCATATGTTACACCATAGAATAAGTCTTAATAAATTTGAGATTGAAATAAGTATCTTTTCCGACCATAATATGGTGTGAAACTAGAAATCAGTTACAAAAGAGAACTGGGAAATCAACAAGTATACGGAGATTGCTACCAAACAACTAGTTTCAAAGAAAAAATAAATTCTAAAGTATCTTGAGACAAATGAAAACGGGAATACAACATACAAAAATTTATGGGATGCAGGAAAGCAGGGTTTTTTTTTTTTTTTAATGTTTATTTTTGAAGAGCGTGAGCAGGAGAGGGGCAGAGAGAGGGAGACAGAGATCCCAAGCAGGCTCCACACTGTCAGTTCAGACCCCTACGTGGAACTTGAACTCATGAACTGTGAGATCATGACCTGAGCCAAAAACAGGGGTCCAGTGCTTAACCAACTGAGCCACCCAAGCACCCCAGCAAAAGCAGTTCTTGGAGGGAACTTTTTAAGTTTTATTTATATAAGTAATCTCTACACCCAATGTGGGGCTGGAACTCATGACCCCGAAATCAAAAGTGGCCCGTACTTCCAGTTGAGCCAGCCAGGTGCTCCCTAAGAGGGAACTTCAAAGGGATAAATAGCTACATTAAGAAACAAACATCTCAGGAAAAACAAGCTAACTTTAGGGGCGCCTGGGTGGCTCAATAGTTTAAGTGTCTGACTCTTGATTTGGGCCCAAGTCGTGATCTCACGGTTAGTGAGTTTGAGCTTCACATAGGGCTCCACACTGACAGTGTGGAACCTGCTTGGGATTCTTTCCCCCTCGCTGCTCACACGTGCTCTCTCAAAAAACAAAAAAAGGAAAACCTAACTTTACATCTCAAAGAACTAGAAAACAACAAATGTTAGTAGAAGGAAGAAAATAACAGAGGACATAAAATAAAGACTAAAATGACAATAGAAGAAAAGCTCAAAGAAACAGAGCTGGTTTTTTGAAAAGAGAAAAAAATGACAAACCTTTAACTGGTCACCAAGAAAAAAAGAGGACTTCAAATCCAAAGGAAAGAGGTGACGTTACCACAGATACCACAGAAATACAAAGCATCATAAGAGACTACTATGAGCAATTGTACACAAGTAGAACAACCTAGAAGAAATAAATTCCTAGAAATATACAACTTACCAAGACTGAGTCATAAAGAAAAAGTCTGAACAGACCAATTACTAGTAAGGGATCTGAATCAATAATCAAAAACCTCCCAAAAAACAAAAGTCCAGGATTAAATGGCTTCAATGATGAATTCTACCAACCATTTAAAGAAGATTAATACCAACCCTCCAATTCGTCCAAAAAATGGAAGAGGAGGGAACACTTATAAACTTGTTTTATAAGGCCAGCATTAACCTAATACCAATATCAGACAAAGTCACTAAAAGAAAAAATTATAGGCCAATGTCTCTTATGAACATTGATATGAAAATCCTTAATATTAGTATACTAAATTCAACAATACATTAAAAGGATCATACACCATGATCAACTGGGATTTGTTCCAGGGATGCAAGTATAGTTCAACATCTACAAATCAATGTGATATACCACATTAACAAAATGAAGGACAAAAATCATATGATCACCTCAGTAGATGTAGAAAAAAAAAATTGACAAAATTCAACATCCATTTATGACTAAACCCCAACAAAAGTGGGTACAAAGGGAACATACCTCAACAAATAGAGACCATATACAACAAGCCCACAGATAACATCATACTCAAATGGTGAGAAGCTGGAAGCTTTTCCTCTAATGTCAGCAACAAGACAAGAATGTAAACTTTCACCACTTTTATTAAATAACAGTATTAGAAGCTTTGGCCAGAGCAATTAGTCAAGAAAAAGAAACAAAAGGCATCCAAATCAGAAAGAAAAGTATAAAACTGTCACTATTCGCAGATGATATATCATATATAGAAAACTCTAAAGACTCCACCAAAAAACTGTTGGAAGGAATCCACAAATTCAGCAAACTTGCAGGATACAAAATCAATAATAAAAATGTGTTGCATTTCTATACACTAATAATGAGCTATCAGAAAGAGAAATTAAGAAAACAATCTACTTACAATTGTATCAAATGCAATACCTAGATTAAAATACCTAGGGAATAAATATAATCAGGGATGTGTACACTGACAACCATAAGACACTGATGAAGTAAATTGAAGAAGATACAAATAAATGGGAAGATATTCCACACTCATGAATTGGAAGAATTGACATTGTTAAAATGTCCATACTACCCAAAGCAATCTATGGATTTAATGTAATCCCTATCAAAATTCCAATGGCATTTTCCATAGAAATAGAACGAACAATTCTAAAATGTGTATGCAACCACAAAAGGCCCTGAATAGCTAAAGCAATCTTGAGGGAAAAACAAAGCCCAAGGTATCACACTCCCTGATTTCAGACTATATTATGAAGCTGTAGCAAGCAAAATAGTATGGCATTGGCATAAAAACAGACACATAGATCAATGGAACAAAACAGCCCAGAAATAAACCACACATATATGATATAACATGAATAGCTAACTATCCCTTTTAAGCAGAAAAATGAAAAATTGACAAGGAGATAATATTTTCATTTTTCAAAGTGTCAAAAATGTGAAGTTTTATGACAGGTATTAGCAAAACACAGATTTAGGCACACCTCTAAACTTTAGGTAGGATTTAAATTTGATGAAGCCTATTTTGGATAACTATTTGGGTTTCAATCAAAATTCTAAATAGTAGTATAACACTGAGTCAGGAACTTAATTTCCAAGACTCTGTCTTAAAGAAATGGTCATACGTGTAGACAAAGATTCATTTACAACACATTACAATTAAGAATCAACCAGTACTCGATATATGAGAGGTTCAATTAGGGTACATCCTTATGGGGCATACTATGCATCTGTTAAAAAGAAGCGGGTCTAGGGGCGCCTGGGTGGCTCAGTCGGTTGAGTGGCCGACTTTGGCTCAGGTCATGATCTCGCAGTCCGTGGGTTCGAGCCCCGCATCGGGCTCTGTGCTGACAGCTCAGAGCCTGGAGCCCGTTTCAGATTCTGTGTCTCCCTCTCTCTGACCCTCCCCCATTCATGCTCTGTCTCTCTCTGTCTCAAAAATAAATAAAAACATTAAAAAATAAAAAAAAAAAAAGAAGAAGCAGGTCTATATTTTCTGATATAGACAGAACTCTGAGAACTGTTAAGTGGAAAAAAGAAATCTGAGGAACAATACATAAAGTATAATCCCATATATGTTAAATTATATGTTTAAAATGTTATACACTTATGTATGTTGGCATTTGTGTATATGTAGCGTTCGTTGAGTTGCACTGTTTCAAACACATTGAAGAATGATCTCTTTTAATTCTCACAATTTATCTACTCATCATTGTTACCAATGAGGAAACAGAGGCACAGAGAAATTAAGTAACTTTCACAAGATTTAAACCTGCATAACCATTCAGCTACATAAAAAAAAGAAAACTGGAAGGAAACACAGTGTTTAGAGTGCTTACCCAAGGAAGGTGAGGGGAGTTGGGGAAGAGGAATTTGCAGGTTTGTCTTTTACGCTTTTACATTTGAATCTTTTACACAATGTGTTCATCATTTACTTATATATTTTTAAGGGGGAAAAAGGTTTGGCAAGGGATGCAATCTTTGTTCTGTTATGTAAATGAGTTTTTGTGTATAAACAAATTTTAAAATAATTTGAAATTAATAAAAAAAAACACGGAGAACTTTTTCCTTCAGACACTTTCCAGGTTCATCTGCTTAAACTGTGCGAAATGTTTGAGGTCTTTGTGTTATCTCTTATGGTCTTTAAATTTTTGATATTACACTGGTAAGCCATGTACTGATTTCATTATCACAGATAACGCAGTTAAATATTAACTGTTAATAATCACTTAGCATTTTACAACCTGGCTGTTGTTATAAAGTAACGATTCCATGTACTTCCTAACAGGTCCTTGAAAATGGAGCTGGCCTGGAATTCAGTCTTTATTGTCCTCCTGAGCTTTTCGTGCTGGGGGTTAGATTGGGAATCTGATAGAAAATTCATTTCAGCTGCTGGTCCTCTCACCAATGACTTGCTATACAACTTGAGTGATCCACTGGGAAACCAGCATTCTAATTTTGCAGCAGAGGACAGAAGCATTTATGTTTGTCGCCAACCACTGCCCGCTTTCCTGCCGAAGTTCTTTAATAGTGTTCGTGCCAGTAAGATCACCCATTACAAAGTATTTCTTCCATGGGCACAACTTCTCCCAACAGGAAGCTCCAAGAACCCAGACAGCAAAACAGTGCAGTGCTACCGGCAACTCCTTGAGACTCTCAAGACCGCACAGCTTCAGCCCCTGGTCGTTCTGCATCACCAGACCCTTCCTGCCAGCACGGTCCAGAGAAGAGAAGTCTTTGCTGATCTCTTTGCGGACTATGCCACATTCGCCTTCCACTCCTTTGGGGACCTGGTTAAGATCTGGTTCACGTTTAGTGACTTGGAGGAGGTGATAAAAGAGTTTCCACACCAGGAATCAAGACCTTCACATCTCCAGACCCTCACTGATGCCCACAGAAAAGCCTATGAGATTTACCATGAAAAATATGCTTCTCAAGGTAAGTACACACAACCCTGATAGCTGACCCACCTTCTCCCTTCCTCCTTAAAGCAGGACTTGGCATTTCTTCCTCTTCAGTAGTCTTGTCTTTTGTATTCATTGGTGAGAAATTAATACTGTATTGAAGATACTCCCGTGGAGAGAAGCAGGGGTGGTTTATATTGCATAGTTCCAGCATTTCCTTTGAAAAATGTCTTTTAAGCACCCTTTCTCCAGTCTCGAGTCTGTGAGAGTATCTTTCTGTCCTTCCTACTCCATTCCTGCCTCCCTGCCTCTCCAAGGCTTCAGGATTGCCAGTCTTCCCTCAGTCTCCCCCTTTTCTCATGCAAAGCAAGTTATGCATTCTAGCTGAAGTTTACATTCCAGCAGAGAAGACAACTACAAAGATAAAATAACGATACACTGATTGGTAGTGAGGAGAGAGTAATTGCAATTGTCCATATTCCTGCTTTATAAGTAATTGAGGTTCTGATTCAGTAGGTTTAGGCAGGATGAGTACATTTGTGATTTTAATAAATTCCTAGGCGAATCTGAGGTATACCAATTTTAAGAACCAGCTTTGGATTATATATGCTTTCTGTTTTTTATTATATACTCTATGTATATTTGTATACATAGTATATAACATAATGCACACTTGTATATTCTACTTTTTAAACTTTAGATATTTTATGAGTACATTCTCATTTTATTAAAAATAAATATAAAATCCACCTATGAATGGATCATAGAGTTTTAAATATTTCTCTCACTTATATATGTCATATATATGTAAGTTTAATTTTCACATTACAAAATACATTGCAATGAACATTCCTATATATAAATCTTTGTCTACCTTCCATTCAATAAATTCTTTCTGATTCTTAGAATTGAAATCACTTGTTCAAAAAATGTGCATTCTTTAAGACTTTAAAGCATGTTGCTAAATTATTTTCCAGAAACACTGTAATAGTGTATACCAACAGTTATAAAATTTTTCTGACCCTACTCAGCCTGTCTTCAATGATATAATCATTTTGTTATTGGTAATTTGACAGCTGAAAACTATTATCTCCTTATATGCCTCACTGGCACGTATTTGATTATAGAGAGATTAAACATTTTTCTATGTTAAAAATGAAAGCAGGGCAAGGGAAGAAAGAGTATGAGTGTGGAGGGAGCTGGTTCAGATAGGGGTGTCAGGAAGACTGTCCTCAGGAAAGCCAAGGGAGGGAGCAAGCAAATGGATTAGAAAAGAGGATTCCAGGAAGAGGTTAAAGCCCCTGCATGGAGACAGTGAGAAGCCACAGTCAGTTTAGTGAGCTCTCGGTAGAGGGTAGGAGATGAGGAGAGGCTGAATTTGAAACTGCATTCTTTGGAAAGCCCGTCTTGGGGGCAAGTGAGCACGTAAATATTTGTTGGCTGTAATTCTACTGAAGAAGTGCTGGGTAAATGAACTTTGAAAGAAGGCAAGATTGAACTTGGTCCATCTCAAACAAAGGAAAATCTATCTTGTTTTGAGGACAGACTCTCTAGAATTATTTTGATTATAGATATACATGTTTATTAAAATGTCTGTAGATTCCATTCTTAAGTTTCATCAGGTTACTAAACACTTTCTTTTTTGAGCTCATATTTTCCTTTTCTGCTCATTCCTCTCATCCTTCATTTTGTGTTTCATCAATATCACTAGATTATCTACCCCAATATAATGCAGGACACAAAGTAAATTATTTTTTCAGTCTCCTTCTTATTCCAACAGGTGGTTTTCCTTCTTTCTCTCTTTCTCTTATTTTCCACTCCTTTTTTAGTCCAATCCCATAGCCTTATTGTTCTTTTTCAAATATATCACCTAATATACACAAAACAGTTGTATAACATGAATTGGTTAAAAGCAAAATACTATAAAAAATTACTGAACTGCTTTTTTTTAAAAAAAAGCACAAAATTCTATAAAAATGCCCATGGAGTGACCTCTGAATCCAACAATTAAAACAGAATACCACCTCACGTCAACCAGGATGGCTGTAATAAAAACAAAACAAACAATAACAATTGTTGGCAATGATGTAGAGAAACTGGGACCCATACCACTGGTGAAGCCAGTGGTATGGTGAAGCCATTTTGGGAAACACTCCGGTAGTTTCTCAAACAGATAAACTTTATTTTTTGATTTATTTTTTTAAGATTTTATTTTTAAGTAATCTCTATACTCAGCATGGGGCTTGAACTCACTTTGTGAGTTCACAAAGTGAACTCCCCAGATCAAGAGTTGCATGCTCTACCAACTGAGCTAGTCAGGAACCCCTTGAAACAGATAAACTTTAGAGTTACCTATGATTCAACAATTTCTCTTCTAGGAGTATGTCTGAGAGAAATGAAAACAAATGTCTGGAAGAAAGCTTATCACAAACATTCATAGCAACATTTTTTATAATAACCCAAAGTGGAAACAACCCTAATGTCCCTCAGTTGATGGATAAACAACATGTGGCATATACATACAATGGAATATTATTTACCCAAAAAGAAATGATATGTGCCACAACATGAATGTACCTTGAAGACATTAAACTAAGTGAAAGCAGCCAATCAGAAAAGACCACATATTATATGATTTCATTTATATTAAATCTCCAGAAGAGGCATAGAGACACTACAGTAGATAGGCTATATCTAGGGCTAGAAAAGAGAACAGGAAGTGACAGCTAATGGATAATGAATTTATTTTAAACATTTTTTTAATGTTTATTTATTTTTGAGAGAGAGAGACGGAGTGTGAGTGGTAGAGGGGCAGAGAGAGGGAGACACAGAATCCAAAGCAAGCTCCAGGCTCTGAGCTGTCAGCACAGAGCCCGATGAGGGGCTTGAACCCATGAACCATGAGATCGTGACCTGAGCTGAAGTCTGGCGCTCAACCAACTGAGCCACCCAGGCACCCCAAGGAATTTCTTTTTTGGTGATGAAAATGTTTTGGAATTAGATATGGTCATAAAGCTTTGTGAATATGTATAAAGATTTTATTTTTAAGTAGTCTCTATACCCAGCATGGGGCTGGAACTATCATCTTACTATCTCCATTCTCCTCTCCCATCTCAGTCCTAAGCATCTGCTAATTAACTTCCTATATCTCTAGATTTCCCTGTTCTGAACATTTCATATGAATGGAATAATTTAATATGTCATATTTTGTGACTGCAAATTCTATTGGGGTTTGTCTGATGTTTCTCTCATGAATAGGTTGAGATTATGGGTTTTAGGAAGGAAGATTACAGAATAAAGTGTTATTTTCATCATATATCAAGGATACAGACTATCACTGTGATTTATACTGTTAATATTGACCTTGATCACCTGGTTGAGGTTGTGTTTTTCAGGTATCTCTACTGTAAAGTTATTATTTTTTCCTCCTTTCCATACTGCACTCTTTGGAAAGAAGTCACCATACACGGCTCACACTTAACGACTGGGAGTTCTGCTCACTCTAATAAGTAGTTTTTAAAAGTTCTTTTCTGAACTTAACCAAGGACACAAAAGACTTGTGCACTGAAAACTTTAGAGCATTGCTGAAAGAAGGTAAAGGAAACAAAAATAACTGGAAAGTTATCCTTTGTTCATGGATTGGAAAACTTAATATTGTTGAAATTCCAGTACTACCCAAAGCAGTCTACAGATTCATTGAAATCCCTATCAAAATCCTAGTGACAGTTTTTGCAAAAATAGAAAAATCCATCCTTAAATACATATGGAATCTCAAGGGACCCCAAATAACCAAAACATTCTTGAAAAAGAACAAAGTTGGCAGACTCACACTTCCTGATTTCAAAACTTACTACAAAGCTCTAATAATCAAAATAGTGTGGTACTAGCTTAAGGATGGACATATACACCAATGGAATAAAATAGAAAGCCCACAAATAAACCCTTACCAAATGGTCAAATAATTTTCTACAAGAGTGTGAAGACCTTTCAGTGGGGAAAAGAGTCTTTTCAACAAGTGTTCCTGGGAGAAGTGAATATCTGCATGCAAAGGAAGAAAGTTAGACTCTTACCTTGTACCATATACAAAGATTAACTCAATTATTAAGGATGCTCAATCATTCTGTAGAGCAAATGAAAACCACAACAAGATAGCACTTCACACCCATAAGAATAGTTATTATTTTAAAAAGCAGAAAATCACAGGTGTTGGTAGAGATATAGAGAAATTGTAATCTTTATGCATTGCAGGCAGGACTGTGAAATGGTGTAGCCCTTATGGAAAAGAGTGTGGCAGTTCCTCAAGAAATTAAACATAAAATTACTCTATCATCTAGCGCTTGGGTGTACCTACATAAAAGAATTGAAAGCAGGGACTTGAACAGGTATCTATACTATACCTATGTTCATAGCAGTGTTATTTACATAGCTGAAAGGTGGAAATAACCCAAATGTCCATGGATGGGTGAATGGATAAACAAAATGTGCTATTTATACAATGGAATATTATTCAGCCTTAAAAAGAAATGAAATTCTGACACCTGCTATAACATAGATGAACCCTGAAGACATTATGCGAAGTGAAATAAGCCAGTCACAAAAGGACACACATTGTATGATTCCACCTACATGAAGGACCTACAATAATGAAATTCACAGAGACAGGAAGTAGAATAGTAGTTACTAGGGGTTAGGAGGTCTGGGGAATGGGGAATTCCTGCCCAGTGAATATAGAGTTTCAGTTTAGGATGTTGAAAAAGTTCTGAAGATGGATGGTGGTGACAGCTGCACAACAATGTGAATGTACTTAATGCCACTAAACTGTACACTTATAATTTTTAAGGGTAAATTTTGATAGATAGATATATATATATTTACCACAATTTTTGAAAAATTCTTTTCTTCTAAAGAGCCTAAATGTCCATCAACTGATGAATGGATAAAGAAATTGTGGTTTATATACACAATGGAATACTACGTGGCAATGAGAAAAAATGAAATATGGCCTTTTGTAGCAACATGGATGGAACTGGAGAGTGTGATGCTAAGTGAAATAAGCCATACAGAGAAAGACAGATACCATATGGTTTCACTCTTATGTGGATCCTGAGAAACATAACAGAAACCCATGGGGGAGGGGAAGGAAAAGAAAAAAAAAAAAAAAAAAAAAAAGAGGTTAGAGTGGGAGAGAGCCAAAGCATTAGAGACTGTTAAAAACTGAGAACAAACTGAGGGTTGATGGGGGGTGGGAGGGAGGGCAGGGTGGGAGGGAGGGCAGGGTGGGTGATGGGTATTGAGGAGGGCACCTTTTGGGATGAGCACTGGGTGTTGTATGGAAACCAATTTGACAGTAAATTTCATATATTAAAAAATAAAAAAATAAAAAAAAAATAATTGAAAAAAAAAATAAAATAAATTTCTATTGAAAAAAAAAATTCTTTTCTTCTTTTCTAATCTTTCTATATCTGTTATTATAAACCTCCTGTTTATGTGTTCAATGTGCTGCCAGTGGGGAGGATTCAGTAGAAGAGAGGATTCGGGCAGAGAGTTGGAGGCTGGGAGAGCGGGAACATTTCTCTTGTGGGAAGAGTAGAATTGCACACAACATCCCCCACTTGCACAACACTGAGACACAACCCAGGGTAACACCAGTATTACCTGCCTGCCCAAGCAGTAGTAGTAGCTTGAAGCATTGATATTGGCAGTTCAATATTGGCCAGATTACTTTTATTGGAGTATTTGAGGCAAAAAGGGAAGGAGCAAGAGGAAAGGGGGCTATTTTTTTTTTTTTTTATAAACAGCCGCAACGGTTTTTAGTGGAACAACTTCCCTTTATGGTGGAAACAGGTGAGCTTATCCTTTAGTGAGGTCCAGCAATGCATAGGAGGGACAGGAATTTACACAATGCTGTGCAGTGGTTTTCTACACAGGCTTACAACAGTTCATTCTCAACCCACAGCAAATACCAGTTTTGAGCTAGACACATGAACACCTGTTCATGTCTTTGAGTTCATAGACATATGAACACCTGTTTAATTATGTCCAACAAAATGCAAGATAAATTTTTCTAAAGCAGAGCAATTATCCCCCTTTCAGTTCCATAGAAAACATGAACTGCAAGCTTCACGTGAGAATCTGGTTTTGAGTAATCTGCATTTGACAGTATGTTAAAAAGTATAGTTTATGCTTGCACTGGCAATAGGTTGGGAACCATGAGAATTTCTAGAACTTCAAGTACATTTGTTCACTCTAATTCTAAAAGCAGCTTGCAGAGTCAATTAGAAATTATCTATGGGGTGCCTGGCTTGTTCAGTCGGTTGGGCATCTAACTTTGGCTCAGGTCATGATCTCACGGTTTGTGAGTTTGAGCCCCACATCGGGCTCTGTGCTGACAGCGCAGAACCTGGAGCCTGCTTTGGATTCTGTGTCTCCTTCTCAATCTTCCCCTCTCCCACTCATGCTCACACACTTTCTCTCTCTTTCTCTCTCAAAATGAATAAACATTAAAAAATTAAAAAAAAAATAATCTGTGAGTTCATCTATTTAGGGATTAACTGTACTCTTATTTCATTTCTTTGGCCTACAGATGATTGTACATTTTAAGATGTTAAGCACAAGCTGGGAACTTATGTTCCATGTGTGCTGATGTGACGATAGAATGAAGAATAGAAATCGGTGAAAGGTGAAATGGATCCATCAGGGACAATCATTTGAGTAACTAGAAAATAGCGTTATCTTATCAGAATGAGGACTAAATGTCTGTAAGTGAAATTCCCTGCTTAGGAGATTTCAAAGTTCTACCACGTTTATCAAAATAAGCCCCTTTTGGGGCACCTGTTTCTGGCTTAGTTGGAAGAGCTTGCGACTCTTGATATCTGGGTCATGAGTTCAAGCCCCACGTTGGGTATAAAGATAACTACAAAAAAAAAAGCACTTTTGTAGTTGTTAGTGGTGGTTTCCTTGTCAGCACACAGCCTTACAGTTTAACTCTCAAACTCTGATTTTATTTGGTTTTCATTTAGCGTTTCCAAACCACAGGTCTGCTATGCACCCAGTGCTGAAGTTGCTATCTGGAGTGATTAATGTTTTAAATTTTGCTCCTCAGCGAGCACACAATCCAGGGGGAGATAAGGACTCAGGCACATGAAAGAGTCAGTTGGCAATACAAACGGCTGAGGAACCCCTCCTCCGCAGCCGTGTTTCTCAAGTGGTGGTCTGAGGACGAGGGTCAGGAGGACCTGGGAAGCTTGTTAAAATGCACTGTTGCAGAGCCCGCCCCAGTCTGCTGACAAGCACACAGGGGATTTGGACGCACACAACTGCTGAGCACCACTGCAGGTAATCAAGTATCAAATCAAGTGGGTACACGCTACAGGTGTTTATAGTTCCTTCGTTTTCCCCTCCGTGCACAGGAGGGGCTGAACTGATGTTCAGGACAATGAATAAGGACCGGGTAACAGCAGAAAGTGTTAAACAGACAAAGTGAGGAAGCAGTTCTCACCTCACCACCTTCTACACTGGAGGGGCAGGGCAGGGTAATTGCTTTTATTCTTTGTGTGTGTGTGTGTTTGTTATTTTGTTTTATTTTAAGAGAGAAGAGAAAGAGTGAGGGAGAGGGGCAGAAGGAGAGAGAAAGAGAATCCCAAGCAGGCTCCATGCTCAGTGTGAAGCCCAACACAGGGCTGGATCCCACCACCCCAGGATCATGACCTGAGACGAAATCAAGAGACTCTTAATTTCAGGAAGAGCCACCCAGCCTGCCCTGCTTTTATTCTTGTAAAAGACAAGTGTCCTGCATTTCTGAGTCCTGATTTAGATGAAACATTCTCTAAAGGGACTTTGTTTTGTTTTTAAAGGCACCTTGTTATCTAAAATCTTTCAGCTAGGGTAAAGTCATGTTAAGTGATTTCTTCAGAAATCATTTTTAAAGTCAGTGAACATGGAACAGGAAATGAGTCCCCACGCTGCTTCTGCAGCCCCAGCATCCTGCCTCACTCACCTGCAGCTGGTTTCTCTGGTTGGTTTTAGGCGGAAAACTCTCTGTGGTCCTGCGAGCTGAAGCAGTCTCGGAGCTCCTGCTGGAACCGTCCACGTGTGCTCTTGCCAAGGTGATGACAGCACCCCAAAATAGCAGTTGCAACATCTGAAGAAAGTTGTGATTTTCATTTTAGAACACTAGAGAAGTTTTCATCTGTTAGCCTGGCATTTTTATTAACTGCCTCTTCTGAATGCTGTCCATTCTCTAGATTCATGTTTACCTTACAAACAAAATCTCATTTATTGCGTCCCAGCTCTTGCTTGATCTAGTGTCAGCTTTTGCCTATGTAAATAAGTCAAATGCTTCTGTTTGCTCTGATTTTTTTTTTTTAACTAAAAGAGTCCAAAATAGCTTATTAGAGGAGAGGTGTGTTAATAGCAAAAGAAATATAAGGACAGGTAAAGGTTGTTTGTTTCTTTAAGTTTATCTATTTTGAGAGAGAGAGAGAGAGAGAAGAAAGAGAATCCCAAGAAAGCTCCATGCTGTCAGCCCAGAACTCATTGTGGGGCTTGACCCAAAAACCATGAGACCATAACCTGAGCCACTATCAAGAGTCAGACGCTTAACCAACTGAGCCACCCAGGTGCCCCTTATTTTGTTTTTTTTAAATAACAAAACTCCCTAGAGTATCATCTTGTTTTCTGCCTCCTCTGAACATAACTTTTTAACTATAATTTTATTAACTATAATTTTAATAAGAAAAGTTAAAACATCTGAGAATTAAACAGCTTTGGGCTGTGTAAGCTTGGCTGCTGGGCAGTGTGGAAAATCACCTGGAAAAATAGCTGATTTCTGTAGTTTTGCAGATTTCTGTAGGGTGCTGTATAGATATCACAGTGCCATGTGACAAACACTGTCTGTCTACGTGGTGCCTGTGCTACGATGGGGGCCCCATAGGTCAGGGTCCGGTCCTCAGATTTACCATCTCAGGAACTTAAAATCCAGTTTTGATAAGATTCTGAAAAAATAGTTTCAAGGCTGACCATATGGCCAGAATGCCATCTAAATTAATTTACAAGGGGTGATAACTGCTATCGGTTATGAACTCAGGAGACCAAAGTGCTGATCAGAAAAGTGCTTGTCAAGCAATAGCCTTTGGACTGGTCTCTTTGCCCCAGTCCATGCCATGCAGTGCTTCTGGAGTTTCCATAAGCCCAGTTTTTATTAATTCCCTACTGGGAATCTACACTCAGTGCTCACTCTGAGATTCAAAGATGCATTGCATGGACGTGCCTGGGTGGCTCAGGCACCCAGTCAAATGCCAGTTAAGGCATTTGACTCTGGTCATGATCTTGTGGTCCGTGAGTCTGAGACCTGCATCAGGCTCTCTGCTGTCAGCACAAAGCCTACTTCAGATCCTCTGTCTTCCTCCTTCTCCCCGCACCCTCAAAAATATTTAAACATTAAAAAAAAAAAAGATGTGTTGCATGGATTATGGTGATGGTTGCACAACAATGTGAATGCACCTAATGCCAGTGAACTTGGTAAATTTTATGTTATGTGTTGCCACAGATGGGAGAAATTGGTGCAAATCCCTCAGGGCCTTCCAGGTGTGGCTCACTCAAGCTGTCTTGGGGTCTCCCCTCCTATTTTTCCCAGTGTATATGCTATGCTTTCTTCCCCGTCTTGCATGCACCATTTAGTGTGCTTCTTATCCTAGATTTGCCCAAATCTCTTCCAACAAAATTCTACCCATTTATGACATACACGTGCATACACTTTCCATCGGGAGGCCTCATTTAACAATACTCCCTTGCTCAACTTGATTTGCTTTCTCTCTCCACTTGGAACACATAGCCCTTTGTTTAGACCAGCACTTTCCAAGTCTTGTTGTGTACCAGAATCACCTGGAGAGCTAGTAAAGCGCATAAGCCAAGGCTTAATGTGGAGGGACTGTCCTGGGTCTTCATAGTTTCCAGGTGAGCCCCAGATAAGTTTGAAGACCACTGATGTAGACTTCCTTATAGCACTTCTAACTTTCTGCAATTTTTCATGTAATTGGTGCATTTACTAACAATCTGTGTTAAGTTGTACGCTTCAGTGGTTCTACTCTTTAAATCTTCCTCCACTGCAATGACTTTCAAGGGTGGGAACTAAGCGACTATGTGTTGTACAGAAATGACAAACAAAAGTAAGAGCTGAGAGGGGGTGGGGAAGGGGTTTGGTGGTACTCACCAAAGTGGAGCAAGCATGTAGGCTATTGGGTAAACACGGATGAGACTTGATCTGGAAAGCCATAGGGAGCTAGTGATGAGTCAATTATCAAAGGTCCATGGTGCACTTGGTTGTCATCGGATGCCATTATCAAGGGTCTGTGTCCCGAGGGAACAGATGATCTATGAAGGAGAGATAACAGGCTCTGATCTAGTCATGACAAGGATACAGTGACTTCTGAGAAAGGCAGGGATGGAATCACAGTGGTATCTTTATGTGTTTAGACTGTGAATCTGAAGTTCTTAGAACATATGCAGGCCAGAGACTGTGCAGAGGGATAGATATGTCCAGGACCATAAGAGCTGTGCTCTCGGCTAATACAATGGGTCAAGCTAGGGTCAACTAGGGTGGACTTGAAAACTGTGGCCTGACAGTAGGCCAGTGACGATAGCCTACAATTAAAACAAAGCCCCAAACCCCTGTAGGTCTGCAGAGATCACTGCAGATCCTGTGGGTGTCTGAGTGCTCCGCTATGTCTGTCCCAGCAAAGTGGGACGGCTGTGAGGAGGGGGCTGACCAGGGCAGCTCTGGCCTCTGACTCCATTAGTGCTCACTTCTTTGGTGGAAACCCACCATTTCTGGCATCCAGTACTTCATTCCCTCATTTAAATCTTTTTAAAAAAATTTTTTTTGAATGTTTATTTATTTTTGAGAGAGAGAGAGACAGAGCATGAGCAGGGGAGGGGCAGAGAGAGAGGAAGACACAGAATCCGAAGCAGGCTCCAGGCTCTGAGCTGTCAGCACAGAGCCCAACGCGGGGCTTGAACCCACAGACCGTGAGATCATGACCTGAGCCGAAGTTGGATTCTCAACCGACTGAGCCACCCAGGCTCCCCGTCATTCCCTCATTTAATCATATACATTTATTGAGCACTTATTGTGTGCCGAGCACTTTGCTGAGTATGTGGTGATACATTCCCAGCAACATGCAGGCACAAGGCCTCCATACATTCTCACTCTGTCCCAGCTTCTCCTCTACCTGCTTTTTCCTGGAAAATCTCACTTTGGAGTATCCATTTAGTAGGAGGAGGAGAAACAAAAAAGGATACTTCTGAACAGTACTTTATCTTGAAATTGCTTATGTTCTAACGATCCTATTTACTTATTTCTAGGGCACCGTCGATTTCCTCTCTCTTGATTTGTTTTATGAATGCCAAAGTGAGGCAAGTTTGCCACAGAAGTTGAGTAAATTGCAGGTAATTTGAGCCATTTCCCATATTGATGAATGGTGAAGCTTCCTGACAGCATATTAGACATTTTTTTAAATGTTTATTTTGTTTAGAGACAGTGTGTGTGAGCTGGGGAGGGGCAGAGAGAGAGGGAGAGAGAGAATCCCAAGCAGACTCTGGGCTGTTAGCACAGAGCTAGATGGGGGCTTGATCCTATAAACCATAAGATCATGATCTGAGCTGATACCAAGACTGGGACGTTTAACTGATTGAGTGCCCCAGCATATTAGACATTTAATGCTCTGGCTGATGTGTAAACTGAGCTATTCCATGCAGAGCCAGCAGACCTGCAGAGCTGCATCTGGGCAGATCTCCAGTGAATGCATTGCTGGAGAACTTTGCAGGGTCAGGCAGTCTTCCCTGGAAGAGGTAATGAGGGTTGTCTTATTAAGGTAAATATCTCACATGGATCTCTTGTGTAGATATCTGAGAATTAAAATTCCAGTCAGTGTTCATCCTAAGATTCAGTGTTCATCCTAAGATTTAAAAGGGCTTTTCATGGATGGTGGTTGTGGTTGCACAACAACGTGAAAGTACTTAATGCCACTGAACTATAAAAATGGTTATGATGGCAATTTTTTATTTTTTTATTTTTTATTTTATTTATTTATTTTTGATATTTATTTATTTATTTTTTTATTTTAATATGAAATTTATTGTCAAATTGGTTTCCATACAACACCCAGTGCTCATCCCAACAGGTGCCCTCCTCAATGCCCGTCACCCACTTTCCCCTCCCTCCCACCCCCCACCAACCCTCAGTTTGTTCTCAGTTTTTAAGAGTCTCTTTTTTTCTCTAAAATCAAATACTAATTTTTTTTTACATTTATTTATTTTTGAGAGATAGAGACAGAGTGTGAGTGGGAGAGGAGCAGAGAGAGAGGGAGACAAAGAATCCGGAGCAGGCTCCAGGTTCTGAGCTGTCAGCACAGAGCCCGACGTGGGGCTTGAACTCACCAACTGTGAGATCATGACCTGAGCCGAAGTTGGGCACTCAACCGACTGAGACACCCAGGCGCCCCGATACTAAATCTTTTTTTTTTTAACTATACATTATTCTATTTAAAGGCTTCCATATATTATATAGTTCATATAACTTGAATTAATGGTTCTGCAGGTGAAATGCACACACCAGCAGCATCACCTTGGAAATGCAAATTCTTTTTTTTATTTTTATTTTTATTTTATTTTTTAATTTTTTAATGTTTATTTATTTATTTATTTTTTAATATATGAAATTTATTGTCAAATTGGTTTCCATACAACACCCAGTGCTCATCCCAAAAGATGCCCTCTTCAATACCCATCACCTACCCTTCCCTCCCTCCCACCCATCAACCCTCAGTTTGTTCTCAGTTTTTAAGAGTCTCTTATGCTTTGGCTCTCTCCTTCTCTAACGATGGCAAATTTTATGTATGTCTCACCACAACTGAAAAAAAAAAAAGACATTTCACACCCAGGTCTGCTGAATCAGATGCCAGCTATGGGGATCTTCCTGTAAACTTAGGCCCTTCCTTCCCGTTCCCAGGATTGTTTTCCTCAAGTCTAATGATTGTGACTATTTAGAGAAAGTATGTTGGATGCCACCTACCTACCTACCTATTAGCTTTCTGTCCTATGCTTGGTCACTGCTGAGCACCTTCCTCATGGAAGACAAATCCCCAATTCCCTGGAGTCCTGACTGTTAGCCCATCTCCGAACAGGTTAGAACAGATTGCACACCCAGTGGCTTCTCTCTGGCCTTCCTGGGTCCTAGCAGTATTTCCATACTTACCCCTGAAGAGCTGCCCTCTCACAGGCCTCTCCAGGGACACCTGGCCACCAGCATTCACCCATGTCTTCCTCTTGCCTCTGCAGGTGTGGGTTATAAAGCCACTCCCCTCTGCTTTCAGCCCTGGGCCTCCTGGCTTTGAATCCCAGCACCCCCACCACCAGGCAGGGTGGATTGTTAGAGGAATTACCTGTTTAAAGGCCAAGCTCATCAGTGTCAAACCCTCAGTGCTGCAGCTAGGTGGGAACTCCATTTGACCCGAGGCTGGAAGCTTGAAATGGACTAATTAGCATCAGTCCCATCCCTGTGTCTATGGGTTTCCTGCTGACCTTGTAGGCACTGCCGCTTTTATTGTTTACAAATACTATGATCTAATAATCAAAGACAGCAGATGCATTCACAAGGTATTTGAGTAATAGCTGCTATGACTTTAGTGCCTGCTCTGTGCCCCGCACTGCGTGGGGCACTTTATCCTCATGTTATCCCTTACAGCAGACCCCAACACTTAAGAAACTTAACCAAGGTCAGACATGAGGTAGTGAGCAGAGCTGGAATTGGAACCAGGGCTTTCTCATGACACCACACTCCCTCTGCAAGACAAAAATAATTCCAAGGTGTTGGGGACATTATAATGAGGGTGGCATTTTTGAAAATCATGTATAATTTTAGTTGTTTTTGCAAATATCTTCTTACCTGAACCCAAACTGGCTTGACCCAGAGACTGCACTGGTGGGCTTGGTGGGCCAGATTTCTGGGCTGTAAGCAGCGCTGAAGTAGTGTCTTCAAGGCCTGCTGATGCCTATCACACCTAAACCTATCTTTTGTCTTCTTTAAGGACTTCAACCAGGGCTTGTTCCTCAGCTAATGGGTTCATTGTCTGACATTTTAAAATTGTCTGGGTTAGGCAGATGGAGCATGCCTCAGAGAGGCCATCAACAGAGGACTGGCTTAATTTCTGCTTGAGGATGTGGTTTACAGTGTTTCTCTTTTGACATCAAAACGTTTTCAAGAAGGCCTGTTCCCCCCAGTGTCTGGATAAAGCTGTGAACTCTCAGTTGAGAGCTGGCCAGCCGAATAGTAAAACCCTCCTGGACAGACTTGGCAGCCTTTTATTAGGAGTTCTTTATTCCTATTATTTCCTTAGGTAGGGATTAGGTTCCAGATGCTGTATTTGACACTTCAGATGTAGCTCTAAAGATTCAGGATGACCACTTTCATCACCAGCTATGAGGAGAGAACTGAGCTGGAGAGGAGACTGTCCCTCTCTGGGCTCGTTGGTTTACAGGTGTGTACCATTTCCCACACAGCACGCCCAGGACAGGAAGAACAGCTTTCTCCCCAGGCAAGGGGCTGACTTGTGTCCCCAAGAACCCAGATCATTCTGCCCACTGCTTCCTTCAGAGTGTACCCTTCCTCCTCATCTGGGGTCCTCTCACCCTGCTCCTGGAGGCTTGAAGGCCTGGAGGAGCAGGTCCCACGCTGTCCCATTCCCGTTTCCTTCCACTCTCCCCAGAGCACCTGCACATCCTTCTCCGAGCCTCAGGGACCCTGAGCTGCTGCTCTTCTCACCAGCACACAGGTGTTTTAGGGCTAGAAGACATCCTCATGCCCAGCACATCTAAATTCTGCAGGAGGTGCATGAGCAGTGCCCCTGTCCTCTGAGCAGGTAAAGGCTCTGCACACCCAGGAAATTCCCCACTCAGCTGAAGGCTCCTTCAGCCCTCCTGGCCCCCATTGTGTGTTGATCTTTCAGGAGAGAGAAAATCCTCGGTCCCCTTAGCTGTTGGGTTCCCCTGCATCCACCCAGCAAGGGAAAGAATGAGGACTGTGTGAGCTGCACCTCCTTTAACTGTGGTCTTGGGCAACTTAGCTTCTCAAGGCTGAAGGCACTTTATCTGTAAAGAAGGGGCATTGTTGCAGGTGACTCTGAGAAAATAAAGAATGAGCCTGCCTTCTTTGGAAGTAGTTGCTATCGGTATCTCTCAGTGGCTTTTAACTCCTCCGAAGAGGAAAAACTTGATGTGGGGAAAATGACCAAACCCAACCTCCCCCCCAGAAAAGGTAATTTAAAGTGAAGTCAAACAACATGTTTCCTTTGACAGTGAAATGGCTTAGAAATGGGAGAAAAGTCACACCTGTTCCATTTGAATGAGGGCCGCTTTATCATCATTATTATTATGGAAAATGTGAAATATGTCTACAAGAAAAGTATAATGAAGCCATCCCCAACTTCAAAAGCTATCGACTCATGGCTGATCTTGTTTCATCTATGCCCCATCTTCCCCTTCTCAAGTCAGGTTGTTTTGAAGCAAACCCCAGACATCCATAAATACTGTGATGGTGGCACCTGATTAAGCCTCTTATAGTAAGAAAGGCCCCTAACATGAGTGGATGGCCTTGTCCCTGGTCCCAACACAGTGCCTGGTTGGGCACTGTAAGCCTTGTAAGCATGCTAAGCCTATCTCTTTGGTGTGGGTTGATGGGGAGGGTGTGGCCACTGTTACTGAAAAGTGTAGCTCATTCTCCCTCAGAGTCTAGAGTCTGCTTCCTTTCCTAATTGAGATGTCTGGAGGTCATTTCCCAAACCGGAGTGAGGTTCGTAACTTCTCATCTTGAAAATCTATCCTTGTTATCAAAAGACTTATACTAGGCAACTTCAATTCACTTGTTGGCCTTTATCTTTTTCAGACTGTTGAGCCAAAAGTAAAAATTTTCATCTTCAATCTAAGATTCCAGGACTGCCCCTCCACCAGGAAGAAGTCAGCCAGACTGCTCTTCAGCCTTCTCGAGGGTGAGTGGACCATTGCTGGCGAGGTTTTGAGTCACATTTGGTGCACTGGCTTGGCAGTAGCAGTCCTGAAAGTCTGGGGTTCCAATAAGAAGAAGGACCAGAGGAGGGCTGGTCTGAGAGCCCACCCCAGATGCCTTTGTACCCTCTGTCCCTTAGCTCCCACTGACCCAAGAAAGACGAGGGGTTCTGTATAAAGATGGCAAGGATGCCTCGGTCTTGTGTAAATAAAGGCCATCAGGCCTCAGGTATCAGGTGTAAGCAGGGGAACTGCTCTGTGCTTGCGTGTCCCCTTCCATTACCCATCCCTCTGATATCTCACCTTTGCCTCACTCTGCTTCTTCTTATTCATGTCCGCATTTCACTTCAGCTTGCACATGGCCCTAGTGGGCACCTCACCAAAACCTTCATGTCTAAGACCCACAGCTCATGGACCATCTTCTCTGTGCCTCTTAGTTCAAGTTCAAATTCTTGAGAGTGAATCTGACTGGGGGCCCCTGGATCAGGAGATCACTCTTGGTCCAGTCGGGTCAAGGGTAAGGTGGATTCTGTTAAGGCATCAGGGGCTGAGGATCTACTAGAGACTCTGCAGGAGGGTCTGAGGGCCACATTCCTGCGTGTCCTGACATCCATCCCAGTCACCCTATAAGGCAGAGTATGGTATAAGTCAGTAGTGCCCTTTTTACTACCTGTAACCAGTACTGAGCTGACTTCACAGACCTCCTGACACTCATCCATAGATACCACTTAATAACCCTCACCCTAACTCATTTTTTGATGGCATACCTATCTCTATTCTTAAGTTCCATCCCTTTCTAAATGGCTAAAATGGTCAATTTTATGTTGATGCATAGTTTACTACAATTTAAAAAATTCCATCCTTTTCTGATGTCTGAGTTCTTCTAAATCAATTGTTCTCCATGTGTGGTCTCCAGACCAACAGCATCAGCCTCACCTGGGACCTTGTTAGACATTCAAATCCTTGAGCCCTATGGCAGATGCACTGGATCAGAAACTGTGAGGTGGGCCCAGCAATTTGTGCTTTACAAGCTCTGCAGGTGATTCTGATGCACACGGAAGTTTGAGAACCACTGTTCTAAGTAGGTGGAAATCACTTCTGACCTCCTTAGTGCTTTAGTCCATGGCATTTTCCAGGAAGCTTAGAACAATTGCTTGGAGTTTGGGTGTGTTGTATATATAAGGAAAACGATTGATGGCAATCATGCATATTGTTGGTTGGACTTCAGGGAGAATTAATTAAACTTCTTCTTTTACAGCCATAAATAAAAGCCAAGTGATCACCATTGGGTTTGATCTCAATACTTTCCTGAGCTGTTCAAGTTCCAAGAAAAGGTAATGTTAGATTTCCTGCTGAAGTATCAATAGCTGATGTTTGCAGAATATTCTTTCATACGTGTGATCTCATGGGACTGTTGCCATCTGCCTCTCGCCAGTGATTTTATCATGGCTGTTCTGTAGGCGAGCGATAAAGGCTCAGAGGGGATGGCAGAGAGAGCCTGTCTCCCATTGCATCTTACCCGGGGCCCACATGGTCCTGCATCCTCTCTTGTCATTCTGCACTGGTGACCTTTGCAGTTTGTCCAAGTGTACACAATGAGTAGAGCTGGTATCTGAACCCCTGTCTTCTAATTTAAGATCTTGTTGGAGACAACCTGAGTTTGTGGAACAGCAGCCTGGGTTAAAGATATATCTGACCACCCCACTGAAGTTACGTGTTCTGAGTAAGTGAGGTTAGTTCTGTATACCTGTTTCCTCATGTGATATGTAAAACATCTTCCCCTTGAGGAGATAGCATAGGTAGGAGATTGAACTGTTGCAGTGGGGCAGAAACCTAACTCAGTGGTGTTCTAAGAAGAGGTTGTTTTTGACTTTCGTGGGTTTTTTTTTTTTTTACTTTGTTTTTTATTTCCTTAAGTAATCTCTATACCCAATGTGGGGCTTGAATTCATGACCCTAAAGATAAACAGTCACAGGCTCTACCAACTGAGACAGCCAGGCATACCCTAAGAAGAGAGGTTTTAATTTATGTGGGGTTGCAAATAATTTCTTACCAAAATTATGGCTAAAATACCAAAATTTGTAAATGGCATACTTTAAAAAAAAATTAGAGCAGGTTTTAGGTTACCCCCATAATGACCCTCTCACAACACTCAAAATCCGATGTGCTTCCCAAGTGAGCATGAAAAGGATGGTGTGGACTCCTGAAATCATTGTTGCACTGTATGCTAACTAATTTGGATGTAAATTTAAAAAAAATTAAAAATAAAATTTAAAAAATAAAATAAAATAAAAACCTAAAAGACAAAAAAGACATGGGCCAACCACGTACAAATGACATCCTCTCTCCACATGACAAACCTAAAAGACAAAAACCTAAAAGGATGGTGTGGAAACCAGGAGATGGTTGTTCCCCAGAAACGTCAGCCTTCCATGGGTATGTTACACATGTGAGCTTCATGCACCATGCATTGACGAAAGACAAAGACTGGAAAGAATCATTTGGCTTCCCAGACTTTGAGCTAGAGCTCTCCTTACCCTACCTCAGACTGCTAGAAAAGCTCTGTCCAGGGTCACTCACTCAGTTGCTACCATCTTCTTGTGCTTTTCCTCTCCTAGCACTTGTGTATCTCAATCTGTTGTTCAGTCCTCTCAACTCACTTCAAGCTCTGCCGGTTAAACCAACAGACCCCGAGTGGCTGCTACTGTCAGGCTTTGTGCTGGGAGTATGAATGGTAGAAAGAGCAGATAGGTCAAAAGTGCTCCCTGACCACACTCGGAGTCAGCTGAGGATTACTGGGCTATGTCTTTTCAGAAAATAGAACTCAAGAGGCCATAATGAAAGGGTTACCCAGAAAGCTCAGTAATTATAAAACCACAAGATGCCATATGATATCAGCTCCAAGGTTCTCCCTCTAAACTTGGCCTGAGGCAAAGGTCCAACACTGGCTGACATTAAACTAACAGCTGGCGATCCTCATTCAGGGGGATGTTGGTGGAGAGTCTGCTGGGGGCCAGGGCAGACTGAGGGGGGTTCCAACAGGAGTAACTTCCTTTTCTCTTTGAGAATCTTAGACCTTGGAGGGGAAGCAGAGTGGCCCACAAATGACTCTAATACCAGATTGTGGCAGAAGACAAAGCATTGCTCCACAGAAGGGGGAGAAAGAGCATTATCTGGGATGCTCTGAGGTGGCTGGGGCAGGGGAGGGATAGCTGAAGGAGGGCTTACCTGCAAGGCCTGGGCATAGAAACTGAGGCTATGCTAAATCTCTTGAGAGATACTCAGTATACTCATACTGAGTATGTTAAATCTCCTCCCAAGTTAGGTAAACCTGAACTTCCAGCATTAAAGCTTTAAGAGCAAATTGAGGGGTGGTTGGCTGGCTCAGTCAGAAGAACATGTAACTCTTGATCTCAAGGTTGTGAGTTCTAGATCCATGCTGGGTGAAGAGATTATACATACATACATAAGCAAATAAAAAAGCAAATGAATAATTAAGCAGTCCTTTAGAGCAAATTGTATTTTATCCAGGGACTGTTTGTTTCTTTCCTCAAGACTTCATTTCTTCCAAGCCAGGAGGACAATCAGGATCAGGAGTTTTAGGTCAGAGTAGCTGAGTCTGTTCATTGAGTGGGTGTCACCTGTGTCCGTGGTTGTGCTCCAGAGACCTGTATATATTATGGATAATCCATAACTATAGATTACCCCCCACCCCCACTGCTGTTTTAGCAAATGTGAGTTCGTTGACGCTTCATAAAATAGGAGGTACTTAAGTTTGGAAGACCCAGATTTCTCTCCATTGGACAGAGGTCCCTCTGCAATGTCCCTGTCACTTCTACCAATTTTGTGCTCTGGGCTAACCACGCACAAATGACATCCTCCCTCCACATGATGGCCATTGGACAGGAGATGCCCTTGTACTGCACCCCCTTCCGCCATCCCCCTGCGATTCCCCCTCCAGACCAAACACATCCACCTACACCAACCCTTCCTCAACATTGCCCTCTGCTGGTGTAACTGCCACATGCTCTCTTACAGTGCCTTCCAGCCTGTAGGCCAGGACTTGGAGATTGGTAAACCAATTTAGGGTTTGTTTTGAAACATGAGAAGAAAATGTTTTATTAAAAAAAGAAAGGAAGAGGGGCGCCTGGGTGGCTCAGTCGGTTAAGCGTCCGACTTCAGCTCAGGTCATGAACTTGCAGTTTGTGAGTTCAAGACCCGCATCAAGCTCTGTGCTGCCAGCTTGGAGCCTGCTTCTGATTCTGTGTCTCCCTCTCTCTCTGCCCCTCCCCTGCTTATGCTCTGTCTCTCTCTGCCTCTCAAAAATAAATAAATGTTAAAAGAAAATTAAAAACAAAAAAGGAAGGAAAGACAGAAGGAGAGAAATGGACTAGAATAAAAAAGAAACTAGAGTGCATTCATGTAAGGATAGCATTTTTACAGTATGTTTTATTTCAAATATATATATTTATCTGAATTTATATATATGAAATATTTAAAAATATATGAATGTCTACACATCTACAAATACAGTGATATGTGGTTAAAAGCACAGACTGTATTCTACAGTTTGTAAACTATGTGATTAAGGAGAAGTTCTCATTAAAAAAAACAAGATGTGGGTTCATTTACATTACAAAGGCTGGAGATGGATGATCTTCAGTAGGTACAATCATCAGGAATCCAGGCTTCTGCCTTAATTTTTGTCATCCTTAACAAGGCTTCCACCTTATTGTCCATCATGACTGCATGAGCTCCTGCCATTGTGTCCATAATCCAGGCAGCATAAAGGAGAAAGGAGGTTGTAGCTGGTGTTAATATTTAGCTGATGCACATCAGCAGAGCTACACCAGTAATTCAGTTATTGAAATACTTTCTTCCATACCAGCTGACAAACAGGTGCTGGTCCCCTGATGCCCAGAATATACTCATTTCTTTGACTCTCAATCTCCTTCTCTATAGGATACGGTTAAATAACTGTAGTCCTTATCTAATAAATTCGTGAAAATTAATGGAGAGACCTACATTCATATCACAGTGGCCAGCACAGAATCAAGGCATAATGAGTTAAAGCCATCATTATGATTAGCTATGTTTTATAAACAGTAAGAAGAAAAAGCATGGCATCAGAACTAAAGACAGTATTTGAGGACAAGCTAATACACAGAACGGTAGGCTTGGCACAGTGTTTGGAGTCCTGCAGAAGCAATAATAACTCACCTAAGAAGAGGCAATAATAGTAATTTTCCCATCTACCAGGCACTTGTGTGGCTTTTGACTCAGTGTTTCTCGAACCTTTACTAATTACACACATTGCCGCCATCCATCAGTCTGGGGGCGCAGGTAGCCCGCAGGGTCATTACTCACCGTGTCCTTTCCATCTTTCGGATCCCGCAGGGGGCCCTGCTCTCGGACAGACAGCGCGCCCCTCCAGACCGCCGCGCAGCCTGCCCTAGGGACGGCAGTAGGTTCCTCCTCGCCGCGGGGCTCCGCCTACCGGAGAGTCTGGGGAACATTTGCCAACCAATCCACGGCCGAAAGGGACGCTTTCCTGCGGGAGGATTTCCCCGAAGGCTTCCTCTGGGGCGTCTCCACGGGAGCCTTTAACGTGGAAGGAGGCTGGGCCGAGGGCGGAAGAGGGCCGAGCGTCTGGGACCACCTGGGTCGCCGGCACGCCTCCGAGGGCGCAGCAACACCGGAGGTGGCCAGTGACAGCTACCACAAGGTGGACACCGATGTGGCCCTGCTTCGCGGCCTCCAAGCTCACGTCTACAAGTTCTCCATCTCCTGGTCCCGCATCTTCCCCACGGGGCTCGGGCCCGGACCCAGCCGCCAGGGCGTCGCCTACTACAGCAGGCTCATCGACAGCCTGCTGGACGCGCGCATCCAGCCCATGGCCACGCTCTTCCACTGGGACCTGCCCCAGGCCCTGCAGGAGCGCGGCGGGTGGCAGGACGACAGTGTGGTGGACGCCTTCCTGGACTACGCGGCTTTTTGCTTCGCCACCTTCGGGGACCGCGTGAAGCTGTGGGTGACCTTCCATGAGCCGTGGGTGATGAGCTACGCGGGCTACGGCACTGGCCAACACGCACCGGGCATCTCCGACCCGGGCGTGGCTTCTTTCAAGGTACTTCTCGTCCTTGCAGTGCTGCCTCACTGGAGGAGAATTTGGCTGGGAGAAAGTCATTGTCTCTTCCAGTCAGAATGCGTTTACTTTTTGTGCTTTAAAGGAAGCCAGAGGGAGGGAAGGCACCATAAATCGTTAATCACCTTATTTTGTCCAAATACTGCTGGCACTTTGTTAAGTTGTTACATCCTTGGAACAGCGCTGGTGGATGAGGGAACTGGGGCTCAGAGAGGAGAAACTGTTTCCTGATGGCATCGCTACAGGGTCAGCAGTTTGAAGCCAGAATCTGAGCCCGAGTCTGCTTGAGTCTACAGCAGATTTTCCTTGTCATCCAGGACTCTTAGTTGCATGGGACAGAAAAACCAACCCAGACAGACTTAAGCCAAGTGGGAGTCCATCAGCTCAGGAAACTGAAAAGTCTGGGCTTTAATATGATTTTTTTAAATGTTTATTTATTTTGAGAGAGTGAGAGAGAGCATGAGTTGGGGAGGGGCAGAGAGAGAGAAAATCCCAAGCAGGCCCCAAGCTGTCAGCACAGAGCTGGAGGGGGGGCTCGATCCAACTAACAGTGACATAATGACCTGAGCTGAAATCAAGAGTCGGAGGCTCAACCAACTGAGCCACCCAGGCATCCCTGAAAAGTCTGGGTTTTAGCTGGTCAGAGTGGAGCTTGATTAGATCCCAAACAATGCCACTAGTACTCAATTTCTCTTCTTGCCCCTCCTTGTTGGTTTTCTACTTGGGCTGCTTGGTAACCAGATGGTAGCAGCCACACTCTCCTATTTCAAGACCAGCAGGAAAGAAAGCTTACCTCTCTTCTGGCATTCCCAGCAAACGTGTCCCTGTGCCTTATGCTTGCTGCATGGGTTGCATGCCCATCCCTGAACCAATCACTAAGTCTAGGCTGGGAAAATGTTGTGCAGTGACTGGTCTGGGTCTGGGTCTGGGTCTCAGCTCTGCCCTTCCACACACTGGCTGAGAGGTGGGGAGGTGGAAAAGGAAAAAGGGTTTGGCTTTCCAGAGGGTAGGCAGGGTATCATTTCCATAAGAAGGGGATGTATATACTGGACACAAAATTTTAAGTAGCTTAATATGGGCCCTTTCCATCATTTCTTTTTTTGCTCAAATCTCCCAGAAAACTCACCAGCTTTCCCTGACATCCATATTCAGGATGCACATGTTAGCCTGGCTTTCCCCTGCCACATCTTGGGTTCTGTTCTGAAATAGGAGTCTTTGCCTTGCCCTATGCTAAGTGTTAAGGAGGATGCATGACCCATATCCTCAAGATTTAATACTTTTTGGAGATGATACAAATAAATACACATAAGAAAATTAGAGAACAATCCAAAATGTCCACACTCAGAATGAGCTAAAATCAATGACTTGATGAAATGCCAAAAATTAGAGTGAAGTCAAAGCTTCCACTCTGCTCTTGTTCAACAAGAGCATACACACCAAGAGAGAACACTTCTCAAAATGGAAGGTTTGAACCTTTCTGTTTGTCTCCTTGTTGTAAAACTCATCCCAACCTCTTCTCCTGGCTTCTTATCCCTACAACTGTGGCTCCTGGAAAGTCCACACCACCTTTCTCCTTCAATTCTTGCTTTGATTTATTAGTTAAAACAGTATAATACCATTAAGGGAAGATTGCAAAGAAAACGGTTCACTCATAATTTTGCCCATATGTCCTTCCAGTCCTTGCATTCACAGTGTACTTACAGAGTGCACTAAATTCAGTGCCTTTTTAAAATTTTTTTAAATATTTATTTATTTTTGAGACAGAGACAGAGCATGAACAGGGGAGTGTCAGAGAGAGAGGGAGACACAGAATCTGAAACAGGCTCCAGGCTCTGAGCTGTCAGCACAGAGCCCGACGCGGGGCTTGAACTCACAAACCGTGAGATCATGACCTGAGCCGAAGTCGGACGTTTAACCGACTGAGCCACCCAAGCACCCCTTAGTACATTTTTTCAAGTAGACTTTATTTTTTTAATGTTTATTTATTTTGAGAGAGAGAGAGATGGGGGAGGGGCAGAGAGAGAGAATCCCAAGCAGACTCCATGCTGACAGTGCTAATGCAGGGCTCAAACCCACAAACCATAAGATCATGACCTGAGCCAAAATCAAGAATCAGATGTTTAACTGATAGAGCCACCCAGGTGCCCCAAGTAGACTTTATTTTTTACAGTGGTTTTAAGTCCACAGCAAAATTGAACAGAAGTTAATGTAGATTTTCCATATACCCTCTGCTCCCACACGTGCACAGCTCCCCCCGTTATTGACATCCCCCACGAGCATGGTACAATTGTTATGATGATTGAACCCACACTGGCTGTCATAATCACCCTAGTGCCCATTTCTTATCTGACATGTCATTAACACCTTTCCATGTTCTTACATGGCCACAATGACTGGTTTTGCTAGTTGTTTCATATTCCGCTGAGCCCCCTGCCTGATGCTGACTCAGTTAGAAGGCACACATTCCTGCCTTTTGGAAAAAAGCACAGTTTACCATTGGAGTTTAGGACCCTGTTAAGGATTAACATTTGCAACATGAGAAGCAGTGAGGAGTTTGACTTCCTAAGGCATATTTTGATCTGAAAGTCTTCAAGAGTAAGTGTCATTATCTTCAGATGATAAAAATGAAAAAGGAAAGGATGATAAGCAATAGCAATCTCCCTCCTACACCCCAAGTGTCTGCTTGGTGCTCTGTATACATGATCTTATTTAGTCCTCCTAAATGAATGCATAATTACCACTTCTTGCATACAAGGAAACTGAATGAGAAGGAAGTTAGTGACAAAGTCAAGATTTAAGTCTAGGTTTGTTACACTCCAGACACCCTGCTTTTGCCCGTTTTCCCATGGCACTCTGCCAAGGAAAGCTGTTAACTTTTGTAAGACCTTGAGTTAAGTCTACAAAGAGATTCCTGGTCATGGGTTTTCTTCCTAGATTTCATTAAGTGGAAAGAGCAGGTAGGTTAGAAAGAATTGTCCCATCCCTTCTGTGTCAAATAAAATGATCGTCCCAAATTCATTGTTGATGAATTATTCAATAAGCACTTACTAAGAACAAAGTCAGAATAGCATCATGGGGGACAATACAGGCAGAGTCAGGCTTCTTACATTCTACACCTCTCTAGATCTTGTTCCCCTCATCTGTATAGTGGTAATAATAATTATACTGTCACACAAGACTGTTGGGAGGAGCTTATGAGAGAATTCATTAACAATTTTTTACTGTGAAATATGGTTCTATTGACCTGTTGATGGTGATGTTGACTTGTTGATGTTATTGGCTGTTGATATTGCTGGCATTGGTGTTGATGATGTTGATGTCAACATTGTCCATGTTGTTGATTTACTGACATTGTTAGCATCAATCTTAACTACTTTTTGATATTGTTGACTTGTTGATATTGGCATTGACTTGCTGATGACTTCCTGACGTTGTTGACATTGGTGCTGTTATTGATGTGGACATTTTCATTGTGGCTATTTTATTAACATTGGTAACATTATTGACATTCGTATTAACTTGTTGTTGTAGACTTGTTATTGGCTTGTGGTTGTTGTTGGCTTTGCTATTAGCTGTTATTAAGCACTGTATTTCTTTCTTTTTTTTCCTCACAAGGTGGCTCACTTGGTCCTCAAGGCTCATGCCAGAGTTTGGCACCACTATAATAGCTACTATCGTCCACAGCAGCAGGGACGTGTGGGCATTGTGTTGAACTCAGACTGGGCAGAACCTCTGTCCCCAGAGAGGCCTGAGGACCTGAGTGCCTCTGAACGCTTCTTGCACTTCATGCTGGGCTGGTTTGCACACCCCATCTTTGTGGATGGAGACTACCCTGCTGCCCTGAAGGCCCAAATCCAACAGATGAACCAACAGTGCCCCAGTCTTGTGGTCCAGCTCCCTGAGTTCACCAAGGCAGAGAAGCAACTCCTGAAAGGCTCTGCTGATTTTCTGGGTCTGTCTCATTACACTTCTCGCCTTATCAGCACGGCCCAACAAGATTCCTGCATCCCTAGCTATGACACCATTGGAGGCTTTTCCCAACATGTGGACCCTGCATGGCCCCAGACCTCATCCCCTTGGATTTATGTGGTGCCCTGGGGTATAAGGAGGCTATTGCAGTTTGTATCTTTGGAATACACAAGAGGAAAAGTTCCGATCTACCTGGCTGGGAATGGCATGCCCATAGGGGAGACTGAAGATCTCCTTGAGGATTCCTTGAGAGTAGACTACTTCAATAAATATATCAATGAGGTGCTCAAAGGTAAGAATGGTGGATATGCTGGTGATTGGAAGGTGGGTGGTACTTCTCCAAGTCTTCAGATTTCTGTTTAATGAGACAAAGACAGTCTCCTAAGAAAATGAAGCCAAAAAGTAGTGTTAGTAGTAATAGCATGAGTCCTTCATATCAGCCTCCTAGCTGTTTCCCCCAGAAGCCTCAAGTGTTTGTTCCTATGTTCTTATTCCCTATAATGCCGCCTCCTACACTCTGCCCATTTGAGTCCTATCCATTGATCAAAAACTCATCATCTTTTAACACATTCATTTAACAAATATTTATTCAGTGCCTGTTATGTACCGCACATTGCACAAGACAGTAAGGGTAAAATATTGAGCAAATATCATCTTTTCCCATAGGACCCTCAGAGTTTACAGAGGGTCACAGACAGAAAATTGTAATAAAGGATGCCAATGGCATTATAGGAGGGGACTCCAACCCATTAAATCTTCCCTCGTTGTTCTGGCCACATTCATCTCCATCTCCGTAAGTCAGCTATAAAATCTACAGTCCACATCATTCACTTTGATCCCATTAATTCATATCTACTGCACCAGTCTTACCTAACATAGTTTCATACGTCTTTTTAAATTTTTTAAAAGATTTTTTTAATATTTATTTATTTTTGAGAGAGAAAGAGAGTTTAATATTTTTTAATGTTTATTTTTGAGAGAGAGAGACAGAGCACGAGCAGGGGAGAGGCAGAGAGAGAGGGAGACACAGAATCCGAAGCAGGCTTTAGGCTCTGAGCTGTCAGCACAGAGCCCGATGTGGGGCTTGAACTCATGAATCATGAGATCATGACGTGACACAAAGCTGTGAGATCATAACCAACTGAGCCACCCAAGCACACCTAAATTTTTTTTATTTTAATTCTAGTATAGTTAACACACAGTTTTATATTGGTTTCAGGTGTACAATATAGTGATCTGACAATTCTATACATTGCTTAGTGCTCATTATGATAAGTGTACTCATAATTTCCTTCAGCTATTTAACACCCCCCTCCACCCCTCCTCTCTGGTAACCATCAGTTTGTTGTCTATGGTTAAGAGTCGGCTTCTTGGTTTATCTCTTTTATTCTTTGTTCATTTGTTTTGTTTGTTCCACACATGAATGAAATCATATGGTATTTGTCTTTCTCTGACTTCACTTAGCATTTTATCATCTAGATGCATCCATATTGTTGCAAATGACAAGATTTCATTCTTTTTTATGGCTGAGTAATGTTCTATTATATATAAATACCACATCTTCTTTATCCATTCATCTATTGATGGACACTTGTGCTGCTTCCATAATTTGGCTATTGTAATTAATGCTGCAGTAAACAGAGTGCCTATATCTTTTCAAATTAGTATTTTTGTATTCTTTGTAAATACCCAGTAGTGGAATTACTGGATCACATCATAATTCTATTTTTAATTTTTTTTGAGGAACCTCCATACTGTTTTCCACAGTGACTGCACTAAGTTGCATTCCTACCAATGGTGCATGAGGGCTCCTTTTTCTCCACATCCTCACCAGCACTTATTATTTCTTATGGTTTTGATTTTAGCTATTCTGACAAGCATGAGGTGATATTTCATTGTAGTTTTGATTTGCATTTCCCTGATGATTAGTGATGTTGAACATCTTTTCATGTGTCCTTTGGCCATCTGGATGTCATCTTTGGAGAAATGTCTGCTTGTGTCTTTGGCCCATTTTTTACTTGGTTTATTTTTTTTTTAGGTGTTGAGTTGTATCAGTTCTTTATATGTTTTGGATATTAATCCTTTATTGGATATGTTATTTTCAAGTATCTTCTCCCATTCCAGAGGTTGTCTTTTAGTTTTGTTGATTGTTTCCTTCATTGTGAAAAAGCTTTTTATTTTTATGTAGTCCCAATAGTTTATTTTCGCTTTTGTTTCCCTTGCCCCAGGACACATATCTAGAAAGATGTTGATATGGCTGATGTCAGAGAAGTTACTGCCCGTGCTCTCTTGTAGGATTTTTACGGTTTCAGATCTCACATTTAGGTCTTGAATCCATTTTGAGTTTATTTTTGTGTATGGTGTAGAAAATTGGTCCACTTTCATTCTTTTGCATGTAGCTGTTCAATTTTCCCAACACCATTTGTTGAAGACTATCTTTTCCCCATATGTCTTTTTATTCCAAGTAAAAAGGAATGGCAAATAATTTTCATCTCCTATATCAGCACTAATCAAGTGATATATGGCTAGTCACCTGCCTAGAGGGCTATTCTGAGAAGATTTCAAGGCCTTGTGTAGATTCAGAGAGAAAGAGTTGACTAGCAATACCTACCCTGGGCACTGCAGTTAGGAATGGAGACACCTTAGGGAGTGGAGGCCTCAGTGTTCATGAGGCCAGACACCCTCTCTTTTACTTTGCTTGTGTTCTCAGCATCAAGGGTACAATTATGTAATCTTCACAATCTTGGAATCCCTCTAGGACATTATCTCAAGAGATCTTTGAAACAGCCTTGTGCAGAAAATAGGAGCAGAGATCATCCTCATGAGACCATTGTGAAAACTGATGCTCTGAGAGATTACATGGTGTGCCCAAACAGCCAGTGAGTGAAACTATAGGCCTTTCTATCACTGGCTCATCAATACCCACTAACCTATGAAGCTTCTATTCATTTTTGTTTCTAGAGCCTTTTACAGCCTGGGACAAAGTAGGTGTTTACTAAATTATTCATTGAATGAATAAATGAATTATATAAAATAAATGAATTGCCAGCCTCTTATATAGTCAATGTTTGTTGAGAGGCTGTGTAATCTGATAAAAATAGGGCTTAATACTTTGCTGGTTCCCAGTTTGAGCCCAAAGCCATTGCTTTACTTTGACACTGGCTTTTGGTTGACTCACTAGATGCCTTTTTTTATTCTCTCACAGTTCTGCAGGCCAGAAGTCCACAATGGAGATGCTGGTAGGGCCACTCTCCCTCCGAAGTCTCCAGAGGAGACTCTTTCCTTGCCTCTTTCAGCATCTGGTGGCTCCAGGCATTTCTTGGCTGTTGGCTGCATTGCCCCAATCTCTGCCTCCACCTTCGTGGAGACCTTCTATCTTTCTCTTTTAAGGATGCTTGTCATTGGATTTTGGACTCACCCAGTTAATGCAGGATGATCTCATCTTAAGATCCTTAACTTAATTACATCTACAAAGACTTCTTTTCCAAATAAGATTACATTAACTGGTACCAAGTTAAGATTTGGACATATCTTTTTGGGGACCACCATTCAGCTCACTGTACCAGGAAATACCTTACTGTAGGCGTTATTTCTCTTTTTTAAGAGGGGATGTGTGATCATTTTATGTCAGTATTGCTAGACATAAGGAAAAACAAAAGTATATTTTAAATATTAAATGACTTATGCATTCTATAAAAAAACAAGGAATCCTGATAGTAGCAGATGGGATACATGCTTGTATTCATTTTGAGGCAGGGATGGCCTTCTGGATTGAGGTTTATGACCATAGATGTGGCCTGATGATTCATGGGCATCTTGTGGATTCTCTTTTATTCATTCTGAGGAAAAAGGGTTAACATTTTTGGGGTAACCTAAATCCCCTCCAAAACGTGCATATGAAAAGGAAAACCTTTAAATAGCAACATCAGTAACAGAGACTATTTTTTTAAATTTTATTTATTTTTATTTTTTATTTTTTGAGAGAGGGAGAGAAAGCATGAGTGCAAGCAGGGGAGGGGCAGAGAGAGAGGGAGAGAGGGAAAGAAGCCAGAGCAGGCTCCATCGTCAGCACAGAGCCCAAGGGTGGGGTGCAGGAGGCTCTCTCCTGACTGACTGTGAGATTGTGACCTGAGCCAAAATCAGGAGTCAGACACTTAACCAACTGAGTCACCCAGGTGCCCCATAGAGACTTGAAAATAATCCAAAGTTTTGTTTTTCTCCATAGCTATCAAGGAGGACTTAGTGGATGTTCGATCTTACATTGCTCGTGCCCTCATGGATGGCTTTGAAGGCCCCTTTGGTTACAGCCAGAGGTTTGGACTGTATCATGTCAACTTCAATGACGGCAGCAAGCCAAGGACTCCCAGGAAATCTGCCTACTTTTTCACCAGCATCATTGAAAAGAACGGTTTCCTCCCCAAGGCAGTAAAGAGACTGCCACCACCCAGTTTAGCAAACTTCCCACGTAAAATCAGAGCCTTCACTTTTCCGTCTGATGTGCCCTCCAAAGCTAAAGTAGTTTGGGAAAAGTTCTCCAACCAACCCAAGTTTGAAAGAGATTTGTTCTACCATGGTACTTTCAGAGAGGACTTTCTCTGGGGCGTGTCCTCATCAGCCTATCAGATTGAAGGAGCTTGGAATGCTGATGGCAAAGGCCCCAGCATCTGGGATAACTTCACCCACACACCAGGGAGCAATGTGAAAGGCAATGCCACTGGAGACATCGCCTGTGACAGCTATAACCAACTGGATGCCGATCTGAATATGCTTCGAGCTTTGAAGGTGAAGGCCTATCGCTTCTCTATCTCCTGGTCTCGGATTTTCCCAACAGGGAGAAACAGTTCTATCAACAGACACGGTGTTGATTATTACAACAGGCTGATCAATGGCTTGGTGGCAAGCAACATCTCTCCCATGGTGACACTGTTCCACTGGGACCTGCCCCAGGCCCTCCAGGATATTGGAGGCTGGGAAAATCCTTCCTTGATTGAGTTGTTTAACAGCTATGCAGACTTTTGTTTCCAGACCTTTGGGGACAGAGTCAAGTTCTGGATGACCTTTAATGAGCCCACATACCAGGCATGGTTGGGTTATGGCTCAGGGGATTTTCCTCCAAAGGTGAAAGACCCAGGCTGGGGACCTTACAGAATTGGCCATGCAATCATCAAAGCTCATGCCAGAGTATATCACACTTACGATGAGAAATACAGGCAGGAACAGAAGGGGGTCATCTCTTTGAGCCTCAGTGCACACTGGGCAGAGCCCAAGTCCCCTGAGATCCCGAGGGATGTGGAGGCAGCTGACCGAGTGCTGCAGTTCTCACTGGGCTGGTTTGCCCACCCCATTTTCCGAAACGGAGACTATCCCGATGCCATGAAGTGGAAAGTGGGGAACAGGAGTGAGCTTCAACACTTAGCCACCTCCCGCCTGCCAAGCTTCACTGAGGAAGAGAAGAGGTACATCAGGGCCACAGCTGACGTGTTCTGCCTCAACACCTACTCCTCCAGAATTGTGCAGCACAAAACACCCAGGTTAAACCCACCCTCCTATGAAGATGACCAGGAGGCAACCAAGGAGGAGGACCCTTCATGGCCTTCCACAGCAATAAACAGAGCTGCACCCTGGGGGACACGAAGACTGCTCAACTGGATCAAGGAAGAGTATGGTGACATACCCATTTACATCACTGAAAATGGAGTGGGGCTGACAAATCCAAAAGTGGAAGATACTGATAGGATATTTTACCACAAAACCTACATCAATGAAGCTTTGAAAGGTATGTGAGAATTCTTGTCCCCCTTACAGAATCTTCCAGCATCCATATCTCATGTGCCTGACATGGTTTGGCAAAGTGGATTACAAACCATAAACAAGTCTCTCTTAGGCTCTAACTCCATAATTCTTTTCCTGTCGGGGGTTACATATCCCTTTGGAAATCTGAAAAAAAGCCATGGTCATCTACCCAGATGTACACATACAGAGTCCCCATACAAGTATTTTCATGGGTCCATCCATTCATTATTGAGCAACTACTATGTGGCAAGTTCTATTTTAAATGCAGTGAACAAAAAGATAACTTTCTGTTAACATGGTGCATATGTTATATTCTGGTGAGTTTCATGCACCCCAGAGCAAGAAACTCTTCTCTAAAACACATTTCTATGTGTAACTTCTACAGTGGGCTGAGACTCTTGATTTCAAGCCTGTCCCTTTACCCCAACAAAAGAATTTGGTTTTGCAAAGATTGGTCATTAATACTTGCTATGAGGGCATCAGTGCTGGCAAAAAAAGAAGGTGCTCTGTCCATCTGGGCATACATTAATCGTGGGTACGAGTTAATGGTTTAGGACTACTGTCTTAAGTGATGTGCCAGTACTTGTCTAGGGTTCTTGAGAACCTCACCCTCCAGGTGTAAAGCTCTTCTCTGCTCACTTTGGAATGTTCCTAGCCTACCGACTTGATGGTGTAGACCTTCGAGGGTATTCTGCATGGTCTCTGATGGACAACTTTGAGTGGCTGAATGGCTACACAGTCAAGTTTGGACTGTACCATGTTGATTTCAATAACACGAACAGGCCTCGCACAGCAAGAGCCTCTGCCAGGTACTACACAGAGGTGATCACCAACAACGGCATGCCGCTGTCCAGGGAAGACGAGTTTGTCTATGGACAGTTTCCCGAGGGCTTCATCTGGAGTGCAGCTTCCGCCGCATATCAGGTGAGAAGTTCAGGGCAGTTCAACGACAGCTATTGCAGACCTACTATGTGCCAGGCTGTGGGCTTGGTGCTAGGAGGGCAGGCAAGAACAGGGGATTGTCACAGACCTGCAGCAGGAAAGTACAGGTGCCGTATACGGAATCTGGGAGGTCCTCTCCATGGACAGACCAGCTTCCTCACATCCCCCAATTCAGGCAGACTCGTGGCTGCTTGGGCTATGCTGAGAGGGACGTAGGCAGGCAAAATGGAGCAGGTGGACCTGGGCACAAACACTTAGGCAGAGACCCGCAAACCAGAAGATTGTCTGCTGGAATATGTTCGTTTCTCACCTAGTCTCTTCCGAGCAGGCAGTTTGCTCAGAATGGCTGTCACGTGGGCCTGGGCTTGTTTTGATGTCCTGGCAGCATCATACTGTAACCTTATTCATGCCAAAATAAGCTCAATAATACAGAAAATACGAGGGTTTTCCTTTTTTCACAGAAAAAGATAAAAAGCAAAGAGTCACTTGCCCAGGCAGCTAGTGGAGGTCCCTGCTTTACATCTTCTGCCTCCATTCATTTTCTTTGAAGAAGGAGTGGAGGCTCTGTGTTCCCTGCAGACCCTGGGCAGAGTCAGTGCTGTGAGCTGACCTGACTCTGGGTGTGCTTGTCCCTTGGGTTTCCTTCTACTCAGCCACAGCTGCTGAAGATGTTTTTGAGGGGGGTGAGGGTGAGCTCCTCCCAGATGGCTGCACTACCAGGTCACAATGAAGTCTCAGACTAAATTCTGCTATGTCCAGACATTTATTAACTACATGTACAAACACAAAACCTGTTCGTGTACCCTATTCTGTGGACTGGAGGAAACCCCAATTCTTGGTCCTCTTCGGTGCTCTGGCCAACACTTTAAATGAAAGAAACACTTGAGGACATGCCAGGGTTTCAGAGACAGTGTTCTGTTACTGTTACTGTGGGCAAACAGAGTCCTCTGTAGCAAGGTTTCCCCAATTTGGCCTGATTGACATTTGCATGGATAATTCTTTGTTGTGGGGCTTTCCTGTGCACTGTAGGATGTTAAGCAGCATCCCTGACCTCTACCCACTAGAGGTCAGCAGATTCCTCCCCAAGTTGTAACAACTAAAAATGCCTGTAGACATTTGCTAAATGTCTCTTCGGGGACAAAATATTCCCTGGGTGAGAACCACTATCCACAGGTTTACAGCTGGACACAGGAAGGGTTAGGAATTCATTCTAGGGCACAGGTGGCAGACCTTGTAGGATTCTTAAACACTGTCCATGCAAGGGAAAAGGAGTGTCCTTGAAAAGCTTTTAGCCAACCCACATCTTGAATGATTAAACTGGCATTAGCAAGCACCCATTTCTATTCATTAGACAGCAGGCACAATTGTCACCATTTGAAACATTATGTGGTCTAATTAGCAAAGAGTTAAGTGTGAATCAAGAATTGATTAGAAGGGCTTATACTGTGGCCTTCCTGATTAGATACTACCTGATTGTGCATTCTTTTTTTTTTTTTTTAATTTTTTTAAATGTTTATTTAGACAGAGCATGAACAGGGGAGGGGCAGAGAGAGAGGGAGACACAGAATCTGAAACAGGCTCCAGGCTCTGAGCTGTCAGTACAGAGCCCATCGCAGGGCTCGAACTCACGGACCGTGAGATCATGACCTGAGCCGAAGTCAGATGCTTAACTGACTGAGCCACCCAGGCACCCCTATTGTGCATTCTTTTAAAAAAAAATTTTTTTTTTAACGTTTATTTATTTTTGAGACAGAGAGAGACAGAGCATGAACGGGGGAGGGTCAGAGAGAGGGAGACACAGAATCCGAAACAGCCTCCAGGCTCTGAGCTGTCAGCACAGAGCCCGACGCGGAGCTCGAACTCACGGACCGCGAGATCATGACCTGAGCCGAAGTCGGCCGCCCAACCGACCAAGCCACCCAGGCGCCCCTGTGCATTCTTTTTAAAACCTTTTATTTGGAAATCCTTTTGAACACAGAGAAAAGTTGAAGAAATAGTAGAGGACTCCTGTATATCCTTTCCCCATATTTCTCAACTGTTAAAATTTTACCATTTGCCATATTTTCTGTGTGTGTGTATGTGCACACACATATATATAGTATATATATGAAACTGATTTTATCACTTGAATAAGAAAGTGTTTACCCAGTTTCTCTACCATAAAATTAAGTATTTTTTAGTTATAAATAATAATTATTTTGTGGGGATCTACTTGGAGACTATATAAATAGCCTTTTCCTCATCAAATTTCACCCACTAGTTTTAGCAGCTGTTGACAATTTGTGCCTGAATCAGTTATTACTGTGATAGGTGACAAATGGTGATTTTCTAATTTCATGATTCCTCTTATATTTATCAGGGGGCATTCAACAGAAAGGTCAAACTTTGACTTTTCTCATATTTATTCATACTATATAAATATGCATCAGCAGTATGGCCTGATGCAGTCCTATTTTATTCAGTGAGTTATCATATTATTATGTATTTAGATGTTCACATTTTCCACATTTTGCTATAGGGAGTGCCTTTTAGCCAGATCCTGTGTCCTTTTCACATGGCCCATCATTATTTGAGCACTTGCTTAGTTCTTTCTTGTACAAGATGTTCCAGACTCAGCTTATACCTTTTCTGTCCCAGCCCTGTAATCATCCCTTTGTCTAATGAACCCTTTCTCTTACTGGATAGGGGCGTTTAGAAACCAAGATCTAGGTGCTGGATATGCTCACTGCTACTGGGGTGTCGTCATTCTAGAATTCCTCTAGCTAGGAAATTCACATATATACGCACAAAAACACGTGCACTTGTATGTTATTTCTATATCTACCCCATCTCTATGTGGATTACCAACATTTTTTTAATGTTTATTTATTTTTGAGAGAGAGACAGAGCGTGAGTGGGGAAGGGGCAGAGACAGAGAGAGAGAGACAGAATCCAAAGCAGGCTCCAGGCTCTGAGCTGTTAGCACAGAGCCCAATGCAGGGCTTGAACTCATGAACCATAAGATCATGACCTGAGTCGAAGTTGGACACTTAACCATCTGAACCACCCAGGCACCCCCTATCTCTGTGTAGATTTTAAAACCATGAGTTCATACTGATACCTCCAAATCCAATCCACAGGCTCGATGCTAGCTTTCCCATTGCCCATATTTTATATCTCTTTTCTCCAGTGGTGAAAAATCTAGCTCCTAATAGCCTCAACATGGTTACTTATTTCCTTGATCCCCCTGCATTAACTGATCTCTTGCACTGGTACCTTCCTGCTGGCCCTGAGCCCACTTGCATGGGGCTGTGCAGGCCACGCTGGGGTGCGTGTTCTTGGTCAGGATGCCAGCAATACCTTAGCTCCATCCAGTCACATAACATCATGGTGTATGTGCTATATTGCTTTAAAGGAAATTACAGGGGCACCTGGGTGGCTCAGTATGTTAAGCGTCCGACTTTGGCTCAGGTCACGATCTCACAATTCATGAGTTCAAGCCCTGCGTCGGGCTCTGTGCTAACAGCTCAGAGCCTGGAGCCTGTTTCAGATTCTGTGTCTCCCTCTTTCTCTCTGCTCCTCCCCTTGTGCTCTCTCTCTCATAAATAAATAAACACTAAAAAGAAGTAAATTACAGAACTTGTACCTATCATACTACCTAAGCCTGTAAGTAGGCATTTGCTTAGTGGCTTATGGTCACTTTCCCTATAAGGTGGGGGGCGGGGGGAGGGCAGGGGGAGAAGAAGGAGGCACAGAAACTGTGACCCAGGTCCTGATTTGAAATTCTGCCTCCGCAGCTGGCACCAGTGGTATTTGTTTGACTGTGATTGGGGCTGGAGGCATGTGATTGTTCATTCAGACTTTTAGTGCACAGCTGCCATATACCAGACACTGCTACATTAAGTGCTGGGACACCAAGATGAAAGTCACGATGCCTGGGCCTCAGAGTCTTATGGGAAGTCAGTCAGCAATCCCGTAACTGTGAGATGCAGCGTGACGCTGCCAGGATGGACACAAAGTGTGTACAGAAAGCTCTAGGAGTCCAAAAATCAGAGGGTGGCCAGAGAAGGTTCCCAGAGGAAGTGACACTGACATGGGTCCTGACTTGCAGCTCCCCCACTGACAGAAAGGAACTTGTGAAGGCTAGACTGCATGACTTAATCTGACCATGTCTTGTCATCTTGAGATCGAAGGTGCATGGAGAGCAGATGGCAAAGGACTCAGTATTTGGGACACATTTTCTCACACACCGCTGAAGGTTGGAAATGATGACACCGGAGATGTGGCCTGTGACAGTTATCACAAGATTGCTGAGGACGTGGTTGCCCTGCAGAACTTGGCTGTCTCCCACTATCGCTTCTCCATCTCCTGGTCTCGTATCCTCCCGGATGGAACCACAAAATATATCAATGAAGCAGGCCTCAACTACTACGTGCGGCTCATTGACGCGCTGCTGGCTGCCAACATCAAGCCCCAGGTGAGGTTGGGCCCCAGCCAGGGCATTGGTCAAGTCCACATGGGGGAGCCAGCTGGGCCAGGGAGCTCTTTACTGTGTAAACAAAATGCTGTTTTTTAGATTCAGTTTTTGAACTATCAATAAATTCACATGATGCAGAATTTAAAAAGCATTAAGAGTCCACAGTGAAGATTTACCTTCAGTCTCTGACCCCAAGCCATCCAGTTCCCCTCCTTACAGGCAGTCAAGTTTGCTAGGTTCTCATGTCTGCCTTTTGCAGAGGCCAGTCAGGAGACCTATACATGTGTGCGTGTTTGATCCTTTCCCCTCTTTTTTCCTAACGGTCACGTACATGCAGTTTGGTGCTTGCTTTTAATTAATTGTATTTATTTCTTTTTAAAAAATGTTTATTTATTTTGAGAGAGAGAGAGATGAGGGGAGGGACAGAGAGAGGGAGAGAGAAAATCCCAAGCAGGCTCCCCACTGTCAGTGTAGAGCCCAATACAGGGCTCAATCCCACGAACCGTGAGATCATGACCTGAACTGAAATCAAGAGTCAGACGCTCAATTGACTTAGCCACCCAGGTACCCCCCTTTTTTTTAAATAGGCTTCATGCCCACTGTGGACCCCAACATCAGGGTTGAGCTCATGACCCTGAGATCAAGACCTGAGCTAAGATCAAGAGTGGAATGCTTAACCAACTGAGCCCTTCACAGTATTTTTTTTTTTTAACATTTATTTATTTTTGAGACAGAGACAGAGCATGAATAGGGGAGGGTCAGAGAAAGAGGGAGACACAGAATCTGAAACAGGCTCCAGGCTCTGAGCTGTCAGCACAGAGCCTGACGCGGGGCTCGAACCCACGGACCATGAGAACATGACCTGAGCCGAAGTCGGACGCTTAACCGACTGAGCCACCCAGGCGCCCCCCTTCACAGTATTTTTTACACATATTTCCTCAACCATATGTAGCTTCCCTATTTATTCTTTTTTAAAAAAAAGTTATGTGGAATTGTTTATATCTTACTTCTTGAATTACTTTTCTGTTAATTAACACTCTTCCCTGTGATGTTTCCAATATTTGCCATCTTCACCAATGGTGCAATGAGTAACCATAGGCATACATAATTTTGGGTGGGTGTAAGTTTATCTGTAGGCTGTGGTCCTAGGAGCAGAATTGCTGGGGCAAAAGTACATGTGTTTTGCAGCCAGGAGTTACTTTTTTTAATGTTCTCACTTATTATTTTTGAGAGAGAGAGTGCATGAGCAGGGGAGGGGCAGAGAGAAAGGGGGACAGAGGATCTGAAGTAGGTTCTGCACTGACAGAAGAGCCTGATGTAGGGCTCGGACTCACAAACCATGAGATCATGACCTGAGCTAAGTCAGACACACAACCGACTGAGCCACCCAGGCCCCCCAGCAGGAGTTATTATGAGTAATAATACAGAAGCTCACTTGAGAGCTGACTTTGCTGTCACCAAAATTTTTAAATTTTACTTGGGAGCCTAAGAACGTGTCTCCTCTTCACCTGGGCCCTATGTGATAAAGCGCTGGAGGGCACTCTTCTATGAAGCTGTGTGTTTCCTCTGCTGTACTGGCTGGGATTACATACTGCAGCCAGAACATGATCTCCACATTACCACTTTTTTTTCCCCTCCAAATAAAGTACTATCTGGACTTTTTCCCTCATACTGCTAACATTGTTGGAGCTAACCAGCCACCTAACACTTACTACCATGAATGCTGAGAGAGAAAATGGCCAGGTGGCTGCCCTGAAAGGACAATGAACTTCACTACACACGATTCAGAACTACATCAGAGAGCATGTAACTCAAGCTCAAACAATCATATAGCCCTTGCAGGCATGGAGACACTGAAGAAAGGAAAAGCGCTGGGCATGGAAAGCTTCAGGGAGGTGTGGATCCTGAATAGAGAGGAGAATGTGGATGGATGGGTGGGCAGGGGAAGGGCATGCCAAAGGGAGAGACTGGGTCTGGGCTAAAGATGGTTAGTGGCCCAGCGCAGACTGAACACAGTGGACATCTGGCTTAGCCAAGATGGGGTGTGTGAGGGCATCAAGGGGAAGGCCAGGGAACAACAAAGGCCACAAGGACATGGCCCGGAGGCCCATCTCCAGCAAAGTGTTCCCAGCTCCACAGGAAGAACTTCCAGATACACCGGATAAAGTTCATGGGGGGTATCCCATTATAAGTGAAATGCTTTCATCCTCCTCCTGGAGCCTCAGAGCCTCGCTTAGTACAGTCTATTCAGGCTGATTCTGAAGCAGCAGCGTTTCTGATTCCTGACTGCAACCAGAGCAACACTGAAGAGTGGCCAGGGCAGTGGCCACATGACATAGGCCTCACAGTGATTCCATGACATGCAGGTCTTATTGCCTGAGCCCAAGGTCACAGAGCTGGTAGGTGGCAGAGCCAGGACTCACACCCAGGCTTCTCTGATCCGGATGGGAGTCTCATACTTCAACACAGCTGCCCCCCCCCCCCCCCCCGAAAGAACCTGTGAGCTATTTCATGTTTTCATTCATTCTCCACTTTATTGGCATTTGTGCTGGTGCACAACAGCACCAGTGATTTCCCATGAAAGTAGGTTGATGGAACTGCCAGTCTTGCTTTTGCACAGGTGACCATTTACCACTGGGACCTGCCCCAGGCACTCCAGGACGTTGGAGGCTGGGAGAATGACACCATTGTGCAGCGGTTTAAAGAGTATGCAGACGTGCTCTTCCAGAGGCTGGGAGACAAGGTGAAGTTTTGGATCACTCTGAATGAGCCCTTTGTCATCGCTAACCAGGGCTATGGCTACGGGACATCAGCTCCAGGTAAAGGTTCTAGGCTCAACTTGTCAGCTCTTTGGAGTGTGGTGTTCTTAGTCTCACCAAGACTTGAAATCCCGGAGGCACTGGAAGAGGAGGCCAAGAAAGCCCTGTGGCGGTGCTTTACAATCGCTGCCTCTTGTTCAAGGCTGCCTGACAGGCAGCAGGTTTCCCCTTCTGACACCACTTTTTGCTAAATATGGATTTTACACCTCAGTACTCTCCAAATAGCTTCATTTCTTTGTGCTTTTTTTTTTGACTTGCCTCAGATGGGAAGCTTCCCGAGATCAGGGACATGGTCTAATCGGTGTAGGGAAGGACTAGTCATCAGGCTGTACAGGTCCACAGTGTGTTTTCTGCAACTTCAAAATCCAAAAGTTTCCAAGAATTGATTTGGCTGATGTGAGCTCATCCTCACTTGAACCAATATAAGGCTGCTCATGGGCATTATCCCACTTAGTGTCAACATTTCTGCTACAGACACATTTGGCTCCTTGATTACAGAGCGCTCTCCTGGGCCCTGCTAGGGTGATGTGTAAACATGTTATAGGCAACTTATTACTTTTCTAAGACACAAAAACCTTGTACTTCCAAACCATATGGACCCTAAGGGTTTCGAATAAGGGATTGTGGACCTGTCCTTGTAACTTTAGAACCATCCAGTTTACCTTTTCTTTAGTTCTGAGCTTAAGAAAATAAATTTGTGTTTATGCAATTCCTTGGGATCACATGTAAAAGCTGAAAAGTGCCACAAATCGTTACCACATTTATCTCCCCTTGATCCTTGGTTGGTGCTTTGGTTTACCATTCCTTCAACTTTCTTCAACACGTGAGAGGTGACCTTTCTCACAGCATTCGCTCCCAAGGAATCTGTCATCTGCTTCCATCAGCTACATTGTCCAATGCTCCTTCCACTCTAGTTCCCCATCCGCCAGGATGTCAACTCCCAAGGCACATACTTTGCTGGGTAGTTTGGGACATAGGAGCCACTCTCTGGGGGAGACTTATAGAAACCAACATTTACCAAGTGTCTGCTCACCAGACACAGTGCTGCTTGGTGCTTCACATACACGACCTCATTTCCTTCTTACAAGAACTCTCTAGTGCTCACTTTGCCAAGAAGGAGCCTGAAAGACTGAATTACCCAAAGTTACACAGCCAGCAAGTAAGAAGTGAAGCCAGGATTTGAATTTCCTTCCTCCTGACACCCAGACCTACACTCCCCCAAACATAGAGGCCGTCTATAGGCAGAGAGTGATATTCTTGGCCATGTTCATTCTTCATTGACATCCATGTATGTGTTTCCAGGAATCTCCTTTAGGCCTGGCACTGCCCCCTACGTTGTTGGCCACAACCTAATAAAGGCTCATGCTGAGGCCTGGCATCTGTACAATGATGTGTACCGTGCCAGTCAAGGTGGTGTGATTTCCATTACCATCAACAGTGACTGGGCTGAGCCCAGAGACCCTTCCAACCAGGAGGATGTGGAGGCAGCCAGGAGATACGTTCAGGTCTGTTTTTCCTTTGGTCATTGTTATTACTCTCGCCTGTTTTTCCCTCCTGTCGTGAGCTAATAGAAATAGAATTGGATTACAAAACAAAGATTTAGGTTGAGGACCCTGTTTTGCTGTTACCTTATTTTGTGAACTTGAGAAGATCACTTAGCCATTTTTATACCTTAGTTTCCTCATGTATGAAGTAGAGATGACCTATCCATATCATAGGTTTGCTGTGATCAAAGTTCTTTGGGATTGAGTTTTCTTTTAAGTCTTAAAAATGATTTTTACACGTCCTTGCTGCATGCAACACTGGCTTGAAGGTAACTAACAGAAATGCCAGCTCTTCAATCTCTGGTTTGACTGTAGTAGCTGATAGAGCAGGGCTGCAATGTCACACTTCACCTCTAGGTGTCACCATTTAATGTTATTTACTTGGCCTAAGAATTCCTTGAGTAGGGTGTGAAACTCATTAGTGCCCCTGATCTTCCAATTCTGAATTTTAACATAAGGACATGCACCTTTGGTCATGAGATTTTGCTCCTAGGAAGGAGAGTCACTTGTAAGCAGTGGACCATCCTTATTTCAGTGTGAGCCCCTGACATGAGAGAAAAGAGTAACATTTGTCAGGGCACAGCTTTTCCTTGGTTCCTGCTAGTGTCTCTGACAAGATTAGAAAGCACCCTCTCCCATGTTTCAGCATCAAAAACAAGGGTCTCTCTCTCTCCACACTGGTCCCCACTTTTTTTTTTAAATTTTTTAACGTTTATTTATTTTTTTGAGACAGAGAGAGAGAGAGCATGAACAGGAGAGGGTCAGAGAAAGAGGGAGACAGAATGCGAAACAGGCTCCAGGCTCTGAGCTGTCAGCACAGAACCCGACGCGGGGCTCGAACCCACGGACCGCAAGATCATGACCCGAGCCGAAGTTGGACGCTTAGCCAACTGAGCCACCCAGGCGCCCCTGGTCCCCACTTTTTAGCTCTGTAGAGGAGCCTGCAGACTGCAGTATTCTGAGGGGGCAATATGGGTCTTGGTTTGCCAGACTTTTCACAAGAGAACTTGGTAATAGAGATCAAATTAATGAATGCAAATATGAGCTTAATTTTCCCATTTGTTAGTCAGCTGGGGAAAAAGTCTTGGAACAAAATTAATGCATCCCTCATTTTAGAGTCACAAAACTGGTAAATTAAAGCAATCATTTTTTCTGAAATCAAAACCCCGAACCTCAGGAAATACTAAGCTCTAATCTCATTAGATTGAGCCGCTTGTCGGTGAACTGTGATGCAGCCCAGGACCATGATACACACACACCATAGTAAAATCAGTTTCCACGGAAAGGAACGGCTTGTTACCTAGAGTGTGTGAAGCCTCTTTTGCCAGGGTGTGTTCCAAAGCCTCCTCTCTGAGAATGGAAGCCTGCCCTCACCCCACATTTCAGGCATCAACCAGCAGGTGAGGGGGAGATGGGGAAAGGTCAAAGAAGCCTCTCAGGACCCCAGCATCATAGCATTTGTGTGCCGTATCCTCCCTGAGGGTAAGGATGACCTAGACCCCATTCAAGAAAATAGGTTGAAAAGTTCCCCAAAAGTTGGATTGACTGTGAATCCAAAGCTCATGAAGAATCATCCTTTGCCTTGGGCAGCCAAGAAAGCCTTGAATTTCAGCCCTCCCCAGAAAGTTCTGGTTGATCCTTAGGCAGGATGATGGGGAAGGACCTGATTTGCGGTAAGAGGACATCCACAGCCTGGAGGCTTCTGGTCTCTCCTGGTCTTCTGTAGCAACTTGCTAAGGGCAGGCAGGCAGGCAGCATCTATTGAGTCCTGAGGCAGTGCTAAGTGAAGTGCGTCGCCCTTTGAGCTGCAGGGGTTGAGAATGCGGCCCTGCCCCCAAAGGGGCTGTAGCAAGTGAGAAGATGTGTTCCATTTAAGCTGGAACGTGCATGCAGCCACAGAGGAGATGCGGGTTTAAGACTGGGCATTGGGGGGATAGGAGGGTGGTTCCAAGGTCAGTGACTTATGGGCAGGGAAGCTGCTGTCTCCAGGTGTGCCCCCCACACCCTATTAATGCCAGGCTGTCACCCCAACACCACCTACAGTTCATGGGAGGCTGGTTTGCACATCCTATTTTCAAGAATGGCGATTACAACGAGGTGATGAAGACACGGATCCGTGACAGGAGCTTGGCCGCAGGCCTCAGCAAGTCTCGGTAGGTCCTGGTGCTCACATGCTCAGCCGGGGAAGGGTCAGGAGGAAGTCTGGTCTGGGATGCTGAACTGAGGCTCCAGGTGGGCAGCTCAGTGTTGAGAGTGTGGCTGTTGGGGTCAGAGAGCTACTGTATCTCTAAGTTTCCCTGATTGCTGGCAAGACCGAACACGATCGTGTATGTGAAGCTTTCAGCCAAGGACAGGGCTTTGCTACGTGTTTGACAAAAGGTAGATGTGATTATTATTCTGCAGAACAGCCAGGAAATGTGTCCCAGGGGCCCCCACTGCTTAGCTACCCTCTCCCTCACTGCAAGGATGAATTTCTCTGTTTACTAGATCATCACCTTACCAGTGAATGTGAGCAGCAGTGGGTGATGGCCAGGCATGTGCTTTTTGTCACTTGGCCAGTAGGTTGCGATGGTTGCACTAAAGATGTGCTACTTCTGGACCACTCCTCTGTCAAGGGAGTAAGAGCAACATCAACACCTAACATTTATCCTTCTGTTGGCGCTCTTAGTCCTATTTAAGGAGGAATAAACTGAGGCACAAAGATCATAGCAAGATTACCCAGCTATTGAAGTGATGGAGTCAGGATTTGAAACCAGGCTGACTCCAGGGCCCACCCTCTGGGTTTGAGAGTCATCTGGCTGGGATTAGAGGTGTGTGTGGAGAGGAACGGAGTGACCTGGCTTTATGGGAATGTACCCTCAAACTCCAAGGGAACTCATGTGACCGTGAGCAGGGGAGGCTAAAAGCAATTCAAGAAGCATGAATTCCTAACCTAGCCTGTTCATCTTTCCCTTATGTAGCCCAGCTGTGCAGGTTACACAACCCAGTCCCCATCCACACAATGCACTCCTGCCCTGGTGGGGGCAAGCCTGCTGAGCAGGCTGTGACTAAAGGTCTGATCTGCCAACTCTGGTCTGTAACAAGCAGGTCAGCCCTCCAGTCCATCAACACGATTCTGCTGGGCACTTACTGTGTGCCCAGGTCAGGGTCAGGCCCAGCAAGGTCCACGTGAGGAGAGGCTTCTCAGTCTGGCTCCTCAAGCTGCCGACATGCCAGCTGGGAAGACGGTGACTTGACCACTCCAAGGAGTTCTCTTCCCTAATTTCTTCATGCAAAGAAAACTCAGAAGAGGAGATTGGGCAGGCCGAGTAGGATAAGGAGACTTTGTGGACAAGGGGGGACATCAGTTAAGCTGGGCCTCAACAATGAATAGCGTGTGGGAGAGCAAAGGGCATTCCATCCGAGGGGAAGGGTGTGAGAACTGGCCCAGAGGGAATGAGTGGGGTACCTGCAGCTGAGAGTTGGGGGGACTGGCCCCAGTGGCAGTGGGGGTGGGGGGCAAGGCCACAGAACAGAGGGCCTAGAGGCCAGACACAGGGGCTCAGCGCTGATGCCACAAACCCTAAGGAGTCACTACTGGCTCCTGGGCAAGAGAGTGAGGGGGGTGAGGGATTTGGGCTTTAATTTTCTCCCAGTGTTTCAGAAACCCCAGGGAGGGAAGGTTTTGATCTACTAGGTTAACAGGGTAGCACAAATCTTAGGATGAAAGTGTCAGGTGCCCAAGAAGGGTCATCTCTAAGCTAGCATCCTAAATTAGCAGCCCCAGTGTTACCCTGTCAGAGCACGTAAGTAATCAGATTCGGCTGAGAGGAATCTATCGGTGCTGCACCCAAATGCATGTTAGTCACATCTTGTAAAAAGTCTCTGAGTACCTACAGTACGTGTGGAAAATGCTCCACCAGATGTCAAAAAAAAAAAAAAAAAGTAAAATCATATGAGCATAAAAGTCTAACTCTCAAAAGTTCAATAAATTTTAAAAAATATTTCCCCTGCTAATAAGGATGGACTTTGGAGAAAAGAGGCATGCCTAAACAAACCATAACAAAAACAACAGAGAAACTCAGGGCAGATTATGGAAACACAAATTACAAAAGATACTATAACCTTGAGAACATCAAGGATTAGTCTCAAGGGGTGTTATCTCAGACATGTTCTTGATTTCAAAGATGGTAAGTATCTTAGATGGTATTTTATCTCAGATGGTAAATATCAAAGTTGCATGTTAATTTCTGAAGTAAATTAAAATGTATCCATGTATGTGTACATGTATGTACATAATGTCCATGGGGGAGAGGGGGAGAGGGGAGACCCTGAAAGGAAGGTTTGTAAAATGGTCACTGGTAGTTGTTTTTTGTTTTTTTGAGAGAAAGAGCACAAATAGGGTATGGGCAGAGACAGAAGGGGTGCTGCTGACAGCACAGAGCCTGATGAAGTGCTTGAACTCATGAACTGTGAAATCATGACCTGAGCTGAAAGTCAAATGCTCAACCGACTGAGCCACCCAGGTGCCCCGGTCATGCGTATTTTCATTTGGCCAACAGGAAGAGGAGGGTCTTGCAGGTTTATGGTCTGGAGGGAGGAGCCTCAGGTGCTTTCAGCAGCGGCTGGAAGGACCTCTCCTTGCTCCTGAACAGCTGCCCCCCTCGTCACCACCAGGCCTGTAGTTCAGAGTGCTCCCCCAACCCTCCCCCAGGACGTTCTCTTCCCAAAGCATGATGCTCGAGCCCCACACTCTCAATGTCTCCTTCCCACCAGGCTCCCAGAGTTCACGGAAAGTGAGAAGAGGAAGATCAATGGCACTTATGACTTTTTTGGATTCAATCACTACACCACTGTCCTGGCCTACAACCTTGACTATGCCTCTTGGATCTCTTCCTTTGATGCAGACAGGTAAGTTGGCCAAGAGGGCACACAGAACTATCTTTGGAGACGACAGCAGGTGCCCCTTTGCCCAGCCCTTACTGCACAGCCTCAGAAAGCCGCCTCCTGGTGCCATACACCCTGGGGTTTAAAGAGGAGTCCACTCCTGTGATACTTAATGAAACCTGTCAGTCTGCTAGTAATACCAGCTAGGATCTCCAGGGTGCTTCCCATGGAGACAGACATGCTTGGAGTTTCTTTCAAACGTTTTCAAGATTTTGCGATTTTCTTTCCCTTGGTTTGCTTCTATTGTCAAGTTTGTTTCCCTTGCCAGATGTATTTAAGTCAAAATAATAGTAAGGTGTTGTTTTTTTCCCTTTTCGGGGTAAAGGTCAAAAGGGTTATTTTTGCCTTATACAGTCACAGTGGAAACATTAGAAAGCAAGGAGAGGTGTATGTGTAGAGGTATATGACCTCTTTTTCTCTTTATAAATATAATATGTAAGTATATATATTATAAACCATGAGTAATATATAGTTTGGTAATATTTATGCACAAAAATATATTACCAAAAGCCAGGATTATATGTATATACTCTTTTGTTCCTTTTTTTTTTTTTTTTTTTTTAAAGATTTTATTTTTAATATCCACCCAACATGGGGCTCGAACCCATAACCCTGAGATCAAGAGTTGCAAATTCCACCAACTGAGCCAGCCAGGTGCCCCTATTTTATTCCTTTTATAACAAGCATGTTTCCATCAGCTGTGAATCCATCCAGGTTCTTTGAAAACAAACAGCTACAGCCCCACTGCATCCTGCAACCCCCAGAGTCTCTTGCTGAAGGGGCTGAGAACACTCCCCTGCTGGTCCCTGTCTGAGCACCCATTGGACTCTTGCTGCCTCATCAGGCCTTGCACTTGACCCAGGATGAAATGTCCCGGGTCCAGTTTGGCTGAGCAAGATAAATTCAGTTACTGATTAAGACTATGTTTTTGTGTTTTTTTTCTGAAGGATTTGGACACGAAGATCCAAATAATTGGTCCTTATTTGAAATGTATGACTCTGGAGACGTTCAAGTTTCTGTGTTTCCCCCAGCAAATGCTCCTTTAGCACAATCTGTTGCCCTCACCTGGCTCATCACTGAAAAGAGGCAGGGTCTTGGGCATCGGAAGCAGGTCCCAGCCTGTCTGCTCCCTGTTGTCACATCACACACACTGTTGGTGCTTGTGGCCACACCTGTGGTGTTGACTAGATGTAGTTGACTCGGGGGAGCCCATTCTCTCTCCTGACACAGCATTCACATCCCACTGGAGATTGTGATCAGGGAACCCCAGAGACCTTTCACATCTGTTGTGAAGTATGGTCTATTAACAGAGCGCCTACAGAGGGTCTAGTCCATGAGTAGAGACCATTCTCTGAACAGGTGGAAACAGAGCCGACATGGCCTGTCAAAGCCACACGGGCATTGAGCAGTACAACTAAGAGAATATGAGGCAATTTGACTATTCTAGGTTTAGTTATGATTTTCAAGTCTAGACTAAACCTAAGGCTTTTCTTAGTATAAATCTTGTTTTGTGTTTTGTGCCAAAGGCCTCTTGGGATTTACAAACTGACACCGAATCTCTCATGTTTGAACCTATAGAGGAGTTGCCTCCATCACAGATCGTTCTTGGCCAGACTCTGGCTCCTTCTGGTTGAAGGTGACACCTTTTGGCTTTAGGAAGATACTGAACTGGATAAAGGAGGAGTACAACAACCCCCTAATTTACGTAACAGAGAATGGAGTGTCTCAACGTGGAGAAACTGACCTCAACGACACTCTAAGGATCTCCTACCTCCGCAGTTACATCAATGAGGCGCTCAAAGGTAGGGCAGGCCTATCCCTTCCTCCATGTGCACCTTTCACTGTTGGAAACACGTGCTAACGTCTGCAGTGAGAGGAGTACTGCACTCATGAGACCCTGTCATGACAGGCAGCTTCTCACTCCTGCTGGGTTTAAACTTTTCTCTGAGGCTACACTCCGAGTCTTTTCCTTCCTAGATTTAAGCTCAGCAAGCAAACCCAGTAGCCAGATACAGTGAGGCCTGAATTCCTGGCCAGGGTCATTTCCCTGCTGGATCGTCCCTGAACAGCAGCGCTCTGATGAGGGCAGGGGCTAGGAGGAGTAGGCTGGGGGCGGGCGGGGTGTCTGTCGGGTCTGTTCCCCAAGCAGAAGTTTGAGACCCTCAGCTCAACAGAACCACCTGGGATGGGACTAGGACAAGGGACTATTTAACCCTGAGTCAAAGACACTGAGCACTGCAGCAGTAGAAACAAACAGAAAGTCCTATTCCAGTGAAAATCTTTTCCAAGAGCCACTTACTTTCTTTAGGAAGAAGTATTAACACTCTAAGGCACTGCCCAAGACTGGTATCCCCACATGCAGAGACAGAGAGGATCACAGAGGACTCAGCAGGATTAATGTAGTCTACCCATGTTCCTGACTTCCGTTCAGGGCTGAGCCTTTCTGGAAACATGCTGATGGCTCTGTAGGTCCATCCACAGAGGACCTGCACCTGCAAGTGGGGACTGTGGGCGAGTCGTGGGCAGGCATGGCTTTGGTAGGCTGGGCGGAATGGTGTCCTGTAAGACAAAGGGAAGGAAGCTCATGCTGTGGCCTCTGCATTTAAGCAACTGTGCAGGATAAGGTGGACCTTCGAGGATACACGGTTTGGAGTGTGATGGACAATTTTGAGTGGGCCACAGGCTTCGCAGAGAGGTTTGGTCTGCATTTTGTGAACTACACGGACCCTTCTCTGCCAAGGATCCCAAAAGCATCAGCCAAGCTCTTCGCCTCTATAGTCCGGTGCAACGGCTTCCCTAACCCTGCAGCGGGGCCACACCCTTGTCTCCAGCCAGAAGGTGAGATGTGGCTTGGGGAGGGACTAAAGCCAGAGGGTTAGTGGGGCTTTTTGGTCTATTTTCTTCTACCCTCCTCTCTGCCTTTCCATTCCCCTCATTCATTCGACCAGTATTTTTTTTTTTTTTTTAATGCTTCAGACATTCTTAGGATGGAACAAAGGAACTCAGGGTTAATGTTACCTAGAAAGTAGGCCCTGGTCTGGGAAGAGCAGGTCTAGATTCTTGTCCCAGCCCTACCACTAACTGTGTCAAGACCTTAGGTAAGAAACGAGGCACATGCCACCAGGTTGACAGGAGAATCTAATACAATGACTGCAAACAGTGCCTGGCATGATGTAGAGGCCCAATATTTGATGACTGAAAAAGCATAAATTACTATAGAAAAGAAAGAGATAAGTATCCATTTTAATTGTTCACAGATTTTTAAAAAATACAACTACTTCATTCAGAGGTTCAGTAACTCAGTGAAAGGGACGCATCCCATCACCTCAGCAATGTGCTCACTCTGGACACCTGTGTGACTTATCTATTCCAAGGATCTAGCTTGTGCTTAATAAAGGTTAACACTGATCTGATGACTACATCATCTGCCCTTTGTTGTCCTCTCCTAGATGCTGGACCTACCGTCAGCCCCATGCAGGAGGAGGAAGTTCAGTTCCTGGGGTTAACACTAGGTGTGACGGAAGCCCAAACAGCTTTGTATGTACTCTTTTCTCTTGTGATTCTTGGCGTCTGCTGTGTGACATTTCTGTCATACAAGTACTGTAAGCGCTCCAAGCAAGGGAAAACACAACCAGGCCAACAGGAATTGAACACTCTTTCTGCATTCTGACCCATGAGTTCCCACCTACTCCAGTTCTGCAAAACAAATCTAGTTTGTATGCCTTCGCTGCCCACAAAACTCCTTAGGATCTTCTGCCCATAGCAGACTTCTTCATGAAGGCCTTCTGCACTGTTGGAGACTAATCTTGAAGGCTCTCCAGTCCCTAATGAAAATGGAAATATCTGCATCCTGTCCCAGAATCAGGAATTCATTAAGGTATTGAAGACCCTGAGCCATGCAGAGGTGCAGGCACTGAACTCATCTGGTGGGTCTGTGAGCCACTTAATTTAACTGGGCTGTTTTAAGGTTCAGAAACTTTAAAGGTGGAAATATGAGTAAAAACTAGAGCAGTCCTTTAAACAAGAAATCAACTCCACTGTGTAGATGGACTGCAAGGTCATCTCCTGACCTGTCTTCAGACTCCCTCTCAGCCTCATACCTTGTGTTGCTCAGAAAAGAAAAATGGTACTGTGAGCTGTGTCCTAGGTCCTATGGCTGCTTCTCCTTGAGAAGGGAGGTTCCACAGAAGGTATCCAGTCACACAAGCTCTCTGGGGCTTCTAAGCTTTTCCACCAGATCAAGGCTTTCTGCTTACATTATATATTCCATTGGCAGAGACCCTAACATACAAAAAAAGATGACCTCTGAATGATCCTTTATCCCCATCATAGCCCCTTTTTGTCTTTCCTGTCTCTCCCCTGTCCAGGACGACTTCTAAGGACCCAAGTATGGCTTACAAGGCCCAGGTGATCTGCCCTCGGTTCACTTAGCCTGTTTCCTTTCTTCCTCTCTCAATCTGTGATAATTCTGAACCTCGTGTAAATCCTTGACTAGCTCATCTTCCTTTGTGTATTTGCAAATAGCATTCTTCTCCCTAGGATGCCCTTTCTCCTGAAATGCCTTCAAGTCTCAGTGCAAATAATGCATTTTTCCCTCAGCACAGCTTCCCTGAATCCCCAAAACACTTCTCCCTTTACTTGGCTTGTAAATACCCCCTATTACAGCTAGTCCATGTTATGCTGGAGATGCATATTTCTCTACTCTCAGCTTCTTGAGGATAAAGGACCATGTCTCACTGTCTCTAGCAAGCACATTTTGGAGATCAGGCATAGAAAGCACACCTGATCCTTTTGTGTGTTTATTTACAAAACACACCCAGAGTAGTGGTGGGAGTACAAGAAGATGTGGTCTTTATCAGTTCCCCTCAAATATGCTAATAATAATAAGATAATCTCAGTATAGAATACTTTAAAACCTATTTGGTCTATACATTCTTTCTAGATATCTTGGAGAATGCTATTTAAAAATAAAGTGTGGTTTTCAACTAGATTTAAAAAAGTGATCACGGGATGGCCTGGCTGGCTCGGTCGGTAGAGCATGCAACTCTTGATCTCAGGGTCATGAGTTGAGCCCCACATGTGGGGTGGGGTCTACTTTAAATAAATAAATAAATAAATAAATAAATAAATAAATAAATAAGTGAGTGATCATACCTGAAATTTTGTTTCTTGTAGGCATTCTTTCCCTGAATTTGGTGTATCCGTAGAAAATTCCTATCCAATGTTTCACTGCCAGGGGCCCCAACCTGACAATTTGTGGTATACAAGCATTTTTCTCCGAGGGTAAAGACGGTTCTAAAACTGATATTAGAAATACTTCTTAGGCAGAAAGAGTCAGTATTATAAGTGGCCAATTATATCTAAATCTTAAATTCAGTGTTACTTTTTTGGGGACAAAAAATGTACAAAGAGCCAGAATAATCTGGGCAAAAAAAGAATACCAAAACATTATGAAGTTAGTTGTCAAAAACAGCTTGGTAGCAGAGGGAGAAAAGAAAAGAGCAACAAAAGAAGAGAGTATATAATAAACCAACTACATGTGAGCATAAAGTACATGACAAAGATGGCATGCCACATAGGGGGGGGAAATGGGAGTAGTTCATAAATGGTGGTGGGGTCAAGAGGTTAGCTCCTGAGGATGTTAGCCACAGGGAAGGCTAGGAGAATACTAGGACAGCTAGGTGATTTTTTTAAAATTAATTTTTAAAGAAAGGTATTGATAAGCAAGACTCAGGACCCAGAAACCATCAAGAAAAACACCGATAAATCTGATCACATGAATATTGTGGCAAAAACTTAACAACCAACATACTCGTCAAAAGATAAAAGAGGGAATAATATTTATAGCATATGCTAGACAAAGGGCTATTTTTCCTTATATACATGGAATTTTTAAAAATCAATGAAGATGAAAAAATAAAAATTGGCAAATACAGGCATTTCTCAGAAAATTGAAGTAACCAATATTAAAAGATGTTCCACCTCATTTGTGATCAACACAATGCATATAATTTTTCATCTACCACGGATAAAGATAAAAAAGTGTAACAGTGTTGGTAAGAATGTGGGGAAATCAACATTCTCAGTCACTGCTGGTGGGAGGCTAAATTCCAAGAGCCTTTAAAGGAGGCAATCTGGCAGCATCACTTATAATTCAAAACTGCAAACACTCAATTATCCAAACATATCCTACAGATATATTTTCACAGCTAAGAAGACAGATACTGTCCCAAAGATGCTCACTATAGCAATATTTCTAATAGAAAAACAAAACCAAAACCCTGTAATAACCAATGGATGCCACCAGAAAATGGATGGTTAAGTTAGCATATATTTATAAGTAAGCTGCTACGCAGCCATTAATAATGAGAACGAGGTAGTTATGTGTTGACAGGGAAAAGATCTTCAAGACTGTGTAAGTAAAGGAGCAAGATACAGAACATATAATATTGTTACAAAATAAAGATCACATTATTTGCTTGTATATGCATAAAGTTTTTCTGTAGATTACAAAATGTGACTAGAGGTTACCTCTGGGGAATAGGACTGGGGGTAAGATGCAAGGAAAGATATTACATTTTCATCTTACAGCCTTCTATATACTGTTTTGAATTTTTTTACCAAATACACTTTTTAAAATATAAAACTGAGGAGGGATCCTCCTACTCAAAGGTAATGAACTATTCTTTTATGTGTTTCTCTGAGATCTATATTGAACTTTTTTCAAGGCAAACTGACCTGAGATACTCCAAGTTTCTACAAGTATATTTCTAATAGTTACTAGCAGGGTCACACCCATTTGAAAGATTTTGGTTTTTTAAAATCACGTATTGCTATATATTAAGATTACAAACCTTTACTCCAATGGGATGCTTACTGGAAATTTTTCTTTTTCCAAACTCACTTTTTAAATTATGCAAGTAATACGATCATTGCAGAAAATCAGAAAATCATGAAAACCTACTAGGGTGCAAAAGAAATTAAAAGCACATAGAACACTCCTACTATTGTTAATGTTTGGCTGTTTTCTTTACATTATGTTAATACATGTACTGTCTATTTCAAAGCTGAGATCACAACATACCTACAACTCTGTATTCTGCTGTTTTCTCCTAACACATAACAGGTACTCAATCACTATACAGATGTTACACTGAATTGATAAATATTGTACCATTTATCCTTATCAAAAGTTAATTATTTCTGCACAAGGCATTTAGTTGGTATAAGACTTAATGAGTATGTTTCTACCTAAACTTTGTCTACATTTATGATCATTCCTTAGAAAAACTGATCAAGGAATTTGAAACATTTAAGGTTGCCGATGTTTTCCAGAAAGTGTATAACCAGTCTTCATTCTTCCCAACATGACCGCCTGGCTGTTTCCTTGACAACAAGAGTATTACCATTTTTACAACTCATTGTATTTCATAGGTAAAAAACAAAATTTTCTAAGAATATTTCTTCCTCCCATTACAAAATTAAGTCAGTCTGTATCTTCACTCAAAAGCACTATCTTCTAGTCTAAAAATGGAAGGTTAAAAAAAGAACTGTCAAGTTTACTCTCTTTTTCAAATATCATGAATTTAGTGTTCTCTAATACCAAAAACATAGGGAAGAAGTATCATATAAGTCAGGTTAAGAATCTCTTTAAAATTCTGGGGCGCCTCGGTGGCTCAGTCGGTTAAGTGTCCAACGTTGGCTCAGGTCATAATCTTGCAGTTCATGAGTTTGAGCCCCGTGTCAGGCTCTGTACTGACAGCTTGGAGCCTGGAGCCTGCTTTGGATGCTGTGTCTCCCTCTTTCCACCCCTCCCCAGCTCACTCTCTCCCTCAAAAATAAACATTAAACAAACAAACAAACAAACAAAAAAAGAATCTCTTTAAAATTCTTAAGAATAACCAGGGGTGCCTGTGTGGCTCATTTCGGTTGAACTTCCACCTCTTGATTTTGGCTCAGGTCATGTTCTCACAGTTCATGGGTTCAAGCTCCCATGTCAGGCTCTGCATTGATAGCATGGAGCCTGTGTCTGCTTGGGAATTCTCTGTCTCCCTCTCTCTGCTACTCCCCCACTCACTTGTGTGTACACTTACTCTCAAATAAACGTAAACAAATATTTTAAAAAATTCTTAAGAATAACTAAATGAGGGGTGCCTGGGTGGTTGGCTCAGCTGGACCTCTCAATTTCAGCTCAGGTCATGATCTCATGGTTTGTTGGATGGAGCCTCATGTGGGGTGTCTGTGATGACACCACAGAGCCTGTTGGGGATCCTCTCTCTTTCTCTCTGCCACTCCCCTAATCATGCTCATTCTCTCTCAAAATAAATAAACTTAAAAAAAAAAAAAAAATGAGGAAAAGGCCTATCTTTATTCCACACTTCTTGTCCTACAGAGGTAATTTAGATCTGTGAAATTTGTCCAGAGCAAAACTTCGCAATAAAGGTGAGAGACTAGTTGTAATTTAAGAGCTGTTTTGCATCTGATGAGAACATGGAAGGTAACATTAGGCAAACAACATGATGCCTCACTGACAGGATGGACACTAACACGGCATCAACATTTATCAGAAAATTTCTTCCTTCACTGATAATTAAAGTAGGGTGGTCACAGCTACTTTCCCGACTTAGCTCCAGGGCAGTACTGGAGGGAAAAACACACACGTGACCTCAAGAGATCCCTATATGACAAAAAGATGCTAAGATACCAAAACTTAAAGCAAAACTAAAATCATTTCGATTTTTGGAAAAGATTTTTTTATTCAGTGTTTAAGATTAAAAACTACAAGATTTTGCTTGCAGCTGATGAGCAAAAAGAGAAAAATTAAACATAAATTATCATCTGATTGACTAGTTAAAATGCTCTGACCCAGAGTCAAATTACTCAGTGACATACCAGTTACTTGGTGTGGACTTAGAAGTTCTGGAGCAAAACAGCTTTAAACAAAACACATCATCTGACAGCACAGGGCTAATGGGTATATGAAATACTGAGTAAGAAAGCTGATAAAGGGAGGCTGTGGCAGACCTTTTGATTCTTTTAGGCTTCTAGCAGTTGGTTACCATATGCAAGGACAGTTATTTCATCTCCTGACTTGTCTGAGGAGTTAAACAACTTTAACCCACTAAGCAGGGATAGAGAGACACTTTATAGACCAGTTGGAAAAGGAAAAAGCAGTCCACTTCTCCAGTAGAATTTTAGTTGAATTAAATCATAAGAGAAACAATGATTATTGCACATACAGTACTTGTCACACTACATCTGTTGAGTAGAGTTTCCATTCCAAGTGTTGTTTTCATCTTCACCATCATCTTGAGTCCTCAATCTGTAGATCTTCCCCTCCTTTTTAAAATCTTCTCCCCGTTTCTCCAGCACTCTTTTCCTGACTGGTTCCCTAATGTAAGAGGGACAAAAGAGAAGGCAAAATGAAAGTGAAAACAACAGTAATACAAAACTGTTTCCTTTAAACTTCCATTAGTACAGGCAGCTGTATTTTAAGGAAAGTCCATGGGAGCTGAAAAAATAATTTTAAAGAACAAAAATAAAAGCCCACACAGCAAGCTGTGCTACATAATAGTAATTCAGGATTAAATGGTTCTACCCATTGCTCAGTAAGAGTTCTAAAAGTCAGGACTAATAAGACCTAGTCTGAATGCTGTTCCCAGTCTAGAGAAGGACTTCCTGGTATCCGCATTTGAGTGATGTATTAAGGATATAACTGGTCTTTCTAATAGTTATAACAGAAACTAAGATAAAGGCTGAATCAGCCCAATGTCAGTATTTACATAAATCTTCATCTAGAGAGTCAACAGGACATAAGACTAAGGATTCTCCTTACTGATGGCACACAGAGGCAAGGATTTTCATTACTAATTACAGAGCATTGGCGCATTTGCTATAATGCCTACTAATGGCTTAACAGTATAGTGTTTAAGAACAAGAGATAGTAATTATAATAAATCATGCTATAACTTACTAGAAAAGCTATAATCCCAACTTCTAGGAAAATATTTCCTGTTAACCCGTTTCAAATATGCAGAATCTTTTTTTTTTCTTTTTCTTTTTTTTTTTTTCCAATATATGAAATTTATCGTCAAATTGGTTTCCATACTCAAATATGCAGAATCTTTAACAGAGATATAAGCTAAAACCATTAGTGGTTAGAATTACCATTCTAACCCTGGCCTTCAGCAATAAAAAGTAAGGCCTCTTGGTTAAGGGACTAGTTGAAAATAATTCTCTGAAGAAGTGACTGTTTTCAAGTGAATATCATTTCCTCAGTTTGATTTTTCTCTGAATGACCCAGAGAAGACAGGGAGCAGATGAAAGAACCACCAGGGCTTAAAATTATCTGAAGCACAATGACACCTCTAAAAAAACAATGTGTGAGGAGCACCAGAGTGGCTCAGTCAGTTAAGCTTCCAACTCTTGATTTTGGCTCAGGTCATGATTTCGTGGTGGTGAGAATGAACCCTGCATTGGGCTCTGTGTTGGGTATGGAGCCTATTTAGATTCTCTCCCCCTCTGCCCCTTCCCCGTTCGTGCTGTCTCTCTTTCTCTCTCAAAAAAAAAAAAAAAAAAAAAAAGGAACTGAATAAATGAAATACTAAAACCAACAGAGGTGGAATTGATTTCGGTGGAGTAGGTTTTAGAAAGACAGCTGACAGTCAGAGTGGCTAAAATGAACAAATCAGGAGACCACAGATGCCAGAGAGGATGTGGAGAAACGGAAACCCTCTTGTACTATTGGTGGGAACGCAAACTGGTGCAGCCGCTCTGGAAAAGTGTGGAGGTTCCTCAAAAAATTAAAAATAGATCTACCCTATGACCCAGCAATAGCACTGCTAGGAATTTACCCAAAGGATATAGGAGTGCTGATGTATAGGGGCACTTGTACTCCAATGTTTATAGCAGCACTTTCAACAATAGCCAAACTATGGAAAGAACCTAAATGTCCATCAACTGACGAATGAATAAAGAAGATGTAGTTTATATATACAATGGAATACTACTTGGTAATGAGGAAGAATGAAATCTGGCCATTTGCAGCAATGTGGATGGAACCGGAGAGTATTAAGCTAAGTGAAATAAGTCAAGAAGAGAAAGACAGATCCTGTATGTTTTCACTCATATGTGGATCCTGAGAAACTTAACAGAAGACCATGGGGGAAGGGAAGGGAAGGGAGGGGGGAAGTTACAGAGAGGGAAGGAGGCAAACCATAAGAGACTCTTAAATACTGAGAACAAACTGAGGGATGATGGGGAGTGGGAGGGGAGGGGAAAGTGGGTGATGGGCATTGAGGAGGGCACCTGTTGGGATGAGCATTGGGTGTTGTACGGAAACCAATTTGACAATAAATTATATACCAAAAAAAAAAAAAAAAAAGAAAGAAATACAGCTGAGAAACTCAGGTAGTGAGCTTCCCAGGAAAGATGACAGAGTAAAACTTCAGAACATTTAGGGTTTTTTCTCTAAGTAGAAAGATGGCCGATTACCCATAACAAAAGTGTTCATTTTGAATAAGGTACTGGGCATTACTAACACATTTAGCAAACGGGGTAAACACAGATACCTTTTCTCTGAGTTGCTAGATGAAGCAAGGTTTGAGGGTTCCGATGCCGCCGCTCTCACAGAAGTCTGTGCAGGAGGGTTACTAAATAAGAAGTTGCTAATCAATCTCCAGATGGCAAGGAATGGGTAAAGGACTGTCCCCAACAACGTCCAAAAGTCTCCACTGGAAGAATGTACCATGGATGTAGTTGGTCTTCCTGCCTAAAAATTAATGAATCAATCTCAATAAAGGCTACATGAGCCCCATCACGTCACACTCAAGGTTCTAGATGAATCTTTATCTGGAAAAGGAAAGTCTCATTGATTTTAGTTTACTGTAAACAGGTAAAATTACTATCTTCTGCTGTTTTTCAGGTGTATATTTTATATAAACTACTGGGAACTCCAAGAGCTGTTTTTTAAAGGAGTAATCACTACAGTGAAACTAGAAAGTAGTTCTTGAAGCAATTATTTTTATAAGAACTAAACTTTGTAATGAAATTAACAACTTTGGAAGGAAAAGTCTTCCTTGATGATTAAAAAAAGAGGAAAAGGCTTCAACAAAACCTCAGTGAATACAATAAATCCTGATTACTGGAAGGTTGTTTTAGGTGTGGAGTTCTGGTTCAAAACCAGCAAAACTATCCTAATCAAAATATAGAAGACCCAGGCTCTCATACCATCTCTGGCACTTAGGGGATGCCTTGGCAAAATCATTTAAACTTTCTGAGTCTCGGGGTGCCTGGGTGGCTCAGCTGGTTGGGCATCTGACTCTTGATTTCCGCTCAGATCATGATCTCATGGTTCATGGGATCGAGCCCCACCTCCAGCTCTGCGCTGACAGCATGGAGCCTGCTTGGGATATTCTCTCTCTCTCTCTCTCTCTCTCTCTCTCTCTCTCTCTTTCCCTCCCTCCCTCCCTCTCTCTCTCCCTCCCTCTCTGTCCCTCCCTCTCTCTCTGAAAAGAAACATTTTTTAAAAATTAAAAAAAGAACTTTCTGAGCCTCTTTGCTTCATCAGAGATTAAAACACTGTTATGAGGATCAAATGTGATTTATATGTTTAAAAAATTCATGTTATTTTTATGTCAAAATAAAATCTTTTTTAAAAAACTTGGTAAACAGCCAAATCATACATAAATAAAAGACACTAAATCTGGGGCGCCTGGCTGGCTCAGTCAGAGGAGTGACTCTTGATCTTGGGGTCATGACTTTGGGCTCTATATTGGGTGCAGAGATTACTTAAATAAACTTAAAAAAAAAGCACCACTAACTCTATTCATTAGACAGATACGCTGCATTTTCTTCTCCTACTGGTCATTTCATTTATATACATGAAAACAGATGAGAAAAAGTTGAAAACTAAAATTTATTTATTTAGTGTCTCACTAGCAATACAAATATAAAATGCACAGGTTACCAGAACAATAAATTGACCTAACATTTTTGGATAATGTGAATTTAATTATCCATAGTACATCTTTCATGTTCCCTTCTGCTAATTATAAGAAATGATCAAAAGTAGGACAAATGGGATTTAAAGATAGAAAAAATATGTATGTATATACATACTGGCAACAGTACCACTGAAGCACTTGGGGCAAGTTCCAAATCCAGTAATTTCTTTTTATAATCTTCTTTGGTAAATTCCCTCCTGGGAAACATAGTTGCTAGTGAAAAATTACCGTAAGTGTTGCCGACAGTCTGTAACATAACAATAAGTTTAAAACCTTACAAAGGTGCCCTTTTAAAGTAAGATATTACATACCCATATGCATCCAAAATGACTGCTATAATTCAAATTACCTTAATTTTAAAGTTCATTCAAATGTAAACTCAAAAAAACTTTATAAAAACTTTGTGCTTTAACAAGTAGCTGAAAGCCAGCAAATCCTAATAGTACCTAAAAGCTTTTACAACTCAAAAATGACCACAAAATAGCAAGAATATAGTTCCTAAAATAGGGGTGCCTGGGTGGCTCAGTTGGTTGGTTAAGTGTCCAATTCTTGATTTTAGCTCAGGTCACGATCTCGCAGCTCTTGAATTCAGCCCTGCATCAGGTTCCGCACTGGTGGCTTGGTGCCTGCTTGGGATTCTTTGTCCCTCCCCCAACTGCCTATGTGTGCCTGCTCTCTCTCTCTCAAAATAAATAAATAGCGGCACCTGGGTGGCTCAGTCAGTTAAGCTTCTGACTTGATTTCGGCTCAGGTCACAATCTCATGGTTCATGGGTTCAAGCCCATCATTGGGCTCTGAGCTGACAGTGTGGAGCCTGCTTGTGTCTCCCTCTCTCTCTGCCCCTTCCCCACTCATGACCTTGTTCACTCTGCCAAAAAACAAACATTTAAAAATAAATAAACTTAAAAAAAACCCACCTAAATAAAGTGAATAAAAATGGACAATTATATATCTCTTTTAAATACTGCTGCAGTTTGGGGCGCCTGGGTGGCTCAGTCGGTTAAACGTTCGACTTCGGCTCAGGTCACGATCTCGCGGACCGTGAGTTCGAGCCCCGCGTCGGGCTCTGGGCTGATGGCTTAGAGCCTGGAGCCTGCTTCCGATTCTGTGTCCCCCTCTCTCTCTGCCCCTCCCCCGTTCATGCTCTGTCTCTCTCTGTCTCAAAAAGAAATAAAAACGTTAAAAAAAATTTTTTTTTTAAATAAATACTGCTGCAGTTTGCCATTAGTTTTCACTATACTTTGGCAAACTTCTATTACTCTCTCCAATATACATCTGCATTCCCTATTAAAAATTTGGAATAGTCCGGAACTTTCCTCATATACAGAACATGAGTTTCACCTCTTCCTTATCTCAAAAAGTAAATGGTCTATAGTCAATTCATGCTACACATACATTCCCAGAACCAGAAACCTACGCTGGGCAGCACTGCAATCACCTTCATAATTTTAAGTCACCTCTACTTGTAAAATCTGTACTTGTAAAATCTCTCTCCCTAGAAGATTCCAAAGAAAGAGACTAACACTTATGTTTCTGTCTTTTTTTTTTTTTTTTTTACTAGAGGTCATCATATACGTACCTCTCGCTGTTGTCACTCTTAACATGAGGTCATGCAAAAATATAAAATTAGGTTACTGTACTGAGACAAATTTCTAATAGGACTGATGTAAAGACTTTTTTTTCTCATGTGGCTTCCTCTTTACTTACCTGTGACAGAGGTGGTTAAGACTCAGACCAGGAGTAAGCACTCCCTTTTGTGAGGGCCCAAGTGAAGCTCCAAGGTAAAAGAATAAAAGAACTATTGGGGGTTGCTTCCAATTTAAGCTTAAGGAAAAAGACTTCTTAAAAATGTTTTTATACTGCACAGCCCAGCTCCACAGTGGAGGAAGGCAGACAGCTTTTAGGTATCCTCTCAGGATCCGTAAGTGAGACAGCAGACTAAATGGGGAGAGGTGGTCTAAGGGAAAGATCTGAACCCTAATTTTGACCTTAAAAAGATACATGAGACAAACAGCGGGATATATGATAAGCCTAGAACCTGAAGGACATCTGATGCCTAAAATCCATTTTGAATAAGGGCTCAATCAGAGAATAAAAACTACAGTTGAACCTTGAACAACATGGGTTTGAACTGTGTGGGCCCACCTATTCAAGGATTTTTACAATACAGAACTGTAAATGTATGCTTTCCTCCTTATGATTTTCTTAACATTTTCCTTTCTCTAGCTAACTTTATTGTAAGAAAACAGTAAAGAATACATATGATAAAAAATATGGGGCACCAGGGTGGCTCAGTCAGTTGAGCATCCAACTCTTGATTTTGGCTCAGGTCATGATCCCAGGGTCGTGGGATCAAGCCCTGTGTCAGGCTCTGCACTAAGTGTGGAACCTGCTTACAATTTTCTCTCTCTCCCTTTACCCTTCACCCTCACTCACATGCTCTCGCTCTCTAAACAAAACAAAACAACAACAAAATGTGTTCATCAACTGCTATTGGTAAGGATTCTGGTCAACAGTAGGCTATGAGTAGTTCAGTTTTCACAGAATTGGAAGTTACACGTGGATCTGACTGTGCAGGGAGCTGGCACCCCTTAATACACTGTTCAAGGGTCAACTGTAATTTGAAATTACTCATATCTCATTTTCTAAGAAATGTAATTTCACACTCTTTCAGCTTTTGAGTAAGGCCACATTCTGGAAGTAAATTCCTGAAGAAGATACTTATAACCAAATAAAGATTACTGATCTTTAGGCCTGGCCTTTGCAGGAAAACGGCAAGCCCCAAAGCGACCTGCAGAGAATGTGGAGAGAGAGGAAGAAAAATTGCATCTTTTTACAGGAAACAACTCCCTCAGATTAGACCTTTGGAAAATCATTTGCTTTTCATTCCTCCAGCTGAGTGTATGAAGCAGTGAGAAAAGTTTCCAAAGCATACCCTATCAGCAAATCCCTACTTCTGTACAACAGATATGCTTTTCTTATATGGCACTAATACATGATGGAAGCCCCCCCAAGCCCCAGAGGGATAAATCCTCCTGGGGATAAATCATGACTTATTCACACTCTACAAATCAGATGTGGAGATTTTCCCCTCCTACATTTTAATAACCTATTCATCTACCTTTACTACAACTCAAGACAAGACATAAATTTACCTGGGCAGCAAACTGCCTTGCTTCTTCTAGAGGAGCATCAGAAGGGAACTGATTTGTAAAAGAAGAACCATCAGGCAGACGAAACTGAATTCGTGCAATAGTGCTATGAAAAAAGAAAATTAAAATCAGTATCTTACCTCACCTTATTTTCAAACAAGATCATTGTGAGAAAATGGAAATGAAGATGTACAAAATGAAAACAGGTTTTTTTTCCTCTGTCAGACCTCTTCATTTATTCTTTTTAGTAACAGCTTTATCAAGATACAATTCACATAAAATTTACCCTTTTAAAACATACAATTAATTTAGTGGTTTTTATTATAGTTGGGCAACCATCACCACTATTTAGCTCCAAAACATTCTCATCACTCCAAAAAGAAACTAAACCTATCAGTAATTACTCCCTATTTCTTCACCTAGCCCTTTGGCGAGAAGCACTGCGCTACTTTCTGTCTCTATGAATTTGCCTATTTCAGGCAATTCATATAATGGAACATAGAATGTGTGACTTTTGGTAACTGGCTTTCACGTACCATTATTTTCTCAAGGTTCACTCATGTCATAGCATGTGTCAGCTACTTCATTCCTTTTGACTGCTGAATAATATTTATAATACTATCAGTGGTATAGAAGGCTGCCAAAGTGTCCACATACTCAAAAGCTGTGTTGGTTGTTTCTTTAAATTTATGCATCCAGGGGTGCCTGGGTGGCTCAGTTGGTTAAGCGTCTACCTTCGGCTCAGGTCACGCTGTCATAGTTTGTGAGTTCGAGCCCCGCATCAGGCTCTGTGCTGACAGCTCAGAGCCTGGAGCCTACTTTGGATTCTGTGTCTCCCTCTCTCCCCGCCCCTCCCCCATTCATGCGCTCTCTCTCTCTCTCTCTCTCTCTCTCTCTCTCTCTCTCTGTCTCTCTCTCTCTCAAAAATAAATAAACATTAAAAAAATAAATAAATAAGCTTAGGCATCCTGGAGGATATAAAACAGTATCTCACTGTAGTTCTAATCTGAATTTCCTAATGACTAATAATGTTGAGCATCTTTTTATATGGCTTACTGACCATTTGTGTATCTTCTCAGGAGAAATGTCTATTCAAATCCTTTTCCCATATTTAAACTGGGTGGTTTGCTCTTTACTGTTGAGTTATTAAAGACTTCTTTTTGTATTCTAGATCAAGTCTCTTATCAGATATATGGTTTGCAAATATTTTCTCCAATTTTGAGAGCTATCTTTTCACTTTCTTGATGATGTCCCTTGAAACACAAAGTTTTACATTTTGATGAAGTCTAACTTATCTATTGCTTTTTTTTGCTGCTTGTGCTTTTTGTGTCATGTCTAAAAATCATTGCTTTCTCCAAGATCACAAGATTTTCTAATTTTTTTCCTAAGAGTTTATACCTATGACTTTTTTTTTTTTTTTTTCAACGTTTTTTATTTATTTTTGGGACAGAGAGAGACAGAGCATGAACGGGGGAGGGGCAGAGAGAGAGGGAGACACAGAATCTGAAACAGGCTCCAGGCTCCGAGCCATCAGCCCAGAGCCTGACGCGGGGCTCGAACTCACAGACCGCGAGATCATGACCTGGCTGAAGTCGGACGCTTAACCGACTGCGCCACCCAGGCGCCCCTATACCTATGACTTTTTAAAAATTCTTATTTATTTATTTTTGAGACAAGGGAGGGGCAGAGAGAGAATCCCAAGCAGGCTCTGCAGTATCAGTGCAGAGCCCGATGTGGGGCTCAATCCCACAAACCATGAGATAATGACCTGAGCCAAAATCAAGAGTCAGACACTTGACCAAGCTACCTAGGTGACCCTATACTTGCAATTTTTACATTTGAGGTAGATGGTCATTTTGAATTAATTTTTTTTCTGAGTTAATTTTAATATTTCTCTTTGAGAGAGCAAATGAGCAAGTAGGGAAAGGGCAGAGAAGGAGGGGGAGAGAGGATCCAAAGCAGGCTCTGCACTGACAGCATAGAGCCCAATGCAGGGCTTGAACTCATGACACATGAGATTGAGACCTGAGCTGACGTTGGACACTTAACCGACTAAGCCACCCAGGTTTCCCTCTGAATTTTTTTTTTTTTTTTAACGTTTATTTATTTTTGAGACAGGGAGAGACAGAGCATGAACAGGGGAGGGTCAGAGAGAGGGAGACACAGAATCTGAAGCAGGCTCCAGGCTCTGAGCTATCAGCACAGAGCCCGACGCGGGGCTAGAACTCACGGACCGCAAGATCATGACCTGAGCCAAAGTCGGCCGCCCAACCGACTGAGCCACCCAGGTGCCCCTCTGAATTAATTTTTAATATGGTGTGAGGTAAGGGTACCAATTCATTCTTTTGGATGTGTCCAAGCACCATTTGTTAAAGAGTCTATTCTTTCCCCACTGAATGGTCCTGGTACCACTTAAAAAAAATCAACTGACCATAAATGCTTTGGGGACTCAATTCTAATACACAGATCCATACAACCATCCTTATGCCAATATCACATTGTCTCGGTTACTGTAGCTTTGTTTTAAAATTTAAAAATCTGCATCTTCCAACTATGTTCTTTTTCCAGATTATTTTGGCCTTCTGGGTCCCTTGCATTTCCATATGAATTTTAGGGATCAGGTTCCTCCAAAACTCGTGGCCAAAAAAAAAAAAAAAAAAAAAAAAAAATCTACTGGAATTCTCATAGGGATTATTTTGAATCCACATATCAGTTTGGGGAGTACTGCCATTATTTTTTTCCCCTTTTTCTTTTCACTCTTTAAGCTCCTTTTCTACTTCCATCTTAACAATATTAAGTCCTCTGATCTATGAATACAGAATGTTCCTCCATGTATGTAGGTCTGCTTTACTTCTTTCAAAAATGTTTTCTGTTTCTCAGTGTATAAGTCTCACACTTTCATTACATATATTCTTAAGTATTTTATTACTTTTATTTATTTTTTAAACTTTTTTTAATGTTTATTTTTGAGAGACAGAACACAAGTAGGGGAGGGGCAGAGAGACGGAGACCGAGAATATGAAGCAGGCTCCAGGCTCTAAGCTGTCAGCACAGAGCCCGACGTGGGGCTCGAACTCGGGAATGGTGAGATCATGACCTGAGCCGAAGTCAGGACACTTAACCAACTGAGCTACCCAAGTACCCTTAACCCTTAGTTTTTATTTTTTTTATTTTTACTTTAGTTTTTTTTTTTTTTAGTTTTTAATGTTTATTTCTTTACCTTTGAGAGACAGAGAGGGCGACACAGAATCCAAAGCAGGCTCCAGGCTCTGAGCTGTAAGCATAGAGCCTGATATGGAGCTCGAACCCACAAACCGTGAGACGATGACCTGAGCTAAAGCTGGATGCTTAACTGACTGAACCACCCAGGTGCCCCATGTATTTCATTACTTTTAGAAAACAGTTTTTAAAAAGTAGTTTTTCTGATTACAAAGGTAATACTTGTTAATTTTCCAATATAGAAAATACAGAAAAGAAAATAAATATTAACCAAAATGTAGGATGTACTGGAAATCTGTATTTTTGTCTTCACAACATATTTTTGTTTTGGGAACTGCCTTATCCCTGCTACCTGTCATTCATTCTGGTATGGTTATCAGTAACATTTCCCCAACCTCCTCACCAAGGAAGTATGCATGTCAACTTTCCCAACCAGACAGCCAATATAAGCAAACACAGGGATTGATCTGAAGGTGGCCACATCAGCCAAATAGGGTCAATCAGAATTCTCCTCAGTGAATGATATGGGCTTTTTGAGAAAAAGACTTTTTTCTCTCTGGGATCAGGAACTCAAGATCCTGAAGGTGCCAAGAAACCCTGGGTTCTCCTGACATCGTCATAAAAGTTTTTCTAAGAATGAAGCTAAAACAGAAAAAAAACAAGAGATGGGGCCCCTGGGTGGCTCAGTCGGTTAAGCATCCGACTTCGGCTCAGGCCATGATCTCACAGTTCGTGAGTTTGAGCCCTGCCTTGGGCTCTGTGCTGGCAGCTCAGAGCCTAGCACCTGCTTCGGATTCTGTGTCTCCCTCTCTCTCTCTGCCCCACCCCTGCTTGTGCTCTTTCTCTGTCTCTCAAGAAAAAAATGAATAAACGTTAAAAAAAATTAAGGAAAAAAAATGAGATTAAAAAGAGAGAGAGAAAGTATCTTTTAAATTCCTGGATCTAGCTACGCCTAAACAAATCCATCAGTGGAAATCCCAATTGCAGAACCAATGGATTCCCTCTTTTGCTTAATTCTATTTCATCTGAGATTCTCAAAACTAAAGAGTCCTAATACATATAATAAGATAACCACTATAATCATTTCAATGTATGTGCTTTGTCTGTCTTTTGAAAACAGATTTCTTGAGCCTTCTTTTAGGTTTTTTTCCAGTTTATTTATTATTTTGAGGGGGAGACAAAACGAGAGGGGGAGAGGCAGAGAGACAGGAAGAGAGAGAATCCCAAGCAAACTGCGTGCTGCCAGCACAGAGCCCAAATCAGGGCTCAATCTCATGAACCATGAGATCATGACCTGAGCCCAAACCAAGAGCCAGATACTTAACTGACTATGCCACTCAGGCACCCCTAGCCCTCTTTTAAACAACTTTTTTTTTTTTTTTTTTTTTTTACATTTTATTTATTTTTGAGAGAGAGAGAGAGAGAGAGAGAGACAGACAGACAGAGCACAAGTTGGGGAGAGGCAGACACAGAATTCAAAGCAGGCTCCAGGCCCTGAGCTGTCAGCACGGAGCCCGACGCAGGGCTCGAACCCACAAACCGCGAGATCATGACCCGAGCCAAAGTCAGACGCTTAACTGACTGAGCCACCCAGGCGCCCCATCCCTGAGCTTTCTTTTAGAAGTGACTTAGTACCGTTACACTGTACATTCACATTAAGTGACAAATACCAATGGCAACTATAATACCAGTTAATATATCCTTCTGGAACTACTTACAACAGTCACAGCACACATAAGTGTTAAAAAGCTGGCCACAATTGCTATTCTCCTCAGCAGCCACATACACATAGATAATTCAGCAGGAAATAAAGTACCTTCTTTCTCTTGCAGAAGAGTCCCTCTTGACTTCCATTTCTGCCTGTTTGGCCAACAAAGCAGCAGCTTTAGCAGCTTCTACTTCTTCCTTTGTCTTTGCAAAACGAGCAGCTCTCTCTGCACGGTCCTTTAAAACAAATGTCGGACACTATCTTTCACTGCTAGAGTGATGTATTCACACGTTTCTATTTTTTAAATTTAAAAAGATTTTTTTAATGGTCATTTTTGAGAGGGGGGGGGGGGTGGGAAGGGGTAGGCAGAGAGAGAGGGGGAGACAGAGAATCCAAAGCAGGTTCCAGGCTCCGAACTGTCAGCACAGAGCCTGATGCGGGGCTCAAACGTATCAACCGTGAGATAATGACCTGAGCCGAAGCCGGACACTTAACTGAGCCACCCAGGTGCCCCTCAATTTTTTTTTTTTAAGTAGGTTCCACGCCTAGCATGGAGTCCAAGGTGGGGCTTGCACTCATGACCCTGAGATCAAGACCTGAGCCGAGATCAAGAGTCAGACATTTAACTGAGCCACCCAGAGCCCTATTCACGTTTCTAAACACAATGAACAAATACAAATATGTGTGAGATTCCTTAAAGTCAACTGCAGACTTTTATCACTCTGGATCTGGTATTTTTTAGTTTTATTAACTGTCAGGGACCAGAGTTGTTTATTAAACAAACGTGCTTCTGTTCACTACTCTATTGCCAGAGCCTGGAAAAAGGCCAGGCACACAGTACATTATCAATAAATATTTGCTGAGTAAACAAATGAACAACAATATTAAGGTAGAATTGGCTTTCATATGTATTACAACTGCTTAATTTTAAAAGCAGTTGTGGGGCACCTGGGTGGCTCAGTCAGTTAAACATCCGACTTTGGCTCAGGTCATGATCTCATGGTTTGTGGGTTCGAGCCCCACATTGGGCTCTGTGCTGATAGCACGGAGCCTGAAGCCTGCTTCAGATTCTGTGTCTCCCTCTCTGCCCACCCCCCATAATTCTCACTCTGTCTCAAAAATAAATAAACGCTAAAAAAAAAAAAAAAAAAAAAAAAAAAAAAAAAGTTATAGCAAAACCATCCTAACCTCCTACTTGATGTGTCTAAATCTTCTGAATGTCCCAAAAATGGAATGGCTGTGACTATAGGAGACTGCTAGGTAATCAGTTCTAAGTTTCTTTTCCAGGGAATTGGTTTTTTTAAAAGGCAGACTGCCACAGGCAGCACCACTACCTACTACCTACTTGGACTGCTTCTCCTACAAATGGATCTTGAGAGCCTGTCTGGAGGTTCCAGCAGGGGAGCACAGCTACCCCTGATCTAAGAACAGTCCTCCTCTATCAGGGAAGGTCCATTGTCTTCAACCAAGGGCACAGCTTCAGGAGGGATGCACATGGAACGGTGAGGAAGGGAACACCCACCTAGCCAGCCAGATCAGCCGAATCAACCCTGGCAATCTACAGGGTGACAGATGTTGCAGCCAGATCGCCCTCACATCCCTAAGGAATCTTTGAAAACTACCTTTGACAATGGATAAAATTTATAACATAACACGGAGAAAAATTACTTTGAAAAAAATCACCTCAATTTTTAATCTCTTTTTATTCGGTTGTTATTTTAATTTCAGTATAGTTAACACAGTTATATTACTTTCCAGTGTACAATATAGTGGTTCAACAACTCCAGTGCTCATCCAACAGGTGCACTCCTGAATCCCCATCACCTGTTTCATCTATCCCCCACCCACCACCTCTGTAACTGTTTGTCTCTATAATTAAGAGTCTGCTTCTTGATTTTTTTTTTCCTTTGCATGTTTTGTTTTTTAAATTCCACAAGTGAAATAATATGGTGCATGTCTTTCTGACTTATTTTGCTTAGCACTGTTACTCTCCAGCTCCATCTAAGTTGTTGCCAATAGCAAGATTTCATTAATCTTATAGCTGAATAATATTCCACTGTATACATATATCACATCTTATTTATCCAATCCCAATTTTAATCCTAACTGTATTTTAATCCAATATACAGTTTCTACTAAAAGGAAGCTGAAATTGGAATTCTTGGGAGTCACTAAAATCTATTCTTTTTGTGTGCACAGTCTGGTAGTAAATCAAAACCACTGTGCACAGAACAACAATTTCACAAATGTATTAGAGTCAAGCATTAAAAATAAACTTACTACTCACCAAGGCAATTTGCTGTTTTATACGCTCTCGAGCTGCCCTATCTTCTGCCTTTTCTCTGTTTCTTTCCTCTAACATTCTTTTTGTTAATTCTTCCTCTTGCTTTCTTTTATAATCCAACATTTCTTTTCCAGTTTTTCTCCTCTCAATTTCCTTCTTAATTTCTCTCTGCATTAAAAAGGAAGTTAAGCTTTATGAACCAAAAAGATAATTTAATAATCTGCCTTAGGTATTATTTTATATACAGGGAGAGCTGGTTGTAGGGCATAGCTAAAGGAATAAAATAACTTCATAAAATGTAAGGGTCTAGAAGAATTTGCTAACAACATGGGTTAATGGTCAAATGTCAGCCAATTTGTAAATCTTAGCCAGCAGTTTTGTTAAGGTTATAAAATGTAGTTTGTAATGTAATTTGAAAACAAACAGAATTACAGGTCTCTGGTTTGTAAAGTAAATATGTTACCATGTAAGGACACTAAGGTTGCCCTTTGTTTGGCATAAAGAACTGATATTAGACCCTCGAAGAGATGATGCAGTTTAGGTGCACGTGATGGGAAAACAATGGTGCACCAGAATGTAGCAATACCAGAGGAAAAATTCAGCAAAAGATCTACAAATTTCTTTTCCATAAAAGGGAACTAAGAATTTGGTCTGCAACAACATCAAACAATTTTAGTTCAAGTCCATCTATTCTTAGTGTAAAAGACTCACTGTAGAGGGAAAGAAGATTGTCCAACTTATTCCTAGCAATTTACAACAAAAGCACAAAAAAGTATACACTATTATCCTACTACAGACGCCAGGTAATTTCCTTCACTGTGCTTCAACACTAAACTTTAACCAGAAAGCCGTCCTAAGTCTGCCAAATCGAGCAGGAAGTCAAACATTCCCTCACCTAATAGGAGAGTAAAATGATGCTAGGTACATGAACTTTACCTGTTCCTCCTCTTTCCTTTTTTCTTCTCTCCTTTCTTCAAGTTTTTTAGTGAGTCTGTATGTAAAACGTTTTTAAAAAATACATTAATGGAGAGCCATCATATTAATATGATATACATTTGGGAAATCCATTTAACTAAAACTGGGGAAATGTAGTGACAAACAAAAAAGATCCTGAAGGCAAAGCAACAAGTCATCTCCCTGGCCTCTGGCCCCAAGAGACATCTATGAACAGTCAGTGGGAGCCAGCCTATCAGAAGCCTATTCCGCCTTCTACTTCTTAACCATTAGTACCCCTTCCCTGCAAGGTATCTGATACAGATTTGAAAATACACATACATGTCTTCAAATAAGTACATAAATCAATGACTTACAAATGCTTTTTCCCCCCTTACATAGAAGTAAACAGCAATATAGCACAAAATTATTAAAAGTAAAAGCAAAAAACCAAAGGCTAGCATTTATAAAAACTAGTAATACCAAAATTGATTCCCAACTATAAGTTCATAAGTAAAAACTAACAATTATGAAAGCAGGTAATAGTAATGGTTGCACAACCTGGTGAATACATTATAACCCACTGAATTATACACTTTAAATTTTGTGGTATGTAAATTACCTCAATTTTAACAAATTAATGGTACTTTCTCAGAGGGATTTTAGTTACAAAGATATAAGCATTTGTTAAAGGTCAGTTGAACAACCTGTGCCAGAAATCAAGGGAGTGCTTCAAAGAATGATAGGGACATACATTAAAGGACAGAAAACCAAGCATGCAGAGGATGTCACTAGCCAAATCTAGGGCAGTGTGTGCACCAAAAAGAATCATAAGAGAAATGAACTGTAAAAAAAAATGGGGGAAAAAAAAAAGAAAAAGATCCATAAAACATTTTACCGCTAAGGGAAGTTATAAACTGGTTATGTATAACCACTTTGGAGAACTATTTGGCATGTATCTACGACCCTTTCCCCACTCCTGCGAATACACCCAAAAGATACATCCACTGACACATGTAAAACAATGTTCATATAGCAGTCCAATTCATAAAAGCCCCCAAAATGAAAACAGTTTTAAAAAATCCATCAACAGAATGGCAATGAGAATGTACCAATTATTGCCACATGTAGCAGCTCAGAAGAGTCTGAGCAAATGAGGTGATTCCATAATGAAGTTTACAAACGGGCAAAACTCATCTATAGTGTTAGATTCAGGACAGTGTTTATTTGGGGGAGGGAAGTTGTCATCGAGAAAGGGTTATTAGGCCCCTAGTGCATGTAGTACACTATTTGGTAACTAACTAGTAAGTTTCCTGAAAAAAAAAAGGGATAAAAAGCAAGAGGAGGTGGATCAAAGCACTTCTCTAAAGAAGAATGCTAGCTAAGAAATATGTAAGGTAAGAAAGAAATTAGAAGGTATGAAATTAGAAAAATCACCATTTCCAACTACCAGTGAAATAACTGATACAAGCAAAAATCAAAAGATGTCAAAATCACTGGTTGAAAGTTTCTGAGGAACAGTATGTATTCACTGTTTCAAAGAAACACCCTATAAATGCTTTTTAATTAGTGAAAAGGATATCTTTCTAACTGAAAATCCGAGAGACACCATCTTAACAGTTAAATTTAGTATCACCAAAAATACATACATCTGGTATCAGGTGCCTCCTGATGTAATGAGAAAGACAAATCATTACCTAGGTAATGTTCTCTAACTTAGAATGATGAAACAAGTACTGGATCAAAGGACATTCTAGAAACAGCCTAGACTCTTTTAAAGAATGTCCAAGTTGTGAAAAATAAAAACAAATACAAGCAAAACAAAGGAAATACTTTGAATTAGAAGAGACTAAACTAAATTCAATGAATGACCCTTGATTGGATCCTGTATCAGGGAAAAAAAGTTATAAAGGACATTATTAAAATAATGGGCAAATATGAATGTGATTGCTTATCAGATAATCTTACTGTATAAATTCACAATTTGGGTGTGACAACGGTATACTAACATCTGAAAATGTCTTTAATTGCATATAATTTGCACAATTCTCTTCAGAGAAAAACAGATATTATTTTGTTCTAATCTAGTTGAAAAGTCCATTGCATCTTAATGACAAATTGACTGTTCCATCACTCCTGCATCTAGGAATCTACTGCTAAAGGATGTTTGTTGGCCTGAGGGATGGGGAAGGGCATAAGTCAGTGGGTACAGACCCTCAGGCCCCCTCCTAGGCTGGAGCCCCTACTGAGAGCCTGTAAAACCCCAGTCAATATTTTTATTCTTAACAGATAGAGATACATACTCAAGTATTTAGGGTAAAATGAAATGGTGCCTGCAACTTTCAAATGAATCAGCAAAAAAAAAAAAGTCATCATACTTTTAACTTTTTGAGGCTTGAAATCTTTACCAAAAAAGAAAAAAAAGAAGGTTGGAAGTGATGGTACTACATATTATCTTTCCCAAAGAATTATGTCAATTTTTAAACATAAGGACATTTAAAAAAATAATCAAAATTTAACTAAAAGGCTTATTTTTTCACATGAGTCACTAAAAGATTCAAATTTCAGAGGCATCTGGCTAGATCAGTCAGTAGACTATGTGACTGTTGATCTCACTGTCATGAGTTCAAGCCCCACATTGGGCACAGATACTAGTTTAAAAGAAAGATGCAAATTTCACATCTTTTAGCTTTGAAAACACTATATCTATTTTAATATTAAGAAGAAAAATTGGTACCTGCCAATTCCAAATCATCAACCTGTTGTTGTTTTTTTAAAGTTTATTTGTGTATTTTGAGAGAGAGCGAGTAAGGGAGGGGCAGAGAGAGAGAGAGGGAGAGAGAGAATTCCAAGCAGGCTCCACACTGTCAGCACAGAGCCCGAGGTGGGGCTCAAACTCACAAACCACGAGTTCATGACCTGAGCTGAAACCAAGAGTCAGACGCTTAACCAACTGAGCCACCGAGGTGCCCCCAACCTTTTTTTTTTTTTAAGGTTTATTTATTTTTGAGAGAGAGGGCACAAGTTGGGGAGGAGCAGAGTCAGGGAGACAAAGGATCCAAAGCAGGCTCTGTGCTGACAGCAGTGAGCCTGATGCAGGGCTCAAACTCAAACTGTGAGATTATGACTTGAGCCAAAGTTGGATGCTCAACCAACTGAGCCATCCAGGTGCCCCTCAATCTGTGTTGTTTTTTAAAAATTTTTTTAATGTTTATTTTTGAAGGTGAGAGAGGTAGAGTGTGAGCGGGAGAGGGGCAGAGAGAGAGGGAGAAACAGAATCCGAAGCAGACTCCAGGTTCCTAGCTGTCAGCACAGAGCCCAACCCAGGGCTCGAACTCACAAGCCATGATAAGATCATGACCTGAGCCAAAACGCTTAACCGACTGAGCCACCCAGGCACCTCTCGATCTGTTTTTTAAAAAATCAAGTTTACTTCCTTAAGATGGGTTAGATGGATTTTTTTTCTCAATATGTATGCAACAGGATGAGAGTTTCTGAGTTGACATCAACTTGGTTTAATCACCTTGCCCCCTAACAAAACTACTTTTCCCTGAAGTCAGATAAGAAAAAACCCAAGATCTAGTGGGAAGTACTTAGCTTTCCAGAAACTTGGTCTCAGAAAACAGATATATATAGCTTGAGAGGAAAATAAGAATCCTACATTTACTAATCTATCCTGCCAAATTTTAAAGCTGAGTTTTTAATTTGTAGGACTTAGATTTTAAAATATCAAAGTTAGGGGCACCTGGGTGGCTCAGTCAGCTAAGTGTCTGACTTCGGCTCAGGTCACGATCTCACAGTTTTTAAGTTTGAGCCCTGCATCGGGCTCTGTGCTGACAGCTCAGAGCCTGGAGCTGGTTCAGATTCTCTGAACCCTCTCTCTCTCTGCCCCTCCCCTCCTCTCAAAAATAAACAAACATTAAAAAAATTTTTTTTTATTTTTTTAATTTTTTTTTAAATTTAATTTTTTTAATGTTTATTTTATTTTTGAGACAGAGAGAGACAGAGCATGAGTGGGGGAGGGGCAGAGAGAGAGGGAGACACAGAATCTGAAGCAGGGTCCAGGCTCTAAGCTGTCAGCACAGAGCCCGACGCGGGGCTCGAACTCACAGACCGCGAGACCATGACCTGAGCCGAAGTCAGAAGCTCAATTGACAGAGCCACCCAGGTGCCCCCCCAAAAATTTTTTTTAAATATCAAAGTTAGAGGAAGAATACATATATTTTGCTTCATAGAGTTTGGTATTACAAAATTCTATAAAAATCAGATTACACCACAGGTATTTGATGTGTACAATTTTTCTGGGCTATGAAAAGGCACCACAGATCAGTTCTATAAGACAGGGAAACTAGCAGCACATTAGGGTTTTAGAGTTCAATAACCTGCAGAGCATGGGTGAGTCAAAGGCATAAGAGCACTACAGTCTATGATAAGGCATGGTAAAGATGAAGGCAATTTGAAAGATATAAATGATGAGCTAAGAGGTCATTTGGGATAGGAGTATTATATGCTATTGTTTTTAGTTGTTGTTGATTAACAAATTAGATTCCATAAAACAAACAAAATTCCTAACTGGATATAACTCAGATGAATAGAATATAGGACCCCAGGGCATGAATCAGTCAGTATTAGGGCCTAGGCTTCATTGGTTAACTGACCTGATAAATTAATCTCAGCAATAATTTGAAGTGTATATATGATTTTAATTATATGACCTAGATTTTCCAAAAGGTGTTTAAACCAAGAACAGTCACTTCCCAATGAACACTGTTTCAATGGTAAGTATGCCAACATTTCATCCAATTTCAACATTTAGTATCCTTTTAAAAAAGATTTTTTTTTTTTAATGTTTTTTCATTTTTGAGAGACAGAGACAGAGCATGAGCTGGGGAGGGACAGAGAGATAGGGGGAGACACAATCTGAAGCAGGCTCCAGGCTCTGAGTCGTCAGCACAGAAGCCCAATGCAGGGCTCAAACTCAAAGACTGTGAGATCATGACCTGAGATGAAGTCAGATGCTTAACCGACTTGAGCCACCCAGGCACCCTTAGTATCCTTTTTTAAAAGGCCCTAGCCCACATACATTTCATATAACGGTCCTAAAAGCATACGGTTTAAAAACACATAAATGTATGTATCTCCAAGAGTGAAGTTGGTTTTTTTGTTTGTTTTTTTTGTTTTCAGTTTAAGGATCTCAACTTGTAAACCCATTCTGTCCTGATATTTTAAGAGTAAAAATGCTCAATGAAGACAGTTTGGCAACCTCAGAAGAAAAAAAAAATCCCTAATTCCCCTTTCAAAGATATTAATATAAACATTTTGTTGTGTGTCTTAAACTATCTTTACTGACTCATTATACTATATATAACACACATACACCAGTGTAAATACATATGGTAACTATTTTTTAATTAAAGATGGTGTATTATATCCTTTTTGCAGAACCATGCAGGCAGACATGGGCAGACACTCTCTTACATAAGAATGGAAGCTATTAAGAAACAACAGAAACTCCCCTTATCTACTGCAATTAAATAGCACCTAAGCCTACCCTACAATTAAGGGCTACCTGCTGTGTTTCTTCTCATTCCCCTCAAATCTCCAAAATCTTTTCTCATCTTTTACTGTCACATCACCCCAACGTGATGCAAGGACAGATGCATAGAGGTAGATTTGGTGTTAGCAAAACAGAAAGAAACAGAGAGGATGAGCCACTGGGAACTTTGGTTCCCTGCAGCTGTTCTTTGAGCCTTCTACCACTTCTCACCACTATGACCAGATCTATCCTTTTTAGCTCAAGATCTTGGCCCTGCTGGGACTCCTAGAAAGAACGATCAGAATCTAGGTTTTGCTGAAATGAAGCTGATTCTTAGTCATGAGCAAACCCAAATACCCAGTATTAGTAATCACCTTGAAACTTGTTTTCCCGTAGAATCTATGTGAACAAGAAACTGTCAAGTCTAAGGCATTTTCTTAACTTCCATATAACACTAAATGGTGTTAGGTCAGAATTAAAAAATATTCTTGCTTTATCCATTTACCATTAATTCATGTAACTTAAGAATCATAGTATACAGGAGTCTAATTTGGTAATTTCTTTATTATTAAAAATACAAAACTACAAGCCACAAAAAGTCATAAATCTGTGTCTGATTATTAGACCAAGTAATAACACATGACGTTTAATAGACATGCACTTATGCAGAACCCAGACTCAGTACACAGTCATAAAAGCAAGTGAAGTTCTTTCCATCTGGAACTTACTATCCTATGGTAGAGAGAGATCAAAGCAGAAGTGATAGATGGAAACATACATGTACCAAAAATCAGCAAAAAAGATTCTTGGGCTGATCAGACCTAAAGCTGACTGATGACTTAAGAGATACTCAACTTTACTTCTAGAATGTAGTCTTTATGGATACAATTAAGTTGGTCAGGTAATAAAAAATTTCAACCCAGGATTCTGAAACTTCATTTGTGAAATTTTAGCTTTTATTCAAATTAATGAAATAACTGAAAACCACTGTCTTTTCAAAATACTATTTGCAAAAATAAAAGCAAACCTTTCCACTCTGACAGTCAGGTCCTCTGGAGGTCTCTGATTTGAACATCCACCAGGCTCCTGAGATGGACTGGCATGGCCTGAACTCTCTCCTCCTTAGTTATTTAATAAAAAGAAATAAGAAAATATTGCATTTAATGCCGATTTTTAAGAAACATAAACATTTGGGTTACATTTGTTAATAATCTTCTTAAACATTACAAATTTTCCCTAAGAGTTGGAGAAGATAAGAAATGAGTGATTACGGGGCGCCTGGGTGGCTCAGTCGGTTAAGCGTCCGACTTCAGCTCAGGTCACGATCTCACGGTCCGTGAGTTCGAGCCCCGCGTCAGACTCTGGACTGATGGCTCAGAGCCTGGAGCCTGCTTCCAATTCTGTGTCTCCTTCTCTCTCTGCCCCTCCCCGTTCATGCTCTGTCTCTCTCTGTCTCAAAAATAAATAAACGTTAAAAAAAAAAAAAAATTAAAAAAAAAAAAAAAAGAAATGAGTGATTACTACGGCACCTGGCTTGCTCAGTCAGTAGAGCATGCAACTCTTGATCTCAGGGTCATGAGTTTGAGCCCCACGTTGGGTGCAGGGTTTACTTTAAAAAAAAAAAAAAAAAGAGGGGCCTGGATGGCTCACTTGGTTAAGCATCAGACTCTTGGTTTTGGCTCAGGTCATGATCTCACGGTTCATTTGTTCAAGCTCCCGCTGACAGCTTGGAGCCTGCTTGGAATTCTCTCTCTCTAATTCTGACATTTGGGTCCACATATAATAGAATATAAGTGGGAAACAAGGCAGCTGAGGGCCACCAAGGTCAGGAAGAAGGAAATAATAAATATGAGAACAAAAATAAATGAAATAGAAACTGAAAATACCAACAGAACAGATAAATGAAAGCAGGAGCTGGTTCTTTGAAAAAACAAAAACAAAAACCAATACAACTGATTAACTTCTAGCCAGACTTAACAAAAAAAAAGCAAGAACTCTGGGGTGCCTGACTGCCTCAGTCAGTTAAGCATCCGACTCCTGATTTTGGCTCAGGTTATGATGATCTTATGTAAGCGTTCATGGAACTGAGCCCCACATCGGGCTCTACACTGACAGCATGGAGCCTGCTTTGGATTCTCTCTCTCCCTCTGTCACTGTCCCTCCCCTGCTCATGCTCTCTCACTCTTTCTCAAAATAAATAAATAAACATAAAAGAAAAGAGAGAGAGAGAGAGGCGCACCTGGGTGGCTCAAAAAACTGAGCGTCTGACTTTGGCTCAGGTCATGATCTCACAGTTCGTGGGTTTGAGCCCTGCATTGGGTTCTGTGCCGACACAGATTTGGATTCTGTGATTCCCTCTCTCTCTGCCCCTCCACCACTTGCACTCTGTCTTTGTCTCTCAAATATGAATAAACATTTAAAAAATTAAAAAAAAAAAAGAGAGAAAGGACTCAAAATCACAAAGTGAGAAAAGAGAAATAACAACCAACATCATATAAATACAAACAATTATAAGAGAATATTATAAAAAATTATATGCCAACTAATTGGACAACCTAGAAGAAGTGGATAAATTTCCAGAAACATATAAACCACTAAAATAGAAACAGGAAGAAACAGAAAATTTGATCAGACTGATGACCAGCAAAGAAATTGAATCAGTAATCAAAACTTTCCCAAGAAACAAAAGTCCAGAACCAGATGACTTAACAGGCAAATTCTACCAAACGTTTAAAGAAGAGTTCATACCTATTCTCAAACTATTCTAAAAACTAGAAAAGGAAGGAAAACTTCCAAATTCATTCTATAAGGCTAGCATTACCTGATACCAAAACGCAATAAAGACAACACACAAAAAAAGAGAACTATAGGCAACTATCTCTGATGAACACAGATGCAAATATCCTCAACAAAATACCAGCAAACTGAATTCAACAACACACTAAAAAACAAAAAACAAAAAACGTATCATTCACCAGTGGACACCTGGCTGGCTCAGTCAGTAGAGCATGTGACTCTTGATCTTGGCGTAATGAGTTCAAGCCCCACATGGGGATAAAGTTTACATTAAAAAAAAAAAAAAAATCATTCACCATCATCACGGTCAGATTTATTCATGGGTTGTAAGGGTGGTTCAATATTGCAAATCAATCAACATGATACACCACATCAGTAAGTACAAGAACAATATGATCATTTCAATAGACACAGAAAGAGCATGTGACAAAGTATATCCATTCATAATCAAAACCCTCAACAAAGTAGGTCTAAAAGGAACATACTTCAACATAATAAAGGCCATATAGAAAAAAACCCACAGTTAACATCATCCTTAATGGGGAAAAAGCTTTTCCCCTAAGGTCAGGGACAAGAGGATGTCACTCTCACCACTTTTTTTGTATTCCAAATCCTACCCACAGCAATCAGACAACAAAAAGAAATCAAAGGCATCCAAATCAGTAAGGAAGAAGTAAAACTTTCACTATTTGCAGATGATATGATACTAAATAGATAAAACCCAAAGCACTCCACCAAAAAACTGCTAGAACTGATAAATTAATTCAGTAAATTCTGAGGAAATAAGATCATTGTACAGAAATGTGCTACATTTCTGTGCACCAATAATGAGCAGCAGAAAGAGAAATTAAGAACACAATCCCTTTTACAACTACACAAAAACTAACAAGACATCTAGGAATAAAGCTACCCAAAGATGTAAAAGATGAGTACTCTGAAAACTGTAAAACACTGATGAAAGAAATAGAAAAAGACACAAAGAAATGGGAAGGCATTCCATGCTCATGGAGTGGGAAGAACAAAAATTGTTAAAATGTCTACACTACCCAAAGCAACTGACATATTTAACGCAGTCCCTATCAAAATACCAACAGCATTTTTCACAGAATCCTGTGAAAAAATCTTAAAATTTTTATGCAAACACAAGAGACCTCAAATAGCCAAAACAATCTTGAAAAAGAAAAGCAAAGCTGGAGGCATCACAATTCTGGATTTCAATATTACAAAGCTGTAATAATCAAAACAGTATGGTACTGGCACAAAAACAGACATACAGACCAATGAAACAGAATAGAAAACCCAGAAATAAATCCACAACTTTATGGTCAATTAATCTTCAACAAAGTAGGAAGAATATCCAATGGGAAAAAGAGTGTCTTCAACAAAACTCAGAAAACTGAACAGTTAACATGCGAAAGAAGGAAACCGGACCACTTTATTATACCATACAAAAAAATAAACTCAAAACAGATTAAAGACTCAAATATGAGACCTGAAACCATAAAAATCCTGGAAGGGAGCACAGGAAGTAGTTTCTCTGACATCAGCTGTAACATCTTTCTAGATGTGTGTCCTGAGGCAAGGGAAACAAAAGCAAAAATAAACTGCTGGGACTACATCTAAATAAAAAGCTTCTGCAGAGCCAAATAAACAATCAACAAAACTAAACAATCTCCAGAATGGGATAAGAGATTTGCAAATGACATATCTGATATATCTGATAAAGGACTAGTAACCAAAATATATAAAGCACTCATAAAACTCAACACCCCAAAAATGAATAATCCACTTAAAAAGTGGGCAAAACATATAAACAAACATTTATCCAAAGAAGTTATCAGGATGGCCAACAGATACATGAAAAGATGCTCATCATCATGCATCATCAGGAAAATGCAAATCAAAACTACAATGAAGTATCAGTCAGAATGGCCAAAATCAAAAAGAAACAAGTGTTGGCAAGGATGCAGAGAAAGGGAAACCCTTGTGCACTGTTGGTGGGAATGCAAACTGCTGCAGCCACTGTGGTAAACAGTTGGAAGTTAATCAAAAAGTTAAAATAGGGGCGCCTGGTGGCTCAGTTGGGTGTCCGACTCTTGGTTTCAGCTCAGGTCATGATCTCACGGTTCATGAGTTCGAGTCCTCTGCACAATCAGTACAGAGGTTGTTTGGCATTCTCTTTCTCTCTCTCTGCCCCACGTGCTCTCTCTCTCTCTCAAAATAAATAAATAACCTTAAAAAAAAAAAGTTAAAAATAGAACTATCCTATGATCCAGCAATTGTGCTACTGGGTATTTACTCAAAGAATACAAAAACACTAAATCAAAAAGATACATGCACCAAGAAAGACACTCTTAAGTAAAGAGAACAAACATGGTTACCAGAGGGGAGGTGGGTTGGGGGGATGGATAAAATAGATCATAGGGATTAAGAAATGCATTTGTGAAGAGCACCAGGTGATTAAAATAAAAATTTAGAAAAATAGGGGCACCTAGATGGCTCAGCTGGTTGAGCATCCAACTCCTGATTTCAGTTCTAGTCATGATCTTGCGGTGGTGGGATTAAACTGGGTGTGGAGCCTGCTTGGGATTCTCTCTCCTTCTTCCTTTGGCCCTCCCCCACTCACACTTTCTCTCCAAAAATAAATAAATTTAAAAAATACAGCAAAATCCAGACTGTAGGAAACTACAGAAAAAAATGAGAGTGGGAATCTATTTATGAAATAAACAAAAAAAAGGACTCAACAATCAGTAGCAATATACTGGACTCCAAACAAACTGAAAAACTTAGTATAATGTAAATATTCCCTAGATAATTAATGGTAAAAAAGGATTGCTGTTAAACTGTGTAGGTTTCATAAGAGATAATGATATTATAGTTATTTTTTTTTAAGTTCTCATCTTTTAGATACTCCTATTTTAAAAATGAAATGATATAGTGCCTAAGATTTGTTCTAAATAATAAATGAAAAGGAAAGAGGAGTAGGGGACACAGATGAAACAATTTTGGCCATGAGTTGGTAATAGGTGAAGACAGGCAGTGGGTTCATGGAATTCATTACACTATTTTCTCGAGACTTTTGTATTAAGTCTGAAACTTTCCATAATGAAGTTAAAAAAAAAAAGCTACAAAGAACTGAGATTAGAGGTGCTACTCATACCTCAGGTAAGACAGAGTTTACAGTCTGAGAAGTTAAGTGCCTGCTGAAACAAAAGCATCAATATTCTTTACAGGAATATAAGAATCCTGAGTGTCTACAACAATGTACAAGATACAATCCAAAATTTCTAGACACACAATCTAACAGGAAAATGTGACTCATTCTCAGGGGAAAAGACAATCAACAAAGGCCTGTCTGTTATCTCAACCCAGAGATGAACTAGATACTGGCATTATCAGACAAGGACTTGAAAGCAGCCATTGTAACTCAATGAGGTAAAGGAAAATGAAATGAATTAAAAGATAAGTTGAATAAAATGTTGGAAAGGGTACTGAGGGATTGAGTATAATTTCCGTAACTTTGAATCACACGGTTTCAAAATAAAAAGTTAAAGGAAGAGGAGGAGATGTAAGGAAGAGTAAGAAACTCCAGAACCATTTTACCTGCAAAATGATACAGCCACTTTGGAAGACGGCTTGGTGGCTTCTTACAAAACTAAACATAACTCTTACCACACAACCCAGCAACCACAACCTTGCTGTAAATAGCCAAAAAAAGTAAAAAAAAAAATTATGCTCACACAGAAACCTACACAGAGATGCTTACAGAAGCTTTATTCATAATTGCTAAAACTTGCAAAACCAAAATGTCCTTCAGTAGGTAAATGGATTAATAAACTGTGGTATATCTAGACAATGGAATATTATTCAGCTCTAAAAAGAAATGAGCTATCAAGTGATGAAAAGACATGAAGGAAGATTAAATGTATATTACTAAGTAAAGGAAGCCAATCTGAAAAGACTACTATATGACATTCTGGAAAAAGCAAAACCATGGAGACAGTAAAAATATCACTGCGGATGAAAAGGCGGAACACAGAGGACATTTAGTGCAGGAAAAATACTTTGTGCTATACTTATGGATACACGTCATTATACACTTGCCCAGACTCATGGAATGCACACCACCAAGAGAAAACTGTATTGTAAACTATGGACTTTGCCTGATTATGATGTGTCAAATGTGGGTTCATTAGTTCTAACAAATGTACCACTTTGGTGGGGGATGTAGACAGTGGGGCAGGAGGTATACACAAAATCTGTACCTTCCTCTTAATTTTCCTGTAAACCTAAAACTGCTCTAAAAAATCTACTAAAAAATGGTTAACTTAAAGAAAAGAGTATAAATATATTACCTAATTTTATATAAAATAAAAATTTACTAGGGCACCTGCCTGGCTCACTTATGACTCTTGATATCAGGGTTCTATGGTTAAGCCCCACAATGGGTGTAGAGATTACTTAAAAATAAATATAGAATAGAATAAAAATTCACTAGATGTGCTCAAGAGCAGAAAGAGATGATAAAGAAGCCAGTGAACTTAGAGATCAACAAAATTATCCGATCTAAATAGAGGAATAAAAAAGAAAAAAAAAGAAAAAATAAACCTGTGGGATAGTATCAAGAAGTCTAACATACATGTAATTATTTCTAGCAAGTTAAGAGAAAAAGAGAAAAATATCTGAATAAATAATGGCTCCGAATTCCCCAAATTTAGTGAAAGTTATACATTTAGAGATATAAGCTTAGCAAAACCCAAGCAGAATAAATACAAAGAAAAACACATCTAGGCATTTTATAGTCAAATGGATGAAAATCAAAGAGAAAAGCCTGAAGGCAGAGAGAAAAGCAATACATTCCATATATGGGGAAACAATGCTGACAGAAACTTCTCATCAGAAAACTATGGAGACCAGAAGATCTTTAAAGTGCTGGGGAAAAAAAAAAAAAAAACAACAACTGTAAACTCCAAATTTTGTATCTAGCAAAAATATCCTTCCAGAATGAAGATAAAGCAGACACTTTCATTTTTCAGAGAGGAAGAGAAGTATTTTGCCAAAAGACCTGTAAAACAGGAAATGCTAAGGGAAATTTTTCAGGCTGAAAGAAAATGATACCAGAGGAAAACATATTCAAAAAGGAATGAAGAATTTGGCAATGATAAATATCCAGGTAAATGTAAAGGTAAGTATCCTACTGTAGAGCTAACCAGGCTACATTCACAATAGTGTCCCCTAGTTCTGTAGGCATCCAGAATTTGCGTGATCTATAGATGTAAAACCTCAAAATGTGGCTACTGATAGAGAACCTGGTAGCTCTTCTTCAAATATTCAAAACCTGTTAATGTTTAACTTCATAAGTCGCACTAAAGTTAATGAGAAATTACAGGGCATCAAATTTCATCTCAATATGAAGAAGAATTTTTCTAACAACCAGGGCTTTGACAATAAGCTTCCTTGCAAGGAAATGAGCTTCCTGTCATTAAATATCAAATAGAGGCTATTTGGGATGCTAGAGTAGGATCATCTCTTAGGATACTAATCTGTTAACTTCTTGACTTATCTAACGCTACGCTGTCTAATACAAGCTATATTACACCAAACAACTCTGAACACAATCCCCATTATATAGTATAAAATTTCTCTTTTGCCTCTATCAACCCCACTGTAGTCACATCTCTTATTTCCACAAGCTCTATTTTACAATGATCTTTTAATTCTAATTCTAAAATGCAAATACTATTCTTTAAATGTATACATATCTTATAGGTTATAAAAACAATTCCAAATACATCAGTTCATTTGAACCTTTCAAAATACTCTAGCTGGAAAGTTATTTGTAAAACTGCTAAGAACACAGGGACAGAAAAAAAAAAAAAAATGCCACTATATGACCAACACCTATATTTAAGACAATCTTTAAATTTTAAGTTAAATGAATGTGACAGGGAAGAAACACAGTATTTTTATTTTTAAGGATATTAATTCCAGGCCTTTAAAATGAAGTGAAGGGGGGCGCCTGGGTGGCTCAGTCGGTTAAGCAGCCGACTTCGGCTCAGGTCATGATCTCGCGGTCCGTGAGTTCGAGCCCCGCGTCGGGCTCTGTGCTGACCACTCAGAGCCTGGAGCCTGTTTCAGATTCTGTGTCTCCCTCTCTCTGACCCTCCCCCGTTCATGCTCTGTCTCTCTCTGTCTCAAAAATAAAATAAACGTTAAAAAAAAAATAATAAATAAAAAAAATAAAAAAAATAAAATGAAGTAAAGGAATACTTCTACTGTACCCAAAAGGGTACACTAAAAATTACCTGTTGCAGAATCTGACTTTGTATCAGAAGTGGGTGGTATCTCACAAGGCTCTACATTTCTGGACTGAGAGTTTTCAGAAGTGTTGTTAGGTTCCAATGATGTGGATGGAGTAGAGACTGAACTTTCTGACGGGCTGCCATTTGCCACTGATGTTTCACCTTTTAATGAGTGCATCTAGGGAGAAACCACATTGTAATTTAATGAACAGATAAGAATCTAAATTTACCAAGGCAGATTAGACCAAAATATGAGTAAGTCAACTGTCTCTATAGGAGGGAAAAGTACTAAATTTTCTAAGTAGATGGATCCAGATTGTATAATCCTAAACATGGCATAATCACACTGATCACACTGTGGAATTCAACTACAATGTGAGAAGAGCATAAAAAGGTTTTTAAACACTGTTGATTTTTCTTCCAATTAGAATTGAAGGAAAAAAGTTTCAAGCTATATTAGCCATTTGCCCAAATTGACTAAGTTCCTTAAAATGTGTCAAGCAGTACAGTTTGGGACCTTAATGTTCAATCTCTCTTTTGCAACAAAGTAATAGTGTAAAGAGAAGGGAGAGTAAGAAGTCACTCATTAGGCATAGGTACCTATAACTTCATAATGCTATTTTCAAACCAATCCAGGAAAACAGTATTTTCTACCTTTCAAGTTTAATGGCATAGCAGGTTCCTGAATATACAGAGCAACTCCAAAAATATTCTAATGTCAAATTTCTGACATATCATTTTCCCATGTTTATATAAATAAATTCTCTTCCTTCTCACCTGCCGGACTTTGTGAATTCTGGTAACAAGTTCATCTGCAGAAACACTTCCTGCTATTACTTCCAAGGGAATTCCACTGTCTCCAATAAAGAAACTGGATGGAACACACACTACAGGATCTGTACAATTTAATTAAGTCTAATGATTCGTGAAAAAACAAGGGGATAATTTTATGAAATGCTACTGATAACAAAGCAAATCTTTGTGAATTTCACCGTGTAATCAGCTAACATGTTTACTAAATAATTTCAACTACAGTATCACTATGCTTGTCATGCATGTGATAAGTAAACTGATTTATGATTTATCTGTACTGCCTATCTGAAACATCCATTACATTCCATCTATTGTAAATTTTACATCTTGCCTCTTGACAATTATTTCTAACATTCCAAACTGCTCCATATTGCTTTCCAGATATTGACAATAAGACTCCCTATAATCCCATTTGCTACAACGTATTATCTCAAAGGACACTTAGTAGTATAAAGTTCCTCAAAGCAAGAATGCATGAGCTCCTAAATAGAAATGAGTAATTTCTAAATTTCGTGAATTAACCAAAAGAAAGGTAAATCCTCAAGCAAAATATTTATCAAACCAATTCTTCATTGAAAGGATACAGATTTGTGAAAATTGTAAGCAGGCTTCACTGTAAAACAAAATCAAACAGAAAATCACTAGATGCATTCAAATATTTCCCCCCAAATATCCAGTTGTTTTTACAGAAATTTACTCTACCAATTAAAAGTATTTCTCTGAAACTACTAGTTCCTTTCATAGTCATCAGCTAGAAGGAGAAAAGTGCAATTCTTGTCTTACAGACCTTTCCCGGTATGTTTTATAATTTTCAGATTAAAGAGCCACTTATTCTTGCAACACACAAACTGGTGGCTGGATCTGATGGCTAAAAATCAAGCTGGTATCTGCCATGATGCTTTCTCAGCAGCAAGTGTATCTGAATACAGCATCTTGCCTTGTAACAAAAGATATTAATGCTTATGATTTACTTCTGCAAATGATAACATAATACTTTGTAAAAATAAAGGATTCAAAACAACCTAAATATCTACCAGTAAAAACTAATTATGCAATCATTAAAAAGGTACAAAAAAGTATGTCAAAATGCTACCACTTTTGTAAAAAAAAAAAAAAAAAAGTAAATAAACAAGAATTTAAAAAGGGGAGGAAGGGGCGCCTGGGTGGCGCAGTCGGTTAAGCCTCCGACTTCAGCCAGGTCACGATCTCGCGGTCCGTGAGTTCGAGCCCCGCGTCGGGCTCTGGGCTGATGGCTCAGAGCCTGGAGCCTGTTTCCGATTCTGTGTCTCCCTCTCTCTCTGCCCCTCCCCCTTTCATGCTCTGTCTCTGTCCCAAAAATAAATAAAAAACATTGAAAAAAAAATTTAAAAAAAAAAAAAAATAAAAATAAAAAGGGGAGGAAAATGCGTTTTCTTGATTTGGTTACTCCAGAGAAGGAAACTGGGTGGTTAGGGACAGGGACAGGAGAGTCTTAACGTTATGATACAAGTAAGAGATACTGATCAATGCAAATGAATAATACCAAGAATCAAATTAATCTTTCCAAAAATTTACACCCATTTTCTGAATATAAAGCATGATTACCACAAAAACATCTGAAAATATAATAAAAAAGTATAAAGAAAAAAATTACCAAGTCCTACCTTCCCAGAAATAACCAATGTAAATTCTGATGTATTTCCTACCAATCTATTTTCAATGCAGGCTATCTCCATAAACTCATAGACACTAAAATGTTACTACAACATTAATTTCATTATTATTGTACAATACATAAAATTTACTATTCATAATTTAAAAGACACATTAGATTCTATTATCAGGCAGTCTATAATGAAACAAAACTCAACCATCACTATACACAGGTATCCCTGCATCTACTTTTAGAAATTTGTTTAAAAAAAAATTTTTTTTTGTTTTTAAAAATACCAGATACATCAGTCTGTATATAACCTCAAGAATTCTGATTTTCTCATTTCTTCCACATTTCCAATACCCCTACATTCCTCCTACTATTTCTGGTGCTACTGGAAGATAATGGAAAACATAAATGACAGGATATACATTAAAATGGTAAGATTCTTTTTTTTTTAAAGTATTATATAGCTCAATAAATATATAGTTGAATAACTGCTGCTCTGAGGCAAACCACTATGATTTGTTTCATGAAATTTTTAATATTGGAAAATTTTTACTAAAAAATTTACAAACTTACAGGTAAATTTCCAAATATTTTAATCTTGGCAATAATTTTCAAACATGATTCATTCTGATATTATCAATATCAAAATGAAAGGAATACCACTTTGTAGTTGCTAACAAATTAATGTTTCTAGGCGCTGATCATTGATGCCTACTGCTAACATCATAAAGTAAGACAAGAGGTCATTATATGCTTTCATAATGGAAGAATGGAAGACATACCACCATTTATGAAGTAGTCTTGATGGAAAAAAAAATCTAACTTGAATCCAACTGTTGACTTACAAGCAACAGAGGACAGAGAAATGAACTACATGAGACTAACAGGGATGCAGTCAACAATAATCCACATGGCAGGAAACTAAAGAACGAATGACCTGTTTCTCCAAAAACTAAATTACAAAGAAAAAACATACGGGGGGGGGGGGGGGGGGGGCGCGCGCAAGGGAGAGCCTTGAAAAAGATCAACACATCACAATGTGTGGACCTTGATAGATCCTGAACCAAACAAACTGTAATAAATTAAGAATACAACTATGGCATAGATGAGATAAGTGAAAATGTGAAAAATAGCTGGATATTTGCTATTAAGAAACTATCACTTATTTGCTTTGAAGTATTACAGTTATGTTAAAATATTTAGTTTTTTGCATGCTAAATTTATGTTAATTCATGTTAAAAAACTTATTTTTTAAAGACACACTAAAATATAGATGAAGTGATGTGATGACTGAGATTTGCTTCAAAATTATATGGGATGAGTGGTAACGGGTGACTGAAACAAGACTGACTATAAGTTAATCACCAAAGTAGTTGACAAGTATGTGGGACTTCACTGCACTACTCACTTACTTTTGTATGTCTGAAATTTTCTACAAAACATTTTTAAAGGGAAGAGATGGAATGGATTAACAAAAAATACTTGTGGATATTAGGTACTCTGAAGGACCTAAAAAGTACTTACTCCTATGCATATTGGTGCAGCCACTCTGGAAAACAGTGTGGAGGTTCCTCAAAAAATTAAAAATAGATCTACCCTACAACCCAGCAATAGCACTGCTAGGAATTTACCCAAGGGATATAGGAGTGCTGATGCATAGGGGCACTTGTACCCCAATGTTTATAGCAGCACTTTCAACAATAGCCAAATTATGGAAAGAGACTAAATGTCCATCAACTGATGAATGGATAAAGAAGCTGTGGTTTATATATACAATGGAATACTATGTGGCAATGAGAAAGAATGAAACATGGCATTTTGTAGCAATGTGGATGCAAATGGAGAGTGTTATGCTAAGTGAAATAAGTCATACAGAGAAAGACACATACCACATGTTTTCACTCTTATGTGGATCCTGAGAAACTTAACAGAAGACCATGGGGGAGGGGAAGGGGAAAAAAAAAAAAGAGAGGGAGGGAGGAAAACCATAAGAGACTCTTAAAAACGGAGAATAAACTGAGGGTTGATGGGGAGTGGGAGGGAGGGGAAAGTGGGTGATGGGCATTCAGGAAGGCACCTGTTGGGATGAGCACTGGGTGTTGTATGGAAACCAATATGACAATAAATTTCATATTAAAAAAAAAAGTACTATTCCTATTGAATTAAACAGCCTTATTCCCAAAAACAGGACCCAAAAGAGTGGTCAACCGTTCAGAGATAATCAATATATAATTTACAGTTACTTCCATGTTCTTACAAGTTCTTTTGCATTCCTGGTGCATGTCACATAGCTGCTTGGTAAACCAGAACTTCAGAGTTTTTCAGTAAGATACATGATGTATTTGGATAATGGCAATCAGAATTTAAGGTCCCAATACGCCTTAGAGAAAAATCAACATTCTTATAGTCTAAGAGTATCACCATAAATCACAACAAAAGACAACGGTTATAATACTTAAAAAAATTAACACATAAGCAAACCTTTTGGTATCGATTTTAATAGCAACAAAACTGTCTGAAGATGCTTCTGTTACTTTCTCATCTTCCCAACTTGCAGCCATCTGTGTTGACTGCTCATCATCACCTGTAACACATTTCAAGGATATTTATAAGGCCAGTATCAGCTGATTCTTTTCCCCCAGAATGTGGAATTTCAAATAAAATATAATTGCACAAATACTATTTTCTATCAAATTTAAAAACAAAAACTTTCCCATAAAATGAAGAGCATGACTATGGCATTGCTAACATTATAAAAGTAATGAAAAACAGCTCAGGCTGCTAAGAAAAAAAAAAAGTAATAAGACATAATGAAAAAGAATGACACTATCTAGATTTTACAAAGTACTGTATTTTCTAAAAGAAGACATTCAAAGTATGATGCACATAGTATCACAATAATTGGAAGTCATAATAGAAACGTACAGGGGCTATTTTGCCTTTTGTACATGTAATTTTTTTTTTTGAGAGAGACAAAGAGTGTGTATGCATCGGTGAGGGGCAGGAGAGGGGTAGAGGGAAGGGGAGGGAGAAAGGGAGAGAGGGAGAGAGGGAGAGAGGGAGAAAGGGAGAAAGGGGGAGAAAGGGAGAGAAAGGGAGAGAAAGGGAGAGAAAGGGAGAGAGAGGGAGGGAGAAAGAGGGAGAGAGAGAGAATGAATCTTAAGCAGGCTTGACACTCAGCATGGACCCCTACACAGGGCTCTTGATCCCATGACCCTGGGATCATGACCTGAGCCAAAATCAAGAGTTAGACACTTTAACAACTGAGCCACCCAGGCGCCCCCGTACATGTGATTTTAGAAAATAAAAGCACAACACTCTTCCTTCATGGAGGACTTTTGTCAAGCTCAATGTCCCCCAACAGCACAGCATTACTCTCCAGAATTTCCCCAAGGTAGATAGATGCTGATGCAATTCTATTTGTGGTTTGGGACTTGCCTTTTATTTTAGGTATGATAATTATAAAAGTTATGCTGACCCAAAACTAATCTATAGTGACAGAATTCAGCACAGTGGCTACCTGGATGGCGGTGCTACTGACTGGGAAAGAGCATGAAGGAGCCTTCTGGGGGTGCTGGAAATACATCTTATCTGGATGAGAGTTACAAGTGTTTTAATAGTAAAAATGCACTGAGCTGCTCACTTAATCTTACTTAATATACCGTACATCACACTTCAGTGACAAAATGTTTTATGTTATACCTGTCAAGCCACTGCTTCCATTTTAGACTTGTAATATCTAGATTTTGACATAACCACTTAGTGGTGGGCAGACAAAAACTTACCTAAGTCAGATGAAATCTTTCCGAGATTAAGCAAAGTGCTTTCTCAAGCACTTTCAGGTGAACAACCTCTGCCAACTTACAGATTTAAAAAGTTCCCAGGCCACATTTTTTTTTTTTTGTTTTGTTTTACAAAAATGAGATAATTCTCTATTCTTCTGTAAGCTGTTTTCTTCCCAAGTGCAGCCTTTCCCCAATTTAATCCACCCTCAGCATTCCTCACGTTGGTTAACTATTTAAGGTATCTCCATCCCTTCAGTTTTTAGGCCCAAAATTTTACTTATCCTTGACTTCAGTTGACTCTATCTCCAAAATATATCTAGAATGTAACTATTTCTTTCCACTTTCACTGCCACCACCCTGATTTAAGCTATACATATCACCTAGATGATTACAACAGCCTCCAAACTGATCTCCCTGTTCAATCTATTCCTTTTTTTTCCCCCAAAAAATCAATACAACCTTTACTGCACCTTTAAAATATCACAAATAAGCCTGAAAAATCATCTGGCATCTTTCTGTTTCTATAACTAGACAACTGAGATCTTATTCATCAGCCTGAACTGTTCCTTTTTCATAAATGTAGATAACCTTCAAAAATTTTCTGATATCCTTGTTTTTTAACTGTTGTGACTTGCTGAATCAAAGCAGCTAGTTTGATACAAGTTCAATGTCATTTCCTTTGAGAATTAACTCACCTTTCTGAACCTGAGATACTGAACAAGCAATGCCAGACTCAGCCAAATCCTACAGATTTATTTTTCACCCAAGAAATTACAGATTTCAAAAAGAGAACAATTCTCCTGAAAAACAACATTGATGGGGAAGTGAGCATATACAGAACTGGTAACAGAAGCCCAGTGTAGCCTCCTTCATCATGTTTTTTTTTTTCTTTTTGAAGTAATTTCTATGCCCAACACGGGGCTTGAACTTACGACCCCAGGTCAACAGTCACCTGCTCTACCACCTGAGCCAGCCAGGCACCCCACTCCCGTCCCCCGGACCATGTTCTGTAAATGACTACAGAGAGCGCAAACAGTAGCCAGATTTTTTCTATTTCCCCACCATTTGTCAACATGGACCCTCTTCTTTTTCTTTTCAAAGAGACAGAGTTCTACACTGATGTGACTGAAGTCCCTTCGCAGGGTTCCTCTGGGGCCTTTCACAATAACTGTGCATCCTTTCAGAGTGGATGCCGACATTTTCTGGAATGTCGACAGTCTGCTGACTGCAGTAGATGTGGCAAAGCTGCTCAGTCTATTCTTAACACAGAAACTTTTGTTAAAAATTTCAGATCATATCAATCCTCTGCTCAAAATCCTATAATGGCTCCCAATTTCCCTCCAAGTAAAAGCCAAAGTCCCTGCAAATGGCCTCATGCCTCCAGTTACCTCTGTGACCTCATTTGTCTTCACTTTCTTCCTATTCTGCTAATATAAAAAACACTCTAAGGTCTTTGTACTAGTTGTTTCCTCTGCCTAGAATGTTCTTCCCTCAGATATTTACATGGTTAATGCTCAACCCTCTTAAGTCTCTGTTCAAATATTATCTTCTCAATAAAGCTTTCCCTACTCATACTTTAAAATGACAGCCTTAGGGTATCTGGATGGCTCATATGGTTAAGTGTCCAACTCTTGATACTGGCTCAGGTCATGACCTTTTGGTCGTGAGATGGAGCCCTGTGTCCAGCTCTGCACTGAGAGTTAAGCCTGCTTGGGATTCTCTCTCTCCCTCTCGCTCTCTGCCCCTCCCCAGCTCATGCTCTCTCTCAAAATAAATTTAAATTTTTTTTAAATAAAAAATAATAGGGGCCCCTGGGTGACTCAGTAAAATGTCCGACTTCAGCCCAGGTCATGATCTCGTGGTCCGTAAGTTCAAGCCCCATGTCAGGCTCTGTGCTGACAGCTCAGAGCCTGGAGTCTGCTTCAGATTCTGTGTCTTCCTCTCTCTGCCCCTCCCCTGCTCGTGCTCTGTCTCTCTCTCTCTCTCAAAAATAAACATTAAAAAAATAAAATAAAATAAAATAAAATAAAATAAAGTAAAAAATAATAAAATGACAGCTTTTAGGGGTGCCTGACTGGTTTAGCTGGTGGAGCACATGACTCTTGATCTCACGGTCATGAGTTCAAGACCCACATTGGGCATAGAGCCTACTTTAAAAAAACAAAACAAAACAAAACATGACAGCTTTTATGGGCTCCTGGTTGGCTCAGTCAACAGAGCATGCAACTCTTGATCTCAGGGTCATGAATTCAAGCCCCACACTGGGCCTAGAGTTTACTTTAAAATAATAATAATGGGGCGCCTGGGTGGCTTAGTCGGTTAAGCACCCGACTTCGGCTCAGGTCATGATCTCGTGGTCCGGGAGTTCGAGTCCCGCGTTGGGCTCTGTGCTGACAGCTCAGAGCCTGGAGCCTGTTTCAGATTCTGTGTCGCCCTCTCTCTGACCCTCCCCTGTTCATGCTCTGTCTCTCCCTGTCTCAAAAATAAATAAAACGTTAAAAAAATTTTTTTTAAATAAATAAATAAAATAATAATAATAAATTAAATAAAATGACAGCCTTCAAACATTCCCAAAGCTCCCTAATTTCCTGGTCTCTTTTTCCCTGTAATACTTATTACCTTCTGATAAACTATGTGTTTTACTTATTATGTTTACTGTCTGTTTCCCTCAACTAGAATGCAGGTTCCAAGAGGGCAAGGATTGTTTTCCTTTTATTTACTAACATAATTCAAATGCCTCCAATACAACTTGGCATATGTCAAGTACTTGGGATACAGCAGGGCCTCAATAAGTGTTTTGTGGAACAAACAGCTAAATTTCTGGTACAGTAAGTATCCTGGCATACCTACAATAATTGACTAATGCTGCACATTTGAGTATATTCTACGTGAAATGGGATCTAGGAACAGGAGCTTGAGAAATCTGGTCATGGAAAAGTAAACAGGGACTAGAATGCATCTACAGACTAGGACTAAAAAGAATGCCAGTAACAGTCTTCCAGATATTGAGGAAGCAAACTGGGAAAATTATCATTTGTAGTGACATCATTCAGAGCACATCTTCAAACACTATGGGGTGAGGAAATGTAAAATTCCAAGTAAATGACAAAATTATCAACCTAGAAAATAACTATATGGCAACATTCTTACTACAAACATGTCTTAGAGAAGGCTGTGAGGCATGAGAGATCCTTTTCATTCATTCTTTCATACGTTCACTATTTTATTCCATTCTTATTGTCCTAGGCGTTGGCTATAATCTAAATGTGAAACAAAGGAAACATTGTTTGCCCTGGAGCTTAAAAATCTAACAGTACAAAAATGTACTTGTTGGCGTGCCTGGGTGGCTGAGTTGGTTAAGCATCCCACTCAGTTTCGGCTCGGGTCATGATCTCACAGCTTCATGAGTTCGAGCCTTGCATCAGGCTCTGTGCTGACAGTGTGAAGCCTGCTTGAGATTCTGTTTTCTTCTCTCTCTGCCCCTCCCCCACTCATGCTGTCTCTCTCTCAAAATAAATAAACTTAAAAAAATTAAAATTAAAAAAAATACTTGTTTAGTAAACAATTATAATTATAGTAATAAATACTGTTAAAAAAAGAACAGATCTAGGAAAGAAAATAGTAAGACCCTTTTAGATTGGTCAGGGAAGGCTTCTCTGGGGCAACATTTAAGGTAAGACCTAAAGGATGAAAAAATTAAGCCATGCAGAGTTCACTAAGCCGGATTTTATGTGTAGGAAAAGGTCTGTGTGACTGGGAATGTCATGAACAAAAGGGAAAGCCAGACAGGAGACTAAAGAGTTGAGAGTCAAAGGTGACTCCACACTTCGGTTTATCCACCTGGATGTAAAAGTGGTGTCATTTACTAAAATGTAGAAAACTGGGGCGGGGAGAAAAACAGGTTCAGGCAGTAAATATACTTTTAAGCTTGAGAATCCTGTGAGGCATCTAAGTGGGGATGTCAAGTGGGTAGCTACAAGTATAGATTCGCTTGCTACTTCTGAGATTGGTACTTTTCATTATGTTGTACCATGTAGGTAGGGTCCCAAATATCACATCCCCACTAGCAATGTCTGTCCATCATTCAGCCTAGTGGCAGCAACAGCTGCTTGACTAACAGAGATGTAAGGATGAATGGAATTACTTAACTCACTAAGAACTATATTAACTCTACGGAGCAAGATTATTAATTGCCAACTTCAGTATCTTTAGTTTCTTATTATTAAGAAGTATATAAACCATGCTATGGAGTTAGATCAGCCTAAAATTTTAGCAAAAAACGCTGTATCCATGGTAGTATTCAGCAGTATCCAAAATAAAAGCACTTGAAAAGAACAATACAAGGGTGCCTGGCTGGCTCAGTTGGTAGAGCATGTGGCTCTTGATCTTGAGGTTGTGAATTCAAGTCCCACCTGGGTGTAGAGATTACTTAAAAATAAAAAAATCTAAAAAAAAAAAATACAATCTCAGAAACAAAGAGATCTCTAACTTTATTTTACTATTGTAATAATTAGTACTACTGTTTCCATATGTTTGTTAATTAAATCTAGCATTTACTTCAAATTAACTGATTAGCCCAAAAGTGCCTCCTAGGAACATTTAGACATCTTCAATTGTGTGTTTTCCTAGTACAGCCAGGAATTCCAACCCAGAAAACATCAACTAGTCAAAATCTAAAAGCTTTTGTGGTCTATTTTAACCAAAAAAGGCAGTAAATAGTGTCTATCATGAAAATTTTAGCCCACTAGCAACACTACTCTGTGAACTGACACCTTTGCTTCAGGATCCTTGTCAGAATATTCTACCTTCCCAAGAATAAAATCAAAATCTTTTTCAGTTTTATTACTTTCAATTTGCATAGTCATAATACTTGGAAAATACTTGCTCTTGTCTGAACTGGTAGTAATCTCTCCAGTCTCAATCCCACAATTTTCTTTAATTCATCCATGAAAATTTCACTAAATATAAAGAACTTGCCTAAAGTGCTTCCCACTTGAGGGGTTTACATGAACCAAAGTATACCCTTAAGACCACTTCTTTCAGCCATAAAGACATCTTTTTAATTTTCTACTAAGTTGGTTTATTGTTGTTGAGGTCTCCCACCTAAGAAAATCATGAGTTCTGGTTATATCCTTTGATGTTATGAACAAAGCTCTAGGCAACATGTAAGTGTTGGGAGTTTCATGACCCCTGTCTATGTATTCCTGGAGTGAAACTAATTCTGCCTAGTGTTGGAGATTAACTTTCTAAAACTCTACAAAAGCCAACAGTATTTTGAACGGGTCAAGGGACAAACTCCTTTGACAGACTAATGGTCTTCCTGAAAACATTCAAGAAACATTCATCAGAGTCGTTGATATCCTAAAAGTATGTAACACATGCTCATCAGTAAAAAGTTAATTGAAGAATGTATATTTACACACAAAGCCCCAAAGATCTCTAACTTTATTTTACTATTGTAATATTTAGCACTACTGTTTCCATATGTTTGTTTATTAAATCTAGCATTTATTTCAAATTAACTGATTAACCCAAAAGTGCCTCCTAGAAACATTTAGACATCTTCAATTGTGTTTGTTTAAAAAATGACTACCATAATCCTAAATTTCCTGACTATGACACCAATTTCAATAATACATGAAGTGTACAGTTGTTCAGTTTTTCTCAAGAAATAAAAGATTTTTGGGGCACCGGGATGGCTTAGTCGGTTAAGGGACCGACTTCAGCTCAGGTCATGATCCCGAGGTTTGGGAGTTGGAGCCCACTTAGGATTCTCTCTTTCCCCTTCTCTCTCTGGTCCTCCCCTGCTCCCTCTCTCAAAATAAATAAATAAACAACAAAAAAAAATAAGACTTTTTTTGAAGCTGCTAAAAAAATTTGTCAGGACAAGATAGAAATATTTTTTGTGACCCTGCTATGTGACCCATGTCACTTCACCACTGTGGACATATATTTCCTCATCTATAAAATGGGTAAAATAAAACCTATTCTACTTACACAAAAATCAACAGATTTTATGTGAAAAACACAACTTAAATGTCATAAAACTATTAATGTACACTTTTTAAAACAAGTTTATTTTGACAGAGAGAAAAAGAGCATGAGTGGGGGAGGGGGAGAGAGGGAGGGAAGGAGAGGGGGAGAGAGGGAGGGAAGGAGAGGGGGAGAGAGGGAGGGAAGGAGAGAGGGGGGGAGAGGGAGGGAAGGAGAGGGGGGGGAGAGGGAGGGAAGGAGAGAGGGGGGGAGAGGGAGGGAAGGAGAGAGGGGGGGAGAGGGAGGGAAGGAGAGAGGGGGGGAGAGGGAGGGAAGGAGAGAGGGGGGAGAGGGAGGGAAGGAGAGAGGGGGGGAGAGGGAGAGAGGGACGGAGGGGGGGAGAGAGGGAGAGAGAGGGAGAGAGAGAGAGGGAGAGAGAGAGAGACAGAATCCCCGTGCTGTCAGCACAGACCCTGACTTGGGGCTGGATCCCACCGACCCTGAGATCACCACTTGGGTCAAAATCAAGAGTCTGACACTTAAGTGACTGAGCCACCCAGGCACCCCAAAACTATTACTGTACTCTTAATAAGCACAGCTAAGTATCATTTAATTCTTCTTTCCTTTTTCATCCACTTTTTTTCCTTACAGTATCACAGCACTTATGTATGTAGACTATAAACTCTAAAACTGCATAAGAGGATATAAACTACTCAAACTCTTCTAATTAACACCACTAAGCTAAAAATCTGGCATAATTTAAAACAATTATAAATTTCAAATTTAATGTTAAGTGAAATTCATATTTTAGCCTTTGTTCTTTATTGTGCTGCATCAAGTTATAGAGCTATTATCTAGTCTCTCCAAGTCATAAGTTAATAATTTGAGCATACCGTTATTAAACACAAATAGTTAAAATAATATAGTTCAAATGGTCACAAACACTAACTTGATTCATGTAATGAGAATCAGCAAAACCACAAAGGCATAGGTTTACTGTAAATCTAGAAGATTTCTGTAATAAAATAGGGTAGTAATAATATACTGAGCAAAATAACCCAGAGTAACACATGATAAATGAGTTAGCTCACGTTCTCGAAACTGTGGATATTAGACGAACCAAGCACCAAACATCTACTTATTCTAAACAAATGGTACAAAAAAAATCAACTTGCAACAAACCAAATATTCCACATTAGACTCTCTCCCCCTATTATCATTAAAAAAAAAAAAAAAATCCAACCTATGTAAAGCTCAAAAGTTTGCGTCTCAGGAGCGTACGACCGCCAGTAACCGAGAACATCAGGTGGCTTCTCTTTGTTGCTTACCGATGACACAGCTTTCTTCCTGACAGTCCACAATTAATTACGAACCCAAATGCCTGTCGAAAGGCCTGTCTCTCTATTCCCACCTGAACACTTAGTAACTACACAAGCGTTGAAGCATCCCGAAGTGGGTCCTAGGTGACAGAGAGGGGTCCCAGGGTGCCCGAGAGGGAGGTGCTGGGGTCTATCTGCGCCAACTCGTCAGGGGGCGCGGCGAGAGGCGCAGCGAGGGTGGGCTGCAGAGACCCGCGCAGAGCTGTGGGCGGGGCTCAGCGCGTTTTGGGGGCGAGGCGGGGACGGTGCCTCCGGCCGGGGTGCCGGGAGAAGCAGGAGCTGGAGGCCTAGCCAGGCCCGGCGTGCCCCAAACGGAAGGGGGAGGCGCTGAGAAAACAGGCACGGCAGCCAGGGCCTGTCGAGAGCACGGAGGAAAGGCTGGGGAACCCTAGGATTGGAGGTAGGCCGGAGGGGTGTCCGGCCACAACTCGGGCCCCCGCCCCCTTCACCTGCCACGAATACCACGAAGACCGCTCCGCTCCTCTTGGCCGACGCGATGGCGGCCGGAATGGCGCCCTGGAACCACAACATCGCTCTCCTCGGGCCCAGGCGCTTGTTCGGTGTGTTGTCGCCGCGGTCAGGGAGCTGGCCCCGCCCTCTCTTTCGTCTGGCCCCGGGGCCCCCGCAGCCTCAGCTGCTCCGTCCCCCGCCTCCGCGCAAGCACGCTAGCCCGTCAGCGGTCCCCTGGGACGCGCGCAAGCGCGCGGACCAGGCGCACCCTGCGCCACGTGACGCCACACGTCGCCGTCGGCACAGGGCCCGAGTGCCTTGTCTTGTTGGCAAAAAGGTGCGTGCGCGCGACCGCTAGGCCTCAGACCCTGCAATTCCGGAAGTGGGAAAGATGACTAACCGCTACGGCGCGTTGACGGCGCCTACAAGAGGCATGACGGGAATTGTAGTCTTCGTAGGCTTGTTTTTCTTCATAATTGGAAAATGTAACGGTGGTTTCCGGGGCACGGCTAAAGGGGACAGCAGTGAGAGCCTTTTTCCAATCTGGGAAAGGGGAGGAGAAGAAGTGGTGCTCACTGTCGTGAAGATGCTAATCACCACCTCACTGAGACCTTAAATATGGAGGAAGTCGTCCCCGCCCCGAGTGGAACCCTAATTGTGGACGGTGTAATTTTTATAATTAGTGGTCATTGTGTGATACGGGAAGGTGTTTTTCTGTATGGACCTACGTGGACTTTGTAGGGATTTACAGCAAGGCTTTGACTTCTGCTGAACTTACCAGCCCAACCCTGAAGAGACAGGGTAAAAACCTCAACGGCCATACAGCCGTTGTACCTGAGGGGAGGTGCTGGTAGAATGCAGGCGTCCAGCAATTTCTTAGTCGTTGGCCAGAGAGCGTTCCAAAACCTCAGAACACTGGCTATGCTATTGCCACAGCTGCTTTCTGAAGTAACTTAAAAGCACAGAATATATGATTCATTTTCCAGCTACTTTCCATGGTAATACAAAAGAGGATAGATAATGCTTTTGTTTACAATTTTATGTGAGAATGTTCTATAATCAAGATATGGCGTCTTGTGGTTGTTTGCCATTAAAATGAAAACTGATCCAGAGCACCTGCCTGGCTCAGTCCGTGGAGCATGTGATTCTTGATGTTGGGGTGGTGAGCTTGAGCCCCACCTTGTGTGTAGAGATTACTTAAAAATGAAATCTTTTTTTAAAAAAAAAATAAAGAAAAACGATCCATATTTAATACTTTCTGGAGTTGCACAGTCTCTGATAACTGTTAGCTAAAGGCTTATACTTTTTTTTTTTAAGTTGCATATGTTCTTATAGTACACATTCTACATCGATAGAGTTTCCCCACTCAGCAACTGACAGTCTTTGCAGGATTAAGGTGGTACATCTGAAAATACCTCTTTCCTATAAATATTTTATCTGAAAATAGTTAACATTGAATTCCAATTTGTATTTACTTTTTTCCAATCAGGCCTCTCATATAGTGTTATAATAAACTGAAACATAATGCTGATTAACAGACCATTGCTGCTTATATAGGACACCATTTCTCAAGAAGAATTAGAGTTGATCTTCAACATCAACTTTAAGTGGGTTTCTTAAAATTCAATCAACCTAGGGGTGCCTGGGTGGCTCAATCAGTTGAACGGCCAACTTCGGCTTGGGTCATGATCTCACAGTTTGTGGGTTCAAGCCCTGCATCGGGCTCACTGCTGTCTGAGGAGCCCACTTCGAATCCTCTGTTCCCCTCTCTCTCTACCCTTTCCCCACGTGTGCATGTGCACATGTTCTCTCTCTCTCTAAAATAAATACATTTTAAAAATTCAGTCAATGTAAATTATTTCAGTAGAGTGATGTCTTTATTTCTAAAATTAGGATTAAACAATGTGAGAATGATTCATAGCCTTTATCAAATGTTTATTGCTCATCTACTATGAGCTAGGCATACATACCTGGCATTGATACAGTGAGGCAATGAGACAAGAACCCTGCCTTTGTGACTACACAATCTAAAGAGGAAGGCATACACTGAACAAGTGATTGTGAGTAAGGATGAATGTCACAAAAGGGGAAATTCTAAGTGCTTCAGAAGTGTGTGATGACGTGGCCAAACGTGGATAGTGGGATTAAGAAAAGCCCTTTCTGAGGAAATAACATGTCAGAAAATATCTAACCAGGTGAAGGAGACGACTAATCAAGATAGAGGAAACATCAGTGTTAATGCTCTGAAGTAAAGGAGAACAGTACACTTGAAGTGAAATGTCCAGTGTGGCTAGAACATAGAACGGGAACTATGGTGCAGATAAGGCTGGACAGATATGTAGAATTAGATCATGCAAGGCCATGGAAATCACATTAAAGATGGCAGACATTTTCTAAAAATTGTAGAAAACCATTGAATTTTAAACAAGGAGTTAAGACTTGTTACATATAATACTTGCATTTAAAAAAATTTTTAATGTTTATTTTTGAGAGACAGAGCATGGATGGGGGAGGGGCAGAGACAGAGGGAGACACAGAATATGAAGCAGGCTCCAGACTCTGAGATTTCAGCACAGAGCCCGATGTGGGGCTCGAACCCACCAACTGTGAGATCATGACCTTAAATGAAGTTGGGTGCTTAACTGACTGAGCCACCCAGGCACCCCAAGACTTGTATTTAAATTTTTATTTTATTTTATTTTATTTTATTTTATTTTATTTTATTTTATTTGTTTATTTTGCTGCTTGGACACTCTTGAGTCTGAAATTTTTTTTTTTTTTAATTTTAGAGTGCAAAGAGGGGCAGAGGGGGAGAGAGAAAGAATCTTAAGCAAGCTCCACACTCAGCATGGAGCCCAACTTGGGAGTTTGGGACCTGGGATCCTGACCTGAGCAGAAGTCAAGAGTGGGGCGCTCAATCACCTGAGCCACCCAGGCACTCCGAAACTTATGTTTTTAACATGCAGCTATGCTGCAATTTACATGGACTGGATTGGAAGTGTGATGGGTGAATGTGAAGAGACTGGTCAAGAGGCTACTATCCATACATAAAGGAGATGGAGACATGGATATTTTTGATATTTTGGAAGTAGACCCAGCAGGTTTTTTTGATTAATTAGACATGGAATTTGAGGAAGCAGGAGTCAAGAAGAGATCTTGGGTTTCTGTCTTGAGGAATTGTATAGAAAGTGGTAATGAAATAGGGAACATTGAAGGAAGGGCAGGTTGGTGGGAGGAGTGCATGAAGATGTGAGTTCAGAATTAGAATGTTTTTGGGGTGCAGGAGACACAAGTGGAGATATTAAGTAAGCAGATAGGCATTAGGTTTGGAGCTCAGAAAACAGTTCTTAAACCTAGAGGTAGGAATTCTCTATATGCAGGGGATAATTGAGGCTCTGGAGGATGCTACTGCTTATGGAGTATGCAAAGTGAGATGAGAGAAGAGAATATGACTCAAGTCTCAACCTGCACCACCTACAGGGTTGTATAGAAAAGTATAAACCAGTAAAGGAAGCTCAGGAAAAATGGGGGTGAAGGGAGACTGTGTGGAGAAAAATGGGAGAATATGATACCAAAGAAACCAAGCATAGAGTTTTAAGAAGGGAGTGAGAAGCAGCTATGTTGAATCCTGTTGTTGGGTCAATTTATATAAGATTAAAAATTTTTTAACGTTTAGTTTTGAGAGAGAGAGAAAGAGAGAGCGAGCCAGCGTAAGTGGGGTGAAGGGAAAAGAGAAATGGAAACACACAGTCTGAAGCAGGCTCCAGGCTCTGCCAAGCTGTCAGCACAGAGCTGGATATGGGGCTCGAACTCACGAACTGAGATCATGACCTGAGCCAAAGTCAAATGCTTAACCGATTGAGCCACCCAGGTGCCCAGGACTTTAAAATATCTATTGTTTTTAGCAATGTAGAGGTGATTATCAGCTTAGCAAGAGGGGCTTTGGTTGGGTTCTGTGTGGAAGTCAGATAGCAATGGGTTAAAGAGTAAATGGGAGATAAAGTGTGGGTGTAAGTGTGAAGGGAAGAAATAAAGAGATACAGGGATAGGGAATGGGGATTGGAGAAACTTGTACACAATTCAAAACTAATGGAAAAGAGCTATGGATACACAGGAAAAGAGGGAGGCCCCTTTGAAGATGGGAGGGTATATGGCAAATACTGCTAGTAATCCACCTGACAATCATTCTACCACGACCCCCATTATTCCTTGCTGGGAAACTACGAGCTACTTGTTTTTTCAACCTCCCCATCCTTGCAGCCAGCAGGACCTCATGGGAAGGGAGAGGGGTGCTTCTAGGAGGTGTTCTAATAAAAAGATACACATGGAAGAAAGCACAACCCTACTTAGCTATATGTGGTTGTGTGCATATGATGCCTGGTACTGCTGCAGCTGTCTTGTGGCCTTGAGGGATAACATTTCCCAATGACACTGACAAAATGGAATATGGAAAGCACTCATGTCTATGATGACATAAGTCTTGTGAGATGACTGTCTTCATTGGTGAGGCTACTGTAAGTCAAATGTGCTTATTGTAATCACCACCATTCTAAACAAACTGGAATGAGACCCAGAGCACAGGCAGAGAAAAGAGACACCCTTTCCATTTTAACAGGAAGAAGAGAAGAAAAATAACTTTAGACATAAATCCATTTGTATATTTCAGGACAGTAAGTTTGAGGAAGTTTTCATCTAAAGGCTGAACTTCTCCCTCTGAAGGAGAGGCCATTGGCTGAGAGTGATGGAGGAAGTAAAGAAATTGGCACCTTGAGGCCGGGGGGCAAGATTTGAAATAATAGTGATGAGTGTTGGAGGGCAAGGAGTGGGGAAACATAATAGTATGCCAGGCAGTGCTAAGGATCAGGTGAAAGTGATGAACCTAAATTTGTCCAGTTGTGTGATTTTCTCCAGTGGTCACTTGATCCCTGGGGTACAGGCACTGAGAAAGTGGAGATGTGGATTTATCCAGGGCTCTGGACACTAGAAAGTACAAGAAAGAACAGGGGAACAAGGGAATTTAGGAGGTTATCAAGAATAAGCCATGCGAATGGAACATGGAATTTAAGAGAAGTGAATGCAGAAAGGAGACATGGATACAAAACAAAACAAAACAAAAAAAGTGGAGGGGAGCCTGGAGGGTGAGGACAGACAAGACATTGGTCAATAATGAGGGCTTTTAAAATGTTAAATTTTCTAGGGGAAAAAAAGCAGTCAGGAATTATGGAAATTTCCTGATTTCTCAGAGATTTTTGAGTTTTGGAGTCCAATATTAATCAACTCAGTCAGAACATACCTCTTCCTGAATCGACACACCCTTCTTTTTCTGCTACGTGGGGTGAAATCCAGTCTCCCCCACTTCACTCTGTATGCAACAAGCTACAGCGATCTTTCAATTCTTCTGTGTTATCTTAAGTCTTTTTAATTCCAATCTGTGGATACTATGGTGCTCACCTACAGCCTTGCTTCGAAACCAGGGCACTCACTTCCTCAGCTGCAGGAGTGTGGAAGGCTGTGCCCTCCTCTGAGAGTTGCACTCAGCTGAAGAGACAAAGGCCTAGGTCCCTTGCCTCATTTTGGCCTCTGAGGGGCCTCCCATCTCTAGCATTCCCACTAGGATCACCCTAGGCTTTTGTTACAACTGCATTTTACCAATGTTATTACCAATGTAGTTCATTCCCTAATAAACTTATTGCAAACAGATCTTCTTTCAGTCTGTTTCTGTGAACCCAAGTGAGACAGAATCCTAATTACCTGAAAGATTCACACAACTTTCCTAACTACTCATTCTGCCTTCTCTCTGGTCCATCCCATACAATGATGTCATATCCATCTTTCTCCAAGATTATTCTTATTTTTGTAATGTTTTATTTATTTTCAAGAGAGAGAGAGACAGAGTGTGAGCAGAGGAGCTACAGAGAGATAGGGAGACACAGAATCCATAGCCATTTCCAGGCTCTGAGCTGTCAGCACAGAGCCAGATGCGGGGCTCTAACCCATGAACCATGAGATCATGACCTAAGCCAAAGTCAGATGCCCAACCGACAGAGCCACCCAGGCACCCATTCTTATTTTTTTAAGTAAACTCTATCCCCAACGTGGGGCTCAAACTTATAACCTTACAAACTTACAATCAAGAGTCACATTCTCTACCGATTGAGCCAGCTAGGTGTCCCATCCCCCAAATTATTTTTAGCATGTTAGTTCCTGCTTAAAGATCTCTACTGGCCCAGTAGTGGCTCCAAAAATAAAGTACTAATTCTTTGTCCATCATTCAAAATCCTCCGCAATTCGGCTCCAACCTACTTTTCCTATATTTGTTTCTTCTACTTCCCCACCTGAATTCTCTTGGCCAACCAGATTGTATTCAACAATATTTGAGTGCCCATGATGAGACAGGCAGTAGGACTAGGTGCTGGGATAGAACTATTAGCTGATTGATCATAGATGCTATTTTTGTATCAAAAATCTTATTTTTGTCCTCAGAAAGCTTACACTCCAGTCAGTGGGAAAGACTAATATAAAAATGGGTGACCATAGGGGAGCCTTGGTGGCTCAGTTGGTTGAGCACCTGACTCTTGATTTCATCTCAGGTCATGATCCCGGGGCTGTGGGATCAAGCCCTGCATCTGGCTCTGCACTGAGTGTGGAGCCTGCTTGGGAGTCTCTCTCTCCCTCTGTCCCTCTCCCCTGCTTGCACACATGTGCTCTCACTCCCTCTCTCTCTCTCTCTCAAATAAAAATAAATAGATAGATAGATAAATAGATAGATGACCATAACATATTGGTTTGGGTAAAACCAAAGAGCCACGTATAGGGCGTGGCAGAGAGAAAGGGAAGGGCCTGATGGTCTCCTGGAATAAGTGGCATCAATCCTATTTTTTCGCATGGACTTGAATCAATGATAAAAACTTAAGTTCCATTTTACACTCAGACCCTTAAAGAAAGGCTTGCTTATTGATGTGCAGCAGGAAAACTATGAAATAGATATAGTTATACAGTCTTAATAGTTATATCCTGTCATTTTCCTTCCCACTAACACCCTGGGTTTTAGACATAAAAGACTTCCTGTGAGCTAGGCTTCAAGGATTTATGGGCTTTTTTGATACAAAAAAAAAAAAAAAAAAAAAAAAAATGGCTTCATTGCAATGAGAGCTTCTTTGAGGGATCTTTGATATCAGGCTTGTTACCAGGTCTAGAGGCACTGGAGAGGAAAGTCAGGTTTTACTTGGTGTGTCTATGACTACTGGTAGAACCCCCACCATAACAGCTTGACCTATATGCTTGAGCCCACGGTGAATTCACAAGTTTGGCTTCTTGTCATAAAAAAAAAAGAGAGAGAGGCCAAGATGGGGAACTATTTTATTTGGCTGACCAAATTCTCAGGCCTTCCAACTCTCGGAATCTCTGAGTTCTCCTCTGTGACCATCACTAGGAGGTGCTTCATATTTGTTCAACAGAGGTCCTGCAGATGTTTACCCAGGACAGGACCCCTAACCCTCTTTGAGTCTGGGCAGTGTGGGATCTTTGAACGTCTTGGTCCTGTACTTGAGCTGGAGCCCACGGACTGCATCTGGTCTCCTGATGTTCTTACTGACACAAAGTTTTAGAAAATTCAGGTGTGTGCTAGTTTGCTACAGCCCCTCCTACTTATAACCTTTGCTTTTTTTATTTACTCTCTGGCAGTATCAAGTATTTGAGTTTGCCAACCCTGCTGTACATGCTCATTTGGCATCAGATAGGCAGTAAGTGTACAAACAACATTGGCTGGTGTTTCACTAACCTGCTCAGTACCAGCTTCCATTTAACAACCCGAAAGACAATGGGTCAGGTAAAGTGGCACATCTAAAGGAAGACTGCAGTTTCTCATGGTTATTTTCTCCTGTGAGTATTTTATGATATATAGTTATTGAAATGTCTCGGTTTATGTCTTCTTTCCTCCAGAAGATAAAAAGCAGCAACTCTATTTAATCTTCTTTCTATCCCCCACAATACCTTATGACTTACATGGATCGAATGGGTTGTTGGTGTCGTGAAGCCAAAGGTTCCCCACCACAAAGGTTCTATTTCAATTTTCACAGGTAAAAATCCATCACAAACGGAATTCTTAACTGTGGTCGCTCAGATATATTCCAAAATTCATAAGAAGGTGAATGATCCAGTGCCCGCCCTTTACCATTGCTTGAGAAAGAAGCCAAAGTGCATTTCTTACTGCAGCTGGATTGGTAATATCACCTTGAAATATCACCTTAATACCTTTAAATCACCTTTAAAATCCCTGCTTAAAAAATTTTTTTTCTGGGGCACCTGGGTGGCTCTGTCGGTTAAGCATCCGACTTCGACTCAGGTCATGATCTCATGGTTCGTGGGTTCAAGCCCCGCATTGGGCTCTGTGCTGACAGCTCAGAGCCTGGAGCCTGTTTCAGATTCTGTGTCTCCCTCTCTCTCTGCCCCCCCCCACTCGTGCTCTGTCTCCCCCTGTTTCAAAAATAAATAAACATTATAAAAAAATTTTTTAAATAAAAAAATAAAAATAAAATTTTTTTCTTTTTTGTTCCATAGAAACTTGCACCCGTTTGCCACCAGAGGAGGCTGATTACTTATATATTGCAAAGCCATTTATATAAAAAAATATGTAAAGGGAAAATGATATTCTCTGTTTTTGTTTTTTCTTGCATGAAAGAGGGAAAAGTGTAAAAAAAAAAGTAAAATGATTATACAAAGCATCATCACCTGCCTATACATAGACCAGTATGAGAATGGTTTAGTTATAATACAAGGCTCGTGGAGGCATATACATTTAAAAAAGAGAGAAGGAACATTTGAATATATTCCAACCTTTGCTCACAACAATCAAATTTTCATGAGTAAAGATGGGATGGCGGGGCACCTGGGTGGCTCAGTCGGTTAAGTGTCCAACTTCAGCTTAGGTCATGATCTCACGGTTTGTGAGTTCAAGCCCCATGTTGGGCTCTGTGCTGATGGCTCAGAGCCTGGAGCCTGCTTCGGATTCTGTGTCTCCTCCTCTCTCTGCCCCTCCCATGCTCATGCTCTGTCTCTCTGTGTCTCTCAATAATAAATAAACGTTAAAAAAATTAAAAAAAAAAAAAGATGGGATGGCATTCTTTTCTGGCTTCTCACAGAGATCCAGGTGAATAAGACAAATAAAAAATAGCAGTTACTCATCAGCAAGGCCTCAGGTAGTAACTTAGGTAGTTAAGCTCATGAACTCTGGAGTCAGGCTTTCCTGGTTCATTTATGCAGCCAGTACTTACTGTGTCATCTTGGGCAAAGTTCTTCATGTCTCTCACACTTCAGTTGCCTCACTAATAAACTGGGATAAAAATAGAAACTCTCTTTTTGGGCTATTGTCATAAAATAGGGACTTTTATAAGTGCTGAGCAAGTGTTAGGCACGTAGTAATTAAATGCTTTACACATGTTAGCTATTACTTCTGACTGCCAAAACCGTGCTTAAGAAAAATAAATGTGTGCCTTTCAGGATTCAAAGCATTTGACTCAGCCAGATTATTTCTTCATTTAATTATTGGACAAATGTTTATTGAGAAAGGCCCTGGTAGGATCTGAGAATGTATTAGTAAACAAAAGCAGTAGTCATTTCTCCTGCTCTGAAAATTACATAGTAATGGATAGTAAAACATTAAGCAACTAATTGGCCAATTACTCATATAATTACCATTGTGATTAATGTTTCAAAGAGAAAGTACAGGATATTATTAGAGTTAATACTGTCAGAAATGACTTAGTCTGGAGGCCTGAAACTGGGAACTCTAGAGGAAGAGCAGACTACCTGAAGGAAGTGATATTTAAGGTAAGATCTGAAGTATGAGCACAAATTAACCAGAAGTTGGAGGTAAGGTGGCAAGAATCAGTGTTCCAGGCAAAGGGTAAGTAACATGTGGAAAAAATCCTCAAATCTCAGTGGCTTAACACAAGAAAGGCTTATTTCTCATTTACTTCATAGACTATGCCAGTCAGAGGTGTAATGGGGAGTTGGTGCATGGGGCTCTTCTCCATACAGTTGAGAACTCTTGAATCTTCCCAGCCAGTGGCTGTTCCTTTTCTTGACACCCTGGTGATCTTCATTAGATCCTCTACATGCAGCCAACAAGCAAATTTCAATGTATACAGATCCCTGGAGATTTTTGTTAAAAATGCAGATTCTGGGACACCTGGGTGGCTCAGTCCGTAAAGCGTCCGACTTTGGCTCAAGACATGATCTCACGGTTCATGAGTTGAAGCCTTGTGTTGGGCTCTGTGCTGACAGCTCAGAGCCTGGAGTCTGCTTCAGATTCTGTGTGTGTCTCTCTCTCTAGCCTCTCCTCCCCCCGCTTGCGCTCTGTCTCTCAAAACTGAATAAACGTTAAAAAAAAGTTTTTTTAAAAAACACAGATTCCGATTGAAGTAGGTCTGGGGTCGGACCTGAGATTCTGCATCTGTCTCAAGCCCTCTGGTGATACTGATAACAGCTAGCTTCTAGCCTCCCCCTCTATGATTAACAAGGACAGAGAGAGTCTCTCAGAAGGTTGTAGGGGCCAGGCATGCATTTCTGCTCACATTTAGTTGTCTAAAACTTAGACACATGGCCTTCTAGGTGCAGAAGGCTGGAAAACATAATCTCACAATGTGCTGTGGAGGAAAGACACCCCCACCTCCTCACAGTTTGCTGAAAAACTAACCAATCTCTGCCATAGATGGGGAAGAACCCCACTTTCTGGCAGAAGATCACTGTTGTATAGAATTCTGGTGACAAGACAACATGGCACGTTTGAATAGCTTACACAGGTCTAGTGTGACCAGAACCTAGGACTGGAGAGGGCCAGTGTCAGGTAAGTCTAGATGGGTAGGTAGGCAAGGGTCATAGCATGCAAGACCTAGGAGGTGATGTTAAGGATTTTGGACAGTGGAAAGATCACATGATCCAATTTGTATTTTAAAAATTCACCCTGACTGCAGAGTGGAGAGTGGATGGCGAGGGGAATGAGGGAGGGTATGTGGAGAGAGCACCCAGAACCTTTACAGTTGTCCAGGTATGAAATGGCAGGGGACTCTAGACACTGCACTGCTCTGCTATGCTACCGAAGACAGAGGACATGCTGATTATTCTACCCCATATCTATGCATATTTTTGAGCTTATACTCTCAAATCATAAATTCCATATTTTTTAAAAGTAAAGTCTGCACCCAACGTGGGGCTCAAACTCATGACCCCCAAATGAAGAGTCACATGCTCTCCTGACTGAGCCAGCCAGGCACCCCTGTCCAATCCAAACTAGATTTTCACTGTGTTTGGAGTCTTTGGCTAATCAACATTTATTGAGTCTACTGTATACAAAATTCTACTGGATATTAAAGATAAATGAGACTTTATCCCACTTTCCTAGGACAGTGTTGTCTGATAGAATTTTCTGCAATGGAGGAAACGTTTTGTGTCTTCTCTGTTCAGGATGGTAGCCACTAACCACATGTGGCTATTAAGCATTAAAAAAATTTTTTTTTTTTAACGTTTATTTATTTTTGAGACAGAGAGAGACAGAGCATGAACAGGGGAGGGTCAGTGAGAGGGAGACACAGAATCTGAAACAGCCTCCAGGCTCTGAGCTGTCAGCACAGAGCCCGATGCGGGGCTCGAACTCACGGACCGTGAGATCATGACCTGAGCCAAAGTCGGCCACTTAACCGACTGAGCCACCCAGGAGCCCCGGCTATTAAGCATTTTAAATGTGGCTAGTGCAATTGCGAAACTGAATTTATATTTAATGTAAATGAAACTCATTTACTAGCTACATGTGTTTAGTAGCTACCATTTTGGATAACAGAGCTTCGGGAGTTGGAATAAAATGAAAGGATAACCAGCAATTCTTGGCAGGACATGATCAAAACCAAATAAGTCACATAGTGCAGTATAAACTGTTACATGCAATCAAGAAAGGGATATAGTTGGGGCGCCTGGGTGGCGCAGTCGGTTAAGCGTCCGACTTCAGCCAGGTCACGATCTCGCGGTCCGTGAGTTCGAGCCCCGCGTCAGGCTCTGGGCTGATGGCTCGGAGCCTGGAGCCTGTTTCAGATTCTGTGTCTCCCTCTCTCTCTGCCCCTCCCCCGTTCATGCTCTGTCTCTCTCTGTCCCAAAAATAAATAAAAAACGTTGAAAAAAAAAATTAAAAAAAAAAAAAAAAAAAAAGGGATATAGTTTAGGGCACAGTCTCAGTCCTAAAACTGATGAAATGACATACTGGCTTGTTGTTTAATCTTTCCAAGCTTCACTAAAATGTAGCTTGTCATACTGACCTCAGTGGATTATTTTAAGAATGAAACGAGATCACGTATGTAGTATAGACACACACACACACACACACACACACACACACACAATACGACTACATAGAATTCGGTGCAGTGAGTGCTTTCTCTCCTTGTTCTTCTCCTGATCCTGTTCTCCTGGGTGTGATCGCGGCTGGTGGAGCCTCAGATCATAAGCCCTATCATAGCCATGGTCTTCTGAGCAAAAGGGAAGCTGAGAATTGAGTTATACTGGCCACTCTTTTGGGGAAGAAGGACTTGTAATGTGGGAGTCTCCCCAAATATAGAAAGGTTATTTAAAAGGTGTCCAAATTTGGGGTGCCTGGATGGCTCAGTCAACTGAGCATCTGACTTGATTTTGGCTCAGGTCATGATCCCAGGGATCCCCGTGTGGGGCTCTGCACTGAGCATGGAGCCTCCTTGAGATTCCCTCTCTCGCTTTCTCTCTCTTCCTCTGCCTCTCTCTCCAGCTTGTGCACTTTCTCTCTCTCTAAAATAAAAGGTGTCCAAATCTGACAGATGTCCTCCACCAAGAATTATGTTTTGGTGACAGTGGAATATAGGATAATGTAGACCACAATTAAAGAGAAGTAACTCATGGATATTTGTACCGAGGTGATATTGTGGGGGCCAAACTATAAAATGAGTACTTCATTGGCTTTGGTCTACATTAGTTGAAGAGCTTATTTCTTCTGCTTACATGTAGGGTTAATGGAACAAATGATGTGTCAGAGCTGTGTGATTCTCATGTATTTATGAGTTTTCCCATTCCTCTCAGGATGAGAGGCAAGTCTCAGCTCTAGCCATGTGTTTTGAGTTATTTCTCTGAAAACAGGGATTCCTCAGTGCTTTGCTACTCCAGGTAGTGGTCTGAGAACCAACAGGATCATCAACTTGGAAGTTTGTTAGAAATGTGGGACTCTTAAGCCCTACCCCAGACCTACTGAATTAGGATCTACATTTTAAAAGATTACCCAGAGGGGAGAGAAATTACTCAGGGGATTTATATGCACACTTTATTCAATTTCCTCTTGTGACCGACAAGTGTTGCTACAGTCCCTGTCTTTAAGGAACTACACTAAGTGCCAAGAGAGCCAAAGCATGGTATGTGAATCATCCTTCAATTCCAGCTCCCTGCCATCTCCTGACATCACTTAGGAGAGCTCCAGACCAGCAAAAACAGAATTCTTAGGATCCTCTCTTTGTCATTAACTAGTTAACAAATATTTGTTGAACAACTAGTAAGTTCTTGGGAATACAGCCACAAGTAAGACAGGCAAGATCTCTGATCTCATGGAATTTATATTCTAGTGGTAGAAAAAAAAAAGACCTAATAGTGTAAGTGATATGCAGAAAACTGAGGTAAAGTGATACAGAAGATTGTGATTGGGTGGCTAATAAAGACCTTCCTGCTGGGGACACTTACACAGAAGATAAAAGAGCCGGCTTGGCAGAGTTCAGGGGAAGAGCATTCCAGAAAGAAGGTACAGCAAATACCCATATCCTGAATGGTATAAGATCAGAGACTAGGCAGGGCTGGATCACATAGAGTTTTATAAACCAAGATAAGTATTTGCTATTTAATAATAGAAAGCCATCAAGGGATTTGGGCAAGGGAATTATCTTTTAGATCATTCTGGCTATGTGAGTACATGGGAGCAAGAGTGGAGGCTGGGAGACTAGTGAGGAAGGCCATTCCAGTAATCCAAACACTGGATGATGATAGCTTGGATTGGGTGGAGGGGGTAGTGGATATGAAGAGGTCAGCTTCAGGATTTGTTTTGGACGCAAAGTCAATGGGAATTTTTATTGTGTGTTTGTGTCTGTGGTAAATTGTTTCCAAAGATAGCTGCAGCCACATCTTTCACCCTATATGCCTTTTTGCCACCTCTCTCTCAAGAAGTGGGGTTTATTTTCTCTGCTGTGAGCTGGCTCCAGGACTTTGTTTCACTGGTAGAATGCAAAAGAAATGACATTCTGGGATTCCAAGATCAGGTTTTAGGAGGACTTTAATTAATCAGCTATTAAAAAAAAAAAAAAAAAAAGAAGGAAGTCCTGCCATTTGCAACAACATGGATGCACCTTGAGGGCATTATGCTAAATAAAGTAAGTCAGGGAAAGACAAATACTGTATGATCTCACTTATATGTAGAGTCTAAAATACCCTCTAGTTACAGAAACAGGGCACCCTGTGGTGGGGGGCAATGGGTAAAGGTGGTTGAAGACTATAAACTTCCAGTCATAAGATGAATAAGTTCTGGAGATCTAATGTACAGCATGGTGACTATAAATAAGTCCAGGCTATGCTGTTGGAGGAGCTGTGCGAACAGAGCTTCCTTGGAGGATGAAATACCTCAAGAGTGTCCATGTAGAAAACTGAGGCATAAGGAAGAAAAAAGAAAATTGAGGTATCATAGCTGGGGGTGTGGGGGATGTCAGCCCTGGGACCCCTGATGTGAATGAAGCCATTTTGGAACTTCTAGCCCAGCCCATCCTGAGCTGAGGGCAGCTAATTTCAGGTAGAGGGGAGCCAAGCCATCCTTTTGGAGGCCCGCCCAAATTCCTAACCCATGGGATTATTCCTTTAAAGCACTCAATTCCAGGGGCGTCTGGGTGGCTCAGTTAGCCAAGTGTCTGACTTTGGCTCAGGTCATGATCTCACAGTTTGTGAGTTTGAGCCCTGTGTCTGGCTCTGTGCTGACAGCTTGGAACCTGGAGGCTGTTTTGGATTCTGTGTCTTCCTTGCTCTCTGCCCCTCCCCCCACCCCTGTTTCTCTCTTTCTCAAAAATCAATAAACATTAAAAAAAAATAATAAAACACTCAATTCTGGGTGGTGTGTTAAACAGCAAGAGATACCTGAAAGAGGCCAGGGTTTCTTGAGGGGAGATTATGTAGCTAATGACTTATCTATTTCTCTTTCTTTCCTTTCTTTTTCCTTCCTTCCTTTTTTTCTTTTCTTCCTTTCCTTTCTTTTTCTTTTTTTTTTTTAAACATTTACTTCTGAGAGAGAGCGAGCAAGTGAGCACGAGTGAGGGAGGGGCAGAGAGGGAGTCCAAGGATTTGAAGCAGGCTCTGTGCTGTGATTCCAGAGCCCAATGCAGGGCTCATACTCACGAACTGTGAGATTATGATCGGAGTTGAAGTCAAGACTCAGCCACTTAACCGACTGAGCCACCCTGGCGCCCCAATGATTTATCTATTTCATTGCTTCCCCCTTCCCTGGCAAAGAATCAACTTTTATCAGTTTTTGGGTTTCTGATTTAGAAGTTCCTACTGTCTTTTTCTTATACACTTCCAACATTCTTAGGCTGGTAAAATCAAATCAAAATGAATCCAAGTGTAGACACTAAGGGGGAAAAGAACTAGTATGCAATATGCAGCGTGAGCATATATAGGCATGGGGTAGATTAAAGTGCAGCCATACCTGCCTGTTTCCAGGCTGGTAAAGGCCTACAGGCTGAATGTGTGCATGTGAATGCCTGGTTTTCTTTTAGCATCAATTCAAGGCTTCTAGAATTTCAAGCAACACGAGGCTAGCTTTGAATCATACCAGCAAAGAACACCTTCATGCTACCACCACACTGGACACTAGCAGGATATGGAAGTCTGTGCTTTCTGCTTAGGGGACTATACGATCACATCTCATGATGCTCAGCAAGTAGTAAGCGGATAGGGGATCCGGTCGCCTTCACAAAGGCCCTGGGGCTGGCCTTTGCTGAAGTCTTACATTTACATTTTTCCTGTTGATGAGGACACATGGAGAACCCAACTTTTGCTACCTCCTGGGGTAGCTGTGGATGTACTGGCTTTGATTCTTCTCAAGCCACTCTGGCACTGGGGGTTCTACTGAGACCTGTGTTCCCACACTATTCACAGGTCACAGATCCCTCCCTGGTGGGATCAGAAAAACAATGGCTTAGGGGCGCCTGGGTGGCTCAGTCGGTTAAGCGTCCGACTTCAGCTCAGGTCATGATCTCGCGGTCCGTGAGTTCGAGCCCCGCATCGGGCTCTGTGCTGGCAACTCAGAGCCTGGAGCCTGTTTCAGATTCTGTGTCTCCCTCTCTCTGACCCTCCCCCGTTCATGCTCTGTCTCTCTCTGTCTCGAAAATAAATAAACATTAAAAAAAAAAATTAAAAAAAAAAAAAAAAAAAAAAGAAAAACAATGGCTTAGCCTGGGTGAGGATTCAGATGCCTATTTTGTTGTCAGCTCAGATGACAAGTTAATTATTTACTGCTGGCATAATGGCAAACACACTTTGTGCTCTAGATTCACAAACACATTCCCAATAGATCCATGTTCTTCATGGACCAAGGGCTTAAAAATATTAAGCCATATTCTCAGTTTTCTAATACATAAAGTAGCAAAAGTGGACAAAAAGTTATAGTGACCTCTATCATTCCCAAAGAAAGGGCTGCTGGAGCTATTATTGGCATAGGTAAGAATAGCCCATTTTATTTTATTCATTTTTTAAAACGTTTGTTTATTTTTGAGAGACAGAGCTCAAATCGGGAAGGGGCAGAGAGAGACGGAGACAGAAGATCTGAAGCAGGCTCTGCACTGACAGCAGAGCCTGACATGGGGCTCAAATCCACAAACTGCGAGATCATGACCTGAGCTGAAGTTGGACGTTTAACCGATTGGGCCACCCAGGCACTGCAAGAATAGCAATAGTTTTAATGGCAAAAGTACCACCCTGTCCCTAAATACAGTCAGTACTTATGGAAAATCCACAGCCAAGGCTGTGGATCATTTGAAGCTGTCTTTATGAAGGTTAAAAGTCTGGGCCAAATCACATCTTACATGTTTCCTGTGTGTGGTTCTTCCTCCATTTTTCTGTAGGTGAAATTAGATTCTAGGGGATCAAAAATAGAATACCCTAGGGAATGTGAGCATATTTTTATAAAGTGGGGGGTTGGCAATTTCTTAGTATTCCCATGTGATTGTCAGGGAATTGCGGGGGTGGTGGTGGGGTGGGTGGGAGCTAACTTCACAATAGCCTTGCTCTGGTTTCTTACCTATTTTCTCTGGGCAGGGTAAACCCAGGGTTGAAAGTGAACACAGGTTTTAATGTACAGCATGGTGACTACAGTTAGTAACACTGTATTGTGTATTTGAAAGTTGCTAACAGAGTAGATTTTAAAAGTTCTCGGGGCGCCTGTGTGGCTCAGTCGGTTAAGCGTCCGACTTCGGCTCAGGTCTCAATCTCGCGGTCCGTGAGTTCGAGCCCCGCGTCGGGCTCTGTGCTGACTGCTCAGAGCCTGGAGCCTGTTTCAGATTCTGTGTCTCCCTCTCTCTCTGACCCTCCCTCATTCATGCTCTGTCTCTGTCTCAAAAATAAATAAACGTTAAAAAAAAAAAAAAAGTTCTCAGGGGCGCCTGGGTGGCTCAGTTGGTTGAGTGTCCAACTTCGGCTCATGTCATGATCTCACGGTTTGTAAGTTTGAGCCCCGCGTAGGGCTCTGTGCTGACAGCTCAGAGCCTGGAGCCTGCTTCGGATTCTGTCTCCTTCTCTCTCTGTCCCTCCCCATTTGTGGTCTGTCTCTCAAAAATAAATAAATGTAATAAATAAAAAAAATTTTTAAGTCTCCTGATACACACAAAATTGCTAACTATATGAGGTGATGGATATTAGTCATTTTGCAGTACATACAAATATCAAATCATTATGTTGTACACCTGAAACTAATATGCTTTGTCAATTAGGTCAATTTTTATTTTTGTAAACAAAAAAGGTTTACCAGGAGGCCTACTGCAGGAGTTAAATAGAGAACGAGTAGATGGTGTTTTTAAACCATCTCCATGTATGATTAACAATTCTTGCTATTCTGGCCCTAATTGTGTATTCTATCCTTCTTTGACTCTCTATAGTCAAAAATAAAAATTTGACAGGCCTTGGAAGTGAGGGACTTTCACAGTTCTTACTCTTACTTTTCCCTCTGGTATGGCTCCTGAATCTGACATGGTTCAAAGGCAGCTCCAACTTTTCCCAGGAGTACAATATTCAACATCAGGACGTACCAGCTTGTAGGGAGGCCTCGGGTGCCCTGAGACCAAGGGGGACTTTGCAGAAGCTTTAGAGAAAGTGAACATCTGCACCAGTCTGGTAACACCTGTTGCTCTTGAGTTGCCAAGTAAACCTGTAGTCTAGGCTGGAAGCAAACCGGGTTCTAGCCAAGTTGCAGACGGCAGACATCCCCACCTTTTGGGTTTCACAAACAGTTGGACTTTGCTTGGCTAGCAAACGGGAAAAGTTTTCTTATAAAGCATTTGAGGTAAACTGGACAACTGGGTGCTCAATATGTTGGCTAAACCACAAATTCTTTATCTAAGCAAACATAATGTTTGATTTTTAGCTGCCTGACTCTAAGTGTATTCATACTAAAGACTGTCTTTCATTGACTGGTGTTAACTTTATGAGAGAACAAAATGACGGGAGTCATACCCACAGGCATCACTCCCATAGAGAAAGCAATGCTTTGTAGGACTTTTGTAAAATGATTAGGATTACTATCTTCTGTCAATCTAAAATAGAAGTCTTCAAGATGGGGGAGGTCTTCCATACTAATACTCATTGAAAAAGGTGTTTTTAATTTACAAAAGAAAAAATGGGTCTGTATTTGTAAACATTTATTCTCTTGAACTGAAAAAGGCTTGCATCAGCACACATTGTACAGCCTTGCAAATTACACAGAAAATGAAAAAAAGGTTCCTTGTTCATAAGTGCAATGAATCTTTGATGTCCAGTGATCCGCTGCAAACAATGAAAACATTTTAAACCACTTAAGAAGTTTCCAGCACTCATCAAATGCATTTCCTTAGGTGACAAAATATTCACGAGGGGAATGCAAGTAAGTGGCATTTAGTTATCAGAGGGACACTTAAAAAAAAAAAAGTGGAAGTATTTTCCTGCCTAAAATGATTCCTATTCCCCCTTGAATCTAAGTGGTTTGATTAAGAAGTGTTAAGAACATAATTTGCTTTACACTTAATGTTCATACTACCTAAATGAATAAGGAAAGGACCCTATGAGGGAGTTCTGTATTTTTTGGAAATTGTTTCTGTGTTTAAAGATACAGGGAAAGAGTAATGGTCTATTTGTGGGCTCTCCTTAGTCACCGTCCAGCCCCCCAAGAAGATAGTACAAGGTTTTGACTTGGTTATTCCATTCCTGCATTCTTTTTCCCCCAAATTCTCTGTTGGGTCACATTGTGCTGGCTGCAAAAAAGAAATACAGGTTGCAACTGGTTGTAATCATTTTGAAGAATAATTTGCTGTACAATAGAGCTCTGGATCTGATACAAGAATTCAGAAATATAAAACAAAATAACTATAAAAGTTAGGAGGCATTTGAACAGCATTTCCTCGGAAAAAGCTGCTAACTCTGGATCATTCCGATGTGGATTCCTACAGTCATTTGGAGTGAAATGTGTAATTTCCCCCCTTTGCTGGATCACTGGCCTGTCTTCAAAAGCTATAACGCCATGACCACACGTCCTAGGAGTCTCTATCATGTTAACAGAAGCTCCAAAAACCAAGCCAATTAAAGATGGGTGAGGACAGGGGAATCATAAAGGCCAAGGGTCCAAGGTGGCTGTTACTGAGAACTCGCCCTTTCCAGAATGTGGAAGTCATAGTGCTTCTTGCTCGTTCTCAGCTTAAACTTGTTAACTGAGTTAATTTGTTTCTTCAATGCATTCTGTGCAGCTGAAATGGAGGGGAATGTGGCTAAGACGGTGTAAGTGGAGGCCAAGTCACTGGGTTTAGAGCGTTCAGGATTGACAGTGTTGTCCCCGCTGCCACAGCAGAGGGGGTGACGACGCAGCTGGGGCTGGGATTGAGGGTCTCGGAGCCACCGGATCTTGGCACCAATTTTAAAGAGTTCCCCAAAAAGCTTCTCGGCTTCCATGCGAGTTATTCCATCAGGGAGTTCAGTAATTTCCAAGACCTTCCCAACAACTAGAATGGAAAAGGTATAGAATTAATAATCCCTGTTACCAAAATGGTGGGCAGAAAGTACCGAAGACCCAAATATGACATAAGAAATGAACGGGATTTTGTAAAACCATTCAAACCCACAAAACTATAATTATGGCCATTTAAAAAATCATCCCTACTTACCCCTTAGGCAAGGGGTGCAGAGCTAATGGTACTAAACTACCCATCTTGGTCTTCACTGAAAGCTATGCATAGAAAACACACCATTGTATAGTGGCTTCTCTAAGTTAGGTGTGTTATCTTGAGCGGTCTCCTGAACTTCATGGCCCCACTGTAAAGTAAAGATAACAGCCCTTGTCATAATGACCCAAGGCTGTTGAGTACACATTGAAAGCACTCTGCCACAGAAAGGCAGTTTTTGTTCATCAGACTATCTCTGCATGGGTGTAAGGACTACTTCCTTTTTCCAAAAACACACAGGCAAAGAATATCATTCTATCTGTTCCTTTCACACATAACTTTTCCCTTTGGTCCCTTCATCCCTACTAAATCCACCTATAGCTGCACTGTGAAATGAGACAATTACAAGAATATAGTTAAGAGCCCTACATTACAGATGACATAATTTCCTGTAATGTGCAGGACTTTAGGAGAGGAAAACCCATTTTTGTCTAAAGACTGTTGAACTGGTTGACAGTTTGTAGAACCACATCTAATTGCCTCTCAGGGACACACCTGGCTCTCCTGCACCAAGGTCAGTGGATGCAGCTTTTTTAGCTTGTTTCCTTCCTCGATTTCCATGCCTGTTGCCAGACTGACCCTGAAAACCCACAAACAGATGAGAAATAAGGTTAATAGTGCTGAAAAATAGGTCTGTAATGTTTAAACACTTAACCCTTAAACATACCCAGTCTGGGCTCTGTACTTCAGCAGAAAAAAATCCAATCCAAAGACCGGGTGGCAATGGCACTTCTGTTCCTCACTATAACCAGTCATTTGCTGTCTTTCATAAGCAAGGCCCCAGCTTGTGGCCCCAGCCCCCCCGCCCCTCCCACTTTGGGATAGCACTGATCGCTTAGCCAAACAGCAAACCACCTTCTTCCTTGTCTGCTCTCTGTGTGGCCAGACTCAATGGGACAACATCGATAAGTCAGCTGGCTGTGGTACAGAGGACTTCTTGTGAACTGCCAGCAGGTGGGCCCAGGACCCCCACACTCTGTGCAAAGGAGCTATGACGTCCTGCCAACAAAGCCTAGGCCGCCAGACAGCTTTCATACCTGTTGGGTTGGAATGTGTCCGTGCAGAACAGCAGGAGGGTTGTACTGCAGAGGCTGGCCAAGTAATGGGTATCTGGCATCTCCTGAAAGTCAATTAAAAAAACTTTTACATTGTTTTCTGCTCAGTTCTAAAAGTACTTCCCTAAGTTTTCTAAATTGTCCAAAATAGTTAACATGAGTAGGGAAAACACATTTGGTAGATTAAAAAAGTGTAGGTACTGACATTTTAAAAAAGAATTTAAGTTTCCATCTTCCCTTTCAAGACGAAGGGTAAACTTCTGAAAGGAGTAAGGACTAATAACAGTGGTTATGAAGAAAGTAGGAGGTAGGAACTGGGAAGACGGGGAATAGGAAGGAGGGAAGCTTCATTTACCTTAACCTATTTATACCTTAACATTCCAGAAGAACCGTAATACCCATTTCCACCCATGTGAGATGCTAAAATCCATGTTTTCTATGATGATTAAAAATTAATATGACTTACATTTGAAGAGAAGGAAAAACATTAAGTTTATCTTCCCAAAGTCACTATTTTTTTTTTTTTTTAAAGATTTTTAATTTTTTAAGTAATCTCTGCACTCATCGTGGGGCTGGAACCCACAACTCCGACATCAAGAGTCACATGCTCTACTGACTGAGCCAGCCAGGCACCCCTCCCCAAATCACTATTAATTACTATAAATATATGCATATATACATTTATATATTCTCATTGCAAACTTTTCTCTACACCCATTGTAATCTCATGACCCTGAGTTCAAGAGTTGCATGCTCTTTTTTTTTTTTTTTTTTTTTTTTTTTTAAATTTTTTTTAATGTTTATTTATTTTTGAGACAGAGAGACAGAGCATGAACAGGGGAGGGTCAGATAGAGAGGGAGACACAGAATCCGAAGCAGGCTCCAGGCTCTGAGCTGTCAGCGCAGAGCCCGACGCGGGGCCTGAACTCACGGACCGTGAGATCATGACCTGAGCCGAAGTCGGACGCTTAACCGACTGAGCCACCCAGGCGCCCCATGAGTTGCATGCTCTTTTGACTGAGCCAGCCAGGCACCCATTACAAACATTTTTACGGTGTTAACCAAAGGGTGTATTTACATTTTAGGTCTTGGGTCTGCTCTTAAACACTCTTTAAAGGGCTTAATAAATGCTGACTGCAAAGACATTCTCCTGGAGAATAATGTTTTCATTTGTTAATATCCTCATTTTATTTTACCCGTAAGTTCCCCAATTCAGCACATTCTGGGTTTGGAGGGGGATTATGCACTGGTGCCAGGAAAGCATTTCAGGGAATCATACATCCCTTCTCCTGAAAGCCTGATAACAGAGAAAAGCACATTGTGGACTTCTCCCTACTCCACAGAGCTCTAATCTGACGAACAGTGTGAAGGTGCGAGGGCAGCTCCCTGCAGGACACACCCATGACAGACTTGCTCCTTCCCAAGCACCATGTGAAGGGCAGATATGGCATGGAGGCTTAGCACTGAGATCAGAGATACAATGCAAAGCACGAAGATGTATAAAGAACAGCTGCAAGAAAGTCAGAGTTAAGTTTAGGCCGGTGGAGCAGTATTCTTTTCCACTATGGAGATGAGCTGTAGACAGCAATAATCAAAGACTCCTCCATACAGGCCATGCTGTATGTTCCTCCTAGAACAGGCATCCCAGTATCACACTATTGCCACACACTATTTCTTTTTTTTTTTTTAATTTTTTTTTTATAACGTTTATTTATTTTTGAGACAGAGAGAGACAGAGCACGAACGGGGGAAGGGCAGAGAGAGAGGGAGACACAGAATCGGAAGCAGGCTCCAGGCTCTGAGCCATCAGCCCAGAGCCCGATGCGGGGCTCAAACCCATGGACTGCGAGATCGTGACCTGAGCCGAAGTCGGACGCTTAACCGACTGAGCCACCCAGGCGCCCCGACCACACACTATTTCAATGAACTTAAAAAATTTTTTTCAAATGTTTATTTATTTTTGAGAGAAAGAGAGAGAGAGAGAAACAGAGTGTGTGTGGGGGAGGGGCAGAGAGAGAGGGAGACACAGAATTGGAAGCAGGCTCCAGGCTCTGAGCTGTCAGCACAGAACCGATGTGGGGCTTTAACTCAGGATCCATGAGATAACGACCTGAGCCAAAGTCAGACGATTAACCAACTGAGCCACCCAGTCGCCCTTTCAATTCACTTTTTATGTTTTATTTTTCTAGATTATTAAAGTACGTGGCTTTGTAGAAAACCTGGAAACAATTACAAAAGAGAAAATAAAAACCATTCTAGTAATTCCATCACTTCTAACATTTTGGTGTGTATCTTTTCAGTCTTTGTTCTGTGTGTTTTATAAATATTTAAAACAAGTTAGATATAATTTATATAAAATAAAATGCACATCTTTAGTGTTTGATGAATTCCAACAATTGTAAAGTTCATGTAATCAAAACCCAAAAAGACAATGAACATTTCCATCCCCTGAAAAGTGCCCTCAAGCTCCTTACCAGTCAAGTCCATATCCCATCCACATGACTATGTGGTTTCTAACATCATACCTTAGTTAGCCTATAACTGGATTTCATTTAATTAGAATAATATAGTATGTCTTTGTGTCTGGCTTGTTTTTTGCTTAACATAATGACTCTGAAATTAATCCATGTTGTTGCAGATCAGTCTGCCTTGTTCATTCATGTTGTTCAATAGTATTCCATTGTAAGGATCCATTACAATCTGTATATCTAGTCTCTTGTTGGTGGACATTTGGGTTATGTCCAGTTTGGGTGATTATAATAAAATAAAGTTGTTATATAATTTGCTGTACAAGTCTACATATTTATATTTTCATTTCTCTTGGGTAAATACCTAGGAGTGGAATTGCTGCATTGCAAGGTAAGTGATTAATTTTGTAAGAAACTCAAATCTTTTTTCCAAAATGGTTTTATCATTTTACTCCTCCACACCAATGTGCAAGAATTCTAGCTGATCTGTAACTTCACCTACATCCAGTGGTGTTAATCTTTTTGATTATAGCCATTCTAGTGGGGTCAAAGTGATATTTCATTCAGATTTTAATATTCCTTTCCCTAATAATTAATGGATGATGTTGAGCACCTTTTCAAAGGCTTACTAGACATCTCTCCAGTAACCCCCTCCCTTGCTTGCACTCTCCTGCAAAATAAATAGATGGAAGTACAGTTGATATACAATGTTACATTAGTTTCAGGTGTACAACACAGTGACCGGACAAGTTAGATGTTATGCTATGCTCACCACAAGTGTACCTACCATCTGTCACCATAGAATGCCATTATAATACCATTGAATATATTCCCTATATTATACTCCCCATGCCTATGACTTACTCATTCCATAACTTGAAGTGTGTATCTACCACCACTCCTCTTCATGTAACATGTTTTTTAAAATCATTCACTGTACTGTATTTCTTCTTTCAATGATTCTTTAAAACATATTTTTTGGATAACTACTTAGTATTCCCTATATAGATATACTCTAATCCTTACTGATAAGACATTTAGGTTGTTTTGCATTTTTTCTGCTATACACCAAACTCTTCTGTGGATAAATCATTGTGTGCATTATGCTTAGGATAAATTCCAAAAATATTATTCTATAATCATCCATTTGTGGTCTGTTCCTCCAATTAGACCGAGGGTCGGTGAGGAAGAGGACTTTACCTTATTCGTTTTTGTATGTCAGGGTCACAGTAAGGCCTCAAAAACTGTTGAATACATTTTTGAATAAACTCTTGATATATGCTACTGTAATATAGGTATTAGAAATAAAGAACAAGTTTATAGCATTGCATATTACTACTACAGAGAAATGGAGTCTAAGGATAATAAGTTAAGGTCACTTTAACTATATCACATAAAGAATTACTGAATGGAAGGAATTACTAACTAGTGATGAAACATTAAGGTTAGGAGAATATATAGTAATAAATATGCCTGGGTGGAGGTCAAAATGCAGTCCTGTGGAGAACTGAAAGCAGTACCAAAGGAAATCACAAAGTGATTGAGAAGGGATGTCTTATTTTTAATTTAAAAAAAAAAATAATTCCAGTATAGTTAACATACAGTGTTACATCAGTGTCAGGTGTATAATACAGTGATTCGACAATTCCATACATCATCCAGGGGAAGGGATGTCCTACAACTCTGAGGCTGTGACTAGTTTCAAGCACTTACCTTGCCCTGGAACAAAAGGTCTAGAAAACTGAGGTATGATGGAAAGGGGTGGTCCAGAAGGACGGACAGTTTTCAGGGTGGTCAGCTGCGCTGGTGCTGGCGACTGAGCTGGTGAAACAATGGGACTACTGAGTTGAGGGCTGTGCTGTAATCACATCAAAAAAACTGGTCAGCATTTTAGTCACAATTTGGCAAATTAGCTTTTGAACAAAATTTTTAATTTTTTTCTGATTACAAATATATACTTGTTTTTGTTAAGAGTTAAAACACGAAAATTTATAGTTTTCAACTCCCAAAGGTAAGTACCAGTAACAGATTGTTTCTATGCCCAAATGTATGCATCCATATGTCTATGTTTTATAAAAATGGAAGTAGACTACACATCCTATTTTTTAATCTTGCTTTTGTACCTGGACAATCATATTGGAGATACTTTTCCATGAGAAAAAATACACATTTATCTCATTCTTTTTTTTTTTTTTTAATTTTTAAAAAATATTTATTTATTTTTGACAGAGACAGAGAGACAGCATGAGAGGCAGAGGGGCAGACAGAGGAGGAGACACAAGAATCTGAAGCAGGCTCCAGGCTCTGAGCTGTCAGCACAGAGCCCGATATGGGGCTTGAACTCACGGAGTGCAAGATCATGACCTGAGCTGAAGTCAGCAGCTTAACCAACGGAGCCACCCAGGTGCCCCTATCTCATTCTTGTTTTGTTTTCATGTTAACTGTTTAGCATTTCCTTTTTAAACAATTCATCCCTAAAGAACAGTTACCAAAAATAATACAAAGAATTCTTGGATTTCCCATATTCTTATGTTTTTATATAAATCTCTCTCTGCATGTTTTTTAAATCTTTATCTCTTTCTCTGTATATACTGTTATTTTTTCCCAAACTATTTGAGAATGAGTTGTTCACGATACTTCATCCCAAAATAACTAATTTAGTGTCTTTTCCCTAAAAACAAGGATATTTTCTTACATAAATAGCCACAGTAGAATCATCAAATCTATATAAAAGTGATCCTATTCTGTAATATATGTAGTAGAGTGTTTAAGAACACTTGAAATAAAGAGGTTTCTAACAATTGAAATAAAGAAGTTTCTAAGAAAAGCCCTTGGAAAAAAAAAGAATTATCAAAATCAGGCAATTAATAAGACAGTAAGATTATATAATCTATAGAGTTTATTCAAATTTCACCAATTGTCCTACTAACATAGTTTACAGAAAAAAAAAAAAGAAAGAAAAAAGAAAACATTTCCGCTTCTAGTCCAGAATCAAATGTTGCATTTAGTTGTCACGTCTCTTTCATCTTTTTAAATCTGGAGCAGAGCCTCAGTCTTTTTTCTCTTTCATGACTTTGACATTTTTGAAGATCAGTTTCTGAAGGTCATTTTGAAGATCAGTTATTTTGTAAAATGTCCCTCAATTTGGCTTTGCCTGCTACTTCCTCATCCCCAAATTCACAAGATACATTTGGGGAAGGAGTACTAGGAAAGTGATGCTGTGCCCTTCTCAATGCATCATGTAAGAGGGAACCTGAGGTCCATGTGTTGACACAGTACTGGTGATGCTTACTTCCATCACTTGTAAGGTGGTGTCTGCCAGGTTTCTTCAATGTAAAATTACTATTTTTTCCTTTCTAGTTATAGTATTAGGGGGAAAGCATATTATCTGTAAACAGAATTTTACTACTTCCTCTCCCAATTTGAATGCCTTTTATATCTTTTTCTTGCCTAACAGCTCCAGGTAGAACTCCCAGTACAATGTTGGCTCATATCTACCTTTTAAAATCTACTGAGATTGAATTTTGGCCTTGGATATGGTCTATCCAAGAATATGTCCCATGTGCACAAGAAGAATGTATACAGTGTTCACAAGTGACCAGATGTGTAGGTAGAATGCTCTTTGTATGTGTTAGATCTAATTGATTTTTTGTGTTTAAGTTCTCTATTTTCTTACTTAACTCTTGCCTGGTTGTTGTATCCATTATTGAGAGTGGAGTGTTAAAGTTTCCAACTATTACTTGATGGTCTGTTATCAGGTAAGTAATTATTAGGTTTATACAATCAGGTTTGTAATTATTATATCTCCTTACTGTATTGAACTTTTGTATCTAGAAAATTTTTTGGATCTAAAGTCTTATTTTATCTAATATTAACATAACTACCCCTACCTACTCTCTTTTGCATGCTATTTTCATGGACTGTATTTTTGCATCTTGTCACTTTCAATTCATTTGTGTCTTTGGACCTAAAGGGAGTCTCTTAGACCAAGTGGTTTTTTTTTTTTTTAAATTTTTTTTTCAACGTTTTTTATTTATTTTTGGGACAGAGAGAGACAGAGCATGAACGGGGGAGGGGCAGAGAGAGAGGGAGACACTGAATCGGAAACAGGCTCCAGGCTCCGAGCCATCAGCCCAGAGCCCGACGCGGGGCTCGAACTCACGGACCGCGAGATCGTGACCTGGCTGAAGTCGGACACTTAACCGACTGCGCCACCCAGGCGCCCCAAGATCAAGTGTTTTTATCCATTCTGCCAATCTGTCTTTATAGTTAAAATAACTGATAAAGAGGGCCTTGCCAATGTCATTTTGCCATTTTCTATATGCCTTATAGCTTCCTTCTTACCCCTCATTTCCCGCATACTCCATTTAAAAAAAAAAACTTTTTTTTAGTGTTTTATTTTGTTTTCAAGAGAGACAGAGGGAGACAGAGAATCGGGAGCAGGCTCCACTGAGCGTGTCTGCACAGAGCCTGACATGGGGCTCGAACCCACGAACCGTGAGATCATGACCTGAGCCAAAGTTGGACGCTTAACCAACTGAGCCACCCAGGCGCCCCCCTGCATACTCTTTTTTTTTGTAGTTAAATGTTTAAATTTCTTTCTCATTTCCTTTTGTATATATTCCCTAGCATTTTCCTTTGTGTTTACCTTAGGCATTACACCTAACATCCTAAAGTTATAACACTCTACTTTGAATTTGTATTAGCTTAACTTCAATTATACACAAAAACTCTGCTTCTTTATATCTCTGTCCCCACCTCTTTTGGTTGCTTATGACATAAAAGTAGATCTTTATATATTGTGTGCCCCAAAACATAAAGTAGTAATTCCTTTTTTTTTTCAATGTTTATTTATCTTTGGGGGAGAGAGAGAGAGAGAGAGAGAGAGAGAGCACGCGTGCACAAGAGAGAGAGAGTGTGCACATGCATGCAAGCAGGAGAGGAGCAGAGAGAGGGAGATGTAGAATCTGAAGCAGGCTCCTGGCTCTAAACTGTCAGTACAGAGCCTGACACGGGGCTCAAACTCACAGACTGCAAGATCATGACCTGAGTCAAAGTCGGATGCTTAACTGACTGAGCCACCCAGGTGCCCCACTAGTAATTCTTTTAAGTGCATGAGACTCTTAAATTATATAGAAAACAAAATTTGGAGTTACAAATCAAAGCTAGAACACTACCTTTTAGATACTGTTTATAAAAAAATACTTAAGTGCATTCATCTCTCAAATCACGTAGAAAGTAAAAAGTAGAGTTATGGACCACTGGCACAATACTACTAGCTTTTATAATTGCTCATGTATTTAACTTGAGAACTTTATTTCTTTATATAGCTTTGTCTTGCTGTCCAATGTTCTTTCTACTTTACCCTGCAGGACTCTTTTGAGAATTTCTTGCAGGGCCCATCTCTGTTTTTTGTTTATCTGGGAATTTTAATTTCTACCTTTTATTTTGTTTTTAAAATTTATTTATTTATTTTGAGAGAGAGCTGAGAGAGCAAGATTGAGTGGGGGAGGGGCAGAGAGACAGAGGGAGAGAATCCCAAGCAGGCTATGAGCTGTCAGCATAGAGCCCATCGTGGGGCTCAGTGTCACTAACTGTGAGATCATGACCTGAGCCAAAGTCAAGTCAGCTGCTTAACTAACTGAGCCACCCAGGAGCCCTCTACCTCACTTTTGAAAGGCAGTTTTTACCAGATACTGGATTCGTTAACATTGTTTTTTTTCTTTTAGCACTTTGAATATATTGGCCAGCAAATTGAATATATTGAATATTTGAATATATTTGAATATATTAGCCTCCAGTTTCTGATGAGAACTCTGCTGATAATCTTTTTGAGGATTCCTTGTATGTGACGAGTTGTGTCTTTCCTGCTTTTAATACTCTTTGTCCTCTGAAAGACTGATTATATTGTGTCTCAGAGTGGGTATTTTGGAGTTCTTACCTAGAGTTCATCACAATGCTTGATGTTTATATTCATGTCTTTAATGAAATGTGGTAAGTTTTCAACCATTATTTCTTCAAATATTCTCTTTTCCCTCCATGACAACCACAATATGTTTGTTGGTCAACTTGATGGTGTATCACAGGTCCCTTAGGCTTTGTTCACTTTTCTTCATTCTGGTTTGTCTGTTCCTCAGACTTGACAATTTCCACTGTCCTTTCTTCAAGTTCTTGGATTCTTTCTTCTGCCGCCTCACATCTGCCACTGAATTCCTCCAGGGAACTTTCATTTCAGTTATTATATTTTCAGCTCTAGAATTTCTGGCGTTTTCTAGGTTTTCTATCTCTTTATTGATATTTACATTTTGTTTATTGTTTTCTTGTCTTTCTCCACATCTTCCTGCAGTTCTTTGAGCAGCCTGAAGACAGTTGTTTTAAGGCTTTTGTCTGGGAAATCTGCCATCAGGTCTTTTTTTTTTTTTTAATTTTTATTTATTTTTTTATTAGGTTTATTTATTTTTGACAGAGACAGAGTGTGAACATGAGCTGGGGAGGGGCAGAGAGAGAGGTACACACAGAATCCAAGCAGGCTCCAGGGTCCAAGCTGTCAGCACAGAGCCTGACATGGGGCTTGAACTCACGAACCATGGGATCATGACCTGGGCTGAAGTTGGATGCTTAACTGACTGAGTCACCCAGGTGCCCCTTAAATTTCAAAAAAAATTTTTTTTTAAAAATTATCTGTCATCAGGTCTTTTTCAAAGACAATTTATGTTGATTTTCTTCCTCTGAATGGGCAATACTGACCTGTTTCTCTGCATGCCTTGTGACTCTTTGTTGAAAACTGGACGTTTGAATCTGATAGTGTGGTAACTGTAAATCAGATTCAACCCCCTTCCCAGGGTTTATTGCGTTTTGTTGTTTTTCTGGTTTTTGTTTATTGACTGTTGCAGGCTGTCTTTGTGTCAAAGATCAGTCTGAGGTATAACCTTAAGGACTTCTCAGTGTTTGGCCTGTGCCTTTTCCTGGGCATGTACCCCATATATTCAGTTGCCTTTGAATGTCTTAGTCCTTACTGTTTGGCTCCCAAAAACGATTCAAAGAGAAAAATGAAAGGAGGAAAGACAGGGTACCAGCACTTTAAGTCCCCTAGAAGTGTCGGGGGAGAGATTTGCAGCAATGTGGGAAGGTACAACAATGGTTATTGCCTGTTTCTCTGCACCTCTGTGATCAGAAGCAGAAACCCATGATCAGAATATAAATGCCTTGTATTTGGAGGACAGGGTCCTTTTTTGCCCACCCTGGCTCCTGTCAGCTGCTCTAGTAAAAAACATGCACAGTTGCCTCCTAGGGGTTGGGGGTAAGGATGGGTAGTTGCTACTGTGCTAAAAGCTGAAACTGACTGAAATTAAGTTCAATTTATCACCCAAGCTTTCCCCTGGCAGTTGCAAGCCTTCAATAGATTCTAAAGCAACAAAACTGTTACATCAGATTCTGCCAGTATAATTATTTCTAGGTGGAGAGATGGACTCCTGATGCTTCTTACTCTGCCACTTTCCTAGAATCCTCTCTGCTGTAGTGATGATTCTTACTTCCTGGTTTCCAGGTGGTGATCTTCTAATTCCATCATATTTACTAGTTCATATTTCACTGTAAAAAAAGAGCTTCATTTTTCCTCCCATTTATTCATTTAAATCAGTATAACTCATGGATTTGTTCAACATTAAAATTTTTTAAAATTTGAGTATAGTTGGCAGTTTCAGGTGTACAACCCAGTGATGCAACTTGTCTATACGTCATGCTATTCTCACCATAAGTATAGCTACCATCTGTCAGCATATGATGCTATTACAGTATCACTGACTATATTCCTTATGCTGTGACCTTGATCCCTGTGAATTGTTCATTGCATAGGTGGAAACCTGTATCCCCCACTCTCTTTCATCTATTTTGTCCATTTCCCCATTTCCCTTCCCTCTGGCAACCAGCAGTTTGTTCTTTGTATTTATAGGTCTGATTCTGCTTTTATCATTTTTTTTGTTTTTGTTTTTTAGATTTTACATATGAATGAAATCATATGGTATTTATCTTTCTCAGTCTGACTTATTTCACCTAGCATAATACCCTCTAGGTCCATCCATGTTGTTGCAAATGGTAAGAGCTCATCCTTTTTTATGGTTGAGTAATATTTCATTATTTATACATACCACATTCTCCTTATCTTTCTTTCATCTATCAGTGTACACTTAGGTTGCTTCCATATCTTGGCTATTGTAAATAATGCTGCAATAAACATAGGGCCACTTAATTTTTTTTGAATTAGTGTTTTAATTTTCCTTGGATAAATATCCAGTACAATTACTGGATCACATGGTATTTCTATTTTTAATATTTTGAGGAAAGTCCATACTGTTTTCCACAGTGGCTGCACCAGTGTGCATTGTACCTATAGTGCACATGGGTTCTTTTTTCTCCACATTCTCACCAATACTTGCTATTTCTTGTCATTTGGTTTTAGCCATTCTGACAGGTGTAAAGGGATATCCCATTGTGGTTTTAATTTCCTTGATGAGTGATGTTGAGCATCTTTTCATTTGTTTGTTGGCTATCTGTATGTCTTCTTTGGAAAAATGCTATTTGAAGTCTTCTACCCAATTTTTAATTGGATTATTTTTGTCACTAAACTGCACTCCAAAAAGAGTTCTATGAATTTGTAGTACCACTGAGAATGAACAAGAGAGTTTGTAACTGGAAATCTCTGCCCATACTGAAAATTATGAGTCTTCCTAAATTTTCCTAATTACATAAATAAAAAATATTTTTGTATTCTCCTCTGATTAATGGTCATTGGGCATTTACAGTTTGTGAGTTAGCCTATAAATGACCTTTGCCCTTTTTATTCTCCCATGATTTAATCATATGCCTTGAAATATTTCAGTTTATCTTTAAAATTTTTTTTAATGTTTATTTTGAGAGAGAGAGAGAGCATGAGAGAGCATGCACATGGGAAGTGGCAGAGAGAGAGGGAGAGAGAATTCTGTAGAGTCTGAGAGAGAGGGTGTGTGCACATGGGAGAGGGGCAGAGAGAAAGAGAGAAAATCTTCCCTGTCAGCACAGAGCCTGACCAGGGACTCCATCTCACAAACATTAAGATCATGACCTGAGCAGAAATCAAGAGCCAGATGATTAACTGACTGAGCCACCCAGGTGTCCCTAATCTACCCATTTTAAATTCCCCCATAAAGCTTTTCATAATGTTCTTGACATTTGCTGATGATTTTCTTTATGATCCATTATTTCAGTGAGATTTCAAAATGGTGATTTTTAAATTCTACTATTGCTTTTACATTTATTAACTGAATTTCTTCTACAATAAAGAGTGTTCCGGGGTGCCTGGGTGGCTCAGTTGGTTGAGTGTCCGACTTCAGCTCAGGTAATGATCTCACAGTTTGTGGGTTTGAGCCCCGTATCGGGCTCTGTGCTGACAGCTTAGAGCCTGGAGCTTGCTTCAGATTTTGTGTGTGTGTCTCTCTCTGCCCCTCCCCTGCTCACACTGTCTGTCTGTCTCTCTCTCTCTCTCTCAAAAATAAACATTAAAAAAATTAAAAAAAAAATTAGAGCGTTCTGCATCTACCTTCTGATTACACTAACAGTTCAATGGAAAAGGTAGGAAAAGGACTTAACTTTCTTTACCAAATTTTATATCCAGTATATCTTCTGATTTTTAAAATTAAAACATTTTAAATATGCAAAAGTTGAAAAATAGTATTTCCATATTGAAAGCAACAGTGTGGCTACACAGAATGTTCAAACTTCTTTACCCATTTGAGAAGATGTCAAATTCAAAGCAAAGCCTTGTAAGGTCAATCTTATGTGACTAAATTGTTTAAAGATTTTTATTTTCTTTATGTTTTGTTAATGTTTACTTATTTTTGAAAGAACACAAATGGGGAAGGGGCACAGAAAGAGGAGGGCAGAGGATCCAAAGCAGGCTCTGTGCTGACAGTAGAGAGCCTAATGGGGGGCTCAAACTCATGTACTATGAGATCATGAGCTGAGCTGAAGTCTGACGCTCAACTGATTGAGCCACCCAGGCACCCCAAATGCTTTTTTTTTTTTTTAGTTTATTTGAGAGTGTGTGCATGCACGTAGGTGAGCAGCGAATGGGCAGAAAGAGAGAATCCAAGCCGTGCAGAGTCTGACGCAAGGCTCGAACCCACAAACGTTGAGACCAGGACCTGAGTTGAAACCAAGAGTCAGACACTTAAATGACTGAGTCACCCAGGTGCCCCAAATGTTGAAAGTTTTAAAATTATAATAAAAGAAGTACCTTACCTGAACAATATTGTCTACATTGCTAAATTCCACACACTTCTGTCCTCTCTGGTGATCACAGTAATATTTGTTTTGTTTCCACTGTGGGGGTGAGTGGGCCCGAGATTGTGGATTGCTTGGTACATTGAGCTGCATCATCACCATTCCTCCACCAGGGGGCGGAGGTGGCACAGCTGGAAATCAGAGTTGGGACACTGCAATCAGTAGACTGTACCAACTAGCTGGTAGCTTTAAACACTAAGAAAATGCCAATAATTTTACATTTCTGAGCAAAACTTTATTATCATATATACAAGTCATATTTAAGCCCTGGAACTTCATGCCACAAGTGTTGTGTGTTTAAAAAGGCATTAAAATGGGATTCTGTAGGCCTAAACATCTCAGTTATTCTAAAAATAACAGGTCCATACTTAGGAAAGTCCAATTACCTACTACAGAACCTAGTAGAGTATAGCATAAATGAGATATCTATAAAAGTGACTGATTGCTAAAATGGATTAATTTTAAAACTGGCATTACTTTAAATACACAGAAAAGAAAAAGTTTGCCATGTGGGAATCAGAAAGCCCAATTTTTGTACTCTGAAATGCTTGACTCTGGGGAAGTTACTTAACTCTTTTATTGTATGTTCTTATCTGAAAAAGGCAGCTAGGAAGACCTCCTTGGCTAACTTTAAAAAGCCGTGATGATCACATGTATGTATAAACAGTTAATTATACAGTAGAGATAAGCAGATTACTGTATGTCTCTTTGTTTGACTTATTTCTCTCGTGTACTAGTCTGCAGCACAGCTAGTATTAGGCATGCACCTAAGGTATGCACCTGAGGCATGCACTCAGTGTAAGGTAAGGCAGGATTCTTATGCCCCCAGGGCCACAACTTGCACTGCAGTAACCAAAATGGTAGTTTCCAGTTTCCCAGAAAGAGAACCAACCTGACTGGCTAAGCAAACTAGAGAGGGCTGACTGCTTAGGGACACCTACAAGTTCTCCTCAACCACAGCAGCCCATCTTGGATGCACACTATTATTTATTTGATAACCATTTATGGTTTTCTCTCTTTCTCAGAGATTACATATGTTAAGAAATCATTATAATAAAAGATGGTGTCATGACAAAGGATAGTTTAAGACACTATAGAAGCAGAAAAAAGCAACAAACCGTGTTGTGAGTACTAGACAAGACTTTGTAGAAGATGTGATTTTTGAGTCAAACTTTAAGGACAAGCAGGATTCTCGCAAACAGACAGTAGAGGGGCATTCCAAGCAAAGGGAGGAACTGATAAAAAAATATCTTTGCCATGAAATAGTATGGTGCATTCTGGAAGCATAGTTTTGTATGACCTGAACATGTAAGTATAAATAGGAGGCTTACTTGGTAGGGAGTTTAGATGGAGAATCCATCCATGCACATTTCTGATTCAGAGGAATGACATAAAGGGACTTTTTGTTTCAGGAAAATATTTCTTTTTTTAAAAAAAAAATTTTTTTTAACGTTTATTTATTTTTGAGACAGAGAGAGACAGAGCATGAACGGGAGAGGGTCAGAGAGAGGGAGACACAGAATCTGAAACAGGCTCCAGGCTCTGAGCTGTCAGCACAGAGCCCGACGTGGGGCTCGAACTCACGGACCGTGAGATCATGACCTGAGCTGAAGTTGGCCGCTTAATCGACTGAGCCACCCAGGCGCCCCGCAGGAAAATATTTCTTGAACAGTGTGTGTACGTGTGAGTGTGCATGTGTGTTGCTATGTGTTGAGGAGGAGTTAAGTTGGGTGTGGGGGAAACATGAAATCAGCAACACACTGAAGAGATTGTTGCAAATAAGATGTGAAAAGAACTGAACGAGAATGGCAGCAGTGGGGAAGGAAAGAAGGACGGAAAGACAGTAGGAGATTTGAGGAAATGGTAACAGCATGAATGTGAAAAGAGGGAACAGAAGAGAGTTGATTACGACTTTGAAAACTAATCTGGTCCCTAGAGAGAAGGTGAGATAAAGAATGCAGGAAGAGGGAGAACTAGTAAATCTAAAGTGCCTTTGATACAACAGGGCAGGGATGTCCAGTAGGCAGTTGGCTATATGGCCTCTTCTCAGCCAAAATAAGATGTGGGAGTTGCTGGCAAAAAAGCAGTTGTTGAACCCTAGGAGATGGGTGAATCACCTAGGAAGAGTATCAAGAGTAAGGAGACAATTCCAGAGAACACCAATATTTATGAGGCAGGGAAGGAAGGAGAATCTGAAGAAGACAAACAGGCCAGCAATGTTGTAGTAGTAACACTAGAAAAGGAAGAAGCGGATGGAAACCATTAACTCCGAGTTTGCATGGCATCCTAATATTTTGGGTACATCACAGCACAGAAGTTGGAAATCCTGTTCTAGAAATGCCTCAGGAACTTAATTTAATTATTTCTCAGATGGACAAATCATTACCTTTTCTTTCAATTATATTCATACCTGCACACTGGTGGCTTTGAAGCTGCTGGGAATTGCATGGTGAAGTAGTTCGAGGAAACTGTACTTGTTCTGATCCTGGATGTTGCAAGTAACCTACTGATGAACTACGGGGGAAAAATTGAACAAACACAAAAACACAGCACAGTGAGATGGAGATGGTTGTAAAGATTCTTTGAATGAAACAATCCTATACATTTATTTAAGTTTTTTTTTTTTTCCCTCAAATTGGTTAGGGGTAAAAGTGTAATCTACTTCTATTCTCTATGAATCATAAACAAGTACTTTTTGGATAAAAAAATCTCTTTATGTTTATGACAATAATACTGATTTTTTTTAAAACCACTCCAAATTTCAATGCTCTTATTCTTTTACAACTTATTCTAAATATGATTTTTTTGTTCAAATAATTATTTAAAAAAGAAGAAAAATAGCTTTTACAAAATGAAAAAGTAATTTATTTGGGTCTCCCTAAGCTGTATTTTAGAAAAGAGAATATGCAGTTTGACAATTATGAGACTCAGAAAAAAATGTTTTATTGCTCAAAATATGTACTAAGAATAAAGGAAATAGTAAAGTATAATTCTGACATATTCTAACATAAATACTGATTAAAAATAGAGGCTGTTGATATAAAACTATTCAGTTATTGCTGCAATTCTCAAGTTAATTTTTGAGACTCAAGCTAATATGGGATTTGTCACAAAATGTCTTTAAAGTTTTCTGTTTGGCAAATTCTTTCAGGAAAATAATTTCAAATCGTAAAGTGATACTATTAATTCTTTCTGAGAATTCTCAAGTAATCAGAATCATTTTTTTTTTAAAGTAATCTCTACACCCAATGTGGGGCTCAAATTCATGACTCGATATCAAGAGTTGTATGCTCTGAGTTTGCACACTGACTGAGCCAGTTAGGTGCCCCCCACGTAAGCAGAATCTTAATTTATATATAAAACCCTATTAGTTACCAGGCTTTTTTAATCACTCAATAAACTTTCCTTAGAGAGTATAATTTCTTAATCTAGCTTTAACAACTTTTTGCATTAAAAATATGTTAGATCCAACTACTGAATTAAAAAGACTATAGGGAGACGTGTTAAACACCATGATGACACAATCAGTAAAATCCAGACTATGGGACATTCAGAAAGACAAATGTGTAAAAACATAAGCAATATTTGTAGGGTAGTTAGAATTATAATTACCAACTAGATATTTGATACAATTAAGAAGTTAACTATTAAAAATAAAAAAAAAATTTTTTTAACTTTACTTATTTGAGAGAGAGAGAGAGAGAGAGAGAGAAAGAGTGAGTGAGTGAGCAAGCAGGGGAGGGGCAGAGAAAGAGGGAGAATCTCAAGCAGTCTCCATGTGGGGCATGAACTCATGAACCATGAGATCATGACCTGAGCCGAAATCAAGAGTCAGACACTTAACTGACTGAGCTGCTCAAGCACCTCCTTAACTATTAAGATTTTTAATGTGAATCTGTATTGTAGTTCTGTGGGTTTAAAAAAAAATCTTTTAGGGATTCCTATACTGAAATAATCATGAATGAAATGGTGTGATACCTGAATTTACTTCAAAATCATAAGGGAAAAAGAGGAAGTAGAGCTTTAGATGAAAACAGGTGAGTACTATAGAAGTTATGGGTACATGGGGTTCAGTGCACTTTAGTTTATATTTATATGCATTTAAATTTTCTGTAAGAAAAAATTAAAAATGATTCTCTAATTCTCCAATTACTAAAAATTCATAAAAGTTTTTTTTTTTTTTTTTTTTTTTTTTTTTTTTTTTTAGTGGCAGTAACTCATTGTGGTTCACAAAAAGGGGAAAAGAAAGGGATATAAAGAGAGGATTTCACAAAAGGTGATTCTGGACCATATAACAAAATGTAAAAACAGTACTTCCTGAAACTGATGTTAACTATAATTGGGATGCATTATATGAGTATTAGCTAAGCTGTGGAAGTAACACAGCTTAAGACATGGTTTCTAAACATGCTGCTACTGGGAGAATAGAAAGTTTCACCAAAAGGTGGAAAGATTTTTTATATTCTGTTCTAATTGGGATAAATATTCTCTTGGGTTGTGCAGTATCCTTCACCCTGATCTTGTTCACTAAGCACCTTCTAATGGCTTACCCAAGTTCTGAGGCACATGAATGACAAGAAGCCACCCAGAACAGGGATGAGAATATTCAAGTCACGGAGATGAGCAATACATCCCATACTACCAAACCACAGACTGCCATTCTGTGGGCACTATAGTGCCACTATAGTGGGTCCTTAGGTAAATGAATTATAAAAGTGAGTTCCAAGACTAATCTCCCCCAAAAGACATGAAGATACTTTAAGGGACAAAGACTGGGCAATGAGTAGCTTTCTTAAATTTCTTAAATGCTCTATTTTCAATTACCATCTAATTTGTCTTCTACAAAGGCAGAACTAGAACACGTTAAAAAAAAAAAAAAAAGAAAAAAAGGGGAGTCAGCTTTTTAAACACCATTCTCACATTAAAAATACAAACAGGGGCGCCTGGGTGGCTTAGTTGGTTAAGCATCCAACTTCCGCTAAGGTCATGATCTCATGGTTCATTAGTTCAAGCCCCGAGTCAGGCTCTGTGCTGACAGCTCAGAGCCTGGAGCCTGCTTCGGATTCTGTGTCTCCCTCTCTCTCTGCCCCTCCCCCGCTCACACTTTATCTCTCTCTGTCTCAAAAATAAATAAACATTAAAAAAACACAAACAAATAATGGGGCGCCTGGGTGGCTCAGTCGGTTACGTGTCCGACTCTGGCTCAGGGCATGACCTCGCGGCTCCTGAGCTCGAGCCCCAGATCAGGCTTTGTGCTCACAGCTCAGAGCCTGGAGGCTGCTTCAGATTCTGTCTCTCTCTCTCTCTCTCTCAAAAATAAATAAACATTAAAAAAAATTAAAAAAAAAAAAAAAAAGGAAGGGATGCCACCTTCTCTTCATCCTCTTGAAAAAAAAAATACAAACAAATATTTATGGGGCTCTGGGGTGGCTCAGTCTGGTTAAGCGTTCGACTTTGGCTCAGGTCATGATTTTAACCATTTGTGGGTTTGAGCCCCGCGCTGGGCTCTGTGCTGACGGGTCAGAGCCTGGAGCTTGCTTCAGATTCTATGTCTCCCTCTTTCTCTGCCCCTTCCCCACTCGTGCTCGTGCTTTCTCTCTCTCTCAAAAATAAAAAAAAAATTAAAAAAATATAAATATTGATACATAATCAAAAAGGAAAAGTCATTTTGTAGCAACTTCAAAAAATTTCTCCTTTGGAAGACAAAGTAAAACATGAGGTCTAGTCCTTACAGAACTTCATACTCTACCAATGAATAGGAAAATAAAGCATCAATCCCATGAATCCATCTGGTCCCAAACTTCCTGAAAACCATGAATGTAAATTAAAACATAATATCAACTTTCAAAGGTACTAGAATTCACTGCAATGAAAACTGGCCTTACCACTTATAGCAACTGCTTTGCTGTACTTTTAAGGAGCTGCCCCTTCCCACTCTATGGTACAGTCAAGTCAAACCGCTGCAAAACTGGCTCTACAGGATCAGTGGAGACTGATAAATGACACAAGGATCCAAAAAGTTTCTTTTTTGTGGGTTTTCTATAATGTTCATCTTATTCCTACCATGTTCTATGGTTATTCCACTGAGGTAAGACCTCTATGGAAAGAGGTAAAAATTCCTCTTTCTTCTAGTCATTTGTTTTTGCATTCTTACTATAGTTTGGAGTCAAAGCTATGATGGAAAAAATGATAAACACATCATATATATTTTAAAACCCAAAACCTACTGTAGTCTACCAAAGTGTGAAGAATTTTTAAGAATGTCATAAAACCCTTTATAAATGGGTGAAAATGGCCCTTTAAGGGGTTACCCCTGATGCTTTTGATTAGATCATGGTAATCTATTTGATACATTGTGAGTGGAAACTAATACTTGTTATTAAGATATACTCACTACATATTCGTGAAAATTCAAGTGATGTTACATTACTATCTTAAAAAACTTTTTTTTTTAAATGTTTATTTTTGAAGGAGGAGAGACAGAGCATGAGCACGAGAAGAGCAGACACAGAGGGAGACACAGAATCCGAAGCCGGCTTCAGGCTCCGAGCTGTCAGTACAGAGCCCAATGCAGGGCTCCAACTCACAAACTGTGAGATCATGACCTAAGCCGAAGTCAGACGCTTAACCTACTGACCACCCAACCCAGGAGCCCCTTTATCTTTTTATTTTTTTTATTTGAGAGAGAGAGAGAGAGAGAGAGCGAGAGAGAGCGAGCATGTGCATGAGTGGGGGAGGTGCAGAGGGAGAAAGGGAGAGAGAGAGAATCTTAAGCAGGCTCCATGCTCAGTGTACAGCCTGCCTGAGGCACTCAATCCCACGACCCTGGGATCATGACCTGAGACAAAATCAAGAGTCAGACAGGCACTCAACTGACTGAGCCACCCAGGCGCCTCACACTGCTATCTATTTAATGACTTTTAACATTTAATACTTGATACAGTGAAAAGAACCATGGATTTGGGTGTCAGAAGGCAGGATGAGTTTGAGTTCAAATTCCATTTACTTGTAGTATGTCTTTGAACTTCAGCTCTCTCATTAATAAATGTGTGATTAATACTTACCTTATCAAACTATGATGAAAGACTTGGCCAAATAATTCAAAATACAGTGAAATGTAAAAAATGTACATTTTTACTAATGATCAAAGAACCAAATTAAAATATGTCTCTTCTTATGAAACACGAAAACAACAAAAACAAGTTAGTACCTACAAGGATTGTAAATCAAAGGAAGATTTTGTCAAAATGTACTAAGGTTCTTAAGAAAAGATGTATCTTTTGACCTATTAATTCCTCTCTAAGGACTCTATGCCAAGAAAGAAATTCAAAATGCTCACTAAATGGTTCTATACACCAAAACAAATGAATACGACCTAAACGTTCTTTTCAAAATATAGGAAAAGAAAAAGAAAAAAGAGACTGAGAGGAAAACATGAACATGACAACAATGGACAGCTTAGGGTTGTGGGAATACAGCTGATTCTTGACAATTTATATTATTTGGTATTTTCCAAAAAGGCATGAATATGAGTACATTTTGCAAGTATAAAAAATAAACACTAAAAATATCCTATGAAAACTGCCTGAAAAGTTTGACTTTTAAATGTTGTTTTTGGGATTTAATTTCAATGAATGATCTGAATCTCCTTCAGAACTCCTCAGCAGATGTCAGAGCACAGCCATCTGGAGGTAGTTATACTGATCCTGTGCAACACAAACCTTCAATTCATTTGAGGGTCAGCTACTCAGCTGAACTTGTTGTCTCTAGAAGAAACTATTAGCTTTCTGCCTTACAACCTTTCTGCAAGTCAAGGTGATTTCTAGCTTACATACTTTTGTGATGATACTACCTATTTAGGACAATATAAATAAAACTCTCAACTAATTAGAATCTGACCAAACTATATGCTCAATTAATAAAAATAAATGTAAAATAAAAATACTTACTGTATAATATTTTAGGTTTTTCCTTAAATACAAATGGCCAATTTTCCTTAGCTTTCTGGTTAAATGTTCATATTTATACAAATACTCGTTTATAGCTCACCTATTCCCAAATGTAAAATATTTCTAAAAGCTCAACAGACTAAGAAATAAAGAAAATACTTAAAACACAAAACAAAGATGGGATAATGCCACCTGAGATAAAATTGTGGCTTTCACTGAGCACTGAATCTAGCTTTGTGCTTCCTGGTAGCTAAGACAAAATGGGATCCCAGAGGACCAGTTGTATGGTCTATCAGGCTGATAAAAGAAGGAAGCATTTAAGCCTCTGGAAGGTCCTGGATTACACACATAACTATATTCTATGATGAATTTAAAGCATGTAGTTAATTATAGAAGAATCCAGTCTTGATATGAGATACAGTTCATATTTTACTTGGAAACTGAGAGCCTTGGGTGAAAAACTGGCCTTAAGAGAGGATTATTTCCCATTAGATAAACAGGTAAGCTGCAAATGTGCCTGCAGTTAAGGGCTAACATTTTCCTCAAATATGAACTTTGAATTTTCCAAGTACTGGTAGGAGAGCCAAAATCCACTATCATATTTCAGATAAAAGATGCCTCTGGCTTGAGCACTGTAAGGGCAGCTATTATCAAACACAATCAACCATAAATATATCTCTGGTGTTCTTGGGAGAATGACTGGTTTTGAGAAGGACGATATTTTGGCTGACCCACTAGGATGAACTAGCTATCATTAAGCAGCTGTGTTACTGGACCTGTTGGATACATCACTTTAGAAGCTCAGTGAAGTGGCAGGAAACATCTGCCAAACAATAATTTTAGCTTTATTATATTGATTGTAAGCTGCTCTTTCTGGTAGTAATTTAGCTACTTATTAAGTCTGCTCCTAGACTGACACCATAATGTTGCCATTGACACCGAGGATGATGCTGATACACCTATGGGATAACTAAAGAACATGCATTCTGTTCCCCAAATAGCTTCATAAAATCTTTAAGTATAATTTCAAAAGATGGGATGCTAGAATAGTATAATTTCTTATTTTTAAAAAAAGATTCTATTTTTAAGTAATATCTTACATCCAATGTGGGGCTCAAACTTACAATCCCGAAACCAAGAGTAGCATGCTTGACTTCCTTTCTTCTAATTGATTTAAAAATCAATTATATAAAACAATATATATATAATGTAATGTTTGGCCCATAGCATATATAAATGTAATATATTTGCCAAAAATAGCACAAAGGAAATAGGTGGGAGCAAAGCTGGTACTAATGGTAAGGTACTAATTATAACAGGTACTTTTTTCTATATGATGCTACAATTAAGCTACTATAAGTAAGAAGCACATTTGGATTCATTAAGATGTATATGGTAAATCCTATAAAACTGACTAAAAATACTCAAAAAAAGTAAAAAACATTGAAGAAATTAAAATGCCACGTAGGAAATATTCACTTAATGTAACAGAAAGCAGAAAGAGCAGGGGCGCCTGTGTGGCTCAGTCGGTTGAGCATCCGACTTCTGCTCAGGTCATGATCTCGCAGTTTGTGGGTTCGAGCCCTGCGTCGGGCTCTGTGCTGACAGCTCAGAGCCTGGAGCTTGCTTTGGATTCTGGGCCTCCCTCTCTCTCTGCCCCTTCCCCACTCATACTCTGTCTCTATCTGTCTCTCAAAAATGAATAAACGTTTAAAAAAAATTAAAAAAAAGAAAAAGAAAGCAGAAAGAGCAGAAATAAAGAAAAAAATAGAAAAACACATAAGAAAGAAAAAAAAAAGCACAAAATGGTAGACATAAGCCAACTATATCAGTAACATTAAATGTGAACAGATTACACAATTCAATCAAAAGACAGAGTGTCAGAAGACTAAAAAGCTGATTCAAATATACACTGTCTATAGGAGACATACAGGAATAAAAGGATGGGAAAAGATACATCATGCAAACAGTGACCATGAGAAAGCTAAAGTGACTTTGCATTAATAAAAAATATTTTGAGAGATAAAGCATTTCATAATGAAAAAGTGCAAGTCAGGAAAATATAAGTTATAAACATATCAGCCCCTAATAAAGAAGCACAAAATACATGAAACAAACACTGATAGAAATGAAGGGAGAAATACAATCCATAGTAACAGGTAAAGACTGTAACATCCACTTTCAATAATGGATAAAATGGTAACAAAGAAGATTAACAAGAAAATAGAAGACTTTGACCACACTATAAACCAATCAGCCCTAAAAGACATCTATAGAACCCTCCATTCAATAGTAATAGAAAGGTGCCTGGGTGGCTCAGTCAGTTAAGCATCTGACTTTGGCTTAGGTCATGATGCTGTGGTTTGCAGGTTCGAGCCCCTTGTTGGGCTCTGTGCTGACAGCTCAGAACCTGGAGCCTGCTTCAGATTCTGTGTCTCCCTCTCTTTCTGCCCCTCCCCCACTCACGCTCTGTCTCTCAAAAATAAGTAAACATTAAAATTTTAAATAACAATAGAATACACAATAATTTTAAAGTGCATATGGAACATTCTGTAGGACAAACCATATGCTAGGATATGAAACAACTCAGTAAATTTAAAAGGATAGAAATAATACAAGTATGTTCTCTAATCATAATGGACTGAGATTAGAAATCAATAGGAAAACATTTGGGACATATACAAATTAAGTGAAAATTAAACAACACAATCCTAAATTATCAATGGGTCAAAGAAGAAATCAAAAGGGTAACCATAAGACACATGACAATGAAGACACAACTTAGTAAAAGAGGCAACTAAAGCAGTGCCTGAGGGAAACTCAGAGCTATAAATGCCTATTTCAAGAAAGAAGAATGTTCTCAAATCAGAAACCTTCATTTCCATCTTAAGACACAGGGGTGGGAAAGGAAGAGCAAACCAAACCTAAAGCAAATGGAAGAAAGTAAGTAATAAAGATTGCAATGTAAATAAATAAAATACAGAATAGAAAAACAGGAAAAAAAATCAAACCCTAAATATGGTTCACTAAAAAGACCTAAAAAAACTGACAAACTTTTTGTTAGATTGACCAAGAAAATAAGAGAGAGAAAACTTAAATTATTAGGATCAGAAATAAATAGGGGAGATTACTACTGAATGTACAAGAATCAAAAGGGTAATAAAGGAACACTATGAAAAACTGTATACCAACAGATTAGATCAACTTCCCAGAAAGAGATAACTACCAAAATGGATTCAAGGAGATATAACCCAAATAGACCTAAAACAAAAGAAAGGCAGCTATGCTCACCACTATACCACCAACTCTGCACTAGACCTAAAACAAATGAAGAGACCAAAGTAGTAATCAAAAAAACCTCACACACAAAAACTTCAGCACAGAAGCCTCCATCAATGAGTTCTCTCAAACATATAAAGAATTAACAACAACTCTTCATAAAATCTTCCAAAAAAATAGAAGAGACTACTTCCCAACTCACTCTATGAAGCTAATATTACCCCAATACTAAAATCAGACAAAGGTATCAAAAACAAGAGACCAGTATTTCTTGTGAATATAGATGCCAAAGTCCTTAATATACTAGCAGAGTGAACCCAGCAACCCATGAAAATAATTATACACCAAGACTCAGTAAAATCCATTAATGTAATATATCCTATCAACAGAATAAAAACCAAGAATCACATGATCATCTCAATAGGTGCAGAAAACATATGACAAAATCTAATACTCTTACATAATAAAAATATTCAACAGACTAGGAACAGAAAAGAATTTTCTCAACTTGATATAGAGTATTTATGAAAAACCCACAGCTAACATCATACTTAAGGTGGAAGACTGGGTGCTCTCCTGCTAAAACCATGAACAAGGATGTCTGCTCTCACCATATGTTGTACTGAGGTTCTAGCCAGAGAAATCAGGTAAGAAAATAAAACAAAAGGTATCCAGATTGAAAAAGAAGCAAAACTATATCATCACAGATGGCATGATCTTGTATATGGAAAATCCTACAAAATTCACTAAAGAAGTATAATAACTAGTAAAATGAGTTCAACAATGCTATAGGATACAACATAAATACAAAATACAAATATATGCAAAATACAACATATACAAAAATAAACTGTATTTCTATACATTTCCAATGAATATCTAAATAAAATTAAAACAATTCTATTTACAGTATCATTAAAAAAGATGAAATACTTAGGTATAAATTTAATAAAAGAAATATAGCATTAACTCTGAAAACTACAGAAAGTGTTGAAAGAAATAAAATATCTAAGTAATTGGAAAACATCCCATGTTCATGGAATGGAAGACAACATACTTAAGATGCCAATACTCCAAATTAATCTACAGATTTAACACAATTCACATCAGAATCCTAATTGACTTCTTTGTGAACGCTGACAAACTGTAAATTCATATAAAATTGCAAAAGACCCAGAGAAGCCAAAACAATCCTGATAAAAGATCAAAGTTGGAGGACTCACATATCTCAATTTCAAACTTCCATCAAAACAGTATGACACTGGCACAGGACAGACATATAGATTAATAGACTAGTATTGAGAAATATGCTCAGACACCTACAATCACTTGATTATTTATTTAGTGCACACATGAGTGGGGGGAGGGAGCAGAGAGATTCCCAAGCAGGCTCTATGCTTAGCACAGAGCCCGATCTCATAACCTGAGCTGAAATCAAGAGTCAGCTCAAGTGGATGAGCCATCCAGAAGCACCAATGATCATCTGATTTTTGATAAGGGTGTCAAAACCATTCAATGGGAGAATAGTCTTTTCAACAAATGGTACTGGGACAACTTACTCACCATGTGCAAAAAGACTGTAATAAAAAAATTAACTAAAAATGGATCAATGATTTAAACGTTAGAGCTAAAGCTATAAAATTTTTAGAAGAAAATCCAGACATGAATCTTTGAGATCTTGGAGTTGGTAATGAATTATTTGATATGACACCAAAAGCATGAACAACAAAATAAAATAGATAAACTGAACTTCATCAAAATAAACTTTTGTATTTGAAAGGGCTGTAAAAATAAAATAAATACACACCTCACAAAATGGGAGAAAATACTTCCAAGTCATAGATATATTAAGGGACCTTGTATCAGAATACAGGAAGAACTCTTACAATTCAATAATAAAAAGACACATAACACAATTATATTGGGCAAAGGATCTTAATAGACATTTTCCAAGGAAGATATACAAATGGCTAATAAGCACATGAAAAGATATTCAATATCATTAGTCATCAGGGATATCAAAATCCCAAATCACAATGAGACATTACTAGAATGGCTATAATAAACAAGTCAAATAATTAACAAGTGTTGGCAAGGATGCAGGGAAATTAAATCACCCAGACAATGCTTATGGGAATGTAAAATGGTGTGGCTGCTTTAGAAAAGTCTGACAGTTCTTCAAATGATTAAACAAAGTCACCATATGATCCAGTGATTCCATTCCTAGGTATACACCTAGGAGAAACGAAACATATGCTCACATAAAACTTATTAACTAGGGGCATGTGGCCAACTCAGTTGGTAGAACATGCAACTCTTGATCTTGGGGTTGTGAGTTCGAGCCCCTGGATGGGTGTAGAGATTACTTAAATAAATAAACTTAACAAGATGTACCAACTAATGCTTACAGCAGTACTGTGTGGAACCAACCAAATGTCCATCAGTTGACAAATGGATAACACAATGTGGTAGGTCTATACAATGGAACAGGAGTCTTATTATTCAGCTGTAAAAGTAGTGAACTACTGATACAATGCTAACATGGATGAGCCTTAAAAACATTACGCTGAGTGAAAGCAGCTAATCACAAAAGACTACCTATGATGCCATTCATATGAAATATCTATAACAGGGAAATCTATAGAGATAGAAAGTAAATTAGCGGCTGGGAGATGATGGTGGTGATGGAGTCAGAAGGTGACAGCTAAAGAGTATGGTTTCTTTCCTTGTTATTTTCATCAGTCTATTCACATTAAAACATTTAATTTTGGTAAAATACATGTGACTTACAATTCACCATTTTAATCATTTTTTAGTGTATAGTTCAGTGCCATTAAGTACATTCACATTATTGTACAATCATTACCACTGTCCATCTCCAGAACTCTTTTCATCTTGCAAAATCCAAACTGTATTCCATAAATACCAGCTCCCCACTCTTTCTTTCCCCAGCCCCTGGCAACCACCATTCTACTGTTTCTATGAATATGACTACTCTAGGCACCTCATATAAGTGGAATCATACAACACTTGTCCCTTTGTAACTGGCTTATTTCATACAGCATAAGGTCTTTAAGATTCATCCATGATGTAGCATGTCATAATTTCCCTCCTTTTAAGGGTGATATCCTATACAACCCACATTTTGTTTATCCATTGATTTGTTGATAAAAATTGCTTTTTTTCCACCTTAGGGTTTTTTTCTGAGGAGATGAAAATGTTCTAAAATTGATTGTGGTGAGTAGCAGAGTAGCGCAGCGGAAGCGTGCTGGGCCCATAAAATTGATTGTGGTGACAGTTGCATATTTGTGAATATACTAAAAAGTACACTTTGAGTAGGTGAATTGTATAGTAGGTGAATTTTATCTCAATAATACTGTTGCAAATAAGATAAAGGAAATGGCAGAATGAACAAAAATGGTGTATATATAAAAGGTATTCACAAAGAAGTTATATCACATGAAGTTGCCCACAAGAAGGTTGATGACTTAAAATAACCCTGGAAATTCTAAACAAAAATGTTATTGTCATCATCTTATCTTTATGATTTTGCAAACATCATGATTTATTTCATATAACTACTTTTTTGATGGGAGACAAAGACTAAGTGTATTCTTCTCAAGCAGTAATTAGCTCATTTGAAAAGCAAGCCCCACATATGGTAACAGCTTTTAGGGGCTACTAAAGATACTATCTTTGAAAATTTATGAACAGTTGGCAAGGTGTGCTAGGAAGTCATCTGGTTTTCTGCCTTTTTAAACTATCTGATGTCTTATTGCCAATGTAGTTAAGAAAACTGCCTGAACTTATCACTTAGTATGCATGGCTGTGTTCCCCAAAGATGCTGTAATTAGTCAACATAATCCATTTGGGGACTGTGATAGCCTGAGTATCAAACATTTAATGTTTCTGAATTAAAAAAACTGAAGTGGTTAACACAGAACACTTTGAAACCCTTTGGTCCCAATGTCTGACTTAACATGTGTGCCAAACTAAGCAAATTTCATTATAAATGTAAACCAAACTTAATTAGCCCAGCATAAATTTAGGAAAGTGATATTTTATTCAAAAGTTGGGGTGCCTGGGCGGCTCAGCTGGTTAAGTGTCCGACTTCGGCTCAGGTCATGATCTCATGGCTTGTGAGGTTGAGTCCTGCATCAGGCTCTGTGCTGACAGCTCAGAACCTGAAGCCTACTTCGGATTTTGTGTCTCCCTCTCTCTCCCTCCCCTGCCCATGCTCTCTCTCTCAACAATAAACATTTAAAAATTAAAAAAAAAAAAAAAAAACTATTCAAAGGTTATTCAATATTTCTGTGGACTTAAAAAAAAACTTTCAAAACTGAGGTATACTTCACAATGTTACATTAGTTTCAGATATATACCTTCTCTATATGTTATGCTATGTTCACCATAAGTGTAGCTACCTGTGAGCATATGATGTTAAAATACCACTGACTATGCTCTCTATGCTCCACATACTCTTCTGGATCTTTTTTGTTAGATTTTCCTATTAACAGCACTGTTGTAAACTTGTTTTGCAGCAATTTTAATTTTGGGAGTGGATTAAATATGTGGTAGACTTTTAGAGATATAGTTACAGAATAAAAAAGTACACCATTTTTGTGTTCTGCTAAATGTCATCAGACTGATTTATAGAAAAGTGGGCTTTTCATATGCCTAGCAACCAGCAAAGTCTGTCTCTTTGCAGAATACTTTAACTGTCTTATCTTCCATTTTTGTTAAAGTTGCTATAATTCTCATTTCTTAGATTGCTGGTGAGTAAACATATTCTCATGTGGTAATTTACTATTAGTTTCTGTGAAATGAGTAAACTATTTATCTCCATGAATTGTTTGTTGAGTCTCACTGTTCTTACTCTAGTATAGAAGTGGTAAAAGCATCTTATATAATAAGCTTTTATCAGACATACTTGTAACATTTCCCCACATCTTGCTGCTTTCCTTCTGAAATCTGTCTTAATGTAACTGTACTGGATCTTTACATTAAAAAACTTTCCAATATTCATCTATGTTTTGATAATGTACTTCTTACCTTAAATCCTAAGTCAGTAGAAAAAAAGAAAAAGCTATGTGAAAAGAATTTCCATAAACCCATTTCCGCACCTATCCCTCTACCAAAAATCTAACTTATGTACTTTGCTTTTCCTCTATTTACCATATGTGAATCCTCTGCACTCTTACCTAAGGCTAACGTACTTCCCTTTGAACGCTGGCTCTCCCCCTCCTTGGGGACCTTACAACTCCCCCTCTTCATCCTGCAGAGGCATATCTTTCTACTGTCTTTCCCTTCAATATACAAACACTTCTTTTTCCAACCAAGAAAAGACATTCTCTCTTGACCTCCTTTCCCCTCCCATGTACTATCTCAATTCAATGTTCCCTTTTATGAAAGCAACTCTCCTCAAAAGTAGTCTCGATTTCCTCTCCTCTCATTCATTTGGCTTTTATCTCTTAAAGCCTTCCCCCATAGTTAAATCTATCTTCAACTGCTTTTCTTACTTTTTAGGGGGTTTGAAATATATATATGAGTGTCCAAAAATATGTTACACAGTTCAAAGAATTGTAAAATTAACTGCCATTCGAATACAGATACAAAATATCACTTAATATCTTAGAAGTCCCCATACCTTAGCCCCACATACACCTCAAATTGTTGCATAGTTGTGCTCTGAATGGATACACAACAAAACATTTATCCATTCTATTTGGGTGGCTGCTACAAACATTCATGTACAGGTCTCTGATACACATCTGTTAAGGTTTTTTTTTTTTTTTTTTTTTTTTTTTTTTAATTTTTTTTTCAACGGTTTTTATTTATTTTTGGGACAGAGAGAGACAGAGCATGAACGGGGGAGGGGCAGAGAGAGAGGGAGACACAGAATCGGAATCAGGCTCCAGGCTCTGAGCCATCAGCCCAGAGCCTGACGCGGGGCTCGAACTCACGGACCGCGAGATCGTGACCTGGCTGAAGTCGGACGCTTAACCGACTGCGCCACCCAGGCGCCCCTCTGTTAAGGTTTTAAGGTAGAGGCTGGAAAATTTTTTCTGTAAAGGAATAGCTAGTATACATATTTAGGCTCTGTGGGATATGTGGCCTCCATTGCTTATTCTTGTTTTTTAAAATGATTCTTTAAAAATTTAAAAACCATTCTTAGCTTGTGAATCATATTTGGGTTTTGGGACACTACTGACTTCTTTTTTAAGGTTATCAACCTAGTAGCAAAACTGCTAAACCAAAGGGTGTGCACATCTTCAACATCAAAGATGTTTAGTTTCTCACCATGTTTGTTTTCTGCATAAAGGTTTTGCACCTATATTGTTGGAATTATTTTCAGGCATTTACCTCTTTAAAAGCTTTTAAAAATGACTTTTATGCCTCTGTTAAATGCCCTGTGGTATACATTTTTCCTTAAAAATACTTGTTTTTAAAGGTTTGTTAGTTTTGCAGCTTTTCTCTTCATTTTAAATAAAACTGGTCTTTGCTCAAACTATTAGCAAAGGAGACGAAGATCATTTTTTACAGCTTTAAGGAGATATAACTGATGGAAAATAAACTGTGCATTATGGGTATTATTTGAAGAGTTGTGACATATGTATACCCTGAAACCATCACTAACCCCAGAAGTTGCATTCTGCCCATTTGTAGTTCCTCCTTCCTTTCTTCCCCATCAACTAACTCCCCCTTAACTGTACCCTGCGCAAACACTGACATGCTTTCGCGCAAGAGATTAGGCTGCATTTTCTAGAGTTTCATATATAGGGAATCATATGGTATATACCTTTGTCTGGCTTTTCTCCACTCAGGATAATTATGAAATTCATCCATGTTGTATATATCAATAGTTCATTCTTTTTATTGCTAAGTAATATGCCATTGATGAATATAACACAAATTGTTTATCCATTCAGTTGTTGCTGGACATTTGGGTTGGTTCCAGTTTTCATTTCTCTTGGTTAAATACCTAGAAGTGGAATAGTTGGGTCACAGAGTAGGTTTAAGTTTAACTTTTTAAACAAACTTTCCCAAGGTGTGTTTTTGTTTTAACCAGGGTTTGAGAATTCTTGATATATTCTCTACATGGTTCTAAGATACTCAACTTTTTGAGCCAGTATACTGGTTGACTTTTTATTTTTATTCTTTTGTACAGGGGCCAGTTTCCATCAGACATAATTTTCTTTCTGTCTGAAAGACTTCCTTTAACAATTCTTGTGGTGCAGGTCAGTTGGTGATTAATTCAGTTTTTGTACATTTGAAATTGTCTTCATTTCAGCTTTGTTTCTAAAAGATAAATTTACTGGTATAATTCTAGATTTTTTTCTTTCACTACTTCAAATACAGATGTTGTGGTACTGACTTCTGGCGTGTATGGTTTCTAGCAGGAAGTCTGCTGCCATTCTTACCTTTGTTTCCTTTTATGTAATGTCTTTTTTTCTCTGGCTCGTCTTATGATTTTCTCTTTACCACTTATTTTAGAAGTTTTTTTCTTTTATGTTTCTTTTGCTTGGGGATCACTGAACTTTTTTTTGGAACTGTGGGTTTATAATTTTCATTAGATTAAAAAAAATTTCAGCCATTACATATTCAAATACTTTTTTGTTCTAGCCTTTTCTCTCTTTTGAGGATGCCAATTACATATGTATTAGACCCCTTTAGGAGCACTGATGTTCTATTCATTTTTTTCCCTGATTTTTATATTGACATTGTTTTGCAATCAGTTTCAATTAGCTGATATTTCTCTTCATTATTGGCCTTAGTTTCCTACCTCTTTCCATACTTGGTAATTTTTTTTTGATGGCAGGCATTGTTAACTTTAATCTTGTTGAGTGTTGGATATTCTTGTGTTTTTTAAACAGTATTTTTGAGCTTTGCCCTGAGTCACAGTTAAGTTACCCAGAAATCATTTAATCCTTTTGAGTCTTGCTTTTCTTTAGGCATGACCAGAGCAGCCTTTAATCTAGGTCTAATGTTCCCCCACTAGTGAGACAGTGTCCTTTTAGATCCTCTACTCGATGTCTCATATATAATAAGGTTTTGACACTCCGGCTGGTAGGAATATAAACTATTCCCATCCTTGTGTGAGCTCCAGGGATTGTCCTGCTTGCTCTTGGCCTTGGATGGATTTTGTACATACAAGCACTAGGCAGGAATCTATTAGACTCCCAAGGGTCCCTCTGTAGATCTCCACAGACTTCTCTTGGTAGTCTCTTCTCTTCAGCACTCTGCCCTGTAAACTTTAGCCACCTTGCACTCCTACTTCCATCTCCTTAATTTAGAGAGAGACTGCTTGGGTCCCCCTCCTTGAGTAGTGGCTAGGAAACTCTCTCAAGGCAGCAAGCTGGGGCACTGATGAGACTCATTTTATTTTCCTTCTTTCAGGATTTATTGTCCCTCACTGTCTGAAAAAAACTTGCTTTGTATATATAAATATTTTAAGTTTATTTACTTATTTTGAGAGAGAGTGTGCGAGTCGGGGAGGGGCAGAGAGAGGAGAGAGAGAGAGAACCCCCTAAACAGGCTCCACACTGCCAGTGCAGAGGGCTCCAAGTCATAAACTGCGAGATCATGACCTGAGCTCAAACCAAGAGTCGGGTGGGTAACTGACTGAGCCACCCAGGTGCCCCAATTTTTCTGGCTTTTAAGTTAAGGCAGGAGGATAAATTCAGTCCCCAATACCCATCTTGGCTAGAAATGGAAGACATGAGGATGAAGATTTTTAAGATCCTTTCATCAACTTGCCTCATACTGCTCACAACACCAGTAAGCGAAATACAAAGTCAGCACACTTCCAAGCCACAGAAATTATTCACAAAATAAAATACATGGGATATGCCAAAGGGGCATTTCCAAGTCAAACCTTTTCCACTTCCTAAACTTGGCCTATCTCAGGGGACTGCATGTTATCTAGGTTACCTATGGCCTGGAGGAATACCAAATAAAATTGAAAGCCCTTCCAAATCTTGGGTTGTGCAGAACATCACTGGATTTTTAAAAACAATTTGGAAAAGCTTAAAATTTACACGGGGAAGAAAACAGTGAAAATCTAACAATTCAAAAAGTAGACAGGGAAAATTAAGAGATTTACTTTTCCCTTACAGTTTAAAAAATACACTTTTTTTATCTGAATTTTTCCTTCATACAAGTTCTTTCTTTTCTATCCTTTAAAAAAGTACTACTTATTTTTGGATAAATACTCTGGACCTTTTATAGACAAGACTTCATGAACTATCTAAACTTGTCATTTCCTTCTCAGAGTTCTCTAATTTACTACATACTGTCTGCAATGTTGCAAATGACCTCTTCTTGTTATATCCAATGTCTTCTCCCTCTAATGGTTTTCATCATTCCTAGCAATATCTGTTAATCTTTGAAATCTCCTTGTATGTTGGCTTCTCTATTCCTCTTTTCCTGTGCAGTCAGCCTTCATTTCAGACTGCTTCCTATTGGTCTTTCCTACTGCTGGCTATTAATCATCTAGTGTAAGTATTGGCAAACTATGGCCATTGGGTCAAGTATGACTCAGTGTCTGCTTCTGAATAGCCTGCAAGCCAAGAATGAATTTTACTGATAAACATTTGCAGTCAGTTTGATAGAAAACACTCATTTTGTGCCCCTTAATTAAATGAAATGTTATCTCCCTACCTAAAGTAATTCTATTCACTGCATTAGTAGGCCTGTATTAAATAAAAAATGTCCTCAATTATTATTATATTTTGAATATTGTCAACAAAATTTCTTTGGAAATCTATTTTCTCTCATATAAAATACCTAAAATAGTATCAACAATTTTATATTTTTGTCTTTAAAGCCTAAAATATTTCCTTTCTGGCCTGTTATTGATAACTTTGTTGACTCTAGATCTAGTAGGTATTTAAAAAAAAAATTTTTTTTTTAACGTTTATTTATTATTGAGAGACAGAGAGACACAGAGTGTGAGCAGGGGAGGGGCAGAGAGAGGGGGAGACACAGAATCTGAAGCAGGCTCCAGGCTCTGAGCTGTCAGCACAGAGCCTGACGCGGGGCTCAAACTCACAAACTGTGAGATGATGACCTGAGCTGAAGTCGGTCGCCTAACCAACTGAGCCACCCAGGCACCCTTCTAGTAGGTATTTTTAAGTAAATGATATCCCAATAATAATTACACCAATCTCCAACCCCAATGTTTAAAAAATTAAAAAGATATATTTAATTATTTTTGGGAGATCACAAGCAAGGGAAGGGGAGAGAGAGTGGGACAGAGAATCTGAAGTGGGCTCTGCGCTGACAGGCTGACAGCAGCAAGACCAATGTGGGACTCGAACTCACAAACTGCGAGATCATAACCTGAGCTGAAGTCGGACACTCAACTGACTGAGCCACCCAGGTGACTCTCCAACCCTGACATTCTATTGTTGCTAGTGAAACATTATCCATCAAGATATTTGAAATTGTTAATCCTCACTTATAATATCACCAAATATTTGTATTTTCTTTCAAAAGGCCTCCTAGATGTATCCCCTTCTGACTGTGACCACCACAGGCAAGGACCCTGCCACTTGATGCTTGCTTGTATTAGGGGATCCTTCTACTTGTGTTTTCAGTTTAATTCAAATATATTTCAGCAACTTTACTACCCTAATTAAAAACAACAACTTATTAAACACAAATTCCTTAGCCTGATCTCTTACAAGGTGGCTTCTCTCTATTCTAACCTAAAAGAAATGATGCAAATAATCTGTGGAAAGATATTCAAAAGTAATATTTAATGAAAAAAAGCAAGCTGCAGAATAAGAGATTTATGAAAATAATTCCACATGTGCAAAAAAATTCACAGTAACACAGATAAAAACATTCCTAACCTCTCTACATCAAAACAAAAACAATGATGCTCTCTTGCTAAACCACAAGTCTTTCACATAACTATTTAAAAGAAGTAGAAGTGTTAGAAAGGTTCATACCAAAGTCTGAACAGTGATTATTTTGGTGAATAATAACTGTTTGCACAAAGGGCAATGGATAAGGTAGAAACTAAAAAGTTTATAGCATGTATTTTTATATGGTTTAGTTTGTAAGCCAAAGTTGATGAATAATGCAATTAAAACTACAGAAAATACACTGTTTAAAACACATAATTCCTACCAAAGTTTACGTATTAGGTATGTACTGAGAAATGACTTGAGAAGTGTACCAAAATTTAACAGTAATTATCTCTGGGTGGTGAGACTATAGTTGATCTGCTTTTTCACACTTAAAAAAAATTTCTTTTTCATATTTATTTTTGAGAGAGAGACACAGAACATGAGCGGGGCAGGGACAGAGAGACAGGAAAACACAGAATTCGAAGCAGGATCCAGGCTCTGAGCTGTCAGCACAGAGCCCGACACGGGGCTCGAACTCATCAACCCTGAGATCATGACCTGAGCCGAAGCTGGACGCTCAACTGACTGAGCCATCCAGGCACCCTTGATTTTTCACACTTTTTTTTTACGTTTTGAAGCATTTTATATTTTCACATTTTCTACAATGACTATGTATCTCACTCATACACACACACACACACACACACACAGACACACACAATCAGAGATAGAGAAAAGACTGTTTCAAATAGACAAAATACAGATGTAGGAGAAATATTTTGGATATTTGTCAACAGAAACCCACTGAGAGAGAATGAAGATGAGCCACAAATATGATCAGTTTACTTATGTGTAAAATGGAGAGGCTTTGCATGAAAGGTTAGCTTTCCTCTCCATTCTTTAAGAGTACCTACTAAATACTATTATTCTAATCCAAAATATTACTACTAAGAGTCATTTTGAACTCACAAAAAATGAAATAGCTATAGCATCTTCTTTCCTTCCCATTTAACATTCTGTCAATGAAACTTGATTTACTAATAAATTTTGCTGATAAATACATGCCTACAAAAATAGTAGAAAGCTTTGATTTTACATTCAGTGAAGAGAAAATGAATGTTGTGGAAAGGCAATGTTTTAGGCCCCCAAATAATTTTCTTATTACAATTTGTTTCTCTAGGCTAGGAGTTAACTTTTAGTTAATAACAAAAACAAAACTTCATGAAAAGATATGGTTCAAACTGAGACTTTGTTATCAACAATTATGTCAAAGGATGGCTGAGGCAAACGAAAAACTTAAAATGCAAAATCAGAAGTTTAGGAGAAATAAAATGAATCCAAGACAGGTTTCAGAAGTAGGACAAAGAGGAAACCACCGGAATAGTAGGATATAAAAATGGGGAAAAACAGACTGTGGGGAGGAAAAAGGAAAGGACTTAAAAGTAGCCTTTCTTTTTCATCATTTCATAAAGATACTGTGAAGCATTTTTTAGCAAGTTCTGAAAAATAAAGGTAGTCTCTTCAAGTTTCTCTCTGTGTATGCTAGCTCTTTGAGATGACAGATCAAAAACAAAAGTATATTCTCCTTTTGAGTTTCAAGACAAAAATGAGAAATGAAAGGTAAAACAGGAAGAAAAAATCCATCAAAATGAGGGCATTTTAAGATATTATCCAACTAGCTTGCCACTTTTGAAGACATTGTAGGAATGGAATTTTCTCTCCATACAAAAAACTGAGAGAAATCCCACGATTAGTTGTGAAACTAAGCTTCTCTGACCACTACATGGCTTGCTGAAAATGATAATCTTCACAGTATACATAACAACATAATCTAATCCAAACAAAAAGTTGTCTCAGTGATAAGTGAAAGGTTGAGCTGAAAAATAAAATTAACAATTCAAATTCTATTTTTCTGCATAAGAAGCCTCTGCCAAAAAAAGAAAAAGAGGTTGCTAAGCAACTCTCAAGCTAAGGAAGACATTTTTCAAAACAAAGTCTCACTGTTCTTACAGAAATCTTACCTCTTCTTTGTTAACAGAATGGAGCTCATTACAGTCCATTAATAAAAAACATAAAGAGTGCATGGATGAGGACTCTTTAAGGTCAGAGTTTAACATATATTTTCGATCTAAAACTGAGTACACTTGTTGGAACGGGGTTAATTTACACAGTTTTATCTTTAAACATTGTGTCTTGGATGAAAGTTTATCAATAAACAGTGATAAACAGACATAATTTTCCTGCAGACGTGTAAAATATTACTGGGTTATGGCTACACACAGCTCAACTCTGTGGATAAAAACAAGATGAGAAGGGCTTAATGCAGGTGAAGGGTCTTAACTCTTGTCAGAAGAATCATCTAGATCAGGCCCATGACAGTGAAATGAGAATGGAGAGAGCTAGGGGTTATGACCAGTGGGTTTTTTTTTTTTTTTTTTTAAGTTTATTTATTTATTTTGAGAGAGAGAGAGAGCGCACGAGCACGCGCGCATGCATGTGAGAGCGAGCAGGGGTGGGGCAGAGAGAGAGAGAGAGAAAGAGAGAGAATCCCAAGTAGGCTCTGTACTGTCATTGTGGAATCCAATGTGGGGCTCAATCTCATAACGCTGGAATCATGATCTGAGCAGAAATCAAGAGTTGGATGTGCTTAACTGACTGAGCCACCAAGGAGTCCCTATTACCAGTATTTTTAAAGGGCTCTACAGGTTATTCTAACAAGCTGATGAGATTAGAAATCACTGGCAGATATGTTAATAAGGTAGGGTTCTAGAAATCAGGGTAGAAAAGTTTAGACCTTCAGGTTAAATTCTATGGTTAACTTTTCCCATGTTTCATTGTGTATATGTAAAATAAAAACAAACACACATTCTTATCCTTTTCAAAGGACACTTTAAAGACAAGCTTCTAGAAATGTAAAAAGTATAGACAAGAAGACATTCTAGAAGAAAGGTTTTATCTGCATTTCTAAGCTTTCTGTAATGAAATCCCAATTAAAAAAAAAATTCATGTTTTGAAAGTGGGAGAGCGCATGTATGCACCACAGTGGGCGAGGGGCAGAAGGAGGGAGGGAGAGAATCTTAAGCAGGCTCCATGCTCAGTGTGGAGCACGACCCACTGGGAGATCATGACCTGAAGCGAAATCAAGAGTCGGATGCTTAACTGACAGAGCCACCCAGGCACCTCCAAAACCCCATTTTAGAAGGACTGAAACAGAAGGTGGAGAAATGCTGACCAGGTAGGCAGGGCTCAAACAGTAATAATGCTAAGGTTATATACCATTTGGTTAGCAAAATGCTTAGTAGCTATACATATTGTGTTCCTTAATGCTCTTAAATGATCCTTCCTTATATTCATTTTGCAGGACTTCCTACTTGTTTCTTATGTGTAAGTTTAGCTCTCCATAAAAAAAAAAAAATTGTAGCTCCCTAAGGACAAGGACTATGTCTTATCTTTCTTCCATATCTAAACATATTTAAATATGTAAATTCTTGCTGGATTGAATCTTTAGCATTAGAGAGGAAGGCAAACCTTTTATAGTCTTCTGAAAAATAAAGGCTACAGATTTGTCAAATTTTATAGTCTTTACTTGACTATTAAGTCAAAGCTTTATTAAGATTTAGTAGGCTTTAGCAGTAGAAATGATTAAAACTCACTGATAATATAAACTCTACATTATTACTGCATTCTGGATGCCTTTATGGTGTCTAACACAGTATGAGGCATAAAATTCAGTTGATTCTTGTTATTCATGATAATTATGTTCTAAAAGTCACATGAACACTGAATTAGCAACTACTGAGCCATTGTCTCTACAGGAAATACAGGGTTACTAAGAGCCTCTCTGGTCACAATATCCTCATCAACTGATCAACATGTAACCTTAATTTTATGTGTATCTGTTTAAAGACCTTTAATGTAGACTTCTTACAATAACTAATTGTGTGCAGTATTTCTTTATTAAACATTATTTGAGAGGGCTTTAACACTTTCCTGACCCAGAGTAATTTGACCACAAATTTCCTTGGCTTTTGGCCTCACAATGCTGTCATTATGCTTTTCTTACTGGTTGTCATCCCGTGAATCCACAAATTTATCTGCTTTTCTATCTTTATATAGCTTCATCACATATTTTAGAGGTTACCTTAGTACTTTCTGGAGTGGTCTCACCTACAGATGGGTGGATTTCTTCCTTTTTCTGGATGTGCCACATTGCTGATTCCTTAACACTGCGCTGATGGCCAACAATATAATTCATTCCAGAACAAACATATTTACTCCATAAGACACATTACACCCTTCTTGTGCTTAGGAACACTAGACAGAACTTCAGCATTATGCCTGGGGGCTATTTTAAGCAGCAAAATTACCAAATAGCACAAAAATGCCAAAACTGTAGCACTAAATAGACTGAAAAGGAAATTTCCAGTATGAGAGCTGAAATAAGGCGGAAGACTTAACCTGTTTGACCTCAGCTGAGAATGTGTACATTGGGTGACTCAAATTTTTCACTGCTCTGTGCATATGTTCAAATGGCTGAGAAAGCCTGCAAATATCTATTTTTGGATTATAAATAAATTATAGGGAATAGGCAATTTTGCAAATACAAATTGACAACAATGTTCAACTGTATATATTTCCTTTATGTAAGTTATTCTGAAGGGATAATGTAGTATACTTTTTCATTCCTCAGCTTAGTGTTTTGGTAAAAATGCAGATTTCAAATTCACTGAAGTAAATGAGGATAAATTTTCTTTCTTTCTTTTTAAAGTTTATTTATTTTGAGAGAGAGCGAGTGAGCACAAGTAGGGGAGGGGCAGAGAGAAAGAATCCCAACCAGGCTCCTTGCTATTAGCACAGAGACCAACATGAGGCTCGAACCCACAAACTATGAGATCATGACCTGAGCTGAAACCAAGAGTTGGATGCCTAACTGACTGAGCAACCCAGGCACCCCAAGATAAATGTTCTTAAATCTACAAAGTGAATGTCTTTTAAGAAGTATGCTTGGCATACAAGAAAAGAATATGTAAATTCTGGTCACATAGAAAACACAAGTCATTTAGAAAATAAACTAACATTTTATTATATTTAGTCTACTTGGGAATAACATTCGAAAATATTTTCTGCTTCAAGGACAAACTAATGATACTCTATGGTTTCTTTCATCGTTCCTACTACTTTTCGGGTAAGTGTCTGACCAGCAAGCACAATAATCTGGAACACAGCTCAGATCCAGGTATGAGGTAAAGGCATGTGAACTATTAAAACAGAAGTCACAAATTCCTCAAAGATATCAAAACCTTTTTTCAAAGCAGAGCCCTCCAGGATCTGACTCACAGCCTTTCTTTTTAAAAACCTAGTTCTAGTAACTCCACTGCAGATTTAAAGCACCTACGCTGACTATAAGTGACAAAGAAAGAGCCTGAGATTAGAAAGTAAGTGAAAATATCTCCAACATGCTTCAAACTTCTGTGGGGGCACAATTACTGAGCATAATTACTGATGCTCAGGATTATGGCTCTGAATAAGCAATAAAAAGTTTTATTAACAATTTTCAGTGTCTTCCACCTAAGAACATAGGCAGTATATACTATATTTTAGAATAATTTTCATACACAAAGTCCTACACATGGAATTCTGCACACTGATCCTGTGAGGTATTATTCTTATTTTACACATGAGAAAACCAAAGTGCAAAAAGACTAAAAAACTTGCCTAAAGTCACATATGCTTGAAGACAGGTTTTGACTCCAAAGCTCAACTTCTTTCTAAATTTTTTTCTAAATGTTTCTTTATTTTGAGAAAGAGAAAGAGAGAGCAGGGGAGGGGCAGAGAGAAAGGGAGAGAGAATTCTAAGCAGGTTTGGTGCAGTTAGCACAGATGTAGGGCTTGATCTCACAAACCATGAGATCGTGACCTGAACCGAAATCAAGAGTCAGATGCTTAACCGACTGAGCCACCCAGGCCCCCCTTAGCTCATCTTTTTCTAACCATATAATGCCCCCTCCCCCCCAATCAATTAACGCCTCATGGCACAAGATTCAGTTATCTATAAAAAGTACCTAAGTTAGACCTCTTCATAACCTGATATCAAATCAGGTAGATTCCATGATGAAGAGCCTTAAGGAACAGGGCATACATTTGGACTCCTGAGAAAATGGCAGAAGTTATAAGCAGTATCTTAAAATAAAGAAATGAAGCTAGCTGAAAAAAAAAATCTGTTATCAGTCATATTACTAAATTTGAAAGATTTAATTCTCTCATATTTCAAACATGATATGGTTGTATATTTAAAAAAAAAGCAAGTTGTAGACATTTTATATTTTAAACTATTTATAAATTCCATTTTATGTCTGTGTTAATCTATCTTACTTGTGTCTCCGTACCCATTATCTGTGTTACCACATGATTAGGTACAAGGAGGAAGTGAGGAAGGATACAAACCAGGAGAGAAACATGGGTTATCCAACATGTGCGTATATGGAAAATGATCTCGTTGACAGGGTCAGGGGAGAGAAGGCAATCAGAACAACAAAATACTGCCTGCATATGATTTCATTTACATAAAATTATGTTTGTGATGAAATGAGGAAAAAACAAACACACAAAACAAGAATGTCTTACACTGAATCTTACTAATCTGATCTTCACAATACATTGTTAAAGACTGAATACAAGATACTGTCTATTTCATTAGAATCTACCACCTAACCTAATTTCAATACCTGTGTATTTTAGATGTGTATGCCTTTATTTGGGCAGGAGGCTAATGTGACAGAATGCACACTCTAGAACGTGAACACTGGTCACCTGGAGGTGAGGGCAGAGTGGGGCCTAATGATTAGCCTTCATTTTACACACCTTTGTATTGATCGTTTAACTTGTGTCAGCAAGCATAATTTATTTTGTAGTAAAAATATTAACGAAAAATTTAAGAGCATATAGAGGTTGCAGACACAAAATAGTAACATTAAGGCCAATAACTGTACATAATTGAGAATAATATATATGTACCAATACCTATGTGTAAGTTGGCCTCTGTCATTAAAGAAGTGTATTCAATTCACTATGCATTTACCGAGCTTCTACCCTGGGCTAGGCCCTGCTCTAGGTGCTGAAATATTCAGATAAACCTCTGCTCTGCATGTAAACACACTGGAATATGTAAATAAAATATAATTTATAGAACAAATCTAGATTTATGAAGGAATGGTCTCTATAATATTAGCCCTTGGATTGTAATACAATGATCTAATTAATAAGTGCCAACAGTTGATCTTTACATTGGAAATCTGAAATATTATACCAATTTGCTTATCAAATATTGCCCAGAATCACCAATAAAATTTCAGTAAAGAATGCTGTTACATTTTTTAAAATGCTGTTATAGTTAATTTTTTTTTAATTTAAAAATTAAAAAAAAAATAACATTAGTTACAGATGTTTTCCACTCAAAGGTATCCTTAATCAATTCTGTGTACGACTTATACTCCTACCCAATAACTAGCATAAAAGGTATCAGGATAAAAGTGTGACAGGATACACATTCTTGCCTTATGTGCCATCCATTCCATTTCTCACATTGGTAATCTGTAGTTGGAAGAGATCAATGTAGTTTGTTACATAGTAACCAATCACTACTGTCAATTTACAGCTAGCTTATTTCAAACTTATCTTACCTTTCTCTTCTAGGTCTACGCACTAAACTGAGTAATTCCCAAAAGTTTTTCTCAAGATTAAAGTTGGAGGGGAATCTCACTTCTCTTTTAATTGCTGGGCTTCCAAGCTATTCCTCAGGCCAAGGCCAGCTCCCCATATTTTTATTTTCTTGTGGAAGCAGGACTAGGAACTAAAGGTTCGTATGGTTCTTTCCAAAGTGTAGTTATAAGCATTCTACTTGACGGTTTTTAGATCCTGCCACCATTATTTTTTTTAAAGTTTATTTTTATTTTTGACAGAGAGAAAGAGCGCGCGCGCGCGCGCGAGAGCATGAGTGGGGGAGGGGCAGAGAGAGAGGGAGACACAGAATCCGAAGCAGGCTCCAGACTCTGAGCTGTCAGCACACAGCCCGATGCGGGACTCAAACTCACAAAACGCAAGATCATGACCTGAGCCGAAGTCAGACGCTCAACCGACTGAGCCACCCAGGCGCCCCATCCTGCCATCATTCTTAAAATAAGGTTGAATTTAGGGGTGGGTGTTACAGAGCTGTGCTCTTTCCCATCTATAGACACTCCCAGGGCCAGCTCCCTCGGAAGTCGAGACAAGATTGCTTTTGTTTCAAAGAAATGATAAATATAACAAACATGGGAAAGTTTTTATAAAGTCTAAGCCATCTTTATAGGTCCTTTTAGACTTGATCTTCTTTCAAGAAAGCCCCTCTACCCAGCATGCAAGCCTATAAAACTTACAAAAGCAGGGGTCTTTTGATCTCAAATAAGTCACTGTATTAAGTAATATCCCCTTCTCTCAGCTTCTGCTGTACATTGGAATGATTTCTTTGGTGATTTTCTCTCAGGTCAACAAAACGTTACACTTTGGTTCAAAAAGCAGATAATTCACAGCCATTCTCACACCATCCATTTCACTTGTGTTAGCACAAAATTCTGCTTCTGACAACTGAAATCCTGAACTGGCATTACAGACCCCAAATTTACATAAATCAGAAAAAGAAGTTCAGATTGGGAGCATTTCTCCTTATTTACAGAATTTAAACTTATACAACAAATGGGAAATTTAACACAGTATACATTTCTTTTTTTAATTTTTTAACGTTTATTTTATTTTTGACAGAGAGAGAGAGAGAGAGAGAGAGCAAGCATGAGTGGGGGAGGGGCAGAGAGAGAGGGAGACACAGAATCTGAAACAGGCTCCAAGCTTCGAGCTGTCAGCACAGAGCCCGGTGTGGGGCTTGAACATGCAGGGACAGTAAGATCATGACCTGAGCCGAAGCTGGATGCTCAACCAACTGAGCCACCCAGGCACCCCAAACACAGTACACATTTCTATTTTCAGTGTGTAGCTGCTCTACCTCAAAGACACAACCAACTTGCTGATTAAAAATCCTGGGCCTCTTCAATCTGTGACAGTCACAGAGCTGGAAAGGGCAAGGAAATAAGCAAATCCTCTGTGTGTGTGTGTCCTATGTGTGTGTGTTGTGTCTGGTAACAAATACGAGAGCCAAGTCTCCATTCTCCCAAGTAGATTCAATGAAACAAGTCTGTCAATCCTTTTCTCACCCCTAAATATCATCACCAGTAACCATAACCGGTGCCAACCTCTTACCAGCAATGAAAACTTAGGTCTTCCTTCTCGAAAAGAGCAATGCAGTCCCTCTGGCAACCTTACAGGGATGTCATGAGAATAAATCAAAGACTGTAATACTTTCTGAATAATGGACTAAAGTTACCCAATTCAAAGGAAGATTACTATTTATATCACATTAGGCTTATCAGAGAAGCTTCTGTTCTTCCAAGTTGAAGCAGCTAAAGAAGTAGTTTCATAACTTGCTTTTACACAGAGCTATTATCATTTGCTTCTTCTATATGCCTGTCTCCTCTTACTGATGAAAAATGAGTTCCCTGTAGCCTGAAAAATTTCAGTTAAGAAATTTTGCTGCTAAGGTTATACACAAGAAATATTCTCCCCTGACTCCTTACAAAAACCTTAAATATTAAATGCTCCAAACTCCAAGGTCTATGGCCAACTACTGGTTAAGAGGAGAATTGCCTACTTTTAGGCACATGAGAGACGATTTGACTCTTGTTCAGTTTACATATGAAATGTTTTGCATATATGGATTCTGTTAAAAGAACTATTAGAAAAGTAGACTGTATCATAGTTTTTCTATTCTATATTAGACAATCACTTCAGGTCATGCTCTTTACTCAATTTTAAAATTAGCAACAGACCATAATCATGATAAACAATGAGAAGCTATAGGATTAGGTTTCTTGGTCATACTCACCTTAAATTACTTTGTTGACCAGGAGGAATGACACTATAGTAAACTGGCATTCCTGTTGTGGGCATAGATCCTTGATTAGACTGATTAGGGAACACAACAGGCTGCTGATAAGTCTGATGGGCAATTCCTTGAGAACTTTGAGGCAGTGAAACCTAAAATTTGAAAGACAATTTAAAGGGAAAAATGTTCTTCAAAATCTGGCAAATGTTAATGTCTCCAGCCTCCATAAACTTTTCCAGTATAAACATTTAGGAATAAGCTAAAACTGCCAATCGGCTGTCATGATAAATTAGCTACAGTACCACAACTTTATTTCTGTCTTTTCAGCCAGCTATTATTTTTGGCTAGGCTTTATCAGTTGTATAGTAGGCTAGATGTATTCGGTTATAAACATAAAATGTGACTTATGTCCTTAAGTAAAACTTGTTTTAAAAAAGAAATGGTTTCCAGAGGCACCTGAGTGTTGCAGTCAGGTAAGTGTCTGACTCTTGATTTCAGCTCAGGTCATTATCTCAGTTTGTGGGTACAAGCCTCGGGTCGGGCTCTGTGCTGACAGTGCGGAACCTGCTTGGGATTCTCTCTCTCCCTTTTTCTCTGCTGCTTTCCCACTCACATGCACGCTCTCTCTCTCTCAAAATAAATAAACTAAAAGGAAAAAAAAAAAAAAAAAACCAAAAAAGAAATGGTTTCCAAACACTGATGACATTTCCAAATACGGATGATGATTTGATGTGGAAAAAGTAATACAATACAGTTTGTCTCAGGCAGAGCTAAGTAAAACTCAGGTAGGGCACCAGGGAGATACACTGCATCATAAAGAGTGTGAGTTTTGGAGCTTAAGATAAACAGACATGGTATAGACTCCATTCCTTGGCTATCTATGAGACTTTGGGCAAATGACTTAACTATTCTGAGGATCATCAGCTTCGTATCTGAAAAAATGGGACACTACTTCCATCTCATGGGAGGCATTATCTCCACTGTAGTCTCTATTTACAGGATCTAGTACAGTAGGCATCTGGTGAATAGCAGATCTTTCAGTTCTGTTTTCTATATTATCTACATAGAAACCACATAAACAGAATCGGTTTTTTAGTACACTGGTTTCTCTACTTTCTAAAATAGAAACCACGGACACAATTGGCTCTTCTGATGTTGTTGTTCTAATGGGTTCTTAATTCATAAATGTGCCACAACATTACGGGTGGATTATAGTGATTTTGGTAAATAGGGCCAATGTAAAAGCTTCTGAAGGTTATGATGATGATGATGACGATGTTAGCAATGGTAGTATCAATAGTAGTAAAAGTAGGATAGTGATGACAATGGAAGTTAATATTACTGACTAGTTACCATCACACATCAGGTTCCATTCTAAGAACTTTGTGTGTTATAATATTAAGTCTTCCTAATAACCTGAAAAAGGTACTTTTATTATCCCTGTTTTATAGATGGGAAAATTGAGGTTAAGTAACTTGCCCAAGGTTGTATAGCTAGCAAGCAGGGAAGTTAAGATTTGAACCTATGGGGGCGCCTGGGTGGCTCAGTCAGTTGAGCATCCAACTTTGGCTCGAGTCATGATCTCACAGTTGACGAGTTCGAGCCCTGCGTCTGGCTCTGTGCTGACAGCTCGGAGCCTGGAGCCTGCTTCCGATTCTCTGTCTCCCTCTCTCTGCCTCTCCCCCACGCATGCTCTGTCTCAAAAATAAAGATAAACATTAAAAACAAAAAATTAAAAAAAAAAAAAAAAAAAAGATTTGAACCTATGCCCTCTGGTTCCAGAGTGTCAGCTCCTTAATCATCTCACTATTCTATCTGGCCTCTGTGATTTAGAAGTTGATTAACTTTTTTTTAAGTTAATTAATTTATTTTCATGGAGAAAGAGAGAGTGTGCAAGTGGGGGAGGGGCAGAGAAAGAGGGCACCAGAGAGGATCCATTGTCAGCATCCCAAAGTCTGATTCAGGACTTGAACTCACAAACCCTGAGATCATGACCTGAGCTGAAATCAAGAGTCAGACGCTTAGCCGACTGAGCCACCCAAGCACCACTGGAAATTGATTAACTTCTAAGTCTTGCTATATAACATGTTACTGAAATGCAAACCAGTCTTTTTAAAAAACACAGTAATCCTTTATTACTTTCAATTTGGCTCAATTATTGCAAAGAGAAAGTTACTGGTTTGATTTATCCAATTCTGAATAACTCTTTTTGTCTACTGAGGGAGCGCAACATTCTAAAATTATTATTTATGATAGTATCTAAGTTAATATATATGGAAGACAGATCCAGGGAAAATGACACAGCTCAATCTAGATGATTTAAGCTATAGAATAAATCTACAACTAGTGGTAAAGAAAAAATTGAAGTACCAAAAAAGAGAGAGGGAACAGTACTTGAGACCTATGGCCACCAAATACAATCTACTAAGGACAGATGATTTTTCTGGCTTATTTTTTAGATGGCATTTTATCACCACCTAGCCTGTCTACGAGAGGTAGTAGGAATTATAAGGCAAGTTCTTAATGCTCTACAGAGCCATCCTTCTCATAGTCTTTTACCCAGTTTGAAGATTATATAAAATACCTTGAGAAATGATTTATAACTTGTAAAAACAAGTATGCTATAGAAATTATAATTACTGTCTTAGCACTGAAACATTTTCAATATATAGCTCATTTTAAAGAACTATACTAACAAGTCTGTAATTTATTTAAAAATTGTATTAGTCACACCAGACTGTGAACCCCCTAAAGGTGAAGGGCAGATCTTATTTTCACAGTGCCTGGGTACTGGGTTAGGAAGCATGAGCAAGGTCCTTGACAAGGGAGAGTTCCTGCTCTGGTACTGATCCTGTCTAATGTCTAGCTATGGAGAAGTAGGGGATGGGCAGTCTCATGTGCCTGGGCTCAAGTACAGAGGATAAGGAGTAAAAAGCATGAGAGATTGGAAAGAAAACAAAAATATAAAACCTAGTTTTCTTTCTTCCTTAGTTGCTTTCTATTATCAGGAAGCTAGAAAACTAGACATACTGTTAGTGCTCACTAGCCCTTCCTTGACAATTCTGTAGTTTACATTTAATTTCAATTTAAAATTTCTGGAATTATATGGAATATGCTAGCACCTTTGCTCATATCCTTCCCCATCCCCAGGATTTCTTCATAACCAACTTATGCCCATAATTTTCTTTTAAGAGCTAGTTAAAGGTTTTTATCTTTCCAGAGAACTTCTGTATTTAAGTTCCTAATCAGTTCATGGTTTTATTTCATAATCCTGTTATGGGACTGTATACATCACCAACTTGTTTACATGTACATGTATCTTACTAACTAGTCTTATCTTTACCTCATTGAGATGAATGAAAATGGTCTTTGGATTTCTTAACAATAGACTCAGGTATGGAAAGCCATTAGGCTAATAAAACAAACTCACTTGCAAGTTATTCCAGAAGGATGAAGGAAAGGTGAAACAAATTTCTGAGAATGTGTCATATTACACTAAATATACCTGACCTATACATGAAACAATAGGTATTTCTACTTTACAACTATAAATTAAAATCCACAATACTTTTTAAAAAAAATGTTTATTTATTTTTTTGAGAGAGAGTGAGACAGAGCACGAGTGGGGGAGGGGCAGAGAGAGAGGGAGACACGGAATCTGAAGGAGCCTCAAAACTGAGCTGTCAGCACAGAGCCTGATGCAGGGCTTGAACTCAAGAACCATGAGACCATGACCTGAGCCGAAGTTGGACACTCAACCGAATGAGTCACAAGGCGCCCCCCAATGCACTTTTTACATAGAAAACTCAAATAGTTTTATGACTTTTATTATTTACTTTTTTAAAGTTTACTTTTTTGGGCGGGTGCGGAAGGGGCAGAGAGGAGACAGAGGGTCTGAAGCGGGCTCTGCAATGTCAGCAGAGCGCCCAATGTGGGGCTTGGATTCATGATCCGGGAGATCGTGACCTGAGCCAAAGTCAGACAGTGAACCAACTGAGCCACCAGGTGCCCCAGTTTTATGACTTTTAAATAAATAGAACCAATAATAAAAAAATTTTTAAAGTGTAGTAGTTCTCTGTTAAACTATATTCAGTATTCTGTACAACAGTTATTCTGTGCTCGTGTAAATTGTTCTGGGGAATATAAAGACAAGATACACTTCATAACTCATTTTATGTAGTGACCAAAAGTCCACAACATTTTTAATACATGATATGCCATTCCTTTCTAGGACTGGTGGTAGGGAAAAAGATCAGTTCCATGGAAAACCTGACATTCTTTTCTATTCTATCAACACTGATTTATAGTTTGTATTCTGCCTCACTCTTTTAAATACCTACCTCTCCCTCTATTTTCCCTGTCATCCCCCTCTCAACAAGACTTTCTAAGGAGCTGAAGAAAAGAATCAGATACTAGGTTGTTATATGTTTCTATCATTGGAAACATAGACAACGCCAAAGAAAATTTTCTTGCCAATACCAATGTGGTTCACGTGGTAGTACACATTTAATTATTTATAAAAATTAAAGAATTGAATGAATAAAGCAATACAATGAGGTAAAACAAAATTGCTATAACTAATACAACTCTTATGACTATAAATTATGTATCACAGAATCATTTCCCCTATAATAAGAAAAGAAAGAAGATGCACTGTAGCTATATATTTTATGTATTTACCTCTATCCAAAGATGCTAATAGTGACAACATACCTGGTATGATGGCACTGAAGGATATGGGATGACTACTCCTTGGATCTGATTTCCAATGTTGTTGGGCTGGCCACCAACTAGACTCTGACTCTGGGGTTGCTGAACTCCAACTAGTCCTTGGTAGTTTTGCTGGTGGTTGGGTATAACTTGATAACCTGTAATGGCATAAGGAGTTAAACCTTGCTTTGAATTTAATTTTTTTTCATCTAACATAATGTTTTTGTGTTTTAAGCAAATACTTTTGTGTTTTAAGATGACAAAAAGATAAATAAAAATAAAACAACAGAACTGTTAAAAGAGCAAATTTAAAAAACCCTCATTATGAGAACTAACATTTAAAGGATTTACTGTATGGTAACTCCCAGCTGTATTTTTCCCCAATTAAAATACATTCAGATAAAATTTGTGTACAAAGATTTCCTTTGTAGTTAAGGAAATTTATATGGTTTACATAGAAAATTACTATTCAATGTATATTATGACAACTATATATGACAACTGATTTCTGAGGACCATATATATATAATTTCTGGTCCCTGTGCAAGAGGAAAATGTAGGGCTGCTTGTTGAAAAATTATTAAGAATTTTAGTTGGTAACAGCAGAACATCAAATCAAACACAGGGCCCTGTGTAACATCAGAGGTTGCATGCCCATGAATCTGGCTCTTCTGAAAACCAAAAGTAGGAAAGAGGAGAACCACTTTTATAGAATGGTTGTCACACTAAGACAGGCATCCTTATATTAGGAATATGTAAAGGGCACAAGAAAAATGGAGTTATTCAGCACGTTTTTAGATCATTTCCTTAATGTATTATTAAGGTCACTTGACAGAGAAACAGGTCCTTAAAGAGATTAAGTAATTTACCTGAAGTCACACATGAAACACCTAAGGGACAACTCTTCTCTAAATTGAAGGCACTATTAGTAACTTAAGTAGTAAATTAAAAGTATAAGTTTATTTTTATCAAGTGAATTCATGAGTTATTTAAACAAGAATCTCCACAATGATAAGCTTTGAGTAGTAAGAAATGCATTAAAAAAAAAAGAAGAATCATATTTTGTCTCTTGACACCAAGAGGATTCCTTTAGGTAAACCCATTATCTCAAAATTAAGTAAATTACTAGAAGCTACCACAAATCACTTTCTTTCTTTCTTCCTTCCTTCCTTCCTTCCTTCCTTCCTTCCTTCCTTCCTTTTCTTTCTCTCTCTCTCTCTCTCTTTCTTTTTTAAGAAACCAGATAAAAATAACCATCCAGCTTCAGGGTATTTGAAAAGTTTCTACAAAGATGAACCAAACTATAGTATTGCCCATGCAAATTTCTACAACTAAAGGTCAGTGAAATGATTTTTCTGGTAATACTATAAATATATTTTGCTATATTATAAATACCAGTTTTCATTTCTGTGCTTATTAATCTCTTAAGCAACAGACATGGCAAAGATCCCATCTCAGGTACCGACTGTAGATAACAGTATCAATGTAGTTGTCTGGGAGCCTCTATGATTCTGCTCAATGACTAAATAGCTAAATACAATCTGACATCAACCTTTTACAAAGAAAGAAATACAAAGCATTATTTGTTAACTAAAAAACATATTAACAACAACAAAGTAAAAATCCAATTACAGTGAACTGTTTAACAGTGAACGGTTTTGTAAAATTATGCTAGGTCTATGGCAATAATGCTTTATGGCCACGTTATAAATGACTTCTGACTATTCTAACTTTGTACAGAAAATTTATATTCTAATCCTAGTCAGTAATGAAGTGATGGATAATATGCTATTTCCTAAACCTTTCTGTGAGTGAATTTTCTATAATACTTAAGGGGAGAAGAAACTTACTTCTTGTTCTTTAGTCTAACAGTTAACATTCAACCCTCTTTACAGTTTATCAAATCACATGTATTTCAAATTCATGCTCTAAATGCCAAACACCATCAAACCATACGCTGACACATTTCCACACCTAGGAACGTAAAGGGCAGGAATGGAAATGGGATGTGAAGATATGATCTTTTCTTGTGTTGGAAATACCATCTCAGAACATACACATACACAAGCATATACTGCAGTGTCAGAATTTGGGCTCAGCTCTTTATAGACTGGGAAAGTAACTTATGACAGACTTGTCAGACCTACAGTCCTATACAACTGAAAAGAAAAATGTAGATACCTGGCAGAATTCACTGTAATGTAATCTGACTTAAAATACCTCAACTTAAAACAGTCACATCCTCCCAGGGAACTTCACAACTGTTTCTCATACTACTTTTATAGTTTATTCAAAATACATTTGAAGTTATAGGTTACCTTGAAATAAAACTTTGAAAAAGAAAAGCCAATTTATGTGCAAGTGTTCTGATTTCCTTTATTTATTTAAATTTACTAATTTCTGGAGATTCACACTGGAGCCTTCCAGCCTAAAATTTTCATTAAAAAAAAATTTTTTTTTTAATGTTTATTTACTTTCGAGAGATAGGGAAGAGCATGAGCAGGGGAGGGGCAGAGAGAGAGACACAGAATCCACAGCAGGCTCCAGGCTCTGAGCTGTCAGCACAGGGCCCGACATGGGGCCCGACGTGGGGCTTGAACTCACCAACCGTGAGATCATGACCTGAGCCAAAGCCGGATGCTCAACCGACTGAGCCACCCAGGCGCCCCCAGCCTAAAATTTTCTTATGAAAAAAACATCTGACAGAGAACACTTTCAATAAATAGCTATAGATTCCATGTCATAGGACATTACACCATGGAATGTGCATCAGTAAATTTCTAATGCTATTTTAGATTCCCTAATGCAACCTAATCCCCATCAATATCCATGCCACAGTGTATCTCCACACAAACGTCATGCACGTTTTGACAATGTGACAACATAACATGAAGTATAAAACATCCGACTCCATCACCTCATCATTTGTTACATAGGGTATTAAGCTGTGAACCCAGGATGTTACTGGTGGGGATATAAAGAAAATAAGACATAGTCCCGTTTCTTTGAATTAGGTATTCTTAGCCCTGATACTGTATTAGAATAACAGTATAAAAAACACTTACAAAAATAGGAGGGTGAAATTAATCCTGAAAGAAGTAATACCATTTGAGCTTGGACTTAAGGAAAAGGAAAAATGTCAGGAAAAAGTATAGGGGCACCTGGGTGGCTCAGTTGGTTGAGCGTCCAAGTTCGGCTCAGGTCATGATCTTGTGGCATATGAGTTCGAGCCCTGCATTGGGTTCTGTGCTGACAGCTCGGAGCCTGCAGCCCACTTCAGATTCTGTGTCTCTCTCTCTCTCTGCCCCTCCCCTGCCCGTGTCTCTCTCAAAAATAAACATTAAAAACAAATTAAAAAAAAAAAGTAGCATAAACAAACTGGGAACATATTCTTAAATAAGAATAGAGCTATTAAAAATAAGAATGTAGGGGTGCCTAGGTGGCTCAGTCAGTTGAGTATCTGACTCTTGATTTTGGCTCAGGTCATGATCCCAGGGTCATGGGACAGAGCCCTGTGCCAGGCTTTGTGCTGAGCCTGGAGCCTGCCCTCCCTGTCTTTCCCTCTCACCAAAAAACCCCTCAAAAAACAAAAAACAACACGTCAAACACTTAAAAAAATTTTTTTTTACATTTATTTATTTTTGAGAGACAGAGCGTGAGCAGGGGAGGGGTAGAGAGAGAGGGAGACACAGAATCAGGCTCCAGGCTCCGAGCTATCAGCACAGAGCCTGACACGGGGCTTGAACCCATGAACTGTGAGATCATGACCTGAGCTGAAGTCGGACGCTTAACCGACTGAGCCACCCAGGCGCCCCAGAACGTCAAACACTTTATTTAAAAAAAAAAAATTTTTTTTAAGATTTATTTATTTTTGAGACAAAGAGAGAGAGAGAGAGCATGAACAGGGGAGGGTCAGAGAAAGAGGGAGATGCAGGATCTGAAACAGGCTCTAGGCTCTGAGCTGTCAGTACAGAGCCCGACACGGGGCTTGAACCCACGGACCGCAAGATCATGACCTGAGCCGAAGTCAGACGCTTAACCGACTGAGCCACACAGGCACCCCATCAAACACTTTAAAAGAAAGTATCTTTCCTAAGAAGCCCACATTAATCTTCTTCTAATTTTGTTCTTTGCCTTATTCCAGATGTTTTAAATGCTACAGATAACAATCCTAAGTGGCTCCTGCTGTGTCACATTTTACAAGCAGCCTGGACAAGGATGAGAGGCACAACGAGTTCCACTGCAGCCCCAGCAGATGGCCTAGGAGCAGACATCTGATCTCACTGCCAGCCACACGCACCAATAAAAAGCTCTCAGGGGGCAGGACAGGAAGAGAGCCCGCCATTTTGGGAGCCTTGCAGCCATGGCAGACAAAGTGGGGGCAGGCATCTGGTCTGCTGCTGGTCCTGCCTACCAACACAAGACTCTCAGGGGACAAGGCAGGGAATGCAACATGCAGGTCTTATGGTGATCTGCTGAGGGCAGGCCTGTGGTCTGACTGCTGACACTGCCTAACTACAGGCCAACAGTGATCCTGGGCCAGTCTGGGCCCTAAACAGCACAGGGACCAAATCCTACCTACAACATGCAAAGTGGGCCATTACAGCCAAGAGGACTGAAGGCAAAAGTGGCTCAGCCACAAAAGCAGAGCACAAGCAACCCAGAGGAGCCACCACGAAGCACCTGATTCTGGTAAAAAGGGGATACTGTGCTACTGAGCACCACTGGACCTCTTTTTCTTAAGGCCACTACTTTCAAGATCAGTAGACAGAGTTGACCTTCTTAATACACAGAAACAAACATAGAGAGTTAGACAAAATGAGGAGACAAGAATACATCCCAAATGAAAGGACAAAACTGCAGCAAAAGGACAAAATGAACCTGAGATCAGCGATATGTCAGGATAAAGAACTCAAAGCAATGGTCATAATGATACTAACTGGACTTGAGAAAGAAAAAATGGACAAACTCAATGAGAATTTCAACAAAGAAAATATAAAAAAGAAACAGATGAAGAATTCAATAACCGAAATGAAAAATATACTAGAGAGAATTAGCAGATTAGAGGATACAGACGAACAGATCAGTGATTTGGAAGGCAGGTAATGAAAAGGCAACAAACTGAACAGCAAAAAGAAAAAATAATAAAAAATGAGAACAGGTTAAGGTTGTTCAGTGACATTATCAGGTGTAGTAACATTTGCAGTATTGGGATGCTAGAAAGAGATGAGAGAGAAAAGGAGGCAGAAAATTTATTTTAAGAAATAATAGCTGATAACTTCTTGTATTTGAGGAAGGAAACAAGACATTCAGATTCAGAAGACACAGAAGGCCCCCAATAAATTAAACCCAATGAGGTTCACACCAAGACACTTAGTAAGTGAAAGCAGTGTGACGAAGAGAGAAATCCATTTTATTTTTTTAAGGAGGCTCCACCCCCAGTGTGGAGTCCAATGCAGGACCTGAACTCATGACCCTGAGATCAAGACCTGAGGTGAGATCAAGAGTCAGATGCTTAACTGACTAAACCATCCAGGCACCCCTAAAGGACATTCTTTGAGTGGAAAGAAAAGGCCATAATCAGGAGTAACAAAATTATGAAAGAAAAAAAATTCATATGTAAATACAAACACAATCAAAGTGGTAGATTAATCACTGAGGGTAAAGCACAAAACCAGTAAAATAAATATATCTATGAAAATCAGTTAAGGGATCCACAAAATAAAAGGATGTGAAGTAGGGGTGCCTGGGTGGCTCAGCTGGTTAAGCGGCCAGATCTTGATTTAGCCTCAGCTCATGATCTCATGGTCATGGAATCAAGCCCTGCATTGACCTCCTCACTAAGCATGGAGCCTGCCTGGGATTCTCTCTCTCCCTCTCTCTACCCCACTCCTGCTCTCTCTCAAAATAGATAAACTTTAAAAAAAAGTTAAAAAAGGATGTAAATATGACATCATATACATAGAATGTGACGTGGAGGGGAGTAAAAATTTATTGCTTTTACAATAGGTTCAAACTTAAATCAACTATCAATGTAATATAGCCTTCTATATGTATATTATATGTGAGACTAATGGTAACCACAAAACAAAAACCTGTAATAGATACACAAAAAATAAAGAGAAAGGAATCTAAGTATTTCACTGAAGAAAGCCATCAAACCACAAAAGAGGAGAGCAAAAGAAGAAAGGAACAGAGAACAGAGAAGAACTTACAAAAACAACCATAAAACAAATAACAAAATGGCTGTAAATATATACCCATCAATAACTACTCTGAATGTAAATAGACTAAAGGCATCAATCAAAAGACACAGGGTGAATGCATGGATAAGAAAGCAAGACCCATCAATATGCTGCCTACAAGTGACTCACTTCAGACCTAAATACACATGCAGACTCAAAGTTAAGGAATACAAATAAATGTACTGTGAAAATGGAAGTGAAAAGCAAGCTAGGGTAGTGAAACTCATATTGCACAAAACAATCTTTAAAACGAAGATTGTAACAAGAAACAAAGAAGGACACTGCGTAATGCTAAAGGGAACAATCCAACAAGAGGTTGTAACAATAATAAGTACTTATGTACCTAAATTTGAAATTCCTACATATATAAAGTAACTATTAAAAGACATCAAAGAAGAAATGATAGTAATACAATAACAGTAGGGGATGGTAATACCCCATTTACATCAATGGATACATCCTCCAGATAGAAAACAAGGAAGCAGGAGCTCTGAATGACACACTGGATCAGACGGACCTATCAGATATATTCAGGACATTCTATCCAAAAACAGGAGCTTACACATTCAAGTGCACGAGACAGTCTTCAGAACAGATCATGTGTTATGCCACAAAACAAATTTCAATAAATTAAGAAAAAACAGTCCTGTATTTTTTCTGACCACAATGGTATGAAACTAGAAATCAACCACAAGAAAAGATTTGAAAACATGAATACATGGGGGCTAAATAACATGCTACTAAAATGGCTCAACCAAGAAATCAAAGAGGAATTAAAAGAATACATGGAGACAGATGAAAATGAAAACACAATGGGCCAAAATATTTGGGATGCAGCAAAAGCTGTTCTAACAGGGAAGTTTACAGCAATATAGGTCTATCTCAAAAGCAAGAAAAACTTCAAATTATCAATCTAACTTTACATCTAAAGGAGCTAGGAAAAGAACAAGGCACAAAGTCAGTAGAAGGAAGGAAATAATAAAGATCAGAGCAGAAATAATGAAACAGATACTAAAAACACAAAAGAATAGATCAATGAAACCAGGAGCTGATTCTCTGAACAGATCAACACGAGTGATAAACCATTACCCAGACTCACTAAAAAGAGAGAGAGAGAGAGAGAGAGAGAGAAAGAAAGAGAGAGTGAGAGGACTTAAATAAATAAAATCAGAAATGAAGTGGGCGCCTGGGTGGCTCAGTCGGTTAAGTGGCCGTGGTTGACTTTGGTTCAGGTCATGATCTCGCAGTCCCAGGTCAGTCCCTGTACTGACAGCTCAGAGCCTGGAGCCTGCTTCGGATTCTGTGTCTCCGTCTCTCTCTCTGCCTCTCCCCTGCTTGCGGTTTGTCTCTCTCTCAAAAATAAATAAACATTAAAAAAAATTTAAAAGAAAATCAGAAACGAAGAAGGAGAAATAATAACTGACAACCATGGAAATTCAAAGGATTATATTATAAAAACTATATGCGACAAACTGGACAATCTAGAAGAAATGGATACATTCTTAGAAATATATAATCTTCTAAAATGGAATCAGGAAGAAACAGAACATTTGAACATACCGATTACCAGCAATGAAATTGCACCAGTAATCAAAAAACTCCCCCCAAACACAAGTCCAGGACCAGATAGCTTCAAAGGGGAATTCTTTCAAACATTTAAAAAAAATTTAATACCCATTCTTCTCAAACAATTCCAAAAAACAGAAAAGGAAGGAAAGCTTCCAAGTTCATTGTATGAGCTCGAACTACTCTGATACCAAAACCAGATACACCACACACAAAAAGAAAACTACGGGCCATTATCTCTGATGAACACAGATGCAAAAGTTCTCAACAAAATGTCAGCAAACCAAATCCAATAATATACTATAAAAAGAAAATCATTCACCAGTGTAGAGTGAAATTTATTCCAGGGATGCAAGGGTGGTTCAGTATTTGCAAATCAATCAATATGATACATCACATTAATAAGAGAAAGAATAAAAACCACATCATCAGCTCAATAGATGCAGAAAAAACATGTGACAAAAGACAACATCCATTCATGATAAAAACCGTCAACAAAGTAGGTTTAGAGGGAACATACCCTGACACAATAAAGCCAATATATGAAAAACCCACAGATAACATCATTCTCTATGGTGAAGAACATAGCTTTACCTGTAAGATAAGTCACAAGACAAGGATGTCCACTCTCAACAGTCTTATTCAACAAAGTACTGGAAGCCCTAGCTCCAGCAGTCAGACAAGAAAAATAAATAAAAGGCATCCAAATTGGAAAGGATGAAGTAAAATTATCACTATTGCAGATGACATGATACTATAAATAGAAACTCCTAGAAATTCCACCAAAAAGCTACTAGAACTGATAAATGAATTTAGTAAGGTCACAGGATACAAAATAAATATACAGAGATCTGTTAATTACTATCCACCAATACTGAAGTAGCAGAAAGAGAAACTGAGAAAACAATCTCATTTACAATTACAACCAAAAAGGTAAAATACCTAGGAGTAAACTTAATAAGGTGAAAGTCTTGTACTATGAAACTACTATTAATGAAAGAAATCAATAAACAAATGAAAAGATATTCCATGTTCATGGATTGGAAGAACCAATACTGCTAAAATGTCCATATTACCTAAAGCAATCTATAGCTTTAATGCAATCTCTATCAAAATACCAATATACTTTACAGAACTAGAACAAAAAAAATCCTAAAATGTGTATAGAACCACAAAAGTCCTCAAACAGCCAAAGCAATCTTGAAACAGAACATTCCTAGATTTCAAACTACAGTACAAACTTGTAGTAATCAAAACAGAATGGTACTGGCACAAAAACAGACACATGGATCAATAGCACAATAGAAAGCCCAGAAATAAATCCATATTTATATGGTCAGTTAATGTATGACAGAGACAAGAACATACAATAAGAAAAAGTCTCTTCAACAAATGGTCCTGGGAAAACAGGGCAACTACATGCAAAAGAATGAAACAGGACCATTTTCTTACACCACATATAAAAATAAACTGTAAATGAATTAGAGACCTAAATGTGTGACCTGAAATAAGAATCCTAGGAAAGTAAATATGTATGCAGTAATTTATTTTTTTAAAATAAATTTATTTTAAATTATTTTTAAATATTAAAATTTTAAATATTAAATATTTTAATTTAATATTTAATATTTAATATTGAAATACTAATTTTAAATATTAAATTTAAAAAATTTTTAAAATAATTTTTTAAATTATTTATTTAAAAAATAAATTTATTTTAAAAAAGTAAATTACCCTCAACGTGGGGCTCAAATTCATAATCCCAAGATCAAGAGTCACATGCTCTACTGACTGAGCCAGCCAATCACTCCCACAGGCAGTAATTTCTTCTCTGATACAGATCTTAGAAACATTTTTTTAGGGGTGTCTGGGTGGTTAAGTGGATTTAGTGTCGGATTCTTGATTCTGGTCAGGTCATGGTCTCATGGTTGTGGGATTGAGCCCTATGTCAGGTTCTATGCTGAGTATGGAGCCCGACTGGGTTTCTCTCTCCCCTTCTGCCACTCTCCTGTTCGTGCTTGCACTCCCTCTCTAAAATAAAATAAAATAAAATAAAATAATTGAAAAAAAAAAGAAACATTTTTTTAGATATGTCTCTTTGGGCAAGACAAACAATAGCAAAATTAAACTACCGGGACTACACCAAAATAAAAATCTTCTGCACAGCAAAGGAAACCATCAATGAAACAAGGCAACTTACTGAGTGGGAGAAGATATTTGCAAATGATATATCTGATAAGGAGTTAATACCCAAAATATATAAAGAACTTATACAAGTCAACAACAATCCCCCTCAAATAATCCAATTAAAAAATGGCAGAGGATGTGAATAGACATTTCTCCAAAGAAGATATCCAGACGGCCAACAGACACATGAAAAGATGCTCATCATCACTTATCATCGGGGAAATGCAAATCAAAACCACAATGAGATATCACCTTACACCTGTCAGAATGGCTAAAATCAAAAACACAGGAAATAATAAGCGTTGGCGAGAATGTAGAGAGAAAGGAACCCTTGTGCACTGTTGGGAGGAATGCTAACTGGTGCAGCCACTGTGGAAAACGGTATGGAGGTTCTTCAAAAAATTAAAAACAGAATTACTGTATGATCCAGCAATTATACTACTTACCCAAAGAAAAGGAAAACATTAATTCAAAAAGATATATGCACCCCTAGGTTTACAGCTGAATTATTTACAATAGCCAAGATATGGAAGCAATTCAAGTGTCCAATGACTGATAAATGGATAAAGAAAATGTGGGATCATATATATACACGATGGAATATTACTCAGCCATACAAAAATAATGAAATCTTGCTATTTGCTATAACATGGATATACCTAGAGGGTATAATGCTAAGTGAAATAAGTCAGTGAGAGAAAGACAGATACTATTATGATTTTCCTAATGGAACTTAGGAAACAAAACAAAGGAACACACAGGAAAAAAGATTAATACAAAAAAACAGACTTAAATAGAATAAATACATGGTTATGAGAGGGAGGTGGTTGCTGGGATGGATGAAATAAGTGAAGGGGATTAGGAGTATAGGTATTTTGATGAACAGAATTGTTGAATTGTATTACATACCCAACACCAGTAACACTGAATGCTAATTATACTTAAAAAAAAAAAATCCACAGGTAATATCTAAAATTGTTCTTTTTAACTGTTCTCTCATTGTTTGTGCATGCCTTAAAAAACAATAAAATGGTGTGCTTTTTAAATAAGGTTAGAAACTTTAACACTCTTCCGTATTAAAAACAAAGAAAACCCATATCAGCTATCACACAGCTAAGCCAGTAAATGGGCACTCAATATTTATACTTACTGAATAGACAACAGAGGAAAACATATTCTTAACATAATAGAATCAAAATAATATATGCTTCTACATGAAACCAGAGGCTTACTATGTGTGCTGACAGGCTGACTGAGAATAGCGTTTTTCACTGTCCACATCTATCAAATGGCTCTGAAAGCAAAAGCTGAACTTAAATTTTAAGGTAATGCGTTTAAAATAAGGTTAAACATATTTAACTGCCATTTCATTAAAATGAAATCGGACCCTGTGATTACAAATCACCTCAGCGGATTCACGAATTCATGGGTCATTCATTAATCCTCTCCTTAGAAACTGTACTGCAGCTGAAATGCAGATTTCATGTCATTAACCTCAAGGTGCTTACTTGATAAAGGAAGAACACAGAAATGTTTTAGTTTATATTTAATATGTAAAGCTTGAAATGAAGGTTTCATTTGAATATTTCTGAATAAATCTGCACACTTAAAACATATCTAAAAAAAGCCTTATTTGATTATGCAATAGGTTTTCATGGTAGAACATTTGGAAAATATGAAAAAGGAAAAAGCCACTATGGAAAAACATCATTTTCATAAAACAATTACTCATAGATAATTACCATTTACTTGTATGTATAGGTAGCCTTATTTCTGTGCACAGATATAAATACACATATCCACTTACATTAGATATAGAAATGGCACATACTGTTTCAAAAGCTTTTCCATAGCTATGGATAAGGTCAACAGAAATTTCTAAAAAACTATGGGAAGGAAGTATCTAAGTAAATGTTCTTACAAGATACTTAGACCTCAAGTTAACAATCAGAGGATTAGAAAAGAAATCAACTGATCTGAACTATCGTACTTTAAGGAAAAGGCATGTGTTAAGAAGTCAACAAAACAAAAAGACCTCAATATGTCAGAACAAACTATGTTAGTTTCCCATGGCCATTCTGAAATTCAGACCAAACACAAATTTAGCCCAAAATTCCTATGCCTCTTCATTTAGAATAATGCATAATTGTCATTTTTTTGGATGACACCACAAAATAACATCAGGAGCTAACACTGACATGACATTTATTAGGTTTTGGGCACTGTTCTAAGTACTTTATACTTGCTAACTCATTTAGTGCTCACAATCTCATGAATAGGTATAATTATTACCCTTATTTTTTGAGATGAAGAAACAAAAGCACAGAGAGGTTCACACCTTGCCAAACGGGGTTTGCACATACTATTCTGATTCTAAACTTTCCTTTTCTCAGGGACAAACGCTGAGATAGAGTATTACAATAAGCAGAACACTGAAAACCTAGGCTCCTTCCATTTTCTGAGAATTTTGGTTAATGAAGACTTTTACTATAGGTTAAGATACTTAAGTCTCAAGATAAATTTAATTATAGGAAAAAAAAGAATGATTGCAAATAGTCAATTAACTAGGACTTTTTCATTTGAAGATTATTTTTAAGTATAAATGTGGTTATCCAAAACAGGAATCAGAGTGAAAAGTTGTTGAACAGTTAGTCCAGATGGCAGTTATAGGAACTTGGGGTTAAAAAAGACCATATCTGGGGCGCCTGGGTGGCTCAGTCGGTTAAGCATCTGACTTCGGCTCAGGTCACGATCTCGCGGTCCGTGAGTTCGAGCCCCGCATTGGGCTCTGTGCTGACTGCTCAGAACCTGGAGCCTGTTTCAGATTCTGTGTCTCCCTCTCTCTCTCTGACCCTCCCCCGTTCATGCTCTGTCTCTCTCTGTCTCAAAAATAAATAAACGTTAAAAAAAAAAAATTAAAAAAAAAAGACCATATCTTAAAAGAGTTTATACAATCAGCCCATAACGTCCTCTCCCCTGGGAGGGGGTCTCCTTCACTTGTTTTGCCCATTACTCTCAAGGGGTGTGGTTTGTGACCTCTTATATTTCAAGATAACACTTCCTTGTCTATTATAATTAGATCCCACACATATAAGAAACAGTTGAGAAGAGGAAAAGGAGGCTCAAATATTTCAGGCTCATGTCCCTTGGTTTGTGTCTCTCAACCTGAGTATTTTTCAGGCCAGTCTTCAATATTCCTTGTTGGGGTTTAGCTTTGCTATTTTGCTTCAAAGGCTGACTTTGCTCAAAATGTACTACTCTGTTCCCATATCCCAGATGAAGCCACTTAGGATTTTTTTAGTAGAAATTTCATAATCTGGCTCTTCTCTGCAAAGTTGAGTTGCTTTGCCAAGAAGTCAGACTTTACACCCAGTGGGGCAAAGGGAGCTCTAACTTCGGACACCTGTGTACAAAGAGGCATGTGCTATATCATGGGTGAAGTCTTAAGTTACTGTGAAGCAATGATTCTCTTCTATACACTCAGTAGCTTTACATTCATTTTTATATTTGAGGTAGGAAAAGCCAGCAGGTGTGAACCACACTGGATAGGAAGTTGCCAGGACCTGAGGAATCGAAGTCTAGCATCACTTAAAAAAAAAAAAGGCGGGGGGGGGGGGGGGAGGGCATCATTTAACATTTCATGTTAAAAGGAGGGGAATTGTACTGGTAATCTGGACAGGTCCCTGAAGGTTTTTCTAGAAGTCACAGTGAGATGTTTGCCCATTCATTCCAGTAATGACAAACCACAAACCACAACTTGGCAGCTAGTTGTATAAAATCCTTGAGTATACTCTCTAAAGATGAGGAAATCAGAAGTTGCAAAAAGATGACTTGACTTTATGGATGGCCAAAGACCATGGGATCTATGATGGATGAAGTTACTACAACCACAAGGAAAACTAGACATAGTCAGTTGGAAAGCACAGAAAACAAATAAACAAAAATCCACATCATTCTACTAATCAAATTAAAGAATGTTACCATTGCCTATGCAAGACAAAATCATTACTATTTTATTAGCAATATAACATAAAGAATCATCTAATCACAGGTATGCCTCACTTTATGCACACTTGGTAAATAAAATTTACATCTAAAAGAACTGTTCAAGTTGCTCACAAATTCCTCTGAACTTGTGTTTAAACAAAGGAATCTCAGGCTGCTGAGCATCAACAGTTACAGAGAGGCACTTAGTAGAGAAGTGGCACTGTGGTTTAGGTTCATCATCTAATTATTCAGACAAAAGGAAGGGAAAGGACATAGTTCTGATAGTTTCAATAGTATATAGTTTGAAGACTGTCAAGTATGAGGAAAAAAATGCAATGATTTTGAAAAGAGGGAGAAAATTGAAGACTGGGAAAGAGGAAGTAGCTTCTTCGAGAATGAAAAGTACCATTAGGTTACTGCAGGGGAGGTGGTAGGGGAGATGGGTTAAACAGGTGATGGGTAGGGGCACACAGCTGGCTCAGTAGGAAGAACACGAGATTCTTGATCTTGGCATCATGAGTTCAAGTCCCACATTAGATGTAGAGATAAATAAATAAATTTAAAAAAATAGGTGATGGGTATTAAGGAGGGCACTGGTTGTGATGAGCACTGAGTGTTGGATGTAAGTGGTGAATCACTAAAATCTACACCTGAAACTAATATTGCACTGTATATTAATTAGCTGTAACTTAAAACCTTGGAAGAAAAAAAAAAGTCTAAGAGAAGAGTGTTTCTAGTATTCTAACACTCCATATATCACCAACTTGGCTACACCTAAATTATTCTTTAATAAAAAGTGTTTCAATGTATGAAAAATTAAAAAAAAATTTTTCCTGTGATTTTTCTATGTTTAACGTGGAAGTCAGAGGAAAACAGGATCTATATATCATCTATAGAAATTTGTGTCAATATTGTGGGAAAGCATGTATTTTGTAAAGCAAGCAATGCCAATATAAGTGATAACCAACAACAGAATAAACAACCAGATCTCAACATAGGTGTTATTTAACACTGTCATTCTCCTTTGTTAAAGGACTGCACTGCTGCAATATTATCCCATTTCTTCCAGCACTTTCAGAGGAAAGCACAATCAATTTTGCAAGCAAAGAGAACTAGGACAATATAAATTGATGGCTTAGGCACTTCCCTGGAGGGCTCCAAAGAATATTCTATTTTTAACTCTCTTTCACTTCAACAGAGAAGAGAGCAAGAAGGAAACACAGTGCTCAGCAGAAAAGTATTGCACAGGCTTTAACAGGCTAGTTTTATTTTGTGCAGGTGACGTGAACAGTAGTTGCGTTAAAGGAAAGCATTCTTAGTAATATGAACCAGACATAATGGGAAAGATAATAAAAAGAACCGAAGAACTGTTTATTCACAATAGCCCTAAATCTAAGGTCATTTCACTTAAGTTTTTCAAGACTAATAACCCCATACGGCAGAAGCACTGTGAGAGTAGATTTAGGTTTTTTTTTTTTGATAAGCCATTTTGCCAACTCTAATCTGTACCTAGATATCCACAATATAATTTAGATGAACTGTTTCCAAATCATCAAAACCTCAAGTTTGTGATCTTGGTCTGTCTTACGCTTGGTTGTTGGGTCTTCAACTGAAAGCCTCTTAGGTGAATTTAGAAGAAGACACAATTGCCAGCACACCTTCACTATTCTTTTTCCTCTACCACCTTCTGCTCCACTATTTCTGTGATTAAATAAACACAAATACGAACACACAAAAAAGAATCTAATAAAAACAGCCCCATAGGTTATAGCTCATGGCTATTTAAATGACGATCCTATGAAAGAGTCTGTACAACTCAAGGAAATCTATGGGTACTTACCAGATACTTTTGGCTCCAGATTTCAGTGGCGGCAGGTTAATGGAGAAGGGAAAAGGGAAATAGGTGGATTTGTAGGTATTATACAATTGTCTGAATCTGTGTTGGTCACACAATACTAAGAAATGCTCATAGAATCAATGAAAAAACAAGGATAACCAGGGCCATCAAAAAGTAACAATATATAAAATTCCTATTATGTGAGTCAAAAGATGCCAAAAAAGAAACTAACTTTGTACCAAAGTCCCTATTTTACAGAGAAATCCCTTGTTAATATCAGCCCTCCTGTGCTTATCCAATATGTCCATTTCTTCCTTGCCTGCTTTTTACACCAAGTTACTTTTAAATCTGTACTCTGCAATGCTGCCAATATTCTCTGCATGTTACAGACTGTTTATCCTAAAATGTTCCTTCTATGGTGTGGTTCATCAGGACCCTACCATAGTCTACTGGTAATGAAGCTTAATTGAAACCACATGGTTCTGCGTTACTTGAAAAGCTAACACTGACAATATAATGCATTGATATTCTTTGAATTTATCAACTGGCTGCAAAACTAAAATGACATTTCATTTTACAGAGTTATTCTGTTTTCCACATGCATGCGATATCACAGTTTGGAAAAAAATTGAATTATATCCCTGGTCAGCACCCATATGTAGTTTTAGATGCTTTTAGGTGTCTTAGGTCCATTAGATGGCATGCATTAATGCACACTAATATTCCTTAAAAGTTATGTAGCAGTAGAGAAAGAGATGTACTCGACTATTGCTAATGAGTTTGGCATGCTCAAGACATTAGCCTTTTAAGAAAAGCTATAAAGCAAACTGAATCTGCCATTCAAATCTGCTTTGGAAAAGAAATTAAAGCAATAGCTTTCACAAATTTTTAAAAAGTAAATTACATTAAGTCAAGGTTGTCATTTAAATTTAAATCCCTATTTCTAAGTATGATGCATGATTAAAAGGCATAATGGAAAATATAAGCAAATATTAATACCTTAATACAGCATTAAAAAAAGAAAAAAGAAAAGAGCAGTGGAAACCTGAGTAAAAAGAAGCCAGGAAGCAGCTGAAAAAGAGACCGGTTCACTGTGAGAAATGTAAACCTCTCAGACAGTGCTACGGCCCCGAATCCAACAGCTCAGGAACAAGGCCAATTATTGCAAAATATTAAACATATATGGTAAAGCTGCAAACTTTTCAAATGAGTCATAAGAATGAAAGCAGCTACACAGAAAACAGCCAGGGATCCATAAACCCAAAATCTTTGCTGTAACTACTATGTGCAGGAACAGTTTCTTTATATCAAGTTCCTTATATGCAGTATACTTTATAGTACTCGAACTGTAAACTTTATGATAAAGAGTTAAGATAATGAATCTTTATTATTACAACTGGCAGGTAACCATTTCTTTTGAAATAGTTGCTTGTGTGACTCCAGTTTTTGACAGTAAGTCACTAAGCTACTACAAACCAATCCTCCAATATTTCACCTTCCTCAACTAGAAATGACTCACATAAGCTAGAAACAAAGTATCATGGAATTTTAGAGTTCACAGAGGCTTCAACAGACAATACAGCAAAACTCCCTTACTTTGCCAGTAAGTAAAATGAAACCCAGAAGCTTTAAGTGATAGACCTAATACCAGTTAAAAATGAATGAGGCTAACAGGATTTTATTCCTATTTTGTTTTCTTTCATACTATACAATGCACTGCCTGAAATGCCTTATGTAGCCAGAATTTCTTCTGCTTCTGCTGATTGGGGTTGACTTAACCTTGTTTTGAATGACCGTGACAGTTTCAGATTCATAACACAAGATATATATATATTCATTCCCCAACAATAATGATAATACTATTTTCAATTCATATCTCATAATAGATGGGAGGTTTGTTGTTAAGGAGATTAACAACTATTGTGGACCTCTGGCACTCCCATGAATGGAAGACCAAAGCATTTTATCCTTGAGATATCTCCCCAACCACCTTCCTGCCCCCAAAAGGGAAAAGAGAAGAAAGTTTTACATTTTTTCTTGCCATATCCCCTGGTTTATGAATATTTAATTTAAAGATTACTTATTTATTGTGCTCCAGTGAAGAAAAACTGTTACTAATCTATTAATGTTTTCATTATTTGGTTGAATAGTTTTACCCTTTTATGTAATACAAGAAAATAATATGCTGCTTGACTAAATGTTGTTTGGCAAGAAACAAAAAGGTAAGAGATGTAATAAATTATTTCTAATTTTAATCAGATTGGGATGGTGGAATGTACATAGGGAAATATAAGGAAAAGAATAAAAGAATGAAATCCAGAAAGTATAATGTGTATATAAAAAAATGTTAATTACTGAGACATAAATTGCTATAAATTTGTTAAAAAAAACACAGAAAAAATTGCCTTGTTCATTTCCCAATGCATTTTACTTTTCTATTAGGACACACACAAACATACATGCACACTTTTCTGTAAGCTTTAACAAAAAATAACCATTAACTAACTACAAAAAAAATCTTTCCATTTTGAGTTTTTTAGTAGTTCAAATCCTACTAATTCCACAAAAAGGTTATAATTACCAACACAATACTTGCCACTGGCACTACTGAACTTTTCTTTAAAGAGGGATTTGCTCTTGTACTTATTAGCATAACAAATTTCCTTCCCTTTCAGATAAGGATGATTTGAGGATTTCTTTTTTTCTTCAAACTGAATGATGTTCAACTAACTTAAGGTATAAACTGAGATGATAGTACATAAAATAATTGGAAGAACAGATTCTATAACATGTTACATTATGGTAACTTTAAGAGTCAAACACAACATTTAAAAACTGTTCACAAAAACTGTTTTTCTGTGCCTGTACTATACAGATGTACTCTGTTTCCCTCCTTCTCACCTTAACTAGCATTAGGAAAAATCCACAATGAAAATATCACTGATTATAAAACACGTACTGTCTGTCACACAGATATTTTGGCCCTCAATTGCGAGGAGTGGCATATTCAGCTGTTCTCCATTTAGTGGGAATATTTTTCCTGAGATGCATTTGTAAAACCCCATTGGTCCAACCTGTGATTAAAAGTTTCAATTCTGTAGGCAGTTTGACAATGGAGAGGAATAAAAATTTAGCCATGGAAAAGAACGAAACTTGTAAATTCATATAAACATGGAGTAAAGGATCTTTGCATGCCTCATAATAGGCTGTATGAAACGAATTAGTCACACACAAGATATTGGAATGCAGAGACTGAAGGTAAATTTCTTTTTTGTTATGACATTAGCTGTAATCTGTATTATAATTTTGGAAGAAAAGAATCAAAAGAGAAACAATATGAAAAGTTAGTCACTGTAGCCCAGGAAAACTCACAAAATAATTTCTATTAGAACAACAATGTATTTAAAACTAATGAATGAATGGTGTCACGATGAATGCTCCCATCTATAAAGAATAACTTTTGATGACTTTCAAAATTAGGGCATGTATTAGTTTATATTGTTTGAAGTGGATTGTACTATAAACTTCAGGAAAACTTGAATTAAACGGAGTCATAATTAAGACAGAAGTTGGCTAAAATGACCAATGCTTGCATTCAACATCCTTCAGAAGAACATTTGTCACACATACAATACAGGGCTAGTAAAACAAAAAAAGAAAGACCTAACACTAAGTCTAAGACAACTCCTAGGAGCAAAGGATTAAAAACCTGGCAGCTCCCCCACAGGAATGATAAGTAACAATCCTAACGGGTTAAGGAAGTTGGTGAGTCACAATGATCACTGAAGAGTGCATGAATGAGGAGAAGCACAGACACTTCTCATCAGATTGCCCTGTGTAGGCGTCCTTCTCCTAAAACTGCGGTTCCCCTTAAGAGTGGCACATAATATCAAGAGCAAGAAACTGCCTAAGTGGAGGGTTATGTGGCCTCAGTGACTCACGCTGATGTAGCCTGAGAGCCTCCGACAGTGACAACCAGCTAATACAGTCTCAAAGATGCCAAGAAACATACCACTTCTACACTAGAGTGATGAAAGGCTAAAAAGTACCTTATTACACATCTGGGGCAGAATCACAAATCTAGGTGGGAAGCACAGAAAGAAATGAATTCAGTAAAGATAGTTTTTTATACTGAAGTCACAGTTGTTTTCACAGAAAGATTAAAGAAAATTTGAGAGGGGCAAAAGGAAAAGGATCTTTTCAGTTTTAATATATTTGATATTCTTAGTATTAGATTGCATTTGGTTTAAAAATACCTTTCACTATACAACCGGCATACTGAAAAACAAAACACAAAAAAGATGTTTTAGAACATCATTCCTTTTAAAGGCACAGTGAGTCCAAGACATCAAAATATTTTCACCAGGCTAGAATCTCACAGTTAGGTCACTTTGATTCTTGCTTCTAGTTAGCTGTTCAGGAGGTATCTTAGCTTGCCGAGTCTGTCTTTTGTTGTTAACAGAGGTGGATTATCAGGCTGCAAAGGAGGCTTCACTACAATGGCAGTGAGTAATAGGAAGCTGCTCACCACTTTGCTTGGCATGGTACAGTCTTCACATTATGGTTTGTGGTTCTGTACACGTCAGCATATAAACCTGACAGTGTCATTTTCTGGCAGGTGCTAAGATTTGCCCACTCTTAATCTCACTGGTTTGCATATTCATATGCCCATGTCTGAGACCCTTGATAGATGGAGTGTGGTTAACATCATAATAGTAACACTGAAATAAAGCAGAATGAAAAAAGCAATATCCATAGCTAAGAAATCATGGCCTCAGAAATATTACTCACCTGTCTGCTGTGCAGGCTGTGGCAGTGGTTGGTTTAGATGTGAATTGTAATGGACAGAAGGGATTGGGCGATACTGAGGTTGACCAGAGTGATAGTGGCCTGGAGCACAGTAACAGGCTGGCATCTAGGATAAGTGTTGAGGAAGAAAAGAAATGTTTTCTCTGAGGAACAACAGAATGTAATGAGTAATAATTCCATCACTACCCAAAAATACATTTTCTTAGCTTTTACATTTATGTGAAAAAATTTTTAAAAATTTCAAGCATACAGGATACATAACAAAAGACACCTACCAATATACCTGGCAATTACATTTAGTAGGTTTAAATTTTTTGGCCATATTTGTTTCCGATTTCTTTCTCTGTTTTATAAAACCAAACACTATTAAAATAGCTAAAGGCTTACTCTAGCATTCTTTTGTCCTATATTCAACAGAAAAACCATTATCCCATAGTTGGTGTGTATCTTTGTTATAAATGTTTTGGAACCTCTACTATATATGTATATCTGTTATCCATACAGAAAATTGTTGAGGATCTAAAAAATTTACATTATACTACTGTACTATATACAACTCCATGCAAATTATTTTGCAATTAACATTCTCTTTTGAGACTTCTCTTGGTTGAAACATATATACTGCTAGCTCATCCAATTTGATATATGAACTGCAATCATTGTATAAATTAGCCAGTTTATCTATTCCCACACTAATACACAGTTGCGCTGGTTCCATTTTTTAATTTTTCTCATATTTCTAATGTAAATTAAAATGCCAATACAAATCCTATTTGTCAATTATACCTTAATAAAGCTGGGGGTAAAAACAGTAAGACTAGCTTGATTATATTTACTTCTGGTGCTATTTAAAATTTTTTTTTTAATCTTTATTTATTTTTGGGAGAGAGAGAAAGAGAGAGAGCATGTGCATGCAGACAGGGAAGGGGCAGAGAGAGAGAGGGAGACACAGAATCCGAAGCAGGCTCCAGGCTCTGAGCTGTCAGCACAGAGCCTGATGGGCAGCTCGAACCCATGAACCATAAGATCACGACCTGAGCCAAAGGTGGACACTTAACCAACTGAGCCAACTAGGTGCACCTCCTTCTGGAGCTATTTATACTAGTTGTGCATTTCTCTTAATCTGACCTAGTTTGGAATAAGGAATAAACAATTAATTCAGTGATGTAGAAATATGTGGTAAATTAACTTTAGTAGCTTCATAAGCTCTTTCAGGTTCTGCTCTTCCAATTGGATTACTTCTCAAAGAGACACCTGTAGACATCTTAAAGAATGCCCATTTCATCTGGAAACCAGCTGGAGTACATAATTTCTATATCAGTTATAAGTCAAGAATCTCCTAAATTTACTATAACATTCTTCTGATTCTGAAACATTAGATACAATACACATGTGGTCCCTTAACTGTTCCTGGAGGTATCAGCGAACAATAGGTTTTCCTGATTTCAGATCTTAATCCATTATTATACTTTTCAGTATATGTATGTATATAAATAACAGTATATTCTTTTCTCCCCCTTAATTAAAAAGGATATCACTGGGGTGCCTGGGTGACTCAGTTGGTTAAGCACCTGACTCTTGATTTCAGCTCAGGTCACGATCTCATGGTTTTGTGAGTGTGAGCCCCGTGTCAGGCTCTGTACTAAGAGAGTGGATCCTGCTTGGGATTCTTCCTCTCTTTCTGCCCCTACCTTGCTTGTATGAGTGAATGTGCATGCATACGCGCGCGTTCTCTCTCTCTCTCTCTCTCTCTCTCTCTCTCTCAAAATAAGTATATAAACTTAAAAAAAAGACATTGTTTAAGGCAAAAGAAAAAAAGGACAAAGGAAAAATCAAATGTAATACTAAAAGAATTCAAATAATACAAAAGGCAGGAAAGGAAGGATATAGGAATAAAACAGAGATAAAACAAATGGAAAACAAATAGCATTGTGGTATCCCTGCATTTAGCCATGTCAATAGACATACTAAAGATAAAAGGACCAGACACTCCAATGAGACTGGATAGGACAGAAAAGATGAACTATACACTATATGCAAAAGATAGACTTTAAATACTGAGCATTCAAGGGTGCCTAGGTGGCTCAGTCAGTTGAGTGTCCCATTTCGGCTCAGGTCATGATCTCACAGATCATGAATTTGAGCCCCAGATTGGGCTCTGGGCTGACAGCTCAGAGCCTGGAGCCTGCTTTGGATTCTGTGTCTCCATCTCTCTCTGTTCCTCCCCTGCTTGTGCTCAGTCTCTCTGCCTCTCAAAAATAAATAAACATTAAAAAAATTAAAAAAAAAAATATCGAGCGTGCAAATAAGATAAAAAAAGATACCATTTAAATGCTCATCAAAAGAATGCTGAAGTCACTAGATTTGTCAGATAAAATAGGTTTTAAGAGAGAAAAACATTTCATTGCTTACTATAGGTTCCAACACTATACAAAACTGGCAGAATGTAAGGGAGACATAGACCAATCCACTATCACTTAATTAAAAAAAATTTTTTTTAAAATGTTCATTTGTTTTTGAGAGACAGAGACACAGACAGAGTGTGAGTGGGGGAGGGCAGAGAGAGAGAGAGAGACACAGAATCTGAAGCAGGTTCCAGGCTCTGAGCTGTCAGCACAGAGCCCCATGGAGGGCGCCAAAGTCAGACACTTAACTGACTGAGCCGCCCAGGTACCCCAATCACTATCACTTATTGACAGAACTGGACAAAAGATCTAAAAGAATCTAACCAACAACACTGACTCAACTGATACTTAGAGAATAATAAATGCAAAAAAAAAAAAAAAGTAAAAAATGAAAGAGATTAAGATAAGCTAAATTAATGGAAAGATACCCCATGTTCATTAAGATTGGAAGATTTAGTATTAAGCTACAATAATATCCAAAGCAATCCACAGATTCAATGCAATCTCTATCAAAATTCCAATGGTGTCTTGCAGAAGTGAAAAAACCAAACATCATATTTATATGGAACCATAAGCCACATAGCCCAGTAGCCAAAGCAATCTTAAAAAAGGACAAAGTTGGGGTGCCTGGGTGGCTCAGTTGGTTAAATGTCCAACTCTCGGTTATGGCTCAGGTCATGATCTAGCGGTTTGTGAATTCAGGCCCTGCATCCGGCTTCGCGTTGACAGCGGGAAGCCTGCTTGGGGTTCTTCCTCTCCCTCTCTGCCCCTCCCCTGCTTGCTCTTTCTGTCTCTTTAAAAAAAAAAAAAGAAAGGAAGGAAGAAGAAGAAGAAAGATGGAGGACTCACATTTCCTGATTTTAAAACTTACCACAAAGGTATAGTAATAAAATAGTGCAGTACTGGCATAAAGGTAGAAACACAGAATAGCAAAAGTAAGAGTTTATTTGATACCAATAAACCAGAGTACCAACACCATTCAATGGGAAAAGAACAGGGTCTTCAATAAATGATACCAGAACAAACAAATACACACAAAAGAATGACGTTGGGACTCTTACACGTCATTATCATACGCAAAAATTAACTCTAATGGATAAAAGATCTACCTATTGGAGCTAAAGACCATAAAACTTTTTTTTTTTTAATGTTTATTTTTGAGAGACAGAGAGAGAGAAAGAGTGTGTGTGTGAGCAGGGGAGAGGCAGACATGGGGACAGAGGATCCAAGGCAGGCTCTGACAGCGACAGCAGAAAGCCTGACACAGGACTCAAACTCACAAAGTGTGAGATCATGGCCTGAGCTGAACTCGGACACTAATCCCACTGAGCCACTCAGGTGCCCAAGACCATGAAACTCTTAAAAGAAAACAGGGATAAAATCTTCATGACCTTGGATTTGGCAATGGATTCTTAGATATGATATTAAAAGTATCAGCAGTAAAATGAAGAAAAAAAAAAAAAAAAAAAAAAAGGATAAAGTGGATTTCATCAAAATTAAAGTTTTGATAACTAATTAAGGACGTTATCAAAAAGTCAAAGGACAACTACAGAATGGTGAACATCTTTGCAAATCACACACCTGATAAGGGTCTAGTATACAGAATATATAAGGAACTCTTACAACTCAACAAAAAGACAATCTCCTGAAAAAAATGGCAAAGGACTTACAACAGACATTTCTCCAAAGGAGACAGATAATGGCCAACAAGCGTATGAACAAATGATTAACCAATCATTAGGGAAATACAAGTCAAAACCACGAGATATCTATTTCACACCCAAAGGATGGCTAGGATAATAATAATTTTTTAAAAGGGAAATAATAAGTGTTACTGCCAAAATGTGGAAAAACTGGAACCTCAATACATTGCAGATAGGAATATAAAATGACACCATAGAAAGCCTGGTGATTCCTCAAAAAATTAAACACAGAATTACCATATAATTCAGCAATTTTATTCCTAGGTATATACCCAAATAAATGAGAACAGATACTTGAACAAATACACGTACCTCCATGTTCATAACAGCACTATTCACAATGTGCAAAGGGTAGAAACATCCCAAACCCATTAATGGTTGAAAAATGAACAAACGGTGGTATATACAAACAATGGCATATTATCCAGACCTAAGAAGGAATGAGGTACTGATACATGCTACAACATGGATTAACCCTCAAACACTGTGTTAAGTTAAAAAAGCCAGACACAAAAGGTAACAATATGGCATGATTCCATTAATATGAAGTATCCAGAATAGGTAAATCCTTAGAGACAGAATGCAGATTGGTGGTTCCAAGGGCTGGGGGAGAGGGCAAATGGGTAATAACTGCTTAATGAATACAGAGTTTTCTTTTGGGGTGATGAAAATAAAAATGTTTTGGAACTAGAGAGAGGTGATAGTTGCAAAACACTGTATATGCACTAAATGTCAGTGAAGTGTTCACTTTAAAATAGTTAATTTTATATTATGTGAACTTTACCTCAAAACAAACCAAAAAAATCATAAACACTAAAATGATAGAATACAAATGCTTTCAAGTGCACATGGATCTTGCCCCCAAAAGACTACATACTGGGAAATAAAAGAAGACTCAAGAGATTCCAAAACAAATCTTAGAGTAGGTTCTCTGACCACATGAAATTAAAACAGAAATCAAAACAGTAAGGTATTTAGAAAGCCCCAAATATTTGGACATTAAATAACACACTTCTAGACAAATCATGGGTCAAAAAAGTCACATACAAAAAAGAGAGAGAGATTTTGGATGAAATAACAAAAACACAACATATCCAGTTTTATGAATTGCAGCTAAAATGGTGCTTTAGAGGGAAATTTATAACATAAAAAAACTTAGAAAGGAAGAACAATAAAAAATCAGTGATCTATGCTTCCACCTTAAAAAGCCAGAAACAAAAGAGCAAATAAACCCTTAAAATAAGTGGAAGGAAGAAAATAATGGTAAAGGCAGAAGTAGCTCAAACAGAAAATGGATAATAAAATTAATGAAACCCTAAATTGGTTTTTTATTTTTTTTTATTGTTTAAGGAAGGTGGGGAGGGAGGGAGAGGGGGAGAGAGAGAGAGAAAGAAAGAGAAAGAGAGAGAGAGAGAGAGAGAGAGAGAGAGAGAGTGAGAATATGAATATGCATGCCTGAGCTGGAGAGAGATCATGACCTGAACTGAAATCAAGAGAACGCTTAACTGACTGAGCCACCCAGGTGCCCTGAAACTCTAAATTGGTTTTCTAAAAACATTGATGGAATTGATAAATCTCTTAAGTAAATAAGACACAAAGAAGAGAGAAGAATGAAATTACCAACATTAAGAATTACATAGGTGATACCATTAAAGATCTTCAAGATACTAAAATTATAAGGTGGATATTATGAGCAACTGTTTGCCAATAAATTTGAAAATATAATTAAATTATACAAACTATGAAATCTGATCCAAAAAGAAATAGAAAATTGGATTAGCTCTGTATCTACTAAAAAACTGAATTTGTAATTTTAGAATCTTCTCCACAAAATAACTCCAGATCCAGATGGATGCATCAGTGAATTCTAGCAAACATTTAAGAGAAGAGTCCTACACAAAGTGCTTTAGGAAATTAAGGAGGCAACGATATCTAATTCATTTTGAGGCCAGTATCAGTGCCATCCTGATACTATAACCTGAAAAAGACATTATAAGCAAACCATAGACCCATATCCATTATGAACATTCATGCAAAAATCCGTAAGAAAAGTCGAATGAATCCAGTGATATATAAAAAGATGTTATATCATGACCAAGTGGGAGTATGTTCCTGAAATAAAACGTTAACTTAACATTCAGAAGTCAGAATAATTCACTGTATTAAGAGAGTGAAGTGGAGAAAAAAAATCACATGATCATTTCAACAAAGAAAAAGACATTTTTATAAGACTTAATACTCAATTCATGGTAAAAACTCTCAACAAACTAAGAGAATTTCCTCAACCTCATAGAGGGCAAAAACCCCACAGATAATATCACAGTTAATGATGAAAGACAGAATGCTTTCCCCTAAGACTGGGAACAAGGAAGAATATATACTTTCAAAACCTAGCCTTAAGTTAATAAATGAATTCTAGGGAATTTACTTCCCCCTGTTATGTTGTGTGTATATTCAACATCAGAGCTCATAGACAATACAATAAGGCAAGACAGAGGAATAAAAGGCATATATATTGGAAAGGATAATATATGTAGAAATGGTCTTCAATATAGAAAATCCTAAGCAGTCTATAAAAAAGTACTGGAATAATTAAATTTAGAAAGTCCACAGGATTTAAGATAAATGCACAAAAATCAACTTTATTTCTACATACTAGCAAATGATGAACAGAAAATGAAATTTTAAAATAATCTCCTTTAAAATATCATTAAAAAACATTACATACTTAGAGATATATTTAATAAAATATATGCAGTACTTGTATAATTAAAACTACAAAATACTGTTGGGAAAAATTAAGGAATATTCATGTAAATGTAGACAGATAACATGTTCCTGCATTGAAAGGTTTGATAGTATTATGATGTTAATTCTCCCCAAACCGACCTGAACACATCAGTTTATTTTTACGGTGTACCTACCTTATTGTGTTTCTTGTAAGCTAATTAAAACAAATCTATCGGTTAAAAGGAAACTCAGAAGTGACATATTTTATCTAACTGAAGTATCTACTAGTTATACTGAGAAGGGAAGATGATGGCCAGCTTTGTTTATATACACATTCTCACAGATTCTCTCCATGTGAAATAAAAAGTAAGCTCTCTAAGGTTAAAAGGTGAGAAAGCGACGTACCTGTGGTGAGGGCTGCTGAATATATCCCTGCTGCTGAAGCACAGGCTGGCTGACAGGATGGCCAGAGGCAGCATAGCCAGCAGAAGGGACTGGCTGCCCAGGTGGCAGAGGAGGGGGAGGAGGTGGTGGTGGCGGTGGTGGTGGAGGGGCTGCCGTCATGATATAACCAGACTGCTGTGGGGACTGAAGAACAACAGTGGACTGGAACATGGTGGCATGAGGGTCAGAACCATCTGCAGATGGCTGGCGGGCAAGACTCATGTGGCTAAACTGAGACCCAAGGTTGTCCTGCTAAAAAAAAAAGGGAAAAGTCAGAAATCAGTAAGCCTTCCATACACACGTAAACCAAACTTCTAAAAAAAAAAAAATACTTCATGTATTTGAAGATGAACTGCAGTAGTATGGGTATCATGTATCTATAACAGATTTGATTTAATAGAACAGCTTCAATAAAATTAGAACTCTAAGGCAGGAAAGTAGGAGTATTATAATGCTGTCATTAATAAATTACTTTTAAAGTAGATCTAATGGATTGCAAAGCATGCAGAAGAGTAGGGTGTAAAAACATTTCACACAAAAAAATGAAAAGACACTTATCTAAATGATGATTAAAGACACATAAGGATGTGTGAAGTGAAAACTGGACATACTTATATTATAAATTAACATCTTCTCAAAGGACTTCAAGGACCGGGTAACTAACAAGGCACAGTACTAATTATTCTACCCCTTTTCCTAAAAGGCAAGATTCTGGTTCTAGGCACCGCTGTTTATCTTATCACACCTGTTGAAAATACTAGCACAAATGAAAAAAAAAATGCATAAAATCCACCCCAGTCTTCTAATCTCTCAAAAATAATTTGGCCATAAATTCTATTCTTCTCTAGGGTTTTTCAGTCTCTTCCTAAAGTCAGATGTTGACAAATGTAATCGAGATGAGTTTCCTATTGCTTTTGCTACTTGGTGAGCAGGCGAATCATGTCCAGCCAAGGGAGGTTTATAATGTACATGCCATCTGACAAATGTTTTCTCTCACTCAACAGCCTAAGGACCAGTTCTGACTAGTCTAGATAAGATCATTGAAATGACAAAAATGGGGTTAAAATGGCATCCCCTTGCTCCCAAAGAGCCAGAGATTGGCAACAATATATACCACATTTTGTTAAGAAGAGAATTTTGGAAAAAGTTACTTAAAAAAAATTGTGGCAACTGAGTTGTCAGATCAAAGTCGACACATCTACAATTTCTAGTCTGCTGGTTTTTGCAAAGTACATTACAGCTATGGAAAAGACAGGGAACTGAAAAGGGGTACCTGATTTAATGACTGGAAATACATGGTTTTATGCTTGCTCTGACACACTCTAGCATTATTAGCCTAATTCAATGAATAGTTTCAAAAGGGAAAAATGTACTAAAATATACCTATTAGTTGTAATTACACAGTAATCTGGCCAAATATTTTAACTATACACCACCATCAGAGTCGTCTTGAAAAAAAGTCATTTTCTTATTCCAACAATCTGCCATTTTTCAAAACATTTTTGAGGCTTTTACGTTATGTTCATTGATACTTTTGATCTTCTCAATGCTGGCAAAATTTTATTTTTACAGATTGGAAGTGATTTTTGAAAATCATTCACAGCCAATGCTGGTAAATAAGGTTGCCCCCAGCTCAACGCAAAAACACTCTCAATATAAGAAAACGTTTCTACAAAATGTCAAGTGATTTTAAGACATAGCTTGTAATTTAACCTAAAAAGTAGTGTCAAAATATGATGCCATATATTCAAAAAATAACAGCACCACCGGGAAAAGTCTATTAGGCTGTTTAGGGAGACTCATTTTAAGGGAAGGGAAGGGAAGTAACATTTATTGAATACTCATTTCATGTTAGGCCCTAGGCAGGAATTCCATTCCAACTTTTACATTGTTGTCTCATATACTTAGTAACTATAGAAGGTCACAGAGAGAACACATGGCCCTGGTGCTTGTAAACTCTGAGAGGTAGAATTTAGGGCATACTTTGGATTGAAGAAGGTACCATTCATTACAGTCACAGATTAAATATCTAGAGATCTTCTTGGGAATATACTTAGAAGAATATCTTATGTAATCATAAGCTCCAATTCACCCTAATAACTGGGATAAGTCTACGGGACCTATGTACTGGGGAAAGAACAGAAAGCCTTAAACCCAGATGAAGGCTGCCACTCCAAGATTACACAGATTGCACTGATCTCAAGGAGAAAAGTAGCTAAACCATCTTAGGACTAGAATTGTCAACCTGAAAATCATTTCATTGTGGAAAAGCAGGAAAAAATTGGGATTTATATAATCACTATAATAAGTCAATATAACAAATATTCTACAGTAGACAGTAAATTATTTCTAATACAAGTTAGAAACACTTTTTCAGTATATGTGTCTAGGACTTTAAATAGTCACAAAAGATCATATCACATTAATCACATTCATGAGCATCCATCACACATCCACCCACAGAAACAATGCAGGAGGTGAATAGAGATATAGTACCACGGAGTATTGCTGGGTGGGTGAGACTGGCAGGAGCGGGGATGGGTAAGGGGCTGTAGAGTACTGAACAGGCTGTGAAGAGGACTGCAGAGGACGAACAGGCTAAGGAATAACAGGTTGGCAAACAATGTTAATGTCAGAATAAAATGTTACAAGAATTGCATAAAATGGACACTTTTTTGGCAAGAGCTTAAACTATATTTATAAAGTGGTCTTAACAATAATAGGAAACAACAAAAACAATGCTAAATGAAGAAACTCTACACAGTAAAAATTTAAAAAACATACCTATGTTTTAATATATAATTTTTTTCATAAACATATTTATTAGATTCATAGAAACAGGTAATTTAGACATTTCAAATCCTATTATCTAACCCAAACTCCTAGGTTAAGTCAGTAAAAACAAAACCACTCATTCTTACTTCCTGGTTTGATGGAGGGGCTGTTCTATTTAGCATTATAAAACTAAATAAAAGAAAAACTTCATTCATTATCAGACAATGAAAACTTAACATAGTATCTATGCCAATTACTATCTGATAAGGCATGATTAAATACTCTTTTGGGACCATAGGGCCTGAATTCTAACAATTTTCACTTTAAAAAATTTATTTACTTTTTTAATTTTAGCAGTTTTTAAAGTACAATATGTTGTGGGTGCCACTAAGAGTAACAGCCTAAAGAACAGCACACACATACATACAGGCACATGTACACACATAAACTTATCTCTTTTACACAAGGAAGATAAACACATTTGTCTTGCAACTACAAATTTTGGTTGAGAGAGTAGATGCCATGTGGAGCTGAAAAACTAGTGACCTGAAATTTTTTCACTAATGATATACTTCTGCATTTCAGAAAAATAAGGATAAGTTTTATGTTTCCCAGGGACACTCAAAAACAGACATTATAGAAAATGAACAATGTTTTAATCATTTCAAACCTTAAGGAGTACAGCTGGCCATCCGCAGGCTAACAGTGGCATCTGACTTAGTTTCCCAGTCTTATATTTATATTAGATAGTTGATTACAAAAGGGTAATACACATACTGGCTTAAAGACTCTCATAATCCATGTTATATAGGTGACAGTCAGACTAAGATAAGTGACCTGTAGACAGCCATGTAAGCAAGCACTGGAGGAACCCAGGTCATTTTATCTAACGAAAACTCTCACTTTTGCTTAAAATGTATACACATGAATCTCTGTCTGGACAGTATTTCCTAAAAGAATACTTTGAAAATGTAAAATAAGCGAACTGAATAAGCTTCCTAAGGAAATAATCTAAATAAGGGGAAAGTCTTATGACAACTCAGATGTGTATGGTGAGTTACACTTCCCCCACAAAATCAACACAATAGTTCCTAAAAAATGAAAAAAATAGAATCTCACAAAAGATCTAGAACTAAAGCAAAAGTACTAAACAAGGTAAAAACTGAAGGATCTATAGAGCCACTGGTTCCTCACTAATCTCTTCACTAGAAATTAGCAAGCTTCCTAGCAGATGACAGCACATATCACACTAAATGAGGTGCAGTGGTTTTAGAACTTCCAAGCACAGGCTATTCAATGTGTTATTAAGTCAGACAACCATTAAGACGTAACTTTCTTCCAGACATCTTGACCTACTATGTAAGTGTCAGATGAAACAAAAGCTTTAGTCGGCTGTAAGATAAAAGAAAGAGGAGTCCGATGAGCACCAGTGGTATGAATTAATGTCTCCGAGAGTGTCAAGTGGTAATGAGACAAATGTGGGCGGGAAGACTCGTTGTTCAAAGTGAAATTCTGACACCACTTAGAAAAGGAAAAGCCTTAGCTCTTCCTTTTCCTACTTAAATTGCAAATGGCTGCAAAACAATATCCACTTAAAAGTGACTGGTTTTGAGAAATGCAGCCCATCTGAAGGCTTTGGAAATCATACTATTATTTTGTTTGGTTATTTCAAACTTCATGGATGGATTATCTCAGTGCAGAAAGAAAGTAGTTACTGAGTATCATTTGTTCATCAATTCTCTATTTTGGTATCTGATGATGAATTACCTGAAACACCTGAAGCAACACCAGGACAATCAACCACGAAGTTTGATGCATATCCTGAGATTTCAAATTATAGTCCATTAAAGCTCTATTCCTTTTTTAAAATGTTTATTTTTTTTTGAGAGAAAGAGAGCAAATAGGGTGGGAGGACAGGGAGAGGGGGACAGGATCTGTAGCGGGTTCCTTGCTGACAGCAGAGAGCCCAATGTGGGGCTGGAACTCACAAACCATGAAATCACTGACATAAGCCAAAGTCAGACCCTCAACCAACTGAGCCACCCAGGTGCCCCTAGGCTCTATTTCTAAACTAAGCTATCTACACCTTTATTTAGGATAGTCTCATATCTAAATCATACAAAATTATTTCTAAGAGATAATAATCTGAAATATATAATCATAGATGAATCCTTAGACTTTTTTGAAGCCACCAGACAAATACTATTTCCACTGAATGAAATGAAAATCAGTCTTATAAAGCTCCTGGTGAAATATGTAGCAAGGCATAGGCAACTGACAACAAGATGAAAGAGAAATACTTCAGGACCTAACTGAATGAAGGCAAGGCAGAGAAGGCCAGGGAGGGCGTTTTACGTATTCTAATGTGTACCTGTGCATTTTTAATCAAATGGGGTTGGGAAGTGGATATGGGAGTCTTTGGAAACAGTTTTTAGGCAACTTCCTCTTCACAGATTTGTATGTTTGGTTTTTAAAAAAATTTCTTTTTTACGTTTATTTATTTTTGAGACAGAGAGAGAGCATGAACGGGGGAGGGTGAGAGAGAGAGGGAGACACAGAATCTGAAACAGGCTCCAGGCTCTGAGCTGTCAGCACAGAGCCCGATGCGGGGCTCGAACTCACGGACTGTGAGATCATGACCTGAGCTGAAGTCGGTCGCCCAACCGACTGAGCCACCCAGGCGCCCCCACAGATTTGTATGTCTTAAAAGCACATCAAAAACCTAGAAATCCTACTTTATATAAACTACCTTGCCCAATATTAGGAGTCTTAATTGCCAGAGGCACAATTATTTACAAAACTTTGAAAGTATTTGATGACATTACCACTGCTCATATATTCTTTACCCTTGCACTACACAAACGATATAACTTGCCAATAAAATTAATGAAATTTCCCTAGTTCAAGTTTATCTCCATACTTCTTTCGTAAGAAAGTATTCTACAAGTTCTCACCAGTGGAATATTTAGATAGTCTTATGGAGAAAAAGAGGTGTAACTAACTGTACAAGCTGTCTTTGATATGTTATACAACCTTTAAAAGAACAAAAGTAAATGAGTTTACACTGGGATAATCAAGTTCCCCAAGGATGAATAATACATCTATATGGGAATAGCCAGAATGTGAAAGTGTATGTGCAAACTTTAAACATTTCTACAAATTCAAGATACTATTAAGAGTGCTTCTGTGAATTCTAATTCAGAATGTTTTTGCCTCCCTCTTTTGTAGAATAGGTGGGATGCAAAGTACCTTGCCGAACTTGAGCAACTTAAGTTTCTTCTATCTTCTTGATCTGTTGAACCTTAGAACAACTTACTTATTAGCTCACTGGGATAATCTTAGTTTTGTTTTTATTCCTTTTGTCCATCTCTTGCTGTTGTAGAATACGGAGAACATACTCACCACATAGGCTCATGAGATATGAAATTTCCTTCTTTCCAATATATATTCTGTATTTATTAGCTGAAAATCCTGTGAAGTTAACCTCTCTTCCTACAAACAGGGAGCGGGACATCACTGGTGCAGAATATTAAAGTTCTAAGAGATACTTGGGCTAGCCCAATTATAATTATAATTACTGAGTTTAAACCCAAATATATAAAGGGAGGTGAACTTAGCATTATGTAATCATGGATATGTGCACCTGTGAGAAAATGTGATTAGCTGCTTGTTGTTGAGGTGGTGGGGGTGGCAGAGGTGGCTGTGGAGGTCCAGGCACTTGGGTTCTAACAGGTTGTTGAGTCATAGGAGGATTATACACAACTGGACTTCCATCTGGGTTTATGAAGGGCTGACCTGAAAAATTATAAGAGGAGGGAAAAAAACCATTTACAGTTGAGACCGAACATAGGTCATTTCTATGAACAATCTGTAACACAGGTCTATAATCCTTACTCAAAATCCCAAAGCCAAGTTTCTGAAGACCAAAAGATTTTCTTAGCAGAGGAAACAAAGTGTGACCATACCTGAGCCTATTTTAATAGTCTTTATTTTTTCCACTTAGAGTAAATTTTTTTTTCATTTTTTAAAAATATAATTTATTGTCAAACTGGCTTACATACAACACCCAGTGCTCATCCCAACAAGTGCCCTCCTCAATGTCTATCACCTATTTTCCCTCCCTGCCACCCCCTCCCCCGCCAGTTTGTTCTCTGTATTTAAGTTTCTTGTAGTTTACCTCCCTCCCTGTTTGTAACTATTATTTCCCTTTCCCTCCCCCCATGGTCTTCTGTTAAGTTTCTCACAGAGTAAATATTTGAAAATTCTGCTGCAGTGTTTTACTATGTAGGTGCTGCTCTAAAACCTCCTGGAGTTATTTTATAATACATAGCATTTTTCGAAAACTCTGAATTCTGAATATCTTGCTCAAGGGATTCAGTTATAGGACTGTGGTCCTGCAGTGCTTTAACGATTTCAGTTTTAAGAAAAAATTCTTGACTTTGGGATACTGGAATGTTATTAATTAGCCTCTATTACGTAGTGAGAAAGAGCTAACTTATAGACCACAATGCATATGCTTAATTAGTGAAATTAACACTGGATGAAAATTAAAAATGCTTGCCAGCTTCAAATTTCAAATCATGGACTTGATGGCAGAGTCCTTATTTTATAACTTCTAAAGTTGTAAGTTGTGAACTCTGAAGAATTTTGTAAAATAATTTTTTAATTCTAGTGAGCTTGATTCACAGGTATGAAAAAAACCTTTAATATTGATTTAGAGGCTTATTGTTATTGCTTACTAATTACTGGGGGGATATCTGAAGTGCCTAAGTAAATGAATTTTACTCTTTTCTACACATACATTCTGAACAACTTTTTCTTATTATGAAAATATTTTTATTGTGGGAAAATAACCAATAAATAGGGATAGAAAAAAAATAAATCCCCCCATAATCTTGTAGTTAACAATTTGGATACCCTTCTTCCAGAACTTTTTTTTTTTTCAAAGCAGAGGTAAACAGATACATAGATTAGTATTTTTCCTTACACTATACACTATATTATTTAAAAAAAAAAGAACAGAAAAAAAAAGGGACTATGTGAAATATACTATGATACCCATTTAGAATGGGAAGAATAGAGAAGTTAAGAGAAATCTGACTGAACAATTGTTAAAAATTGTCTTAATAATATCCTTTCTTCCATGGTAAAACCCATTTGCTTTCTGAAACTTATGACATAATAAAATAATTGTGGGGAGAGAAGAATACATTGTTCCACTGATACCAAGTGGGAAAAGTCCTTCAAATTCAAATAATTTTCATTAAGTTTCTTGATAATTTAGTTATATGAAAACAAGTAATGCTGGGTATTTGTTGATTGTTACGTAATTTTGAACAAAAATGGTAGAGAAGATATGAGTGGAAGCATGCTTAAAAGTAACTTAAGGGCCGTTTGAAAACGTTGGATGTGTTGTAATGCTGTTCTCAAAAAGCAAAGAGATCACTTTTGGACTCATTTAAAATTAAGAATACAATTCAATTACAGGTTGATCTGTTGCTCATTCTATAATTTCCTATTCAGTAGAATCTTTCATATCATTGAAAAATCATTAGAATGATTTGAATGAAAAGTAATAGTAAATAGTATATTAAGTCATCTTATATCCTGCTCCAGAAAAACAAGAAGTTTAGTAATATAATAAATCTCAAGGAGAAGATAATGGTTATTAAGCAAAAACGGAATTTCTGAATAGTCAGTTATTCATTTCTTCTAATAGAAACAAATGTTCCAATACTTTATCTTAAAAAACAGATGCAAAGAAATCTGAAGGTAATGAGTTCCAAGTCATGGTTTTCTCTACAACAAACAAAAGAAAAGGTTCAGGAGCACACAGAGACACTCCCGCCTGTACTTATCTTGCCCAACTACTGCCGTGCTGATGTGACATGAGTTAAGTGTACGAATTTCTAAGAAAGGTTATCAAATGATTTATAAGGTTGTTCTCATTCTCACAAAATTACTGCGCCATAACATTTTGAATAGAGACCAGACTTCATGTGATCTTTTAAAAGATGTTTTCTGTATTTGCCCATACGACATGCATAATGAAATGTATTATGACTGCAGTTTCTTAATCTCTCTGAAGTTCAGTTTCCTTACACGTAAATAGGGACTTCACCTACCAAGATTGTAATGATGATAAGTAATGTGTTTCAAGCACCTAACACAGTACATGATACATAATACATGCTGAAAAGATGAGAATTATTACCTAACTGCAAAGAATATGTGTCTTCAATATTAATTCATAAGGACTACCTATTTCCTTTTTCTAATAATAAAATGTGCCTTACCTTTTCCTTAGGAGAAAAAATTACTGTATTCAGAAGGACAATAATTTATATGTTCCTTCTCCTTCTTTCTATAATGAATAAGAGCTGCTTACTTTCTCCTTCTTCATGAAATGCATACTATTTTCTCCAGGATAATTTTTACTTTTTTAAATCAAATAAAGCTCTTTCAATGGTCATTGTCTCATTTCTAAGAAATGAACCATTTTTCAATTATGGTTAGCCTAAAAGGTGATGTCTGGATGTCACAAAGAGAAAAATACTTCCTGATATAAACATATCTTGTAACATTTTCTAGCAGAAATGTTTTATTAAAGTTCTAGGGAAAATGCTAATTACTCATGAAAAATAAAAAATTGACAACACATATACAAATAATACATTTAATACACAGTTTTTATTTTTCAGTAACTCCTGATATCTCAACTGAAATAAACACCTTTTTCTCGATACCAACCTGTTTGTGGGTTGATCAGAATACTGCCAGGTGGTATGCCTGCCGCTTCCAAGGGAAGCAAAAAGAAGCTAGTGCTAGGAGATGCAACTTGCCCATTTAGGCCACCATCAAAGGAAAGAGAGCTATGAGTGCTGACAGTTGGATAGACGACAGGTGCGCCATGAGAAGACTGGCTGAGAGCTGTACCTGGAAGAGGCTGCTGGATGTGAGAAAGAGAGCCCGTAGATGACCCTACACTACCAGAAGACTCAGAACCTAGGGAGGAGTAATGAAAAATATGGATTTTTTAAACCTCATATAAAAACGCAGGCTTTAAATATGTAACAATAAAATCCACATTACATAACATGCAGTTACCACATAAAAGCAATGGCTATTTTTGATTTACTATATAATTTTGCTTCCCCTCCCCATCATCAACAAGTTTAATACAGCAAACTGATCACATAAGTTGTCAGAGAAGTCATAGCCAAAGCATGCAACTTAAGCAAGATTGTAATAACAACAGCCACAGACAGCCACAAAAAGCACATTACCCACATTCCCCAAAGCACAAACTTATGTACATTTTACCTTTTAGATTAACACTTAGGAATACACAGATTATAATTTTCCCCAGGAAAAAGAACATAGCACAGCCAAATGCCCCAAATCTCTTATACCAGAAACCCCTTATCTATAAGAACACAGAAAGATTAAGAGTAGTATAGGAGATAACAAAAATGATAAATTCTCTATCAAGAGACACAATTGGGAAGTTTCATTGCAGAATTCCATTTTAAGCTCAGAATCATAGCATCTTCCTATAGAGTCAACATTTAATTATTTATCATATCAAGGGACAAAGACAGCAAGAAAAATATTCCAAGTATTCATATCAGCATTAGTTTTAAAATTTATTTCTTACTAAACTTAATAAATGTGATAATTTATTTTTAGCTGTTTTTATCCCTGCAATCTATTTAGTTTTCTATCACCCAGAGACTGAAAATGTTACTTTCAGTAAAATGGCTAAAACTGGATAATAAGACAATCAAAGAAAGAAAAAGATTTTTAAACTGTATATGGTTAACGAGGTTTTAAGTAAGAGTTGACTCTGGGATGGAGAATTACTCTTTAATGAATGAAATAAACAAATATGATACACTTATACAGATTGCCTTCTTCTATTTTAAGTTGTGCCAAATGACCCCTGATAAAAACTACCAAAAATAATTTTTCCCTATTAAGAGTTAAATAATGGTTCATCTCTGAAGAGAATATAGATTATAAATAGGACACGATTTTAAAATGTTTTAATTCAGCAGTGTTCCTAAATGATCTTCTCATAGTTATTGTTATGATGACTTGTTTCCCAAATAAATGCATATCTTGTGCATATACATATTTCTTATATTAACAAAATTTACCTATCTTTAGCAATATTCTATGATATACACTAAGATATTTTTAATATGCACATTATAATAAGAAAGGGTGACAAGTGCAATTCATAAGCCTTCATTTAAAGCACTGATTATAGACAAGGATTAATAAAAAAATACTTGGCCACCTCTAAATCTCTCCCATGTTACCTGTACAATACCATATGTCTACGATAACCCAGATAGGCTAAAGATAGCCATTTCTGCTAACTTTTAAAGCTAATTTTGGAATCCAAATAAAGATCTGCAAGGATCCTAAGAGAGATGTGAGGGTCTTTAGTATTAAACCCAGTTAGTAAAGGTGAAGAGAAAATGTATGAGCCTAAATGTAAGGTACCCTAAAAGCAAAGAAACTAGGAGAATGAGGATGTTACTAAAATTTTCACTCATTCAGAATAATTACATCACATTATTTTTCTTGAAAAATCCTCAGAAACTTCTCAGCAATTTTACTGATTCTTTGAATGGCAAATGAAGGACTTTATCATGAAAAATACAATCAATAACTGATAGTATTAGCTGAAAATGCAACCAATGTTAAATAATCCTAGGTAAGAAACCAGGCCTTCTAATTATAAATAAGCAATGGAGAATTTCCAACCACCTCTGGGGACTCAAACAACAGATGACATTTCACTGAACTAACTTGATTAAGTTTATGTCACAAGAGAGGATTTTTACTTTAACTGATGTTTGTAAATCTCTCTTGAGCAGAGAATGAATCCTAATGTCAATACACCCATTACCTCTGAAGTACTGTGGAGCTGCTCAATGCACTGCTGGTAGGAATTTTGGATGTTAGGATAACTGCAGAAGCCATCTGATAAATAAAGAGCTAAGGCAGCAATAGGGAAACGAAATGTTATGACCGCACAGTTCTAGACAAATATTTATACCTGTTTTTGAAAGCCTGCCTATGCTTTTGCTGCTCCCAGAACTATCACCTCTTGTCAGGACCGAGATTCCACTGAAGCTGCTGGCTTTGGTAACAGCAGGCTTGAAGTTTCGGAGGGAACTGTCTGAATCTGTACTGCTCCAGGGTCGTGGTTCAGAATACTTCAGTTCATTCTCAGTGCTGCTTTGATGGCTATTTGTTGATCTCCCTGAAGCATCTTTATTAACTCTGTAATTTAGAAAGAAAACTTTGAAAAGCTAGTAGGACAAAAGGGGAAAGAATAGAGAAAAAATGCTTTGAGTTTTTAATACTGCATGAAAACATGCTTTCAATACCTAAATATCTGACGCCTCTGCTGGGTACTACTGGCATCCTCGTCTTGAATTCTGTTGGCATTTTAATGAGACATTTTTATTTTTATTAGCATCAATCAGAGAGTTAACAAATGAATTTTAAAAATTCCCTCACCTTTTGTCAATAATATAATTCTCTTGGGAACACAGGGACTAGAAAGAAAGAACAGATATAAGAAGTTGAGCTTTTGTCAAATACATAAACTGGTGATGACAACAAAAAACACACACAGTAATATTTAATAAGTTATCATTTAGCCCTGCCAAAAAAATCCAAAATAGTGATAGGGGGACATAAATAAATAACAATGAAATTATTTTTGGCTTGGACACACTATGCTTACTTTTAACAGAAGCCATTCATTTCTGGGGCACAAATTAATCTGAAATTCAAATAATCTCTTCCAAACAAGTGAACCCCTTTTCACTATTATATACTGAAGGTGTACACCAATCTATAGATTCCACCTCATTCACTCAACATTTTGATCACCTGTGCTTTGGTTGTGACTGTATCAGTGAACAAGCAAGCAGCTATACCTCAATGCAGCTCAGAACCAAACTGTTCTAATGCTATGAACTTAGCTTGGGCAACCACCATTTTTGCTTGTATTATTATAACAGTCTTCTAACTGGTTTTCCAGCTACTAGTTTTGCCCTTTTAATCCAATTTAAACAATAGAAGCCACAAAAGTCTTTCTAAAATGTCAATCTTATCACATCTCTTCCCTCCTTTAACAGCTCTCCGCTGTTTGCATAGAGGTCAGCAAACTATGGTCAGCCACCTGTTTTTGCAAATAAGGTTTTATTCGAACACAGCCGTGCCCATTTATTTATGTATTTTCTACATCTGCTTTCACATTAAAAAGGTAGATTTGAGTTGTTGCAATAAAATACCGCATGACTCTAAAAGCCTAAAATATTAATTATCTGGCTCTTTACAGAAAAAGTTTGCTGCCTCCTGCTCTAACTAAAGGCCCAACCACCTTAACCAGCTTTCAGGGACAGGTCATCTGCTTCCTGGGTCAAGTCATCTGCTTCCTGCTTATTTCTCTAATCTAAACTTTCCTCACTTTCTGTGTCACGTAGGCTATAGTCCAGCTCCTCTGAATTTTTTAGTCTTCATGTGTCAACTTCTCCTTTAACTCTGGGCCTCTGCAAATACTGACCCTCTACTTGGAACATTTCACTCCCTTGGAGTCTCTGTTTGGAAGCTAACTCTTCCTCTCACTCCTGAGTTTTGTTTTGTGATGCTTTTCTGCCATGTCCCTTATTTTACCTTCATGTCTCCACCTACATCACAGATCGTATTGTCATTACCTGGCTATTCATCGGGGTAGAGGCCTCATCAATCTTACAAACTACAGAGAGAATTACATCTAGTTTATCAGGCTCTGAGGACAGCAGACCTGGGCTGAAATCCTAATCTCTGTCATTTTCTAGCTATATGATCTTTTGCTACTTTACTTAGCCTCCTCGAACCTCAGTTTCCTTATCCGTAAGATAAAAACAATGATAATATCTACCATATGTATATATAGCACTGTTTGGGGGATAACTTATTTTAAGTGTAAATGGATGTGTCCTCCAGTGCCCAGCATAGCACCTACTATAGGTGGTCAATAAGATTTGTATGAATATTAACTGATAGTTTGGATTTTAGTGTTACTCTTTGTTTTTTTACCATTGAAATTTCTATCTCTGGCAATGTTAACACAAATTACATACATTCATATATCCATGAATAAAACCTAGTACTAAACAGAATGGGTGCTTAACAGACACTGGTCAGACCAAACTAAATCTCTTCTCACATATATGTATAAAATAATTACCCACTTTAAAGATTTCTTTCACATAATCACTTAAAAAAGTAGACAATATTAATCTAAAAATTAGTTTTACTTTAAAAGAAACAAGTTATTTATTGAGAAAAATCTACTACCAAGTAGAACTTAGAGTCCATGATTTTGTAGACTATGATGAATGTTCTAAAAATCTCAAATCTGTGAGAAGTTTGGAAGGAAAAAAAATTATACTAACTATATATTCAGTTCAACACTACTACTCTGTAGTCTATAAGCATCCAGTTTTTGAAATATTTATATAACTGCTGCAATGTAGCATTTTATAAACTATTAAATTATTAACATGAACAAGATGGATCTCAGTATTTCTAACAAGTGACTTTAAATATAACAGATACGGTTACAAATAAATGATCAATAGATTATAAAAGGAGTGACCCCCCCCCCCCAATGCAATTAGCGTATATTTTAACAGTGAGATCTAAATATAAATCAGTACATACATCTTGGGAAAATATTCGGTCTCTGGCTCTCTGGTACTCCTCTTCTCTTTCTTCTATAGATTTGCTCCTTCTGTCATCTTTCAAACGTATTCTCATCTAAAGGAATGAAAACAATTAATTCTCGGGAAAATGATCAGTTGGGATAAGTCCTGCACCTAGAAAAAAGCTGCAGTTGTGACAGATTACCTGGTTATCATCTTTGTCAAAGCTGGAGTTGTCTCTCTTGAGGATATATCGTTTCTGAAAGTCTTCACCTTTATCATCCTTAATATGTTCATTGAATTTCTGATCAGGTCTAAAAAAACCACGAAGGGAACAGGAAAGATAGTACACAATATTTACAGAAAAGTTAAATACAACATGTTATGAAAAGTAATCAGAGCAATGCAAATTACCATTCATTAGTGCCACTAATAATTAATATTTATGTTATCTCATTTACTCTTCATAATAATCTTATGAGAAGGTATTAACTGCTCTATGTTATGACTGAAAGGCCATATGAAAAATACACTGTGGGCTCTGGAATCAGACTGCTTGGGTTCAAATATTCAGCTTTACCACTTTAGTTGCTTCAGGACTTGTGCAAGTTACTTAACCTTTCTGTTCCCTAGTTTCCTCATTTGTAAATTGAATTACAGGATACCTACTTCACAGGGTTGTTCTGAAAATGAAGTGAATTAATAAATGAATAGCACTTAAAAAGTAAACACTCAGTAGAAGTTTGTTATTATTATAAATATTACTGAAAAAAGCTGAGGTTCAAATGGCTTAGGCAACTGTCCAAGGTCAAGTGCAAGTGAATGACTGAGCCACAGCTGGCGCATTGGTATGGCAGACTCAAAGCCTATTTATCTTCTTTGCATTGCCTCCTCTAAATCTAAGGAAAAATTCTGGGAAAAAGAATAAAGTATAGTGTTGTATCTTATATTACATTCTTACATTTGGTGTGATATAACTGAAAGTAATAAATTTTTTTGTGGCTGCTTTAACTAAAACTTAAGAGGTTAATTTCAAATGCAACCAAGAATTCTTAATTATAGCAGGGTACATCTTTGATTTATATTAATTGAAACAGTTTAAAAAAGAAATAATTCTTTTTTGGAGGTTAAAGTTGTAACCTAAAGTAATAATTATAAAATTATAACAATACATTTTATGGCTGATTTGTCTTTCCTCTACAGAAGTGTTGCAAGTTCTAATGACATCCTGAAGACATATATGAGGTTGTAGTCCATGGAAAATCAAAATTACGTAAAACTTCGCTTTCTAAAATATATTGTCAGCTTCAACAAATTAATTTATTTAATACTCTTGTGACTTAATAACATCCTGTTATAAAACTGGAATTACTCTTTTGAAATACATGGTACATAAAAATATATTTAGAGGTACAAAGAAAGGTTAACTGAAGCCCTGAGTAGTTTTTTAAATATAGCTTAAATATGTATTATACAGTGATGTAATATACTGTGAATACCAAGTACGTTTGTGAACCAAATAAACCTAAGTAATAACATCTTCAGCAAACATGACCATATATATCATTATGTAGAATATTTAAGGAATGCTTCTGAATATTTGTTTTAACCTAGTGAATTAATAAAGTACTGTTTCTATATCCTGTCAAATTATGCAAAACAAGATTTGAAAATAAAACTTATCTAAGTAAGTTGAAGAAATCTTTATTTTACAACGTACTTAGGTGAAACGAAGGGCAGATCTCCACACAGAGCTATATGTATACAGAACTAAGAAGAACAAAAACAAGAGTAAAAACAACATCATGACCAAACTGATGAGAAAAAAAAATGCTTTCTTTAGTAGGAATTTGCAAGGTTGTCTATTTAGTTCTGAAGATGGTAGTATGTTATTTCTGTCACAGGATCACCCTGTTTACTTATATCAACTTTTTTTGTAGCTGTTCAAAGTCATTTTTCCTTATTGAAGGTGTCTGTACTTGGGTGCAAGAGTTATTCCAAAGTCAACTCTAAGGTTTAACCAAGGGCCTGGCAACTTTTCTAAGAGCAGCTGGATTCCCACACCAAATAGCATTGGCAGGCATTTCAGCTAACCTTAAGACTGTCTTACCTCTTTCTTTTATAGATGCCTGAATTTACTGCCCTGCAATCGCCAACTTCCCGCTCCATTGAGACACCCCAGTGGACACCGGGTTGTTGACATCCACAACACCACTGGTTCAAGGCTGGAGCGGGTAATTTGCCTATGAGGAAAAGGTAAGTTTGCATTTATTCAATGTGGAGCAGATCTCTAAGGTTTTCTGATTTACAACCTTCTTCATATTCCAGAAGATATAAAATAAGAATACAGTGTAACTTCAATGATCTGAATGTCTAGTTGTAATTATGTTATCAATCCATTCTTCTTTAAGTACATCATAAACATTATATTTAGCCAAACTTTTGATTATGTTGATAAAGAGAACCCTAAAGCTTTCTGACATCATTCATAGCATTCAAATAACTGAGGTTACACTGTATTGAAAACCTTAGAGAGTCACCAGTCGAAATGTTAGACAAAATGCCTGCTAATGTACATGTGCTTGGGTATCCAGCAGCTCTGAGTAATGTTGAAAGGTACTGGTTAAATGATTTTGAGTTCTATTCACCTTCAGTTCAATTCATATCTTACGGTTACTGTCCTTGGGAAACAACTAACTGATGAGGATATTATTAAAAGAGTAAGGAACAAGCAGAAAAAAATTAAGTACCATTCACATTTGTGGGTAAAATAATCCCTAAAGGAAGACAAGGTCCTTTTTAAAGATATCTATTGTCATTAATTTAATTGTAGGAACAAACATTCAAAAATACTAGGTTCCACCAATGTATTTAGTTGAAAAAATACTGTAAGAAATGGATGAAAATCAACTTTATTTCAGTAAACAATATGGCAGCTATCAGAGTAAAGGCCATTGTAATACAAGGGACATAAGTGAATAAATACAACCATGAAAAATGAATAGTTCATAGATGAGCTCCTAAGAGCAATCCCTATCAAAATAACACCAGAATTCTTCACAGAGCTAGAACAACAATCCTGTATTTGTATGGAGCCAGAAAAGACCTTGAACAGCCAAAGCAATCCTGAAAAAGAAAACCAAAGCTGGAGGCATCACAAATCCAGATTTGAAGTTGTATTACAAAGCTGTAATCATCAAGACAGTATGGTACTGGCACAAAAACAGACACTCAGATCAATGGACCAGAATACAGAACACACAAATGGACCCACAAATGTATGGTCAACTAATCTTTGACAAAGCAGGAAAGAATCTCCAATGGCACAAAGACAGTCTCTTCAGCAAGTGGTGCTGGGAAAACTGGACAGCGACATGCCAAAGAATGAACCTGGACCACTTTCTTACACCATACACAAAAATAAACTCAAAATGGATGAAAGACTTCAACATAAGACAGGAAGCCATCAAAATCCTAGAGGAAAGAACAGGCAACAACCTCTTTGACCTCGGCTACAGCAACTTCTTACTTGACGTGTCTCCAGAGACAAGGGAAACAAAAGCAAAAATGAACTATTGGGACCTCATCAAGATAGAAAGCTTCTGCACAGTGAAGTAAACAATCGGCAAAACTAAAAGGCAACTGATGGAATGGGAGAAGATATTTACAAATGACATAACAGATAAAGGGTTATCCAAAATCTACAAAGAATTTATCACATTCAACACCCAAAAACCAAATCATTCAGTGAAGAAATGGACAAAAGACATGAACACTTTTCCAAAGAAGACATCCAGATGGCTAACCAACACATGAAAAGATGTTCAACATCACTCATCAAGGAAATACAAATCAAAACCACAATGAGATACCACCTCACAACTGTCAGAATGGCTAAAATTAACAACTCAGGTGTTGGTGAGGATGTAGAGAAAGATGAACTCTTTCGTTCTGCTGGTGGGAATGCTGGTGGCGGTGCAGCCGCCTTGGAAAACAGTATGGGGGTTCCTCAAAAAATTAAAAATAGAACTACCCTATGACCCAGCAATTCCACTACTAGGTATTTATCCAAAAGATATAGGAGTGCTGATTTGAAGGGGCACATGTACCCCAATGTTTATAGCAGCACTATCGACAATAAGCATAGAAATAGCCCAAATGTCCATGGACTTATAAATGGATAAAGAATATGTGGTATATATATACACAATTGAATATTTCTCAGAGATCAAAAAAAAAAATGAAATCTTGCCATTTGCAACAATGTGGATGGAAATAGAGTGTATTATGCTAAGCAAAATAAGTCAGAGAAAGACAAATATATTGATTTCAGTCATATGTGTAATTTAAGATACAAAACAGATGATTATAAGGCAAGGGAAGCAAAAATAATACAAAAATAGAGAGGGAGACAAACCATAAAAGACATAAATACAGAGAACAAACTGAGGGTTGCTGACAGGGTGTTGGATGGGCTAAAGGGGTGAGGGGCAATAAGGAGGACACTTGGGATGAACACTGGGTATTACATGTAAGTGATGAATCACTAATTTCTATTTCTGAAATTATTACTAAATTTTACATTAAATAACTTGGATTTAAATAAAAATAGACCCTAAGAGAAGTATAGCTTTAAGAAAAGCAGAAAAACAATTAATTTCAGCATTATCTATATCATCTGAAGCTGACGCTCATTACCACAGACCCACTGCTGCCACATATGAAATTGATACAGAAAATTCCAATAGGCAGATTACCATCAAAGTATAAATTTCAGCTGAACTTAACAAGCACTTAAGTTGCTTTAGGACTAGTTTAGAAATAGGCAGAAGAGGGGTGCCTGGATGGCTCAGTTGGCTGAGCATCCAACTCTTGAGTTTTGGCTCAGGTCATGATTCCAGGATCATGAGATCCAGGCCTGTGTCTGGCTCTGCACTTAGCATGGAACCTGCTTAGGATTCTCTCTCCCCCCACCCCCCCACCCTGCCTCATGCTGAAGGAAGAAAGGAAAGGAAAGGAAAGGAAAGGAAAGGAAAGGGAAGGAAGGAGGGAGGGAGGGAGGGAAGGAAGGAAGGAAGGAAGGAAGGAAGGAAGGAAGGAAGAAAGCAAGCAAGCAAGCAGGGGAGATACTGTGGTACATGTTAAAATTTTAGGTGCCTCTGCACTGGGCCTTTTGGTCCCAAATACCAGTACTGATGCTGCAATTCACTAACACTATAAAGCTATCACTTTTTAAGCAAATGGCTCCTCTTAACTCCTTTAAAACTTTTCCTTGGTCAATTGTACATAGCTCAGAAGGGGGAATACAACATTATGGATAATACTATATTATTAACCAACAGTCCCACCTTCTCGAGATTTGTGGGAGAAAGAAGCAAAACCAGAGATTGAAAGGATTGTAAAGTGATGGAAGATAAATTAAATGTGAGGGTGTCAAAATCTGCCTTAAAACAAAACAAAACAAAACAAAACAAAACGAAACAAATTTGCCTAAGGTTGGCCACAGCTATCTAAATTACATAAATTAAAAAAAAATCCAAGTGAATAGTTTTGAAACAGCACTGTTACTATGACTTCTGAAGTTTTTTTGGTTTTGCTTTTTTAAACCAGTCCTCATTCATCTGCCTTATTTTAGTCTAGACTGGTGCATTTTGTATCTGGTATGCTAAAGGTATTTTTGGCCCTATTACATAAGGTTGTCATAAAGCTGCTAAAACCTATGGAAAACCTCACATGAAAAGTGCTGTAGAAAGATAAACTATAATCACACACATACTTAACAAATACCTACATTTGTTGATACTTACATTCTTGTATTGCTAGTTTTGTTTACTATGACAGACTTCCCGCTCTGATCAACATTGTGGTCTAATCCAAAGTAAGCAGCTACTCTGTGTAATAGCATCCTATGGTAAGATGTCATTGGGGGAAATTTTTTACGTGGAGACCTAGAAGTAGAAGAAAAACTAATTTAGTAAGTCAAGGAGAACTATGATGACAATTTGTTTTCTTGTTAAATGTCAGGACTTACTCATTATTACCAATGAAATCTAAAATTTCTTGTTCCAATTTCAACAGCATCATTCTGTCCCTGAAACAAAATATGAAGACTCTTATATATAAAACTTAACACTGAATTATTATGGCTCATTTTTCTCCTAAAAACTGTATATCATAAGCATGATGCTAGAATATGTAGATGATTTCTAAAAAAAGTAATGTTTAAAAAAAATTAAAGATGACTTTTTTTAGTTTAATTTTTTATTATGGAAAATTTCCGACACATACAAATGTTAAGAGAGCTGTGTAATGAATCTCAATGTAGCCTTTATTCAATTTTAACAATTACCAACACATGGCCATTCTTAAAACAGGTATTTTGATCTGCTAAGTATATGTATATGGGAGTCTGTTCTGTAGATATATACATAATAAGAGCATATTAATCTTTTACTTCCTTAATAAAGCTGAGAAATAGCAAGAAAACAGACAATTTTAGTTAGGTTCATGACTTTGTTATGTTGAGCTCCATAGAAACAGTACTCTAAAGAACATGCAAGGCCAGTAACAGGAACACTCCTAAGGGAATCTAATGCTAGTATACAGATGGAACTATAGCAGAGAAGTATGAATTACATTACTAATTCTGACTCAGAAAAAGAAGTCTTTTGAAATCATTCTGTAAACTTGTATTATGTATTTTTAAGACTATGGAAACTTTTGCCATAAAAATAAAAATGAACCCAAGGCCTTCAACTTGAAAAATAAATAAGGGCTCTAGGGAGTACCTGCATGTGCTCCTTTAGACCACTAGGGTCCTATTTAACGCACATATGCTATAACAATAAATGGTATCACTACCCAAAGGACCTCCTTGCTCACATACCAAGAACATGGCTCAAAGGAGTATTCTTGTGCTCACTGGAAATTTCATGTGCTTGTGAAATAAACAAACACACCCAGAGAACCTTAAAACCAGAAGTAGCTTCACAGATCATTCACTTCTGTCCCTGATCAAGAAAACTAGGCCGAAGGTTAATATTTCCCTCTCAAATAAGTAATACATAGTAGATCCCTCTTAGACTCTAACAGAGCAGAGAATGTAGTGCCTCTGTTTAAACTGTCTGAAAGTCTATACTATACATCAGCCCTGAGTTTGACTCTTCCTCTTTCATTGCAAAGAAGTCTCATAAAACCAAGTGATATCTGACCATACATTTTTTTTTACATTAGTTGAAAAATCAAGAGAAAAACATGCCTACCTGGCGACTGCGAACCCAAAGGTGAAAATGGGATTACATTTTCACACAAATTCTAGCAATATTCAATTCTGCCCCCAAACCTGGTTCTCCTTTAGAATTCCTGAATTCAGTAAGTGGCACTATCTTTTACCCAGCATACTATAGTAGAAGAATTCTGGCTTGCTACAATCCATTTTCTAATTTTCCCATGCAGTTAATTACTACTGCAAGTTTTACCTACCTTCTATCTACTTTTCTTTTATTTCCACTGCTGCTACCCTGGATCCAAGCAAGCAGGATCTCTGGCTTGACTACTGTAGCAGTAGTCTATCGTGTCTTTGTGTCTTCCCTCATTTCCTCCTTATCTGTTCTACCTGGAACAGCCCTAATGACTTTTTAAAAACACATGTGTGACCACATGTTATTGCCTTGGTTAAATATTTATCACAGGATTCCCACTGCTCTGATTTAAGAAACAAACATCTATAACGGGGCCTACAAGGTAGTCATGATTTGGTCTTTACCTCTTCAGACTCCTCAATCACAAACTCTTATCATTTTGGCTTATCTTTGTACTTGCCAAGCTCCTTCCTGTTTCAGGTTACTTGAACATGATGTTTCCTTTGCCTTGAACAACTTCCTATTTCTTAGAACTTGTTTCTTTCATACTTTTCTTTAAAAGCTACAATTATCTTTGTATAGTTATTTGGACTATATAGAAGAGCTCAACAAATGTATCTGCACGGAATCAATTAATCAAATTATTTCACCCATAAAGTCTTTTAATTTTTTTTCCCCTGAAAGTTTTTTGGGAGGTTGGGACATTTTTACTTCTCCCTGAAAAGGACTTATTTACATAACTCCAAGAACCTCTTTTCATCTAACCTTTTGAATGCAATTTGTCTTGAGATGATCTAATTCTCAGTAACTTTCCTTACATATTTTATACACTTATTGTTGTAAAAAAAAGGAATCCGAGGCAGACAATTTATTAAGCATCCATGAAACAGTACTTTTAAGTTGGTCTTCTGTTTCATAAGTAAATGCAAACATGTAATAAAGGTAGCAGATCAGTTGCTTTTAAAGCCAGTATAGAGGTTAAACCACACAAGTAGTAAAAGCAATTATATCTACAAAAATCAATCAAGGGATACACGAAATAGGAGCATGTAAAATGTGATATCATATACAAAAACATGGGGGGGGTAGTAAAAATTTAGTGCTTTTAGAATGTGTTCAAACTTAAGTGACCATCAACTTCATATACATTGCTATATGCATGTTATATATAGGCATAACAGTAACCGCAAATCAAAAACCTACAATAAATGCACACACAAAAAAGAGAAAGGAATCCAAGCATTCCACTAATGAAAGTCACCAAACCACAAGGGAAGAGAGCAAGAGAAAAAGAAAGGAACGCTGAACTACAAAAACAACCACAACAAAACAAGTAACAGAAAAAAAAGCCTTTAAATATATCCCTATCAATAATTACTTTTAATGTAAGTAGACTAAATACTTCAATTAAAACACACAGGGTGGGTGGCTGGACTAAAAAACAGGATCCATCTATCTACTGTCTAATTTCAGACCTAAAGACACATGCATACTGAACGTGAAGGGGTGGAAAAACATTTACCATGCAAATGGAAACAGGGGAAAAAATTAAAAAAAAAAAAAAAAAAAAAAAAAGCCAGGGTAGGAATACTTCTATCAGAAAAGATAGGAAAAAAAAAATTTATTTTCTGTTTTTGAACAGTAGGCAAAAGATCTGTGAAATGTGTTTCAGCAAATGTATTGCCACTAAAAATAAATTTGTTATCTCCATGAGAGAAAAATCTAACACTTTTACTAGCCATTGATATATATTCAGTCTTTTTTCCCCTTTCACATGCAGATCTATGGATTGCAGAGGACTTTTTATCATTATCTGGACCACTTACAAAATAAAATAAACGCTTCTGCCTGGTTTACTATATTTTCAGTTACTAAGAAATATAACTTGTTAGAAAAATAAGACTGGTCATTTCCTTAAATTCTCAAGATTTCCTGCCTTTTATCTACTATAGTTTAGTCCAAGCTTCATCAAGGTTAGATATTTGGTGATGATCATTAACTTAAAAGATAATAATCCTTTATAGAAGCACTGCATATAGCACTCTAACAGATCCACAAATTTCTTAAGGCATAAGGTTTAGCACATGAACCTAAAAGTGGGCATACTTACTGAAATTATTGTATAATCTTTTAAAGGGAACCAATGTATGCTATTATTTAAAAAATAGTAAGAACAGGGATCTCAATCACACTGATCAATCAGCTACTATCTAAAATGAAGAGGCAACAATCTTTTAGTGTTCTAGTCATTATACCAGAAATAACTTTAGAGAAACTGTATGCAGCTAGCAGACCAATGGCAAACAAAAAAGCAGAAAACAATAATGCCTCCATTTGACCACCCCTCCTTCCCAATATTCCATATGAGCTTGGTCAAATATCTGTAACAGATAATGACTAGTAAGTATAGCCTCTGAAAATATTTCTTGCAAATAGGAATTCCAGATAAATTATTACTTAACATCTGGAGTTAAGTTTATTTATTTGGCTAAGAATAAGACAAAGATTTAATGATAATAAGAAAAATCTTTTTTTTTTAATGTTGTTTTTTTTTTTTTTTAATTTATTTTTGAGATAGAGACAGAACATGAGCAGGGGAGGAGCAGAGAGAGAGAGAGGGAGACACAGAATCCAAAGCAGGCTCCAGGCTCTGAGCGGTCAGCACAGAGCCCCATGCGGGGCTTGAACTCACGGACCGTGAGATCATGACCTGAGCCGAAGTCGGATGCTTAACCGACTGAGCCACCCAGGCGCCCCAAGAAAAATCTTGAAATGAAAGGTTGACTAAATTTTTCTAACACTAAAAATAAATCTGCTTAAAATCTAGAAGATTTCTCTGAACAATATCCAATCTTGACAGTTTTAGTGGAAACTTGCCATACTTATACTACTTTTGTACCATGTAGATCTGGCAACTGATTGTGTGTTTCACTGAGAGAACACTAAGTCATTAGTTATTCCTAACAAAAATCTTCTCACAAAATTTAACATTAGCTACAACTTTCTAAACCATATCGACATTAGTAATTACTTATATGTTGGCCATTACATGAATTACTTACTTATGCTTATTCAAATACAAATGCATACATAGGAAAAAAAATAGAAGTACTGATACATGCTACAACATGAATGAAACTTGAAAGTATTATGCTAAGTGAATGAAGCCAGTCCACAAAAGACATATACATGATTTCATTCATAGGAGATGTCCAAAACAGGAAAATCTGAAGAGATATAAAGTAGATTAGAGCTCAGAGAACAGAAAGGTGATAGCTAAAAATATGCAGTTTCTTTTTGGGGTGATGAAAAAGTTCTAAAATTGCCTGTAGTGGTGGCTCTACGTATCTGTGCATATACTAAAAACCATTAAATGGTACATAAAAATACATGTGCAGATATATTTAAAACTTTTACATTTGTAGAAGAAAGCAGAGAACTGTACAACAGAAAAATATTTGGGGATGTATAAAAATAGATTCCTTATTGTCATTCTTACTGAGGTCTCTCCTATGGGTTCAGAGGAAAGAAAAATTCTGCCTGTTTAGCATCCTATCTTGTTTTATAGAAATTAGCTATGTGTTTTCTACCTTCCTCCTCATTCCCCAACCCAATGAGTTCTGGTTTCCACCATCCCACCCCAAATGAAACAATTTATTAAAATAGCCAAGAATTTCCTAATTTCTTAACCTAATGGACTGGTTTTGGTACTTCTATTTTCATGTCCCTGTGTTATTTTATCTTCCATGAAACAGCTCCCCCCATTCAACTCCCTGTCAAACTTCTAAGATAAATGTTCTCATGATTCTTCTGTTTTTAGGACTTGGTCTCTTCCTTTCTCATCTACCTTTTCTATCCTGTCTTCCCACAGAATTTTGTCCTTGTCATTTTAATCCTTCTCAAGCTTCATCTCTACTAGTGACTCCCAAACCTATTACTTGAGTTTCATATACTTGAAAACCAGAGCATTTTAACTGCGGAGAGGTCACATCTCCTGCTTTTTCATCTGGCACCTCAAACTATACTTAAAACAGAATATGCCCTATTCCACTACTCAGGGTTGCCCCTTACGCACTTTCTCAGTTAATGGGACTGTCAGGCTAGCCAGAAACCTAGTAGCTATTCTACATCATAACCATTCTATACCCAAATCATCACTATGTCCTGCCTTGATGCTTCCTAAGTATCTTTCAAACATGTCCTTTCCTCTCTATTCCTCTGTATGGTGTCCTATCCACATTCTTTGTTGGCCCCTCACTGCCAAAGTAATCTTTCTAAAATACCTATACCTATTATGGCATTACCCTATTCAAAATTCTTTAGTTACTCCTCAACTTAGCATGCCATACTCAGTACTTCTTAAATGATGCACTACTCACTATTTTTCATTGTTCATTACTGTCTTAAAGATCTCTTTAGGATCCCTGGCATCCCAGCAGCACTGCACACTCAATGGGCTCACCACCCCACAGTGTTGGTACAATCCTAGGTTGAGAACAACTGGATATGGTCTGTCTTCATACCTCACCAACATCTTCCCCATCACTTTCTGGAATCACTTACCACATGCCTCCCTGCTAGACTTTCCTTGGATATACCACTTCCTCTCTCACACTACTGTGCCTTGTCAGTGCACTTATATCTATCCTAGAATGCCTTTCTCATGCTTCTCTATATGGCCAGCTTGCTTCCACTTAAAACACTATGAATTCATGGCTCAGCCCAGGCTTATTTTTTCAGTGAAGTCTTCCGATATCCTTTCAAAAAGAGGTTGGGGCCCCCTCCCTGTGTTTTTATAGCACATCCAAAAACTTCTTTTACAACATCAAAATTTAATTTTAATTATATATCCTATGTGTTTTCCTAGCTCAGACATGGTGAATACTTTAGGGTAGGGATTATATCTCCATCGTTCTATTTACAGTGTTTTTAGCACAAAGCTTGGAATATGACAGATGTTCAGTAAATGCCTGTTCAATGAACTAATGGATTAATCATTCTGTTGTGACCAGTGAGGAATAAACTTAAAACTGAAGAAAAAAAAAAAGTCATGCAGACTTGTCTTATTTTCTTCCTCACTCCATACTATACTCCTTCAGCCCCATTTACAAGGAGACCACTTTTCATTTTGGTGGTTCTCTTTTTGGGGTTTATGTTAAATATACAACAGAAAACCAAGATGATATTGAATACAATAAATCATGAATGAAAATAAAGATTATCTTGAAGCATGACACGAGATAAGCCTCAAAGAGACTAGAGAGAGTTATTCCTGTAATCTTCCATATGCATATACCCAGAGAAAGTGTTTTACTTTCATTTTAATGGACATTAAAGAACTACCACCATGTAAAGCTAATATCTAGAGGAGCGATTCTTAGCCTTGGAGTCTTCTACTACCCCATGAAAGTGTTAGGCAGATATTTAATAGATAAGGCTTTTTGTGGGGAGAAGGCCACAAAGGGGTCAATGACCTGCCAGAAAGTTAGAGTGTATTCATTAGTACCCTGGCAACACAAAGGGTTTCACAGTGACCCACAAAAGGACCTTAAAAATCTTTAGGTTGAAGGTTAATACACAAGAGTGAACAAAAATTCTGCATTTAGTCAAGTTCAAAAACTCAAAATGAATACACTAAGTTCTTATTTGGGTGAGTGTTATTATTGTAGGGGAATTTTTTTTTTTCTTTTCCACGATTCATGATTACCTCTCTACCTCAATTAAGAGTCAAAATATCTTGGTGATTCTGTTTTTCCAAAAATTCCTACAAAAAGAATGAATTATTTTTATATCATGGGACATGAAAAATGCAAAAAAAATATTTATACATGTGCATACAGTAGACCAACAACATCTTAGCCCTAGGAAACTAAAATGTTTCTGGTGTACTTCAAACACTGCAATCTTATTCTAATATTCTAACTCAGTAATGAAAACAAACATAGCAAAATTATGGCACTCCAAGCAATGTAAACCTTATAAATTTAATTTTTACCTGGGATTGTTTTTTAATGTATTTACTAAAAATTCATGTAGATCTATGCCAGTTGAATCAGTGTATTCTTGACTGGAATCTAAAAAACAACAACACAAAAACCCAGTATAAAGTTGTCTGAAAACAAATCCCTTTCCCTTTTACACATGATGCATATTTTAAACAAAATGAGATGCCCCACATGGGAAAAAACTGACAAGGAAGGAAAAGGGAATTTATGATGAACTCAAATGACCACAAGCTTTCTACTCCCAAATAATGAGCATGACAAAGATTTATATAACTGCATGTACATGCATATTCTTAATTTTTTTTCTCTCACACATGCCTGTTTAATTTACTCTGAAGTCTTTAAAGATCCTTTTATATACTCACCACAATTCTCATGATCAAAAATGCCTCAAGTGAAAAATTTGAATGAATTAAATAATTATCCATATTTAGCGCAAATTAAGACAGTTTAGTTCAGTTAAGAATATAAGTAGAGGCAATAGTTTGGAAGTAGGTAGGAATTCTAGTTCTGAAAAAGTATTTAGATTTGATCAGGTCTATCACCAAAGGCTTGCTTTCAAAATAGTTTTTCAGATATTCATGTTTACATTCTTCCCCTTAAATATAATATACTTACACTGTTCATAATACTGGCCAATGTAACTGGTTTTATAAATTAAAGAAGTATTGTCATTGACTTGTAATGCTAGATGATGAAGTTCCTTGAAATTTGTTATGAAAGATAAACATTCTGGGTTTCCAAGAATATTCTTACCGGATACTGCATATTTTGGCATCAGCTTGTTGTATCATATAGAATTAAAGAGTAATATTATTTTTAACAGACTCAAGTATTCAAATCATAGTGATTCCAGTATTTCATTATGAGAGACCAATAAGAGGTCAAGATAGTTATCTGCCTCAGTGATTTTGGCATATGTTGCAGTTTCTTTGCTGAAGCATCTTACTGATGTTCAGATTTGTGTTATGCCATTTTGCCCAGATGAGCAAATTATTTTAACATCCCTTAAGTCTGTTCTGTTATCATTTTTACTAGAGATATATTATACATAAAGTTTCAAGGGATAAAGGATGGAATTATTGACAGTAAAATTAAAATTTTGTTTGAAAACAAATAAATTGCAAACCTCTTGATAACATTTTTCTGGGTAACTTATCACTGGCTTTTTCTTTTTCTGCTTCATCTTTTGAGGGCTTCTCCTCTTTTTCAAATGATTGCATTAACTGGATCTGAATTTTCTCCTGTTGGAAGGCAAAATCAGTTATAAATGAAAATATAAAGCAATTCAGCTAATACCACACATTTATATTTTTTGAGTAACACAAAACTGTATGGAGGAGAAAAAGGATAAAGATTTTTATGTTAACTAATTAGATTCTTCATACTGGAATACAACTTAATATTTTACCACTTATATCAAAGTCTTGATAGAAAATGTTAAAATTAATGTTTTGAGTTGAATGTATCAATTTAAACATGTCCTCAAAATTACTTTACAGAACATAAGATATTTTCTATGTTACTCTGAATATATCTACTTGTAAAACCCTTGGAGGGTCAGAAGCAAGGTCTTCTTAGCCTATTTTTGTACTGGAGATGCCACTGCCAAACAAAAGAATAATGATCATCAATCATGACAATAAGAACAAGTGAGCATCAAGCCAACACTTAACAAAAAAATAGTTTTTTGAGTATCCTTTATAATCTCACACTCTTCCATTCTCTTGCCATATAAAAATGTAAGTACAGATTTTCCAAAACTAAATCCACACATCTGATTATTTTCTATTTATGAATGACGTATTACTGTTCCTCTTTCAATCACCACCATGTTTTAGAAAGGTTTCAAACAAGACTGTTTTCCTTCTGGATATGTAATATTTAACCCTGTGAAGTAATCATATTCTATAAAATAGAAAAAGAGAAGGAATTCTACATTCCATTTCAAAAATAATAATATTAAATGTAATTTCAGAGCCCAAAGAAATTACTGGAAATTAATTCACATAGCCTAAAAAGGCAAAAAAAAAAAAAAAAAAAAAAAAGTCACAAATCTCTGTTTATTCAAGCCAAGTCATAAAGGTAGAATAATTTCCAGACCATTTCTACTAAAGACAGAGGTATGACCTTTTTGTAGACTAAATGATACTATTATTTACTGATGAAAAACACTGATCAATTACTTCACTTTTCTGGGTGATGGTTGCCATGGAAATAGGTGTAATAAATCAACATCAAAAAGGGTATAAATTTCAGGAGTTGAACTTGCAGTCACAAGAATTTTATTAACTTTTTTTTACCCATGTAATTTTTTTGGAAAGAATATTTGAGAGAATTTCTGGTCAAATATATATATGTACTTTTCCCATAGGGTTGCTGACTGTTATTTTTATCTTTGTTCTTCTGCTTCCTATTTCATCTCACTTCAAATTTGGGCTTAGAATATAGGGCACAAGCTCTGGACTAGCAATTTTTACTAGAATGATGAACATCTGCTTTATGCCCTCCTTTGTCTTGCTTACCAAACTTCATATATTAATCAACTTCATACATTCATCAATTGGTAAAAGTCATTCTTTTCACTACGACTCATTTTCTTATCCACTTTCCTTATTCTATTCCTAAATGTAAAACAGATATTTAAAAATGAATCCCAGAGCTATGTTTCAGAAGTAGAATATTACAGAAGTTTTCCTGACTTATAGATTTTACTCCTATCTCAAGAATAACCTATAGAATCCAGTTGGAAGATTTCACATTTAGGCCTTCACTAAAAGCAGCTTCCACTGAGTATCAGATTTCATTTCTAAATTCCCTTCCCAAAGCCCTACATTTTAATTACAGATATTAAACTATTTTATCATGATGAACTGTATTTAAAAATACGGTAGGCTTCACACACCAAGGCCTTGCTTTCAGTTGGTACCAAGGCCTTGTTTTTAGTAGCAAATCAACAAGACATATTTAAAAACCCAGTAGTCCTTTTAAACGAACTCTTCTGACTATAAATAATTGGAAGGATAGCAACATCTCCACAGGAAGCTGTAATGCCTTTACTCTTCATTCTGTCATTGACATCTGTTATTGAGGTCACTTCCCTCTCATAAGCTCTCATCAGACACAAGTGACATCTCTTTTTTAATTGCCTCTCAACCTTTTGACTAATGAGTTTTATTCCAGATTAATTCCTCAAAAATCACATTCTGAAGCAGGCATTATTAGTTGGAAAGTGTCTCTACTACCAAGAATTAGATACCAGCACATTTCATGGGAAATAGTTTATTTTCTAATTCTCGTTCAGGTGCAATTGTTAAGTCAAGGCTTGGAAAAAGAGGACTTTCTACTAAAAGGAATATTTTTTGCTCTGAGAGAACAATAATGGGTTATTACCTGAAAATAAAGAATTTATTGTATCCAAGAGAAACTGAGAAAGAATCTAGTAAGTGGAATACTGAACTCTGGCATAAATACTTTATTCATCATTCATATGCTATAACTTAGTTTCTGAACTTTATATAAACAGAAAAACTGTGATAAAAATGTATACATTAATATATAATGTACACTCTTGATATTAATTTTTTCACATGAATTTTCACTAGATATATTTATGTAGCACTATGAGAATTTTCCCTCCACTATTTTTCAGATCAGGTTAGAATGTACAAAGATCACCTTATCCTTTTTCTCATCAAGTATGCACTTTTTCTGTATTAACAGTCTAATTATGAATGACCCTTTTCATTTCCTCAATATCCTTGGACTAATTCCAGGAGGCTAAGATGGTGTAACATTTTGGCCAACAGAATGAAAAAATGAATTTTCAAAAAAATTACAATATCCACCGCTCCACCTTGTACAGGTGTATTCTTCACTCTTACTTGTACAAAATAACTTTTAAAATTGCTATTTCAAAAACAATTTCATTGATTTCTTCCAAAGTATACCATAACTCTCTAGCCTTATTAACAACCATGTAAAAGCCAAAGGTTAACATTTAAAACATGTTGTCTAGGCAATAGTTCTTAAGAAAACATTTGATTGTGTTTCTGCTTCTTGCTAGAAAGTTCATTATTACTAAAGCATATCTATTTTATAGAATAAATACATAGAGCTATCTTTTATCTATGTAGTTAAATCTTCAATAAAAATCATACAATTTAAACACTATGTTCCTGACACTTGAACAAATTTCAAAGGAAACTAATTTTTATACATTCTTCGTCGACAATAAATAATTTATTTTCAAAACCTTCCTCTTCTTGTATTTTGGAAACAAAGAAGTGAAGTGGTTTTAAAAAACCCAACATGTTCTAAATATGTGACAACTATCATATCTATAATAGGCTTTTGAGGGCATCAGCTTCTAAATCAAGGCAAAGTATAACAATCTTTTTTTTTTCTTTTGAATTAACGTACAACTGGCATTCATTTAAAAAAAAAAAAGGTTGTACAACCTATCATGGCCTTCCCCGCCCCCCCTTTCCTTGTTTTAGTCACAGTTTCTTAAATAACCAAACAGTTGCTTCAATTCTTTGAAAATTATTATTGATACAGAACGGGATATCAGGCTGCTCAAACTCTTAAGAAGTAGAACAAATCACCAACAGGCAAAGTTATCACACTGATAAAAACATTGGTAAAGCGTCCTAAATTATTTAGGGATAAATGTCCAAAGGTAACATGAGACAAAGATCAATGCATGGCTAAGATTATCAGAAAAGTAAAGTCATAGCATTAAAAAGAATATATAAAAGGCAAACTGAACCATTTGCTTGAACCTCAGTTGTTTAATATTTTACAGGCACAGACAGAAGAGAAATTAGAAGTATTAAACTATTATGGCCAACCTAACTAGAAAACTGGCTTCAGCATGCATTCAGGTTAATAAGTAAAATAATATATCAAGCCAAAGTCTTGGGTAGTCTCCTCTTCACACACAAGCAGTAAGTGTTTAACAAATTTATAAAAGCCAAAATAAAAAGGGCAAATTTTATCACAGTTATGCTCAGAAGTACTACTTAATATTTTATAACTTTTCAATAATAATTTATAATCCCTTAAAGTCATCTTCCCAGTTAATTATATAATCCCTAATTTTTTCCAGAGAGAAACCACTGCACCAAGCCTCAGACTGAAGCAATGAGGTTTTCCCGACTTTTTATCTGTATCTTTGGTGGTACTATGAAATTAGCTTCACTCATTTAAAATAAAGCAAACAAATGAAAACACATACATAATGCACACACATGCATATACAACTTTTATTTAACCTTATGAAAAAATACTCTCCAGGAAGCAGGTTATTGTACCATGCCTTTAAATAACAATTTTTTGTTTTTGTTTTTCTTTTTTCTTTTCTTTTTTTTTTTTTTTACCTGGTTCTCCTGTGATATCTCTGCTGTAGGGGGTGGTGGAGATTCTTCACACACTGCAAGGCTCCGAACTAGCTTTAACTTTGAGCTCGACTAAAGAGAAGTATTTAAAATTAACACTACATTTCACAAATCTAGGGCATATCCAAAAGCCCCCTAGAGTTAAAGTTTCTTTATAGCTTCTGCCATGTATAAAAGTAGGTGAAATGTGCAAGTTAAATATATCATTAAATACCACTAAAACCCTTTGTTAAGAGGGAAAACAAATATAGTTTTGAAAACTACAGCAATAGCAAGAATGGGACTAATTCCAATTTCAAAAACCAAAGAATGGTGAGAAAGCCATTTTCTCTATAGATAGAGAACCATTAAAGATATAAAAGCAATGCACAAAAGCGACTAGGCAAGACAAAAACCCCAAATAAAACAAAATAAGCTTTCTGCCCCAAACAAAATATGACAAAACTAAACTGAATGCAGCGCTGTATGAAAACAAGGATTCATCAAGCATGAAGGAAGGCCCTTGGCATGCCAGCACAAAATATATTTACTATACCTTAGACCTTTTTCCTGTCTGTCCAAAGGATTGCAATGGCCGCTGAACACACAAGAAAGATTCGTATTAAATTTCACACTGAAACAAAATGTTTGTTGCTTAATTCATAATCCTAAACCACAGGAAACTACCTGCACAAAGTACTGGAAATGAGGAAATCAAAGTTGGTTTTAAATAAAAAAGTACTGATTCCTCCCAGAATCACACTTATAGAAGATTCTCTAAAATCCTTCTGTGGGTATTTTGGTATTTTCTTTAAGTCAGCAAATGGCCAAAATTTCCATGTTAACTGAGTTAAATGAAACTTATAAAGTAACTAATTAGATACACTAAAATAAAATATACTTCTTAAGAATTTTATAACATATTACATTTTAGCTAAGGTGAGGAAAACATACACACACACGCACGCACACGCACACACACCTGAGTGATTTTAAGTAGCTATGCTTAGAAAAGTTTCCAAACTTACTAAGAATGCTTTAAATGCACACTGAGTCAGAGTACAACCACCTATCTACTGAGTCTTTTTAACACTATAAAGAGGCACACCACCAGTTTATTAGTGATGGAATCCTATTTGCCTGGTCCAGGGTAAGGCAAAGAAGCAGAAAGAAAAGAGGGCAGTTACAATATGCATTTCATTCAGCATGACTGGAATATCACACGACCTGGACACCCGCTGGGACAACCAGCTCTAGTTTGTGATACCAGGCTCTGGTTTGGGAAAGCAGCTGAAGTGCCTATGAAATGAAGCCAGACAGGTTTTAAACACTTTACTTCTTCTCACCTCCTCCAATCTACCTCTCAACCCCAATCCCCAATAGGTATCTATCATTCATACACATTAAAACCAGGAAGCTAGTTTGGTACCAAACATAAAACAGGTGAAAAAGTCCTTCTTAATACCTAGATTAGTATGCTTTGCATATGAAAAAAAAAAAAAAAGCCACTATTTCATTCTTCCACCCAAAAAAGCCTTATGTAAAATCAACAGAAATGGGAATCTGGGGATTCCTGGGTGGCTCAGTTGGTTGAGCATCTGACTCTTGATTTCGGCCCACGTCATGATCTCACTGTGGTGAGACTGAACCCCGCATCGGGCCCCATGCCGGGCAAAGAGCCTGCTTAAGATTCTCTCCTACTCACTCACTCTCACTTTCTGTCTTTCTCTCTCTCGAAGAGGAAGAAGAAGAAAAAATGAGAATCTGCAGTACCAGTGTGTCCTGGTACCCATTTTGCATCCAAAGTTCTTGAAATATAAGAAGCACTATATTTTGGGGAGTTTTGACTCTGGATTACCAGAGTCATTTAGCAATAACAAAAGAAAAATAGAAAAAATAAAGAAGAAAACGGCATAGAAGTGCACACAGATGCATATGTCAGTGCTTCCTGCCTATGAGACCTTCTGCATGTCGGTACTGTCTTCTGTTTCTATTTACTTTCCTCTTTAATTTGTTCAAGAGGATTTCTAACAGTCTGTACTGATATCTAAAAGCAGAATTAAAAAAGTTATGCTACATAATGCAGTAAGGGCTTACAGGCCAAAAAGTGGGAGAAAATCAATAGATGAACACTAGAAAATCCGCATAACTAAATGAGGTCCAAGGCACTAGAAGGGAAAAGAATTTGTGACTTACCCCCCTTCTCTTAAACCCTTACAATTTTAAGCATCAGGAGTACAAAACTTTCTATTGAAAAATTAAAAAAAAATTTTTTTTTAATGTTTTATTTATTTTTGAGACAGAGAGAGACAGAGCATGAGCAGGGGAGGGGCAGAGAGAGAGGGAGACAACAGAATCCGAACCAGGCTCCACACTCTGAGCTGTCAGCACAGAGCCCGACGCAGGGCTTAAACTCACAAACCGTGAGATCATGACCTGAGCCGAAGTCAGCTTAGCTGACTGAGCCACCCAGGCACCCCAGTCTATTGAAAAATTTTAAAAGAGATGATTAAGTGGCAAGTACAAACTGTATTTCCTATGTAGAAGGGTTGACTTTAAATTTCTAGCTTTGCTTATTAGTAGGTGATCCTGGTCAAATTTTTTTCGGTTTATTCTCATCTGTATAAAAGTTCATATGATTTGCACTAATTTTCAAGGCTCCTGAATAGGTTTGATTAAACGGCAGAGTAAAGAAGGGGCTCTGTAAAACCTAAAGCACTATATATATGTAATAGATTATTAAAAGTTAGGAACCTAGCATGTCAGAAAACCTATGTCCTATTTCTAATCACTAGACCTAAGAATTAACTTAAAAAAAATTAAGTGGGGATACTGTATGTTACCCCTACAGTAATTGTTTAGAGTTTTTATAGACTCATACATACATTCACCAGCTCAGTTTTAATTCATAAGGAACTTTTGATAACAATGAAGATAAAAAAAGAGGTAAAATTATCTCAATGTGATTTCATTTAATTTAACATGTTCTGAATTCCTGCTTGTATACAAGACATTGCCACACACTGGGCTACACAGATGAATAAGACTGTTTCTGGTCTCAGGAATCTTAGAGTCCAAGTTCAGAATTACTAAACAGTCCACCAGAACCCAAAACCTTCAGACTACTACCTGTGACAGAATACTAAAGATGGTCTCCCCATATTCCAATCCCCTGATAATTTAATCAAACTCTAACCTAAGTAAAGCTGTGAGGGGGTTTTGGAGACGTAATTAAAGTCCCAAGTCAGTCCATCTTAAGATACAGATAATCCAGCAGGGTTTGACACATTCATGAGAGCTCTTTTAAAGCTGAAAGTTTTCTTTGGTTGGGAGAAGGGCAAGTCAGAAAACAACAGGTGAGAAGGACATGACACACCAGTGTTGGCTTTGAAGATGGAGAGGCCATGGGAAGATTGCAGGCAGGCTCTAAGGAGCAGAGAGTAAGCAGCCCGTGGCTAAGAAGTCAGCAAGGAAACGTGGACCTCAAACTTAAAGCTAGCTGCAAGGAACTAAATTACACTAGCAACTGGAATGAGCTTGGAAGCAAATTCTTCCCTGAGTCTCCAGATAAGGGCCTAGGCTGGCCAACACCTTTGAGTTTGGCTTTGTGAAACCCTAAACAAAGAACTCAGCTGAACCCAACTTAGCTTCAACAGAACTATGAGTTGGCAAGTGGATGCTACTTTTAAGCATCTAAGTTTACAGTAATATGCTATGCTGCAATAGAAAACTAATACACTACTACATTAAATAGATTATAAAATGCCAAAGGGCCATTATTTAATAAAAATCAGTTATAACTTCACTTTAAATAGCAAAGAACTGAAATTACATAATATATACATAACAACAAAGCAGAGAAAACATGTTGTGTGTATTAAAACAAACAAACAGCCTTTGTTTTATATTTTGGTATCATTTTGGCAGCCAGATTTGACTTTAAATAGGAATAAAATTATTTTAAAAATGTATCTTTTTAAGGAATATTTTTACTTTTTCCTCATTTTTTAAAAAATTAGTGAAAAATACACATAAAATTTACCATATTAGCAGTTAGGTGTACAGATCAGTAGTATTAAATGCATTCATAATGTTGTGCAACCATCACTACCATCCACATCCATAACTCTTCATCTTGTAAAACTGAAAGTTACTCTATTAAATACAACTCCTCATTCTCCTCTCCCCAGCCCCTGGCAACAACCATTCTACTTTGTCTTAATGATTCTGACTACTTTAAGTACCTCATAAGGGTGAAAGCACATAGTATTTGCCTTTTGTGACTGGATTATTTCACTTAGCATAATGACCTCAAGGTTGTAGCATGTTGCAGAATTTCCTTCCTAAGGCTGAGTAATATTCAATTTTATGTATATACCAAAACATGCTTACCCATTCATTCATCTGTTGATGGATCCATTTGAGGTGATTCAATGTTTCAGTTATTGTGAATAATGTTGCTATGAACGTGGGTGTACAAATATCTCTTCAAAATCCTTTTAATTTTTTTTGGGGGGGGGACTTAAAAGTGGAATTGCTGGATCACATAGTAGTTCTATTTTTAAGTTTTTGATTAACTGTTATGCCACTTTCCACTAGTGGCTGTCCCATTTTAAGTTCCCACCAAGATTGTACAAGGTTTTAATTCCCCTACATCTTGCCAAAATGTGCTTTCTGGTTTTTGATATCCATCCAAATGGGTATGAGGTAGTATCTATTGTGGTTTTGATTTGCTTTTCCGTAATGTTTAATGATGATGTGTATCTTTTCATGCACTTACTGGCCATTCATAGATATTTAGAGAAATGTCTATTTAAGTCCTTTGCCCATTTTTGAATAGGGTTGTTTTGTACTTGTGTTTTTAGGAATTCTCTATATATTCTGGTTATTAATCACTTATCAGTACATGATTTACAATATTTTCTCCTATTCTATGGGTTGTCTGTCTACTCTGTTGACAGTGTCTTGTAATGCACAATTAAAAAGTTTTTTTATGAAATCTAACTTGTCTTTTCTTCTTTTGTTACCTGTGCCTTTGGTGTCATAGCCAAGAAATCACTGCCAAATCTAACGTCATAAAAGTAATCACCCTTCCCCCTGTTCGAGATTTTGATTCACATTCCATTTGGTATCCTGATTAGAGTAAAAGCAGTGAGAATTATGCTTTACAAACACTGCATTATCGCAACATCGTGATATGGCTTTAAATGGATTGTATATGAGAAAAAAATAACACTGGAATTAAGGCAATAACTACATATGCAAACCAAGCACATTACTCTGACACAGCCCTTAGTAAAGAGCTCTTTTGATTAAGTGATAATTGATATTGCTGCAAGCAGGTCAGTCACTGAGTTGAAGGATAAGCTTTGAATGGCTTCATTCATTTAAAAAAGTACCTCCTACTGGCCCACCATGGCCAAAGGAAACCTCTGCTAATCTCCACCGGTGTCACTTGCAATCACTGTGCCTACAATCTTCTGATACACCTGACTGAACATCTGTTTTATCTATAAAAGATCGATCTCTCCACTGACCATGATCCTGATCAGGGTGGAGACATCTGTGTTGGCACATTCCATGGAATAGCAGAGCCTCTCAGTAAAAAAAGCAAGGCAGTTCAGGGTATAGTGGAAGATGGGTCTTCAGACCACTTTTAATTCACGGCCAACACGGCTTAACAAATCTTGATTAGCCATCCTGGAATAAGCCTCCATGGTAGTTTTTAGCTGAGAGAAGATACTTATGGCAAGAGTCATGTTAAAGCAAGATTCATCTGTCCCTAGTCTCCTCTCACCTGCTTGATAGAGATGCTGAATATCTTCCTGAGCCAATTGGTAGCATGTATGCATATAAGCTTAGCATTTTATTTTCCCCTTCCAAAACCCATCCATCTTGAGAACACTCTGGCTATCTCATCTGACTCTCATTAGCCAAGTCTCACTAATTAGGAAGCAAACTCCAGCTTTGGTCAGGGATGGCTCTTGGAGTGTCCTCAGTTTTGCAAATGTTGTAGCATTTACAAGACTCAACAAAAAGAGCTTGGGTTCACTATAAAATGCACAGAAACACAGATGCTACTTTTAGGGTAGCTGGGCAAAAATAAGCTTGGGAAAGATGACTGAGTTATCACTGCTCTGGAAAAACCACATGGAGGTAGAAGGCTGGAGGTGACTCTTGGTTATCCACTGGCTCTCCAAGTGACCTGGGCGTAGATATCTGGAAAACGGAAGGGGTGCTCAGATAAACTCTGGGAACTTTAGCTGTGACTGTTTGAGTTTTATGAATTTAACTACAAAATGGTAAGTTACTACCTTGAGCATCTCTTGCGGACTCAGGATCTTTTTGGAAGAAATGTCAATGGGATTAACAGAGGGCACGTCTCTTCCAAGGCATTTCTTCCTCAGGTTCTTAAAGGGTGATGGTGGTGATGAATACCTCCACTGATATCCATGATATTCAAATGGAAACCCATCCAGCCTGAACCCAAACACACACACTGTCTGGGTCTGGCACCAGAAGACTAATATAGTCTTGTCTCAGATCTCAGCATCAACTCCTTTCTTGAAAATGCCACCTTCTCTCTGGTAATACTGAACCACGCCAGTGGCTTTCCTCCCATTGTCTGTGGGGCCATCATCAGCGTATTGCTGCTCTGGGCTATGTGTGTTTCTGCTGGAAACACCCAATGTTCAGGGAGTCTGGCTTCACTAATCATTTGGTTGGGGTAGCTTCCACAGGTTAATGGTTGTTTTCCTTTATTAGCGTTGTTGCTTTTGTCTTAGGCATCCAACATCCTCACTGTTCAAAGTATAGTCCAATACTGGTACCAGCTGGGAGGGTGTTGAGATTCAGAATCTTGGGGGTATTACCCCACACCTTCTTCAGTCTGTTTTGTGGCTATGCAGTGTTCACCCTTTGACTTCCTTAAAGTTGTCAACTTTTAATAGGTCTGGCAGCTCCAGCTCCATGGCCCTTTCTGTCTTGGGTGTGCAGATTACAGCAGGTATCCCTGGGAACTGGAGATGTCTTGGAGGTGGTGGGGCTGGGGACTGAAAAAATCCCCTTGGTGTCCTAAGAAATCAGTGCAAATCCAATGTCATGATGTTTCCCCCCTGTATTCTTCTAAGAGTTTCATAGTTTTAGCTCTTGCATTTAAGTCTTTCATAGATTTTGTGTTAATTTTTATATATGGCATTAAGTAAAGCTCCAACTTCCTTCTTTTGCATGTGGATATCCAGCTGTTCCAACACCATTTGTTGAAAAGACTATCTTTCTCCACGGTATAGGCACCCTTTTCAAAAATTATTTGACTGGAGCAACTAGGTGGCTCAGTTGGTTAGGCGTCTGACTTCGGCTCAGGTCATGATCTCATGGTTTGTGAGTCTGACCCCGCATCAGGCTCTGCTGACAGCTCAGAGCCTGAAGCCTGCTTCGGATTCTGTGTCTCCCTCTCTCTCTGCCCCTCCCCTGCTCACGCTCTCTCTCTCTGTCTCTCTCAAAAATAAACATTAAAAAAAAGTTGAATTCATTAAATATTAATAAAAGACAATAAAAGTATAATATACAAATCTGCAACTTAATGCAAAGAAACAAAGAGTACTTCACTGCAATTCTGGGGAGCTTAGGTCAAGAAATAAGTTTTATTTTGTATTTTACTACTAACAAAAAGAATGCTGTGTGAGAATAAAGGGACTATTCTAACAAGCCATGTTGTTGTGCTATTAGTAATAAATAATTAGTAACATGCTGATGATAATAAATATTATAGAATATTTATTCTATAGATAGAGAATCTACCTATAGGAGATTCTATGGGTATAGAATCTACCACTAGCTAGGCTCTCACTATATACCGGGTATGTTAGATACATCCTTTATATCTTTGTTGGAGAAAAAGGAAAACAGTTAAGATCGGTATGATTTTATACAGACAGCCTTTCATTCAATCCTTTATTATTTAAAAAAAAATTTTTTTAACGTTTATTTATTTTGAGACAGAGACAGACAGAGCATGAATGGGGGAAGGTCAGAGAGAGAGGGAGACACAGAATCCGAAACAGGCTCCAGGCTCTGAGCTGTCAGCACAGAGCCCAACATGGGGCTTGAACTCACGGACCACGAGATCATGACCTGAGCTGAAGTCGGACGCTCAACTGACTGAGCCACCCAGGCGCCCCTCATTCAATCCTTTAAACAAAAACTTCTTTACATGTTTCATCAATTAAATAATTTAATGCCTGTTAACCTCCTGTTGGTCAATGGGGTCTGTACCTTGAGTTTTTCTGATAACCCTATTAGATTGCCATTGCTTTCTTGTCTCTTCCATGCCCCATCTTCCCTTTTTTTAAAGAAAGGCATTGGAGCTCACCTGGGGACACAAGATGTAGGTATTTTGTCTTGACTATCAAAGGGCCTGCTATAGAAACAGAGTATACTAAGCACCTATTTCAACTGATTTTGTCTGGTAAATTCACTCATATAGATCAGAAGCTGTTCATGCTCTTTGGCACATAAAGGTCTAGTTGTAAACAAAAATCAGTTCTCATTTCCTCCACAACAAAGGTTACCAACACAATCTGGACTGGCCATCTTATTGTTCAATAAATAGTTTGTTGGGAGAGGGATCATTGTTTAAACTGCTCTAAAATAGGTTTTGGATTGTGTTTATATACACATGTACACAGATGAGTACCCCTACACAAAGCATTTGTCCTGTACAAAAATACAATTAAAAAAGAATGGGGAAGTTGAATAAATAGTGAGCAGAGCACAAGATTCCTAATTTTACATTTGAAATAAATGACTACAAAAAATCAAGACAAGTAATTCACCCTAAATTTAATCTGAAAATTCTATCCCTGAGAAAAATCGAACACCAGAGGGCATATTAATCAGTTTAACAAAGAAAACCAAAGCAAACACTTCTCCCCTTCCCCCACCATTCATTAAAGATTAGTTGTAGTCGAACATTTTTCTGGATTTAGAAGCTTGACTCCTCATCACTTCAATCTTCTAATTACTATATAATCATAAAAAGTCCAATATACAACTTAGTATCTGTAATAGGAATAGCGTGTGGCAGTAGAAAAATTACTCAGCAAAAACTCTTTGCACAATTATCTGGGACCATAATCAACAGTTCAGAACCAACCCCACAGTAATTATGTAGGTAAGTTAACTTCTTGACATTAATGTACACAGATCGCTCAAATTAGCACTAAAGTATTCTTAAGAAAGTAATTCTAAAACTTCTATAAAAGATTATAACCCAAAATAAAACTCTGAATGAAGAACACAACTAACATTTTTAAAAAAGAGAGAGTCACGCCAGCAGAATTACATATAAAAGCAATGGTTAAGGAGCTCTATGAGATAGTCCACTTGTAATCATCGAAGGTAATGTCCAATGTCTGCTGTCCTCTCTCCAGTTTGATAAAATTTTTTATATGAATGCTATCTTTAACACTTTAACATAGTAGAAAACTGTAAGATGTCTTCACAGTATTACAGAAGCTACTACATCCCTTCGTTCAAAAATGACTTTTTCTAAATAAAGCACTAAGGGCATGGTCAGGAAATTAAGACTTGGGAATGGATGAAATATATGCTTCTTGAAGAAACATTTTCATTTTTCTAAGTCACTTCAAGTATTACTGGGTTGAAGCAAGACAACAGATATAAGTTTATTCAGAATGATAGACAAGGAAATAGGCAATATATTGGTTTATTCAAAATTCTTAATAGGAAACATATATAAGTTGATATACACATCTAAATTTAAGTAAATACAGTGGCTATTAAAATTAAACCTTTAGCCAGCATCTTAAAGGTACCCAAGAAAGATGAAATGTCTACTAGTATGTCATAAGGTAACTCCATAGTAAGTTAAAAGATAATTTTATATTAGCCAGATTTTTTGTAACAAGACTATTCTACTGATGCTTAACACAGTTGACTTTTTTTTACATTATAATAGGTAAAAATACAGGAAAAAACTTTTATATTTATTAATCTACTTCCATTTCTAATTTCCACTACTTAAATCTCTTCCATGTAAGTTGTTTTGACTGTAAGCCTCTTGCCAGACACCTTGCATGGAGGCATGTTGGATCTCAAAAAGTTCCAAGCAGAGTAAATATTCTCACATACAGTAAACTCTTAAAAAACATCTGAACACACTGTGAATATAGCATTCAATAGATTAATATAAGATGAATTCTCATGTTCTCTTTGTTTCTCTTCCCAATCTTTATAGTCATGATGCTGAATGGAGTATGTCAGAGACCACGTTCATTTTTGCTTACTTTAGTATTTCCTTTGCATAGAATAGGCTTTCAATAAGTGTTTGGGGAATGCATGCAATTTTCCTATATTCCTATAGTATGAACTGTGCCATGATTCAACAGTGCTTACTGCCAAGGGCAACACAACACACACAGTAAGAAATGCAATAATCCAAACTGATCACTTGTTTATAAGCATGACCTGGAAGAGGGAGTATTAGGTATAAAAAAGGGACTAAAAGGAAATCTTCTACTATTTCAATAATAAGTGCAATAGAATTTTAGCAGATTTTCTCTGATTCAATCAGGATACTGGCATGCTGCCATCACAGTGTAGTGACGGCAAGCTTGGCAATTTGTTTTAAAAAGTACTATTACTAAAAATGACTAGGAAAAGTATGTTATTTCTGCCAATTTCTTAGGTAATTACCACTTGACTATACTTAATCAGTGGGGCCTAAATGCCTTTTTATAGCTATGTGAGTTGCTTTCATTTTCTAACACATTTCTGGCATATAATGGGGAATTAAACAAAGTTTCTGACTGAATGAATGAAATAACCCTTAAAAGAAACTTCTTTACTTATAAGAAAAGTATATTAAAAAAATAGCCCTTTATGCTTATAAAAAAGTAGCCCTCGAGATCTTCAGGATGTAATAAGAATGACAGAATAACAATAAAATATTTTCTCCAAACTAGAATTCTTTATTCATAGGGCTAAACTAAAACAAATGAGTTAGAAATAATATTTAAGAAAGTTTTGTGGTAGATTAAAGGTCTTTCTTTCCTACTGAGATGGAGACTCTAATTGCCCCTCCCTTGAATCTGAGCTAACTTAATTCACATATGTCATCAAAAGATGACAGAAGAGACATTCTGGGACTTCTAAGCCTAGTCAAAAGAATGCTTGCAGCTGTGGTTGGCTCCTGGAACATTCTTTCTGTGATCCCTGAGTCATCACATAGTAAGTGTGACTACCCTGGGCGGCCATGCTGGAGGGGCCACAGGGAGATGCTCCCAGTTCCAGGTGAGAAGACATCTCAGCCATTCCCACCATGGTGTCAGATATGTGAGTGAAACAGTTTTGGACTTTCCAGGCCAGTCCATCTATCAGTTAAATATTGGCAAAAAACCACTTTTGTTGCCTTAGGCAACAAATTCACTAAAAATTCAGTAAGCCAAGCCCTTATGCCATCTTCCTGACTCACAAATCATGGGACATTACTAGAACATTCAGAAGTGAATACTGTAAGTACTACTTGAAATAATTTTTACCTATCTTGAATCTTTTGACCAATTCATCAATTTCCATCTATGCCTGGAATTAAAAGCCTTCTCAGTAGTTAATTCTAAATCATATATGTGTAGCAGCAAAAGCCTCAAATGAATTCGTTTTTCCCAGCAACCTCTGTTCTCAGTCATGGGTGACTGCTTCCCTTAAGGGTTGTTTTTGCCAAGAAAACTTCTACAGTTTGCAATCTTACTTATTCTTCTCTCCTTTAAGGGTTCTTAGGTTAGATCCTGAACTCTCATGATGCTAATAGGTGCAGAGGAGTACAAAAAAGTAGAAACCCAATAAAAAATGAATTGTACACATACAAATGAAAGCAATTATAAGTAAATACAAAGCAAATCAAAGATACAAGAAATTCAAAGAGCTACACTCAACAATCTAATCCAGATAGCTCAAAAAACAGCTAGTAAACACGTCCCAAAGGGTCAACTTACCCTTTTAGAATTTTGAGAGTGAGATTGGTATAAAGAGTATAATTGTATCTTGAGAATTAGTATTTGTAGTCAGAGAGAAAATCCTGTTTACCTGCAAATCAATATTGTTGTCAATACAACGTTCATTCTTCTCTGCCAAAATCTTCCCATAGTTTTCTGATTTGATAAGATTTTCAACTCTGGTTTTATCTTTCACTTCTGCCTCCAAATCCTTCATTGTTTCAGTTTCATTTTTTACAGTAACAGTATCAGACATCCTCATCAGCAAAGGTTATTTTAGAATTCTACAGGGAACTTGAAGCCTTAGCAAGAAAGAAAAAAAATTTAAATTCAGTTTGAAACATCTCTTAAATTCAGTTACTATACAATATTGACTGATGCCTTCTATGGTCCAGGAATAATGTTGGATTTAAACAAGATAGAAGCAAAATTCCTACTTTCAAAAACTATAGAATTTAGTGGCAGACATATGCACTAAAAAAGGTATACAATGAGATAAGAGCTACAGTAAGGGTATGAGGTGATTCTGAAATACATGCCACTTTTTAAAATTATTTTTCTAAAGTTCATTTATTTTTGGGGGTGGGGAGAGAGAGAGAGAGAGAGAGAGAGAGAGAGGCAGAGCATGAGTGGGGAGGGCCTGAGAGAGAGACAGACACAGAATGTGAAGCAGGCTCCAGGCTCTGAGCTGTCAGCACAGATCAGGACGCGGGGCTTGAACTCACCGCGAGATCATGACCTGAGCCAAAGTCAGATGCTTAACCGACTGAGCCACCCAGGGGCCCCACACACACAACTTTTATTTTTTTTATTTATTTATTTTTTTTTTTAATTTTTTTTTTTTTTTATTTATTTTTGGGACAGAGAGAGACAGAGCATGAACGGGGGAGGGGCAGAGAGAGAGGGAGACACAGAATCGGAAACAGGCTCCAGGCTCCGAGCCATCAGCCCAGAGCCTGACGCGGGGCTCGAACTCACAGACCGCGAGATCGTGACCTGGCTGAAGTCGGACGCTTAACCGACTGCGCCACCCAGGCGCCCCACACACAACTTTTAAAGGGTCTTAGGAAACATTAAGGAATGATCCATGTTAAGGCAATGGTTGTAGTTATAAAGGTAAATAGAGATTTACCTTTTTTTCTAAAAAGGATTTCAGGAGTATCTTCCTGTAAGAAAAATATATTTCTATTATAGCCTTCATTTAGATGCCTAAAGTTCCAAATTTTTAAAAAGAAATAATTAAAAAAAAAAAAAAAACCAGCAACATTCTATACAAAACACAGTTGGTAATCTGCATTAATAATCTGCATTATGAATCAAGCATTGAAAACTCTCCTGATATGTGATTCAGTGACAAACAACACCTATTATCAGACATTTTAGTATACAAATTCCTCAGAAAATCAAATGCGTAAGATGCCAATATATTTCATACCTTTAGTGAGTTTAAGAAAACACTTTATGCTGATACCAAATAGCAGTGCATCAGGGACAGCTGTCATTTTTGAACCTGTGAGAAATGTGACCTTGTAGAACAAAACTTGATGTAAACAACTTCTATTTTTTTCTAGCTTTATCGAGATATAATTGACATAAAACAATGTGTAAGTTTAAGGTGCATGACATGATGATATGATACGTATATATTGTGAAATGGTTACCACAATGTATCACCTCACATAATCATAAACAAATACCTAAACAAATTTCAGAAATCCATAAACACATCTGAAAAGGTTAAAAAAAAAAAAACCCACACAAAAAAAAACAAACAAAAAAAAGAGGGAGAAATAGATTCTAAAGTCACAGGTAGACTAAACTGAATTTTAAAAAGTTTTCCTTAGGGCACCTAGATAGCTCAGTTGATTAAGTGTCCAACTCTTGATTTTAGTTAAGGTCATGATTTCACAGTTCCTCCTGAGATTGAGACCTAGGTCGGGCTGACAGCACCTGGGATTCTCTCTCCAAAAAAAAAAAAAAAAAAAAAAAGTCTTCCTTAATTATATTCCATATCAGAGTTAACTGACTTATTTTCAAAACAACAAGGTTATTAAAGGGTAGGGCATTTCTTAAAATACTCTGGCTCCCTGCTTTTCATATGAAAGATTTTAAAAGAAAAAGGGGTATGTTTTTCTTAAGTGATAAGACAGTTTACCTGATGTGTCCTATGGAATTGGGATTGTGGTGTCCCACAAAAATAAAATAAAGTAATCCAAGGTTCTTTTTCACAGTTGTCAGCCAGGATGTCAAGTGTATTGAACCATCTGGAATCTGGCAGGAGGAGTCCCATGTCCTTGTCACCACTGTAGATTCCTGGGCTGAAATGGACTGTCGTGAATCAAATATATCATACCTTTCAGTGGCCTAAAATTAAAATAAGAGAAAACATTTTAACAAAAGAGCCAAGGGGAGGAACACTACATAGTAATTTGGAAATTAAAAATGTTACTGCTGGTGAATTTACTAGTTTCTTGTCTTAAACAAAAGTCAGAATGCATACTTACAACTAATTTTCACATGTATTAGTTTGTGAGCCTAAATAAGTCACTGAGGCCACCTAGAGAGTTTAGCAGTAAAAGCAGAGGGGAGAAGAAAGTTAGGGAACTAATACATAACAAGAATTTAGTATGTGGTCAGTGTTGTAGGAGAGATATTTATGTATTTTATAAAGGAAAAAAAGTTTGTCTAAGATTGCAACCAAGAATGCTTAACTCCAAAGAGTTTTCTTCCAGAGCTCCACTCTATGGATTTAATGGAAGACTATAATTTTGAATAATGATCACACTCTAGATTTTTAAGAGCACAAAAGAACAAAAGGCTATAATAAGTCATTTAACATTTTCAAAGAAACCCACATGGTCTGTTAAAAGTAAATGTCTAAAGGGTAGAAAGATTATTTTTAAAGACATCTGAAATGCCAAAATTCTTTAAGTGTCATCTGTTTTTAAAGTCAGTTTCATTTTATGTATTTATGCTACAAATGAATACATCATAGTAAACAAATCCCTCTAAAAATCCTATATTGCTCTTCCATTTTCCTTTGATAGTTTTGTTGTCTATTAATAAACTGAAAAGTACAATTTTAAGGTGAAACAATAGAACAAGTAAGGTGTAAGCACCAAGAGAAAGGATGCTAGTATTACCAACCATGCATCATAGAACCATTCACATCTTATACTAGCTCTTCAAAAACTATCTTGAAATAGAATAATTTAGAACCCTGATATATAAATTCACATTAGTTTACACATCTCAGTTTCACTGTCTAAGGGATAACAAAAAGGAGGCAACATAAGCAAATGTAAAAGTTGTTTGCTAAATGACATTGTCCTCTCTATTTGACTGAGGTTGTTGGCCCACTAAATCAAATGAAATGTGTTTTTTTCCCCCTGCAAAAAACACAACAAAAAATACTTCAGTATGATTTTTCTAAGTTCTAACTTTTGCTCTCACAAAATGGTAGACACAAGATGGCAGCACTCACTAAACAGCTAAATTACTACTTTTTTTTGCAAAGTGATTCGTGATTCAATCATGAAGCCTTGAAATTTGAAATTCTAAAAAAGCAAAGGCTGTAATCCATATAAGAAATTTTAAAAAAAGCAACAGTGCAAGGGTTAATGAAGAAGAGGCACAATGTGAAGAGGCAAATACTTAGTTCTGAAGAACCCCAATGAACCTTAAAGACACCCAGTCCAATCTAATTTACCACACAAGCTATTAGCACCTAGAGGTCAAGTGACTTGTCCAAAGTCACACAACGAATGTGTGTGACCAATAATTGTCAATATTCCACACCCCTTGATAAATTACATAAATGATTCTGAGCCAAAATGACCAGTTACTATTTCCTGGGAAAGAGATAATTATCAAGTGCACTAGCATTACACCAGAGTTTAAATCCCAGATCTGCCAATTATGACTTTGGTAAATTACTAATCTTTGTGAGCCATAATTTTCTGAGCTATGAAGTGGGAAACAGTGTATTTAGCTCATAAACTTATTGGGAAGAATAAATGTTTTAAACGTAAAGCATCTACTACACCCTCTCCAACAGGTGGGCACTTCAAAATATCAGCTCTTTTCCATGGTTAGAATCATTCTAAGTCAGCAGTTGGCTGAGGCTGAGTTTGCTGTGTGCTGGCTGTACCCACCATGATAGCAGATTGAAAGGAGGCCCATTAGTGGCTTTGTATTCCTCAAGTTTTCCTATGCATATACCCTACAAAGGTCAAAAGAGGAGAACACTAGTTTGCATGGATGTGTGTATACCTGAGAAGGGAAGTGTTTGCCTGGATGCATAGCCTCAAGGGGCTCTCATTTTTAGCCTTCTAATTTAACATTAAAAATTCACAAAATTCTTCGGGTGCCGTTGGTTAAGCTTCAGACTTCAGCTCAGGTCGTGAGCTAACAGCTCCTGGGTTCGAGCCCTGTGTCAGGCTCTGTGGTGACAGCTCAGACCCTGGAGCCTGCTTTGGATTCTGTTTCCCTCTCTCTCTGCCCCTCCCCCGCTTGTAGTCTGTCTCTCTCTCTAAAATAAATACACATTAAAAAAAAATTACAAAATTCTCCATTCTTCTCTGAATACTAATGCTTTTGTTTTAAATAAAATGTTTTTCTTCTCCAAATCTTCAGATAAAAGAGATATTCCAGCTTTCTGGTATTCACTAAAACCAAAACTGTTTTATCTTGGCACAATACCTACACTTCTGCAGGGCTGTATGGCTTCTGGAGTCTGTATGGGCATGTAAGGTCAAGTATAGGATCTACAAGATAGGGATATGGTATCTCTGCCAATGCAATTAGCAGTCAATTAAATGTACCACCTTAATGTAATACATTGTTATACAGTAAGTGAAAGTGACTTAAAAACATACATGAGTTTGTCAAGTTTCTCCAACTGAAAGGCAACTTACAGAAAGTTAGCAAAATGTTGGTATTTATTAAGCACATACATCTGAGTATCTACTGTTACTGATATTTGCAAATTGAATGTCTCAAGAATCTGTTTCAATCTAAGAGATGGATATATGTACTCTAAATTCATATTCAACTTTGAATAAACATTACAGCAATTGCTAACAAGTTATTAGAACCAAGTCAGAGATCTGATTCTATACAATTTCTGTGCTCCCAGGTAGCCAAAAAAGATAAATGTCTGTATATATAAAATCTTCAGAAGCATATACAAAGGTTGGCACCTACCTGGCACCATAAGCAAAAGGGAATCAAAGGTAAAATTAAAGATTGTAACCTAATAAAAGAAACCATAAAGTACAAGGAAAAATAAGAACTATTTTTATAATTATTGGGAAGGGGGGCACTTACCAAGCATGACATAAAAAATCTAGAAGCTATCAAAGAAATATTAACAAACTTACAATAAAGTTTTAATATTTTGGTATGACAAAGTATAACAAAGACTAAAAGACAAATGATAAAATAACTATTTCTAACACAAAAGGATCAAAGTCTATAAAGTAAAGATGTTTTTATAAATCAAAAGAAAAAAAAAGAGAAATGGGGAACAGGCAATCTACAAAAGAAAAACAAATAATTACCACCCATAACAAACACTAATATATAGCTTACCATATGCCAGGTACTATTCTACTACCTTTCAATTAGTAAATTTTGAGCTCACAACAATTCCAAGTAGGTCCTATTATTATCTCTGTTTTACAGGTTAGAAAACTAAGGCACAGAGAGGATTAAGGGATTTGTCCAAGGTCACCCAGCTAGTAAGCATGGGGACAAGGATATGAATCAGGTGCACCACTCCAGGCTCTTACCCACAATGCTCTATTATCATACATATGTACCAAGAGGAATGACAATTTGTGTTTTTAGAGCACCTACATTTCAAGAGTACTTATGTACTAACTCCTTAATATTGTGTTCAATGCAAAAAGTAAAAATTCTTTTCACATGGATAGGATATGTATTGTTCTTTGGTGCACAGGAAGACAGCATTATTAACTTCATATTAATGGTCAGTAAAGCTAATCACGACTGAATTATCATAACTGCCAAGTAATCATCCAGTTTCTCTTCATTTCTCTATCTCTTGTAAACTTAAGTATCAAGCCATGCAAACCTGGTTGGCAATAAGGATTCAGTTTGTGGTTAAGGAACAATGTGAAGCCTAGTAGTTTCCAAATGATAAATAAGCACAGTTATGTTTGTCTTCCTCTCCAAGGAGACAAAGCAGGGCGGAATTAGAATCAACATTCGAAAATACAGACTATGCAATCCATGAAAGTGGAGTTTCTCTAGTGAAAATTTCAGATAGAATTTTCAGCAACAAAATGCAAAACTGATACTGTTAATTCAAAGCATACTTTATTTATGCCTAGGCCCTAACATTTGGTTTGACAGCACAAAAGAACTGAAAAGTTAGGCATAAAAAAAACCCAAAAAACTTTACTTTTACGCAACGAAAAAAATCAGTTTACTCTAGGTCAACAGAATATCAAAAAATCAGTTGTTTTTGTGTTGAAGAAATCTGGCTCCTACAGGTAAAAATTAAGTACTCTCCCCTTGGATACTGAGGGAAAAAAAAGAATAACATTACTGAAGTTATCTGAAATAGAATTTGGCAAAGTACACTGCATCTTTCCTCTGTTATGACTATCTGGTTATTAATTGTCATTTCATTAGATGAACACAATGCTGTATTTCTTCCTGTAGGGTAAAACATGTAACCAGGCAGGCACATTTATGAAAACAAGACCAATACACATCAGCTTCTTCTCCTAAGGTTAGCAATCAACACAACCAATTGGTTAAAGGCCTCTAGTGAGAAAGACAAGGAAAACAGTTTATGCTGTACTTGGAAAGAATGTAAATTCACATTCTCATAGTCACTTGAACAAGAATATAAGCACCAACATTTCAAAATGCTAAATGTCTGAGTGATTTATAAACAGTTACTAGCATACAAAAATTTAGTGAGGAACCACAAAAGGCAACAAAGCTGCAATAAGTATTAGCTATGTTTTAAAAGAACAAGGAAACAACCAACAAAACTAAAAGGCAACCAACGGAATGGGAAAAGATATTTGCAAATGACACATCGGACAAAGGGCTAGTATCCAAAATCTATAAAGAGCTCATCAAACTCCACACCCGAAAAACAAATAACCCAGTGAAGAAATGGGCAGAAAACATGAATAGACACTTCTCTAAAGAAGACATCCGGATGGCCAACAGGCACATGAAAAGATGTTCAACGTCGCTCCTCATCAGGGAAATACAAATCAAAACCACACTCAGATACCACCTCACGCCAGTCAGAGTGGCCAAAATGAAGAAATCAGGAGACTATAGATGCTGGAGAGGATGTGGAGAAACAGGAACCCTCTTGCACTGTTGGTGGGAATGCAAATTGGTGCAGCCGCTCTGGAAAGCAGTGTGGAGGTTCCTCAGAAAATTAAAAATAGACCTACCCTATGACCCAGCAATAGCACTGCTAGGAATTTATCCAAGGGATACAGGAGTACTGATGCATAGGGGCACCTGTACCCCAATGTTTATAGCGGCACTCTCAACAATAGCCAAATTATGGAAAGAGCCTAAATGTCCATCAACTGATGAATGGATAAAGAAATTGTGGTTTATATACACAATGGAATACTACGTGGCAATGAGAAAAAATGAAATATGGCCTTTTGTAGCAACATGGATGGAACTGGAGAGTGTGATGCTAAGTGAAATAAGCCATACAGAGAAAGACAGATACCATATGGTTTCACTCTTATGTGGATCCTGAGAAACATAACAGAAACCCATGGGGGAGGGGAAGGAAAAAAAAAAAAAAAAAAAAAAAAAAGAGGTTAGAGTGGGAGAGAGCCAAGCATTAGAGACTGTTAAAAACTGAGAACAAACTGAGGGTTGATGGGGGGTGGGAGGGAGGGCAGGGTGGGAGGGAGGGCAGGGTGGGTGATGGGTATTGAGGAGGGCACCTTTTGGGATGAGCACTGGGTGTTGTATGGAAACCAATTTGACAGTAAATTTCATATATTAAAAAATAAAATAAAAAAAAAAAAATAAAAGAACAAAGGAGAACTACCTTGACCTAAAGGAGTCTGTGAAACCCAAGAGAGGTGGTTAGCAATGACATTTATCAACAAATACATAAAATGATTTTAAGATGGTATTTAGAGAGGGGAAGAGACTTTTGGTAAGTGGAAGAATGGGCACAAATAACTTATCAGTTGAGTGCTACAAGACTATGAGACAAATTACTTTTCTTTTTTAATATGAAATTTATTGTCAAATTGGTATCCATACAACACCCAGCGCTCATCCCAACAGGTGCCCTCCTCAATACCCACCACCCACCTTCCCTCCCTCCCACCCCCCATCAACCCTGAGTGTTCTCAGTTTTTTAAGATTCTCCCATGGTTGGGCTCCCTCCCTTTCTTTTTTTTTCTTCCCCTCCCCCATGGTCTTCTGCTTAGTTTCTCAGGATCCACATAAGAGTGAAAACATATGGTATTTGTCTTTCTGTGTATGACTTATTTCACTTAGCATAACACTCTCCAGGTCCATCCAGTTGCTACAAAAGGCCATATTTCATTCTTTCTCATTGTCAAGTAGTATTCCATCATATATATAAACCACAACTTCTTTATCCATTCATCAGTTGATGGACATTTAGGCTCTTTCCATAATTTGGCTATTGTTGAAAGTGCTGCTGTAAACATTGGGGTACAAGTGCCCCTATGCATCAGCACTCCTGTATCCCTTGGGTAAATTCCTAGCAGTGCTATTGCTGGGTCATATGGTAGATTTATTTTTAATTTTTTGAGGAACCTCCACACTGTTTTCCAGGGCGGCTGCACCAGTGTGCATTCCCACCAACAGTGCAAGAGGGTTCCTGTTTCTCCACATCCTTGCCAGCATTTACAGTCTCTTGATTTGCTCATTTTAGCCACTCTGACTGGCATGAGGTGGTATCTGAGTGTGGTTTTGATTTGTATTTCCCTGATGAGAAGTGACGTCGAGCATCTTTTCATGTGCCTGTTGGCCATCTGGATGTCTTCTTTAGAGAAGTGTCTACTCATGTTTTCTGCCCGTTTCTTCACTGGATTATTTGTTTTTCGGGTGTGCAGATTGGTGAGTTCTTTATACATTTTGGATACTAGCCCTTTGTCCAATATGTCATTTACAAATATCTTTTCCCATTCTGTTGGTTGCTTTTAGTTTTGTTGATTGTTTCCTTTGCAGTGCAGAAGCTTTTTATCTTCATGAGGTCCCAAGAGTTCATTTTCGCTTTTAATTCTCTTGCCTTTGGAGATGTGTCAAGTAAGAAACTGCTGCGGCTGAGGTCAGAGAGGTTTTTTCCTGCCTTCTCCTCTAGGGTTTTGATGGTTTCCTGTCTCACATTCAGGTCCTTTATCCATTTTGAGTTTATTTTTGTGAATGGTGTAACAAAGTGGTCTAGTTTCATTTTTCTGCATGTTGCTGTCCAGTTCTGCCAGCACCATTTGTTAAAGAGACTGTCTTTTTCCATTGGATATTCTTTCCTCCTTGTCAAAGATTAGTTGGCCATACTTTTGTGGGTCCAATTCTGGAGTTTCTATTCTATCCCATTGGTCTATGTGTCTGTTTTTGTGCCAACAGCATGCTGTCTTCATGATTACAGCTTTGTAAGAGAGAATAAAGTCTGGGGTTGTAATGCCTCCTGCTTTGGTCTTCTTCAATATTACTTTGGCTATGCGGGGTCTTTTGTGGTTCCATACAAATTTTAGGATTGCTTGCTCTAGCTTCAAGAAGAATGCTGGTGCAATTTTGATTGGGATTGCATTGAATGTGTAGGTAGCTTTGGGTAGTAGTGACATTTTAAAAATATTTATTCTTCCAATCCATGAGCACGGAATGTTTTTCCATTTGTTTATATCTTCTTCAATTTCCTTCATAAGCTTTCTATAGTTTTCAGCATACAGATCTTTTACATCTTTGGTCAGGTTTATTCCTAGGTATTTTATGATTTTGGGGGCAATTGTGAATGGGATCAGTTTATTTGTCTTTCTGTTGCTTCATTATTAGTGTATAAGAATGCAACTGATTTCTGTACATTGATTTTGTATCCTGCGACTTTGCTGAATTCATGTATCAGTTGTAACAGACTTTTGGTGGAGTCTATTGGGTTTTCCAGGTATAATATCATGTCATCTGCAAAAAATGAAAGCTTGATTTCATCTTTGCCAATTTTGATGCCTTTGATTTCCTTTTGTTGTCTGATTGCTGATGCTAGCACTTCCAACACTATGTTAAACAACAGCCGTGAGAGTGGACATCCCTGTCGTGTTCCTGATCTCAGGGGGAAAGCTCTCAGTTTTTCCTCATCCATTCCACTATGGGCTTTTCATAAATGGCTTTTATGATGTTTAAGTATGTTCCTTCTATCCTGACTTTCTTAAGGGTTTTTATTAAGAAAGGATGCTGAATTTTGTCAAATGCTTTTTCTGCATCGATTAACAGGATCATAAGGTTCTTATCTTTTCTTTTATTAATGTGATGTATCACGTTGATTGATTTGCAAATGTTGAAACAGCCCTGCAGCCCAGGAATGAATCTCACTTGATCATGGTGAATAATTCTTTTTATATGCTGTTGAAGTCAATTTGCTAGTATCTTTTGAGAATTTTTGCATCCATATACATCAGGGATATTGGCCTGTAGTTCTCTTGTTTTGCTGGGTCTCTGTCTGGTTTGGGAATCAAAGTAATGCTGGGTTCATAGAATGAGTCTGGAAGTTTTCCTTCCCTTTCTATTTCTTGGAATAGCTTGAGAAGGATAGGTATTATCTCTGCTTTAAATGTCTGCTAGAATTCCCCAGGGAAGCCATCTAGTCCTGGACTTTTATTTGTGGAAGATTTTTGATAACTGATTCAATTTCTTCACTGGTTATGAGACTGTTCAAGTTTTCTATTTCTTCCTGTTTGAGTTTTGGAAGTGTGTGGGTGCTTAGGAATTTGTCCATTTCTTCCAGGTTGTCCAGTTTGTTGGCATATAATTTTTTATAGTATTCCCTGATAATTGTTTGTATCTCTGAGGGATTGGTTGTAATAATTCCATTTTCATTCATGATTTTATCTATTTGGGTCCTCTCCCTTTTCTTTTTGAGAAGCCTGGCTAGAGGTTTATTAATTTTGTTTATCTTTTCAAAAAACCAACTCTTGGTTTCATGGATCTGCTCTACAGTTTTTTTAGATTCTATATTGTTTATTTCTGCTCTGATCTTTATTATTTCTCTTCTTCTGCTGGGTTTGGGGTCTCTTTGCTGTTCTGCTTCTATTTCCTTTAGGTGTGCTGATAGATTCTGTATTTGGGACTTTTCTTGTTTTTTGAGATAGGCCTGGATGGCAACGTATTTTCCTCTCACGACTGCCTTCACTGCATCCCAAACCGTTTGGATTGTTGTATTTTCATTTTCGTTTGTTTCCATATATTTTTTAATGTCTCCTCTAATTGCCTGGTTGACCCATTCTTTCTTTAGTAGGGTGCTCTTTAACCCCCATGCTTTTGGAGGTTTTCCAGACTTTTTCCTGTGGTTGATTTCAAGTTTCATAGCATTGTGGTCTCAAAGTGTGCATGGTATGATCTCAATTCTTGTATACTTATGAAGGGCTGTTTTGTGACCCAGTATGTGATCTATCTTGGAGAATGTTCCATGTGCACTCGAGAAGAAAGTATATTCTGTTGCTTTGGGATGCAGAGTTCTAAATATATCTGTCAAGTCCATCTGATCCAATGTATCATTCAGGGCCCTTGTTTCTTTATTGACCGCGTGTCTAGATGATCTATCCATTGCTGTGAGTGGGGTGTTAAAGTCCCCTGCAATTACCACATTCTTATCAATAAGGTTGCTTATGTTTGTGATTGTTTTATATATTTGGGGGCTCCCATATTCAGCACATAATTGTTAGCTCTTCCTGATGGATAGTCCCTGTAATTATTATATAATGCCCTTCTTCATCTCTTGTTACAGCCTTTAAAGTCTAGTTTGTTTGATAGAAGTATGGCTACTCCAGCTTTCTTTTGACTTCCAGTAGCATGGTAGATAGTTCTCCATCCCCTCATTTTCAATCTGAAGGTGTTCTCAGGTCTAAAATGAATCTCTTGTAGACAGCAAATAGATGGGTCTTGTTTTTTTTATCCATTCTGATACCCTATGTCTTTTGGTTGGAGCATTGAGTCCATTTACATTCAGTGTTATTACTGAAAGATATGGGTTTAGAGTCATTGGATGTCTGTAGGTTTCATGCTTGCAGTGGTGTCTCTGGTGCTTTGTCTCACAGGATCCCCCTTAGGATCTCTTGTAGGGCTGGTTTAGTGGTGATGAATTCTTTCAGTTTTTGTTTGGGAAGACCTTTATCTCTCCTTCTATTCGGAATGACAGACTTGCTGGATAAAGAATTCTCGGCTGCATATTTTTTCTGTTTATGACATTGAAGATTTCCTGCCATTCCTTTCGAGCCTGTCAAGTTTCAGCAGATAGGTCTGCCACTAGTCTTACAGGTCTCCCTTTGTAGGTTAGAGCCTGTTTATCCCTAGCTGCCTTCAGAATTTTCTCTTTATCCTTGTATTTTGCCAGTTTCACTATGATAGTTCGTGCAGAAGATCGATTCAACTTACGTCTGAAGGGAGTTCTCTGTGCATCTTGGATTTCTTTTTTTTTTTTTTTTTTTCAACGTTTTTTATTTATTTTTGGGACAGAGAGAGACAGAGCATGAACGGGGGAGGGGCAGAGAGAGAGGGAGACACAGAATCGTAAACAGGCTCCAGGCTCCGAGCCATCAGCCCAGAGCCTGACGCGGGGCTCGAACTCACGGACCGCGAGATCATGACCTGGCTGAAGTCGGACACTTAACCGACTACGCCACCCAGGCGCCCCGCATCTTGGATTTCAATGCCTTTTTCCTTCCCCAGATCAGGGAAGGTCTCAGCTATTATTTCTTCAAGTACACCTTCAGCCCCTTTCTCTCTCTCTTCCTCTTCTGGAATTCCTATGATACAAATATTGTTACATTTGATTGCATCACTTAGTTCTCTAATTCTCCCCTCATACTCCTGGATTTTGTTATCTTTTTCTCAGCTTCCTCTTTTTCCATAATCTTATCTTCTAATTCACCTATTCTCTCCTCTGCCTCTTGAATCGAAGCTGTGGTCGCCTCCATTTTATTTTGCACCTCATTTATAGCATTTTTTAGCTCCTCTTGACTGTTTCTTGGTCCCTTGATATCTGTAGAAATAGATTCTCTGCTGTCCTCTATACTTTTTTAAGCCCAGTGATTAATTTTATGATTATTCTAAATTCTTGTTCCATTATATTGCTTAAATCGTTTTTGATCAATTTGTTAGCCGTCGCTACTTCCTGGAGTTTCTTTTGAGGAGAATTCTTCCGTTTTGTCATTTTGGGTAGTCCCTGGGGTGGCTCCAAACTGCAGGGCACTTCCCCTGTGCTGTCCGGAGTAACTTGTGTTGGTGGGCGGGGCCGCACTTAGAGCTGATGTCTGTCCCCAGCTCACCGCTGGGGCCACAGTCAGACTGGTGTGTACCTTATTGTCCCCTCTCCCAGGGGCAGGACTCACTGTGGAGTGGTGTGGTCCCTGTCTGGGCTACTTGCACACTGCCAGGCTTGTGGTGCTGCTTTGATGAGATGTGGCCAAGGGCGAATTAGCTGGGGTGGATCTGCAAGGTGCACAGGGGTGGGAGGGGCAGGCTTAGCTCGCTTTGCCATTGGTGGTCCCCTGTGGAAGGAGTCCTGCAGCACCGGGAGGGAGGCAGGTAGTCCATTGGAGGGATGGATCCACAGAAGCACAGCACTGGGTGTTTGCGAGGTGCAAGCAAGTTCAGTGATGGGAACTGGTTCCCTTTGGGATTTCGGCTGGGGGATGGGAGAGGGAGATGGCACTGGTCAGTGCCTTTGTTCCCCACTGAGCTGAGCTGTCTTCCGGGGCTCAACACCTCTCCCTCCCAGTGTCCTCTCGCCCTCCCGCTCTCCGAGCAGAGCTGTTTACTTTTAACATTCTAGATGTTAAGTCCCGCTGGCTGTGGTACTCACGCAGTCCAGCTCCTCTGCTTTTGCAAGCGAGACTCGGGGTCGGGGGCTCTGCCTTGCTGGACGGGCTGCCCCTCCACTGCCCCGGCTCCTTCCTGCCAGTCTGTGTAGCGCACACTGCCTCTCTGCCCTTCCTACCCTCCTCCGTGGGACTCTTGTCTACGCTTGGCTCTGGAGAGTCCGTTCTGCTCATCTTCTGGCGGTTTTCTGGGTTATTTAGGCAGATGTGGGTGGAATCTAAGCGATCAGCAGGACACGGTGATCCCAGTGTCCTCCTACGCCGCCATCTTCCAATCTCTATTTGGACAACTTACTTTTAGAGAAGAAGTGATACAGAGAATTAAGGTGCTACATGAACATGTTGCATTCTGAGTGGAGAAATGGAGAAGACAGGAAAAAGAAGCCCATTTAATGGAAACAGAGTACATAAACTGAGGTTGAAGAAAACAAAAAAATATATGTAGAGGTGGTAAGGGCATGAGACAATTTGTGATCTTAAATGAAGTTTAAATTCTTCATATCTTACAGCCTAACACTTCTAGATCTACACACTAAGGAAATGCATACACTTACATAAGTAGCCATGTACAAAAACACCCACTGAATTGTTTCATTTAAAAGCAAAGAATAGGGGCGCCTGGGTGGCTCAGTCGGTTGAGCGTCCAACTTGGGCTCAGGTCATGATCTCGCGGTCTTTGAGTTCAAGCCCCACATCAGGCTCTGTGCTAACAGCTCAGAGCCTAGAGCCTGCTTCAGATTCTGTCTCTCTCTCTCTCTCAGTCTCTCTCTGCCCCTCCCCTATTCATGCTCTCTGTCTCTCTCTCCGTGTCCAAAATAAATAAACAAAAAAATTAAAAAAAATTTTAAAAGCAAAGAATGGGAAAAACCAAATGTGTGCCAATAGACAAACTGATTTTTAAAAGCATATGAATTGTAGTACACTCCTACTGCACAATATGATCAACAATTAAAATGAAGTAAATAAAGCTCTATCAACATAAGTCTCTAAGAATGAATGTTACAACGTTTAGTGAAAAAGCAGGATGATCTCTACAATACAATGCAACTTATGTAAAAATTTAAAAATCACACAAGCATTGATGGCAAAGGTACACATTTATTTCAAGTTACTAATTGTCTCTGGGGAGGGAAAGGAAAAAAGGTTTTAGGTGAGACAGAAAAGGGACTTCGATCATGTCTTTATGATTCTAGTTCTTAAAAAAAAATCTGTAGAAAATACAACAAAAGGTTAGCATTGCTAATTTTGAGAAGTCCTCAATGTTTGCTATAATGCTCCTTTTTTTGGTCTTGACATTTTTCATTAAAACATGTTGTAAAAACAAACAGGAGAATACCATCAAAGGGTGGATATATTTAAAGTCAAGATTAGAAGTTTACTCTTCATCTCATGAGGGAAAGAAAGCCTGAATAATAGAGGAACTCATTTTAAGAGAAGCCACAGAGAACTATTTCAGTTACAATTGTAGATGGACTCTGTTCTAGCATGTAAAATGTTGTATAAATTGTGGTGGGAAGTGACTAGAGCATAGACAAAAGATTGAGAGATGAAGGCTGAAAATGAGAAAAAGATTTCATTCATTGATTCTCATCTTTTGATTAGACACTATGTGCAAAGCGCTCTGATTGATAAGGATATAGCAGTGAACTTGGCAGACATGCTTATGTGCTACTGCAGGGACAAAGTCAATAAGATAATTACTGATTGTGATATATACTTTAAAATTAGTATTAACAGCAAGCTCTTAAATACCTATTATTATTTACAAAGCAGTATTCCCAAAGCTTTCAATGTATTAATTAATTAATTTAACTCTCATAACGCTATCAGATTGGTGCTCTTATTATCCCAATTTTACAAGTGAGGAAACTGAAGCTGAGAAAGAATAATTGGCTTGTCCAAGGTTATAAGACTTGTAAGTGGCAGAGTTAGAAATTTCAAATCAGATAGTCTGGTTCCAGAGGCCTTGCTATTAGACATTACCTATATATACTACCTCTAGAAATGAAGAAATTACTATAACAGAAAGTAACTACTTGGGGGAAGTCAACTAGATACAGAGATGGTCCGAAAAAAGATTAGGGCTGTGATAGCTGGAATAGTCAGGACACAATGAAGATGTAGGTGGTGCTTGCTACCCAAACACAGGCAAAAAATAAGGGGAAAAAAAGGATTTGGTGCAGAACAATTTCAGTTATGCATGCAGTAAGTTTAGGGTGCCTTTGGGACATTTAGGTGGAGAAATCTAACAGGAAGTTGGTTGACCTGGAGCTAAGGAGAGGAGGCAGGGCTGATGCTATTTGAGTAGAATCATTGTATAGATGGAGGCTTTGAATTATCATTATAGATGAAGATGCTAAGAATCCATCAAGCAGGGTAAGAAGTGGACTTGGGAATCCCTAGGGAACAACAAACCCTAGAGAGAGGAGCAGGGAGGCAGAGTAAACAAAAAGTCTACCAGATTTGGGGGCACCTGGGTGGCTCATTTGGTTAAGCGTCCAACCTCAGCTCAGGTCATGATCTCACGATTTGTGGGATTGAGTCCTGCGTCGGGCTCTGTGATGGCATGAGCCTACTTAGGATTCTCTCTCTCTCTCTCTCTCTCTCTCTCTCTCTGCCTCTCCTCCCACATGCTGTCAGAATAAATAAACTAAAAAAAAAAAAAAAATTCTACCAGATTTGGCAACAAAGTTAGCAAAAGACACAAAATTAGTACAACACTGTCAGGATGGAGAGTGCATAGGCCAAAGAGTAGCTAGGAAAGAAGGGAGGGGGAGAAGCTGGAGGTTTAAGAGGAAAATAAAGGTTAAGAATGAGAAGGAAAATCTAAAGTGGAAAGAAATGAAGACATGGAGCCAGAAGCACAAGTAGAGGGATAAACCCTGAAAGTATTCACTGTCCTCAGAACCTGAATGGAATGGGACAGGAAACTGAGGGAATTCATATCTAATAAACCCTTTTTCTAATTTAAAGAACATTACTTGTTAGAAGTCAGGAAGTTGGGATGGCTGTGGGAGCTGGGCAGAAGAGTGGGTGAGGACAATTACTGGAGTGAGTCCCTAACGGGAGGCTCATTTTAAGGCTAACACCAATATCCAGAACTGTTTGGGCACAGTTCTTGGGGAGACTACAAGACTGGCGGGTTTCTATAATTCTGTAACTGAGGTCAGTGTAAAGGGAGTGATTTTTGAAAAATTAAAAAAATTTTGTTTTAATGTTTACTTATTTTTGAGAGACAGACAGAGAGAGAGAGAGAGAGCGTGAGCGAGAGAGCATGGGGGTTGGGCAGAGAGAAAGAGACACAGAATCTGAAGCAGACTCCAGGCTCTGAGCTGTGTGCCCAGAGCCCTTCATGGGGCTCAAACTCAGGAACAGTGAGATTGTGATCTGACCTGAAGTCAGATGCTTAACCAACTGAGCCACCCAGGTGTCCTGTGATTTAAACAAGATAGCTCAGGTGCACCCTGGCTACAGTCCAGGCTAAATGTCCTTTCTCAGCCATTCCAGCTCTAACTTTGCAGCACTGTGTGGCACAGTGCTTAAGAAGCCTAATAATGCCAAATCAAAACACAGAAAGTTAGAAATTAGGAAAGCTGGCATACTAAAATAACTCTACACATATCTTTACATAGCAGGGGTCCTAGTTTGAGCCAAAGCAGAAGCTGAAGAGAACGTTTTCATTAGTGAACCAAAGCAGCAGAGAAGTGGGAGACAAACAGCTTACAGTGCCCCAGTGATGAAGCCCAGCACAGAAGATTCTAGGGAATATGGTACCTTGAAGACTAATGTTGGATGCTCTAAGAGATGGAATCTTGGGCAGGGACATGAGCAAATTTACAGCAAGCACCAGCAAAAGCGGCAGTGGGCCAGAGGAGGGCAAAATTTGAAGAGTATAAAAGGGCTATTCATGAGCTCCCAGGAGCTACCTTGGAGAATCATGGGGTAACCTGGTGAGATTCTAAAGGCATTTAGACATTAGGAGAGGAAGGCAAGAGACAATGCAATAAAGTGAGGGCCATTAATGTAACTCTATACCTGAAGGCTTTATTAACTTACTAGCAAGGATAAAATGTATTTTGCCTGAATTCTAAACCTATCACACAGTCCAGGATTAAACTGGGAGCTCCCTACTTATGTGTTTTGTTAAATGTAGGATCGAAACAGATCAGGTTGTAATAACCTCTCTTGGCACATAAAATCTCTTCTAAAGACTACAGAGAAAAAAAGACTGGTCTTACCATCTGATCATACTTTGGGAAATAAACAACATTTAAAGGTTTAGATTCCTGAAAACTGGGCACAGATAATGAGGATGAGATAGTTCTGATAGTTTATGCTAATGAGGTGACTCCTGGTAGGCCCCTAAGTAGTTTATGCTAATGAATGACCCAGGATGAGGACAGGTCACAACAGAAAGACTAGCCAACCAGGTTATTAGCAAGTTGGGATTTTGAGCTATGTGATATCATATGACCTCTTAGAAGGGAAGAATGGGGTTGGAGTTTGAGTTTAACTGCATGACCAATGGTTCAATCTGTCATGCCTATGTAACGCCAACTGCAATGAAAACTCTGAATGCTGAAGCTTGCGTGAGCTTCTGCATATTGTCACATATCACTGTACGGGAGGATAACACATCCTAACTCCACAGAGAGGGGGCAAGGGAAGCTTTGCATCTGGGACCCTCCTAGATCTTGTGTTATGTGTCTTTCCTTTGTTTGGCACAGACTGTCTCCTTTACAATAAAACTAATTTTAAGTACAGCACTTTCCTGAGTTCTGTAAAATGTTATAGTCAATTATTAATCCCGAGGGGGTAACAGGAACCTTCAAATTTGTAGCCAGCTGGTCAGAAGTAAGGGTGGCCTGGTGTCTGAAGTGAGAGTAGATTTGTGGGGGATCGTGCCCTTAATCTGTGAAGTTAGGCCTAACTCTGGGTTAGCTGGTATTAGAAGTCACTGCCATTACCAACCTTTTGCAATGTCTAGTCCCATTTACTACATTCCTTACTAATGTATTTTGTGCTGGGTTCATAGCATATTTGTAGTTTATAGTTCATGAATAAAAGTGAACATCATCTTGAGCACAAGCCCAGTTTATCTTTATTCAATCATTCTTAATGCCATCACTGAGAAGGTATATACTTTACATAGACTATGGCAAGTGCTAGGGTATACTGTAAGAAACCTTTAGTCTTTGTGGTATTGTAGCTAAACTCTGATGTGGTGTTCCCTTTACTCCTTCAAAATGCTATTTTACTTGATTTTTTTTTCTCTGTATCACTAATATAACTAATTTACCTCCATGTACTTTTTACCCCTGACTAGCATTTGTTATCATAGGATCACAGTGAAACTTCTTTGAAGGCCTTTAAAGTATTAAACTCTGTCATCAAAGAGTCTTAGTAAAACACATGCTGGGCTTCTGGCACGTTTTTCTAATCCACCCAAAGGTTCTTCAACGGTTTAATGTATTTTGTCCACATGTGAAACTTCATATAGTTTCTAGCATTTGAATCAGCAGGTCTAACATAACCCATTTCTTTCTTAATGACAAAAATATTTCCTTTATAGGATTTTAATTTAGGTTACAATTGGCAGACATTCTGCTTTATAACCACTAATGTGCCACCCTTCACTTCTTGAATTGCCAACCTCATTCTTTCTAACAAAGGATCACAAGCCTCTTTCAAGAAAGCACCTAGGGATTATGTTGGGGAGGGGGTGGCAGAAGGAAGCTCAAAAATCTTTTTTCTTTTGGTCAAAGAGCATTTCATGCTAAGTAAAAATAGCTTAAAAACAGCTGGAGGTAGAACAGGTGTTGTCTTTCAGTTGCCCTCATCCACCTTCATACTCTACAAAAGGATGTGTACAACAAAGTGCAAACACTTTTACAGCTTGAGGATGCTATGAGGCATGAGTGAACACTGCTGAGACCTTCATGGTCTCCAGAATCCAACACTATACACTGAACTAGGAGAATGAGCAGATAAAACTTCTCTTTAAAACACCTAAGGTTCTGTCCAATTTAATTGGTTCAAACGCCTATGGCTTTGCACAAAGTGAAGAAATTTAGAGTCTAATAAATTTCAGATCTGATTTTTTAATGACTTTCATTATTTCCTAGCTATGTCTACCACGCTGAATTGTTTTAGTAGTTATTAATTCTTAATACATTTCTTGCTTTCTTTACAACTGTCTCATTGGAAGCTCAGTGGGGGCATGCAGTCCTCAATTATTTTGGTGTTCATTTTCTACCTATGAAAAGAAGCTCTCTCTCTGGTGATCCCATATAACAGTCTGGCATTAGGTGTGCTTGGTAATCAGTCACTGCATATGTTCAAACTACTTTATAAAACTACATATGTTTTTATGGAAGTACCTGATGTTAAAGGAGGAAAACATACACCCTCCTAAGCATTTGAAAATAAAGGGAAAAAGAGAAAATGTTAAATCCACAGAATAGACTGAGTAAATTTATAGACACCATAAAGCAGCAATTCTTAATTATTTTTAACCATGAAAGGATCTTCTTGAAAATCCCATTAAATCTAAGGATCTTTTCTGCAGAAATGCAGCACTCATACATGTGTATGTTCACAGACATTTTTGCTTGTGGTTTTCAGGATTTCTTGGTTCTCAGAAGCATATATGTGAATCCTAGTTAGCAACTCTTGTTTTGTATTTTAAATGTAACATTTTTATATGCATGTTGTACATAAAGTATGAAATATGTATATATATATATATATATATATATATATATATATATATACATACATACACACACACACAGACACGCACTCACGCACACACACACACACTTCCCCTCCCCCCCAAACCTGCTTTGGTCAAGTGAGGTGAGGTTACATCAAGATACATCAACTGGGCTTCATGCTTTCCCCTAGTTACTAAAGCACATGTGTGGAATTCTATGGCTTAGAGGAACTTAGTCTGAAAAATTAAAAACCACTGTATTAATTCCATTAAAGATAATCTGTATCAGGCAGAAAAAAAGTTGGTCAGCCAGAAAGGTGTGATGAGAAGGTTTACAGAGACAATGACTTTTTGGTCCTATTTCACCACCACCCCATGGCCCACGGGACCAGGAGTCTGATTATACAGCAGAGACAATTATACAGTAAGGCAGGAATCAAAGAATGTATAAACAACAAGTGCAACGTAATTTCATAGGAGGGATATATGTGAAAACGACATTTAACTCTGCTCTGAAAAGATTTTCATCTTACATATCTTTCTTGGCTTCTTAGACATATATAACTTGTTAACTGTGAATTTCATTTTCTTCCCTGATAGTTCTATGCTAGTTATCACAAAACTACAGTGCTATTTTAAGATACACAATGCCTTCATCAAATTGCTTTTCTAATTTGCTTTACAAAACAAAGTAAACACAATATGATGACAGTTGCTAGGTTTGTGACTATGTAAACTTAGGTAAACGTTAAGTGAATTTCTGTTCTTCAGAATGTTAAAAAAAATTTTTTTTAATGTTTATTTGAGAGAGAGATACAGAGAGAGAAAGACAGAGACCAAGCATGAGTGGGGGAGGGGGAGAGACAGAGGGAGAAACAGAATCCGAAGCAGGCTCTGAGCTGTCAGCACAGCCCAAGATCAAGATGGGGCCCGAACCCACAATCTGTGAGATCATGAACTGAGCTGAAGTCTGATGTTTAAATGAGTCACCGAGGTGCCCCCCGAATATTTAAAAAATTTTTAAATGTTTATTTATTTTTGAGAGAGAGAGAGACAAAGCATGAGTGGGGGAGGGGCAGAGAAAGAGAGGGAGACATAGAATATGAAACAGGCTCCAGGCTCTGAGGTGTCGGCACAGAGCCCAACATGAGGCTTCAACTCGGGAACACTGAGATCATGACTGAGGCCGAAGTCAGATGCTTAACCAACTGAGCCACCTAGGCACCCCACCACCCAGATTATTTTAAATAACCGAGACATGAGATATAAAAAAAATTGAGGAAAACATCAAATCTTTAAAACACACATGGGACCTCTCTGTACTATTTTCGCTGCTTCCTGTAAATCTATAATTATGTCAAAGTAAAAAGTTAAAAAAATGAAAAAAAAATCCCAACATATGTCCAATTTAACACATATGGAAAATGCAGAATGGTATCAAAAGCCATACAGGTATAAAAAAAATACAAGTTTATCATAACCTGAAACACAGCTATGAAGTGAAATGTTATCTTATTTTAAAAAGTAAAAATTTTAAGTCTGCTTTCCAAAAATCTTGAAAAATTAAAAGAAAAACCACTTAAGAGAAAAAGAATTCCCTTTGACAGTGTAAATGTGTATCTTTGGAAGACAAAACATTTTAAATGATAATTTCAACATGTGATCATTTCAATCTACGTATTATAAGGCCTAAAACATAAGTTTCTAAAAATTAAAACAAATTGAACAAATGGTAAAATCTGTTTACTTAAAATACATTTAATTATTTACCCATTAATATCTTTGAGAAAGCAAAGAGTTTAATTCAACTAATTAAATTCCAACTAGTAACTGCCATGAATTAACCAAAAAATAAAAAATAAAGTCAAGTGCAGATCTGGTTCCACTGAAAACTGAAAAACTGTTTGACAATGAAAATTTGAAGTGTATGTGTGTGAATAAAGCTTGGACAGGAAAGACAGAAAGACCTGAGGATAGGATGGAAAAATGAGCAAAATGTGGAGAGAGAAAGGGGAGGGAGGCAAAAAGACAAGAGAGCAGGGCAGTCAGGGAGACCAGGAGAAACACAAATAGGGTCAGAGAGGCAGGGAGAAGGCAAGGCACAGAAGAGTAAAAGGAAGGTAAGAGAGGAGGAAGGAAGGGGTAGGGGACAGGATAGATAGAAAGATACTGGAAGGGGCACGTTGAGAACCTGAGACAAAGGGAGAGGGAAAGACGGACAGAGAGACCAACAGAAAGGGAGAAGGGATAGACAGACAAAGACAGAGAGGGAGATACACAGACAGGGAGAAGGAGACAAAAACAGAGAGGGAGACACCAGGGAAAGGGAGAGTCAGATGAATGGAAAAGGAAAGAGAGAGGCAGAGAGACTGACTGAGTCAGAGGGAGAGAGACCCGGAGACACCAGACAGAGATGGACAGAAATGGTAAGAGACAGAGACAAAGTGGAAGAGACCAACAGGCTGGGGGAAGGAAAGAGGAAGAAAAGAAGAGACAAACATTCAGAAAGTCACACACTCACACACACACACACACACACACACACACACACACACACTCACACGGGTGGGGTGGCAGGGGGAGACAGAGAGATGCAACCAGAAACCTAAAGAAAAAAAATAATAAAGAGGTAAGATATGAAAGAAAAGTGGAATGTAACAAAAGATGGATAAAAGCAGTTGTAGGCAAGAATTCAGAGTATGTGCTATTTAATTTTTTTTCTACTTTTCAACATAAAACTTAAAAGAAACCCTGAAGCTTAAAAGAGAAAATGATGAAATTCTCCTGACATTAGGTTGAAATAATGTATCTGATAAAAGACCCTAATTTTAATAACAGCTATTAATATTTTCAACATACTAATTACTGACACAGTTGGGAATGAGAAAGAAACCAAAGAAAGAAAAGTAATGATATTCAGCACTGGATAATAAGCCATTTAGTGATTTTCCTTCTGTTTCCTCTTAAAAGAGAAGAATTATTTCTCAAGATTAAAATAATTTTCATACTATGGGGGTGCTGAAAATATCACAGCAATTCTATCCATATACTGGTAAAATGTGGCTAATTTCAGGTTGAAAGCAAGCCAAACTCTGAAAAACCTTTCAAACGTTCCAGTTTTACACACTAATAGACATATTTTAGTAATTCAGTATCACCTATGTGATGAGATCCTGTTTCAAAGAATCATAAAATACCAAGGTAAATGTCAAGATCTTTTAGACAGTATGATGAAAAATAAGATCACTCTTAAAAATTACAGTTTTATTAGCATTTGCTTTTGCAATGATACGATTATGCTAATCACAGCAATGACTAGATCTAGATTTTGCTCTGTTATTAGTACTTTAAAAATTATTCTACCTCTTCCCTCCAAAAAGGGTACAAAAAATTAACATCAGCTCTGAAAGTTAAGGTTCTTAGTTTCTTAATTTCCAAAAGAGTCTCATCTACACTGCATTTGTTCCACAATGAAATTTTTAAGATTCAACAAGCCATACAGCATGTCTATTTAAGATGAACCTGAAAGAGAAATCATTTCTCCAACTGACAATTTGTTCTGCTATACACTAATAACAAGAAGCACACAGGTAAAGTGTTCAATCAATACAGTACAAAGAGTTACCACAAATTTTAGGGGTAGGGGAGGAGAAACTTGTATGACAGCTAAGAAGTAAATGATTCCTATAACTCACTCTATCAACCTACACAAATCTATCTTTGCAAAAATAAGCAAAAATCATTTTAAGACATGCTCTCATTTTGGACATGGTAATAAGGATTTTATCACACATGCCTCTAGCAAAATTATGGTACTAAGTGAACATGAAAAATTCTTCATATATTTGATTACCTTTTGTACACATTTAGCAAATAAATGAAGAGTCACATACATACCTTCATTGTATTGGTGTTTGCTTCATCATACAGAGTGAATGAAGACATACTTTCCATAGTATCTGTAAACTGACGCTCTGCATTGCTCCTCTACAGAGCTCACCGCACACACAGCCAGCTGATTAGCCAGGCATTGGGAGAGCACTGCTAGTGCAGTCTAAAGCACTTGCCGAGGACTCAGAGACAATAGAAAGTCAACAGCTGTATGTTGTGATGTCAGTAACACTCTAGCCAGTCACCACCCAGAGTATCTGAAATGCATCAGAAGCTATATTGAGCTCTTCATTAGCAATTCAGAAGCAATGATGCAAAAGCCCATGGAACTGTGAATGTGCAAAGACTGTCAGGATTTTTGAGATTTCTCGCTCTGAAAATTTTTTGCAGATTCCTGACCTCACAGATGAAACAAGTTTAGATAACCGTATTTGTTTCCCTAAAAACAAAATGTAAAGAATCTATGCATAGTTAATATATCAGCTTTTTAATAACTCTCTTTGACACTTTTAGTATCACTAACACAAAGTGTATAAAATACAATCTGCCTACAAAAGCTGACATCCCATGATAGTTTTACATTTTCAAGCTGACTTAACTGTCACAAAGAAAATGCATTAAGAGCATAATTCCTTATTTGTTCATTTGTTTTTGCTAAAATTGAAATGAGCTTGCTTATTCTGGCAAGAGCATTACTTCTTCACACCAACAGATGGAGACAGCAAAGAACAGAGATCAGAGAACAATCCTGCCTTGTGTCAGATGCTTGCTGTCTAGATGAGCTCAAGTGGCAGACTTACAAGAAAAGGAATCAACTGAAACCAAATAAAAAAAAAAATCTTAACAGTCAATAACTAGGAGCAGACACACAAAATAAAATGAAGAAAACATAAAAGCAATTGTATCTGCTGGTTAAAACATCAAATAAGTAGACAAGTGTGTTTTTAAAATTCTAACCACTTATTTCTATGATTCATACCCAGTATGAAGCACATGGCTGTTTTCCATCCTATGCAATATACAGGAATCTTGTAAAGATCCTATGAGATAAGGCTCATTACCTTTACAATCGGAAGAAAAACTGCATACCAAAAGGTTAAAAGTCTTCAAGAGTTGATATGCCCTACAGCCTAAGAGATCAGCAGTGCACTATTTATCAGCTTAGCAAACAGCAAAATAAAAGTCACTGACTTTTTAACTTGAAAATGTTATTGCTTTTTCAAAAATAGGCTCTATTTCAGCCCTATAAATAGACTTAATAATAGATTTAAGTCCACAAAACCTTCCCTGACTATTCAAATGACAAAGGTGATAAAAGCAGCTAATTTATCAGTGATTCTTGACTGAGAAGTTTCATGTTAATTTACTAAAAGTTTCTCAAAATACCTATTTCCCCAGTGCACAATTCTTACCATGACTTTTCAACTTGAAAATAGGGATAACATCCTCCTTTAGGGTTATTGTCATAAGGTTTAATTAAATTAATATTTACACACTGCTTACTACCTGGCATACTACATTTCCCATATTTTTCTGATAATGGCAGCAAACAAAAGTGTATTAACTTTAATCTTAGGTGATCATTACTGAAACACTCAATATATGTTATATATTACATATTTTTATAATGTAACTGCACATATGTGTTAATTGGTCAGGAAACACTTAAGTCATAAAGTAGTTTCACTTTGGGGGAGGAAATCTCAGGTTTAGCATTGTTAAAAATGCTACATGGCATCTAAATGTAAGTAATAAGACAACTGTAGCCTTGTTAAGACAGGACACAGAAAAGTATTCAAGGAGTGAACTTCATGGTTCACAAAATGAAAGGAATCCATCCCATGAGGGACATAATCCCTCTGTGTTTATATTATCCACCTTTGCAATTTATCAGGACCACTGAGAGCAAACAAGGCAACAACTTAGGCCACATTAATGTTGGGCCATTTGTAAGTAATATATGATAGAAACTTATTATAGCATCTAATTGATTAGTTTATGCTGACTACTGTCCAGTTAACAGTAAGACAGGCAATCATAATGTCACTTCATTTCTGAGCTTTAGTTTCCTGAACACGAGGTGTGGACTAGGTAAGAGTGCTCCTGAGGTCTGTTCCAATTGTAAAATTCTATTAATTATTTCATAAATCAAAGAAACATTTTACTAAAGATGTATAATATAAATAGAAGTCTTAACCAAGCCAAGATTCAGGAATTTTGTACTTTTGTTGTTTACTGACAATTATTGGAAATAAGTGTTTTTACTACAGGGGCTCTTCTGGCTAAAAAAAATAGATCACAGGAAATGAATTTCTTTTCATGTTGCTGTGGTTTCATTTTCAGTAAAAGTAGCAGAATCTTAAGAAAATGAGGAAATTTCCAGGGTTCAAATATCTAGGTCATCTTGTGGTCACCTGGGCTATCACAGAATACGACTTGGAAAGGCTAGCTTACTCAGCACAAGGAGTGTGTTGGAGAGTGGAGAGGTGTAGAAACCCACATTCTTTAGCATGGAATAGTGGAAAGAACCCTCCCTTAGTAGGATAATGTCTTTTGCATCTTATTTTTTTAATACTTCAAAGTGAGGTATTTTTACTTCAAATTACAGAGTTTTCAAAAGAAACTGTGCTATATTTGTTAATAGGTTATAGCCTTATGATAGTCTCCCTGCCTCCCTTTTGTAACATTGTGAAAATATATATAATCCTAATAAATGTACTGTCACAGTTTAGAAGATGTGTCAAATTCCATATAAAAAAAGAAGTAACAGTAGATTAAGACTTTACCTCAAAAAGAAAAAAGGGAGGAAGACTGCTGGAAAAGGTTATACCAGAAAATTTAAAGATAGTATGATGAATGTCCAAATAGATTTCTGGCTTTACTGGTTCTTAATATTTTGCCACATTTTCTTGCTCCTATCTCTCTGGCTCATGTATTTTTATCATACCCCCAAATTATAATGTTGATAAAATTTTATCTCATGTACTAACCGTACAGTTGACTCCCCCCACCCCGCCCTGTTGTTTGTGAATATCCTCCATAGCTTTTTGGAAAATCCAGAATTCATCAGTGCCTGGGTGGCTTAGGCGGTTAAGTGACTCTTGATTTCGGGTCAGGTCATGACCCACCCAGGGTTGTGGGATCGAGCCCCACATTGGGCTCAGCAATGAGCATGGAACCTGCTTGAGATTCTCTGTCCCTCTCCCCTATGCTCTCTCTCTAAATTAAAAAAAAAAAAAAATTGTTTTTTAATCTTAAAAAGAAAATCCAGAATCTAATCAAATATAACACTTATATTTGTTATCACATGCCTCTAGTCTTACATAATTTTGCTTATTTTTTTTCCTAATACTGATATATGAAGGGTTCAAGTTGGCTGTCTTGTAGAGTGATTCACAGTGTAAATTTGTCTGATTGTTTCCTCACGATTAGATTCAGATGAAATATTTTCAGAGGAATATTGCATAGGTGTTTTTTGTTTTTCTGGTTTTTTGGTTTGTTTGTTTTGTCCCCTATTACATCAGGAGGAATATAATGTTAGCTTGTCCTGTTACTGGTGATGTTAAATTTGGCCACTTAGTTAAGGTAGAGTCTGCAGGTTGTAAACATACCTTTCCTCTTTATAATTAAAGATTATCAGAAATTGAAGAATAACTTGCTCAGTAGCAGTCTTTCATCCAATAGGATTTTGTCATATATTCTTGATCTTTATAAGAATCTGTTATTACATTACTGGTTGCAAATACTGATTTTATACTTTTAAGAAAATATTAACTTTATAAAAGATTAGTTACCCCTAAGATGTCTCTTGTTTATGGTAATCATTTGCTCTTCCTCTTCAGAATGTTTTAGGAAGTATGTAAGAGAATTAGGCTTAAATGTTTTCACCTTTAAAGGTCAAGTATTTAAAAAGGCATGTAAGAGCTAAGGCAACAAAAAGTTAAAGTTTATCAGGAATGTCAGTGATTAGATCTAGACAATTAAATTTCTGTTATTAGTCCCATAGTTGCCCTAGTTCCTATAATTCAGTTGGGAATTAGGTTTTTACCTTCTAACTACAGTTAAACAAGATGTTAGTAGAGTCACTGTGCTTCAGTCTTTGCAGAGGATGTTGAGCATTCTAAGAAGTACAGTATGAAACTTGAGCTGCAAGCAAAAAATTAAATTCATTAATTCATTTCTTTTACTGAGGATTTATTCTTGAAAGTTTCCTTTGTTACCTGACCTTGTTGGCCTATTTTAAGCACATTTTTAAGACATTGTAAGAAACCTTTCTAAATCTGTTTCACTATTTATTTGTGTTGAACACTTACAGGATACAAAGCTGACTTACTAATTAATGATAATAGTATCATTAATGGTAATTAATGGTGTAGTATCCAAAAGAAATATTGAAGGTTCTGTGTCTAATTAGCTAGTTGTAGTTTGTTCCTAAATGAAAGGTTCATTTTCTGTGTATGTTCTTTCCCTTCAGAACTTACTTAATGGTAATAAAACTATATAGTTTAGTGGTGCCTGGGTGGCGCAGTCATTTAAGCATCCTACTCTTGATCTCAGCTCAGGTCATGATCTCACAGTTTGTGAGTTTGAGCCCTGCGTCAGGCTCTGCGCAGATGGTGCAGAGCCTGCTTGGGATTCTTTCTCTCCTCTCCACCCCTCCTCCGCTTGTGTGTGCACTTTCTCTCTCTCTCTCTTTCAACATAAATAAACGTATTTTTTTAAAAAAAACTATATAGTTTAAAATATTTTTAATTGTGATTTTTCACTAATTCAGAATTACTTGAATTTATGTCCTAAAATTTTCCAAAGCTCAAAGACAAATAGAATCATGTGAAACATTATCATCCATGTTTACAAATGGATTTATCCCTATCTTTCTGACTAGTAGAAATACTCATTTTAATTTTTTAGCCACAGTTAAAGTGGGTTCTTTCATTATCCTGCATTTTAGTTTGTCCATCTGTTTCATAACAAGAGCCTTTATTACAGTTTTTAAGAATAGCTGCCTTGAATCTATGTTTCTCATAAGTAACAAAGATTTCATCTGAGAAAAAATCATTTGTATCCTTTGATAAAAGCAGTAACCATTTATGTCAAAGTCAGGAACTTGGATATTTGTTTTGGAATACTCAGGCTAGTACTTGATTTTTACTTCTTACACAAGTCTGGATACCAGAAAGTAAAGGGCATGGTAAAGGGCATTGTCTTTCATGACCTTGAACTACTTTGAAGCACCCTAGTCATTTCTTTTATAGAATGCCAATTTAGGTTTGCCTTGTTTTCTCATTAGAAATTAGATTAAGATTATGCTTTTTTTTTTTTTTTTTTTTTGCAAGAATACCTCTGTAGTGAAATTATACCCTTTTCAGTGCATCCTATCAGGGTACACATAATATTGCTATGTTTTATAACCAGTGATTTTTATTTTGAATACTTGATTAAGGTCGTGTCTGTCATGTTTTTCCTATACAGTTACTATTTTCCCCTTTGTAATTAATAAGTATCCTATGGGGAGGCATTCTGACTTTGAAAACATCTTGTTTCTCATCATAATTTTGCTAATTTTAGCATCCATTGATACTTCTTACATGCAATAATTATTACAATGCTGTTTACCTAAGTGTGATTTTCATTTCCCTCTTCTAAGGCTTACTGGAATTCCATGGTAAGAAAGCACTGTCCCTTCTCCACCTTTACTTATATATTTATTTTTATGTATGAATATCTGAATATTATTTTATTCTGTGAGTTTTAATCCAATACCTGCATTTTAAAAATTACTTTCTGGTACCACATGATGTTCCAGGTTCATCTTTTATTTCCTGGGTCCCAGCCTCAGACAAAACCATTTCTCCAAGGATCCATGTTTTCCTTTTTCTGGAAATAGTATTTAGAGAAGGTCTGGGCACTCATTTGCTCACTGTGACTAGTGTCTCAGGGCTCTTTGTCCCTCTCAAGAGAGAGCTAGGACATACAGATTCATACATCTATGTTTACTTCTGTATTTCTGCATCTGTATATATATTAAATCATAGGTTCACACGGATACGTCCAACTCCAGTGAAAACCAGGGTTCATTCTAGACTATTCCTTGCACAATTTCTAAGTGCTTTATCCAACAGTCAGAAATCATACTTTTCATTATCTATGATATATTCACTTAGTTGTTCAAACTCAGTATACACAAAAGATAGTTTCAGAACTCCTAACCAATACCCCTGTAAGAAACACATTTACTAAACAGCACTTTGTTCTTTTTGTCTTTAGAGTACATAATCAAAGTACTCTTTTCCAAGTTACTTAGTTCCTTTCTTCCCTACTCATGTCAATGTACTTGTTTTATTCATTTCTAATACAGTGAGGTTCATTGCTAGGATTTGTATTCCATTCTGGAATACCTATTTCCCTACCTGCCCAAAAACACACACTGAGTTGATTTTTATTTATTTTTTGGAGTGCATCTGAAAAATTAACAGTCCTAAGAGTCAGAGTTATAAAAATCTTTCTACCTCATTCCCACCCATTCCCTATAGGAAACCAATTTCGTTAGTTTTTGATTTATCATTCTTGTATTTCTTTTTGCACAAATAAGCAGATACATGTATACACATCTCTCTCCTTACACAGAGAGTAGCACAGTTTACAGATACTTCTGTACTTTCTTTTTTTTCCCCACTTAATTGCAGCATAACAGTTCACAGATACTCCTCATTCTTTCTTACAGCTGCACAGTACTCTATTGTGTACCATAAATGATGCAGTCATTCTCCTGTATGGACATTTCAATATTTTGCAACTACAAACACTCCTAAAATGAGTAAATTTGTGCATATGGAGGAGTTATTTTCAGAGATTCCTACATGTGGGATTGTTGGTTTAAAAGTGTATATGTATTTATTAGGGATTGTCAGTCGCCTTCCAGGAGAAGTGCTATGCCAGTCTGCATTTCCGCCAGGAGTATATAATAAGGGTGCCCATTTCCCAACAGTCTTGCAAGAGAATGTGCTGTCATTCTTTTAAATTTTCATCAATCTGATCAATAAGAAATGTTATCTCAATGCTGTTTTCATTTGTATTTTTCTAATTTTAGTGAGATTAAACTTTTTTAAATTTATTTTTTTAATGTTTTTATTTATTTTTGAAGGAGAGAGAGAGACAGAGCATGAGCGGGGGAGGAGCAGAGAGAGAGACACACAGAATTTGAAGCAGGTTCCAGGCTCCGAGCCGTCAGCACAAAGCCCAATGCGGGGCTCAAACCCACAAACTGTGAGATCATGACCTGAGCTGAAACCAGACACTCAACCAACTGAGCCACCCAGGCGCCCCAAACTTTTTTTTTTTTAATTTAAGGATCAGATTTATATTGTTTGTAAGCTGTCTTTCAGGTCTTTTCCCCATTTTTCTATCATGTCTTTGATCCTTTGTCTCTCAACATATGCAGATATATATATTTTTTTTCCTTTAATTATTAAGAGTTCTTTACTAGCCTTTTGCCTGTGGTATATGTTGACAGTATTTTCTCCTACTAGTTTTACAGCTGTTTTTCAAGTTTTCCCATAGTGGTTTTTGACATGCAAAATTTTCTTATTTTTATGAAGTCAAATTTTACTGCTTCTGGACTTTTGAGTCATAGCAAGCAAGTCTTTCCATACACCATAGTTAAACAAGAAAATCTCATGTTTCTTCTAGTACTTGTATAATCTCTGTCTTGGTCTTTCTCTCTTTTGAAAAGTTATCAATTTGAATTTTATTATTATTTTGGTAACAGCTTTAATGATATATAAATCATATACCATACAGTTCATCCATTTAAAGTATCCAATTCATATGGTTTTCAGTATATTCAGAGTTGTACAACCACCACCATTACCAGCTTTATAACACTTTCATCACCTTAAAGACAAACACCGTACCTTTTAACAGGCACTCCCCTTTACCCCAAATTCTCTCAACCTCTGGCAACCACTCACTTACTCTCTGTTGCTCTAATTTGTCTGTTATGGACATTTCACATAAATAGACTAATAATACAATCTGTGGCCTTTTCTAACTGCCTTCTTTCACTTAGAATGTTTTCAAGATTCTTCCATGTGATACCATGTAAGTATCAACACTTTCTATTGCCATAACATTTCATTGTATGGAATAGATCACATTTTGTTTACCCATTTATCAACCAAGACATCTGTGTTGTTTCTACTTTTTGGATATTATGAATAATGCTATGTTCATCTGTATAAACACTTTTACACTGAATTTATTCTTGTGCAAAATGATTTATCTCTTTCCAAACAAACAGCTACCCAGGTATCCTAATACCACTTATTAAGAAGTCCTTTTCTACCCGAGTGATATGAAATGTCCCCTTTATTATTTCCACTTGTATCTTGGTTTGTTTCTGGGCTTCCTATTCGATTGCTCTGTTTTATTCATGTGGCAGTAGGACACTTTTTAATTATAGAAGTTTTATAATAGTACATGTTTTAATGACTGATAGGGGAAGTCCCTCCTGGCAGTTTTTTTTTTTCCTCCTTTTTTCAGTCTCTTCCTGGCTATTCTTTGTTTTTCCATATAACTGAGTAGCAATTGTCTATCTTCATTTTAAAATAATTTCTTAGTACTTTCCCTGGGGCTGCATTAAATTTAGAAACTAAGTAAGAAGAATTGACATCTTTATAATGTAGAGTTGTCCTATTCAAGTCTACCACTGTAACCTTCAAAAATGTTAGGAAATTATTCTCATATAGGTTTTGCACAATTTTTAAAAAGTTTATTCCTAAGTATGTAATCTTTGTTGTTATTGAAAAAGAACATTAATTGGTTATTGTTTGTGTATATGAGGCCAAGTTAATTTTATATACTGCTATCTTACTGAATTGTTTACTGTTTTAGTTTTACCTGTGATCCCCGAGGGTTTTCTAGCTATTACTACCATTTAAAATGCAAATAGAATTTTGCTTCTTTACCCATTCTCATGCCTCTGATAAATTTCTTAACTAATTATATTTGTTAATATTTCCATCACAATGCTGAATATTAGTGGAGATAGTAGGCACTCACCTTGTTTTCATATATTGTGGAAATACCACTAGTATTTCGCATTAGATAAACTTTCCGGCTTTAGGACTAAGGATTTTTTTATTATTTAGAAAAGGGTCCTGTAATTTGTATTTCCTTGAGTGGGTATGTTTGTTTTATTTTTATCATGAATAGGTGTATTTTTTAAAACAATTTTTGCTTATTTTCATTTTTTTAGAATCTTCAGCAGGCTCCATGCTCAGCACTGAGCCCGACATGGGGCTCAATCCCATGACCCTGGGATCATAAACTGAGCTAAAACCAAGAGTCAGAGGCTTAACCAACTGAGCCACCCAAGCACTCTGTGAACTTTTTTTGGGAAGCTTTTTCAGTATCAATGGAGATACATGATTTTTCTCCTCAAATTATTAAAATGGAGTATCATATTGATAGATCCTAATACTGAACCATCTCTGCATTCCTGAAATAAATCTCATAGGATCATGACATATTACCTAATAATAACAATGATATTATTTAGTACTTTTGTTTCAATATTCATAAGGGGTATTGATTTGTAGTACTTTTCTTTTTATTTTTTACTGTTCTCATCAGGTTAAGAACCAATCCATTTGCTCCATAAAAGGAATTAGGAAGTTATCTATAATTTTCAGTGCTCCGGAACAATTTATATAGCAGTATATAAAGGTTTGAAGGTTCAGTAGAATTTCTCTATGAAACTTGGCTGATGCTTTTTCGGGATAATTTCTTAATAACATTCTTTATTTCTTCTGTGGAAACTAGTCTGTTTAAAATTTCTCACTTAATTTTGGTAATTTGTATTTCCCCAGAATATTATTTAGGCTTTCAAATTAATTGATATGAGGTTTAAGTAGTCTCTTATGAATTTCAAAATTAAAAAAAAATTGTTTTCAATGGTTATTTTCATCCTTATTTTGCAAATTTTTGCTTTATTCTTCTACACAATCAAGTTAGCTAGTAATGTCTATTTTAGCAATTAAAAAATTCACAATATAGATTAATTAGGTCCACTGTTTCTCTATTCTCTACCTCATTAATTTCTTTTATCTTTTTCATTTTCTTCCTGTGCTCTCTTCAGGTTTACTCTATTGTTTTTTCAGATTCTGTTTTGAGGTGGAAAGTGAATTTACTTACTCCTACTTTTACAGATGAATCTGTCTACTGCTATGAATTTTCATCTGAACACTATTTTATTAGGATTATTTACAGATACCTATTTTAATGATGCTCTCTCTGTCAATATTGCAAATTCCAGATATTTCAGCCAACTGTTTTTTTTTTTTTTTTTTTTTTTGTTCTGGGGGGAGAAGTTATCATGAATCCTGAAGTTTTGTGGTTCTCTGTTCTTGCTGGATTCTGAACTTCCTACTTGTGCTTCTACCATTTCTTCACCACCCAACTGCCAAAGAAGACATCTCCCTTCCTTATGTGCCTTTTTCCTCCACAGAAGCTAGACATTTTGAAAGCTGCCACTCCAAATTGTATGTATTTTTAAATCCTTCTCTACTCCGATGTGAATCCTTTTTTTTTCTTTTAGAATTTTTAGAGTGCACTTAACTTAGCCTTCTTTCTGGCTGACTGTTTAGATCAAGTTAGTTCCTCTCTCCATTTTGCCCCTCATCCTTTTTTTTTGGCCTTTGCTTGCCACAAAAGTTGTGTAGCAGGCAGAAAAGGAGTGAGTAGGAGAGTTCATATGCTTGATTTGGTATTTTTTCTTTTTACTTAAAGTTATTTTGAGGCTTAAATCTCTCAATTTATGCTATGTCTTCAAGTTTTGTATATTTTTCTCCTTATATTTTTTCCAAGGAAAATTGGGAGACAGTAGTTAGATGGCCACCAATGTCTTCAGGGGAAGCCCTCCTGACCTTTATTTTTTCTAAAAACTTCACTGAGACAGAATTCACATACCATATTATTTGCCCATTTAAAGTGTACATTTCAATAATTTTTAGTATATTCACAGTATTGTGTAGCTACCACCACAATTTTAGAACATTTTCATCACTTCATAAAGAAATCCTGTACAGTTTAACTATTATCTCCTAATCCATGCAACCCCCACCCAGACTAAATAATCACTAATCTACTGTCCATAGATTTCCCTATTCTGCACATTTCATATGAATTGTTATTTGTAGTTGATAGACATTTTGGTTGTTTCCATCTTTTGGCTATCACGAACATGCTGCTAATGAACATTCACGTACAAGTTTTTTTGCGTAGACACACGTTTTCATTTCTATCGGCTATATACCTAGGAGTCTAATTGTTGGGTCAAATGGCAACTCTACTATCCCAAATGGCTGTACAGTTTTACATTCCCACTAGCAGTATAGGAGGGTCCCAATTTGTTTCTGTCCTAGCCAACATTTATCATCTGTCTTTTTGATTAGAGCCATCTCAGTGGGTATAAAGCACTATCTCACTGTGCTTTTAATGTGAATTTCCCTTAATGGCTAATGACGTCGGGTACTTTGCCATGTGTTTATTGGCCACAGGTATATCCCCTTTGGAAAAATGTCTATTCAGATCATTTGCCCATTTAAAAATCAGGTTATGTGTCTAATACTGAGTTGTAAGAATTCTTTATATGCATTTTCCATATGCAAGTCCCTTATTAGGTAAATATTTTCAAATATTTTATCCTTTTCTATGGGTTTTCTTTTCACTTTCTTAATGGTGTCCTATAAAATACAAAACTTTCTGACAAAATCCAATTTATCTGTATTTGACACATTTGAAAAACAATTACCAACATTTTATACTCCTCATTAACTAAAAATATATATTAATTCTAGCAATTCTGGTAGTATGGACATGTGTTAAAGAACAATGTATGGTCATCTTTGGGCTCAAGAGAAATAAGTCAAAGAAGGCTAATAAGGTTATATTGACTTTTCTGAGGGGTAGAAAGGCAGTTTTTGATAAACTCATTGCGTAAACGAGTCTTCCAGAAGTAAATTTGGCCCCAAAAGACACACACATCAAAAACAGTTTTGCAAATGAGACAGCAAAGCCTAATCAAAGACCAAAGGACCTAGGATAATGAAAATGTACATCTGATGTCATGCAAGAGCAACAAGACTTCTGGTAATACTGGTGAAAAGCTTTATTGTAGATCTCAACAGCAATGTCTGAGAATTACTTAATTTTTTTTTCTCATTTTCTCATGCTCATTTCTGCAACTTTGGGAGAGCCAGACAGCTGTAAGGGGAAAATGATTCTTGCCCTAGGTGTGGGATATACACTATAATCAATAAAAGTTTTATTCTGCAAAGAAGTTTTCTGTCCATTTGGGTATATGAACCAGTTTTCCTAGTGTTTATCATCCCCTTCTTAACTAACAAAATTAAGTTAAACAAAATAAATTTCCCAGAGGCTGGTTAAAATGCAGCCATCTAATCACTTAACCACAAACAAATAAAAGATCATTTTTTTTTGCCAAGCATATGGGCCCTAGTACTATTTGCTTATGTATTCCTAAATTATAGAGACACTGAAGAAAATGCTTTACGACTGGACACCACGTTCACCATTCTGATCACTTAACTTGTATATCAAATAACAAAGAATTAATCCAGAGATCAATTGGTGGAGCACAAACTTAAGTGGCAGAGAATAAGGATAATTTAGTTGCTTACATTTTAAAATGACTCATCTCAAATACCCTACTAAATGAAACAGCTATTGATAATCAATAGATTCGAATTTATTAGCTGAAGAACAGATTCTTCTAATTCTTGGACAAAAACAAGAAAAGGACCATGAATTAAGGCTTAAAAAGGGTTTACTATGTAACAGGTAGGTTCTAAGCATTCCCTTTGAGGCAAGTAATAGAAGTATCCTTATTTTAGAGTTGAGAAAAGTTTAGGTAAGTAGGTTTAGGTTTGCCCAAGGACACACAACTAGTGAGTGGTAAAGCAAGGATTTTAAATGAGTAGTCTGGCTGTAGAGTCTATGTGCTTAATCACTTTGATAGATCACCTATTTCTCTGTGATAGTGTAATTTTTAAATAGTCTTCTACATTCATAATTGGTTTAACTGGCAAACATTACCATCTATTCTTATTTCTTTCTTGTCGAACAGAGTAGGTCAAGTCTGGTTCATATACTCTAGAATATAAAGCCAGTAAAAATTCAAACAAACAAACAAACAAACAAAACCCCACAACACAGCATCCATGGTAAAATCTGCAGAACTTGGTAAGTGACTGGATTGGGGGAGACAGAGAAAATAAATGTGATGCTCAAGTTTCTGGCTTAAGCAACTGGTTTTATAAAGTTGAGGTTTGTTATGATCATGATTTGCTGTCCCTTTGCACATTCTTTGGCTTTCATGGCAGGGAAATCCCAGAACTGAACTGTCAGACCTCTTACCTACCTGAGCTGGTTCCCTATGTGGAAACTGTTCTCCTAGCAACAAGGAGGTAGGTAACTCCTTATTCCCTCATCTCTTTCTTCTAACAGGTCACCAATATTCCCTTTGAATAGGGGGCTCTTTTAAACAGTGAAAATATAAATTTAAAAAGAGAGTGAAAAAAAAAAAAAAGAGAGACAAAAAAACGATACCCAGAAATAAACTCTGAATTGAGACCAGTAGATGATTCTTAGGCATGGTTTAGCCTTTCAGTGAGAAGGAGCTGTTATGAATACCTTATCAGTTTAGACATTTAATTAAAAAAAAAAAAGAATTTATTTTTTTAAAGGGAAGATATAATAGCTGCATCCTGATATACTCAGGGACACTGCCCTGCTGGTGTCATCAGGTTTACCATTCTTGGCAGTACTTCAGGCGACAGTGAGCCCCTAACCCCCTGCCTGCAGTAATAGAAAGATTACATTGTACGGGTCACAAGAAAAGCTTGTGTATGTGCATGCGTACACACAATATAATTATCTATCTCTGGGAATAAATCAAGCCACTGTAAATATGACTCCGGAGTTTAACAGCACCCAAAGTCTATGAGTGAGTATACTGGGCCATAGCTGGACCAAGTCTGTGAAGAGAAGCAGGACTGCTAAACTATAGCAGGGATTACCAGACAATGGGCTGCAGATCACTGAGACACTGCTGAGTTACAGCAAGATCTATATCCCAAGCATGTCACTACTGACTTTTCTGAAATTAAAAATAGATTCTTTTATACTTGCAAAAGTTGAGAACATCATCTTAAAAGTAAGTACTAGAGCCAGGAGTGCCAATACCAACAAGGGAGAAACCATTTTGCTCAGGCTTACATATTTGATTGTTTCCTTCCCTACAACAGGTATATTCCTATGAGACCATCCAACCAACCACCCTGCTTACCAAACAACCTTCTAATTAGAATTTGGCTAGGTCATGCAGGTTATCCTGGAGAGAATGTGTGGGTAATGCTGACTGAAGCAGAACTCAACTTTAATCAATTAATAATCTGACACCTGGATTTATTCATTCTCTGTAAACTTTATTAACATATATGACCTGAGTACCTGCTTTACTTTATGTGAGTAAAGCAAAAGCAAAAACAAATTTATGAGTTTCCAAAGTTGAGGTCCCAACACTAGCATTGGCATCTTGTGAGGTCTGGGGAGTACCACTCATACTCCTGACTTCTGCTCTTTCTATAGAGGCAACAGGCAAAATATTATCAAGAGCTTTACACATATCCTAGGACAGTATTCAAAAACAACTGCCCAGTTTACAAAAACAGAAAAAAGAAATCTAGTATTCTACTTCCTTAAATAGTGTTTCCAGCTTAGGGAGAGTGGATGTTGAAGAGAACCTTTCAGATAAAATGAAACTCAAGAGTGATACCTGAATCATAAATTATTTAAGAAAGTGTTCAATTTCACTATTTGTATATTTGCAATTAAATTTCATGGGCCAAGAAACTAATTTATTCTTATTGTTGAACCTACAAAGAATCTTCAGTTAGTCCTGTGCGATAGTTTGTGATAACATAAGTTAAATACTATTAAAGGATATTTTTAACTTTGCAAAAAAAAAAACAAAAAAATGGATATACCCATGAAAAATAAGCAAGGAAATAAATAGGTATTTCACAGCAAAGAAATTAAAGATTTTTGATTAAAGAAAACCAGTTTCAGAAAATAGCAGCACTTTCACTGGCAAGGACAGAAAAGAACTCTGCCAAGTGCAGGGAGGGCCCAGAAAAATGGGGACTTTCATACACTGTTGGTGGGAGTGAAAAATGGTCCAAAAGCTTTGGAGGTTAAATTCAGCAGTATATATCAAAAACCGTAACTGAACATATCGTTTGATCCAGGAAGACTACTTAGAGGAATTTTATCCTAAAGAAAAAACTACAACATATATCATAGTACAATTTAAAAAAGTGAAAAACTGTACACACTGCAGGACTGGCCGGGCAAATGTAAATACATTCAATAAGCTGGAGAAATTCCTTTATTGGCAGCCTTGATGACGGTGATACATATAGGTGTAAAAAAAAAACCAGACCAAAAAACAGCATGTACAAAATAATCTGATTCTTTGTTAAAATAAAACAAGGAATTAGTTATTAATTTAGTGATAACCACTTGGCCAAGAAATGCAAAAAATACATTTTCTAAAGCCGGGAAGGATACATACCAAATGTTAACAATGGTTTTCTCTGGATAATAATAGTTTTTAGTGGCTAGTTTTCATTCTTTTTATTTGTATTTCCCTAATGGTCTTCTAAAATGTATATTAAATATTTGTTTATAAAAATATTAATAAAAACCTATATGCTATTATCTATACTTGTGGGAAATGTGACTCTTTCAGACTCACCTTATTGTCCTCTCAAAAATACGTTGCACATAGTTAGTAAGCAACTGTCCACAACTACCTTACTGCTGAGGTAGAGATACAAAATATAAACGGAAACACACAATAAAGAGCCAAATGGTAAGCATTAACAATTATTTTAAGGCTAGTACTACGTAGCTAGCTTATTTTAATGATTGGTCTTTGTTCTCTGTACCAGAGTTATAAAAGTATTCCACTTGGCTATGGGTACTTTCTCCACCCAGCCTCAGTTTATTTTAAAGATAGTTATGGCTAATATTTATTGAGTGCTGAAAAAGTAACTGTTATGATTTTATATCAATTACCTTGCCCCCAATTTAAGATAGCTAACAAAGTGCCAAAGAGTGTACCATAAAATCACTCTCATGGAAAGGAAGACATATGTTAACTATCAAAACAGCTAATACAGATACCTCATTGAGGATTGAGTCTGAGTGTTAAAGCAGTAGGGGCAAAAGGAGAACAAGACAGACATGTAGTTCTCATTCTCCGAAAATGAGAAAATGTGCCAAATCCTTCAGAACAGACCGAATTTTTCTTTCTTTAAATTAAAAGGCAATTCGAATACTTCCTTTGGCAGAGCATAAAGAAAAATTAGATTATATGACCCCTACACAACGATGACACATTCATGAATTATTCCCCTTGCTAAGGATTCAGGGTAGCCAAGTATCGCCCTGTAGACTACTTGCTGTTGTAAGGGATAAATGAAGGAATCAGGTTGTTTATCAGCCAAAACAGCCAAAACACTTGAATACAAGATATTTCTACCAATCACTGCCATAAGAGAATGACAGAGAAGATGACCATATAATTTTCTGTCCAAACTAGAAAGAGTTAAAGGGGGCATATTATTTTTTTAATAAGGCAATAGGTGTAAACTGGTACATATGGTCACCCTAGTTACCAACCTAACAGCAAGCGGTAAGGGAAGAGATAAAAGGAAGAGCTCATTTCCACAAGAAATTAAATAAAATGAATAGTGAACACTTACTGCAGTTGAAATAGGAAGTTTACTTTTCTTAAGCTGAATTTGCCTCAGCCATACAAGGTTAGTTTATTAAACATTCTTGGCTTTGAAAAGATAGATGCTAAAATATAGCACTAAGGTTGAGACAAAAAGGTGAAAACACCTAGCCACTTAGAATCTCAACTGTTCAACTGTTCAGGTCATCTTCAGGAACCTGAAGGTGTAAATAAACCTTAAATGGAAAGTTTTATGAAACTAAGGAGATGAACTTTTTCAAAAGTCTAGATATTCTAAGTGATCTCCCAATTTTCAACAAATTGTATAAAAACTGGTAAATGTGAGGTCAATCTCCAGCAAAATTATAAACTGAATTATTAGAAGAAAATCAACTAAAAAAAAAACAGAAGAAGAAAATACCACACGATCTCTAATTACTAAGAACTGGCAAGGACAGAGTAAATCATATAATAATAACCACGTTTTTTGCTAGAATACTATAGTAGACTATATGCTTTAGGATTTCAAATAAGTTAATGACCAAATATGCTATGGACGCTTTGGGGATGATGGTCAAAGATAGCTAGAAAGATCAAATATAAAAGCTAATATTCACTTTTGGACTAATTGTTTAAAGTCCACAAACCTTAAAAATCTGTTATTTCAGACTCTCCCAAACCCTGGATGCCTTATTTCCACAAACAGCCACTAGGCATCCTCTGTGAAGATAAAGAAATAAAACTGATAAAAGACGAATTTCATTATAAACATTTTACCATATGATGTCTGATGGCCCATTCCTCTTTAAAATGAAATATCCTCAATTTCTTTAATCATTTTCTCTGATATGGTTTCTAGACTTTTGGTCTAGCCATCCTGGTGACCATTCTTCTAAACTAACTTTGTCAATTTTTCTTTTAGAACTTGGTTACCTTTAACTGAATAGATGTGTCCACAATGGTTGTCAATACTAGAAAGATATCTGCACTAAACAAAAGCAATGGCTACAAGTGGATTAATTTATCAATTATCACTTTACTGTTTTATACAAAGTTGACAGTTTTTTCTCATGAACTGAATCTAATCATCTTACCACTTAAGCAACTGATTTTTTCTTCCTTTTTTTTTTTTTTTTTTAAAGTTTATTTACTTATTTTTGACAGAGACAGAGACAGCATGAGTAGGGGAAGGGCAGTGAGGGAGAGAGAATCCCAAGCAGGCTCCTGTTGTCAGTGCTGAGCCCAACGCAGGGCTCGAATTCATGAAACCGTGAGATCACGACCTGAGCTGAAACCAAGAGTTGGATGCTTAACGGACTGAGCCACCCAGGCACCCTAAACAACTTTAAAGCAAACTTTATCTAGAGGCAGAAGTAGAACCAAAAGATAAATGGAATCAAGGATTTGGCTTACAAAAGAGAAAAATTTCTTACATCTAGAGTTGTCCTGTAATGGAACAGGCCATTTCACAGTGTATAAAGTACGGAGATTCCTGATATCAGAAGCATTCTTCAATAATCTGGTGGGGGGTGATCACCTGAGATCACTTGTGTATTAGTCAGGCTATGCTGTAACAATTAACACCTATAACTCATAGGATTAACAAAAACTTCTGTTTCACTTGCAGTACCCATTTCATACCAGTTAGGTGACTCTCTACAACAGATGTTAGGGCCCGCTGCCCATTTTGTATGTCCTTTGACCCAAAGTGGCTTCTTCATTTTTCAAGATTTATGAAAACTACATAAAACAACCAAAAAGAATGCGTGACAGCAACGGTATGTAGCCTGCAAATCCTAAAATACACACTATCTGCCCTCCATGTAGTGACTCAAGAGATTCACGCTATTTCCACCTTGTGCCTTGCTTCCTTCCCCAAGTGTCTTGGCCATCTCAACACCTACCCTCCGTGACAGTCTCTTCTGCCCACCCTCCTAAATGATTCATGTGGCACCACTTAACTACAACGGGGCTGGGAAGTGTTCTGTTCCTGACATCCAAGGAAGTAGAATAATACTGGTATGGGAAAGCACCACACATCTCCACCACAACTCACTTATTTTATTCTAACTCAAAGATTCCATGGTTCTAAATATTTCAACTATAATTTTCATTTCTAGTATAAATCTTAATGAAATGGTTTTAAAATTGATTTAGAAAGAAATGTATCATAATATCACAGCTGGTGGTAAAGTAAAAATGCTTTCTGTGTGAGTTAGAACTAAGACAAAGAAACCTAAATAACTTCTGCAGCATGTCTGGATTAAATTCTTTAGTTTACACAGCCTTCAATTTTTAGTATGCCCACAATGTTACTAATGATTCACAAAAACTTGAAATTTTAAACATTAAATTATTTGGAGCAGAAGAATTGATAGGTCTTGCAGAAAAATATGTACATGCACTGACTTTGTAAATAAAAATAAAGTAAGTCCTATGCCATCACTGCAGGGAAAACTTGGTAATTTGGTCATTTCAAAATCTCAACACTTTCCACTGAATTGATTTAATAAGTTATGGAACAGCTGCAAGCTGAATTACACATGATGATAGCAAAATATTTTATAGATTGTTCAGCCATATCTACTGGGCATACTAAACGATGTAAATTGCAGTATCTTTTTTTTCCCTTTCATTTAGCAAGTGAGTATTTCATTACTTGGTATGAAGACTCATTTACACAAACATATCAAGCTTTAAAAACTTAGCTCATAGTTCAAAATAAGTTTTAAAAAAATCCAGATAAGTCAGCATACCTGCATAATAGCAAACTATATAAATACGTTGAAAAAATTTTAAAGCTTACACTAAAGATCAAATGACAGGAAAAGAAAGAAAATTAATTATATCAGAATATGTTACCACATTAGGAAGACTGAAAAATAATTCTAACAGTCTATATCTCACAAGGAAATTAAAACAACTAAGACTGCCTTTTTATAAGATATTAATAATCAATTATCAATATACATAATGAGGAATAAGGTAGAGAAATTAAATAAGACGAACTAAAACATATACACTTCTAAACAAAGCTCACTAACATTATTATGAGAAAGCTAAAATCTTGAAATAAATTTTAGTTCCACATTTCAGAAAGATAAAATGCTGTCAGGAATACTTCAAACATTCATTGGGACAGATCTTGCAACCAACTAGTGATAAGAGACAATCAACTACTAAACAACTGTCTAAAATATTAAATTGCAGATAGTAAACAGGCAGATTGTAGTTTTCAAAGGTAGGGAAATGCAAAGGTCAAAAGGACTCAGCACTACTTAAGTATCTAAGTCAAAATCTTATGGAAAAAAATACAGAAATCAAAGAATTCAGAAGAAATACAAGAGGAACCCGGTGATTTTTCTAATATTTCAAAACATTTCAAGGAATAAAATATCAAATATATTAAGGAATGAAAAAAAGAATGACAAGTAACATATTTTGTGAAATCTTGAACACCAGTGATAAAGGGATCTTAGTTTTAAGATTACATTAGGCAAACACTTTGAAAATGGAAGATTAAAATGTAGTGATCTCTTAAGTTTTGTTTAGCTGTATTTTGACTTTCAGAGAAATAAATCTGTAAAGAAAAGCTCTGCTAAAGATGTCAATTAAGAAGGTCATAGTATATAAAAAGAATTCAAAATATTTTTAAAAATGTGACTATCATTTTAAAGGTTTTTAAAATACACTTAGCCACCTTAAAAATAGAAAATACTGACCAAATCATGGACTCTGGTTTGATAATCCTAATGCCCAATGTGATGGTATTAGGAGGTAGGGTCTTTGGGAAGAGCTTAGGTCATGAAGTCATAATTCATGGAGGTTTCATGAATGGGATTAGTGCTATTATAAAAGAAACCCCACAGAACTCTCTTTTTGTTGAGCTGGTATGCTTTGGATTTCCAAAGCTTAAAATTAAAGAAGCAGAAGACTAATCAGAGATAAAGAGTTCAAAGACCCTTGGTATTGTTTGGGAAGTAAAATTAGACAAAATGATATATTTATGTTAAATATGCACAGTTGCGTGTCTGGGTAGTTTAGTCAGTTAAGTGACCAAATCTTGATTTCAGCTCAGTTCATGATCTCACAGTCATGTGATCTCATGATCATGGGATCAAGCCCCAGGTTGGGCTCCATGCTGGGCATGGAGTCTACTGGGAGTTCTCTTACTCCCACTTCCTTTGCCCCTACCCTGCTCACACAGTCTCGCTTAAAAAAGTAAATATGCATATTAAAAAAGGGTAACTACTAAAATAAATAAATAAGTTCCAAATTAATAAAGCAAAAGTAAAATAAAAGGCACCCCCCCCCCCCAACCAAAAAAAAAATCCAGAAGTAAACCAACAAAAAATACTACCTTAGGGTAACTATGTTGCTCATTGACATTGCAGAACAAGTGGGACAAAGACACTTTTCTTAGACTCCGAGTTCTGGGTCTTTGAGCTAGAGCCAAGTTGGGTTTAAATCCCTGATTAGGAAAGAAAAAAGGCGGAATAAGCCTAGGTTTTAGTCTGTTTTATGTTACTCAATCTTTAAACTGTGGCACCTTTTCTACAACGGTAAAATACATTTCTATATAAAGCTACAGCAATATGATCTAGTTATATAGGTAACTGATAAAATCATAAGATCCAGAGAACCTAAGCAGAGGAATTTTAATAGTTTTTTCCCCTCTGAAATCTAGTGAGTTGCTCCAACATGACAATTTTGATTTTTGGTTGTTTTTTTTTTTTTAAATATTTTTATTTATTTTTGAGACAGAGCATGAGCAGGGGAGGGGCAGAGAGAGAGGGAGACACAGAATCTGAGGCAGGCTCCAGGCTCCGAGCTGTCAGCACAGAGCCTGATGCGGGGCTTGAACTCACAGACTGTGAGATCATGACCTGAGCTGAAGTCGGACGCTCAACCGACTGAGCCACCCAGGCGCCCCTGATTTTTGTTTTATTAAAGAAGTTGTTAATGATTCTGTCTCTGCAACTAAGAAGGAACTTAAGTTTCTTGTTTTTTCATACCTAGTATTTTACAAAGAACCTGAAATACAGTATGTATAAGAAATGATTATTCAACTGTTCCTCCTGACCACAAATTACTATGATTTATGTGTCCTATGTTTTAAAAAACTGCTTTATTGAGATATAATTCACATACCATACAGTTTACTCATTTAAAGTGTCTAATTCAAGGCTCACCTTTACCACAACCAATTTCAGAACATTTTCATTACCTGAAAAAGCAACTCCATTTTCCTTAGCCATCATCCCCTAATTAGGAACTACTAATTTACTCTATGTCTCCAGAGTTTACCTATACATTTCATATACATGGAATCACATTGATAAGTGGTTTTTTGTGACTGTTTTCTTTTACTTAGAATGTTTTCAAGATTAATCTATGTTGTAGCAAGAATTTCATTTTTGCTATCATATAATCTTCCACTGTATGGATACACCACATTTTGTTCATTCATCAGTTGATAGACGTGTTGTTTCCACTTTTTCACTATTTCAAATAATAATGTTGTGAACACTCATGTATAAGTTTTCTGTGAACTTACATTTTTTCTTTTGGTTATATACCTAACAGTAGAATTCCTGGGTCTATGGTAACTCATGTTCAATCATTTAAATGTTTACCCATTTGAGGAACTGGCAGTTTTTCAAAGCGGCTGGGCCATTTCGATAACCACGGTGGCAGAAGATTCTAGTTTCTCCACATCCTCAGTAACACTTGTTATTATCTGATGTTTTGATTATAGACAGTTAAGTATGAAGTGGTACCTCACTGTGGTTTTGATTTGCATTTCCTTGATGGCTGAGGTTGTCTATTTGCTTTTCAAATTCATTCCTGAATGCAACAGCAGGGTTATGTCATCAGCACAAAGGAGGATATGGATCATTTCACATTTGTATTAATTTGCTAAGGCTGCTGCAACAAACTACTGTAACTGGGTAGCATAAACAACAGAAATATATTGTCTCATAGTTCTAGAGGCTAGAAGTCCAAATTCAAGGTTGCTGCCAGGTTGGTTCCTTATGAGGGGTCTATTCCAGGAGTCTCTCCTTGACTTTTGATGGCAGTCTTCCTGTTTACATGGTGGTCTCCCTGTATAACCTCTATCTCCAAATTTTACCTTTTGTAAGGATATCAGTTATGTTGGATTAGAAGCTCATCATACTCCAGTAGGACTTCATCTTAACTATTTCTGCAATGACTCTAATTCCAAGCAAGGTTATGTTCTGATGTACCGGGGGTTAGCACGTCAACATAGGAGTTTTACATTGTGGGTGGGGTTACGATTCTACCCATAATGTTAAAAAAAAAAATTACGATTTACAAAAGGTGATATGGAAGGAAAGGACATAGCTGTGTCTTAGATTTCCCTTTAAAATTAGATTTTGCTCTGTCAAAATGCCTTTTCCATGGACCACGATTCCTACTGATACAGCTAGGAACATTTTCCAGTAAAACAAAAGCCTCAGATCTTTACTGTTATCAGATGGCTTGGCTCATAAACTGTTCCTCTTCACAGAATTGTAAGGAAGCTAATATAAGTGGAGGTTTTCTTAAAGAAATGTTATTCTTAAAAAAGGATATATTCCAATTTATTTATTTTTTGTTTATTTGAGAGAGAGAGAGAGAGCGCGCGCAAGCGGGGGAGAGGGCCGAAGGAAGAGAGAGAGAAACTTAAGCAGGCTCTACAATCAGCACACAACCAGACATGGGTCTTGATCCCATGATCCTGGGATCATGACCTGAGCCAAAATGGAGAGTCAGAGGCACAACCAACTGAGCCACCCAGGCACGCCCAGGAACCTCTACATTTCAGAAGTTTCTGGCAGTACATTGGCTTTCAACTTTTTCATCTATTGTTTTATTTTCATTTGTACCTTGGTGAATGTTAATTTTATCTGAAATACAAATGTCTTTCATACAACACTGTTAAGTTTTGAAGACTAGAAACAAAAATGAAAACGTTTTTAAACAAATATTGAACTTCTTCCAGATGTGAAGCTTAAAATATTTATGAAATAGTCAACTGATAAGGACATCAGAATTGTAGTATCAGTATTCCTTAGATGACCGATACTTTCAACCTTAATATGACTTAACTGTAAACTTGGGAAATCCTAAAAGTTTATAATGCATCTTAAAAATGGCTTTACCAATTAAGACAGAATACTAATTTAGACTAAAAATGTGTAATTATAATATGCTCTTAGATTGGTTTATTGACTGAAGAGTAAAGTTAATGTCTTTTTTTTTTTTTTTTAATTTTTTTTTTTTCCAACGTTTTTTATTTATTTTTGGGACAGAGAGAGACAGAGCATGAACGGGGGAGGGGCAGAGAGAGAGGGAGACACAGAATCGGAAACAGGCTCCAGGCTCCGAGCCATCAGCCCAGAGCCCGACGCGGGGCTCGAACTCACGGACCGCGAGATCGTGACCTGGCTGAAGTCGGACGCTTAACCGACTGCGCCACCCAGGCGCCCCGAATAAAGTTAATGTCTTAAAAAAACACATACAACATATATTTTCCAATGTCTAACTCAGTCTTCTGAAAATGTGAAACGGAATAGTATCTATTTCTGATATACAGCTTCAATTGTTGCTGAGGAAAAAAATACCAGTACTCCTCATTATATTATTACTTTGTGAAGCATCTATATTTAGGCTTCCAGGTACATGTACAGCACATTTTAACACAGTTAAGTATCATTAAATAATAACGGCATCTGATTTTTTAAAAGTAGTGCTTAAAACAAAGCCAAACAAATCCATGATATTAACAAAAAACACCTCCAACTCAACAAGAAAATGCCACTAAAAAATGGTCAAAGCACTTAAATAGAAATTTATCCAAAGAAGGTATACAAAAGATAAGCCGTGAAAAGATGCTCACCATCACAAACTAGGGAAATGCAAAGAAAAGCCACAAAGAGATACCACTTCACACCTATTAGGGTATCTACTATTGAAAGATCAGAAAATAAGAAGTTTTGTGAGAATGTGGGGAAACTAGAACTCCTGCGAATTGTTAGTAGAAACGTAAGACGGTGCAGGCACTGTGAAAAACAGCAAGGTGAATCCACAAAAACAGAAAAACAGAATTATTATATGATCTTGTAATTCCACTTCTGAGTATATACCTAAAAAAACTTGAAAGTGGGTTCTAAAAAAGGTATCTATATACTCATGTTCACTGCAGCACTATTCGTAGTAGCCAAAAGCTGGAAACAACCCAAATGTCCAGCAACAGATGAACAAACACACAAAATGTAATATATACATCAACAGAGTATTACTCAGACTTAAAGAAGGAAATTACCTACAATTTTGTTTTTCTTTTTCAAGACTACTTTGGCTATTCAGTGTCTTTTGTGGTTCTATACAAAATTTAGGATTATTTGAGTTCTGTGAAAAATGCTGTTGGTATTTTGATAGGGATTACATTAAATCGGCAGATTACTTTAGGTAGTATAGATTTTTTATTTATTTATTTATTTATTTATTTTTTTATTTTTGGGACAGAGAGAGACAGAGCATGAACGGGGGAGGGGCAGAGAGAGAGGGAGACACAGAATCGGAAACAGGCTCCAGGCTCCGAGCCATCAGCCCAGAGCCCGACGCGGGGCTCGAACTCACGGACCGCGAGATCGCGACCTGGCTGAAGTCGGACGCTTAACCGACTGCGCCACCCAGGCGCCCCTAGGTAGTATAGATTTTAACAATATTTGTTCTCCTGATCCATGAGCATGGAATATCTATCCATTTCTTTGCATCATCTTCAACTTATTTCATCAATTCCAGAGTTCATGTTGTATTATAAACCTGTAGTAATCAAAACAGTATGGTATTGGTACAAAACCAGACATATACATCAATAGAACAGAATGGAAAATTCAGCAATAAGCCCACATTTATATATATGGTCAGTTAGTCTTTGACAAAGGAGGAAAGAATAAGCAATGGGAAAAAGTCTCTTCACAAATGGTGTTGGGGAAACAGGAGAACTACATGCAGAAAAATGAAACTGGACGACTTTCTTATACCATATACAAAAATAAATGCAAAGGGTTAAAGACCTAAATATGAGAGCTGAAACAATTAAAGTCCAAGACAAGCCCAGGTGGTAATTTCTCTGACATTGGCCACAGCAACAATTTTCTAGATATGTATCCTGAGGCAAGGGAGACAAAAGCAAAAATAAAACTGTTGGGGATGCCTGGATGGCTCAGCGGGTTGAGCCTCTGACTTCGATTCAGGTCATGATTTCATAGTTTGTGAGTTCAAGCCCCGTGTCGGGCTCTGTGCTGATAGCTGAGAGCTTGGAGCCTGTTTTGGATTCTGTGTCTCCCTCTCTCTCTCTGTCCCTCCCCTGCTCATGCTTTGTCTCTCTTTCAAGAATAAATAAAAAACATTAAAAAATTAAAAAAAATTAAAACAATGAAATTGTGCCATTTGCAGTAACATGGATGGAGCTAGACAGTATAATGCTAAGCAAAATAAATCAGAGAAAGAAAAATACCATATGATTTCACTCATACGTGGAACTTAAGGAACAAATAAAGTTTAAAAAAAGAGAAGACAGACAAACCAAGAAAAAGACTCTTCATGCGACTCTTGATCTTGGCATTGTGAGTTCGAGCCTCATGTTGGGTGTAGAGATTACTTAAAAATAGTATCTTTAAAAAAGAAAGAAAGAAAGAAAGAAAGAGAGAAAGAGAGAAAGAAAGAAAGAAAGAAAGAAAGAAAGAAAAAGAAAGAAAAGACTCTTCTCTAGAGAGAACAAACTGATGGTTACCAGAGGGGAGGTGGGGGATGGGTGAAACAGGTGGGGATTAAAGAGTACACTTATCATGATGAGCCTTGAGTAACATATAGAATTGCTGAATCACAATATTGTATACCTACAACCCATAGAACAATGTATGTTAACTATACTCAAATTAAAATAAAAACTTAAAAAAAAAAAGGAAATTCTGACATGTGGATAAACCTTGAGGATATGAGGCTAAATGAAATAAGCCAGTCACAAAAAGACAAATACTGTTATGATTTCACTCGAGGTACCTACAGCAGTCAAATTCATAGACATAGAAAGTAGAAGGCTGGCTGCCAGGAGTTGGGGAATGGGGAATTATTGTATAACGGGTATGAGTTTCAATTCTGCAAGATGAAGAGTTCTTGTGTTGGCTGCACTACATGAATACACGTTACTGAACATTACTGAACTGTACACTTAAAAATAGGTAAGATGGTAAATTTTATGTTACATGTATTTTACTACAATAAAAAACAAAACCAAAAACCTGCCAACCACTCACAGTTTCAATATATTTCTGTTGCAGGTTTAGGATTGCATACAAACTCATGAAGAGAGCACACATTAAATACACACATACATACACACAAACATACACACACGCCATATTCCAATGAGATACTGTATTGGTGTATAACTAGAGAGTGTAATTTTACACAAACACACTGAACCTTGAACAACACAGGTTAGGGATACTGACCCTTGCACAATTGAAAATCCACACATTAACTTTTAACTCCCTCAAAACTGAACTACTAATAACCTACTGCTGACTGAAAGCATTACCAATGACATAAACAGTCCATTAACACATATTTTGTACATTATATGTATTATATACTGTATTCTTATAATAAAGCAAACTAGAGAAAAATGTTCTTAATCGTGAGACACCTATAACCAGCAAATAAATGGAATCAATAATCAAACATCTCCCAACAAGAGTCCTGGGCCAGAAGGCTTCCCAGGGGAATTCTACCGGGCATTTAAACATGAGTTAAAGCCTATTTTTCTCAAACTGTTCCAAAAAACAGAAACAGAAGGAAAGTTTCCTAACTCATTTGACAAAGCCAGCATTACCTTGATTCCAAAACGAGACAAAGATCCCACCAAAAATGAGAATTATGGGCCAATATCCCTGATGAACACGGATGCAAAAATTGTCACCAAGATACTAGCAAATCAAATCCAACAATACATCAAAAGAATTACTTACCATAATCAAATGGGATTTATTCCTGGGCTTCAGGGCTGGTTCAATATTCGCAAATCAAGCAATGTGATACACCACATTAATAAAATAAAGTATAAGAACCATATGATCCCGTCAATAGACGAAGAAAACGCATTTGACAAAATACAGCATCCATTCTTGATAAAAACACTCAACGAAGTAGGGATAGATGGAACACACCTCAACATCACAAAGGCCATATACAGACGACCTGCAGCTCACCTTTAATGGGGAAAAACTGAGAGCCTTTCCCCTACAGTCAGGAGCAAGGCAAGGATGTCCAGTCCTACCATACTATTCAACACAGTACTGAAGTCTTAGCCTCAGCAATCAGACGATAAAAAGAAATGACAGGCATCCAAATGATCAAGAAAGAGGTCAAACTTTCACTATTTGCCGATGACATGATACTTTATGTAGAAAATCCAAAAGACCACCAAAAAACTGTGAGAACTAATAAATGAACTGAGCAAAGTCAAAGGATATAAACTCAATGTGCAGAAATCTGTTGCATTTCTATGCACCAATAACAAAGCATCAGAAAAGGAAATCAAGGTATCCATCCTATTTGTAAACGCATAAAAAACAATTGAGATACCTAGGAATAAACCTAACTGAGGAAATAAAACATCTGTACTCTGAAAACCATAGAACACTTATGAAGGAAACTGAAGAGGATACAAAGAAACGGAAAAGCATTCCATGTTCATGGAATTGAAGAGCAAACATTGTTAAAATGTCTACACTAGCCAAAACAATCTAGATATTTAATACAATCCCTATCAAAATACCACCAACATTTTTCACAGAGCTAGAACAATCCTAAAATTTGTATGGAACCACAAAAGACCCTGAATAGCCAAAGCAATCTTGAAAAGGAAAAACAAAACTGGAGGCATCACAATTCCAAATTTTAAGGTATATAAAAAGCTGTAGTCATCAAGACAATATGGTACTGTCACAAAAAGAGACACATAGATGAACAGAACAGAACACCCAGAAATGGATCAGAAAAACTATATGGTCAACACATCTTTGACAAAGCAGGAAAGATTATCCCCTGGAAAAACGATAGTCTCTTCAACAAATGGTGTTGGGAAAACTGGACACAGACATGCACAAGAATGAATCTGGACCACTTTCTTACCCCATACACAAAAACAAATTCAAAATGGTTGAAAGACCTAATATGAGACAGGAAACGATCAAAATCCTAAAGAACACAGGCAGCAACCTCTTTGACCTTGGCTGGACCAACTTCTTACTAGACATGTCGCCGAAGGCAAGGGAAACAAAAGCAAACATGAAATACTGGGACTTCATCAAGATAAAAAGCCTCTCCACAGCAAAGGAAAAAAAACAAAACTAAAAGGATGCCTATGGAATGGGAGAAGATATTTGCAAACGACCTATCTGATAAAGGGTTAGTATTCATAATATAGATTTTGAAACTTATCAACCTCAACACCCAAAAAACAAGTAACACAGGTAAGAAATGGGCAGAAGACACGAATAGAAACTTTTCCAAAAACATCCAGAATGCTAATGGACACATGAAAAGATGCTAAACATTACTCATCATCAGGGAAATACAAACCAAAACCACCTCACATCTGTCAGAGTGGCTAAAATAACACAACTAACAACAGGTGTTGGTGAGGACGCAAAGGGAACTCTCTTGCACTGTTGCTGGGAATGCAAACTGGTGCAGCCACTCTGGAGAAAAGTATCAAGTTTCCTCAAAAAACTAAAACTAGAACTGCCCTATTATCCAGCAATTGCACTACCAGGTATTTACCCAAAGGATACAAAAATACAGATTCAAAGGGGCGCACATACACCCTGATGTTTATAGCAGCATTATCAACAACAGCCAAACCATGGAGCCCAAATGTCCACTGATTGATGAATGGATAAAGAAGATGTGATTTATAAATGCAATGGAATATTAGTCAACAAAAAGAATGAAATCTTGCCATTTGCAATGACGTGGATGGAACTAGAATGTATTAAGTGAAATAAAAGAAAACGGATGAAATATGGGAAGGGAGAGAAAAAAAAGAGGGGAAACAAACCATAAGAGACTCTTAATGATAGAGAACAAACTGTGGGTTGGTGGAGGGAGGTGGGTGACAGAAGGGCGAGGTAGGGGATGGGTACTAAGAGGGCACTTGTGATGAGCACTGGGTATTACTGTATTTAAGTGATGAATCACTGAATTCTACTCCTGAAACCAATATTGCACTGTATGTTAACTAAAATTTATATTAAAAAAAAGAAAGAAAATCATGAGAAAATACATTTACAGTACTATAACGTATTTATTTAAAAAAAAAAATAAAAGCAAACTACATAGAAGTAAACCCATGCAGTTCAAATCCATGTTGCTTAAGGGTTAACTGGATACATAATTTCATATATATATCTTACATATTTCATATGGAAAAATCATACATAGGAAATAAATTACTTGATTTAAACTTTTTGAAAGGTTGCGATTAATAGATATGGTAATCTTTACCACAGCAGAGATTTCAGCTTTTTTTTTTTCTGCTACCACACACTTTAGAGATATAATATACTCCTTTCAGAAATCTCAAATGGGGAGGAGAAGGTTTAATATAAAAGAGGCTCCCTCCTCATATCTCTTTGAGGGAAAACAACCTTTCTCCTTCCTATTTAAAAATTCTCTAATTCCTAGAATGTAAACAAAATGAACAAATGACAAGGATGAGAATACTGCAAACAGTACAAACACAAGCCAGTAAGCTTCTTTTAAGAATTTTATTTTACTCATTACTGTGTTTCCTAGAAACCCTATCACACTCTCTGGCACATAGTTAAGGATCAACGCATTGTAAAGAAAGAAGAGTAGGCTTGAAGGAGAGGCCATTTCTTCACTTGACAGTCATAGAAGAAAAAAAGAGTATGGGTATTGAGAGAGAAAACTTTTATTTTTTTATTTTGGAGAGTGTGTAAGCAGGGAGGGGCAGAGGGAGAGAGAGAGAATCTTTTTTGTTTATTTTGAGAGACGGAGAGCATGAGAAGGGTAGGGTCAGAGAGAGAGGAGAGAAAGAGAATCCCAAGATGGCTCTGTGTTGAGCCTGACCCAGAGCTCAATTGCACAATCCTGGGATCATGATGTGAGCTGAAATCAAGAGGGGGACGCTCAACTGACTGAGTCACCCAGGCACCTCTAGACAGATACTTTTAAAGTATCCATAGCTAATTCAGTGATCCTATATTATAATAAATAGCCTCAATGTCTTGAGTAAAATAGGAAAGAAATTCATTTATGAAAATAAGAGTAAGAGGAGGCAAGGGGGTTTAAAGATACAGAAGAAAACTGTAAATGGAGATCATATTACAAAAGAGATAATTAAAAGTATTACAATCCAAGTCCAAGCAGACATTGATTAAAGAAAAGGGCAAATCTGCTTATTTCTGTATCTTCTTTTACCATCGCCCGCATATCGGAAAAAGCATAGAAAGGAGACCACATGGGTAATCTAGAAATGAAGGTCAGGACCCTAGCCTCAGTGAAGACAGACAGAAAAATGAGAGGTTACTGTGACACAAAATGGGTGAACACGTAGCTAGCTATCTCTCTGAAATGGTTTCTACAAAAGGTAATTTTAATAAGGCTTAATATGGCATACTACAAAGCATTTTTTTTCAGGTTAGTATTTATCCTCAGCAATTATACTACCAGTTTCTTATATGGCAGTGTTCAAAATAAGACACTATTAATTAGTGGTTTTGAAAATCAATTCTCTGAACTAGACAGAAACAAGTTCCTCAATCAGCCATGAAGACATGCTTTGGCCTAGAGAGGAACGAAACATGAGAATATCAGGAAGGATAAGCACAGTTCTGTGTTCATGGCCAAATCAACCTAACACAGTATTAGGACTGGAATATGGCATTAACTGGCGTATAGGTATTAGGCTAATTTATAGGACATGAGTCATCAGTTCATTTAACAAAGGGTATCTACCAGCTATCAGATTGTAATCATTTCTTATCAAAGTTGCACTTAAACCAAGGGAGAGAAATTTTACTCAAGTCAAGGTTTTGACAAAATTTTACCTTGAAGTACAATCTGTCTGAATTTAGGAAAAAGAAGTTTCTTTTTCTAAATCTGTTACTAAAATCTCCTACAGCAGTGAGGCTGAGCTCTACTTTTCCCTGAAATCAATACCAGATATCTAACTATATTTAAATACACATCAATTAAATATGGTGGTATACAAGGTATAATTATCAAGCTGACAAAGCCCTTCACCTCAGGTAATTTTTAAACGGAGCAGTGCTTCTTTGACTGGGTGTAGGTGAAAGGCAGGTAGTAATGGAGAGGAAGCTATGTGCATGTTGAACTACATATAACACAAGATTCAGAGTAATAAAAGTTAAAAATAACACATACATAGTGCCTCAAAAGAACATATGGGAGAGAACACTTCTGGTTTATGTTTCAAAATGAAACTTGAATTTAACAACAGGTTCTTGAAACATGTGTCATACGTAATAAGGGAGAAAGGAATAGTAAATGGTTATTCCTGTTTGAAGAAATATTATAAGACTTGAAGTGAGAAACTTGATGAAAATTTTAGGGAACACTCAGTTGTTTGAGTAGGGTTAATCCTGTGTGTTAAGAAATGGTGAGGTAAAATAGGAAAAGCTTTATCCATTTCATCTTTAAAGGTTCTTTTTGGCACACACAGGGGATTAAACATGTAGGAGATTAAATGAAATTTTATTATTCCTGTGCTCATCAGTGTTTGTGGCATCCCCTGTTATTGTTGCTTATCTATTTTCTTATCGTTCTATTAATTATTAAGTACATATATAATTTGAAACTGCTATGTTTTCCTTTTGAACTGAGCTTTCTACCTTCATCAAGTCTTGGTTTTTATATCCAGTAATATTTTTTTTGCTTTAGAATGTATTATGAATAAAGTTACATCAGTGAAAAATAAAAAGCAAATGGTGAGGTAAGAATTAAGGCAGAATGTTGTTCCACTGTACCCTGTATGTACCTTAACACACCTTTTAAAAAAACAAAAAACAAAAAAATTATCAAGTGGATTTGTAATTACTTATATAGAGTGCCTCTCTTACGAGGATGAGCTCCTCCAGGGCAAGAGTCCAAATCACTGATTTCTGTATTCTCAAAGCCAAGGCTCGGCACACGCCAGGTATTCACTAAATGTTGGTTTTTTTTTTTTTTTTTTTTCAAGTAATTGCTGACTGAACAAATGAATGAACAGTATAGTAGGACCAGATCAGAGAGTCTTAAATGCTTATTATTTTATTCAGTAGGAGATTAAATGAAAATAATTTATGCAATGTCACATTTAAGGGACAGTTAATTCCTAGGAAATAAAAAAATTAAACAAAATTAATTAGAAAATTAAAACAAAAAACTAATCTAAAAGCCCTAAAAGTGTTAAAAGTATACATAATCCAACATGGGCTGAATGAAATTGTATTATTAAATTCTCACAACCTATTAAAAGTAGAGTATTTCCACCACTTAAGGTTATGAATTTGGCTTTAAGATATAAACAGCTGAACTGCTTTGTGTACTTCTTCATATTTTAAACAGTTTTCATCTGTATATTTGAAGTTAAGAAATTAACAAATGACAACATGAAAAGTATTCTCGGGACCTTCTCATTTCCCCCTCAAGTCTACATTCATAACCTCTGGGGATCCTTTATGACATTCCAGAAAAAAAAAAAAAAAAAAGATAATTTTCTTAAGCTGAACTTGCTTTGCTTCTCTAAATATATATTTTAAAAGAGAGGTCAAGAAAATAACAAGACATGAGGTGCCTGGGTGGCTCAGTCAGTTGAGCATTTGACTCTTGATTCTGGCTTAGGACATGATCTCATGGTTCGCGGGATCCATCCCTGTGTTGGGCTGTGTGCTGACAGTGCAGAGCCTGCCTGGGATTCTCTCTCCCCCTCTCTCTGTGCCCCTCTCCTGTACTTGCTCTCCCTCTCTCAAAATAAATAAACTAACATTAAAAAAGAAAAGAATGAGACAATATAATCTTAAATCTTCACATATGAGAAGGGCCCAATATCTTTGAATATTTCAGGACTCCATATGTTGCCTAAAATTCACATTCTTGAATTCTCAATTCTTAAAAATTCCTATTTTCTGAATTAAGCCATAACCTAATACTACATGAGTAATTATAATTTTTCTCTCCCTCTCTTCCAGATATTATTACTTTATAAGATATTTGATAGTACCAAAAAAAAGTGACAAGTTGACTATAGAAGACAAATTAAAAATCAACTTCCTGATAACCACAACTGAAATATTAAATGCATCAAAAAACAGTAAGACAATGAAATCTGAAATCAACTATCTTGCCCAAAAAAACATTCAGTAGTTTGCCTTAAGAGGACACAACTTAAAATCCTTTAGTTTCAGATCTTTGCCCAAACTTAACTTTCCACTTTTATTTCTCCTCAGTCATCCTCAACTGCAGCCAAGCCAGACCACTCACCTTTCATTACCTATACTCACTGGTTCTCTTTTATTTTATTATTTTTTTAACGTTTATTCATTTTTGAGAGAGAGACAGAGTGCGAGCCGGGGAAGGGTAGAGAGAGGGAGACAAAGAATCCGAAGCAGATCCAGGCTCTGAGCCATCAGCACAGAGCCCGATGTAGGGCTCAAACTCATGGACCGTGAGATCATGACCTGAGCCAAAGTCTGACACTTAATTGACTGAGCCATCCAGGTGCCCCATGGTTCTCTTTCTTTAGAATGCTCTTTCATCCATGTCTGCCTAATGAATCAAATCTGTTCTCTAAGGTCTAGCTCAAACTCCAATGGACCCTTTCTTACATTGTCTTTATCTGTTACATGATCTACTTTCTTCCTCACAACTTTTCCTAACTTCTTCAGTCCAGCCATTTCTTATTCTTTTGAACTAATCAAGCATTTATTATTCAGTCCTTCATTTGGCACATTATTATTTGCTCTCATTCTCTCAGATAAATATGTACAGATAAAAAGTAACTAGTTTTGGAGACAAGAGTAGTTACTCCGTAACTATGGACAAGTCTTAATAATCCCTTGTAAAACATCTTACTATGAATAATTCATGAGTTTCCCCAAGTTAAATTAACAAGCTGTTTTATTTCTCCACTGTTACTGTATGCTTAGAAGACAAATTATAATGGCAGACTTGCCACAGTATCAATTAAAAAAATACCCAGCATCTCTTCCAAATATATATTTTGAATACATGCAGTTTACCGTACATGCATTATACCTCAATAAAGCTAAAAAAAAAAAAAAAAAAAAAAAAAAAAAAAAGTAAGACCCTTGCTCTCCATCCAAAGAATTTTTGGATGAAATATTATGGTGTGGATAATTATACTGAAGACTGTATTGCTTGATAGTATGGCCCATACAAGAGTTGGCTTGAGTTTCTGGCTAATGGAAATACCATGAGGCTACAGTTATGTTGGGATACACATAAATTGCTAACTTTCCAGCCATTTCTTAACTAATTTCTTAATTATGTACCATTGGTGGTAAAAGGTGATCAAATCACCCTCCACAAATAATTAGTGCACATTCTTTATACTGAGTCAAATATGTTGCTTTCATCTTAAAGACAGTCACATAATTAGCAAATTAAAAAATCTTAAAACTTGAATGGGCATCTCTGATACTGGTATAAAAGTACATTTCTCAGGATGCCTGGGGTGGCTCAGTAGGTTATGCATCCGACTTGGGCTGGGCTCAGGTCATGACATTACAGTTCGCAGGTTTGAGCCCTGCATCGGGCTCTGTGGTGACAGCTCAGAGCCTGAAGCCTGCTTTGGATTCTGTCCCCCTCTCCCTCTGCCCCTTCCTGGCTTGCACTCTGTCTCTCTCTCAAAAATAAACAAACATTAAAAAGTTTTTTTAAAATACAGAATTCTTACAAGTGCCTGACTTAAAAATATTCTCAAATCCCCCTGACCCCAAATAAATAAGAACTAATGGTATCACATTCTATCGTTCTTCTGTAACATAGCCTTGGAATCTGAAAGTACTTCTTCCACCCCCACCCCCTACCCTGCCATTAGTTCTTGCTCCTAGTTCTCAAGTATGAAGAACATGTTCATGAGTTTCTCCTCTCCTGTCATCAAACTCAAAGGGAAGCTCAGTTTTGCTCACTGCCCTCCATCCTGAGACCACCCAACTTCCAGAAACTTATTTCACTTTGCTATCCCATACTCCCTTGCTCCTAAGAACCTAACATGCATGTTATAAAATACTCCTCTATCATTACTTTAAGGAGAAGGATGGTGTTAGCCTATCAAAAGAAATTATTCCTCTCCCATTTTAACTTGCAACTCACTGTCCCATTAAAACAATGATAATGGGTTCTGGGTTACAGAGAAACACCAGCATTCTGCTAGAATAATATAAATGTGCTTGACCTTGAAATTGTTAAAAACGTATTTCCAGGCCTTTTTCTTGGAGATTCTGATCTAGCAGATAGCAAGTGTGTATTTAAATACTCTAGGTTAATTGTCAGTAGCATAGCCATGTAATTTATTGTCCAAAGCAGGGCACTTCAGAGTGAAAGAGGCTACTTTTATAAGTATGCCAGAACAACAGGCATCAACAGGGACTGTCCTAGGCAAACTGGTGACTATCCTATTTATCAGGTAAGTTTGGAAAACACTGATGAATTAGTCTCTCTCCAATTCTCCAATATAACATATGTAATGTGTTCAAACATACAATGGCATTTTATGTGACAAATAGAGCCTAAATACTGAGTAATTATAGAGTTCATAAAAGGTATACAAACAACATCTAGATATCAAGGTCTACATAAAATCAACAGGAGCCAGTAATAAATACATGAAAAGATGTTCACCATCTTTAATCATTAGAAACATGCAGATCAAAACCACAAGATATTACTACACAACGACTAAAATGGTTACAATCAAAGACAGACAATGACAAGCACTGGGGAGTATGTGGAGAGACTGTAACCCACTCATATTGCTACCAGGAATGCAAAATGGTGCAGCTACCCCAGAAAACAGTTTATCAGCTCCTCAAATGGTTAAACACAGAGTCATGATAGGACCCAGCAATTCCATTCCTGGGTATATACCCAAGAGAAACGAAAACATACATTCACACAAAAACTTGTTTGCTTATAATTATAGCAGTGTTATTCACAATTGCCAAGAAGTAGAAATAACTCCAATGCCCCTCAGTTGAGGGATAAAAAAAATGTGGTCCATACAGTGGCATATTATTCAGCCACAAAAAAGGAATGAAGAACTGATTCATGCTACAATGTGGATGATCCTTTAAAAACTATGCTTAAAAGAAAGTCACAAAAAGTGACATACTGTATGATGCAAATCTACAAAGACTGAATGTAGGTTAATGGTTCTCTAGGTCTGGGGGAGGAAGAAAGGACCACGGAGCATGACTGTTAAAAAAACAAAAACAAAAACAAAAAACCCCCATATTCACTAAATTGGCTTCATGTCCAGCATGGAGCCCAATATGGGGCTTGAACTCATGACCCTGAGATCAAGACCTGAGCTGGATCAAGTGTTGAACACTTAACCGACTGAGACACTCAGGTGCCCCTCTTTTTGAAGTGATGTTAATGTTCTACAATAAGATTATGGTGGTGACTGCATAATTCTGTGAATATACTAAAACCCAATGAACTGTAAACTTTACATGGGTGAATTTTATGGTATGTCTGTTATATCTCAATTAGGCTGTATAAAAATACCAGTAGGAAAAAACCCAAGACTGGCCAATAAATTTCAACACGGTTTATATGTCAGATTATATAGAAACAAACAAAAACACCCATGCCACATCTTGAAATCTTATGGAAATTTTTAACAGTGCTTGATTGAGAGCATCTGACCTACTCATACTCAAATGCATATTTATGAAAACCAAGTCCAACTCCTTAGTACCTTTAGGATCTTAATACACCTGACTTGTATTCTGGTGCTCCTCAATCCCCAATATCTGCAACACTGCACATCTCAATTTCTGCCTACTCCCTCCTTTCATGGCAATAATTTATAAACATTCTTGTGAACCTGTATTGTTGAAAACTTATGTAAATCACTGCTGTTTGCTTTTGCCAGAACACATTTATTGAGATCTTGAATTGGATAAATCTTACCTTCCAAAAAAAAAAGTAATCAAATTCTGTAATTCATTTCAGTGTGAAATATACTGAATTTCCTCCAGGTTGGTTAAACTTTAGTCAGAAAGACCATTCCAGATATAAAGAAAAATATTCCAGATAACCAGGAAAACTATTCATGGAATAGATGTCAAGCACTTTTTTTTCCATTATTTAAAAATAAAAAATGAAAGTTTTTATTGAGTTCTAAATTACTACTCCACGTTTTCCTTCTTACTGGAAAAGCTCTTCATCAACCATTCATAATTTGACCAATTTTTTTTTTTTAAAGCTATTTTGTAAATGTGTCACAGACACAGGTGACAACCCTACTTTTTTTGTAGAGGGACTTAATCTGAATAAAGTGATGAGTTTTTCAGTAAATCTGAGCTGTTTTCTGGTAATTTTACAAAAATGAAAACCAGCCCCCTGCTGCCCATGGGAAATGGGTCAGAGAGAGAGATGCTCTTTCAGTTTACCCATGATTTCATCCATCTTGTCACCTGGAGTCAACATCACAGTTTGCAAGGGCTTCATTGGGACGTCGTCAAAGGACCACCTGCCTCCCAGACAGGTGTTACTCTCTTCCTGCACCGAGTAGTTGGACTTCAAGATTGCCTTCTCATAGAAAAATTCTTCCTCTGCACTTGCGAACATTAACTCATCTTTTTCTTGGCTGCTCCATTTCTTTTTGGGATTGTTTTTTCCAGCTTCCACAAACATCTTGCTAATCAGAAGGTAGAAGGAACACTCTCCACACAGCTTGTTCGTTCCGTGTGCCTCTGCCAGTTCTTTCTGGAGCTGCTGGTGCATGGGCAGCGCGATCTGAGGAGGAACGTTAATGAACCTCTCGCTGAGGAGAAAGCCCACAGGCTTGGAGGCATTGTTGAAAAGCGTGTCCAGCTTTTCAACCGAGATCTTTCCACAGCTCTTCTCACAGGAGCTCAGGATCAACTCTTTAATTTGTTCAGCACACCGCGTACCCTTTCAGTTAAATTTAAAAGACTTATGAATCCAAAAATCTCATCTTCATCCACATCGTCATCACTGTCTTCTGAAACATCTGTTGGCTTAATCACACTCCCGATGTGGTTTTGTTGAATTAAGAAATCAGTTAGTTCTGCAATGTTCACAGGAGCCTTCAGGAAAAGCTGCTGCAGTTAACTTCTTAATTCTGTCATAATCATTATCTGAGATGGAATACGCTTCAAATTCAACATTCACTTCCTCGTCGACGCTCTCGTCGTCTTCATCCTCTTCTTCGTCACTGTCTTTATCGTCTTCGTCCTCATCCTCCACTTCATCTTCCTCTTCTTCCTCATCTCACGGGACCGGAACACCTGGAACCTGTGGAGCCCCACTACCCAAGGCATGCCACTTGGGCCTGGATGCCATACAAGCCTCTGTCAAGCACTTTTAACAACTAGCAATTAATTTTAAAATGTTCTACTTCACAAAATGTACTACATTAAAAAAATACATCCTGGTTTACAAAATAAGACATTATGTTTTTTTCTGTAACAACTTCCCTAAAAGCCACTTTTTTAAAAAGTTTATTATTATTATTATTATTTTTATTTTGGGAGAGAGAGAGTAAGCAGGGGAGAGGCAGAGAGAGAGGGAAAGAGAGAGAATCCCAAGCAGGCTCTGCCCTGTCAGTGTAGAGCCTGACACAGGGCTCAAACTCAACTCAGGAACCCTGAGATCATGACCTGAGCCCAAATCAGGAGTCGGAAACTTAACCGACTTAGCCACCCAGGCATCCTCCCTAAAAGCCACTCTTAATACACAATCTAAATAAACACAGTATCTTTGTCATGAAAAAAACACCAGACCAACAAGCAAATGTCATTCTATAGCTACTCAGTGACTTTATGCGGAATTTAAATTTTGGATTAGATCAAGTCAGTGAGTTAAAAAGAATGTACTATGCTTTCCATACTATTACAATGCATATTTTCTCACCAGTAGACACACACAAACTCTTGCACAGTAGACATAAAACAAACTCTTTACTAAATAAACTGAAATTATTTTTCAGTTATATCATAGGCAATGTATGCTGACTTTTCAATTTCTTAATTAGCTCACTGAGTGGTGTAGGCTCATTTATAACTTGGTCATAAACACTAGCATTTGAATCAGGAGGGAAGGAAGGTCTTCTAAGTACATAAGTAGTTTCGAGCAAGTAACATTAGAACGTCTAGAAGAATATCGCTTCTCGGCCTTTTGGCTAAGATCAAGTGTAGAATGTCTAGAAGAATAAAGCACTGAGTCTGTAGTAAGCATGATAAGCAATCTATCTTGAAATATTCCCCAATAAACTTGCCTCCATTAAGTTCTGGGGCCAAAAAAAAAAAAGGGGGTATATTAATTGACCTGATTAATTCCTTTATATTTGGTATAGTACAAAGTTGGACTTGTAGTTTAGAGATGATTCTTGAAGTCCTGGCCAGGCCGTTAACTTAGTATCTTTGAAGCACAGGATGTCAGATGAAAAGCTGTGAGAGAAATGAGATCAAGACAAGAATGCTTGTATTCTTTATAACAAGGCTTTATGATAGGATATGTAAAAGCAATTCAGTTAATGTTACCTGACCACCAACTTTCACTTGGTTCTGTATTTTGCATTTAGAAGGTTTAAACCCCACGTTATCCTTGGAAATGCATATATTGATATATTTCATTAAAAACCACCAAGTGAGACTCTTCTTTTTCTTTTCAAAACATTTTATTTTTAAGTAATTTCTACATCGAATGTGGGGCTTGAACTTAAAACCCCAAGATTAAGAGTGGCATGCTCTACTGACTGAGCCAGCCGGGCATCCCTGACTCCTTTTTCATAGCTCATTCTTTAAGCTGCCCTATCTTTAAGCTAATTTGTTCAATGATGAGAGGAAAGGAGAGAGCAAGTAGGAAGTAGAGAAAGCAAGAAAAGGAAATGGAAGCTGCAGCCATTTAGAATATGGAAATTTTGACTCAAATGGATTTCTACTAAGTCATGAGCTTCTTGAAGGCAGAGGTATGTCTTTAAGGACAGAAGCAATTTAATTAGTAGCCATTTCTGTGATCTTAGTGGAACTTGTTTGTTTCACAAACAAGAACATCAATTATCCCTTATCTTAGTACCAGCATTTCTGTAAGCATTTTAACAAATGCCACATAAACCAAGAGAAAACAACATGAGAAAAGATGAATAATTTCCTTTCTAAAATTAAAGTACAGGTGTTAGATGCTAATAGAGTCCAAGTGGATATGAACTGTATTTAACATTTAAATCAATCCTCTTAAACTGTCACCTATCTTATTACTGGACTTTCCATTTCAGTAGTTAGGTAGACTCAACTGAAAAGTTGTGTAGCAGCTGCAGAAAAGCCATCAAGCAATTTTCATGTGCCACAAACACAGCTTAAAACTAGACTACAAAAGACACTTTACACTTTTTAAATTTTAAATTTCAAAATCAGCATTCATTAGGTATAAAATTAACACTCACAAAAAGCCATGGAATGTATACACTGGACCTTATACCAGGTTAACCCTTTCATGTAATGTAATATGGCAACCAGAAAATTTCATTCTTTATTTACCTTAAAAATTTAATAAAACTTTAGAGTTGGAAAAGGCCTTCTAGATCATGAATTTAAGAGTTTAAACTTGGGTCTTTAAAATTCCAAAACAATTACAAGTAGAAGCAACATTCTTTATTTAAAAATAAACAAAACACACAGTACTCTTGCATAATAGACACAAAACACAACACAAAACATCATGTCTCTCTGGATTAAAGAATGATTCATAAGAAAGTTAATGTCAAACTAATATATTCTTTAAAAATGACTACCTCTAAAATCAGTGCATATGCTGAAATGCTAACTTCTAGGAAAAACCTACACTTAATTACATCTAATTAACATAAATACCCAATTACCTAAAGTCAGTCAATGGACTAGGAAACACAGGTTAATCTTAAAATTTCAATAAGAATATTCAAAACTTTAAAAAAGGGGAATGATTTTATGGTTGGGTCAGCACAGCATGTGCCTCTTGATCTCAGGGTTGTGAGTTTAAGCCCCATGTTGGGTACAGAGATTATTTTTTACAAAATGGAGATGATTTTAAATAATCTTCCTACCTGCTCTTTGTATTACTAATAGCAAGAAATGAAAAAGTTTGACAGTATTCTCAGCTAAATTGTGATTTAATATTATATTGACAAAAATTCAAGAACTAGGAAAAAATGGAATAAAGAAATAAATGAATGGATTTTTGTGCTATAATATTCCATGTTAGTAGGTGTTTCTAATTTCAAGATTTAAAACTTCTTGGGGAACCTGGGTGGTTCAGTCAGTTAAGCATCTGAGTCGTGATCTTGGCTCTGGTCATGATCTCATGGTTTGTGAGATTGAGCCCCGAGTCAGGCTCCATGTTGATAGTGCAGAGCCTGCTTGGGATTCTCTCTCTTCATCCCTTGCTTCCTCTCACTCTCTCTCTAAATAAATAAATAAACAAACTTTAAAACAAAAAACAAAGCAAAACAAAACTTATTCTCAAATACTCTGAGTCAAACAGCTTTATTTATAAAAGCTAAAAACCAGGAACAGCACAGGGGTGGCAATCAGAAGAGAAAAACGAATTGTATATTTATGAAATAAAATTCTATTCTATAGTAAAAAAGGAAACATTCACACATGTAACAATGTAGATAAATGTGAAAAACATGTTGAGTTAAAGAAGACCTACACAAAAGAGTACATATTGTATGAATTCATTTATATAAGGCCCAGCACTAGAAAACATATGATGAAAAAGAATCAAAACTTTTGGTTGTTGTTTATTGGCATTATGGTAATGTTCTATACCTTGACAGACACCTGGGTCTATGTATACAATTTATTGAAATTTCATTAAATGGTTAAGTTCTTGATTTATGCATTTCTATGTGTATATTTACCCATTAAAAAAAAAATCAAATACTGACTGAACTCTAGCTAATTACATGAATGCCAAAGTGTTCAGGAGTGAAGTGATCCCTGAAATTTATTTTGAAATGTGTCAAAAAAAAATGAGATGGATTGGGGTACCTGGGTGGCTCAGTCGGTTAAGTGTCTAGCTCTTGATTTTGGCTCAGGTCATGATCTTACAGTTTGTGAGATCGAGTCCTGTGCTGGGCTCCAGGCTCACAGCACAGAGTCTGCTTGGGATTCTCTCTCTCTCCCTCAAAAATAAATAAATAAACATTTTAAAAAATGAGATGAGGGGTGCCTAAGTGGCTCACTCTCGGTTTTGGCTCAGGTCACAATCTCTCAGTTCGTGGGTTCGAGCCCTGTATTGGGCTCTGTGCTAACAGTGTGGAGCTTGCTTGGGATTCTCACTCCGTCTCTGCCCCCTCCAGCTTCTGCTTTCTGTCTCTCTCAAAAATAAATAAACCGAAAAAAATGAGATGGATTGACAGATATATGATTAAACAAACAGTACAAAATGTTAGTAACTGCTAAAATGAGTCCTCTATCAAACTTTATGTATGTTTGGAAAATTTCAGCAGATCTCTAAAAGCAACCCAGATACTAGAAGACAAATTTAAGTACAAGGTTAAAATGATTTTGAATTTAGCATTCTAAAACATCATTCAGGTATGATGGCAGAATAAAGACTTCAGGCATGTAAAGTCTGAAAAGGTTTACTTCTCAAGCAAACTTTTTAAGGAAAATACCTCAGGCTATTATCTAGCAAAATGAGTATTTTAAAAACCAATAAAGAGGAAGGATCCATAGAATCCAGCAAACAGTTGATTCAACCTTGGAGGGCAGAAGGGAAGTCCCAGGATGAGGGCAGGACACAAAAATCAAAGAGAAAATCTCTGAGGTACAGAAGTATCCATGATGGGAATGCAAGCTGGTACAGCCACTCTGGACAACAGTATGGAGGTTCCTCAAAAAACTAAAAATAGAACTACCTTACAACCCAGCAATTGCACTACTAGGCATTTATCCAAGGGATACAGGTGTGCTGTTTCGAAGGGACACATGCACCCCCATGTTTATAGCAGCACTATCAACAATAGCTAAAGACTCATAAATATGGACAACAAACTGAGGGTTTACTGGAGGGGTTCTGGGAGGGGGGGATGGGCTAAATGGGTAAGGGGCACTAAGGAATCTACTCCTGAAATCACTGTTGCACTATATGCTAATTTGGATGTAAATTTAAAAAAATAAAAAATTAAATTAAAAAAAAAAAAAAAAGAAAGAAGTATCCATGAAATAGAGACTGAATAACTTTGAGGGTATGGTGATGGTACACTATTGCTTGCCAATCAGAAAAAAAAGGCTGTTAGAAACTCCAGAATTAAAAAGTTACAGAAAACCCATGCTTCCAACGTGTAACAAAACAATTTGACATGATATTGATAAATTGATGGAAGCATGAAAAAGAATCCATTTGACATTTGGTGCTAAGAACATTCTAGCTCGAGAGACTCATGAATCCTGATAATAAGACAGCAGATAAGGGAATGATAATCAACTACTGATCCACTGTACTGTTTGATTTTTATATGTAATGCACTGTTTTAAAAAAGCTTTTAAAAGTGCAAACTTTCCAAAAAGTTCATTTTAGAAATGTAGTAAGTTTTACACTGGTTCAGTTTTCATCTTAGTCAAAAAGAAAAGTTTACCATCTGTTGATGTATTGAATAAATATTTTTGATTTCAAAAGACACACAAGGTGGCAAAATTATCCAAATTAAAAAAATAAACAACCTGAGCACATTTCTGAAATCAGCTTATCAAAATGATCTAAAAATAGCTTTTAAAACTATCCTTCAAGACATTTCTTTCCTATGATTGTACCACCTTATAAAAGATAAAAACCTAAAACCACAAAGATACCATTATGGTCTAGCTGCCTGGTTCTGTGACAAGATCTAATTTGCTTTGAGGATTAGATCGAGTTTCTCACCAGCAATAATATGGAATACAACCTGGTAAGCCTAAGGTGGTGCTAAACAGCCAGGGGGAGTAAAACTGGGAGACACATACCTACTGAGGGCATCTATAGGGTTACTCTTCCTATCCCTTTTCCCTCTTTTTAGGACAACTGGGCCAAGCAAGTGGGTCTTAGGCCTGGGCAGGTAAAGTCTCCCATCCCTACCCATACCTTATTTTCTACTCTCTGGGGGCAAGGAGGGAGAAGGAGAGCCTATAGATGACACTGATATTGATGTACATTTATGATAACATTTCAATTATGCTCTCCTCCTCCAACTGGATCTTCTCTCCTTTGACTATACCCTCCTCTACATCAAATACTATATACGTATATACACATATACACACATACATACACATATATATACACAAACATAAACATACACAGGTATACAGATATGTACATACCTATATATATTCACATTTGTAGCCATATACCTGAAAACCCGGAAACAAAGAAATAAGAGACAAGAAGTCCCTTAGGAATGTACTCCTGTCACCAGAGTAGTTCAAGCAAAGGCTAAATGACTTTTGCTTGATTGCTGTCCTGTCAGATCCTTATAATAGCTGGCTGGAAAGGCCCAAGCCAGGTATCTCCCCTTGTCCTCATTTCAACTCACTGGAAGAAGAAATGAAAAGTAGATAACTTTAGGACAAGTTGCCACTGGACTGATCCTTGAGAACTACTGCGGTTGGACCAGAAATTCTCACATTCCAACACAAAGATTTACCTACCACTCTATATAAATGCATCTTTTGGTTTAGTATTGAAAAAACAAGAAATCCTTTTGGTTTAGCATTAAAAAGACAAGTGAAGATTAAAGATTTAGGTTTAGACTTTGCTAATGTCCTTTAAAATCCAGTACATTTGGAATTAACAGGCTCTACAGTGGAAATGATTCATTTGGCTAAAAATATGCATAGCCGACAGTCCCAGAGCCACACCTCAAAGTGTTCCTAATGTACTTACTCCTTTAAATGCTGTCTTCGGGAGGACACTGAACATCAGTAAACAAGTATAATTTCCATTTCCATCTCCTCCATTTCATGGCCTTTGTACTTTGTTCCTTCTACCCAGAATGTTCTTCACTCATATATCTCATGGCTTGTTCTCTTACTTCATTCAAGTGTTTGCATTTTCAAATGTCAAGAGGTCTTCCCTGATCACCCTGTCTCAAATAGACTGTATACCTCATTCTGTCAATCTTTAAGCTCTCAACCTTTTGTATTCATTGCAATAATTTCTGTATTTCTATCTGACATTATATTTTATATATATTCCATTTCTTTGTCTCACCCATAAGAAAATGAGATCCAGGAGGGCAAAGGCATTCTCTGTTTTACAAAACCAATACAAAGTAAGTTTTCAATAAATACTTGCTGAATGAGTGAATTCATACTTTTCATTATTTTGTATAGTAATAATTGTATCACTTTAGCTTTGCATACAAATGCCAAGTTAAAGTTACTACTGTAATGACATAGAGTTCTAGTGGCAAGAATTATTTTTTTTAGAACTTTATACATGACTTGGTCCAGTATTTATAGAATCATTAAAAAATTGGAGTCATTTATGATTTAATTTTATTAATTTTAACAGGGGGGAAAATGCTAAAGGAACCATTCTCTAATTTAAGGCAGAGTTTTTTTTTTTTGGTTTCCTTCATTCTTCAACATTAATAGCAGGATGAGTAAGATGACAAATGACCTAAAGGAGGCATCAATTTTACTTCATTTCTTCCACCCCCCCGCTTTTTTTTTAAAAGATTTCATTTCTCAGTAACCTTTAAACCCAACGTGGGGCTTGAACTCACAACCCCGAGATCAAGAGTCCCACACTCCACCAACTGAGCCACGCAGGCCCCCTCTTACTCCCTCATTTCTGATAAATTCTTTTACCTTCTTTGTTGACCCTTCTTCCATTCCCTTCTTCACTATCATGATTTGTAGCTATAAGGGCTGATAATAAAAGACTAAATGAATAAAACTCAACTCTTAAGTAAACACCACCACAATAAACCAAGTTTACATGAAGGTTACCATGCTGTGATATGTAAACTTTTGGGGGGGGGGGTGGAAATTAGCTAATCCCATACAATAGAGAAGGGTTGACAAGTCTAAATTAAAGACAAGAATCAGTTCTTTGGTGGTTTCTCTATACCCCAAACTTCACAGCCACGATCTTGTTTCCTCCTTTCAAAGTATAGTGTCATTACCTCCATTTTACAGATGAAGAAACCTACTGAGAGGCTAAATTACTTGCTCAAAATCACATCAACTGTTCAGTGGCGACTTGTGATTTTTAACCAAGTCTTTGAGTTTCCAAACATTTATTTCTTCCCACTGGACAAGCTGTTTTCACAATGTGGTCCAAGGACCACTGTGGATCAAGATCCTGTCAAAGGGTCCATGAGGTCCCTCACTTTTCTTCTATCTGTGTGTGGCCAAATTATCTTCTTAGATTTCAGCCAAAATCACATGTCCAATGAGAGTGAATACTAAAGTAGATATAACAACCCAACTTCTCCTGATAAGCCAAACATTAAGAAGATTTGTAAAACTGTAAAACAATCCCATTCTTCTTGCTATTTTTTTATTTTGAAATTTTATTTTTCATAAAAATGATTATTTATATTAACATGCAATGAGTTTATTATTCTTTTTAAGTGAATCACTACACGTTAAAGATATTTTCATTTAGTACTGTTAAAATGGTAATATTCTCCAAATTGCCCAAATGACCTGTTTGACATAATTCATATCAAAAATCCAAGCTGACTTCTCTGCAGAAATTGGCAAGCTGATCTTAAACTACATATGAAAACAGATAAATAGCTAAAATAATATTGAAAAACAGCAAAGTTGGAGGCAAACCCTAATTTCAAAAAAAAAAAAAAAGTCCTAATTTCAAAACTTGTTACAAAGTTTCATAATGAAACAGTGTAGCCAGTGGTACCACTGGCCTAGTGATAGACACAAAATCAATGTGGTAGAATTTAGAATTGAGAAATAACCTTGCACATTTATAGTCAAGAAAGGAGCCAAGACAATTTAACTGGGAAATAACAGTGTTTTCAACAAATGGTGTGGAGATAAAAATGATATCCACAGATAAAATGAATTTGAACCCCCTATCTCACACCATAACCAAAAAATAACTCCAAATGGATCAAGGTCATCATCCATATCACAAAAAGTGTATCCTCCCCAAGTTGGTGGTCTACACTTTTACTTCTGACCTCCTCACACTGCTTTAAAACATTTAGTACTTTTGCATTAAAAAGTGGAGGGTCATACAGTAACTAGTGTTACTTAACAAGCACTTACATCACTTTCTTCCCCCAAGTGATTCCTCATTTGCTGGTTCTATGTATCTTTACAAGATAAATTCTTTTATTTTGTCTTACAGATATTCAATATGCTTAAAATGTAAGTATCTGGTTAAATAATGAATATATAGCCTCTTGACAAAATCCTTTTAGCAACTGGAAATGAACAATATAGATAACTGTCAGATTCTTTAATTTCTATGAAGACTTGGAAAGTGAAAGGGCAGCAAGCCTTTATAAAAGGATGATGAAGAAAGAATTGGCATTTAGGGAAAACAAGGCAAATATAATGAAAACGGAAACTGCATCTTGGAGATATTTGACTATCAGTATTTCTATTGTGCTCTAATGCATGTGAACATGACTTAGTAAAACTAACACATGTATGAATGTATGAATGGCATTTTGCAGAGGGTATTTGCTTAAAAATATACTTTTTTCAATATTATACAGGAACATATACATAAAGAATGGGTTTTTTTTTGTCCTTGACTTTGTATTTTTTAAATAATAGTAATTCACAGGGAGTTGCAAAAAATAGTACAGAAAGCTCCCATGTACTCTTCAGTTTCCCTCGATGATAATGTTATATAAGTACAGTTCAACATCAAAACCAGAGATAGATATTGATATACAACCTTACTCAGATTTTGCCAGTTTTGCATGCACTCATTTGTTCTGTGTTTCTATGCAATTTTATCACATGTAGATTTAGGTAACCACCATACAATCAACATACAGAACTGTTCCATTACTTCAAAGATTCTTCATGCTACCCCTTTATAATCACAACCATTCTGCTCCCTCAAACCCCATCTCTTAATGCCTGGCAACCACTAATCTGTGCTCCATCTCTATAATCTGCCATTTTGAGTATGTAAATGGGACCACATGGTTGCTCTATTTTAAAACTTTTATTCATGGGGTGCCTGGGTGGCTTTGTCATTTGAACATCGGACTTTGGCTTAGGTCATGATCTCATATTTGGTGAGTTTGAGACCCACGTTGGGTTCACCGATGTCAATGCAGAGCCCGCTTCTGATCCTCTCTGTCCCTGTCTCTCTCTGCTCCTCCCCTGTCTGTGCTCTCTCTCCAAAATAAATAAAATTAATTATTAAAAACATTTTTTTTTCACTTGGTGTAACTACTTTAAGATCCACCTAGGTTGCTTTATCAATGTTTCTTTCTTTTTACTGCTGCGTAGTATTCTACGGTATGCACGTAGCAGTTTGTTTAACCATTCACTCAATGAAGAGCATTTGGGTTGGTTCCAGTAAAAAGATACTAACGTATTTTTAAACACAGCAATTCTGTAATAAGCAATTTCCCCAAAAGCACCTTAAAAATGAGGGCCTTTTGTTCATTTAAGTCATTGCTTTGCAAACATTTACAGTTTTTTCCCCATATTAAACCTTTTTTTTTTTTTAAACGTTTATTTATTATTGAGACAGAGCATGAGCAGGGGAGGGGCAGAGAGAGGAGGAGACACAGAATCCGAAGCTCGGTCCAGACAATGAGCTGTCAGCACAGAGCCCGATGTGGGGCTTGAACTCACAAACTGTGAGATCATGACCTGAGTTGAAGTTGGACGCCCAACCGACTGAGCCACCCAGGCGCCCCAAACCTTTTTTTTTTTTTAATTAAATTCCATAGCTTCTCTATTAAGAAACAAAGCATCAAGGTAAATCTACAGTTAAACCTCTAACTCAGACTATAAGGTGGTATCTTATACCAGTTATGGAATTTCTTTCATGCAGAAGACCTGTTAGTGAAGCTAATTATACAACTAGCCCACAAAATTAATTTTTATCTGTCATTGATCAAACTAAAGCTGGGAGAAGTCAATTTATAGTACTTTAAACTCTAAGGCAAGGCAATATCAAATTATCGCCTTTCAAGAAGAAAGGTCAAGAATAAAAACAAATAGCAGCGCCTGAGTGGCTCAGTCAGTCAAGTGTTCAACTCTTGGTTTCGGTTCAGGTCATGATTTCACGGTTTGTGAGATAAAGCCCCTTGAGGGCTCCAGGCCGACAGGGAGGAGCCTGCTTGGGTTTCTCTCCCCCTCTCCCTGCCCCTCCCCCACTCATGCTCCCTTGTATGAGTGTGCATGCTCTCTCTCTCTCAAAATAAACTTAAAAAAAAAAAAAAAAGAATAAAAACAAATGTAATGTAATTTATTTTGCATACTTAATTTCTTTTGTAGAGAAAGTACTTTCAGGGAGCTGTAGATGAAAACACTAGTCAAGTAGGGTATAAAAACAATCATTTAAACATAAGCTTTAATACTTATGAAATAAGGCACAAAAACTTCATGATTTGCTTAGAGAAGTGAGCTTACAAAAGAAATCTTTAAGAAGGCAAACAAACAGAAAAGTTCATAAAGTACAGGCTTTCAAAACTCATGGAATAAAAAATTAATAGGCATGTGTAGAGACTAAGATGGTAAGTATAGGCAAAATATTCAAGGATAAAATCTGGGAAAAAAACAAACTGTTGGAAAATAAGGTAAAGAACTAGCTTTCAGTTAGGATTGAATAACTCATCTCTTATTTCAACCATCACCCAACAACTAATGGAATTGAATTATGCTTCCATTCTTACATCTTATCAGGTATAAACAAATTTGCTTAATTATATAACATATACTTATTTGGGAAGCAAAGTTAACTTAATAAAATTTTGTTTGATTTTATGATTTGATTCTTTGCACGTCTGTATTACTAGTAAACATGAGATTTCACAAGGATTAAATGCAAGATTATTTTACTTTGGAAAAAATGACTATTATACTGGGAAAAACTGACATGCTCCTTTATCTATCCCAGTTTAGTTCAGTTACAAATAATAACTTATCATCATTGTATACGTGTGTGAATACAAAGACAGAGTACTGATTCTGTGGTTTGGAACTACAATAGTCATTTGAAAAGTTCATTGCCTTTTGTAACCACACCTTTTAGACACAGGAACTGTCAAAGAGTATTTGCAATAGATCATCAAGTGTTAACAGTGAAATTTTCTGATTCAAATAGCAATGATACATTACAAACTCATCAACTCATTATTGTAACATTTTCAAGAATGGAGAAAATAAAAGTATTATCAACTCTCAGCGCTTCTCTATTTCTGAAGAATTAAAACTTAACATTAACTCAAATGGGTATAATTGGGTATTCTAAAGTGCCAGTACCAGAAAATCTTTTATTACTTGGCAAGGCATGGAAGTGCATTTCTTCTGCACAATTTAAGAAAAAGTTTTTTCAATTTTGTAAAATATTCTGCTGCTGCCGTATAAGACTCCCCAAAGGAGCATCCAATCATACTGTGTTCGTTCACTATTCAGCATAAGGTATGGCTGGCTGCCTTGAACCCTGGCCAGGCATTAGTGTCCGAAGACTTCATAATACAACTTTTCATGCTAAACTCAAATCTGTCTACAGGTACAAACTGCAAAGACACTAGTATGTATGAAGACCAACACATTTTCAAAAGTGCCTAAAAAGCTAAAGAACAATGTGTCTGGTATATTATTTCACAGAAAAGAAAAACCCAAGTATGGATAAATATTGAGAATTAAAAACAACAACAAAACTGTAGTACGCCTGTGGCTGAATGAATTCAAATGACTTAATCTTAACTCTGCAAGAGTTGCTTGTCAGCAGCCTGACAGCACACTGAATATGGATATCAGGTATATAAACCAGACCTTGAAACATGTATCAACTAACTAAAATTTAAAAGATACTAGGAGAATTTATCACTACAACAATTTACCACATACTTTCTCCCCAAAATAATTCACTTGAAATATATTCCACAAACATGTGGATTTTAATGCATAAGTAAAAACCTTCTATAAAATAAACAACTCTTCGGTATCTGGTAACCAATTTCCCACATACCTTTTAATTTAAAAATGGCTAGCTGCAAACTTTACCAATTTAAGCCCCTACATAAATGAAAACTCCCATAGTGCTCCTCTGCCTCACAGAGCAAGTTTTCAGGCTGCAACATCTTGTGCGTGTAAATAACAAACTCATTCTTTTAAGCATGAAAATATGTTAATATTTAATAATACATACTATGTGTTAAACACAATCAATGGTAGGGCCTTTATATACTCATCTCTAATCCTGGCAACTCCAAGAGTTAAGTGCTATCATCCCAATTATATAGACGAGGAGATTGAACTGAAACTCACAAAAGGATCCCACAGCTAATCAGAGAATGCACAAGCCTCCTATATTTTCATCAGTTCTTTCTGTACATGAAGTATATGAAACCCGAAAGCACCAATTCTATCATTTATCAATTAACCAACAAGTTTTAGAAAAGACTAAGTTAAGCAATGGGTACTTTGTGGGGGAACGGAGGGAACTTATCTTTCAGGGTTACGTGTTCTCATATATATATATATATATATTTTTTTTTTTTAGCATATCCTGAATCTATGGGTCTATGTAATTCTGTATGCAAGCGATTTAGTTATGGAACAGGTAAGATCATTAAGCCAGTAGGGTGTCCCTAGACCCCAAAGAAATGGTCTGTCAAAACTCTGATTATTCTTCAGAACCAAGTTTACTCTGGTAACAAGGTGAGCCTCAGAAGTGTGCCTAAAATGTTATCCTTGACACAGGCAGGTCTGCTACAAATTACAGAATCCATTATTTAAGGACATATTCACCCAAGCAAAAAACAACAACAACAACAAAAAAAACCACCCAACAACAACAACAAAAAAGGTGTGAAAAGATGAGCACCTAATCAGTATGTGAGGAAGAAACATTTGCTCTCAAATATAGCCCAATATACCAAATTTTATTACAATGTGTTCAATTACTCCAGTTACACTGGTATTCAACCATACTAAATATTACATAGATCTTACTCTTTCCAATATTACAAACAGGTTAGCTTCCAGTTAGACTTTAACCACCTTTTCATTACTCAAAAGTTTTTGTTATCAATGACATCTAAGCCAAAAGCAAATGGTTTCTTCAGAATTACAACTAGGTAAACTAAAACCATGGAGGTTTAAATCTACATGCACATATTTCCTGGAAAATCTTACCAGAAAAATCATCTGCTGTTTACTAAGACTACTTGAGCAAGCACCTCTTCACCTTTTACTTAACTTTCTTGCTATCCCAGGACAATTACACACGGGACAAGACAGCCTCAACAATTTGTTCCCACATAAAAGCAAGCTCAAAAAGCAGAGGCACTCTCCTCTGCACCTAGTAACAAAAAAAGAGAACAAAAAACTTCAAAAACACAGGTTTGAGCCTTAGGCTCAACCATAATGTGTGTAAATCCGACCCCCGGGGTCCGTGGCACTGACAGTCATTCAACTTTCTTTTCAATATTCCCATTGTGCTTTTTCTGGTACCACAGGCAAGATGTGCCTACATTTTCACCAACTGGTCGGAACGCCTGATTTTCTTTCTAAAAATTCTCCCAGTGCGAGGCCGGGGGCCGAGGCGTGGTGTGGGCCGGGGAGCCGGAGGCACCGGCGCCAGTCACCCGAGAGAGCAGAACCACGCACGGCACCCGCTCCTGGCAGGCCTGTTGTGGCTGGTTCCTGAGTCCCTGGGGCTGCAAGGGCAGCAAGCAGCAGCCATGGCAGGGACTCAGGAACCTTTCCCCTGCCTCCTCCGCTAGGCCTCGAGGGGTTTGCTTTTCACATGGCCCCCGGGTGGGGGCGGTGGGCACAAGGTAGTGGATGCAGCTGCAGCCGCAGCGGCGGGCCAGGCGAGCCGAGCTCCCTCGGAACCCGACCTCCCGGCGGGCTGGCAGCAGCAGCACCTCGGCGGGGCCCTGGCTGGAAAAGCGATGGCTCGGCGGTGAAGGCCACCTTCTCACACACATCTCTCCCCTGCCTGCCTCCTTCTCCGTTAGCGCTACCGGTTGGCGGGCGGGGGAGGGGAGCGAGGCGCGTTATTCCCGGGGAGCTGGAGGGGGGAGGGGAGGGCATCTCTTACCCGCGTTACTGAGGAGGAGGAGGAGGAGGAGGAGGCGGTTGGAGCGCGGCGCGGCGGGGCGACGGCGGGGCTGGGTGGGTGCAAGTAAGAGTCTTACGAAAGGGAATTAACCCCATCACCAGCCCGGACACCGGCTCCAGCGGCAGCCGCGGCTGGCAGAATCCCGCCCCTTCCCACCACGCACTAGCCCCGCCTCTTCGTTCTCTTTGAGGAGCAGCCGACAAATCATAGGTTATACATCCTCCGAGTGACATGAGGATCATCCAATCAGGCCTGAAAAAACTGCCTTCTCTCCACCCCTTTATCTCCTCCCGGGCCGCGGGAGAGCCGTGCCAAGTCTTCCTCCACCCTCAAGGGAAAAAGAACCAATCAGTGGTAAGTAACCGCCCTTGAAGGACGCAAAGGACAACCAATGGTAAAACTAAGAGGACAGCCATTTTGCCCACTTGTAAAAAAAGCCACCTTTTCCCACGAGTTGGGAGCCTGAGGTGGAGGAGTTCTGGGAGTTTTACTGACCTGAAGATATTGGAAGGACAACCGTATTTCTTCAAGGAATATTTATAGAGCTTTGTAGGAATAAATAAACATTATCATCCTCCATGTGGGGGGAAGTGAGGAAAGCTGTTTAAGGGCTTGGCTCTTCCCTTTAGCGGTAACGGGTTTTAAGTTGAACACCTGGTTTCTCCAGCTTCAGTGGGAGAAGGCGGGGTTACTGCTGTGTTCGGTCTGCAGGCGACTACACTTCCCAATGCGCTTTGCCCCCACCTCTGTCCTCTCCTACTTTTACTTCTCCTGGGGCCTGACGGGAATTGTAGTTCCTGGGAGGTACGAATGGCATCTTGTTGGCCAATGAGAGGGAATAAAATGTAAAAAGATTTGGAGTTTGGGGCGGGGAACCAGTTTCAAGTCTGTGGCGAATCCTTTTCGCCACCCTAACAGAAGAGGGAAGGCAGAAAACGGTAGTCGGAGAAGAGTTTTCTCAGAATGCCGTAGGGCTTTTAGATTCCTAGTATTTGAACTTTCTTTCAGTTTGGCCCTTTGAAGTCACTTCCGCTTTGGGGCGGACGCGAGCCAAACCTGTGGCGGGAGTTGGAGATTCTGCAGCGAATACACCAGGTGTGGCTTTCGGAGTGGCGTGGCGGGCAAATCGGTAGTTTTTTGCTAGGGAGATAGGAAGTTGAACGACATGTAATTGTATTTTAAGAAAGAGTGGGTAATATGGGATGGCGGTAGTTCCGAGGTTCATAATGCCATAATGCTCCCCTAATCTTCAATCCCAGAGTCCCAATTTGCTTATCTTTTGATTGCTTACTATTAGATTGCACACATGTGTTTGTGGAGGGTGCCTCTAAGGTTTTTAGCCGCTTTGCATGCATGAAGCATGGCTTCAGGTCTTCCTTTTGACTGAAGACGGGCTCAGAAGTTCTGAGCTAACAACTCCCACTTTTACAAACACACTTCTAAACGCTGGTTGGAAGGAAATAAACTACAGAAGGGCACAGGATTGATACTCAAAAATGGTCCATTACATTCTTTTTTTTTTTTTTTTTTTTTTTTGAGTTAAGCATCAGTGTTGTGGGTCCAACAGCATGATCTCTTGTTTTTTTGGTTGAGTTTTTAATCTTAATTTGAGTTAACACGCAGTATTACTTTCAGGTGCATAATATGGAGCTCTTGTTTTTTAATGCAGTTGAGATTTTCAGTATAGGCTTCTATAGATGCTTAGTTTCGTTTTTTCGTTTTGTGATGAGTTTTTCCAGTATAAATCAAGTTAAGAACTAGTAATTATGGCCATTTTATTGGGTGTTTCCTCAGCCAGGAATGATATTAAGTGCTTTAAGTTTTTCCTGCAGGTATTGTTATATGACGTTTATATTTGAAGAAATTGGTGTTGAATGACATTCTTTAAGACTTTAAGGCCTTGATCAGTTAACTTTGGAGCTGAGATTTGTATCCAAGTCTGTCTCATTCCTGATCTCTTAATCACTAATCCTGTTTCTCAAGTATTTATTGATTCCCCAAGATGTGCTATAGACACATAGGGGGTGAGAAATGTAGAATTCCATTCTAGAATTTTGAAACCATTGGTGGCAATCACTTATTTTTTTTCAAGTATCCTTTGTTAAGTACGTAATATGTGCTCATTGTATTTAAAAAGACAGGCAAATATTGAAAAGAAGGTCATCTGTGATACTATTATCCAGAGATACCACCGTAAAATTTTGGTGACTATCTTTACATATCTCTCTATTGTAAGTACAGACATTTGCTTGCATGTTCTCATACTACCTTGCTTTCTTGTAAACTTTTTTTTTTTAGTTCAACAATAGGCTGTGGATGACTAGATATATATTAATATTATCATTTTTTATTGCTATCTAGTATTAAATTGTGTGTCTCTAACATAACCAAGTCCTACCTGATGGATATTTACATTATTTTTTATTAACTTTGATTGTGGTAAAAAACCTAAAACTTACCACCTGAACTGTTTTTTAAGTAGTGTTAAGTATATGCACCTTGTTATTTAATAGATACCTGGAACTTTTTCATCTTGCAAAACTGAAACTGTACTTTTTGTACCAACAACTCCCTTTTCCTCCTCCCACAGCCCTTGGCACTCACCATTCTACTTTGTTTCTAAGCATTTGGCTACTTTAGATACCTCTTAAAAGTGAAATCACACAGTATTTGTCCTTTGCCTTATTTGACTTATACATCGCGTCCTCAAGGTTCATCCATGTTGTAGCATAGGACAGGATTTCCTTTTTCGTGGTCGAATAATATTCCCATATGTATGTATATACTGCATTTTGTTTATCCATTCATCTGCCAATAAACATTTAGGTTGCTTCTGCCTTTTGACATGGGTGTACACATATCTCTTCAAGATACTGTTTTCATTTCTTTTGGATATATGCCCAGAAGTGGGATTGCTGGGTCAATTATTAACTTTTAAAAGGAATCCTGTTGTGAGCAACATCTTTATATGCTTGCCTGATTATCCTGTAAATCTAACTTTTTAGAAGTAGGTTATTTAACCACAAATACTCGGTAATTCCTAAATTGCTCTTCAGAAATGTGCCCATTCTCTTTCTTACTGTGTTTGAAAACACCCAGTTGCCATCTTGTAGTCTATCCCATCTGATTTCAAAAAGTGGTTCTTCATTGCTTTGTTTGTAATTGAATTCAGTTGATATTGAGCATCTTTTATTGTCCATTGTTTAATCTCATGAATAGCCTGTTGTTATCATAGTCTCTTAATAGTTTTTTTGTTTGGGGGCGCCTGGGTGGCTCAGTCGGTTAAGCATCCGACTTCAGCTCAGGTCATGATCTCGCGGTCCGTGAGTTCGAGCCCTGAGTCAGGCTCTGTGCTGACAGCTCAGAGCCTGGAACCTGTTTCAGATTCTGTGTCTCCCTCTCTCTCTGACCCTCCCCTGTTCATGCTGTCTCTCCCTGTCTCAAAAATAAATAAACGTTAAAAAAAATTTTTTTTAAATTAAAAAAAAAGTTTTTTTGTTTGTTTTGAGAGAGAGAGAGAGAGAGTACCCGTGAGCAGGGGAGAGGGCAGAGAGAGAGAGAATATTCCAGTCAAATGCTCTACCTGAGAGAGAGAATATTCCAAGCAGGCTCCATGCTGTCAGTGCAGAGCCCGACGTGGGGCTTGAACCTACGAACCCTGAGATTGTGACCTGAACTGAAACCAAGAGTTGGACATTTAACCAATTGAGCCACCCAGGCACCCTTAGTCTCTTAATTTTAAAGAAATTACTACTTAGGTTTTTAACTCTTTGTCATCTATTTTGCAAACCCTTGACTCCCATTTTTAGATTTGTCTTTTTAACTTCTAATGCTGTTTTTCCATGACATAGTTTTAATTATTTTACTCTTGAAAAATATCTTTTTTCCATTATACTTTCTAGTTTGTGATGCATAGGAAAGCATTTGTGATGCTTAGAAATTAGATAATAAAAAAATAATATGTATACATAATTTTAAATTTGTTCTTACATTTAATTTTACAATTTATATATACTTGATTTTGTTTGGACCCTGTTCTTTTTCATTGTTCTGTCTTTGACCTGTACCATACCCATTATCTTAATTTCTGTAACTTTATAATATGTTTTGTTATCAAGTAGGTAAAGTGTGCTTCCATTCTTCTTCTTTAGATATTTTCTTGCTATTCTCACATTTTCTGTTTTTTTTAATGTTTATTTATTTTGAGAGAGAGAGAGAGAGAGAGAGAGAGAGAGAGAGAGAGAACCCAAGCAGGCTCTGTGCTGTCAGCATAGAGCCTGACGTGGGGCTTGAACTTAAAACCTGTGAGAGCATGACCTGAGACGAAATCAAGAGTCAGTTGCTTAACTGACTGAACCACCCAGGCGCCCCCTGTTTATTTTTTTTTTAAGATAGATTTTGGTATCATTTTGTCAAATTTAAAGTCCATCTCTGCAATTTTATGTTTGAGTAAAATACATGTGTGACATTCATATAGATACTGACTGCTACTTAAACACAAATATTTCATTTTATATTAATACAGAAATTTTTATAGATACAGTTAAGGCTTAATGGGGCTCTCGGTGCTTTGTCAGAACATGTTTTTATTACGGATTTGGGTATAAAAGCTTACAGTTTAAAAGCATGTCCAATTTTTAAAAAATATATAATTAAGCTTATTTATTTTGAGAGAGACAAGTGGGGGAGGGGCAGAGAGAGAGGGAGACAGTATCTGAAGCAGACTCTGCACTGACAGCAGAGAGCCTGGTGTGGGGCTGGAACTCATGAACTATGAGATCATGACCTGAGCTGAAGTCAAATGTTTTACTGACTGTGCCACCCAGGTGCCCCTATAATCACTTTTTTTTTTTTTTAAGAGGCTTGCACTTTATAGGTGGTTTCCAGTAGAATCTGATGACTTCTGTATGGTAATTACAACATCCCACTGTACCTCATAGCCTTTTCCAAGTCCTTCGAATTCAACATGTGCCCTAAACCTGTTCTTCTCATTGTCCTCTCATTTGTTTATTTGGTCAAGAAATATCTATTGAACATCTGATAAGAGAAGTGCTGGTTAATAGTCCAGAGGATGGGCTCCAGGCTCCCTTGGTTTGATTCTGGGTTTGGCCAGGTACTTGTTGGATGACCTTGTGCAGATTAGTTGACAATCTGTGCCTTAATTTTTTTTTTTTTTAATCTATACAATTGAGATAATACAATACCTACACCACAGATTATTGTGAGGTTTAAATGACTTAATAAATGTAAAGTATATAAAATAGTGCCTGGCTTATAGTAAATATGTGTTAGTTTTATAAATATTGTTGTTTATTGACCTGGCTGATACTAGAGTGCTGAAGTAAAATGATAAATAAGACAGCTTATAGTTCTTGACTTTATGAAGGCATTTCAGTAAGAGGGAAAGACAAAATTCAAGTAAAGAGATAAAAAGAGTTGCTAATTATAGCAAGTGCTTTAAGGAAACCAACTGATATTAAGGAAAATTTGGGAGAGTCCATTTGGGAACTAGTGCAGTATTCCAGGGGAGCAGTGATAGTTTGGGATGGCATTGCACCTGGAAAGAATTGGATGCATTTTGAGATATGCCTTAGGAATAATTAATTATAAATGGATTTAATTTGGTGGCTAAAGGAGAGGGAGAAATCAAGAGTGAACCCAAGTTGCTGATTTAACTTGCACAGTTGTACTACTACTGAGAGATTAGGTAGGGAACACACAAGTTTGGTGGAGAAATAAGACTTTGGTTTTGGACAGTTAGGTTAGAAATGTCTATCAGATGTCCAGAATGTCAGGTAAGTAATTAAATACAGGAGTCTGAAGCCAAGAAATTATAAATTCTATTACCTGGGCTATTTGTGATAGGCTTCTAAAGGTTTTCCCTTCCCCCACATCTAGTCTTCCAAATTTGACAAGGTAATCTTTGTAAACTAATTGCCTGATTAAACTCTAGGAAAGGCCCTCAGTTTCTTACAGAATAAAATCCAGACTTTTTTTAGCATGGCATTTGAGAACCTCCCTGATCTGGCCTGTTATTATTTCTTTGCCACTTTTCCCAATCATCTTATTTTTTTTTTTATTTTTTATTTTTTTAACGTTTATTTATTTTTGAGACAGAGAGAGACAGAGCATGAACGGGGGAGGGTCAGAGAGAGGGAGACATAGAATCTGAAACAGGCTCCAGGCTCTGAGCTGTCAGCACAGAGCCCGACGCGGGGCTCGAACTCACGGACCGTGAGATCATGACCTGAGCCGAAGTCGGCCGCTTAACCAACTGAGCCACCCAGGCGCCCCCCAATCATCTTATTTTTTAGCTACACTGTATGTAGCTAAATTGCTGTAGTTCTTGGAACCATTTCCACTGATATTTTTTGTCTAGGATGAATTTTTGAAATTTAGTTACCTACTTTAACTGAATTTGATATTAAATTGAACAGAAGGTTTGATTGATTCTCTGTATGAGGCAGAATTTTCCCTATGTAGGCATCCTTTCTATCTTAGAACTTTCTCAGGTGTTCTAATACCCTAATATCCTAACAGGGAGCCCTAATCTGTATTCATTAAACAACTCCCCTCTAATCTTAATCACTCTGCTAACTATGTCCCCAGTTTCCCTACTGTGACTTGAATTTGGCTTACTGTCTTTCTTCTTTGAGTGACTTCTATCTTTATTTATTTATTTATTTATTTATTTATTTATTTATTTAATGGTTTAAAATTTTTTAATGTTTATTTATTTTTGAGAGAGAGAGACAGGTCTTGAGCAGGGGAAGGGGCAGATAGAGGGAGACACAGAATCTGAAGTAGGCTCCAGGCTCAGCTGTCAGCTCAGAACCTGATGCAGGGCTCGAACCCACGAACCACGAGATCATTACCTGAGCTGAAGTCGGAGGCTTAACTGACTGAGCCACCCATGTACCACAGGGTGACTTCTATGTTTAAATCTATAGCCCAACTGATACAACATGCTAGTTTCTAGTTCCTGGAATGCTGTGTCTTCTGTGAATTTTATTTCCACACTAGTTCAGCCATGCACTCCTACAGACCCACTTTATACTTTCTCATCTCTAGGAACTACTGACTGAGCCACCCAGGCGCCCCTAAAATTCCTTCTTTCAAAAATATGTAACACTTCTTGAATTTGCATGTCATCCTTGTGCAGATGCAGAGGCCATGCTAATCTTCTCTGTATCATTCCAATTTTAGTATATGTGCTGCTGAAGCTAGCATGAAAGTTGAAATTTTACATAAGGTAGGCAAGTCAAGTTTACATTGAAAAATTGACATTTCAGAAAAGACCCTTGAAGGAATCAAGAAAAGTAGCCATGTATGTAATTGATGGAGAGTGGTATAAGCAGATGGACCAGCTAGTGCAGAGTCCAAAGCAGAAACATGTAAAGATATCACTGTGACAGAGAAGAGAAAGTAAGGTGGAATTGTAATAGGAGTAGGAGCATATCGTAGAAGGGCTATTTCTGCATTAATAGAACTTTTATCAGTAAAACTGGGAACCACTGAGCAATTCTGAGGAATGTTATGATCAGACTTAATTTTTCAAAGTATCTTACTGACTGCTACATTGTGAGGAGAATGTCGGGGAGGAGGTGGAAGTTGGGATATCAGATTCTTGCAGGAATTCAGGCTAGAAATAAAGTGGCTCAGATCATGTGAGCAGATTTGGAGGTGGTAGGAAATGAATGGTGGGATTCTGGGTATATTTTGAATCTAACAGGGGTTGTTGATGGATTGATTGGATATGCAGGATGAGACACTGAGAGGAGTCAACTAATTGGTATGAACAAATGGAAAGATTGGATGGGGAAGATGGAGGATGGAATAGGGTTTGAGAAAAAGATCTAGAGTTCAGCTTTAGTTGTGTTAAGTTTGAGATACCCATTAGACTTGCTATGTAGAGATGTTTGGTTAGGTAACAGGAGTCTGAAGTTCAGGAGAGGTCTGATCTCCGTGTATAAATGTGGGAGTCAGGGACACCCGGGTGGCTCAGTTCGTTCAACTTCTGACTTCAACTCAGATCATGATCTTGAAGTTTGGGAGTTACAGCCCCGGATCCTGCTCTGCTGACAGCTCAGAGCCTTGAGCCTGCTTCAGATTTTGTTTCCCTCTCTCTCTCTGCCCCTCCCCCGCTTGCACTCTGTCTCTCTCTGTCTCTCTCTCCAAAATAAATAAACATTAAAAAATATATGTATAAAGGTGGGAGTCATTGGAATAGAGGTAATATTTAAAACTGATATACTAATGGTATCTCTAAACGATAGAGCAAGCATTACTAAGAAATGAGCCCTGGTACTTTCAAACCTTATATGGGCAGGGAAATGAGAAAGAACCAGTATGATTTAGGCTGAGCAAGAGTGAAAACTGAGATAAGATAGAAACCATGAGGTGTGGTATTCTAGAGTCTAAGTGAAAAACATGATTTAATGAGGAGGGAATGATTTATGGATAGGTCCAGTAAGATGAAGTCTGAGAATTCCTACCTGCTCTCTTCCTTTTGTTTCCAAATCAGGGCCTTTGGGTGTGTTTCTTGTGTGGTTATTGTGTATTCTTTATGTTTCAGCTTTGATGTATGTATCTTTTAGAAAGCCTTCCAAACCTCCTGAGTTTTTGTTATATGCTCCCTTAACACCTCGTACTTTCCCTATAGTACTTCAAAACTACAGCTATTTATTACTGTGTATCCAGAACCTTGTGCAGTGTCTGCTCCATGTAAACATCCAAATATATTTTTGTTGAATGCATGAAGGAATGAAATTCAGGAATAAAATTTATTAGATGATTACTTATTTTTTAACTGTAATTGTTTTGACAGTTTAAAATATATATTTTCACTGTGGTTTAGTTCTGAAGCTGAGGAGGTACATTCCTGTGTTGAAAAGAAAGCAACGACCCAGATACATTTTACCTCTGTCACAAGCTACATGATCTTGGAGTTTTATCTTTATGGACCTCATTATCCAAAACTTTGAGATCCATTGGTATGTGTTAAGCCAGAGTGTTTCCCCCATTTTTTAAAGTTAAACTTTGTATTTTGAAATTATTGTAAATTTGTTTACTGTTGTGAGAAATAATGCAAAAAGATCCTGCATATGCTTACTCAGTTTTCCTCAATGGTAACAGCTTACAAAACGACAGTATGTATCACAACCAGGCTATTGCCATATCAAGAAAAAGAACAATTGCATCCCACAGGGATACCTCATGTTGCCTTATAGCATCCATCACTTTCCACCTTCACCCCTGGCAACTACTAATCTGTTCTCTATTTTTATAATTTTGACGTTGCAGTAATGTTATAGAAATGGAATCAACAACTGTGTAACCTTTGAAGTTTGGCTTTTTTTTTTTTTTTTTTTTAACCTCAGCATAATTCTCTGGAGATTCATCCAGATTGTTGTGTATATCAGTTGCGCCTCTTTATTGCTGAGTAGTGTTCCGTGATTTGGATGTACCACAGTTTGACCATTCACCCACTGAAGTATGTCTGAGTTCTTATTAGTTTTTGGCTGTTGTGAATAAAACTGTAAATATTCATGAATAGTGTTTTTTTTAATTTTTTAATTTTTTTTAGACAGAAGTTTTGATTTCTCTAGGATAAATGCCCGGGAGTACCATTGCTGAGTCAGATGGCAGTTGGATATTTAGTTATTTAAGAAATTGTCAAAATGTTTTTCCCAGTGATTGTATACCCCATCTTCCTAAAAGCATACATCAAGATAGGATTTGGAGTTCTTTTTGGTTTATTTGTTTGGTTTCTGGTTGTGTTTTATTTATTTATTTTTAATGTTTATTTATTTTGAGAGAGAGAGAGAGAAAGACAATCCTAAGCAGACTCTGGACCATCATTGTAGAGCCCAACACGTGGCTCGATCTCATGAACCATAAGAACATGACCTGGGCCAAAATCAGGAATTGGACACTTAACCGACTGAGCCACCCAAAATCCCCATGATTTTTTAATGTGTGTAAATTCTTTGGATGAAGATTTACTTCTGTTTAGGCTTTGTAGCCATACAAGCTTGCATTTGAATCCTGGCTTTCTTATCCAATGTCATAGTTTCCTCATTAGCGAAGAAGAATATAGTACTTGTCATATAGTTCTCAGGATTAAATTAGCCAGTATATGTTCAAGTTCTTGACACAAAGAAGACACTATTATATGATAGGCATCCCCAAAAAACATCAGTTCGTCCCCCACCTTTGGAACTAATAACTGGGCCTGTTTTTGCTGATGTTCGTGTTGTTTCAGTGAACTGTCATATCATCTCAAAAGAGTTTATATTATAATCAGTTCCAATCTATTAACAGGGTTATCACTTCTTTGTTTTATGTGTTGTTTCATTTTACTAAAAAATCTCTTACAGTTTTTCTGCTCACAGGTCTTACACTTATTTTTATTAGATTCGTTTCTAAAATGTGTAGTTTTTGATACTCTTGAGAATGGTATCAGTTTAAAATTTTATTTTCTTTTTGCCTGTGTAGAGGAAAATGACTGTGTATATTGATTATGTATTCATCAACCTTACTAAATTTGCTTACAACTCTACCAATTATGTATAAATTATTTTAATTCTATGCACATAATCCTGCTCTGTCATCTGTTAGATTTTTATTTTTTATTTAATATATATTTTTAATGTTTTTATTTTTGAGAGAGAGAGAGAGAGAGAGACAGAGTGCAAGTGGGGGAGGGGCAGAGAGAGAGAGGAAGGCACAGAATACAAAGTAGGCTTCAGGCTCTAAGCTGTCAGCACAGAGCCCCATGCAGGGCTTGAACTCATGAACTAACTGCGAGATCATGACCTCCAAAGTCAGACGCTTAACCAACTGAGCCACCCAGGCTCCCCACTAGGTTGCTTTTTTGTTTTGTGGATGATTTCCTTCCCTGTGCAAAAGCTTTTGATTTTGGTGTAGTCCCAATAGTTTATTTTTGCTTTTTTTCCCCTTGCCTGAGGAGACGTATCTAGAAAAATGTTACAAAGGCCAAAGTCAAATTACTGCCTCTAGGAGGCATAAACTCCTCTGGGGGTTTTATGGTTTCGTGTCTCACATTCAGGTCTTTAATCCATTTTGAGGTTTTTGATTGTTTTTTTGGATGATGTGAGAAAGGGTTTCATTTTTTTGCATGTAGCGGTCCAGAATTCCCAGCACCATTCCTTGAAGAGACTGTTTTTTCCTTATTGTATATTCTTCCCTCCTTTGTCATAGATTAGTTGACGAGGTAAGCATGGGTTTATTTCTGGGCTCTCTATTATGTTGTGTTGATCTCTGGGTCTATCTTTCTGCCAGTGCCACACTGTTTTGATTTCTATAGCTTTGTAGTATATCTTGAAATATATGACCATGATACCTCCAGCTTTGTTCTTTCTTAAGATTGCTTTGGTTGTTCAGGGTCTTTTGTGGGTCCATACAATTTTTAGGATTATTTATTGGAATTCTGTGAAAAATGCTATTGGTATTTTCATAGGGATTGCATTGCATCTGTAGACTGCTTTGGGCAGGGGGGACATTTTAACAGTATTCTGCATAATCGTGGAATATCTTCCCGTTTGTTTCTGTCATCTTCAGTTTCTTCATCAATATTTTATAGTTTTCAGAGTAAGTCTTTCACCTCTGTGTTAAGTTTATTTCTAGGTATTCTTTTTGCTGCAGCTATAAATGAATTCATTTTCTCTTTTTGCTACTTTGTTATTAGTATATAGAAATGCAGCTGGTGTATGTTTACTAATTTTGTATCCTTCAACTTTACTGATTTCATGTATTACTTTTAGTAGTTTTATGTCAAATCTTTAGAGTTTTCTGTGTACAGTATCACACCATCTGCAAAAAGTCAAAACTACTATCTTAGCAATTTGGATACCTTTTATTTCTTTTTCTTGTCTGATTGCTGTGGCTAGGATTTCCAATACTGGGTTGATTAAAAGTGGCAAGAGTGGACATTCTTGTCTTGTTCCTGGTCTTAGAGGAAAAGCTCTTAGTGTTTCACCATTGAGTATGATATCAGCTCTGGGTTTTTCATAAATAGCATTTATTATGTTTAGATATGTTCCCTATAAACCTAGTTTGAGAGGTTTTCTCAAAATATATCATGAACAGATGTTGAATTTTGCCAAATCCTTTTTTTGCATCTATTGAGATGATCATATGATTTTTATCCTTAATTTTGTTGCTTGTGGCATATCATGTTGATTGATTTTCTAATATTGAGCCATTGTGTCCTTGGAATAAATCCTACTTGATCATGGTGAATGATCTTTTTAATGTATTGTTGAATATAGTTTGATGATATTTTCTTGAAGATTTTTAGTGTATTGTTGAATGTAGTTTGCTGATATTTTCTTGAAGATCCTATGTTCAGAGATGTTGGCCTGTAGGTTTCTTGTTTTGGTAGTTTCTTTGGTATCAGAGTAATCCTGGCCTAATAGAATGTAAGTTTTTTTTCCCCTCTTCTATTTTTTGGACTAGTTTGAGGATAATAGGTATTTACATTTTTTTTTTTTATTGTTTTTTAAAAGTTTATTTATTTTGAGAAAGACAGCACACAAGAGGGGGCAGCGAGACAGGGAGAGAGAATCCCAAGTAGGCTCCTCACTGTCAGCTCAATGTCTGACATAGGGCTCAAACTCACAAGCTGTGAGATCATGACCTGAGCTGAAACCAAGAGTTGGACGCTCAGCCAATTGAGTCACCAAGGTACCCCAACAATAGGTATTAATTCTTCTTTAAATGTTTGGTAGAATTTGCCTGTGAAGCCATTTGGTGCTGGACTTTGGTTTGTCAGGAGTTTTTGGATTACCGATTTAATTTTCTTTTTTTTTTTTTAATTTTAACTAATTTATTTTTAGCACTTATGTATTTTATTTATTGAGAGACAGAATGCAAGCAGGGGAGAGACAGAGAGAGGGAGACACAGAATCTGTGGCAGAATCCAGGCTCTGAGCTGTCAGCACAAAGCCTGATGTGGGGCTCAAACCCACAAACCATGAGATCATGACTGAAGTCAGATGCTTAACTGACTGAGCCACCCAGGTGCCTCACCAATTTAATTTTCTTATTAGTAATTAGTCTGTTCAGATTTTTCTATTTCTTCCTGATTCAGTTTTGGAAGATTGTGTTTCTAGGAGTTTATCCATTTCTTGTAGGCAGTCCCCTTTTTTGGCATATAATTTTTTGTCGTATTGTCTTACAATTCTTTATTGTTCTGTGGTGTTGAATGTTACTTCTCTTTCATTTCTAATTTTATTTTCTCCTGTTTGAGTTTTGTTTTTGTTTTTTGAGGAGTCTGGCTAAAAGTTTTATCAATTTTGTTAATCTTTCCTACAAGCCAGCTCCTTGTTTCATTGATCTTTCCTATTCTTTTTGTTTTGCTTTGCTTTTAGTCTCTATTTCATTTATTTCTGTCCTGATCTTTATTATTTCTTCTGCTGTGGGCTTTGTTCTTCTTTTTCTAGTTCCTTTAGTTGTAAAGTTAGATTGCTTAGTTAAGATTTATCTTGATTCTTGAGATAGGTCTGTATCACTAAAACTTTTCCTCTTTTTCATTTTCATTTGTTTCCATGTGTTTTTCTAAAGTTTATTTTATTTTTATTATTTTTGATATAGAGTGAACTGGGGAGGGGGCAGAGAGAGAGAATCTTAAGCAGGCTCCACACAGTGCCCAACGCAGGGCTCCATCTCATGACCCTGGGGTCATGACCTGAGATGAAATCAATAGTTGGATGCTCAACTGACTGAGCCACCCAGGCGCCCCTTCATGTGTTTTTCAGTTTCCTCTTTGATTTCTTTGTTGACCCATTGGCATGTCTTCGCTTCCACATATTTGTGTTTTTTCCAGTTTTTTTCTTGTGATTGATTTCTAGTTTCATAATATTGTGGTCATAAAAGATGCATGATATGATTTCAGTCTTCTGAAATTTATTGAGGCTTACTTTGTGGCCTAAGATGTGATCTATCCTGGAGAATGCTCCTTGTGCACTTGAAAAGAATGTGTATTTTGCTGTCTTGTGACCAGATGTTCTATATATATGTTAGGTCCTTCTTGTCTAATGTGTCATTCAAAGGTGGTGTTTCCTGGGTGCCTGGGTGGCTCAGTCGGTTAAGTGTCCAACTTTGGTTCAGTTCATGATCTCACAATTCGTGGGTTCGAGCCCTGCATTGGGCTCTTTGCTGATAGCTCGGAGCCTGGAGCCTGCTTCAGATTTTGTGTCTCTCTCTGCCCCTATCCTGCTTGTGCTCTGTGTTTCTTTCTCTCTCTCAAAAATAAATAAACCTTAAAAAAAATTTAGAAAAAAGGTGGTGTTTTCTTTATTGGTTCTGCCTGGATGAATATCCTTTGATATAACTGAGGTGTTAAAGTCTCCTACTATTATTGTATTACTGCAATTTCTCCCTTTGTCTCTATTAACATTTGTGTTACGTGTTTTGGTGATTCACCATTGGGTACATAGATATTTACAATTCTTATATCCCCTTGTTGAATTATCTTCTTTATCGTTATATAGTGTCTTTGTCTTTCATTACATTGTTAGTTTTAAACTCTGTTTTGTCTGATACAGTATTGCTACCTTGGCTTTTTTCTCCCTTCCATTTTCATGGAATATCTTTTTCCTTCCTTTAGTTTTCAGTTTTTGTGTCTTTTTAAGTCTGAAGGGAGTCTCTTGTAGGCAATATGTAGATGTGTGTGTGTGTGTGTGTGTGTGTGTGTGTGTGTGTGAACTTTTTCTGTTCCCCATATCTTTTTGATTGGATCATTTAGTCCATTCACATTTAAAGTTAATTATTGATAGATGTGTGTCTTGCCATTTTGTTAATTGTGTTTAGTTGTTTTTGTTAGTATTTTTTTTTCTTTTGCTTTCTTTCCTAGTTATTAATTACTTTCTGTAGTATTATGCTTGGCTTTCTTTTTATTGTTTGTCTATTATAGGTGTTGTGTTTCTGGTTACCATGAGGTTCATATATGGTGTCCTAATTATATATCAGGCTGTATTAAGTTGATGGTCACTTAAGTTTGAACACATTGGAAGTTCTGAAAGAACTTTTTTTACTCATGCCTTCCATACTTTACTTATATGATGTCATTTATTACCTATTTTTATTTGTAATTTTCGTACTTCTAATTACGAGCCTCTCTTTTCCACTTAAAGAATTCCCTTTAAGATTTCTTGTAAGGCTGCTTTAGTGGTAATACCCTTCTTTAACATTTGTTATTCTGGGAAATCTATCTTTCCATCAATTCTGAATGAAAATTATGACAGGTAGCCTATTTTTGTTTTTGTTTTTTTTTCCTTTCAGCACTTTGAATGTATCATACCACTCATTTCTGACCCACAAAGGTTCTGCTGAGAAATCGGCTGATGGCCTTATGGTGTTTCCCCTATATGTAACTTTTTACTTCTTTCTTACTGATTTAAAAATGTTTTCTTTATCTTTAACCTTTGGCATATTAATTATTATGTATTACGGTGTGCACCTTCTTGGGCCATCTTTTTTGGAATTCTCTATGCTTCATGAACCTGGATGTCTGTTCTTCCATAGGCTAGGGAATTTTTCATCTATTCTTTTTTAAATAAGTTCTATGCCTTTTTCTCTCTTTTCCTTCTAGTACCTGTATAATGTGAATGTTCGTTTGGTCTTGTATAAGAGATCCCCTAACCTATCCTTATTTATTAATATTATTATAATTATATTTTTTGTTTAGCACAGGTTCTTTCATTACACAGATCACAAATCTGTTCTTCTACATCTTCTAATGTATTGTTGATTCCCTCTAGTGTAATTTCCATTTCACTTACTGTATTTCTCAACTCTGATTATTCTTTTATATTTTCTGTTTGTCAAAATTCTCACTAAGTTTTTCCATTCTTCTTTTCTGTCCAACAAGCATTTTTATGATCGTTACTTGAATCCTTTATCAAGCATATTGCTTATCTGTTTCATTTAGTTCTTTTTCTGAGGTTTTGTTTTGTTCTTTCATTTGAAGGATGTTCCTCTGTCTCCTCATTTTCTTCACTTGTTTCTATGAATTAGGTGGAACAGCTAATTCTCCTAAATTTTAAGCAATGGTCTTGTATATAATCATCCCCTGTGTAGACTATGTGTTCCTAGTGACTTTGGTTGGATGGCTGGGATGTCTGGGGCACTCTGTATTGGGGCCGACATGATATGATGACCTCAGCTGAAGTGGGCATATGTCGGGGTGGTCTCAGGACTCTTTGTCTCAAGGCACCCTGGCAGGACAGCTAAAGGTGAAGTGTATGTTAGCCAGAGTGTCCTGGGACTGTGTAGAGGATGCCTTGGTAGGAGAGCTAAAGCTGAAGTGGATGTGGGTCGGTACAGTCCCTGGGTTCTCTACACAGAGGGCACTCTGGCAGGATAGCTGAAGCTGAAGTGGGTGGAAACCACCACAGTGTCCCAGGACTTGCTGCATAGAGTGTACCCTGCTAAGGCAGGGTCCAGGCCACAGTGTCCCATTGTGCTGCATGCAGGGGTACCCTGGCATGATAGCTGTAGCTGAAGTGCACACAGGCTGGGGCATTTCCCAGGGGTCTCCACATAGGAGGGAGGTGGTTGAAGCTGGAGTGGATGCAAATCAGGATGTCTTGGGATGCTCAGCACCGAGGATTCCCAGGTAGGGTTGACAGGAGCTGAGGCTTGTAGAGGCTAGAGTGTCCTGGTGTGCTCATGCAGGGGCTGCCCTGGCAAGGTGGCTGGAACCTTGGCAGGGTGGGGACAGTGGTTTCCTGAGGTGTTCCACTAGTGCCTTTGGCAGGTGTTTAAAACTGATATGGGCATGGGCTGGGGATTCCTGGGACACTCTATGGAGGGGGGCACCTTGGATGGGTGGCTGGAGCCTTAAGTAGGTGTGAGCCAGGAGGTCTTAGAGCACTGTGCCCTGGGGTGCCCTAGCAAGCTTCCTGGAGCCAAAGTGGTGCAGGCCCGGAATGCACTGGGGTGCTTTATGCGTGTATCACCTTGGCAGTATGGCTGGAGTTGTAAACAAGTGGTGACATGGATTGTCCTTGTGTATGCTTCTCTGAGGCTGTTTTGGTGGGATGGCTGGGGCTGGTGTGGGCTAGGGGCCCATAGCTCACTGAAGGAATAGGCCACCTAAGGTGCCCACACCCTACTCCCATCCGCACCATCAGGGTGGAAACTGAATGTAAACTGATGCTGTCCAACCTCTCCAACCTGGAGAGTTCCAGCAGCTCCCTTGCTGTTTGATGGAGTTCTATGGCTGGATATTTTACATACTAGCTTCTCTTTCAAACCCTGATATTTTCTTCTGTGATCCAGGGCATCCCAGGCTGGTATGGGCCAGGGACGCGGTGCTTGCTGATGTGGTAGGCCGGCTCTGCCACCTGAACCCTGCTCCTATTGCACTCTCGAGGCAGAGGATGTGCATAAATGTTGGGCTTGCCAGAATCTCCCACTTGAAGGTAGTTGCAGTAGCTCACCGCCATTCAGCAGGATTCTGTTGGGCTGGTTCCTGTATATTCTAGTTGCCCTTTTAAACCATGGCTTTTTTTTTTTTTTTTTTTTTTTTTCCTCCGTGCCCTAGGGTAGATGAATCTGCTCGAGGTCAGTCCATCCCTTATGCAGTTGGCAGCATCAGAGGTGGGGTTTCCTTTGTTAGCATGTCTTCATTGGCTTATCTTTTGTTTTGTAGAAGTTGTTCAGACAGCCCTCAGTTCTTCAGGAGGAATTATTCTGTACATAGGCATAGAATTGGTGTGTTCATGGAGAAGGTGAGTTTAGGGTTTTCCCATGTTGCTGTCTTGGACTGGAACGAAATTTTGATTTTTTTTATTTCTCCTTTCCCTTTTTTTTTTTTTTTTAATTCAAGTGAGGTGATTTACACTGTTAAATAAAATTGGCAATAATAGATATATTTATGTCTTTTCTGATCTTGCAGGGAAAGGTTTCAACATTTTACCTTAAGTCTGATGTTTGCTGAAGGTTTTTGGTAAAAACTTGTATCATATGAAGTAAGTTCTCCTATTTTTCCTATGTTAGGTAGCTTTTGTTCTAAATGAATTTTGAATTTTATCAGATGCTTTTTTCCCTACTGTTGAGATGACTGTGCAACTTCTTTGTAATTTTTGAGAATTACAGTGATTGAGCTTTTTTCACAGTGCATTTTTTAACAGCTTAATTGAGATATAATTCTCATACTGTAAAATTCACTCGTTTTGCAATTCTGTGAGTTTTGATATATTCATAGAGTTTGGGAACCATCATCACAATCTAATTTTAGAACAGTTTCATCACTCTAAAAAGAAACCCAGTGCTTATTAGCGGTTGCTCTCTGTTCTCTGCCACCATACTCTTCCCACCCACTGTCCAGACTCTAGACTTAGGCAGCTAGTCATTTACTTTCTATCTGAAGGTATTTGCCTACTCTGGACCTTGACTTCTGTCCCTGAGTTTAATATTTTCAGGGTTCATTCATGTTATAGCATGTATCAGGATTTCATTGATTTTATTGTCAATGATTTCATTGATTTTATACTCCATTGTATGGATATACTACATTTTCTTTATCATGTCATCAGTTTATGGACATTTTGTTTGTTTCTCTTTTTAACTACTATGAATAATTCTACTATGAACATTTTTATGCAAGTTTTTGTGTGCTTGTATGTTTTACATTTGTTTTGGGTGTATACCTAGAAGTAGAATTTCCAGGTCTTATCTTTTTTTTTTTGCCATCCTAATGAGTGTGAAGCATCTCATTTTGGTTTTGATTTGCAGTTTCCTTACTACTAATGATGTTGAACATTTTTTTGTGTGTGCTTATTGGCCATTTATATACATTATTTGGAGAAATGTCTATTCAGATATTTGCCCATTTTTAGATAGGGTTATCTTCCTTATATATTCTGGGTTTCCTTTTTTGTCAGATATAATTTGAAAATATTTTCTACCCTTCTTTGGGTTGTCTTCACTTCCTTGATGGTGTTATTTGCAGCTGTAAAGGTTTTAATTTTGGTGAAGTCCAGTTTATTTTTTGCTTTTATTTTTGTTGCTTTTTATTGTTGTTGCTTTTATTTTTGGCTTTGTATTTAAGAAATCATCACATAACCCAAGGGCATGAAGATTTACTCTTCTGCTTTTTTTTTTTTTTAAGAGTTTTACCATTCTGGCTACTACATGAAAAATCAACTAACCCTGAATGTAAGAGTTTATTTCTGGAATCTCAAATCTGTTCCACTGATCTGTCTGTCATCAATCTAGTACTACACTGTCTTTGGTAGCTTTGTGGTATGTTTTACAAGCAGGAAGTATAAGCTCTCTAACTTCATTCTTTTTCAAGATTATTTGGGGTTTGATTGAGTTTTAAAAGTTTAACTAGCATTGCATTCCTAAAATAAGCCCATTTTGTTTATTTTTTAAAAGTTTGTTTATTTTGAGTCAGGGGACAGAGGGATAGGGAGAGAGAGAATACTGGCAGGCTCCAAGCTCAGTCAGCATGGAACCAGACCCAGGACTCAATCTCATGAACAGTAAGATCATGACCTGAGCCAAAATCCAGTCTGATGTTCAACTGACTGAGCCACCCAGGTGCCTAAAATAAGCCCATTTTAAATGTCTTAATATTTTAGGCTTTTAATTTATTGCTGTCTTGGTTTACTAATATGTTGTTTACCCATGAATAAGGGAAAATGGCTTATATACATATTTTTTTGTATTGTGTTTGTCAGATCAATGTGGTGTCTCTCCCGATTGAATGGGAGCTCTTCTTATATGTGAGGTGACAGTAGGGGAGAGGCTGGTGGTGTGGGCAGTGAAAGAATTCACCTGAGGCTGAACAAAGTAGATAGAAGTTTATTGAATACACTGCAAGGGAGCAGTGGGCAGGATGGCAGAAGAGAGATTGTCTGCAGTGAGGCAGTTTTTAATGGTAGAAGGTGAAGAGGTATGGGAACATATGGAATTTTCCCTTCTTTTGGTAACTGTGCCTGGGTGTAAGTAGCCCATTGGTCATTTAAGGCTTATGGATATTTTGAGGTGATGATTTTACTGTTGATTATCTCAGTAGCTTTATCTTCTACCATTCTCTGCTTTGGTTCAGCCACATCGGCCTCCTTTCTGTTTCTAAAATCACTCAGCCCTTTCTCAGCGTGGAGGCTTTCCGTTGATCCTGTCTGTGTGAAGTGCTCTTCTCTCAATTTTGAACTTGGTTGGCTCTTTTACCCCCTTCACACTATAGACTAAGCTCATCCTAGGAGAGTCCTTACCTGGTCAGCCTACCTAAAGCGGTCATTACTCTCTTAAGTTCCTTCATATTATTTGTACTTATTTATTTGTAATTATTTATTTATTTTTAGTCTCCCCCTCAAAAATGTAAGCTTTGTGAGAGTGGTCTTTGCTTCTCTGGATTCTGGCAGATTATAACTATTTGTTATTAGTAAATATTTGTTGAATTCTTGAGATTCTTAAACATTGGATACAGAGGTTGATGACTTCTTTTGGGTGGGGTGTAAAGTTTTATAAATCTGCAAGTAATTGAGAGAAAAGCAAATTTACTTTGAAGATGGAGTGACATTCTGTATAAACATTAACAATTGGGACGCCTGGGTGGCTCAGTCAGTTAGGCGTCTGACTGTGGCTCAGGTCATGATCTCACGGTCTGTGAGTTCGAGCCCTGTGTTGAGCTGTGTGTTGACAGTTTGGAGCCTGGAGCCTGCTTTGGATTCTTCGTCTCCTTCTCTCTCTGCCCCTCCTCCGCTCACGTTCACTCTCTGTCTCCCAAAAATAAATAAAAAATGTTAAAAACCTTATTTTAAAAATACAAAATATATAACCATGTAAGCAATCTAAATACAAAATATTATTAGAGAAGTTTTCTAGTTTAGTGACTTAGTAAGACTTTTTCTTGCATAGATCTGAGAATTTACAGATATATGAAATTTTTATATAAAAAAATTAAAATGACATTTGTGGAAACCCAGTAGTGAGGAAAGTGCCAGTCAGGCAGTGATTCATTCTGTGGATTCGTTTGATTTAAAAGAATTCATTTTAATATTTAAAAACGAATCTCATTTAATAATGTTGAGTTAATATAATTATAAATTTGGAGTTGATGTCTTTGTATTTTATAATTTTTAAAATGCAGTTTTACCCCATTCTTAGAAAATCTGGTGTGATATGAAAATGTATATCTTAAAAGGATTAATTTTAAAAGACTTCCACTTTCTATAGGAAATCATTTCTTATTTTAAAAATTATTTAGTTTTTAGGTGCTGGAGGGGTCATCATTAAGCACAGTTCATGAGTTCCAGTCCCTTATAGGGTGAGCTCGAGCCCCACTTGGGATGAGCTCTGGGCTCTGCTTGGGGTGAACTCGAGCCCTGCTTTGGGTAAAACACGAGCCCGCTTCGGGTGAACCCCGCTTCTCTCTCTCTCTTTCTCGCTCTCTCTCTCTCTCTCTGGCCTTTGCTCACTTGTGCCCTCTCTCTCTCAAAAAAAAAAAAAATATATTTAGTTTTAAAAAATCCGGTTGATTTTTAACTTTTCAGTAAAACATTTATTGCTTAACACAGGGTTATGGTTATATTATGGTTCAGTTTGAAATACAAATGAAATAAAGGATGCTGGTTCCTAGATTGTGCATTGAGTAATTGCTTTTGGGCTCAGTGCTTTGAATTGTCTTAAGAGCTCATTTTGTGAAAGTTATTTAACCAATTTATGTAGATAGTATATCAAGTCTACTGATATAAGTACTTTAGTATTATTATTTATGTTTAATTCTCTAATACACGTAGTAATAACCATTTTCCCCATCCCTCCTCTTTGGTGATTTCTTTTTCTTTTCTTTCTTTTTTTTTTTTTTTTAGGAGCATGATGCCTAGAGTTCATAAGATAAAAAAGTCTCTTCCACCTCAGAATTCTTGTTTGACAAATGAATCTTATAAACAGTTGGATTTTTTGCCTGACAAACTAAGAGCAAAGCTGCTTCCTTTCCAGAAAGATGGCATTGCTTTTGCCCTCAGAAGAGATGGCAGGTAAAGTACTTTTTTCAAGACATACTAAAAATGTTAAGTTCTGGCAAGTATATATATATATAAAAGCAAAGGTCTGTGCAAACCATTCTTTTTCTATATACCTAGTATTCCCATTTATTTTTTTTATTATATCTTAAAATAATAATTTTAGGATATATCGTATTTTGCCTTCATTCTTTTTTTTTTTAACTTGTTTTATTTTTTATTTTTTCAAATTTACATCCAAATTAGTTAGCATATCGTGCAACAATGATTTCAGGAGTAGATTCCTTAGTGCCCCTTACCCATTTAGCCCATCCCCCCTCCCACAACCCTCCAGTAACCCTCAATTTGTTCTCCATATTTATGAGTCTCTTATGTTTTGTCCCCCTCCCTGTTTTTATATTATTTTTGTTTCCCTTCCCTTATGTTCATCTGTTTTGTCTCTTAAAGTACTCATGTGAATGAAGTTATATGATTTTTGTCTTTTCTCTGACTGACTAATTTCACTTAGCATAATACCCTCCAGTTCCATCCACGTAGTTGTGAATGGCAAGATTTCGTTCTTTTTGATTGCCTACCCCATTGTAATACCCCATTGTATATATATACCACATCTTCTTTATCCATTCATCCCATCGATGGACATATGGGTTCTTTCCATACTTTGGCTACTGTTGATAGTGCTGCTGTAAACATGGGGGTGCATGTGTCCCTTCGAAATAGCACACCTGTATCCCTTGGATAAATGCCTAGTAGTGCAATTGCTGGGTTGTAAGGTAATTCTATTTTTAGTTTTTTGAGGAACCTCCATACTGTTTTCCAGAGTGGCTGCACCAGCTTGCATTCCCATGCCTTAATTCTTGAGTGATACTTCGATTGACAATATAGCTCTACTATTTTTTTTTCTTCCAGCTCTACTATTTTTTAAAGTTTATTTATTTATTTTGAGAGAGAGAGAGAGAGAGAGAGAGAGCATGTGTGCATGCACGGATGAGGAGCAGAAAGAGGGAGAGAGAGAATCCCAAGCAGGTACTGCACTGTCAGTGCAGAGCCCACTGTGGGGCTTGATCTCACCAACCCTGAGATCATGATCTGAGCTAAAATCAAAAGTCGGACGCTTGACTGACTAAGCCACCAGGCTCCCCTACAGCTCTACTTTAATAGCCATTTTTTTTCTTAGCACTTTGAAGGTTGTATTCTATTGACTTATGTCTTTCATAGTTACCATTAAAAAGTGTGCTCTTGAGTCTGAAAAATTTACTTTACAGGTGACTTATTGATTACAAGGAGAAAAACTACAAAAAGGTCCTTTAGTATAGCCTATAGTGCTGTAGCTACAGACATAATGTGCTGCACAGGAATTATACAACATTCCTAACTGGTGTTCTTCCTGCAAATTACCTGTCCTTTAATCATGAGGAAACAGTGTAACCTGTTCAGAATGTGGGATTTTTGTTGGAAAATTGACCTGAACTCTTCAAGTGATACAATGGCATGAAACAACCAAGGGAAGTGATGAGAATGTCCTAAGTTGAGAGAGACCTAATAGTTAAAATATCTGAAAGTAATACATAAATCTTTAAAAAAAAATTTTTTTTTAACATTTATTCGTTTTTGAGAGAGAGAGCATGAGCAGGGAAGAGGCAGAGAACGAGGGAGACACAGAATCTGAAGCAGACTCCACACTCTGAGCTGTCAGCACAGAGCCCGATGCGGGGTTCGAACCTATGAACTGTGAGATCATGACCTGAGCTGAGGTCAGACGCTTAACTGACCGAGCCACCCAGGTGCCCCAGCAATATATAAATCTTGATTAGATCCTGGATAAGTAAAAAGAAAAGTTTTAGAGCACATATTTAAGATAAATAGGAAAATTTCATCTGTACTGTATTAAGAGTGATGAATAATGTCAGTTATCATGGATGAGGTAATGATGTTGTAGTTGAAAGAATGTTCTTGTTCTTGGAAAATGCATGATAAAGAATTTGGGATGTAGAATCCTGAGAACAGCCTACTTTCTACATTTTCCCAAAAGGAAAGAATATGTCCCACACATATATATGTGTGTTTATGTATGTTTAGAGAGACTTTGAGTCAGCCAAAATGTTAACACTGAATCTGGTGAGTGGTACAAGAGTGTTCACTGTAGTATTCTTTTTGGCTTTTCTGTCAGTTTGAAAATTAAAAAAAAAAGAAAAGGAAAAAAAAGAATCAGTCTAATTTTCATTCCTTTGTAGGTCAACTATCTTTTCTGATTAGATCCAATCTATCTGTATCTGTTATTAGGATTCTCTCTTGGTCTTCAGAGTTCTGCAGTTTCATTATAATTTATTCATTCTGGTTTTCTTTTTATATATTCTCCCTGAGATTATTGTGCATTTTTAATCTGGGATTTGTGTCATGTTGATTCTGGAAAATTCTCAGCTGTTACTTCTTTAAATATTGATTCTCACCCATTCTGTTTATTTTCTTTTTCTGCAATGTCTATTAGACTTAACCTTTTCCTCTTCCATTAATGTCTCATATTTTTTGTGTCTATCTGTGCGACATGATGGCTACTTTTAAAGATCTTTTTTTTAATAAGAGATCATGATTCAGTTTTTCTAGTCTGTTTAACTTACCTACTCAGTTGTTATTTTTAATTTTAATTTTTTATTTTTATCTTATTTTTCATTTAAATTTTAGTTATTTAACATACAGTGCAATATTAGTTTCAGGATAGAATTCAGTGATTCATCACTTACATATAACATCCAGTACTCCTCACAAATGTCTTGTTTAATACCCATCACTCATGTAGCCCATCTCCCACCCCCCTCCCTCCATCAACCTTCTGTTTATTCTCTATTGTTAAGAATCTCTTGGGGCATCTGGGTGGCTTAGTCAGTTAAGCATCCGACTTCAGCTCAGGTCATGATCTCACGGTTCGTGAGTTCGAGCCTCTCGTTGGGCTCTGTGCTGACAGCTCAGAGCCTGGAGCCTGCTTCGGATTCTGTGTCTCCCTCTCTCTCTCTCTGCCCCTCCCCCCCTCATGCTCTGTCTGTCTCTCTCAAAAATAAATAAATATTAAAAAAAATTTTTTTTAAGAATCTCTTATGGTTTGTTCCCCTGTCTCCTCTTTCCCCTTTCCCATTTATCCATCTGTTTCTTAAATTCCACATATGAGTGAAATCATATCGTATTTGTCTTTCTCTGACTGACTCATTTCGCTTAGCTTGATATGTCCTAGCTCCATCCATGTCATTGCAAATGGCAAGATTTCATTCTTTTTGATGACTAAGTAATATTCCTGTGTGTGTGTGTACACACACACACACACACACACATATATATATATATACACGCCACATTTTTTTTGTCCATTGATTAGTTGATGGACATTTGGGCTCTCTCCATAGTTTGTATATTGTTGATAATGCTGCTATAAACATTGGGGTGCATGTACCCCTATGAGACTGTAGTTTTGTATTCTTTGTGTAAATACCTAATAATGTAATTGCTGGATCATAGCATAGTTCTATTTTTAGTTTTCTGAGGAACCTCCAAACTGTTCTCCAGAGCGACTGTGCCAGTTTGCATTCCCATCAACAGTACCAGAGGGTTCCCTTTTCTCCACATCCTTGCCAATGCCTGTTGTTTCTTGTGTTGTTAATTTTAGCCATTCTGACAGGTGTGAGGTTGTGTCTCATCGTGGTTTGATTTGTATTTCCCTGATGATGAGTGATGATGTTGAGCATTTTTTCATGTGTCTGTTAGCCATCTGGATGTCTTTGGAAAAGTGTCTATTCATGTCTTCTGCCCATTTCTAACTTGGGTTATTTGTTTTTTGGGTGTTGAGGTTGATAAGTTTCAAAGTCTATATTTTGGATACTAACCCTTTATCAGACGTCATTTGCAAATATCTTCTCCCATTCTGTAGCCTGCCTGTTAGTTTTGTTCATTGTTTCCTTCACTGTGCAGAAGCTTTTTATCTTGATGAAGTCCCAATAGTTCATGTTTGCTTCTGTTTCCCTTGCCTTTGGTGATGTGTCTAGCAAGAAGTTGCTCCGTCCGAGGTCAAAGAGGTTGTTGTCTGTGTTCTCCTCTATCTCCTATTCAGTTTTTAACTTTTTTTAATGTTTATCTATTTTAGAGAGAGAGAGAGAGAGAGAGAGAGAGAGAATATTAGATAGAGAGGGAGACACAGGATCCAAAGCAGGCTCCAGGCTCTGAGCTGTCAGCACAGAGCCCAACGTGGAGCTCGAACTCATGAGACATGAGATTATGACCTGAGCTGAAGTCAGATGCTTAACCGATGGAGCCACCCATCACCTTTTCAGTTTTTAATGAATTTTTTGACATGATGTAGAAAATACATGGGGCAAAGTATACAGATTATAAGTATACAACTTGAAGAATTTTCACAGTATTGCCATCAGAAAGATAAAAAAATAGTACATTATCTGTATCCCAGAAACCTTTCTCTTGCCCCTTCCCAATCACTATTGCCTCCCTCCTCTCCAAAGGTAACCAACCATTTATCCTGACGACTCAAACCACAGATTACATTAATATGTTCGACTATATCATTGTAATCATCTGTATATACTCTTTTGTATCTGACTTCTTTCACTCAACATCATTGTGATAATGTTCCTTATTGTTGCATATGGTTGTAGTTGGTTCATTCTCATTGCCATATGTAAATAAACCATAATTCTTTTATTCATTCACTGTTGATGAATATTTGAGTTGTTACTAGTTTGAGGCTAGTAACTATGCTATGAACATTCGTATAGAAATCTCTTGGTAAATACATACATACACAAACATTTCTGTCATGTGTATACCAAGAAGTATAATTGTTGGGTTATAACATTTGTGTATATTACAAGTAAAAAACTGTCCATATCAGTTTGCCAGGGCTGTCATAATGAAATACCACAACTGGGCGACTTAAACAACAGAAATTTATTGTCTCACATTTCTGGAATCTAGAGTCCAAAATCAAGGTGTTAAAAGAGTTGATTCCATTTTAGGGTTCTGAGGGAAAGATGGCTGTCTTTTCATGTCATCCTCTCCCTATTTGTATCTATTCCCTTTTTTTTTTTTAAACTTTTTTTTTTTTTAATGTTTATTTATTACTGAGAGACAGAGAGTGCATGAGCAGGGGAGGGGCAGAGAGAGGAGGAGACACAGAATCCGAAGCAGGCTCCAGGCTCTGAGCTATCAGCACAGAGCCCAACGCGGGGCTCAAACTCACAAACCACGAGATCATGACCTGAGCTGAAGTCGAACGCTCAACCTACAGCCACCCAGGTGCCCGTCTTCCCTTTCTTTAAGGACACAAGTCATATTGGATTAAGGCCCATGCTAATGATCTAATTTTAATTAATTACATCTGCACTGACTCTATTTCCAAATCAGGTCACATATTGAGGCACTGGATGTTAGAACTTTAACATGCGAATTTTGTGGGGGGCATAATTCAATCCATATCTCAGCCAAACATTTTTCAAAGTGTACCAACGTTTACTTATTAGTGTGTAAGAGTCCCAGTTGTATTACATCCTCACCAACGGTTCTTACTGCGTGTCTTTAATTGCACCTTAGGTATCCTGGCAAGTGCATAGTGATATCCATTTAGGTTTTCATTTATACTTTTCTGATAACAAATGAAATTTAACACTTTTTCATATGCTTATTAGCCATTTGGTTGTCCTTTTATTAAGTGCCTGTTCATGTGTTACCTATTTTTCTTCTGGGCTGTTTGCCTACTTCTTAGCATTTTCTAGGAGTCTTTTGTCAGATATATATGTTGCAAATAAATGTTCTCAGGCTATGTTTTGCCTTTTCTCTTTCTTACTGATATCTTTTTTTGTTGTTGTTAAATATGAAATTTATTGTCAAATTGGTTTCCATACAACACCCAGTGCTCATCCCAAAAGGTGCCCTCCTCAATACCCATCACCCACCCTCCTCTCCCTCCCACCCCCCCACCCCCCCATCAACCCTCTCTTACTGATATCTTTTAATAACCACAAGTTCTCAATTTTAATGTCATCTTAAATACTCATTATCAGTCTTGTATTTTACACCTGACACTTTTTGCATCTTGTTTTGCAAACCTTTGTCTGCTACAAGGTTGTGAAGTTAATTTTCTGTCTTCTAAAAAGTTCATTGTTTTATTTTTTACATTCAGTTCTCCATTACACTTAGAGTTGATTTTTGTATGTGGTATCAGGTAGGGATCTGAGTTGATTATTTATTTATTATTTAATTTTGTATTTAAATGTCTGATTGATCCATTAGAATTTATTGGAAAGACTTAACTTTCTCCTGCTATATTAGACTTTTGTCATAAATTACATAACTTTATGTGGATCTTTCTAGATAAGTGCTGTCTAATTGGACTTTCTCCCATTATGCAAGTGTTCATATGTGTGCTATTTAATTCAGTAGTTATTAGCCACATGTGATTACTGAGCTCTTGAAATATGGCTAGTGTAACTAAGGACAGAATTTCATATTTTAACTAATTTTAATTAATTTAAATTTAAACAGCCATATATCTGGTGGCTACTGGATAGGACAGTACAGGTATAGATTCTTTATTTATCTGATTGCCAATCTTAATTATTGTAACTTAATAATAGACATCTGATCTAAGATAGTATAAGTCTTACAGCTTTATTTTTTCCAAGTTGCCGCAGCTGTTGTTGATTCTTTGTATTGCCTTTAAGTTGTAGAAATCAGGGACATCTGGTGTCTCAGTTGGTTAAGTGTCAGACTCTTGGTTTCTGGCTCAGGTTATGATCTCATGGTTTATGAAATCAAGCCCTACATCAGGGCTCTCAGCACAGAGCCTGCTTGGGATTTTCTCGCTCTCCCTCTCTTTCTCTCTTTGCCCCTACCCTCCCATGCTCACATGCTCTCTCTCAAAATAAATAAATAAACTTTAAAAAAATCATTTATCACTTTTCACCAAAAAATGTTGGGGTTGTAAATGGAATATTTTGCATCTGTATATCAGTTTGGGGGAGAGTTGATATCTTTATAGGATGGGGTATTTTAATCCATTATTATGCATTATTCTTCTGTTTATTTAATTGCCCTTCATTTATTTTCATCTCAATTATTGTTTCCCTTATTTAATTTTTTTCAATAAGATTTTATATTTTTAATATATAATTCTTTCTCATGTATCATTACACTTATTCCTAGATATGTAGTATTTTTGATGTTGCTATCAAATGTTATTTCCCCCCTCTGGTTGTTTTGAAGATTTTCTCTTTGGTCACTCAAAAGTTTTGCTATGTGTGATATGTCTAAGTTTCCATTTAAACTTCTTCATTTTTGGGTTGATGTCATTTATTTGCACTAGGAATATTCTCAGTCTCTTCAAATCTCTTCAAATTTTATTTTTGCCCCATTCTTTTCCCTTCTTGGTCTCCAGTTATACTTATATTAGACCTTTTCTCTGTGTCCTATATAGTGCTTATCTTTTGTATTTACTTATTTTTTAAAAATTTCTGTGCTTTACTTGGGTATTTGTTGTTTACCCATACTGTTGTTTACTAATCCCATCTCTTGCTATTAAATTAATTTATTGGATTTTCTAAAAGAAAAGACCATCGCTCAAAATACTTGAAACCAAAACTCATTCAATATGGCTGAAACAAAAAAGTTGAATTTACTACTTGGTAAAGCAAGGGAGAACTGTGCTCCTTAAAGACGGCAAACAAAGCAAAGAGTTGATATTGAATCAGACTTTGAGGAAGTTTGGAGTCTTTAAAAAGCAGGAGTGTTTAAGTGTTTGTTCAATAGCAGAATATACTTTAAGCTTTAGCTGACAAATGTCAAAGAACATTCAGTCCTTTCGTATCTTGAAATTGGAGAATAGGAACATTTTGTTTTCTGTTCTTGAGGTCAGATAGTGTATTTTTAAACTCTAGAATATCCAATTCCTATCTGCTGGTTATGTTGATAGTATCTTGTTTCTTCCCATGTTTTAATTCCATCGCTTCTTTCTGTAGATATTGAGAACATACTTATTTTACATATGTGATATCCTTTGGAGGCTAATTTTGCTTTTGTTCTTGTTATTCATGACTGTCTATTTCCCAGTGTATTTAATTTTTAAATTTTTTGTTTTTATAATTAGATAATCTTAATCTCTGTGAATCTTGAGAGACCTAAATAACGGATAAAGATTTTTAGGGAGGATTTACAAAATTAAGTTCTTGGTTTAGGGTTTCCCACATTTCAGAGGCAGTATAAATTCAAAACCTCAATGTCATCTTCAGGTAGGCTTGTGATTATGAATTTGTGGTTAATTATTGTCTCATGCCAAACATTAAGTTTCTTTATTGGCTTTAGAAAATTGAGATGTAATTAAATTTAATAAAATGCACAGGTTTTAGGTGTACATTTGAGTGGATTCTGATAGATGCCTACCCCTGTTTTTGAATACCTCTGTCAAGATATAGAACACTTCTATCACCCAGAAGAGGCCTCTTTATTTTCTTTATCAACCTCATCCTCATGAATTAGGCAATCAGTTATCTGACTTTTGTTACCAGAATATTTTTTATGGTTACTTGATGCTCTGTTTTTTTAACTTTTTATTTTGAAATAATTTCAATTTGGAGAAAAAAATATAGAAATAACTTTTATATACCTTTTACCTAGACTCACTAATTTCTAACATTTTACCAATTTTCCTTTACTATTTCATTCTTTCTCTTCTTTCTACACATACGCACATACACACAAGCCCACACACACATACACATGCACAGCATGTGCGCACACATTCGTATTTATTTTTTTCAAAGCCATTTGAGATTAGGTTGCATACGTCTTGCTCCTTTAACCTATGGTATTTGAGAATAAATAAATATTTTGGTGTTCCCAGGTGGCTTAGTCGGTTAAGCGTCTGACTTGATTTCAGCTCAGGTCATCATCTCATGGATTGTGAGTTCAAGCCCTGTGTTGGGCTCTGTGCTGACAGTGCAGAGCCTGCTTGGGATTCTCTTTCTCTGCCTCTCTCTCTGCCCCACCCCTACTCACACTCTCTATCTCAAAATAAATAAATAAACTTAAAAAAAAAAAAAAAGAATAGGGTGGCTCAGTTGTTAAGTGTCTGATTTTGGCTCAGGTCATGATCTCACAGTTCATGAGTTCAAGCCCCACATTGGGCCCTGTGCTGACAGCTTGCAGCCTTCAGCCTGCCTCAAATTCTGTGTCTCCCTCTTCTGTGCCCCTCCTCTGCTCGTGCTCTCTCTCAAGAATAAATAAACATTTAAAAAAAATAATAAAAATTTTTAAAAAAGAATAATTTGTATTTTAAGAACAAAAATATTCTCTAACATAGCCACTGTATAGTCATCGAATTCAAGGTATATAATCTTTAATCTCCATATATGTTGTCAATTATCAATCCTTTATAACAATTTTTTTTCTTTTGGTACAAGATCTAGTCTAGGATCACTTATTGCATTTTGTGATATCTCTTTCTTTCCTCTAATGTAGAACAGTTTCCCACATTTTCATGAAACTCGCTTTTTTTTTTTAAGAATATAGGCCAGCTTATTTTATAGAGTATATCTCAATTTTTAAAACATTTTCTCATGATAGGATTTGGACTGTGTAGCCCATTCTGGATTAGTACATAAGGGAGATACAAGTCCTGTCCTTCTCAGGTTATTGCTTTTGAAGGCATGCACTATCTGTCAGCATCTCCCTGGCAGTATTAATTTTGACTGCTTCTCAGTGTTGTAACTACAATAGTCTATCACTCTCTACCATCTAGTTACTATTTTTCCTTCCCAAAATTGTTGTCTATTTAACAAACAACTAACATCAGATGTTCAGACCATGTAAATATGCTTCTCTTACCCAATTTTCTCTCTTGGATTTAGCTTCATTACATATTCTTGCTCCAAATAATTTTTGCCCTGATAGTTGTGAAATGGTGATGTATTAATTAGGATTCTACGGTAAGGAAGAGCCCTCCTTTCTGTTTCAACAATCTCTCTCTCCTTCTCTTTCTATCTCTGCCTATCCATCCATCTACTCATTCATCCATTCTCAGGATGGACTCATGGATTCCTGTAGTATTCAGTGGGTTATAATTCCTTAATGTACTTTAGCTTACTTTTGTCTGTTTTGGAACTTGTCACACATAGAATCATGCAGGTTATATGGGCCTCTGTCTGACTTCTCTTGCTCAACATGTTTTTTAGATTCATATATATTGTTTTGATCTCTGAATATTAGACAGCTATTTTGTTTGTTCACTTACTGATGGACATTTGGGTTGGTTCCAGTTTGGGAGTCTTTACGAAGAAGATGGTATTAACATTCATGGACAAGTCCCTTTGTGGACATATTTTTAATTTTCTTTCTATTTTTTAGGGTAGGTGTCTGTTTTACTTTGTCAAAAAAACTCACCTTTTATCCATTTCATTAGCAATATAAGAATTCTAGGTGCTCTATGTCTTTGTCTGCATTTGGTGTTGTCAGTCTTTTTCAGTTTAGCCATTCAAAATGAGTGAATGAATCTTCAGGTGGTAGCTCATTGTTTTTTAATTTATATTTTCCAAATGACTAAGAATGTTGGCATAGTTCAACATATATTAATGTTTTGCATATATTTTAGTTACTGTTTGTCTTTTTATTACTGATTTGAAGGAGTTCTTTTATTCTGCATAGTGGACCTTTACCAGATACATGTATTGTAATATTTGCTCCCAATCTATGGTTTGCTTTTTAATTTTCTTTATAGTATTCTTTATGAACAGAAATTTTTAATTTTCATAGTATCTAATTTATCAAGTTTTTCTTATACAGTTAGTGCTTTTTATATTGTCACAAATAAGTCTTTTCCTACCCTAGGATCACAAATATGGTTCTTATGTTTTGAATTGGAAGCTTTCTAGTTTTAGCTTTTATGTTTTGATATGACTCCTCTTGCTTAATTTTTGTCTGTGGAGTGAAATAATAGTTCTAGGTTCAGTTTTCTTTCATATTTATATTCAGTTATTTTGGCACTATTTTTAGAAAAGACCCTTTTCTCCCATACATTTCCTTGATGCCCTTGTGAAAAGGCACTTTACCATATATATGTATAAATCTATTCTCAGGGGTTTTTTGTTGTTGTTGTTTTTTGCCGTGTGTGTGTGTGGTGTTTTTTTAAATTGTCACTTCTTTTCCATTTTTACTTCAGCTGTAGCTTTCTTTGGCTCAGGTTTTGTTTAGGAGACTCATTTCCACTGTGTACTTTGTATAGATCTAAGGCACTATTATCATTGCTGTGCTTAGCTGTTAAGTTTTAAGATTCCCTGTTGGTGAACTGGTGTAGCCACTATGGAAACCAGTGTGGAGGTTCCTCAAAAAATTAAAAATAGACCTACCCTATGACCCAGCAGTAGCACTGCTAGGAATTTACCCAAGGGATACGGGAGTACTGATGCATAGGGGCACTTGTACCCCAATATTTATAGCAGCACTCTCAACAATAGCCAAATTGTGGAAAGAGCCTAAATGTCCATCAACTGATGAATGCATAAAGAAATTGTTGTTTATATACACAATGGAGTACTACGTGGCAATGAGAAAGAATGAAATATGGCCCTTTGTAGCAACGTGGATGGAAGTGGAGAGTGTGATGCTAAGTGAAATAAGCCATACAGAGAAAGACAGATACCATATGTTTTCACTCTTATGTGGATCCTGAGAAACTTAACAGAAACCCATGGGGGAGGGGAAGGAAAAAAAAGAAAAAAAGAGGTGAGAGTGGGAGAGAGAGCCAAAGCATAAGAGACTCTTAAAAACTGAGAACAGGGGCGCCTGGGTGGCGCAGTCGGTTAAGCGTCCGACTTCAGCCAGGTCACGATCTTGCGGTCCGTGAGTTCGAGCCCCGCGTCAGGCTCTGGGCTGATGGCTCGGAGCCTGGAGCCTGTTTCCGATTCTGTGTCTCCCTCTCTCTCTGCCCCTCCCCCGTTCATGCTCTGTCTCTCTCTGTCCCAAAAATAAACAAAAAACGTTGAAAAAAAAAAAATTTAAAAACTGAGAACAAACTGAAGGTTGATGGGGGGTGGGAGGGAGGGTAGGGTAGGTGATGGGCATTGAAGAGGGCATCTTTTGGGATGAGCACTCGGTGCTGTATGGAAACTAATTTGAGAATAAATTTCATATAAAAAAAAAAAAAAAGATTCCCTGTTGGTATTTTCAGACACCTGCCTTGTTCCCTATAGCTTTACCACTAACCTATCACTCTGGTTTTGATTTTCTTTTTTATTTCTGACCATTATAGATTTTTTTTTAACTTTTCTTCAGGTAAGCTCTGCATTTTGAAAGACAGTAATTTATCTAATTTAGCATTTCTAGGTGTTTGCAAAGGGAAGGATCTGAGACTTTCTAAACCACCATAGCACTGGGAACAGAAATCTTACTGTTAAGTCTTCATTCATTAGAGATTATACTCGTTATCATTGGAAAAGTACCCTTATTATAAAATTACTTAGTTCTTTTCTATTGTATTCTGAATTTAATTTTGTGTAATTAATTTCCCACGATTTCTTTCTGACCTTATTTTCCTTGCATACCTTTAACCATCTTTCTATTTTTCAACATTTTTGAGACACTTCTTTCAGATGAGTTTTTATGTTCCAGGATTTCACTTAGTGATTCAGTTTGTCTTTTCTTTTAAATAGTATTAAGTTCACTTTTGTTCTTTGACATTAGAGTTGTATTTGGTCTTAATTCTGTCATCATAGCATTTGTTATTATTTCTGTTCCTAAAAATTTTACTATATAATCACTATATGATCCACTAAATATATTACTATAGTAGCATCAAAGTTTTCTTCATGTTTAGTATGCACTTTTAGTAATTTGAAAGTTTGGAGTGTGAATTCGTTGATAATCTTTATAACTACAGCTTTGCATAATATAGTTGATTCTCTATTTTATTAGCTGGTATTTTCTTATTTCCAATTGTGTATAGTGACATTTTGGTGTTTACCCTTCTTTTAAACCTTTATGTCCCTCTTTCCTAGCACATCATATTAATTGGTTAAATCATGTTTCTTGTTATTCACCTTTGTATTTTTAAAAGTACTTAAATTTGTTCCTATAAATACTTACATATTTTTGTCAACTTTAAATGATCTTTGCCTTTTTCTTCTGTTTAGTTCTTGTTAGGTATGTAATTTCTGTGTTGTCATTGTCTGTAACTGTTAAATTCTTTTTTTGTACCCAGATTATTTAAACAGCTAAGTGGTTCAATTGCTTCCCTCCAGTCCTTTTTGTTTCTGCAGTGTTCTTTGGTTGGGATAATCTTCTCAAAGTTCTTGTAGCAGGGCTAATACGAAGTCAATTACTCAGGTTCTTGCATTTAAAAAATGTCTTTTCACCACGTTTCTACCAAATGACAAATTGAGTAAGAAATTTCTCAGTCTCAGTTTCATTGCTGGCTTATGTAGTTATTGCTGTACTATTTGTTGTAGTCAAGCCTGAGAGCTGCCTGGTTTTTTTCTTCTTACAGATGGTTGATTTTTTTTGTTTTTCTTACTACTTATTTTGGCAGTCTAGTACTAGGGTGTATCTAGGTGTTGACACTTATATTTGTGCTATATTATTTTATCCATATTTTATATATATTTTTTAATTTTTGGAAACTTTTCTTGAATTATTTTGAAAACTGTTTTTCAGTTCTTTTATTTTTCTTGTTTGAAGAAGATTTTCTTCTTTGAAGACACCAGGTATGCCCATGTTGATTTGTCTTTACCTGTCATCCCTGTCATTTGTATTTTTGTCCTTTTCTTTTTTAATTTATTTTTTCTCTAAAACCCCTTTGCTTTCTTTATTCCCTTTGAAAATGTCCTTTCATTCTTGTCTTATGTGTACTCTCATATGTATTTATATACATATTTATTTATTTATTTATTTAGCAGTACCTATTCTCTCCCGTTTCCATTTCAGTGGTGTTTATTTTTATTTTACTTCTCTTTCAGGTCACATTTAAGTTCTTCATATTTCTTGCCACAGCTTCCCCAAATCCTGTACCTCTGCTTTGTGTTTCTTGTGTTTTATATTTTTATTTTTAATTTTGTAATGTTTATTTATTTTTGAGAGAGAGAGACAGAGAGACAGAGAGACAGAGTGCAAGCTGGGGAGGGGCAGAGAGACAGGGAGACACAGAATCCGAAGCAGGCTCCAGGCTCTGAGCTGTCAGCACAGAGCCTGATGTGGGGCTCAAATTCACGAACCCTGAGATCATGACCTGAGCTGAAGTCGGACGCTTAACCGACTGAGCCACCCAGGTGACCCTGTGTTTCTTGTGTTTTAACGTGCTTGCTTCTTTAAGTTTAAATTTGTGGCAAAATGTTTGACTATGATTTTCTTCTGCTTCATGGGTACTTTTTTCTTATGTGTTTTTCCATTTGGTTTTCCTTTTTTCCCCATTTTATATTCATAGAATTGATTTTTTTTCTTTCTTTTAGTTTCTTTTCTTTTTTAGTTATTGCTCTTTATTCATTGAGGAACATTTTTTTCCTGACCTTATTTGCAAAAGATTACTTGAGAGAGGGCTAGAACAATGTTTTAGACTAACACAACTATTCTCTTTACGACACTATTTTTATATGTATTTATTTATTTTATTATATTTCCTGAGCTAAAAGAAATCAACACAGCAGAGTAGCTAATGGTGCAAAGTCTGTCACTCCTGCCCTTACACTGCTTTCCCCTATCTGGGATTTTTCACTGAAGGCCTTGCCTTCTCTGCTTCTCCTTATAGCCAGGCTGCACCCAGGGATACTCTGGTCACCAGTCTATTTATCCTCTCGTGCTGATACAAAGAAAGGATTCTTGATTGTAATACAAGTATCCCCCTCACTTTGGAAGTATGCCTTGCTGTTTTGTTTTGTTTCCCTGAGATGTGTGGCCACGTGTTCTTTCTAGATAGATAGACCACTTCAACTGTTATTGTTGTTGTTTTTAATATTTCATATTTTTGGTAACCCATTCTCTTTTTTGTCTAGTTTTCAAACATGATAAGTAACCATGCATTAAATTTTTGAATCTATGCTCCACGAAGTGGAGTATTGGATCCTTTACTTAGGTTTATTAAATGATTATTTAAATACATGTATTTATGTCTTGTTATGTGTACCTGTGGATTTACATAGTTAGAAATAATGGACATACATAATAATATATGAAATTTTCAGTATATAGTTGAACTAGAAGAAGGTTTGCTGTATGGCATTTGCTTATTCACATCTGATAAGGTGGAAGAAGCCTGTTATTGAATGAATTATTAGGCTTGTCACTGTTACCTTTATCATTAGATAATACTCTTTGTATGGGTAGTATTCTGAAATAAACTGTATTTCATTTCTTCTGAAAAATCCTGGCAGAACAATTTGTTTTAATTATCTGACTGCATGGAGGAAGAGAAGACTTTGTGGTATTTAAAGCTTTTGGAAAAAAGTATAAGAGATGATTTTGTAGTAGTTTGTATTCTTCAAAGGTATCACTTGATGACAGCCTAATTGCTTCCATTGTTTTCTTTTCTCTCCTAAAATTGAATAGTTTTCTGTTCTATTACCCATTTAGATATACTGCTTTTGTAGTATTACAGTCCTTCTTGTTTGGCTGAATGTAGATTGAATTTTTGCATCAGTGAACAAATATATTGAAACACCTGATGGTTTTGCCATGAGAAATTTCTTTGTTAAACTATTTTAATATTAGGGTGTAAATCACCATGCTTATCATCCCAACTTAATATGAGGTTAATTAGGTGAAAGTATGAATGAACCTTGAAGTATGGGTGTAAAAAAACCAGAAGAAACAAGTTACACAATATTACTTAATAATTTTATACAGTCTGAGTAATCTGATTTATGAAACACAAAATCTTGCTATTCTAAGTAGTATTAATGAAAAAACATTTTTTTACATGTTTTATTTTATTTTTTGAGAGACAGAGCGTGAGCCAGGAAGGGGCAGAGAGACAGGGAGACACAAATTCCAAAGCAGGTACCAAGCTCTGAGCTGTCAGCACAGAGCCTGATGCAGGGCTCAAACCCATGAATGAGAGATTATGACCTGAGCCAAAGTTGGATGCTCAACAGGCTGAGCCACCCAGGCGCCCGTAAGTAGTATTAATTTAAGTTTTAGAATAACGTCATTGTTTTGTACCCTCCCCAGGCAGCTAGGAGCCTATGGTGTCTAGAGAGAGACTTGGCTGTGTCGAAAAGAGTTGTTGATGCATACATACATCAACACATATACATTTTGCACAAGCTAGAAGAAAAGCAAAAATAATAAGTGGGAGTACATTAAAATAAAAAGCTTCTGCACAGCCAAAGATACTGTCAACAAAATAAAAAAGCAGCCTATTGAATGGGAGAAAATATTTGCAAACCATATATCCATTATATCAATTAAGGGTTTAATATCCAAAATGTGTAACTTCATAGCAAAATACCTCAAGTAATGCAATTTAAAAATGAGCAAAGGACCTGAATAGACATTTTTCCAAAGAAGACATATAAATAGTCTACAGGTACATGAAAAGGTGTCCAACATTACTAATCATCAGGGAGTTGCAAATTAAAATCATAATGAGATACTAGCTCATACCTTTTAGAAAGGCTATTATCAAAAAGACAAGAGATAACAAATTCTGGTGAGGATGTGTAGAAATGGGAACCCTTGTGCACTGTTGGTGGGAATGTAAATTGGTAAAGCCGTTACGGAAAACAGTATAGAGTTTTCTCAGCAAATAAAAAGTAGACGTACCATGTGGTCCAACAACCCTATTTCTGGGTATATATCTGAAGGAAATAAAATCAGTATCTTGAAGAGAGATCCGTAACACCATGTTCATTTTAGTGTTAGTCACAGTAGCCAAGACATAGAAACAACCTAAGTGTTCATTTATGGGTGAATGAGTAAAGAAAATGTGGTATGTGCATATATGTGTGTATGTTTGTCTATATAAATATATGTTTTTTTTTAACAGTGGAATATTATTCAGCCATAAAAAGAAGGAAATTCTATCCTTTGTGACAACATGGATGAACCTTGTCAGCATTATGCTAAATGATGTGTCAGAGAAAGACTAATGCTGTATGATCTCACTCCTACATGGAGTGTAAAACCACTGAATTCATAGAAACGAAGAGTAGATTAGTGGTTGCCAGGGACTGGGGTATGGGGGAATTTGGGACATGGTGGTTGAAGGGTACAAATTTTCAGTTGTAAAATAAATAAGTTATGAAAATCTAATGGATAGTGTGATGACTATAGTATACTTGACTATATACTTTTTACGTGAAGGTTACTAAGAGAGTAGATCTTAATTGTTCTCACTGCAACAAAAATTGATAACTAACTATATATGCTGATGGATATGTTAGCTAACTTTATTGTGGAGTCATTTCAAAACATACACATATATCAAATCATCACATTGTACACATTAAACTTAAGCAACATTATAAGCTGATTGTATCTCAATAAAGCTGGAAAAAATAGGTATACATTTTAATAGATGAGCTTAACTGCTGCTCTCATTTTAGGTAAACCCACTTAAAATCAAACTTCTTTATTTGAAAGTATCCTTTCATTTGAGGAATAAAGTTGTGTGCTTTGGTCAGCATATATACTAATTCCTGATGGAGATATATTTAAAAGCAAAACTGCAGTACCACTACTCACCCACCAGAATGGCGTGATTAAAAAAAAAAAAATCAGAGATGTGAAACATCTGTAATTATCTTATACTATTGTTAGAAAAGAAAATTGGCATAGCTACTTTGGAAAACTATTTGGCGTTACCTTCTCTAGATGAGCATATGCATATTCTGAGACCTAGTAATCCCATCCCTAGGATAGGGATATATGTTCATATATATATGTTCACTATAGGAATGCTCTTGACAGCATTATCCGTAATAGCTAACACTCAATTGTCCCTCAACAGCAGAATGGGAAGTAATTGTAGTATATTCATACAATGGAAAACTTAAAACAATGAGAATGAACAAATTATGGCTACTATAACAACTAGATGAGTCTTACAGACATGGTGTTGAGTGAAAGAAGCTACACATAAAAGAGTACATACATTAACTGTATATGTCCATTTATATAAATTATATATGTAAGATACTAATTTTTTTATTATAATTTATATAAAATAAATATAACGTACTAATTTATGGTATTAGAACTCAGGCAATGGTCACCCTTAAATGGGAGAGCATTGTGAAAGGAAGAGGGTCAGTCACAAGGGGGGTGGGCCTTCTGGGGGTGTTGATAGTATTCTGTTCCTTCCTCTTGGTGCTGTTATATGGGTATCTTCATTTTATGAAAATTCATCAAGCTCTTAAGATTTATGTAATTTTCTATATTATTATTTTTTAATTTTTTTTTAATGTTTATGCATTTTTGGGAGAGAGAGAGACCGAGTGCGAGCAAGGGAGGGACAGAGAGAGGGGGAGACACAATCTGAAGCAGGCTCCAGGCTCTGAGCTGTCAGCGCAGAGCCTGACACGGGGCTCGAAGTCACAAGCTATGAGATCATGACCTGACCCGAAGTCGGATGCTTAATTGACTGAGCCACCTAGGACGCCTATATTTTTTACACTTTAATAACAAATTTACCAAAAATATTAAATGAACTTTGCTTTTAAATACATATATACATATATATATACACACACATATGTAATATGTATTTTAAGCCTAGAGCACTACAGAAATATTTGTGTTTCTCTACTTTATCAAAACGTATGCGAAAAAAATTTTTTTTGGACATGGACGTTCATAGTAGCTTGATTGATAATAGGCAAAAACTGGAAAAATTCAATGTCCACTAACTGTTGAATTGATAAGTTATGACACACTACTGTTCAGTAAAAGATATCAACTATTAATACATGCATCAACATGGGAAAATTCAAAAATAATTAAACTTGAGTGAAGGAAGCCAGCTCTCCCCTCCCATGAAGAGTATGTACCATATGATTCCATTTGTATAAAACTCTGGAAAATGCAAATTAATCTCTAGAGACAATCAGATAGGTTAATGATTTGTAGTCTAGTTCAAAACTTTTTGTAAGTGCTCTGAGCACTAAGACAAATGTAGCCTCTAATTGTTGGATATATATCATTTATTTATATTATATAAAATTTGTTAATTTTGTTATTTTATACTCTTTTGAATTTTATGCTCTCTTAATCCACCACTTGAAGAGAGGCATTTGTTAAAATGCTCTTCTGTGTTTGCCAGTTTAACTCTTGTACTTCTGTTGCTTTTTGTTTTCCATATTCTGAGGTTATGTTATTCATTGTAAGCAACTTTATAATTGCTGCATCTTCTTAGAGAATATTTCCTCTGTTACTTTTTCGTTATGATACCTAGTAATGTTTTCTGACTGAAAGTCTGTTTTAATATTGATATAGTAATACCAGCATTCTTTCTGTTAGTAATTTCCAGCCATATCTTTTCTTTTACTTTCAACTTCTTTATATTCCTAAGTTGTAAGGATTCTTAATAATATTTGTTAATATTTCTTAACAAATTCTTAATAATACACACACATATGGTTTTTATATATGTAACCTAAACTTGTTAATACTCTGTTTTCTGGAGGCACCTGAGTGGCTCAGTCAGTTGAATATCCAACTCTAGCTCAGGTCCTGATCTCAGAGTTTGTGAGTTCAAGCCCCACATTGGGCTTGCTGCTGTTGGCCTGTCAGCACAGAGCCCGCTTTGGATCCTCTGTCCCCTTCTCTCTCTGCAAGTCCCCGGATGGCTAAGTTAGGTGAGTGTCCAACTCTTGATTTTGGTTCAGATCATGATCTCATGGTTTGTGAGTTTGAGCACTGTGTTGAGCTTCTCACTAGCAGGGCCAGGCCTGCTTGGGATTCTCTCTCTTTCTTTCCCTCTTTCTCTGCCCCTCTCCTGCTCTCTCTCTCTTTCTCTCTCTCTCTCTCTCTCTCTCAAAATAAATAAACTTAAGAAAAATCCTGTTTTCTTATACTACCTTATCAGTCAGTTTTGATAAGGAATAGAATTATATTCAGATGGTTCAATTTACGATGTTTTTAATGAGAGACTATTAGGAGGTATGGGTGGGTGAGAAGAGCCAGCATTTAGTTTGAGCACTAAGAAACCAGCAGTAAATAGTAGTCATCATCGTCCATTTTGGGTGATTTTCATGTTACATGTACCTAGCTATCCACCCATTTCTCTCTCATTTGTATTGAAGTAGTTGACACTTGTTACATTCATTTCAGGTGTTCAGCATAGTGATTTGACAGCTGTTATGCTGTGCTCACCAGAGGTGTAGCTATCATCTGTCACCATACAACCCTATTACAATACCACTGACTATATTCACTATGCTGTACCTTTCATCCCCCTCAGTTATTCAGTCCATTACTGGCAGCCTACATCTCCCATTCCACTTCACCCATTTTGCCCCCACCCCCTTCCCCTTTGCCAACTATTGGTTCTCTGTATTTGTGGATATGTTTCTTCTTGTCTGCTTGTTCTTTTGTCTTTTAGATTCCACATATAAATGAAGTCATATGATACTTGTCTTTTTCTGACTTAATTTATTTGGCATAATATGCTCTAGGTCCATCCATGTTTCGCAAATGGCAAGGTCTCATTCTCTTTCATGGCTGAGTAATGTTCCATTGTATATATATGCCACATCTTCTTTATCCATTCATCTTTCAGTGGACGCTTTTAGGTTGCTTCCATATCTTGGTTATTATAAATAATGTTGCAGTGAAAGTAGGAGTTCTCTTTATATGTAGACACATGTATGTATGTTATGTATATGTATGTGTGTACACACACACACTTCACAAGTAAAATTAAAATTAAGACTATATTTAAAATCACTGCAAACACTGATGGGTTATAAACAAATATGATGGTATAAGAGTTTAAAATAATAAAGGAAATTTAAGTCATTAGAAACGTGGAGAGCTGAATACTTGTTGGATTTACAGGTTATCCCTCAACAGAGTTTTGCAATACAATTACCCAAAGTTTTATACTAGAAAGAAATTTTTTTTTTAAGTGCAGTACTGGCCTTTGTTTTATCTAGAAGAATTTATATCATGGAATTTTTTAAGTGTATTCAAAACTAGAAGAGTATATGGAGCAGTCATGTAGTTATTACCCAACTTTAATAATTGTGAGTATTTCGAGTCATTTTTTGTTCTATTCCGTATTTCCTCCATACAAACATACTTTTCTTTAGCTGGCATGTTTTAAAGTAAATTAAAGAAATTATATCTTAACCATGAGCACTTTAGCATTAATCTCAAAAAACAGGGATTTAAAAAATAATTACAATGTAATTATCACAGCTAATAAATTCAAGGTAATTAATTCATTACATATATTATGTGGTCCATATTAAAATTTCCCCACTTATCTCAAAGTGTCTTTGTACTGTTGGTTTTTTTCATATCAGATCAAAACAAAGTCCACACATTGCATTTGGTTAGCTCTTTAACTTACATATCAGCAATTTTTTAGGAATATTATATTTTTGCTTACATATTTGCCTTATTTTGGTTTACCTGGGTGGCTCATTCTATTAAGTGTCTGACTCTTGGTTTTGGCTCAGGTCAGGATCTCACAGTTGTGAGATCAAGCTCTGCATCAGACTTCTCTCTGAGCATAAAACCTGCTTAAGATTCTCTCTCTCCCTCTGCCACTCTTCACTGCTCACATGCTCGCTCTCTCTCTTTCTCTCAGAATAAAACAAAACAAATTGGCCTTATTTTAAAATTTTTCCTTGTTTCAACTGCATTGTTTTTAATATAAGGGAACATTCTGTGATGAATTTATTTTTTTTAATTTTTTTTAATGTTTATTTATTTTTGAGACAGAGAGAGACAGAGCATGAACAGGGGAGGGGCAGAGAGAGAGGGAGACACAGAATCTGAAACAGGCTCCAGGCTCCGAGCTGTCAGCACAGAGCCCGATGCGGGGCTCGAAATCACGGACCGTGAGATCATGACCTGAGCCAAAGTCGGACGCTTAACTGACTAAGCCACCCAGGCGCCCCTCTGTGATGAATTTAAATATCCAGTAGCGCTTTGCCTTTTTCATGAATCCTCAAAATAATCTAAAGGAATAAATTAATACTTTAATGACTGGTCTTTCCAGAAAGTATCTGCATAGTGCCTACTCTGGTGCCCTGCACTTGATAACACTGACGTGAAACAAAAAAGGAGGTTGTGTTTTGGCTATAGCTGGCCTTATGTCTGTCTGTTCAGTTTATTCTACCATTGCAATTATGGGCATATTCTCAGAACTTTGTGAAGTGGGGAATGATAACATGATGCTCAGTTCAAGAGCGATACCCCCAAAATATCAGATTTAATTATTGTGGATTAGTAATTTAAGTATTTATCAGTAGATGAAATATATCTAGGAACATCCAGGGTTTCAGAATGACTTCAGTCAGAGAAGTAGATGGAGGACAGGAAGAACATACTCTTTAGCAGTAAAGACACAGTAACTGAGACCCCAATGTTAAGTGATTAATTCATGTGTAAGTGTAGACTTAGTGACTAGACCTGATTAGACTATTGCATATGGAAGGTCAGACTTTCATCAGTAACAAGTCTGCTTTTTTATTCAGAAACTAGACTTATGGGAATAGTGACAAAAATAAGGAGCATGTTACTGATCAGTAGTTACTGTTTCTGACATCAGTTAAAAGTAGTCACTGGGAGAGTGAATGGTTGTTTCTGTCATTAGAAAGAGAGGAACCAAATGAAGCACAAAGTGAAACAGCCTTTTGGTCTGCAGAAGAAAAATGCCACCATTCCTGCCTGCTCCAGAAGGCAGAGGCAGATGGCCAATACCTTGCAGTAAGTTCTGTATGTGAATGGTGTGGGTGGTCTGTGTTGGGGTCACAACCTTTTGAGTTTCCTCTTAGTTCTGGGTCTGTGATGCCTCTCTGGTATTTATATACACTTTCCCCCTTTAAGAATATTTAACGTTCATCCTGTCATGATCACTGAACTGTGTAGAAATCAAACCACAGGTATTGTTAAAAATATTTCAACATCCATTCTTTTGTACAAGGAGATTCAGGGCAAGAATTGGGGTCAAACGTGGCAGATTCCAGTGAATTCATATTCGTTATTCCAACTGGCACATAACTAATTCTTGATTTTAGTGTCATAGATTTCAGTAAGTACATTTGTCTATCAGGCAAGGTACGTTTTTCTTATAAGAGGGGGATTTTTTATAAAAAAATTTTGGCAGGGAATTCTGGACCTGAGAATCATTTCTACTCCTCTGGGCCACACTGCCACCTGGGGGCCAAGAGGAAAGATCTCATGGTATTGTCCTAGCCAGTACCAGAAATCTTTGACATTGACCTTGATTTTATTAAGACAGATACCAAGACACCATTATGTATTAGTAGATACCAAAATAATGCAGTTGGTTTACCTAGTGGTGTGGTCTGATACAATATTATAAAAACATATTTAAAAATTTAATGTGGGGGTGCCTAGGTGGCTCAGTTAGTTGGTTGAGTGGCTCTTGGTTTCGGCTCAGGTCAGAATCTCATGGTTTCATGGGTTTGAGCCCTGTGTCAGGGGCTACTGACAGCATGTAGAGCCTGCTTCGGATTCTCACTGTTTCTCTCAAAATAAATACATAAACTTAAAAAAAAAGTTAATGTCATACTCCCATATTCTTTTTCTGTCTTTCACTTTTCCCCTATACTATAGGGTGTTACCAGCTCTCTTGAGACAAAGCTAATGTATGTTTTCTAAGTCCTTTTTTGTATATCCTGCAGCTTAGTACTTACATAGAGTATTATGTGAGTACTGCTAATAGTTTCTTATTTATACCATAAAATTAATTAATGAATGTCTTTCTCCTAGGAGAAATATTTTGAACGTATATAAACATTTTTGTACTATTGATATGTATCTCTTTACTTTTTTTAGGGGCGCCTGGGTGCTCAGTCGGTTAAGTTTCCGACTTCAACTCAGGTCATGATCTCACAGTTCGTGAGTTTGAGCCCCGCATCGGGCTCTGTGCTGACAGCTCAGAGCCTGGAGCCTCCTTCGGATCTGTGTCTCCCTCTCTCTGCTCCTCCCCGGCTCATACTCTGTCTCTTCTCTCTCAAAAATAAATAAACATTAAAAAAAATTTTTAATGAAAGATGATTTTTGTTACTATGTATTATTTGACACTTTAAAATGTATAACTGAAGGACAAAAATTGTGTTTCCACTTATATGAGGTACCTACAACAGTCAAATTCACAGAAAGTAGAATAGTAATGGCCAAAGGCTGGAGATAGGAGGGAGGTAATGGGGATTTATTGTTTAATGGGTGTGGAGTTTCAGTTTGGAATGATAAAGTTCAGGAGATGGGCAGTGGTGATAGTTACACAGCAATGTGAATGTACTTAATACCTCTGAAGTGTACACTTAAACATGGTAAAATGGTAAGTTTTCTGTTAAATATATTTTACCACATTAAAAAATGTATTACTTTACTAGTATTACTGAGTGGTATACTTTCTTAAGGTCTAGGAATGAGTAGGCAGCTGAATTTAATTTTAAAAAGCACGTACTAGGTGCTAGAAGCTTCATTTGTATAAATAAGGCTATAACCCTATGTGGAATAAAGTTATTAGCTTTCTTTAACCCCTTAAGAAGCTAAAGGTCAAAGAGGGTCTTTTATAACAGATTTACCAACAGCTTAACTGTTTGCCCAGCTCTCAGGTTAATTTGTCAGGAGTGTCTGATTTGTAGGCAGAGAAGAAATGTAGCTGAGATTTGGACCTATTTCTGCTCGACTCTACATCATGTGCTCTTTATATTCTATTCTTTCTACCCTCCATGGAAATATTGCAGGTTTGCCTTACAGGGAAATGCTGACATGGCATTCTGTTGTACTGTAGATTCTGACATGTCATGGTTCAAGACTAGAAAACAGTCTGTAAGAGCAAAGTGAGCATCCTGAAATAACCCCAAGCTGTGTGTAACATCTGTGAGCTTTAAACAGGTCATGTGTAATTTGAGTAGACTATATAAGGTGGATATGACTCATGCACCAACAGGTCATCTAATATAGTATTTTTTTTTAATTTAAATTAGTTTTCCATCAGACATAAGGTTGGTGCTTCTTTTCATAATAGTACGAGTCTCTAAGGGAAGAGGTTCATTCTTGGATGTGCTATTTTAAATTGCATTCTTCATTCCTATATGCTTCTCTTGCCTCCTTTGGGAGACTCCTTCCTTCCAGTGTGAGAAAACTAAAGTTATCTCATGATAAATAATTTAATAAAGAAGTCTCAGTGTAATGATTTTTAAACTCTAGTCATGAAACCACTGTCTTCCAGTGATGCTCCAAGCAAAGGAATTTAGGCATAAACAACAAAAAAGATCTGGATATTCCCTTTATATTTGTGGTCATCTAATCTTACATATATAGCCGTTCAATTAGCCTTGGAATTGGTTTGACCATCATTAGTATTCCTGGGAATAATTCCTCAGTAAGAATGTAGTTGCTAAATCACTGCCTAATTACTTGATTTTCTCTATGTACAAAAATAATATTTGTAAAACACCTAGGTTTTTAAATAAAGTTATGATATTTGATTACAGTAAAACAATTCATATATTTTGTTAACATGTTCCCCAAACTCTTATAGTACTGGAACATACTAGAATGCCTCTTTGGAGCCAAGGAGTTTGTTGCTGACATAGTAATAATTTGGTTGTTTGCACATTTCTTTAAAATATTAAAATGTTCTGAGTTTTCATAGTCTTTAAATAACTTGGGGTGAGATGTTATCTCTGAAGTGTTGGCTTGTGAGTGGGAGGCAAATTATATGTTACAGTGTTATATAAAACTGACTCATATGAGTGGGTGAAAAATCCCAAGAATACCAGACACCCACACTTGAAAAAGCCAATATGTGTCATTTCTCTTTACACCATGTTCCAGCAGGCTTATTAATGGAGCTGCATTCATTAAAGAAGGCTTTATAATTTCTTTCATTGCCTTCATGAATATCCTCCTGTTAAAAAAAGTGAAGTAACATTTTTTGTTATTTAAAAAAATCATTGTTCATAGGACAAAAAGTTTGATTCAGCATTTGAAGTAATTCACATCTCTATGCTGCAGTTTTTTTTTTTTTTTTTATATTAGTTAAATCAAGAGAATCAGACATGCCTAATTTTGGAGTATTGTAGAATATTTTTAAGTCCTATAAATACAATTAAATTCTCTTTTAGCAAGTTGTATTCCAGGTCTTGATAAACACCTCATACTGTTTAACTGAATGAAAATAGTATATTGTATGGGAATGTTATCTCATAGTCAGTCTGATTAAACTTTAATCAAGGTATTCCTTTGCATAGTAACATTATGCATTATATATTTGTTATATTTGTTATGTTATCTAAAATGTTTCGGTTGGATTTCACAAATTAGATTTTCTATGGAGATTTTTTAGTTTGCTTTTTTAAATTTTTTTTTTTTTTTTTAAGGTTTACTCATTTTCCAGAGACAGAGAGAGACAGAGTGTGAGTGGGGAGGAACAGAGAGAGAGGGAGACACAGAATACGAGGCAGGCTCCAGGTTCTGAGCTGTCAGCACGGAGCCCAACACAGGGCTCGAACTCACAGACCATGAGGTGGTAACCTGAGCTGGTCAGATGCCTAATCAACTGAGCCACCCAGGCATCCCTTGTTTGATGTTTAAAGAATGCTTCCTTGGTTCTTTCACCACATTGTTCCAGTATCTAAGCTGTATTGTTTTATTGGAATTCTCGTTCCTCTTTTTACCAATGTTCTTTGTGCAAACTAAGAATCTCAATTGTACCAAAAAAGAAAAGTTCCTAGTGATTGAGAAGAATGTAAACTTTATTTGAAAATAGTAAAAAGGACAGCTCTTGCTGTGAAACAGGCCCTCCAATAAACCCTTTCATTTATGTTATTTAATTATTATAAGATCTCTCTGACAGTAGTGGTGTTATCGCAACTTTTTTGATGAGAAAGCTGTAGCTTTGAGAGGTAAAATAACTTGCTTATGTAATAGCATAGTTGAGATTTGAACCTAGACAAAATCTCTAATCTTTTATTTTTATTGTGGTATAACCAAAGTATATCTGCATTTGTACATAAATCTTCTTTTGAGGATTTTGCTGCTGTTTACAGACACAGCATATACATATTTTCTGTTGCATTGCATGCCTGTCTTGAACTCTTGTGTTTTTTTTAAATATTTTTTTATGTTTATTTTTATTTTTGAGAGAGAGAGAGAGACAGAGCACAAGTTGGGGAGGGGCAGACAAAGAGGGAGACACAGAATCCTAAGTAGGCTCTAAGCTCTGAGCTGTCAGCACAGAGCCTGATGAGAGCTGTGTCCCATGGAATGCGAGATCATGACCTGAACCAAAGTTGGATGCTCAACCGACTGAGCCACCCAGGTGCCCCTGTGTTGAACTCTTGTTTAAAAAAGAATCTGGGGCGCCTGGGTAGCTCAGTCGGTTAAGCGTCTGATTTTGGCTCAGGTCATGATCTTGCGGTCCGTGGGTTCGAGCCCTGCATCGGCCTCTGTACTGACAGCTCAGAGCCTGGAGCCTGCTTCAGATTCTGTGTCTCCCTCTCTCTCTGACCCTCCCCCGTTCATGCTCTGCCTCTCTCTGTCTCAAAAATAAATAAACGTTAAAAAAAAAAAAATCTAATGAGCAATTTGTCCCCTTCATCAAATGAGATTCTATTCATACTGATTTCTATTATTATTATGGTTATATTTTTAAAAATTAGTTCAATATGATCATTAAAATAACTCCACTGTGACTCAATAGTTATTTTTGTTATAATTTCCATACCTCATCATGTAACTAGAGCTGTGATCAAATTACCAGTATTATTTTTATGAATTGCTTATTTGCTTTAGTGAAGTGGAAGAATGAAAGCATATTAAGTAAATCCTAATTTCTGTGATATTTGTGTGTGTATATACACACACACACAAACATATGTATGTATGTGTGTTTTTATCTTTGAGTATTTGCATATGTGTGTATCATAAAATTTTAAATAAGGTGTGTTGCCCATGTAGAAAACTATTGATTTGCCATTTTCCTTGAGCCTTTTCTTAGTTAATGAAAAGTTAATTTTTTATCATTTACACTCTAATTTCTATGATTCATCTTAGATGTTCCTCCTACTGTATACCGATAGATGTGTTGAGTAAATAATTCTTGACATTTTTCTCAGTGTTGTACAGTGTCAGGTAGAAGGAGAATTTAAGCTGTTTATGGCAATTGATTCTTAGTTCTAGTCACTAAATCATTGTTTTCAAATATGTCTGTTAGATCTATGGGAATTTTTAATTTTGTCTCTTTATCTTAGTGATAAAAGTTCTATAGGTTAAAAACTAGTTTCCAAAAATAACTCCCACTTGTAATAACATAACTTGTGATAACTTGTAATAACATTTTCATAGAGTTGGATTTTTTTTTAATGTTTATTTACTTTTGAGACAGAGAAAGAGCATGAGCAGGGGAGGGGCAGAGAGAGAGGGAGACACAGAATCTGAAGCAGGCTCTAGGCTCTGAGCTGTCAGCACAGAACCCGACACGGGGCTCGAACTCACAGACCCGTGAGATCATGACCTGAGATGAAGTCAGATGCTTAACTGACTGAGCCACCCAAGCACCTCGAGTTGGACTTAAAAAAAAAAATTTTTTTATTGGTTTATTTTGAGAGAGTGAGAGAGAGAGAGCGAGCCAGAGAGCACATGTGCTTGGGGAGGGGCACAGAGTGAGGGAGACAGAAAATCCCAAGCAGGCTCCCCACTGTCAGTGCAGAGCCTGACACAGGGCTCGATCCCATGAATCGGAATACCATGACCTGAGCTGAAATCAAGAGCAGGACACTTAACCAACTGAGCCACCCTGGGACCCCTGAGCTTTGTTTTTAAACCAGTGTTCCTCACATCGGGGTCCAAATACCTTGTTTGTTTTCTGAAGTCATTTCAAATAAATATCCACGGAATGGCTATATGACACAGAGGCCCTTGGAGTGCAGAAGTGACTAAGACAATGTCTTGTCTTCAAGAAATACACTGCCTAATAGCAGAACATATATAAAGAAATTTTATTATGGTGTGATGGATGTTACTGTTGGAAGGATGTTCAAGGTACAGAAGAATGCATACTGATTGAAGATAGAAACATAGAACAAAGGTAGTATGAGAATGCTTCTCAGGGGACTAAATCTAAGCTGGTTTTGAAGGGTAAATATGCACTTACTAATAGGCTGGAATATAGTTAGGGAGTTTTCATGGGGTCTTTTCAGATAAAATGAATACAGAGTTTAGGGAAATATCATATAAAGCATTCATCTTTATTCCAAAAGATTATTTTAAACAAGTTTCTACTTGCTTTTTAGGTAAAATATTGCAGTAACTAGAGCATTTATCAAGAACACTTGCATTGATCTAAGTTTTCAGCCATCTCTGATCATTGCTAGATATTAATGGTGGCCTTAAACAGCAGGTAATAGAGGGAAATGGATAAGATGCCTGGATTATCTGCTAGCTTTTTATATACAACTGTATTATAGTAGAGTGAAAATTTTATATGTTGTTTAAAGTATAAATTCTATGCTGGATTTATTTATTCAACATACATATATTAAGCTTGTATCCCCACTCTACAAGCCAGAAAACTAAGGTACAGCGGTAAGAAGTTTTCCTATGTGTACTGGTATAAATATGGGAGCCAACATACAATTTGATTCCAGAGACAGTGCTTAAGGAAATTGTAAAAAGGTCAGTATGTCTGGAGTGGTGTGGTTCAGACAGGGCACACAAAATGAGGCTGGAAGCTTGGCTGGGCTGAGGTGGGAGAAAGAAAGAAGCTAGAGAGGCAAAGTAAGGACAAGGGAGGCATTCTAGTTTGTTTTTACAGTAATTAATGCTCAGCCTATGTAAATGCTAAAAAAATGACCCAGCAAGGATGGACAATCAGAAGATACAGGTGACAGAAGTGATAATCACTCCTGAAACGTCTGAGAATGTGAGATGGGGTGGGACACCTCCCAAGAGGAAGGAGGGGAGTATGGTACTGAGGCAGGTGGGTTAGCGTTGGTGTTGGGAAGTTAGGGGTTGTTAATATATCACGTGTACCAGCCTGTTGGGCTGCTTCGTTTGTGTACATGATCTGTAACTGATCTCTGTGATATGCCTGCAAGAATAACCACAGCCAGTTTAGAAATGCTTGTGGAATTCATTTGGGTGTGTAGTAACTGAAAAGGATAGAACAGGAGTCTTGGTATTTGGGGGTCTTGAGAGAGAAAGGAGTGACTGCATAGCACAAGGGGGGAAATGAGGTAATACTCTGCTCAGTTTGAATGGAAGACACTTAGCACAGTCTGAGTTAAGCTTGGGTATAGGAGAAGGTGTAGCAAGAAATACAACTAATTCATAGGAAGAGGTGCTGGACTGAGAGAGAAATACCTCCTACAACTCTACCTTAAAGGAAATGAAAACATGCAATAACTTTTCAGATCAATGAATCATAGAATTCTAAAACTGAAGGATACTTATGTACTATTACTGTCCATATAATGGAAGAGAGAACTGAGACCTGTAGAGGTGAAGTGATTCATCAAAGATCTGAAATACAGCTGTGGTAGCAAGGTCCAAACTCAAACTGCAGGTTTTTAACTCATGGTTTACTGTTCTTGCCATCACACAGTGCTGCCTCCCATTTCAGCAACTTAACTAAAATTGTTTTAGCAAGGCCCTTATATGTATTTGAAGATTCCATAATGCCTCATCCTCACCTCTCCAGACTTTTTTCCTCTTATAATAATTTATTCATTCATTCTTTGTATGTTGTGTTTTTTAGATTCTTCACTCTCCTGGTGACTCTCCTCTGAGTTGTTAGCATTTAATTGATTTTTCTTTTCAAGTATCTAATTTAGATTGTCAGCTACTTGGTCTGCATAATATGTTAGATGAAACCATCAACTTTATTTTGCTACTCATTAAATATTTGTGGTGTGGTAGAATAAATACTCTCAGTGAATATGCTATTTTCTTATTAACTTACATTTTAATTATTTTATTTAAAAATTATACCAGAGCATCCTTTTTAAATTTGAATATTGTCTTTAATTTTTTCTTCTCCTTAATTGGCAGTTACCTAATATTTTCAGGTCAATCTTTGAAAGTTTAAAAATTCAGGTCAAGTTACAGTTCATTATCATTCTCAGGATGTAATCAGACTGGCTATTCCAGAGGGAATTTGGTGAACAAACACAGCAATGACATTTCATATTTTTCTGAATTACTTTTTTTTTCTTTTGGTGGATTAAATTAATTTGCAGAACATGAAACTGAATATGTATGCGAAGTTGAAAATAAATGTTTAATAACTCAGACTTGGACTCATGGATATATATTTCATTAAGTTTATATAGGGACCATTGGGTAGGGTGATGACAGAATTAGGTAACTACCAGTTAAGGGGGAATTGTTTCCCTGAACTTTAAAATACAGCAAGAGCTAAGAATTTCTGAATCTATGATATTTTGCATGAGTGTCCTTTGATATGTCTGCTCAGGATTTATATTCTTCATCAGTAGAATGAAGAGGCTTTCTCCATGCATGCAGGAATAATTTACATCATACCTACTATGCACCAGGAACTGAGGGATATCATTCTAATTCTAACCTCCTCTTCTCCTTCAGCTTTCCTGTGGACTGAAATGCCTTCTTCCACCCAGTTTTTAGTTCCTTTTCATGTTAGTGTGCAGTCAAGCTGAGACTGTTTCTGAATTCATTCTGCCTGCCCAAATTACAAAACCTTTTAACTAAACGGTACTGGAGTAGTCAATATAGTGTACTTTTGAGGCAGAGTCAGTGTCCTAACACCTCTAAATAGACTCCCATTTGGCACCTATTACAACAGTAAGTGATAGATCCTTATGCCTTACGAGTTAGATAACTAGCTTGTGCATGCTGTGAAATAAGCATATGTACTAGTTAATGTTTTTATGGTAGATCCTCTTCAGAACCACCGCTCAACTCTTCTTGAAACTAACTTGCAGGGGTCAGGTAGGTAATGCATACCAGTGTGGCAGGCTGATTGCAAAGTAGCACATACTTCCTGTCTCAGGGGATAACTGCTGCTTGGGTTGAGCCAATTATTTTCATGCCAGAGGACCATTCCAACATTGCCAGATTTCTCAGTTTTTCAGGGATTTTTAAATGAAATATTCTGATTTTTAAATGATAGCAACAAATATGAATTTCCAAAAAGCTACCTGGGGCCAAAACAAAGCCTCCTGTGAGTCTGATTGTCAGTTTGCAGCCTCTACTCCAAGGAGAGCAGGGTGACACAGAACCATGGACCTCTCTCCATTACCCCCACTTGCTACCACTGCCGTTTTTATCCTGGCTCTGAGGATGGTGAAGAGGTAGAAGAATAACAAAAGCAAGTGAGAACTTATTTGGCCTAGTTGCCTTACTTAATCTCTTAAAATTTTTGAAGAGGAAAAGCATTTAAAAGGAAAAGTTACCCAAACTTCCTTTGGGTAAGTTTATGTCAAAATGACAGCCATTGAATTTCACCTCAAGAATTGACCTTCCCTAGCTGTTGAAATTGACTACAGTACATCTTTGAGATTTTATAATTCAGCCTTTTCTTGTCCTTTTTGCTTCCTAAAATTATGAGGATTGTGGATATTTGCAGCAAACATGAACAGATACAAGCTTATGGTTTTAGAGATGAATGAATTTGGGTTTGGCACTTGGTCAAAGTACTTGATCTTTCTCTGAATTAAACAGTTCCCAAACTTGAACTCTGGAACCAACTTCTGTGGCCAATGTTTATGTCAGTCAGGAGAAAGTTTCTGATACACTTTTGTGGAAAAGCAGGCGCAATTGGCATTTGTAAGCAAGACCAACTACATTTACTGGAAAGGGAATATTACAAGTGACCCAATAAAAATTTCTACTTACTTATGTCATCCTCCCATAACATTTTTTAAATGTTTAATGTAGATCATTTCAGATGTATATGTAACAGAATAATAATAATATAATGAACTTTCGTGTACCCAGCAGCTTCAACAAGTTACCAGCCCACATAGATCCTCCAAGCTTCGTACCCCTGCTGGATTTTTTTGTTAAAGCAGTTCGCAGACTTGTAAATATTATGCTTCTTTGTGTGTACTCCTCTTGGTTATATGGAATTGTCACCATAGGTTTTTTTCTATAACTGGATGCAGCCATTGGGAATAAGTTTTAAAGTGACTCTTGGGGTCTTAGTTGTAAGGAAGTAGGAGCTTTGTAGTACTTGTGATCAACCAAAGTAAAGAAGACTCCAATGCTGGTAGATTTGTCAGGGGAAGTGTCTGTCGGTGCCATTATGTCATTATCTAGTCCATAAAGTGTTTATTAGTGGGGCAGCAGTTTATTCATATGTATGTGTAAGTGTTGTCTATCTGAAGATTGAATAAACTAAGGTAATTAATGTTTTTATCCTAGTTTAAGTTACATTTGTCTTTTAATTTGAATTCTCATCCAATTTAGTCTTTTTCAGGCTAAGAATGTTTATTGAATTCTTAACTTGTCTAGAGACTCTGCTAAATGATTTATATGTTTTAAATCATTTAATCCTTGTAGCAGTCTTTTGAGGCATATACTATTGTCTAGGTTTTGCTAATGAATGAACCAGGCTCAATGCATTTAATGTTTCTTGGGCAGAAAATGGCAGAATCCTTATTTGAATAGTTTGATTATTGAACTACTGTTTTAACATCAGACCTTAATGCTAAAGAGCCTATTCAGAGCCGTCTGGTCAGTATAAGTGCAGTATGTTCAGTTTATAAGCTCACAGATTTACTCTCCTACCTATAGTAATAAACTATAATACCATAATCTACTATAATATTAATGTTGATTATATTTATCTATAGCAAAAACCTGCTTCATGAACCTGTCACTAGACCTAATTTGCAGGCATTTTGTTTACCACTTACTTGGCTGTGAAGGTCAAACCTGCCATTCTTATTCATAGTGTAATTTATGAATAATGTATGCATCAACTATCCAGGAGTGTTGAAGGTGAGCATATAAATTTTTTACACTTATCCTCAGTGGAAATCTCAGCCTAAAAGATAATTTTCAGGCCATTTTTCTATTACTATATAGTACAACTTTCTATAGAGGAAATGTTCTGTATCTGTGGCTGTTCACTCTAACACCTACCAGCTCCTATGGCTATTGAGAACTTAAATGTGGCTAGCTAGTGTGATTGAGGGGCTGAATTTTGTTTCTTTTGTTTCATTACATTTTTATTGAAGTATAGTTGACACACAGTGTTATGTTAGTTTCAGGTGTACAACACAGTGATGTATTAATTTTATATGAAAGAAATTTCATTGACGTTTTCCTAAATTAGGCAACATTCCTAGAAATGTATATGACTTATCATGAATTGGGAAGTTAAAAGGTTTTTTTGTTCTTTTTTGTTTTATTTTTGTTTTAATTTTAATTCCAGTATAGTTAACATAAGTGTCAGTTTCAGATATATAATATAGTGATGCAACAGTTCTATACATTACTCAGTGCTTACCATGATAAGTATACTCTTAAACCCCTTTATCTGTTTCACCCATCCCCCTGCTCACTTCCCCTCTGGTAACTATCTGTTAATTCTCTACAGCTATGTGTTTGTTTCTTGGTTTGTCTCTTTTTCATTGTTCATTTGTGTTGTTTCTTAAATTCCACATATGAGTGAAATCATAAGGTATTTCTCTTCCTCTGATTGACTTATTTCACTTAGCATTATATTCTCTAGATCCATCCATGTGGCTGCAAATGGCAAGATTTCATTCTTTTTAATGGCTAAGTAATATTTCAGTGTGTGTGTGTGTGTGTGTGTGTGTGTGTGTGTGTGTGAGATATCTTCTTTATCCATTTATCTGTTGATGGACACTTGGGCTGCTTCCATAACTGGCTATTATACATTATGCTGCAGTAAATATAGGGGTCCATATATCTTTTTGAATTAGTGTTTTCACATTCTTTGGGTACCTACCCAGTAGTGGAATTACTGGATCATATGGTAATTCTGTTTTTAATTTTTTGAGGAATGTCCATACTGTTTTCCACAGTGGCTGCACCAGTTTTCATTCGCAGCAGCAGTGCACAAGGGTTCCTTTTTCTCCACATCCTCTCCAACATTTGTTTCTTGTATTGTTGATTTTAGCCCTTCTCATGGTGTGAGGTGATACCTCATTGTGATTTCGATTTGCATTTCCCTATGATAGTGATGTTGACCATCTTTTCATGTGTCTGTTGGCCATCCATATGTTTTGTGTGGGAAATTGTCTATTCATGTCTTCTGCCCATTTTTCAATTGGATTATTTGTTTTTTTGTGTGTGTTGCATTCTGTAATTTCTTAATATATTTTGGATACTTATCCTTTATCGGGTATGTCCTTTGCAAATATCTTCCCCCATTCAGTAGGTTGTCTTTTACTTTTGTTGATTGTTTCTTTCACTATGTAGAAGTTTTTGTTTTGATGTAGTCCCAGTAGTTTATTTTTGCTTCTGTTTCCTTTGTCTGTGGAGACACATCTAGGAAAATGTTGCTACTGCCAGTGTCAGAGAAATTATTGCCTATGCTATCTTCCAGGATTTTTATGGTTTTAGGTCTCACATTTAGGTCCTTAAACCATTTTTTTTTTAAATTTCTGAGAGAGAGAGAGAGAGAGAGAGAACACACATGTATGCATGAGCCAGGGAGGGGCAGAGAGAGACAAAGGATCAGGATGCACGGCTTGAACTCACAAACTGTGAGATCATGACCTGAGCTGAAGTTGGACACTCAACCAACATAGCCACCCAGGTGCCCCAAGGTCCTCCAACCATTTTGAATTTATTTTTGTGTATGGTGTGAGAAAGTGGCCCAGTTTCATTCTTTTCCATGTAGCTGTCTAGTTTTCCCAGGTTCATTTGTTGAAGAGACTATCTTTTTTTCTGTTGTCTTTCCTTCTTTGTCAAAGATTAATTAATTAGTTGTGGATTTATTTCTGGACTCTCTTCTGTTCCTTTGATCTTTGTGTCTTTTTTGTGCCAGTACCATACTGTTTTAATCACTATAGCTTTGTAGTATATCTTGAAATCTGGGATCGTGATACTTCCTATTTTGTTTTTCTTTTTCAAGATTGCTTTGGCTGTTTGGGTCTTTTGTCATTCCATACAGATTTTAGGATTGTTTATTCCAGGTCTGTGAAAAATGCTGTTGGTATTTTGATAGGGACTGCATTAAATGTGTAGATTGCTTTGGGATATATAGCATTTTAACAGTATTTGTTCTTCCAGTCCATGAGCATGGGATGTCTTTCCATTTGTGTAATCTTCAGTTCTTTAATCAGTATTTTATAGTTTTCAGAGGGCAGCTCTTTCACCTCCTTGTTTAAGTTAATTCCTCCTTGTCTTATTATTCTTGGTGCAATTATAAATGGGATTGTTTTCTTAATTTCACTTTCTACTGCTTTATTATTAGTGTATAGAAGTGTAACAGATTTCTATATGTTGGTTTTGTACCCTGTGACCTTACTCAATTTATTTACCAATTCCAGTAGTTTTTTGGTGCAGTCTTTAGTGTTTTCTATTCGTAATATTATGTCATCCACAAATAATTAAAGTTTCACTTCTTCCTTATCAATTTGAATGTCTTTTATTCCTTTTTCTTGTTTGATTGCTGTGGTTAGGACTTCCAGTAGTATCTTGAATAAAAGTAGAATAAACATCCTTTTCTTGTTCCTGATCTTAGTGGAAAAGCTCTCAGTTTTCCCCCATTGAGCATGATGTTAACTATGGGATTTTCATATATGACCTTATTACGTTGTGGTATGTTTCCTTCAGATCGGCTTTGTTGAAGGTTTTTTTTTTTTTATCATGAATGGATGTTGTACTTTGTCAAATGTTTTTTCTGCATCTACTGAAATGATCATATGGTTTTTATCTTTTCTCTTTCTTGATATGGTATATCACGTCAATTGCTTGGCAAATATTGAACCACACTTGTGTTTCAGGAATAAATGCCACTTGATCATGGTGAATGATTTTTTTAAATGTATTGTTGGATACAGATTGCCAGCATTTTGTTGCAGTTTATTGCATCTATGTTTATGGGAGGTATTGGCCTATAGTTCTCTGTTTTTTTTGTAGTATCTTACCTGGTTTTGGTATCAGTAATGCTGATACCAAATTCCTTCTATGAAGCTTTCCTTCATCTTCTATGTTTTGGAATGGTTTGATAAGAATACATGTATTAACTCTTTAAATGTTTGGTTGAATTCACCTGTGAAGCCATCTGGTCCTAGACTTTTGTTTGTTGGGAGTTTTTTGAATACTGATTCAATTTCATTTCTGGTAATCTGTATATTCAAATTTTCTGTTTCTTCTTGATTCAGTTTTAGGAGGTCGTATGTTTCTAGGAATTTATCCATTTATTTTTGGTTGTCTATTAGCATATACTTTTTTTTATAGTAGTCTCTTAAAATTTGTATTTCTGTGGTATTGGTTGTTATTTCTTTTATTTTGTTTCTTATTTTTGCTTTGATTTTGTTTACTTGAGTCCTCTTTCTTTTTTTCCTTTCTTTTTCTTTCCTTTTTTTTTTTTTTTTTTTGTATTTGGTTAAAGGTTTTTCAATGCTGTTGATCTTTTCAAAAACCAGCTCCTGGTTTTCTTGATCTTTTCTAGTGGTTTTTAGTTTCTATTCCTTTTATTTTTGCTCTAATCTTTTTGTTTGTTTGTTTGTTTTTATTTTTGAGACAGAGAGAGACAGAGCATGAATGGGGGAGGGTCAGAGAGAGAAGGAGACACAGAATCTGAAACAGGCTCCAGGCTCTGAGCTGTCAGCACAGAGCCTGATGCCGGGCTCGAACTCATGGAGTGGGAGATAATGACCTGAGCCAAAGTCGGACGCTCAACAGACTGCGCCACCCAGGCACCCCGCTCTAATCTTTATTATTCCTTCCTTCTACTGGTTTTGGGTTTTGTTTGTACTTCTTATTTTAGCTCCTTTAGGCATAAGATTAGGTTGTTTTTTTTCAGATCTTTCTGGCTTCTTGAGGTAGGCCTGTATTGTAATAAACTTCCCTCTTAGAACAGTTTTTGTGGCATCCCACAGATTTTGGAACATTGTGTTTTTATTTTCATTTGTCTCCCTGTGTTTTTTTTTTATTTCTTTGTTTTCTTGGTTGACCCATTAATTATTTAGTAGCATGCTATTTAACCTCCATGTATTTGTGCTCTTTCCAGATTTTTTCTTTTGGTTGATTTCTAGTTTTATAGCGTGTAGTCAGAAAAGGTATGTCTTATGATTTCAATCTTTTTGAGTTTGTTGAGACTTGTTCTGTGGCATAATATGTGATCTGGAGAATGTTCCATGTGCACTTGAAAGGAATGTATATTCTACTGTTCATGGATGGAATGTCCTGGATATATTTGCTAAATCCCTTAAGTCCAGTGTGTCATTCAAAGCCTCTGTTTCCTTGTTGACTTTCTGTTTGAATGATCTGTCCTTTATTTCTATTTTTTTTAATTATTTTTTTAAATTTACATCCAAGTTAGTTAGCATATAGTGCAACAATGATTTCAGGAGTAGGTTCCTTAATGCCCTTTACCCATTTAGCCCATCCCCCTTCCCACAACCCCTCTAGTAACCCTCTGTTTGTTCTCCGTATTTAAGAGTCTCTCAGGTTTTGTACCCCTCCCTGTTTTCTATTATTTTTGCTTCCCTTCCCTTATGTTCATCTGTTTTGTGTCTTAAATTTCTCATATGAGTGAAGTCATATGATATTTAACCTTCTCTGACTAATTTCGCTTAGCATAATACCCTCTAATTCCATCCACGTAGTTCTTTTCTGCTTTGTCAAAGATTAGTTGGCCATATGCTTATAGGTCCATTTCTGGGTTCTCTATTCTGTTTCATTGATCTGAGTGTCTGTTTTTGTGCCAGTACCATACTGTCTTGATGATTACAGCTTTGTAATACAGCTTGAAGTCTGTGAATGATCTGTCCTTTAAAGTGTGGTGTTAAAGTACTCCACTATTACTGTATTACTGTTGATTAGCTCCTTTATGTTTGTTATTAACTGTTTTATATATTTGAGTGTTTCCATGTTGGGTGCATAAATATTTACAATTGTTATATTTTCTTCTTGGATTGTTCCCTTTATGATTATATAGTATACTTTTTTGTCTTTTGTACAGTCTTTGTTTTAAAGTCTACTTTGTCTCATGTAAGTATTGCTTCTCTGGCTTTTCACTTCCATTTGTATGAAAAATGCTTTCCCATCCCTTTACCTTCAATTTGCATGTGTCTTTAGGTCTGAAATGAGTGTCCTCTAGACAGCATGTAGATGGGTCTTGCTTTTTTATCCATTTATTCACTCTTTGTCTTTTGATTGTAGCATTTAGTTCAATTACATTTACAGTCATTAATAGTATGTACTTGTTGATGTTTTATTACTTTTTGGATTGTTGTTTTTGTACTTTTTTCTGTTCCTTTCTTCTCTTACTCTATTGTCTCATGATTTGTAGACTTTATTTAGTGATATACTTGGATTCTTCTCTTTTTTTCTCTTTTAACATACCTTGTAGTGTTTTTTTTGGTATGTGGTTACTATTTGGTTTGTATATAACATCTTTTGCATATAGTAGTCTATATTAAGTTGATGGTTGATTTAGTTTCAAGCCATTCTTTACCCTTTTCTTCCAACATTTTAGGTATATGGTATCATACTTTACATTTTTGTATTTTGTGCATCCCTTGACAAATCCCTTGATTTCATAAATACACTTATTTTTACAGTTTTTACTCCTACTTATGGTCTTTCCTTTCCACTCAAAGAGTCCCTTGAATATTTCTTGTAAGGCTGGTTTAGTGGTCATGAATTCTTTTAACTTATTTGTCTGGGAAACTCTTTATCTCTTCTATTCTGAATAATAGCCTTGCTGAATAGGGTATTCTTGGCTGCAGGTTTGTCTCTTTCAGCACCCTGAATGTATCATGCCACTCCCTTCTGGTCTACAAAGCTTCTGCTGAAAAGTCAGCTGATAGTCTTATGGGGTTTTCCTTGTATGTAACTGTTTTCTTTCTTTGCTGTTTTATAATTAACTCATTATCACTACTTTTTAACATTTTAATTACTATGTGTATTGGTGTAGAACTTCTTGGGTTGATTTTATTGGAGTTCTCTGTCTAGATCTTGATTTCTGTTTCCTTCTCCAGATTCCAAAGTTTTCAGCTATTTTTCAAATTAATTTTCGGACCCCTTTTCTCTCTGTTCTCCTTCTGAGATCCTTATAATGTGAATATCATTATGGTTGATGCTGTCACCACCTTCCTTATTTTCATTTATTATTATTATTATTTTTTTATCCTGTTCATCTTGATTGCTTTCCATTATTCTATCCTCCAGGTCACTAATCCATCCTTCTGCTTCCTCTGCTCTATTATGTCTTCCATTTAGTTTATTTTTAATTTTATTTATTGAGTTCTTCATCTCTGATTCGTTCTTTTTTATATTTCCTATCTCTTTGTTAAGGGTCTCATTGAGGTTTTCGACTCTTTTCTCAAGTCCAGTGAGTATTTTTATATCCATTACTTTAACTTCTCTATCAATCATATTACTATCTCTATTTTGTTTAGGTCTCTTCTGTGATTTTTGTCTTGTTCTTTCTTTTGGGACATATTTCTCTGTCTCCTCAATTTTATCTACCTTTCTGTGTCCTTTTTTTTTTTTTCTCTTTAATATAATTTATTGTCAAATTGGCTAACATACAGTGTGTAAAGTGTGATCTTGGTTTTTGGGGTAGGTTCCCATGGTTCATCGCTTCCATTAACACCCAGTGCTCATCCCAACAAGTCCATCACCCATTTTCCCCTCTCCCCCACCTCCCCATCCACCCTCAGTTTGTTCTCTGTATTTAAGAGTCTCTTATGGTTTGCCTCCCTTCTTTTCTGTAACTATTTTTTTCCCCTTCCTTCCCCCATGGTCTTCTGTTAAGTTTTTCAAGATTCACATATGAATGAAAACATATATCTGTCTTTCTCTGACTGACTCATTTCACTCAGCATAATACCTTCCAGTTCCATCCACATTGCTGCAAATGGCATGATTTCATTCTTTCTCATTGCCAAGTAGTATTCCATTGTATATATAAACCACATCTCATTTATCCATTCATCAGTTGATGGACATTTAGTCTCTTTCCATAATTTGGCTATTGTTGAAAGCGCTGCTATAAACATTGGGGTACATGTGCCCCTGTGAATCAGAGCTCCTGTATCCTTTGGCTAAATTCTTAGTAGTGCTATTGCTGGCTCGTAGGGTAGTTCTATTTTTAATTTTTTGAGGAACCTTTACACTGTTTTTTCAGAGTGGCTGCACCAGTTTGCATTCCCACCAACAGTGCAAGAGGGTTCCCGTTTGTCCACATCCTCGCCAGCATCTGTTGTTTCCTGAGTTGTTAATTTTAGCCTCTGTGTCCTTTTCTATGTATTAGGAAAGTCATCTATGTTTCCTGATCTTGAAAGCAGTGGCCTTATGAAGATGGAGTCTTGTAGTCCCCTGCTATGCCAGGGTCCCTTGTTCACCAAGGGACATTTCAGGGATATCTCTATTTGTACACCCTGCTGTTGTGGCTGAGTTGCTTTTGCCTTCAGAGCAGTTGTCTGCTATGTCTCTCTTTGCCTGTTGTGGATAGAGTTTGGTCTCTGTGTTGTTAGTGGGCCAGTCTGGGTCCTTCTTGGGCTTATGTTGGGTCAGAACAGGCGTTTGCCAGAGATGCAGTAGCACTGAACCACAGGGCACTTTCCCTGTGTTGTCCCCTGAAAAGCTTTCATTGGTGGGCAGGCCTGCAATCAGGCCACATGTCTACCCCCTAATCTACTGCTGGGGCCTCTGGCCTACTGTGGTTATATTCCCCTCTACCTGGGGCAGGAGTAGGTTTGGAGTGGTGCTAGCCCTTGTCAGGACTGCTTGCATTCTTCCAGGTTTGTAACACCACTTAGAATGGGCTCTGGCCAAGGCCTGTGGAAGGGGCAGATCTTCAGGAGAATGCAGGGTTGAAGTACCCAGTGCTGGCAGGGTTTGCTACATTAGGGGACCTGCAGCTGCCATGACCTTGCAGGCAGTTGGAGGTGGTGGATTCACAGAAACACATATGGGAGAGTGTAGTGTTAGCAAGGTTTGCCCAGGTCTTCTGTAGGAGGAGATGTGGAACTAAGGCTTGGCTGGAGGGCGCATGTCAGTGTGCTGTTAGCAATTTAGGTAACAAGTATTGATATCACACTGGTGAGGGGCTTATTTTATTTTAATTAATTTAGATTTAATTTGTCTAGTGGCTACCATAATGGATAGCACAGCACTATAATAATTCCATAGGATTAGACTTGATGTTAGGTATGAATTATACATGTTATATGTTTATTTTAAGGCAAAAATAAAGTACTTAATTGAATTTTGCCTTGAGAAATCTTATTGGAGCAAGGAGTATAATTTATTAAATTGAACACTTAATACTTATACAGGAAATAAGAAATTGCTTTACTCAGCGGAGACCTTATGAACTAAATTTACTTCAGTTTATTTTATGCAAAAATTATTAAATAGGAAGTTGAAAATATTAGCTAATTGATAACGTTTTTGGATCGGTGGAAGATTTTAAGATCAAAAGTTGAGAGCCATTTGGTCAATTTTCTATTAAGCAGTAGACAGGAAAATAAAAATTATAGTTGCAGCAGGGAATTCTTGTGGCTGCATTTATTTAAATAACACAAACAAAAACAAACAAACAAAACTCTGAAATAGCAAATCTCAGCCAGATCAGGAAGAGATGTTTTAAAATACACTGCCTCTCCCACCCCATAGTGAGCACCTTCCCACCCTGTGAATATTCTGATATTTTTCCCTTTCTGTTTCAACTGATTTTGTGTAGTGAGAAATGTCAGTCGTGGTGGTATACATGCCTATGAACATGATGAAGCCAATGGGGGGCGGAGGGGGGGGAAGACTTCACAGCCCAAGTTTTAAACTTTATTGTTTGGGATAAATCAACTAAAGATTTGTTACTTTAAATTCTTCCTGTTTTTAATTTAAAAAGTTTTATTATTACCACTGTCAAATTAGTGTAAATAAATCAGGTAGCCAAATTCTTTTTCTCCTTTCTTTTCATTGTTAGTATTCCAGAAGATTTTGTTGTAATTTTGAATAGATTCCGCTAAAGATGACTACATTGTTAAAAAGTTTTCTTCATAAGGAAAATTTCTAAATAAATGGATGAAACTTCTTTTCTTTATTCACTTCTTTTTCAAATCTTAATTTTTTTTTCTGATTTTCAAAGATAGGTAGAAATTTAAATAACTTTTTTTTTTTTTTTTTTAAAATCAAAGCATTCTAAGTTTTCAGTGGAGCAAAGGACTCTGGTTTCTTCTCTCAGGGCCTTTCTTCAACAGAATAGTAATAGGACATTTATAATAGGAATTTGTAGTAATATCCATTCCTCTCTGGGCAGGGCATCCTTCTTTCTTTTTCCTTTGATTTGAACTTCAGACATTACAATGGACAGATTGGGGCACTAACACTGTCAGAATAAGCTGAAAATGTATTGAGATGAGATGAGTTCTATTAGCATATTGATGGCACTGCATCCCAAAATATCTCATGTGTATGAGAAATTAAGCTTCTCATGTGTATGAGAATAATCTTATGTTTTAATTGAGAGAAGAATGGGGCAGGGGTTAACAGAGTGGAATGATTATATTTATGCATAATTATCAATTTGATCATTAGATTATTTGATGCTGTGAATTATGAGAATCTGGCAATCTGTCATACATGTGAGAAATGTCATAATCACTCTTTTTTTCCCATATTCAGTTATTCAGGAGTAACATGTTTGGGTAAAAGAGGTTCAATAAACCTAGATTAGAATTTCGCACCCACAATGTTTGTCTGCTGGACTAGCTGCTAAGAGTCCTGAGTTCTAGTTTTATCCTAATGTTAATTATGTTTCTGACCTTGATCAACATACTTAACTTCCCTTGGTTAGTGTTTTATTTTTCCCTTCAAATCTTTATTAGGGTTTTCCAGAGAAACAAAACCAACCACATACATATATGTACATATATACATACATACATATATACACACATATATACACACATATACATACATATACATATGTACATACATATGTACATGTATAACACACACATGTCTATGCGTGTGTGTGTGTGTTTCAAGATTTATTATGAGGAATTGGCTCACATGATTGTGGGGGCTGAAAAGTTCTAAGATCTGCAGTTGGGAAGCTAGAGATGCAGGAGAGTCGTTCATGTAGTTCCAGTCCACATGTGAAGACCATAGAACCAGGAGAGCCAGACATAAGTTCTAGTCCAGAAGATATAGGCTTGAGACTTAAGAAGAGCTGATGTTTCAGTCCAAGACAGGAAAAAACTGTTGTCTCTGCTTGAAGATAGCAGGGCAGTAGAAGTTCCCCTTTACTTATAGAAGGGTTAGCCTTTTTGCTTTATTCAGTTTTTAACTGAGTGAATAGGATTTACTCTGGTTAGGGAGGACAATATGCTTTACTTTGTCTTCTGATTCAAATGTTAATCTCATTCAGAAACACCCTCACAGACATATCCTGAATGTTTGCCCAAATGTCTAGGTAACCAAAGACTCAGTTAAGTTGAGCCATAAGTTAACCATCATAATGTTGCCCTCCCCCTCCCTGCTCTTTGAAGGCTAGGAAATACTTTAGTATATTCAAAATATTACATATGAGGTATTGTTTCTAATAAAGCAAAGTAATAAAATTAATATTGTCAACCTACAGCCCAACTTAAAAAATAGAACATTAGTGATAATGTGGAGAACAAAGGCAAAAGAAATGTAGATAAAATTAAATCTCCTTACAACTTGCATCCATTTGACAAGTACTTGAGGCAAGAGTGACCTTCCTCAAGGAACTTAACAGCTGTTTTAATGTTAATACTTTGCTACAGGCAAAAAGCAACCTTAGCTTGACAATAGCCAGACCTCCAGGATCCTGTAAGTCTTTTTTAACATATGAAAATTACTTTGGAAGCTTCCTTTATCTCTGCCGTCCCCAAAATATATGTTAGGAATCATCCTTCAAACTTATGGCCCACTGATATACATCTGAAGGGTCTCATGACTCATGTTTTACTAGATAGTAGTAAATAACTTTATCTTTTAAAAATATTTTTTTTAACATTTATTTTTGAGACAGAGACAGAGCATGAACGGGGGAGGGTCAGAGACAGAAGGACACACAGAATCTGAAACAGGCTCCAGGCTCTGAGATGTCAGCACAGAGCCCGACGCGGGGCTCAAACTCACGGACCGCGAGATCATGACCTGAGCTGAAGTCAGATGTTCAACCGATTGAGCCACCCAGCCACCCCAGTAAATAACTTTATCTTAACAGCAGCTAGCCCCTTAAGGTCCTAGAAGTCTTGCTTCCAAATTCCTTAGAGACTTAAGCTACCCTTAACCCAGACTGACTAAAAAGTATATCATTCCTCACTATCCCAGTGCAGCCCTGTCTGCACACAGGTCCTGTCCCTGTGCTTTAATAAACCCACATGTTTGCACTGAAAACGTCTTTAAGAATTCTTTCTTGACCATTCACTCCTGGACTCCAACATCACATCAAGTGATACTACTGAATTTAATTCAGGGTGTTTTCTAATTTTTGAAATATTAAAGTATTACGATAGATTTCTATTTTTTGTCATAGACTTTTCTGATTTAAGTAATGTTTATTGAAATTTGCATCACTTTTTTTTATCACCAATAGAGCTCAGTATCCCTGTAGTATCAATCTCATAAGTTATTGAGCGATTAATTTAGTATATAATAAAAGTGATTATTCTTTGAACTCTAGACTTAACATCTCCATTTGCATGTCTAATAGATATGTCAAAACAATACATCTAAAACCAGTCTATATTAACAGATTCAGTGCAATCCTGATCAAGATTCTAGCAACCTTTTTATTTTTGTAGAATTGACAAGCTGATCATAAAATTCATAAAATTTGTGTGGAAATGCAAAGTACCCAGAAGAGCCGAAGCAATTTTGAAAAAGAAAAGCTCACGTTTCCCTATTTCAAAACTAATTCAGGGGTGCCTGGGTTGCTCAGTTGGTTGAACATCCAACTCTTGGTTTTGGCTCAGGTCATGATATCATGGTTTGTGAGTTCAAGCCCCGGTTGGGCTCTGTGCTGACAGCTCAGGGCCTGAAGCCTGCTTTAGATGCTGTGACTCCCTCTCTCTCTGCTCCTCCCCTACTCATGCTCTGTCTCTGTCTCTCTAAAAAATAAATCAACATTAAAAAAATAAAAATAAAAGAGAACAAAACAGAGGGTTGATGGAGGCAGGTGGGTGGGGTATGGGCCAGATAAGTGATGGGTATTAAGGAGGGCACTTGTTATGATGAGCACTGGGTGTTTTATGTAAGTGATGAATCACTGAATTCTACTCCTGAAACCAATATTGTACTTTATATTAACTAATTAGAATTTAAATAAAAATTTGAAAAGAAAAAAAAAGCCAATAAAGTGCGTATAAAGGGAACATACATGAACATAATAAAGGCCATATATGACAAGCCAAGAGCTAATATCTTTCTCATTGGTGAAAAGGTGAAACCTTTCTCTCTAATATCAGGAACATTAGAAGGATGCCTATTCTTGCCATTTTATTCAACATAGTATTGGAAGTCCTAGCTACAATAATTAGATAAGAAGAAATAAAAGGCCTGCAAATTAATGAGGAAGAAATAAAATTGTTGCTATTTACAGGTGACATGATATTGTGTATAGAAAACTCTAAAGCCTACAAGACAATGTTAGAACCAATCAATGAATTCAGTAAAGTAACAGGATACAAAATCAGTATACAAAAATCTGTTGCCTTTCTATATATTAAAAGTGAAATCTGAGATAAATTACAAAAACAATCCTATTTACAATTGCATCAAAAAGAATGAAATACCTAGGAATAACTTTAACCAAGGAGGTGAAGGACCTTTATGCTGAAAACTTGTAAGACATTAATGAAAGAAATTGAAGATGCAAACCAATAGAAAGATATTTCATGCTCATGTATTAGAAGAATCAATATTGTTAAAATGTCCATACTCCCCAAAGCAATCTATAGATTCAGTGCAGTTCCTATCAAAATTCCAATGGAATTTTTCACAGAAATAAAACAATCCTAAAATTCATATGAAACTACAAAAGATTCTGAATAGCCAAAGCAATCTTGAGAAAGAAGAACAAAGCTAGAGGCATCACACTCCTTGATTTCAAACTGTATTTCAAAGCTATAGTAATCAAAACAGTATAATACTTGCATAAGAAACAGCCACATAGACCGATGGAACAGAACAGAGACCAGAAATAAACCTACAAACATATATGGTCAATTAATCTACTATAAAAGAACCAAGTATATACATTGGGAAAATGAGAGTCTTTACTGGTATTGGGAAAACTGGACCAATATATTATACCACATGAAAAAATTATCTTAAAATGGATTAAATATTTGAACATAAGGGGCACCTGGGTGGCTCAGTTGGTTAAGCATCCGACTTCAGCTCAGTTCATGATCTCATGGTTTGTGAGTTCGAGCCCCACGTCAGGCTCTGTGCTGAAAGCTTGGAGCCTGGAGCCTGCTTCGGATTCTGTGTCTCCTTCTCTCTCTGCCCCTCCCCCACTTGTGTTCTGTCTCTCTGTCAAAAATAAAGAAATGTAAAAAATAAAATATTCGAACACGACATAAAACTCCTAGAAGAAAACACAGGCAGTAAACTCCATGACCTTGGTCTTGACATTGATTTTTTCGATCTGACACCAAAAACATAGGCGACAAAAGCAAAAGTAAATAATTGGGACTATATAAAATTTAAACTCTAAGGTGTGCCTGGGTGGCTCAATTGGTTAAGTGTCCAACTTCAGCTCAGGTCACGATCTCACAGTTTGTGGGTTCAAGCCCCATGTTGGGCTCTGTGCTGACAGCTTGAAGCCTGGAGTCTGCTTCAGATTCTGTGTCTCCCTCTCTCTCTGCCCCTTCCCCACTTACGCTCTGTCTCTCTCTTACACAAAATAACAAACATTAAAAAAAAAAACAAAAAAAAAACAAAAAAAAACCCTGCACAACAAAGGAAACCATCAACTAAATGAAAAGGTAACCTACCAAATGGGAGAAAATATTTTCACATTATGTACCTGATAAGGGGTTAATATCCAAAACATATAAGGAATTCATAAAACTCAATATCAAAAATAAACAGTCTGATTAAAAAATGGGTGGAACAGCTAAATAGACATTTTTTTTCAAAGAAGACAGACACATGGCCAACAGACACATGAAAATCACTGATCATCAGAGTAATGCAAATCAAAACTACAATGAGATACTACCTCACATTTGGAATCTGTAATCAAAATGGCAAGAAATAACTAGTATTGATGAGGATGTGGAGAAAAGGGAACCATGTACACTGTTGGTGGGAATGTAAATTGGTACCACCAGTATGGAAAACAGTATGGAGGTTCCTCAAAAAATTAAAAATAGAACTACCATATATTCAAGCAATTCCACTTGTGAGTATTTATTCAAAGGAAATGAAAACACGAATTTGAAAAGATACATGTGCTGCCCTGTTTATTGCAACAAGCCAAATACCCATCAACTGATGAATTCATGAATGAAAGTTATGTATCCATACAATGGAATATCATCCATCTGCAGAATGGAATGAAGTACGGATACAACATGGATGAATCTTGGAAACATAACTGAGTTAATGAACCTAGACGAAAGGCAACATATTAAATGATTGCATTTATATAAAATTTCCTGGAATTGCATAGTGGTGATAGTTGCACTACTCTGTGAATATACTAAAAATCACTGAGTGCTCGCTTCGGCAGCACATATACTAAAATCACTGAATTTTACAGTTTAAAATATTGAATTTTGTGGTATGTGAATTGTATCTCAATTTAAAAATACTGGATTTAGTGATTTTTCCCACTAAACCTGCCCCTTCTGGTCTTCTGTTTCAAAAGCTATGGACCATTTGAAAGGTGTTCTAATATTAGAGGTGGCAAATTATTGAATTGGAAAGAGACTCAGGGAGAGGTGCGCCTGGGTGGCTCAACTGGTTGAGCGTCTGACTTTTGATATCAGCTCAGGTTGTGACCTCACATTTGGTGGGATCCAGCCCCTTGTCAGGCTCTCTGTTAACAGTGTGGAGCCTGGTTGGAATTCTATGTTTCCTCTGTCTGCCCTGCCCCTGCTTGCACTCTGTCTCTTTCAAAAATAAATAAATGAACATAAAAAACTAAAAAACCTACGCCTTTAAAAAAGGGAGGGAGAGACTCAGAGACAATAGAAGTGTGAAGTTCTCCAGGAATTGACTGTTTACCTCCCTTTTGTACTTCCAACCTACCCAAAAATCTTTGCCAGGAATCATATAATGAAGTGGTCTAATTTCAGATCAGTAAGTGTGGCTTTCTAGATTCCTTGGAAAAGTCACAAAGTTTTGGGTGGCTGGAACAGTTCAGGATGAATGAGAACTCCCTCACCCACAAAATTAAGTAGATTGACAAAATCTGCCACAAAGCACCTCCCATCTTTCCTCTAAAAATTGATTGTTATAAAAAGTGTTTGAACACAATGGCTGTGACAAGACCGATAGCTCTTCACTCCAAATCCATTTCCTTTTCTTCTTGGGTATACACCTGGATACATTTCCTCACCTTTGTTATAGGTAAAAGTAAGACCATGTTACTAAATTCTAGGCAATGAAATACTAGCAAAACAGACTTTGCGAATGTGCTCCTTCACTTTCCCTTTCTGGCAGTCAAATGGAAAGGCTGGGTAATGGCAAATTCTCCAAGGGCCTGTGTCCCTGAGTTACCACATGGAAAAGAGGTGCTTACCAACTAGAAACACCCCTGCTGTATTACTGTATGATTAGAAAATAAATTCCTTTTTGGTTGAATACTTACACACTTTGGGGTCTATTTGCTGCTACAGCCAAGCTCACCATAATTAACATGGGTGACTGCAGTTCTAACAAAAAATAATGGCAAAACAGAAGAAAAATCTCCAAAGTAAGTATTTTGACAGATAGAAGCATATTGGTACTAGATATTTTTGTATTCTTATGAATATTTTTGAAACTTGTTCTAGGACATAGCAAGTTTATTTAGAAATCGTTTGATCTTTTTAGGTCTTTTAAAAAAGTTTAGTCAAGTAGGACCAATGGAGTGATGAATCTAGGGCTAATTTTGCCTTACTATAAAGCAAGACCCTTCCGAGTGCCCAGTATTCCATGAATTCCTGGTCTGGAGATTTTTCTCTCAGATATTTGAAGTGAGTGTTTCCTTGGATTTAGGCATTGCCTGATCAGGAGTTGGACAAAGAGGGGACCCTCTGTAGATTCCTGAAAGTCTCAGGGCAGCTCTTTTGTCTTTACTCACCTGTATGAATTTTTTTTTTTTAACTTTATTTGTTTATTTTTGAGAGAGAGAGGGAGAGAGTGCATGTGCGAAGGTCAGAGAGAGAGGGAGACAGAGAATCCCAAGCTGGATGCAGGGCTTGAACTCATGAGCTGTGAGATCACCACCTGAGCCGAAATCAAGAGCTGGTTGTTTAACAGACTGAGCCTTAAAAACCATTGTTTTAATTTATTTTTTGTGTGTTTTTAGTTGTTTTAGGAGGGGGATAAATCTAGTCTCTGTTATTCCATTTTAGCTGCAACTCTTTGTATAATTGTAAGAGTAATATAAAAAGCAATAGGAAGAGGCTCTGAAGCTTTATTGCTTCATTTTAAATGGTGGCCCTTAGACTCAGCAGCTGTTTAATTTTGGGCAAGTTACTTAAGTTCTCTGTTTCAACTTGCTAATCTATAAAAGGAAAATAGTAATAATACATTCTATAGGATGTTTGTGAGAATGAAAATAGTGCATGTGAAGTGCTACAAAAAGTGAAGGGCATATAAGCTCTCAGTAAACAAGTTGCTCTTACTATTATAATCATAGAAAATTTCTAATGCAAAAAAACTTTGGAGTGAGGGAGTCCTTTGTTTCAGTATCAGCTCTGCTATTTACTGTGGCCTTATTTAGCCTCTTTTAATCTCATTTTGCTCATTACAAAAAGTGAATAATGATAACACCTACTCATTAAATAGTTGTGTGGGTGAAATAAAATGATAATAGTACAGCACTTGGCACAGTTGCCGGGCACAGATTAGGTACTAACTGATTGTTTATTATTTGGGTTATCTATTGCTACATGATAAATTGCCACAAAACTTAGTGGTTTACAACAGCAGTTATTGTTTTATTATCTCTAATGGTTCAGAGGTATGGCTAGGCTCAGCTAAGCAGTTCCCATTCAAGGTCTCTCCTATAGTTGCAGTCAGACAGTGCCTGGACTGGCCTGTTGTCATCTTGAGGACATCTTAGTCACATATCTTGCACTTGATTCAGGCTCTTGGCTAGGATTTCTTCAAACCTTCACAGCATGGTGACTGAATTGTAAGAATAAGCACGCCTACAGGATTAGGCAGAAGCTGTATCCCCTTTTATAATAGCCTCAAAAGTAACCTAGTGTTATTTTGGCTGTAGTTATAAGCCTACCTAACTTCAGGAGGAGAGTCAACATCACCTTGCAAGAAGACCATATGTGTAATGGGAAATATTGGTGCAGTCATTTTTAGATAATACAATCTGCCACGGTTAGCTATGGTTTTCATGTCCATGTTTACAAATATGAAAACATTTTACGTAAAATTTTAGTTTGCCCCCCCACACCACACTTTATAAAATTTTTCATGTACTTTTTTTTTTTTTTTTTTTCAACTTTTTTTATTTATTTTTGGGACAGAGAGAGACAGAGCATGAACGGGGGAGGGGCAGAGAGAGAGGGAGACACAGAATCGGAAACAGGCTCCAGGCTCCGAGCCATCAGCCCAGAGCCTGACGCGGGGCTCGAACTCACAGACCGCGAGATCGTGACCTGGCTGAAGTCGGACGCTTAACCGACTGCGCCACCCAGGCGCCCCTTTCATGTACTTTTTAAAGCTTTTTTAAAACGTTTTTATTGTAGTTCCAGTATTTAACATACAGTGTTATGTTAATTTCAGGTGTACAATATAGTATTTCAACAATTCCATACAACACCAGGTACTCATCACAACAAGTGTACTCCTTAATCCCCATCACCAGTTTAACCCATCCTCCATCTCCCCCCACCTCCCCTCTGGTAACTCTCAGTCTGTTCTCTATAGTTAAAAGTCTGTCTCTTTCTTGGTTTGTCTTTTTGTCCCCTTTGCTCATTTGTTTTGTTTCTTAAATCCCACATATGAGTGAAATCATACGGTATTTGTCTTTATGTCACAGACTTATTTTGTTTACTGTCTAGATCAATCCATGTTGTTGCATATGACAAGATTTTATTCTTTCTTATGACTAATATTCTATTGTAGATAAATATCACATCTTCTTTATCCATTTAACAGTCGATGGACACATGGGCTACTTCCATATCTTGGATATTGTAAATTACGCTGCTATAAACATCAGGGTTTGAATTAGTGTTCTTTTGGTAAACACCCTGTAGTGCAATTGCTGGATTATAGGTTTAATTCTATTTTGAAAATTTTGAGGAACCTCCATACTGTTTTCCACAGTGGCTGTACCAGTTTACATTCCTACCAACAAGACAAGATAGATGATAGGTGTACCTTTTTCTCCATATCCTCACCAGCACCTGTTGTTTCTTGTATTGTTGATTTTAGCCATTCAGACAAGTGTGAGGTGGTATCTCATTGTAGTTTTGACTTACATTTCCCTGATGATCATTGATGTTGAGCATCTTTTCATGTGTCTGTTGGCCATCTGTATGTCTTCTTTGGAGAAATATCCATTCATGTCTTCTTACCATTTTTTAATTGGATTATTTGTTTTTTGGGTTTTGAGTTTTAAAAGTTCTTTATATATTTTGGATACTAACTTCATCAGATGCGCTTTTGCAAATATCTTCACTCATTCCATATATTGCCTTTAAGTTTTATTGATTGTTTTGTTTTCCTTTGCTGTGGGGAAGCTTTTTATTTTGATGTAGTCCTAAAGTTTACTTTTGCTTTTGTTTTCCCTTGTCTCAGGAGACATATCTAGACAAAGTTGCTATGGCCAATGTCAGAAAAGTTACTGCCTGTGTTCTCCTCTGAGATTTTTATAGTGTCAGGTCTCACATTTAGATATTTAATCCAAAAGACCTAAATTTGTATATAGTGTAAGAAAGTGGTTTACTTTCATTCTTTTCATGTTGCTGTCCGGTTTTCCCAACACCATTTGTTGAAGAAACTGTCTTTGTCTCATTGGATATTCTTGCCTTCTTTGTCAAAGATTAAGTGACCATAAAATTGTGGGAGGTTTATTTCTGGATTATTCTGTTACATTGATCTATATGTCTGTTTTGTGCCAGTACCATATTGTTTTGGTTAGTACAGATTTGTAATATAACTTGAAGTCCAGAATTGTGATGCCTCCATCTTTGCTTTCTTTTCGAAGATTGCTTTGTGTATTTTAGATTTTTTGTGGTTCTTAACAAATTTTGGGATTGTTTGTTCTAGGTCTGTAAAAAATGCTGTTGGTATTTTGATAGGGGTTGCATTAAATGTGAAGATTCCTTTGGGTAGTATAGATATTTTAATGATTTGTTCTTCCAGTCCATGGGCATGGCATGTCTTTACATTTATTTGTGTTATCTTCAATTTTTTTAATCAGTGTTGTATAGTTTCAGAGTACTAGTCTTTCATTTCTTTGGGTAAGTTTATATCCAGGTATCTTATTATCTTTGGTGCAATTGTAAATGGGATTGTATTTTAATTTCTTTTCTGCTGCTTAATTATTGGTATGTAGAAATGCAATAGATTTCTGTACATTGGTTTTGTATCCTATGACTTTATAGAATTCATTTATTAGTTCTAGCAGTTTTTTGGTGGAGTCTCTTGGGTTTACTTTACTGCTTTGGATGCATTTGATTTCTTTTTGTTGTCTCATTGCTGTGGTTAGGACTTCTAGTACTAGATTGAATAAAAGTGGTGAGATTGGGCATTCTTGCCTTGATCTTTTTTTTTATTAATATGAAATTTATTGTCAAATTGGTTTCCATACAACACTCAGTGCTCATCCCAACAGGTGCCCTCCTCAATGCCCATCACCCATCCTCCCCTCCTACCCACCCCCCATTAACCCTCAGTTTGTTCTCCATTTTTAAGAGTCTCTTATACTTTGGCTCTCTCCCACTCTCACCTCTTGTTTTCTTTTTTCCTTCCCCTCCCCCATGGGTTTCTATTAAGTTTCTCAGGATCCACATAAGAGTGAAAACATATGGTATCTGTCTTTCTCTGTATGGCTTATTTCACTTAGCATCACACTCTACTTCCATCCACGTTGCTACAAAGGGCCATATTTCATTCTTTCTCATTGCCACGTAGTATTCCATTGTGTATATAAACCACAGTTTCTTTTTTTTTTTTTTTTTTTTTTTTTAAACCACAGTTTCTTTATCCATTCATCAGTTGATGGACATTTAGGCTCTTTCCATAATTTGGCTATTGTTGAGAATGCTGCTATAAACATTGGGGTACAAGTGCTCCTATGCATCAGTACTCCTGTATCCCTTGGGTAAATTCCTAGCAGTGCTACTGCTGGGTCATAGGGTAGGTCTATTTTTAATTTTTTGAGGAACCTCCACACTGTTTTCCAGAGCAGCTGCACCAGTTTGCATTCCCACCAACAGTGTAAGAGGGTTCCCAATTCTCTACATCCTCTCCAGCATCTATGGTCTCCCGATTTATTCATTTTGGCCACTGACTGGCGTGAGGTGATATCTGAGTGTGGTTTTGATTTGTATTTCCCTGATGAGGAGTGATGTTGAGCATCTTTTCATGTGCCTGTTGGCCACCCAGATGTCTTGTTTAGAGAAGTGTCTATTCATGTTTTCTGCCCATTTCTTCACTGGATTATTTGTTTTTCGGGTGTGGAGTTTGCTGAGCTCTTTATATGGATTTTGGACACTAGCCCTTTGTCTGATATGTCATTTGCAAATATCTTTTCCCATTCCGTTGGTTGCCTTTTAGTTTTGTTGATTGTTTCCTTTGCAGTGCAAAAGCTTTTTATCTTCATGAGGTCCCAGTAGTTCATTTTTGCTTTTAATTCCCTTGTCTTTGGGGATGTGTCAAGTAAGAAATTGCTACGGCTGAGGTCAGAGAGGTCTTTTCCTGCTTTCTCCTCTAGGGTTTTGATGGTTTCCAGTCTCACATTCAGGTCCTTTATCCATTTTGAGTGTATTTTTGTGAATGGTGTAAGAAAGTGGTCTAGTTTCATTCTTCTGCCTGTTGCTGTCCAGTTCTGCCAGCACCATTTGTTAAAGAGACTGTCTTTTTTCCATTGGATATTCGTTCCTGCTTTGTCAAAGATTCGTTGGCCATACTTTTGTGGGTCTAATTCTGGGGTTTCTATTCTATTCCATTGGTCTATGTGTCTGTTTTTGTGCCAATACCATGCTGTCTTGATGATGACAGCTTTGTAGTAGAGGCTAAAGTCTGGGATTGTGATGCCTCCCGCTTTGGTCTTCTCTTCAATATTACTTTGGCTATGTGGGGTCTTTTGTGGTTCCATACAAATTTTAGGATTGCTTGCTCTAGCTTTGAGAAGAATGCTGGTGCAATTTTGATTGGGATTGCATTGAATGTGTAGGTAGCTTTGGGTAGTATTGACATTTAAACAATATTTATCCTTCCAACCCATGAGCACGGAATGTTTTTCCATTTCTTTATATCTTCTTCAATTTCCTTCATAAGCTTTCTATGGTTTTCAGCATACAGATCTCTTACATCTTTGGTTAGGTTTATTCCTTGGTATTTCATGCTTCTTGGTGCAATTGTGAATGGGATCAGTTTCTTTATTTGTCTTTCTGTTGCTTCATTATTAGTGTATAAGAATGCAACTGATTTCTGTACATTGATTTTGTATCCTGCGACTTTGCTGAATTCATGTATCAGTTGTAGCAGACTTTTGGTGGAGTCTATCGGGTTTTCCAGGTATAATATCGTGTCATCTGCAAAAAGTGAAAACTTGACTTCATCATTGCCAATTTTGATGCCTTTGATTTCCTTTTGTTGTCTGATTGCTGATGCTAGCACTTCCAGCACTATGTTAAACAACAGCCGTGAGAGTGGACATCCCTGTCATGTTCCTGATCTCAGGGGGAAAGCTCTCAGTTTTTCCCCATTGAGGATGATATTCGCTGTGCGCTTTTCATAAATGGCTTTTATGATGTTTAAGTATGTTCCTTCTATCTCGACTTTCCTGAGGGCTTTTATTAAGAAAGTATGCTGAATTTTGTCAAATGCTGTTTCTGCCTCGATTGACAGGATCATATCGTTCTTATCTTTTCTTTTATTAATGTGATGTATCACATTGATTGATTTGTGAATGTTGAACCAGCCCTGCAGCCCAGGAATGAATCCCACTTGATCATGGTGAATCATTCTTTTTATATGCTGTTGAATTCCATTTGGTAGTATCTTATTGAGAATTTTTACATCCATATTCATCAGAGATATTGGCCTGTAGTTCTCTTGTTTTTACTGGGTCTCTGTCTGGTTTAGGAATCAAAGTAATGCTGGCTTCATAGAGTGAGTCTGGAAGTTTTCTTTCCCTTTCTATTTTTTGGAACAGCTTGAGAAGCATAGGTATTATCTCTGCTTTAAATGTCTGCTAGAATTCCCCTGGGAAGCCATCTGGTCCTGGACTCTTATTTGTTGGGAGATTTTTGATAACCGATTCAATTTCTTCTCTGGTTATGGGTCTGTTCAAGCTTTCTATTTCCTCCTGTTTGAGTTTTGGAGGTGTGTGGGTGTTTAGGAATTTGTCCATTTCTTCCAGGTTGTCCAGTTTGTTGGCATATAATTTTTCATAGTATTCCCTGATAATTGCTTGTATTTCTGAGGGATTGGTTGTAATAATTCCATTTTCATTCATGATTTCATCCATGGTTTCATGGATCTGCTCTACAGTTTTTTTAGATTCTATATTGTTTTTTTCTGCTCTGTTGTTTATTATTTCTCTTCTTCTGCTGGGTTTGGAGTGTCTTTGCTGCTCTGCTTCTATTTCCTTTAGGTGTGCTGTTAGATTCTGTATTTGGGATTTTTCTTGTTTTTTGAGATAGGCCTGGATTGCAATGTATTTTCCTCTCAGGATTGCCTTCACTGCATCCCAAACCGTTTGGATTGTTGTACTTTCATTTTCGTTTGTTTCCATATATTTTTTAATGTCTTCTCTAATTGCCTGGTTGACCCTTTCATTCTTTAGTAGAGTGTTCTTTAACCTCCATGCTTTTGGAGGTTTTCCAGACTTTTTCCTGTGGTTGATTTCAAGTTTGATAGCATTGTGGTCTCAAAGTGTGCATGGTATGATCTCAATTCTTTTATATTTATGAAGGGCTGTTTTGTGACCCAGTATGTGATCTAGCTTGGAAAATGTTCCATGTGCACTCGAAATTCAGTATATTCTGTTGCTTTGAGATGCAGAGTTCTAAATATATCTGTCAAGTCCATCTGATCCAATGTATCATTCAGGGCCCTTGTTTCTTTACTGACCATGTGTCTAGATGATCTATCCATTGCTGTAAGTGGGATATTAAAGTCCCCTGCAATTACCACATTCTTGTCAATAAGGTTGCTTATGTTTGTGAGTAATTGTTTTATATATTTGGGGGCTCCCGTATTCCGTGCATAGACATTTAAAATTGTTAGTTCTTCTTGATGGATAGTCCCTGTAATTATTATATAATGCCCTTCTTCATCTCTTGTTACAGCCTTTAATTTAAAAGTCTAGTTTGTCTGATTTAAGTATGGCTACTCCAGCTTTCTTTTGACTTCCAGTAGCATGATAAATAGCTCTCCATCCCCTCACTTTCAATCTGAAGGTGTCCTCAGGTCTAAAATGAGTCTCTTGTAGACAGCAAATAGATGGGTCTTGGTTTTTTATCCATTCTGATACCCTTTGTCTTTTGGTTGGCGCATTTAGTCCATTTACATTCAGTGTTATCATAGATATGGGTTTAGAGTCATTGTGATGTCTGCAGGTTTCATGCTTGTAGCAATGTCTCTGGTACTTTGTCTCACAGGATCCCTCTTAGGATCTCTTGTAGGGCTGGTTTAGTGGTGATGAATTCCTTCAGTTTTTTTGGGGAGAAGACCTTTATCTCTCCTTCTATTCTAAATGACAGATTTGCTGGATAAAGGATTCTCGGCTGCATATTTTTCTGTTCATCACACTGAAGATTTCCTGCCATTCCTTTCTGGCCTGCCAAGTTTCAGTAGAGAGATCTGTCACGAGTCTTACTGGTCTCCCTTTATATGTTAGAGCACGTTTATCCCTAGCTGCTTTCAGAATTTTCTCTTTATCCTTGTATTTTGCCAGTTTCACTATGATATGTCGTGCAGAAGATTGATTCAAGTTACGTCTGAAGGGAGTTCTCTGTGCCTCTTGGATTTCAGTGCCTTTTTCCTTCCCCAGATCAGGGAAGTTCTCAGCTATTATTGCTTCAAGTACACCTTCAGCACCTTTCCCTCTCTCTTCCTCCTCTGGAATACCAATTATGCATAGATTATTTCTCTTTAGTGCATCACTTAGTTCTCTAATTTTCCCCTCATACTACTGGATTTTTTTATCTCTCTTTTTCTCAGCTTCTTCTTTTTACATAATTTTATCTTCTAGGTCACCAATTCTCTCCTCTGCCTCTTCAATCCGAGCTGTGGTTGTCTCCATTTTATTTTGCAGCTCATTAATAGCGTTTTTTAGCTCGTCCTGGCTGTTCCTTAGTACGTTGATCTCTGTAGCAATAGATTCTCTGCTGTCCTTTATACTGTTTTCAACCCCAGCGATTAATTTTATGACTATTATTCTAAATTCACTTTCTGTTATATTGTTTAAATCGTTTTTGATCAGTTCGTTAGCTGTTGTTATTTCCTGGAGGTTTTTTTGAGGGGAATTCTTCCGTTTCGTCATTCTGGATAGTCCCTGGAATAGTGTGGAACTGCAGGGCACTTCCCCTGTGCTGTCTCGAGTAACTTGCGTTGGTGGGCGGGGCCGCAGTCAGACCTGATGTCTGCCCCCAGCCCACCGCTGTGGCCACAGTCAGACTGGTGTGTGCCTTCTCTTCCCCTCTCCTAGGGGCAGGATTCACTATGGGTGGCGTGGCCCTTCTGGGCTACTTGCACATTGCCAAGCTTGTGGTGCTGGAGATCTGGCGTATTGGCTGGGGTGGATTGGCAAGGTGCACGGGGTTGGGAGGGCATGCTCAACTCGCTTTTCCTTCAGTGATCTGCTTCAGGAGGGGCCCTGTGGCACCCGGAGGGATTCAGACCTGCCACTGGAGGGCTGGATCCACAGAAGCACAACGTTGGGTGTTTGCAAGGTGCAAGCAAGTTCCCTGACAGGAACTGGTTCCCTTTGGGATTTCAACTGGGGGATGGGAGAGGGAGATGGCGCTGGCGAGCACCTTTGTCCTTGCCAAGCTGCGCTCTGTTGTCCAGGGCTCAACAACTCTCCCTCCCGTTGTCCTCCAGCCCTCCCGCTCTCTGAGCAGAGCTGTTAACTTATAACCTTCCAGATGTTAAGTCCTGCTTGCTGTCAGAACACACTCTATCTGGCCCCTCCACTTTTGCAAACCAGACTCGGGGGCTCTGCTTGGCCAGCGGGCTGCCCCTCCAGCCCGGCTCCCTCCTGCCAGTCCATGTAGCCCGCACCGCCTCTCCACTCTTCCTACCCTCTTCTGTGGGCCTTTTGTCTACGCTTGTCTCCAGAGAATCCGTTCTGCTAGTCTTCTGGTGGTTTTCTGGGTTATTTAGGCAGGTGTGGGTGGACTTAAGTCATCCGCAGGACGCGGTGAACCCAGCGTCCTCCTATGCCGCCATCTTCAAGCCAGCACTCATGAATGATTTTTTTAAAGTATTGTTGAATTCTGTATTTTGTTGAGGATTTTTCCATCTATATGCCTCAGGGATATTGGTCTATAGTTCTCTTTTTTAGTGATGTCTCTGTGTGGTTTTGGTATCAGGGTAATGCTGACCTCATAGAATGGAAGTTTTCCTTCCTCTTATATTTTTTGAAATAGTTTGAGAAGAATAAGTATTATGTCTTCTATAAACATTTGGTAGAATTTCCTGCCAAGCTATCAGGTCCAGGGCTTTTGTTTGTTGGGAGTTTTTTGATTACTGATTCAATATCTTTGCTAGTTATTGGTTTGTTCAAATTTTCTCTTTTTTGTATGTGTTTCAGTTTTACTATTTTATATGTTGCTAAGAATTTATCCATTTTATCTAGGTTGTCCAATTTTTGGGCATATAGTTTTTCCTAATATTCTTTTATGATTATTTGTATTTTTGTGGTGTTGGTTATTTCTTCTCCATAATTTCTGATTTTACTTATTTAAGTTCTTTCTGTCTCTCTCTTTTGTAGATCAGTCTGGGTAATGGTTTATCAGTTTTGTTGATCTATTCAGAGAACCAGCTCTTGGTTTCATTGATCTGTTGTGTTGTTTTGTTTCTATCTCATTTATTTCTGCTGTAATCTTTATTATTTCCCTCCTTTTGCTGGTTTTAAGTTTTTTTTTTTTACAAGAAGTTTACTTAAACAAAAAGACACTTGATTTGAAAGGAAAACTAGCTACAATTCATTTCTTTTAGAGTAATTTACCTCTATTTAAAGACAGATTGCCCTACATGTAACAGCTATATACAAGAAAGTTATAAAACTGTTCTTGGTTTCACAATGATAAATGAAAAACATTAAAATTCTTCAATCAAACAAGTATGAAAGGATTTTTATGGTTTTTTTTGTTGTTGTTGTTTGTTAAACAGTGAGAGCAAAATAACTTACTGGAATATAGAGATGGATGAGCATGCCAGTAATGGAGGATGGGGGTATTTTTATGGAACCAGTATTTTTGCCCATCCCATCTCCATTTGATGCTGGTCACAACATACCATTGGCCATTTAGTTTAAAACAATGCAAAATGCTTATGCATATACACAGTTACTTTATATACAATAAAGGAATGGGGAAAGGAAAAATGAAGAAATAGAGAAAATTATACTATAGTAGTCAGGATATGGTGGAACCAAACTGTGGTTTTCTGAGAATGTCTCTTGGTCTGGAGGAACAGAGTTCTGGAGTAAAGTAGCAGGTTCCCTTTTTAGTAGACACCTCCTATCAGATTCTGGAACCCATTATTGTATCTTCATCCTCCATGTCCAGTTGTGCAGGTATATCTGTTTCATTGATTGGCTGTCCATCAGATTGGAATCTGATCTGCCTCATTGACAAATCTTGTTGTTCACAATAAGCTTCCATTATCTTACTAAGTGATATATGCGTCTTAATACTAAACTGCCCCACAGAAGCATTCTGCCCTACCATCTTCAAATTACTATAATCATTGCTCTCAGTCTTGACTCCTTCCATGGGCTTTTCGTCCCCCATGGTGAGCCCTGGAGTCTCCTCAGCTGCTGTTTCACAAAAGAGGTACCAGTTCCACACTGAATGAGCATACAAGCACCACCAAGAGTGGCAGAAGACTTCTTTTTCTACCTCCTTTAGGTGTTAAGTTAGGTAGTTATTTGAGATTTTTCTGGCTGTTTGAGGCAGGCCTTTATTGCTACAAACTTCCCTCTTAGAACCACTTTTGCTGAATCCCAAAGATTTTTTGTCCATTGTGTTTTTATTTTCATTTGTTTCCATGTACTTTTTAATTTCTTCTTTGATTTCCTGGTTGACCTATTTATTGTTTAGCAGAATGTTATTTAACTTCCATGTATTTTCGTTCTTTCCAAAGTTTTTCCTGTGGTTGACTTCCAGTTTCATAGCATTGTGGTTGGAAAAGATATATGTTATGACTTCAGTCTTCTTGAATTTATTGAGTCTTGTTTTGTAGTCTAAAAAGTGATCTTTTCTGGAGAATGTTCCATGGGCACTTGAGAAGAATGTATATTATGCTATTTTAGGATAGAATGTTCTGAATATATTTGTTAAATCCATCAGGTCTAGTGTATCATTCAAAACAATTGTTTCCTTATTGATTTCTGTTTAGATGATGTGTCTGTTGATGAAACTGGGGTTTTAAAGTCCCCTACTATTTTCGTATTATTATTGATTAGTTCCTTTATGTTTGTTATGAACTATTTTATGTATTCGGATTTTCACTTGTTGGGTGCATACATATTTACAGTTGTCACAACTTCTTGTTGGACTTTTTATTATTATAGCATCTTTCTTTGTCTCTCAGTTCCATTTTCTTTTAAAGTCTGTTTTGTTCGAGATAAGAATTGCTATTCCAGCTTTCTTTTGACATCCATTTATATGATACATGTTTCTCCATCTATCTCTACTTTCAACCTGCAGGTGGCTTTAGGTCTAAAATGAATCCCTTGTAGGAATACGTATATGTATATATATATATATATATATATACATATACGTATATATATATATACACACACAAATATATATATTTTATTTTAGAGAGTGCATGAGCAGTGGAGAGGGGTAGAGGAAGAGAGAGAGAATCTTAGGCAGGCTAGACTCTTAGTGTGGAGTCTGACGCAGGGCTCAATCCCCTAATCCAGGGATAATGACCTGAGCTGAAATCAAGAGTCGGACACTCACCTGACTAAGCCACCCACATGCCCCTTATGATCCAATGTCTTTAGACTGGAGTGTTTAGTCCATTTACATTCAAAGTAATTATTGATAGATATGTATTTATTACCATTTTATTACTAATTTTGTGGTCATTTTTGAAGATTTTCTCTGATCCTTTGTTTGCTTTCCTTCTTTCATGCTTTGCTTGTTTTCTTTAATGATATATTTAGATTTGTTTCTCTTTATTCTTTGCATATGTCTTACAGGTTTTTGATTTGTGGTTACCATTAGGTTTGTATATAAACCCTTCTGTAAATAGTAATCTATATTAAGTTGATGGTCATTTAATTTTGAACCCATTCTTTTCTCCATTCCTACCTACATTTTAGGTATATAGTGTCATAATTTACAGCCTTTTATTTTGTGAGTTTTTTGACTGATTTTTTTTTTATTGAAATAGTAATTGTTATTGCTTTTGTGTTTCCTGTTTTCTTAATGTTGTCACTTTTGGTCTTTCCTTCCCACTCAGAGTCCCCTTTAATATTCCCTGTGGAGTTGGTTTAGTGGTCATGAACTCTTTTACTTTTGTTTGCCTGGGAAACTCTTTCTCTCTTTTTCTATGCTGAATGATAGAATGCTGAATATAACATTCTTGCTGCAGATTTTTCCCACTAAGCACTTTGAATACATCATGCCACTCCCTTCTAGCTTGGAAAGTTTGTGCTTAAAATGCCTCTAATAATCTTATGGGGTTTCTCTTGTATGTTACTGACTTCTTTTGTCTTGCTGCTTCTAAAATTTTTTGACTGTAACTAAATGTTGCCAATTTAATTACAATGTGTCTTGTTGTGGGTTTGCTTTTGTTGATTTTTTTTGGAGTTCTCTGTGCCCCCTGAATCCAGATATATGTTTCCTTCCCCAGAGTAGGGAAGTTTTCAGCTATTATTACTTCAAATAAATTTACTGCCCCTTTTTCTCTTTCTCTTCTGAGATTCTTATAATACAAAAGTTTTTACGGTTGATGGAATCACTGAGTTCCCTACGTTTATTCTTATTTTGCATAATTATTTTTTCTGTCTTTTGTTCAGTTTGATTACTTTCCTTTCCTTTCTTTTCTAGGTCATTAATATATTCCTTTTCTTCTTCCAGCCTGTTGTTCATTCCATCAATTGTGTGCCTTATTTTGTTTATTGAACGCTTTATCTTTGCTATGTTATTCCCTGCCACTCTTTTCTCAAGTCTAGTGAGTATCTTCATGATACTTTAAATTCTCTTTTAGGCATGTTACTTATATTTGTCTCACTTAAATATCTGGCCATGGCCATGTCCTTTTCTTTCATTTGGGAAAATTTCCTCTGTTTTCTCATTTTGTCTAAGTCTCTTTGTCTGCTTCTGTGGGTTAGGAACACCAGTTACTTCTCCTGTTGTTGAGGGCAATGGCCTCATGAAGAAGAAGAGGTCTTACAGTGCCCTGTAGTGTAGTGTTACCTGATCTGCAAAGCCTGGCACTTATGGGAGTGTCTCCAGTGTGTGCTGTTTACACTCTTCTGTTGTGTCCTGGCTCCTTTGTAGTGTAGGTCAGTCATCTGCAGACATTCTCTTTGCCTGTTGTCAGCAGCGTTTGGTCCCTGGCCTGAATGTGGTGAGTTTTAACTAGGTGTGCTTCTAGTCTGCTTGTGAAATGAGACCTTTCACCACTGCCGCCAGAACCGAGGCCCTGCACAACTCCTAGGTGGTGAGACATAGTGTTGGCAGGTGTTTGGGCTCATCTTTTGGAAATGGGGCCTGCCACTCTGTGACTGAGGCAAGCGTGACTGGGAAGGACAGTTTCACTGAAGTGTGGGTTGTGGGCCTGGTGTAAGCAAATTAGGTAGTGAGTGTGGGCATTGCACTGTTTCCTGCAGCTGTGGAATTGTGCGTATGTTGAGGGCAAGGGGAGGGAAATGGCACCTGCCAGTTCCTCTGTTGCTGGAATAGTCTCTCCGTGAATAATGCCTCTCTCTGGGACATACTCCAAGATGAGTAAATAACCTCCCTCCTGTGTGCCCAGGTGCTCTTCAGATTGCTGTTTCTACTCCATGTCTGTGGACTGTTTGTCCTGCCTTTTCTTCAAGAGCAGCCCCATGGCCTTTGAGCCAAGCCTGCTGACCTTTAAAACTCCAGGCTTTAAGTCCCGCTGGTCACCCGTCTTGCTTTCCAAGCCATTTCCTATTGGGATTCATATTCCCTGTGTGCTCCTCTGTGTGCTAGAGTGTCTCTCACCCTTTTCTGCGACCATCGCTTCCTCACCACCTCAGTGACTGTGATCTGTTTCCCTCTCAACCTTTGTCTCCACACCTATAGTTATGGAGTTTGTTCTGTCTGTCTTCAGGTTGATTTCTGTGGTATTTACAATGATTTGATAGTTACCTATTTGTACTAGTAGAACTAGATGAGCTTAGGGACTTTCTGCTTTGCCACCATCTTCCCCTCCAACCTGAATGCTTTTTTGTCCGTATATAAAGTAGCTTATGGCCAAAAGGTGTTGTTAGCATTCTCGTTTCCAGTTGAGATATATACATCATTAGCCCTTTTTTTGGAATGCAAACTCCATCTTTTGTGGTTGTCGCCATTAATTCCTTTTCACTGCTACTCTTTATGAACCCTTTGTTTATTCCTCTGTGTTTGCAAGGGTGTATACATGAGAGGGAGTGGGTCTTGTGGGACCATCTTAGAATTGTGCCTGCCACAAGTTCCTTCATTTTATCCACTTAAGTTATGGTACTTTTCAATTCTAGAATTTTCTTTTGGTTATTGTGTATATGTTTATGAAGACTTCCTCATGGAATAATACTCGTGTTTTCCTTCAGTTCTTTGAACATACTTATAAAAGCTACATCAGTTTCTTAGTCTGCTAAATTCAGTATCTGGGCTCACTTAGTTTTTATGAACTGATTTTTTCTCCCTGTTTATTTGTATGTCTAGTAATTTCTGGTTGAAAACTGTACATTTTAGGTAATATAGAAGATATGGATTTTGTTTTTGTTCTTTGTTTTCCATAGTGTGCTGCCAGTAATGTCTCTGTTCAATATTTTTATTTTTACTATTTTTGTTTTTAGTCTAGATTCCTAAGCATTGTCTCTAAATAACATAGTTGTCAGCCAATGATTAGGATAGAAATTTTGTTTAAATATCTTGAGCCCATAAGGCTTCCACCTTCTACCTATGAATTTGTATGTGGTTTGAGGTACTCATTAAAAATTGCAGTCATTTCTCAAGACTTCCTTAGCTTTCACTTCTTACCCGGCTCTCTCAAGTCTCCCCAGTGCATGTCTTTATTTTCCTAGTTAGCAAAAACTAGCTGGAGAGCTTCTCTCAGTGCTTTTATGACTGTCTCATTTTTAGGATTCCCCATTAAATTTCTGATTTGTCCACTGCTTGTTTAATTTGGGAACACAACCTGGGATAAGTAGGGCTATGGAGTTCCTCTGCTCATTTTTATCTAAGCTTACCATTTTCTTTAACTTTTATTTTATTACCGGATTAATACATTTTTAAGGCAGAATGCCAGCATGTTCTTATATAAGTATTACCAAGGCTTCCATTTAATGGTAATTCCAATATATTTGTTATACAGTGATAAGTTTTAAAATGTTATTCTGGTATGTTATGGTTCTTACTTGTCAAACTTTAAAATTTCTTTAAGCCCTAATTTTTTGTCCTCCACCTCTCTTTTGAGTCCAGTCTCCTGGCAGCATTGCTGCTGGTTTTCACTGCCAGCTCTGTGATGGTAAAACTAATGTTCTCAGAGTAGTCAAATTCATAGCAACAGAAAATGGTGATTGCCAGGGACTGTAGGGGAGAAAGGGGTAATGGAGAATTATTGTTTAATGGGTGTAGAGTTTCAGTTTTGCAAGATGAAGAGTTCTAGAAGTTGTTTGCACTGCAGTAAGAATATACTTTACACTACTGAGCTGTAAACAAAGTGGTATGTATACTTTTGTTGACAAATCTTACGTGTATTTTACCACATTAAAATATTAAAGAGAAGGGTGCCTTGGTGGCTCAGTCAGTTAAGCGTCTGACTTCAGCTCAGGTCACAATATTGAAGTCAGTGAGTTCCATCCTACATCAGGCTCTATACTGACAGCTCAGAGCCTAGAGCCTTTGGATTCTGTGTCTCCCTCCCTCTCTGCTCCTCCCCACTCATGCTTTGTCTCTCTGTATCTCAAAAATGAATAAATGTTAAAAAAAATTTTTTTTAGGAAAAATTTTTAAAAAATTAAAGAGAAAGAAACTACAGTTTCTTGACAGCAGAACTCGGGGAGTGGAAGGTAGTGTGGATGACAGTAACCACAGACAAATAGTCTGCAGATTTCTGCTGTTCTTACCTGAAACTTTAGTGTGATTTTAAGAATAAATGTTATCAGTTCATTTTCTGCATCAATCTAATGCCCTAATATGGTGTTTTTAAAAATTCTGTATAGTTTAATGTTTGGTTTTTATGGAGGCGAATCACTGACTTCTTCATACTATCATTCATTATTGTCTGTCGCTTTCGTGGCTACTCCCTCTTAGTGTTTTCTGCAGGTTCTTACTCATGATTCCTTCTTGTAAATTATAGAATGTCCTAGAGTGTAGTCCTTGAACTATTTCTTTTCCTTCTATGTCTTCCCTAGGAGATTTCATCAAATCTCAACATTTAAAATATTATGTGTATGCTGATGCCCCCCAACTTACAAGTGTAGGCCAGACTTCTTCCCTACCCTCAAAATCCTTGCATCTGTCTGCCTGTTTGACCTCATACTTAGATGTTTAATAGATATCAAATTTAATAAGGCTAAAGTCAAACTCCTGATATATGCTGCCAGAAAATGGATTTTTTTCTCAGCCTATTTCATCCCAGTTAATGATGTCTTCATTCTTCCACTTTTGCAGGCCAGTAATTCTTGACTCTTTTCATTCATATCTTAATTCCATCACATCAGAATATCCTGTCAATTTTACCTTCAAAATATACATGGAATTCTATCCTGTTTTCAGTATCCTCACTACTGCCACCACCTTCAAGCCACCACCATCTGTACCTGATTAAGTAGGCTTCCAACTTTTTTGTTCTTACTGTCCTTTTCTCATTCAATATATTCTCGGTAAAGCAGTCAGAATGATCCTGTTTAACATTAGTGGGATCCTGTCACTCCTTTGCTCAGATTCTCCCAATGGACAACTTCTCCCTGCACTCCTAATAAAAGTTGACATCCTTACCAAGACTCCCTAGATCCTACAGAATCTTGCTTCCCATTACTTCCCTAACCTCCTAACCTCCTATTCTCCCTCACTCAGCTCACTTTGCTTCTCCAGAACTCTAAACATGGATTTGTCTCAGAACCTTTTCAATTATTTTCCCTTTGCCTGGAATGTCTCTTGCCCCAGCCACATTCATCTTCATGTTTTGACTTTCTTACTTGCTTCAGATCTTTATCTAGAATTCACTTTCTGTGTGAGGTCTTCTTCGGCCATCCCATCCAAATTTCCATGCCTTCTTCCCCAATATTTCAATTCCACTTTCTTGCTTTATTTTTAAACTAATCCTGGCATTTAATATACATTTAACTTATTCTGTTTACGGTTTCCTTCACCAAAAGTTTCACCCCATAAGACAGAATTTTTGTTCTTTTTGTATTATACCACTACCCTAGAATCTAGAACAGTGACTGGCACTTAGACGTTTACCATAAATGTAGGATGTTTATAGTGAAAGGTAAAAAGAAAAAAAAAAGGCATCTATTTTCAGATTAGGTAGTCTCCCTAAGTAGCAAGTAAAATGAAGGAATTACAATCTTGTGAAATTTCAGAATATCAAGATTATAAATAAAGTGGCAAAAAACTTCTAGAAGAAAGAAACAAAAGTCTACAAATTAGGAAATATGGATGGCATAAGGCAGTAGAACATGGATACTATAAGACATGGGGACAATTTGATCAAAGGTTTGAAGAAAAATGAATTTTAACTTAAAATTCTATACCCCAGCAAACTAAAAAATGTGAGGTCAAAATAAAGTCATTTTCATGTGTGAAGGGAAATGAAGAGATCAATGACATTTATCTCTCAGATATTGAGGATGTTTTTTGTCAAAAAAAAAGCATGAAAGCCAAGAGAGGATACAACTAGTGCAACTTACCCAAAAGTCCAATGAGTACAAACTCCAGATGACATTTGTACATCAGGCAATAGAAACAATGATATCATATTACAGTAAGAATTCAGTTATGTCCAAGAAAATTGGAATAGAAATTGATAAATGAGAAATAATAACAGGCAGACTGTGGTTAAATATATATTTAATATATATGTGCATATATTAAATATATATTTTTCTTATTAAGACAACAAAGATGGTCAGAAAAGTTTAGGAAATACAAAGTAGATAGGAAAATTAGTGTCCTTAAATAATATGATTTTGATAAATTAATAGGATATAAGAAAAGAGACTCCTGACCTCGAAGTAGCATATAGAGAAGGAAATACAACCTGAGTACACTTCTTGGTTCTGTTCTGAATGTTATTCATATAAACTCCGATATTGGATATTGTGTGTTTAACTTTTTAAAAAAAGAATTAGCTTTATACCTAAAGTATGTAAGTCTTAGTTATGATTATAGAAAATAGCCTAAATTTTACTAGTCTAAAAAATATTTTTAAAAAGTAGATGTGACAAGCTGGGAAGGACAGGTGTGAATGCTACTACTAAAATGTGTATTCTGTATAGCAGCTCTCAAATTTTGTTACATTTTAAAATCACCTGGGAGCTTTCAAAATCTTGATGCCCAAACTGTATCAAACCACATCTTAACAATTAAAATTTTTGAGTGTAGAACATAGGCATCAATTTGTTTGTTTTTTTGTTTTACATTTGCCAGTTGTTGCCTTAGTCAAATTGAGAGCTATAAGAGGTCTTAGTTCATGAACTGGAAGAACTAGAATCTGAAAGATATGCTCAAAAGTTACAAATGTGACTATTAGTAGAATCATTCTAATAATTGCCATCATTGGTAAAAGGAGTTGGTGAGGTAGGAAGTTAGAAGTGAGCCAAATTTTCCTTAGTGGGAGGCCACATCTTCTTTCATAGTGAGATATGGTGACCAACCAAGAGTCTATATTTTGTTAATCTTTAAGTTCATCTGTTAGGCATTTTATTTTACTTTCAAAAAGGAAATGCCCCTTTAGTCATGTTCCTAATTTTATGAGTATCTGTACCATCTTTTTCTGTGAATTAGAGCTAGATCAGTGAAGTCATTATGAAGAAATTATTACCTGGATGTTTAAATCAACTTCAGATACATTTTTTAGTGAATAGATACAATTTTGTATAAAAGACACTTTAACAAACGTAGTTTCCTCTGACAAACATTGTAGAAACAAATTTACATGTTAATACCTCAAATTATTGAAGTCATTTATCTTTCTTAGCAAACACCATGGGCAGAAACTCAACTCTTTTAATGGAAGGCACCAAATGATTATGGCTTTTAACTTTTCTAGTAATAGGAATGTAAATATAGTACAGGCTTTTTCTTCTCTAATTGCCTCAGCATTGCATCAACCTTGGCCATGCACTGGAATCCCCTGAGGAGTTAAAGAAAAAAAAAAGTCTCCTGTTTTTAAAAGTTATTCATTAAAATTGTCAACTGGAACCTAGTGCTTGGACTTCAGAGATATTCTAGTCTAGACTAGAATTAAAGATTTTGAGTTTATGATTTTCAGGTTTTGCAGAAGTCAACAGATTAATATCTGAAGCTGATGAATGATGAAACTGCAAATAATCATATTAATATTATCAAGGTTGCCTTTCAGTAGTAGAATTAGGGCTGGGGGTGAGGATAGATAAAAGTGGGGACAGTTGCTTTTCAGTATAAGCTCTTTTGTACTATGCTTTTTAAAAATAAAAACTATGCATATAACCTACATTAATTTAAGAAATTAATGGTTGTAAAAGTATTATTCCTTCATAATTTAAAATAATAAAGTGTTCTTTATGTGAACCAAAATATATAAAATCAGTAAGTTAAGATGCCATTAGTTTGTATTAAAAATAATTCGAAATTTAAAAATAGCTTTTAAGAAGTTTCTTTTTTTTTTTTTTTTTTAAGTAGTCTCCATGCCCAATGTGGGGCTTGAACTCATGACCCTGAGATCAAGAGTCGGATGCTCTACTGACTGAACCAGCCAGGTGCCCTGAATTTATTTTTTTTTTTTTATTTATTTATTTTTTTTATTTATTTTTGGGACAGAGAGAGACAGAGCATGAACCGGGGAGGGGCAGAGAGAGAGGGAGACACAGAATCGGAAACAGGCTCCAGGCTCCGAGCCATCAGCCCAGAGCCTGACGCGGGGCTCGAACTCACGGACCGCGAGATCGTGACCTGGCTGAAGTCGGACGCTTAACCGACTGCGCCACCCAGGCGCCCCCTGAATTTATTTTTTAAAGTAAACTTTTTACTCAACTATATGGTATGTTTGATAAGTGCCCTCACCATAAGTGAACAGCTGTTTTTCACAGAGAACACTCCTATATAACCAGCATTCAGGTCAAGAATTATATATTCCCTGGATGCCTGGGTGGCTCAGTCGGATGAATGTCCGACTTGGATCCAGTTTATGATCTCATGGTCTGTGAGTTTGAGCCCCGCATCAGGCTGTGCTGACAGCCCTGGGCCTGGAGCCTGCTTCGGATTCTGTGTCTCCCTCTCTCTCTGTCCCTCCCCTGCTTGTGCTCTGTCTCTCTCTCTCAAAAATAAATAAATGTTAAAAAAAAAAAAAAAGAGAGAGACAGAGAGAGAGAGAGAATTGTATATTTCCTGAACCCAAGAACTCCAGAGTGTGCTATGTTCCAGTCACTGTTCCTTCCTCCACTGTTCCCTCCAACTGAAATTCTATCTTTGAACACCACTGGATAGTTTTTTCTTTCTGCATTATATAAGTGGAATAGTATACTATGCACTCATTTGTCTCTGTCTTAATTCATTTAACAGTATATTTGTGAAATTTATTTTGTCATATTGGGTAGTTGTAGTTTGTTCCTTCTCATTGCTGTATAGAATTTTGTCTTAAGGATATGCTACAATTTATTTATCCATTGTACTGTTGCTCAATATTTATGTTTCCAGTTTTAGTATATGAAGAGTACTACTGTGAATATTCTTCTGTATAGTTTTTCTCTTAGTAGATTTTCATCAAACTTAATTTTAGGAGCTATTGCCAAGGAAATTGCAATGAGATAATAAATGATTTTGAAAATAAGCATAAAATTAGCTTTTCTTCACAAAAGACTTAATGTGTAGCTTCTTTTTAGGATGTTATTATTTTTTTTTAAGTTTATTTATTTATTTTGAGACAGAATTCAAGGCAGGCTCCGTTCTGCCAGTGCAGAGCCATACTCGGGGCTCCTCCTCACAAACTGAAAGATCATGACCTGAGCCAAAATCAAGAGTCAGAGCCTTAACCAACTGAGCCACCCAGGCACCCCTAAGACATTAGTTTTTTAAGTAATCTCTAAACGCAGCATATGGCTTGAACTCAAAGCCCCAGAATCAAGAGTCGCACACTCCACTGTCTGAGCCAGCCAGGCACCCCTAGACTTGTGTGTGGTTTTAAGAATGCATATTCATCCTCTGTTCAATTTCTTTATCGGTAGTGAGGCTTGGACTAGTTCGTATTTTACCTTTTCAACAAATACATAGTTTGGTCTGTGAAGTACACTTGATGTGAAATGGTAAAGCAGGATTGGAGATAGTATAGTTCTGGGGATGCATACATTGACCTGTGTCTCCTCCGATTTGTGAATAGCCTGGGACCTAATAATCAAAGGATAAAGAGTAACAGGTTTTGATTGTGATACCTGAGCTGTAAGGCATACTCTATTCCTTTAAATATTGACATCTAACCCTGTCTTCTGAGATGTGTCCTGCCCCCATTTTTGCTGATGGACTGACTGTATCGCCCCAGTTAGCTTCTCCACTCCCTATCTGTCCACTTGTCCACAAGCCAGTATCTCCGGACATGCCATCTTTGTCTGGCTTTACCCTTTATTCCTAGTTCTAATTCATCTCTTCAGCCTTTGCATCATTTAATCTTATCTTTGTTTATTCATAACTTTCCTATTTCATCTTATAGGTAGCTATTCGATGCTGTTCCCCTTGCCAAACTATCCACACAGATAAATAAACAGGCAAAGGACTCCCATCTGCCTGTCAATGTTTGAGGCATCCAATATAGGATTTTTTATGGTCACCTTTGACTGAAGTTGCCCTGGATCAGTTTCCATCCCAAATTGTCTGTGCTTGACAAATTCATATCGTTTTTAAAATTTAAACTTGGGGCGCCTGGGTGGCTCAGCCGGTTAAGCGGCCGACTTTGGCTCAGGTCATGATCTCGCGGTCCGTGAGTTCGAGCCCTGCGTTGGGCTCTGTGCTGACAGCTCAGAGCCTGGAGCCTGTTTCAGATTCTGTGTCTCCCTCTCCCTGACCCTCCCCCGTTCATGCTTTGTCTCTCTCTGTCTCGAAAATAAACGTTAAAAAAATTAAAATTTAAACTTAACAATTTCAAACTTCCACCGCAGTGTGAGCCTGTCTTGTGTGCTAATAGGAGAAAGACTTTGTGTCCCATTTTTGATCATCTGCTCATTTAACTCTGATTTATGTCAAGGTCCTTTATCTCAGAGGATTCATTCCTCCTTAGCCACATAGAATACCCAGTGATTTGTCTCAGTTTACCTAGACCTGCCAGAGTCCCAGCCCATGGTACACAGATTAGATCACGAACCCTGACACTTGATATGATCTCCCCCACTGTAAAATATGCAAGGTCTGTTGTGTCACCCAAGAATTTTTCCTTGAAGAGGAGAGAAATAAGCACTTCAATCTAGGTTGGCCTTACTTTTCCAGAGGCACAGACTCCTAATGCCAAATAACTATGACTATTTGGAGTCAGAGAGCATTTTTCCTGGTCCATTGAAACAATGACAAAACATTCTTGCTAGCCTGTGGGAACGAACTTGGCTTCCTATTGAAGACATAACCCTAGGACTCCCCACTCCTCACTTTTTCATTTGCTCCTGTGTGCTCTTGGTTAAAGCATTTCAGGTAAGACTTTCCTACTTTTCACATGTTCCTCTTGGGCTCACTGAGGCCTGGGACAGAAGAAGGTATGGAGTAATAGTAGATTTAAAGGTTAAGATGTACCTCAGGTCCCAGTTTGAGCACCTGTGAAAATACCTGGAATTCATAAATGTTGTCAATCCTCTTTGTCAGGTACCATTACCTGTTAAATCTACAAACTTTACCAAACATTAGATTCGTGCTTTCCTAGTTGTGTCAGAAAATCGTTCTTACATAATCTCCTTTTACTGTAGTTTATACATTTAGGTTTTATCTTGATTGCTTATCCTGACTTAAAATTTTATTTTTAAAAATTTTTTAATCTGTTTTTTTTTTTAAAAAACTATTAACTGAAGTATAGTTGACATGCAATATTATATTAGTTTCAGGTATACAACAGTGATTCCACAATTGTACACATTTCAAAATACTATGCTTAGTTACCATCTGTCACCATACAAAATTATAACTATATTATTGAGTTTATTCCCTATGCTGTGCTTTGTATCCCCATGATTTATTTAATGTATAACTATATAATGTAATGTATAACATGTATAATGTATAACTCTTAATCTCCTTTACTTATTTTGCACATTCCCCCAACCACTCCCTTTTGGCAGCCACCAGTTTGTTCCTTGTATTTATGATTCTGGTTTCTGTTTTCTTTGTTACATTTATTTTGTTTTTTACATTCCACATATTTGTGAAATTATATGGTATTTGTATTTTTCTGACTTATTTCATTTAGCATGATACCCTCTAGGTACACCCATTTTGTTGCAAGTGGCAAGATTTCATTCTTTTTTCTTTTTTTTTACTGATTATATCACAGAATACTTTATTATCTTTATTTATTTACTTAGTTTTTATTTTGCTCAAAGTATCATTGACATACAATGTTATAGTAGTTTCAGGTATACAACATAGTGATTCAATAATTCTGCACACTGTGCTCACCATAAGTGTGGTTATCATTTGTCATCATGTAACATTATGGTATTATTGATTATATTCCCAATGCTGTACTTTTCTTTCCTTATTAACTTATTTCACTTAGCATAATGGTCTCTAGGCCTATATATATTGTTGCAAATGGTAAGATCTCATTCTTTTTTATGGCTGAGTAATATTCTGCTGTGCCATAACTTCTTTATCCATTCATCTATTGATGGACACAAGGTGCTTCCATACCTTGGCCATGGTACATAATGCTGTCATAAAAATAGGGGTGCATATATGTTTACAAATTAGTGTTTTTGTTTACATTAGGTAAATACCCTGTGGTGGAATTACTAGTTCATATGGTATTTTTGTTTTTAATTTTTTAAGTTATCTTCCATACAGTTTTCCCTAATGACTGTGCCAATTTATATACTCACCAGCAATACATGAAGGTTCCCTTTTCTCCACATCTTGTTTTTTCTTGTCGTATTGAGACTACCAATTCTGACTGCTCTGAGGTAACATTTCATTGCAGTTTTGATTTGTATTTCCCTGATGAGTAGTGATGTTGAGCATCTTTCTGTATGTCTGTTGACTATCTGTATGTCTTTTTGGAAAAATGTCTATTTATATGGAAAAACGTCTGCCAAATTTTTAATTGGATTCTTTTATTTTAGGTGTGGAGTTGTATGTGTTTTTTAAAAAATATATTTTGGATATTAACCTTGTATCAGATATATGATTTGCAAATATTTTCTCCTTGTCAGATTTTCATTTTGTTGATGATTTCCTTTGCTGTGCAGAAACTTTTTAGTTTAATGTAGCCCCGCTTGTTCAGGAGACAGATCCAAAAAATGTTAAGACCCATGTCTAAGATTTTACTGCCTATGTTTACTTTTAGGAGTTTTATGGTTTCAGCTCTTACATTTAAATTTTAAATCCGTTTTAAGTTTATTTTTGTATATGGTATAAGAAAGTGATCCAGTTTCATTTTTTTTTTTAATATAACTGTCCACTTTTCCCAACATTATTTATTGAAGGGTATCTCTTTTTCCCCATTGTATATATATTTTTTTTAATTTTTTTTTTTTTTTTTTTTTTTTTTTTTTTTTTTTTTTTTTGAAGAGGGAGAATAGGGAGGGGAGGGGGAGAAAGAGATAGAATCTTAAGCAGGCTCCACATGCAGTGGAGCCCAGCATGGGGCTCAATCCCAAGACCCTGGGATCATGATCTGAGCCAATATCAAGAGTCAGATGCTCAACCAACTGAGCCACCCAGGCGCCCTGAATCTTACCACTTACATGCAATATAGTACTGGAGGTCCTAGGCACAGAAATCACACAACAAAAAGAAATAAAAGACATCCAAATTGATAAGGAAGAAGTAAAACTGTCCTTCTTGGCAGGTGACATGATACTACATATAAGAAACCCTAAAGAATCACCAAAAAACTATTAGACTTAATAAATACATTCAGTAAAGTTCCAGGATACAAAATTAATATACAGAAATATGTTGCATTTCTATAACTGATAACAAACCAGCAGAAAGAAGTTAATCCCAGTTACAACTACACTAAAAACAAAAAAACAAAAAACCCTAAAAATGAATTTAATCAAGAAGGTCAAAGCCTTTTACTCTGAAAATTGTAAAACACTGATAAAAGAAATTGAAGATGACATATAAATGAAAATATATACCATGCTTTGTCACTGCAGAGCCTGTTTGGGATTCTCTCTCCCTCTCTCTGCCCTGCCCCCCACCCCTCTCTCTCTCTCTCTCTCTCTCTCTCTCTCAAAATAAATAAATTAAAGTTTAAAAAAACCTTTAAGAAGTGGAAGGAATTCTTCCAAATTAATTCTACAAGGCCAGCATTACTCTGTTGCAAAAATCAGAAAAGATAATACAAAAAAAAAAAAGAACAAAGAAAGAAAAGTAAATTACAGGTCAATATCCCTAATGAGCATGGACAGGAAATTCCAAAACAAAATACTATCAAACTGAATTCAACAATACCTTAAAAAGATCATGCATCACAATTAAGTGGGATGTATTCAAGCATGTAAGACAGTTCAATATCCATCAATCAATCAACAAGATAAACTACATTAGTAAAATGAAACTGAAAGTTAAGTGATTGTCTCAATATATGGAGAAAAAGCACTTAACAAAATTCAATATTGAGTCATAACAGAAACTCAAAAAAGTGGGTATAGAGGAACATACCACAACATAAAGGCCATATATGACAGGCCCACAGCAAACCTTACACTCAGTGGTGACAAGCTGAAAGCCTTTCCTCTAAGATTAGGAAGGAAACAAGATTTCCCACTCTTGCCACTTTTATTCAACATAATATTGGAAGTCTTAGCCAGAGCTAATATCATACTCAGTGATGAAAAGCTAAAAGCTTTTCCCTTAAGATCTGGCTAAAAGTTTATCAGTTTTATGTTTTCAAATAACAAGCTCTTTGTTGTATTCATCTTTTCTTTATAGTTCTTTTTTTTTTTTTTCAGAGTCTATTTCGTTTGTTTTCACTCTGATCTTGATGATTTCATTCCTTTTACTAACTGTGGGCTTTTTTATTTGTTTGTTTTTCCTTCCTTGAGGTGTAGATTAGATTGTTTATTTGAGATTTTAGTTGTTTCTTAAGGTAAGCCTGCATCAGTATAAACTTACCTCTGAGAACTGCTTTTTATGTATCCCAACAATTTCAGAAAATTTTGTTTCCATGTTCATTTGTCTCCAATTATCCTATTATTTACTCTTTGATTTCTTTGTTGACTCATTGTTAAGTAGCATGTTGTTCAGCTTCTATGTGTTTCTGGTTTTTGTTTTTTTTCTTTTTAGTTAAATTCTGATATAGTTAACTGATTATTACTTTCATACCATTGTGGTCAGAAAAGATGCTTCATATGATTCCAATCTTCTTAAGTTTATTGAGACTTGTTTTGTTGCCTAACCTGTGATCTGTCCTGGAGAATGTTACATGCTCACTTGAAAAGAATGTGTATTCTGCTGTTTTTGATAGGATGTTCTGTATAAATCTGTTAAGTTCATCTGATGTCACATGACATTCAAAGCCACTGTTTTCATATTTTCTGTCTGGATAATCTATCCATTGATGTAAGGATATAACTTTGCTAGTACTGTTGTATTACTGTCAGTTTCTCCCTTTCTGTTAATTTGTGCATTATATATTTAGATGCTGTTACGTTGGGTGCAGGGATATTTACAATTGTTATATCCCCTTGTTGGATTTATCCCTTTATCATTATGTAATGCCCTTCTTTGTCTCTTACTACAGTCTTTGTTTTAAAGTCTATTTTGTCTGATACAAGTATTGCTATCCAGGTTTTCTTTTATTGTCCTTTACTTAGAATATCATTTTCCATCCTTTCACTTTCAGTCTTTATGCATGTTTAGGTCTGCAGTGAGTCTCTTGTAGGAGCATGTACATGGGTCTTGGGTTTTTTGGGTTTTTTTTTCTTTCTTTTTGTCCATTCGTTCATTGTGTGTCTTTTGATTGAATCATTCAGTTCATTTACATTTCAATTAATAGGTATATACTTACTGCTATTTTGTTAATTGCTTCCTGACTCTTTTTTGTAGTTCTCTGTAACTTTCTTCTTATACACTTCTTTTGCGATTTGATGACTTTCTTTAGTGTTATATTTGGAATACTTTTTCTTTTTTGCAAGTGTATCTGTTGTAGAATTTTGATTTGTGATTAGCTTAATGTTCAATGTAACCACCTTATACATATATATAGCTATCTGTTATCAGTTTATATATGCTTAAGTTTGACCACATTCTGAAAGTACTACATTTTTACCTCCCCCTTCCTTGGTATATGTATTTAATGTTATAATTTATGGCTTTTTTATTTGCCTGTCTCTTTAATTATTGTAGGTAAAGCTAGTAATATAGATATAATTGAACTTACTACTTTTGTCTTTTTACCTTCGTACTATCTTTTTAAATAATCAATCTATTATCTTTAGTGTATGTTTCTTGCATAAGTTTCATATACTTCTACTCATGTGTTGTTGTTTTTTTTCTTTTCTGCTTAAAGAAGTCCCTTTAACATTTATTTTAAGGTTGGATTAGTGTGATGAATCCCTTTAACCTTCCTTTCTCTGGAAGACTTTTTATCTTTCCGTTACTTCTCAATGATAGCCTTACTGGGTAGATGATTCTTGGTTATATGTTTTTGTCCATCAGCACTTTGAATATGTCATACCATTCCCTTGTAGCCTGCAAAATTTCTGTGAAAAATCAAGTAATAGCCTAATGGGACAGGGAGTCTTCTGTACAAAATTAGTTGCTTTTCTCTTGCTGCTCTTAAAGATCCTCTCTTTATTTTAGTTTTTTCACATTTTTAAATTTTACTTATTTTTTTAATAGAAAAAGGGCACAAGCATGAGCTGGGGAGAAGAGAGGAAGAATCTTAAGCAGGCTCCACGCCCAGTGCAGAGCCCCAAACAGGGCTTGATTTCATGCCTGTGAGATCATGACCTGAACCGAAATGAAGAGTCAGAGGCTTAACCAACTGGGCCACCCAGATGCCCCAGAACTTTTTCACATTTTAATTATTATGTATCTTGGTGTGGATCTCTTTGGGTTCATCTTGTTTGCTGCTATCCATGCTTATTGGACCTGGCTGCCTGGTTCCTTCTTCAGATTAGGGAAATACTCAGCCATTATTTTTTCAAACAACTTTTCTGCCTCTTTCTCTTTCTTCCTCTTCTGGGAACCCTTTAACGTAAATGTTAGTGTGCTTGCTGTTGTTTCAGTGGTCCTTTAACCTATCCTTATTAGCATTTTCAATGTGTTTTTTTTTTTCCTTTTGTTGTTTAGCTTGGATGATCTCCACTAATGTATCTTCCATTTGCTGATCCGTTCTACATCATTTAATCTCTTTTTGAGCTCTCTAGCGTATTTTTCATTTCAGTTATGGAGTTCTTCAGCTCTAAGTGGATCTTTCCCATATTTTCACTCTCTTTGTTGATGTCCTTGGTGAGTTCAGCCCCTCTTCTCTCAAGTCCAGGGAGCATCTTCATGATCATTTGAATTCTTTATCAAATAGATTGCTTATCTCCATTTTATTTAGTTGGTTTCTGAGGTTTAGTATTATTCTTTCACTGCAACATGATCCTCTGTCTTTTCTTTTTTGTCTGACTCTCTGTGTTTGTGACATAGGTCAGCTTCATCTCCTTATCTTGAAGTTAGTGGCGTTATGTAGGAGGCATCCCACAGGGCCCAGAAGCTCAATCTCCCCTGGTCACCAGAACCAAGCACTCCAGGGTTGTCCCCTGTGTGGGCTGCTGACTGCTGCAGTTGCACTGATGGTTGGGGCTAGCTGCAGTGGCTTGCTGTAGCTGCCAAAGGCTGGGTATTGTGTGGGGTTGGTCCCCCCCATACAGCTGGCTGAGAGGCCTTGCTGCAGCTATTATTGATGTGTTAGTGGATGTGCCCTCCCCCCCCCCCACCTCCCCAGGAGTTGCTTTGCCAGGGGCAGGGTGGTAGCCATTTTGAGCATTGTGGTTTTGGGGGTTTCGTGATCCCCACTGAGGCTGCCCCCACCAGGTTTGATGAGGCAGGAGTTCTTCAGGAGGGCGCCTGCAAGGGCAGGTTCATAAGCTGGGTGGGTTCACAGGGGAAGTCCAGCATGGGGCCAGTGGTATTAGCAAGATAGGTAGCTTCTGCATTGGGCTAGGTAGGCTGAATGAGGGAAGAAAAGTGGCACTTGCTAGCCATCCCTACAAATCCCTGCCCCTCTGGAATACTCCCTAAAATTAGTTAATAAATCTCTCTCAGTTGTAGCCCAGGCACTTTTCAAATAACTCCTTCTATGCTGTGTCTCAGAATGAGTAGTGTTGTGTCGTGGTCCTTTAAAAGTGATGGGTATTGAGGAGGGCACCTTTTGGGATGAGAACTGGGTGTTGTATGGAAACCAATTTGACAGTAAATTTCATATATTAAAAAATTAAAAAAAATAAATTAAAAAAAAAAAAGTGATGTTAATTTCAAGTAGCCTTCTGGCTCTCCTGTAAGCCCTGCTGATTTTCATGGCCAGATGTTGTGGGGGCTCCTCTTCCTGGTGCAGATTTCCAGGCCCAGAAGGGACAGTGCCTGAGAGGGTGCTTGAAGCCCTTGCTCCTCAGGGAGGACCTCTGTGCTTATGATATCTTTCCTGCTTCTGGGTCACTGTGAAGGGGGTTTGGTTCCTGACCATTTGACTTGAAATTTTAGAGTACAAAAAAGCATTTTAATTTTTACAACCTTTTAAGAACATTAAAAGTCCCCATTTTGTATATTATTTCATATATTTGAATTAATGTTTATTTTTTAAATTCCTTTAGAAATGCTTGAATTCTTATTTTTTATTTATGGTCTATTGGGGATTATTTTGACAGTTAAGATCCCAATGGTGTAACTGAGAGATGTTTATAGGTAGTATTTTTGTATCTTCAATTTCCTGCTACCTTCATATTCTTATTCTAATATTCTCCTGTTACTTTTTTAAATTTTTTTTTTTTCAACGTTTTTAATTTATTTTTGGGACAGAGAGAGACAGAGCATGAACGGGGGAGGAGCAGAGAGAGAGGGAGACACAGAATCGGAAACAGGCTCCAGGCTCCGAGCCATCAGCCCAGAGCCCAACGCGGGGCTCGAACTCACAGACCGCGAGATTGTGACCTGGCTGAAGTCGGACGCTTAACCGACTGCGCCACCCAGGCGCCCCTCCTGTTACTTTTTTAATTTCAAGGAAGAAAACTCTCTGATCTTCAAAATTACTTGACTGTTGTCTTTTTATAGCTTTATAACTAATCTCAGTAATTTGAATCATGTTGACATCTTTATTTCTAGTACAGAAATGGTTTATTTATTAAAAAAATTTTAAGGACAAGTTTACTGAACTATAATTTACATATAGTGAAATTTACCTTGTAAAGTATGCAGTTCAGTGTGTTTAGATAAATTTATACAATTCTGTGACCACCACCAAAGTCAAGATAGAGAAGACATCCATTATCCCAGGAAGTTCCCTTGTGCCGCTTTGTGAACATTGATTTCCTGCAAATCTAAACTTTCACAACAACTGATTTATATCCCTATAATTTTGTTTATTATAGATTGCCATATAGATGGAAGCGTACAGTATGTAGAATTTTGTAGCTGGCTTCTTTCACTAACAGTACTTTTGAGATTGATCCATTTGTTGAATATGTCTTTCCCTTTTATTAGTGAGTAGTATTCCATTATATGGGTGTACCAAAATTTATCTAGCCATTTGCCTGTTGATGGATACTTTGGATTGTTTACACTTTTTCATGGCTTTGAGTAAAGCTACTATAAATGTTCACATACAGATTTTTGTGTGGGTATATTTTTATTTGTCTTCTGTAAATACTTAGGAGTAGGTGGAATTGGTACAACATATGGCAGATTTATCTTTAACTTCATAAGAGACTGTGCTGTTTTTTAACATGGGTGTATATTTTTTATTTTCACCAACAAATATACGAGGGCTCCAATCACTCTGCATCCTTGCCAAGATTTGGCCTTTTGAATCTTTTTAATTTTAGCCATTCTATAGTTGTATAATGGTATCTTATAGTGGTTTTAATTTATAGTTCTCAGATGACTAATGAGGTTGAGCACATTTTTGTGTGCCTATTGGCCATCTGTACATCTTTTTGGTGAAGTATCTATTCAGGTCTTTTGCCCATTTTAATAATTGTATTATCTTCTTATTAAATTGTGTTATTTATGTGTTCTGGATACAAATCTTTTGCTAGCTAGTACATATTCTTCTAGCCTGTGACTTACCTTAGCAGTGTCTTTTGAAGAACAGATGTTAATTTTGATGAAGTCCAATTTATCCATTTTTCAATAGTTTGTGCTTTCTGTGTCTTATCTAAGAAAAAGACTAATTGAACATCACAAAGATTTTTTTGTTTTCTTCCACAGATTTATAGTTTTATCTCTTACATATAGTTCTATAATACATTTCAACTTAAATTTTGTATATCTCTGTATATAGCATGAGATAGAGGTTGAGGGTTTTGTTTTGTTGTGTTTTCCATGTCCAGTTATTTTAGCACCATTTGTTGAGAAGACTCTTTTTCCACCGAATTACTCTGGTACCTCTGTTGAAAAACAATTGACCATGTATATGTGGGTGTATTTCTCGACTCTCTTCTGTTCTATTGAGTCATATATCTATCTTTAGACAAATATCACACTGTTTTGATTATTGTAGCTCTATATAAGTCTTGAAGTTGGTTTATTCTTACCATGGGAAAACTTTTCCATCTATAGTTTCTTCCCGTTGGTCCTGTGAGCCTGTTGGTCCTTTTATTCTAGATGTCCTCTAGAATAAGATTACCTCCTATTTTATATGACAGTCCTTTATCTATTTGAATAAATAAATGTTCACACATTTTAATTTGGACTAAGCCTCCATGGGCTCGAGATCTTTTAAAATTAGGACACCTGGTCTTTTTATCAAAAGAGCTTACCACAAATGAGGAGCTCAGTAAATAATTGTTGAATTGCATTGAACTCTCTCTTAAATAATTGTTCATTAGTATCTTTAAAGCAGGTTACTTGAATTCAACATAGTCAAAAAAGCATAGTTATTGTGACGTTAATTTCATTAGGAAACTGGTTCTCTTAATCAAGAAATAAATCTTTCTGGACAATTGCATTATAACTGGTTTTGCAACATTTTTATTTTCCAGTTTTAGACATTGTCTATTAGGTCATTTTTATATTTTGTGCTTGACATTGGTTGGACCAATTCAGTATGAAAACTCAACTTCCTTTAGTTAGGGGACTTAAAAAGGATTGTTAACATTTATATTATGTATTTCCTCCCTGTTTTCTCTTTTCATTCTTTATACATTATTTAGGAATTGGATGTCTTGAGTTGCTCCTCTAATATTTTTTCTTTTTTTTTTCTTTCTGTTTTGGACTCATCATCTTTTTGCCCTTCTTTGTGAGGATTTTCCTCAACTCTGTCTTCCTGTTCTGTTAATCTTTTGGCCTCTGGTATTATTTTTTTAATTTTCAAGAGCTATTTTTTGTTCTCTGAGTTTTTCTTCTTACTAGCCTTCCATTCTTGCTTCATATGTGATATCTCCTCTCTGAAGATGTTAATGGTGACTTTTCCTGTATTATTTTTTCTTTAAATAGTTACTACTTCCTTCAACTTGCTTTCTTTCAGTAAAGTTTTAAATATTATCTGCCTATGATATTATTGGTTGTTCTTAAATGTCCGGTGATCGTTCTCTGTCTAGTGATACACTCTGGTTCACTCTCTCCAGAGGATAAACTTAGACTTTTGATAGGGTGTGGGTGGATATTGTATCAAGTAGGGGATCTGGGAGTTTAACTGTTCCATAAACATTTAACTAATCATCCTGTATTCTTTCCTATTTTTACCCTACTTGTAAAAGGACCTGATTATGCCACTTTCTGAGCTCTTTGGGAGTTCTTCAAAGCCATTCAAATTGCTTCTTAGCTTTATTTTCTGCTGAAGTAGGATTTCAACTCTTAGGTCTGCTAAGGTACTTTTCAATTGTTCATCTGGTTTCACCAGATGACATGGTGCCCTGAGCTTATATATGAATTTGCTTGCTGTTTTCTCCTTCTGTCCTATCAGTTTATGTTTTTTAAAGAAAATCCATTTATTGTCATGTTAAGATGGATTCGTTGTGATGAACAAATAAGAAAAATTTCTAGTTAAATACAGCATTTGAACATACTTATGTAGCTTTGCTCCTTCTTAAAATTTCTCTATAATCAGAAATCTTTCTTGATGTCTTCAGCCAAAAACCTAACTCTGATATGAGATGGGTGTTTTTTGTTGTTTTTTTTTATGCTGTAAATCTTTGTTTTCATTAGTAACTTTGATTATATATGTGGAATACAATGGGCTTCTCTTGCCTGTCTGCCGCTGCATTCTTGTAATGTGCTGGTGGCTATACTTTCAATATGATATTCTGCTGCCATAAAGATCTAGAAAAAGAGTGAGGCTGAAGTTACTATTTAACCTTTTTCCCTACCTCCTCCTGCCACCCCCACCCAAATATTGTATAGAGAAGACATACATGCACACTTACAGTCATTGTTTTCATCTGAGCAGAAGTGGCTTTTTGCTTGTATCTTGCACATACATACCTTTGGTTTCCTTTGAGAACTGCACTATTAAGCATCATGGCCATGCTTATTCTTAATTTTCATCTCTTGGTTTCGGATTCTTGTTTTCTGCTGCTAAGGGTATCAAGTTCTGTGGTACACATCTTACTGCTTTCTTTTACCTGTATTCTTCTCTCTTCCTTTTAAAAAGAAATTCTCTCTTAATTTGTTGCTTCCTTTATTGATCATTTTTCCTTGGATTTCTTTTTTAATGTATAATGGCTGATTGTCATGGATCTAACCAACCAATTAAAGTATTTCCCCTACAGTGGTGAGAAACAGTTTAATGCTTTGGGTGTACTTATTGAATCTGTAGTTGTCATTGTTGCATTGGTTGGTTATTTCATTTCGAAAGGCGACCTCTTTGTTAATAGAATGAGTAGCGAGGGGTCTGTGTCTAGGATTGATAAGAGTTTTAAAAAATATTTCCATTTATGGGATGCCTGGGTGGCTCACTTGGTTGAGTGTCAGACTCTTGATTTTGACTCAGGTCATGATCCCAGGATTGTGGGATTGAGCCCCAAGTCGGACTTCACACTAAGCATAGAGCCTGCTTAAGATTCACTCTCTTTCTGCCCCTTTCCTCTAAAATAACTTTTAAAAAATTCCATTTTTGTACTTTAGTGATAATATATGTATATGGAACAATACTAAAAAGGCATCAAAGACTTTACAGTGAGACATTTCCTTTCCCCTTTCACCTACTCTCCAAGCCCACCAGTCTTCCTCGAAGTAACCACTGGAACCACCTTTTTTTCAATAGCCTTTTAGAGATCTCTGAATGTATAAACATGTATGGATATAGGTCAGAAATGTAGTGTTTTCACTCTTGCCACTTCTCCTCAGCATGGTATTGGAATTCCCAGCCAGAGCAATCAGGAAGGAAGAAGATAAATAAAAGACATCAAAATCCAAAAATGAAAAAGTAAAATGGTCTCTTTGTAGGTGATATGATCATATGTATAAAAAGCCTGGAAAGGGGTGCCTGGGTGGCTCAGTCGGTTGAGCGCCTGGCTTCGGCTCAGGTCATGATCTCACAGTCTATGAGTTCGAGCCCCGCGTCAGGCTCTGTGCTGACAGCTCAGAGCCTGGGGCCTGCTTCGGATTCTGTGTCTCCCTCTCTCTCTGCCCCTCCTCTGCTCCTGCTCTGTCTTTCTCTGTCTCTAAATAAAAACCATTAAAATTTTTTTTTTAAAAAGCCCTGAAAGACTCCACAGTAAAACTATTAGAACTGAAAAACAAAATCAGTAAAGATGTAGCATACAAAATCAGTATACAAAAATCAGTTGCAGGAGCGCCTGGGTGGCTCAGTCGGTTAAGCATCCGACTTTGGCTCAGGTCATGATCTTGCGGTCCGTGAGTTCAAGCCCCGCGTCAGGCTCTGTGCTGACTGCTCAGAGCCTGGAGCCTGTTTCAGATTCTGTGTCTCCCTCTCTCTCTGACTCTCCCCTGTTCATGCTCTGTCTCTCTCTGTCTCAAAAATAAATAAACGTTAAAAAAAAAATTTAAAAAAAATTAGTTGCATTTCTATACAACTAACAATGAACAATTAGAAAGAGAAAGTAAGGAAATAATCCCATTTATATAATAGTATCAAAAAGGGTAAGATACTTAGGAATAAAATTAAGGACATGAAAGATCTGTACACAGAACTATAAGATACATTGATGAAAGAAATTGAAGAAGACACAAATAAATGAGAATATATCCTCTGTTCATGGATTGGAAGAATTAACATTGTTAAAATGCCCATACTACCCAAAGCAATCTACAGATTCAGTGCAACCTCTCAAAATTCCAATGACATTTTTCACAGAAATAGAAAAAAAAAATCCTAAAATTCAGAAGCCTTTGAGAAGCCAAAGCAGCCTTGAGAAAGTAGAACAAAGCTGGGGGAACTAATTCACACTTCTTTATTTTAAATTATAATACAAAGCTATTGTTTTGGGGGAGCCTGGGAGGCTCAGTTGGTTAAATGCCTGACTCTTGATTTCAACTCAGGTCATGATCTCATGGTTGTGAGTTTGAGCCTCTTGTTGGGCTCCTTGCCCAAAATGCTTAGAATTTTCTCTGTCCGTTTCCCCTTCCCCTGCATGTGTACTCTCACTCTCTCAAAAATAAAAATTAAAAACTTAAAGCTATTTTTATCAAAACAGACATAAAAACAGAATAGACCAATGTAATAGAGTAACAGAATAGAGAGCCCAGAAATATCCTGCATATACAGTCAACTAATACTCCTCAAGATCACCAAAAATACACAATAGAGGAAAAATAATGTCTTTAATAAATGGCATTGGGAAAACTGGAAATCCACATGCAAAAGAATGAAATTGGATCCTTGTCTTACCTCATACATAGAAATCAACCGAAAATAGATTAAACACTCAAATATAAGATCTAAAACTATAAAACTCCTAGAAGAAAATATAGGAGGTAAGCTCCTAGACATTGGTCATGGTGATGATTTTTTGTTTGTTTTTTGTATTTTGCAACAAAAATAAATGAATGGGACTATATTAAACTAAACCATTTCTGCAAGGCAAAGGAAACAAAATGAAAAGACAGCCTATGGAATGGAAGAAAATATTTGCAAACTGTATATCTATTAAAGAAAAGAAGATATAAAGGGGTTATAGCCACAATATATAATCAAGACCTACAACTGAATAGCAAGCAAACAAACAAACATATAGCCTGATCAGAAGATGTGGTATATATATACACAATGGAATATTAATCAGCCATCAAAAAGAATGAAATGTTGCCATTTGCAATGACTTGGATGCAGCTAGAATGTATTACACTACATGAAATAAGTAGTCAGACAAAGACAAATATCCTATGATTTCACTGATAGGTGAAATTTAAGAAACAAAACAGATGAACTTATGGGAAGAGGGGGGAAGAGAAGAAAGGGGAAAGTAACCACAAGAAATTCTTAATGATAGAGAATACACTGAGGGTTGATAGAGGGAGGTAGGTGGGAGATGGGTTAGATGGGTGATGAGTAATAAGGAGGGCACTTGTGATGAGCACTGAGTGTTGTATGTAAGTGATGAATCACTGAATTCTATTTATGAAAGCAGTATTGCACTGTATATTAACTAATCAAAATTTAAATTAAAAAATGCTTTAACTGGGAAAAAATGAGCTAAGAACTTGAATAGACATTTTTAAAAAAGATATACAAATAGCCAATAGGTACATGAACACATTCTCAACATCATTAATCTTCAGGGAAATACAAATCAAAATCATAATGAGATATCGCCTCATACCTGCTGGGAAAGTTATTATTAAAAAGTTAAAAGATTTAATAAGTATTTGTGACAGTGTGAGAAAAGGGAACCTTTGTGTACTGTTGATAGCATTGTAAACTGGTGTAGCCATTATGGAAATTATTAAAATATTAAAAAGAGAACTACCAAAAATGTAACTCAGGAATCACAGTTCTGATTATATATCCAAGGGAAATGAAATTACTATTTGGAAGAGATATTTGCACACCCATCTTCGTTGCAACATTATTTATAGTAACAAAGATGAGATAGCCATTGTCAATGGATGACTGAATAGAGAGAACGTTGGTAGTTTATACACGCGCGCACACACACACACACACACACACACACTGGAGTATTATTCAACCTTAAAAAAGAAGTTAGTCCTGCCATTTGTGACAACACAGATGGAAGGAGGATATTATGCCAAGTGAAATAAGCTAGACATGAAAAGAGAAATACTGCTTTATCTCAAATTTGTGTGAAATCTAAGAAAATGTCAAACTCAGAGTAACAGTAGAATGGTGGCAGAAAAGATGAGATGTTTGTCAGGTTACAAACTTTCAGTTATAAAATGAATGAATGAATTCTGAATACCTAAAATGCAGCATTGTGACTATAGTTAATAATAAGATCTTGTATGTTTGAAATGTTAAGAGAGTGGATTTCAAGTGTTCTCACCACATACACAAAAATGATAATTGTACAAAATGATGGATATGTTAATTAACTTCATTTGTGGTAATCATTCCCAGTATATATATATCAAAATATCCCATTATATACCTTAAATATGAGTAATTTTTGTAAATCATACCTTAGTAAGGCTAGAAAAAATATAGTGTTTTTTTTTTAATGTTTATTCATTTTTGAGAGAGAGAAAGGGCACAAGTGGGGGAGAGTGAGAGAGAAGGTGAGATACAGAATACAAAGCAGTCTCCACGCTCTAAGCTGTCAGCCCAGAGCCTGATGCAAGGCTCGAACTCAGGACCGTGAGATCATGACCTGAGCCGAAGTCAGACGCTTAACCAGTTGAGCAAGAAATATAGCATTTTTAAACTACAACCTCAGATAATATTAGATTTTTAAGGGTGCATTCAACAGGTAACATATTACATATAAGCCATCAACTAAGATTCACAAATTTTAAAAATAAGTACCATGTTGGGGCAAATAAGACCATAGACTCAAGGGTTAGAGTAGCACTTACTCAGTTGGCATCCAGGAAGAGTAATAGGGATAAGGACATATAAACTATAGCTCACCTCAATTTCTAAATTGGTATTTTATAGACATTCAATTTATATTCTTAGAAGAAAAGCATACAAGACAAGGCAGCAAATCTTTTTCTAGGCACATGAAGTCACAAGATAATGATGTCAAAATGTTGTAAGAAATGTTATATTGCTTAATATTCTATGTTGTTCACTTATAATTGAGTTGTGCTTTGAGTGCTATTTGTAAAGAATGCTGATAATAGGCTTTTGAAAGAGAAAGATCTCAGTATTTGGCCAGAGGAATAGAGCACAAATTTTTTTCACTTTGAGCCTATTTTTTCTTTAATTGGCTGCCTCTGTGACATTATAGCTCTTATATCTATGGGATATGAATTCTTCTTCACCTATTATTTTGTGTTTTCTCATTTCTGAATTTATAACCGTTCTGTTTTTATACTCAAGCAGAGTTCTTTGAACTTAGGCCTATAAAATTACATCTATTGGTACAGGCTTTATTCAGTCTTCTCATAAATCCACATTTTGATTCTTCATCCAATGTTAACAGAAAGGTTTTATTTATCAAGCTAAATTCATAACCCTTTGGCACTGTAGCAGAAGCTTCCTTTAGGTAATTAATTCTTTTTATTATTTATTTATTCATTCATTCATTTATTTATCAGAGAGAGAGAGAAGGAGGGAGGGGCAGAGGGAGAGAGAGAATCGTAAGCAGGCACCATACCCAACACTCGTAGGGCTCAATCTTACAACCCTGATGTCATGACCTGAGCCAAAATTAAGAGTCAGATGCTTAACCGAGTAAGCCGAGCCACGTAGGCACTCCTAGGTCATAAATCCTTAAAATTCTTCATATCTTCTTTCCTTTAATAGGTATACAGTTTGCAAATATTTTCTCCCATTCCATAGGCTATCTTTTCATTTTATTTCCTTTGCTGTGCAGAAATATTTTAGTTTGATATAGTCCCATTCATTTATTTTTGTTGCCAAATACAAAAAAAAAATCATCACCATGACTAATGTCCAGGAGCCTACATCCTATATTTTCTTCTAGGGGTTTTGTAGTTTCAGATCTTATATTTGAGTCTTTAATCCATTTTAGGTTGATTTCTATGTGTGAAGTAAGACAAGGATCTAATTTCCTTCTTTTGCATGTGGATGTCTATCTAGTTCATGAATATATTCTAAGAGTGTGATTGGCCGGACCTTGAGAGAAGATGGCGGTGTAGGAGGACGCTGGGCTCACCTCGTCCTGCTGATCACTTAGATTCCACTCACATCTGCCTAAATAACCCAGAGAATTGCCAAGTGTAAACAAGAGGCCCAGGGAAGAGGGTAGGAAAGGCGGAGAGGCAGTGCACGCTACACGGACTGGTGGGAGGGAGCTGGGGCGGTGGAGGGGCTGCCCGCCCAGCAAGGCAGAACCCCCGAGTCTGGCTTGCAAAAGCAGAGAGGCCGGACAGTGTGAGTTCTGGCAGTCAGCGGGACTTAACATCTGGGATGTAATAAGTCAACAGCTTTGCTCTCAGAGAGCAGGGAGGGCAAGAGGAAACCGGGAGGGAGAGTTGTTGAGCCCCGGAAGACAGACCTCAGCTCAGCAGGGGAAAAAAGGCGCTAGCCAGCGCCATCTCCCTAGCCCATCCTCCCAGGCAAAATCCCAAGAGGAACCAGTTCCTGTCACCAAACTTGCTTGCACCACGAAAATGCCCATGCTGTGCTTCTGTGGATCCATCCCTCCAAAGGGTCTGCCTGCCTCCCTCCCAGTGCTGCAGGGCCCCTCCTGCCCCTGTGTACCTTGCGGATCCACCCCTGCACCCTTGCTAATACACCAGATCCCATCAAAGCAGCACCACAAGCCTGACAGTGTGCAAGTAGCCCAGACAAGGGCCACACCACTCCACAGTGAGTCCTGCCCCTGGGAGAGGGGAAGGTAAGGTACACACCAATCTGACTGTGGCCCCAGCGGTGGGCTGGGGGCAGACATCAGGTCTGAGTGCGGCCCCGCCCACCAACACAAGTTATTCCAGACAGCACAGGGGAAGTGCCCTGCAGTTCTGCACCACTCCAGGGACTACCCAAAATGACGAAACGGAAGAATTCTCCTCAAAAGAAACTCCAGGAAGTAGCGACAGCTAACGAATTGATCAAAAACGACTTAAGCAATATAACGGAACAAGAATTTAGAATAATAGTCATAAAATTAATCGCTGGGCTTGAAAAAAGGAAAGAGGACAGCAGCAGAGATCTATTGCTACAGAGATGAAGGGGCTAAGAAACAGTCATGAGGAGCTAAAAAATGCTATAAATGAGGTGCAAAATCAAATGGAGGCGACCACAGCTTGGATTCAAGAGACAGAGGAGAGAAGAGGTGAATTAGAAGATAAAATTATGGAAAAAGAGGAAGCTGAGAAAAAGATAAAAAAACCAGAAGTGTGAGGGGAGAATTAGAGAACTAAGTGATGCAATGAAACGTAACAATATCCGTATCATAGGAATTCCAGAAGAGGAAGAGAGAAAGGGGCTGAAGGTGTACTTGAAGAAATGATAGCTGAGACCTTCCCTGATCTGGGGAAGGAAAAATGCATTGAAATCCAAGAGGCACAGAAAACTCCCTTCAGACGTAACTTGAATCGACCTTCTGCACGACATATCATAGTGAAACTGGCAAAATACAAGGATAAAGAGAAAATTCTGAAGGCAGCTAGAGATAAACACGCTCTAACATATAGAGGGAGACCAATAAGACTAGTGGCAGATCTATCTACTGAAACTTGGCAGGCCAGAACGGAATGGCAGGAAATGTTCAGTGTGATAAACAGAAAAAATATGCAGCCGAGAATCCTTTATCCAGCAAGTCTGTCATTCAGAAGAGAAGGAGAGATAAAGGTCTTCCGAAACAAACAAAAACTGAAAGAATTCATCACCGCTAAACCAGCCCTACAAGAGATCTTAAGGGGGATTCTGTGAGTGAAATGTTGCAAGGACCACAAAGTACAAGAGACATCACTACAAGCCTGAAACCTACAGACATCACAGTGACTCTAAACCCATATCTTTCTATGATAACACTGAATGTAAATGGACTAAATGCTCCAACCAAAAGACATAGGGTATCAGAATGGAAAAAACACAAAACAAAACAAGACCCATCTATTTGCTGTCTACAAGAGACTCATTTTAGACCTGAGGACACCTTCAGATTGAGAGTGAAGGGATGGAGAACTATCTATCATGCTACTGGAAGTCAAAAGAAAGCTGGAGTAGCCATACTTATATCAGACAAACTAGACTTTAAATGAGTGGCTGTAACCAGAGATGAAGAAGGGCATTATATAATAATTACAGGGACTATCCATCAGGAAGAGCTAACAATTATAAATGTTTATGTACCAAATACGGGAGCCCCCAAACATATAAAACAATTAATCACAAATGTAAGCAACCTTATTGATAAGAATGTGGTAATTGCAGGGGACTTTAATACCCCACTAAAGCATGGATAGATCATCTAGACACATGATCAAGAAAGAAACAAGGGTCCTGAATGATACATTGGATCAGATGGACTTGACAGATATATTTAGAACTCTGCATCCCAAAGCAACAGAATATACTTTCTTCTCAAGTGCACATGGAATATTTTCCAAGATAGATCACATACTGGGTCACAAAACAGCCCTTCATAGGTATAAAAGAATTGAGATCATACCATGCTCACTTTGAGACCACAATGCTATGAAACTTGAAATCAACCACAGGAAAAAGTCTGGAAAACCTCCAAAAGCATGGAGGTTAAACAACACCCTACTTAAGAATGAATGGGTCAACCAGGCAATTAGAGAAGACATTAAAAAATATATGGAAACAAACGAAAATGAAAATACAACAATCCAAACGGTTTGGGATGCAGTGAAGGCAGTCCTGAGAGGAAAATACATTGCAATCCAGGCCTATCTCAAGAAACAAGAAAAATCCCAAATACAGAATCTAACAGCACACCTAAAGGAAATAGAAGCAGAACAGCAAAGACACTCCAAACCCAGAAGAAGAAGAGAAATAATAAAGATGAGAGCAGAAAAAAACAATATAGAATCTAAAAAAACTGTAGAACAGATCCATGAAACCAAGAGTTGGTTTTTTGAAAAAATAAACAAAATTGATAAACCTCTAGCCAGGCTTCTCGAAAAGAAAAGGGAGAGGACCCAAATAGATAAAATCATGAATGAAAATGGAATTATTACAACCAGTCCCTCAGAAATACAAGCAATTATCAGGGAATATATGAAAAATTATATGCCAACAAACTGGACAACCTGGAAGAAATGGACGAATTCCTAAGCACCCACACCCTTCCAAAATTCAAACAGGAAGTAATAGAAAACTTGAACAGACCCATAACCAGTGAAGAAATTGAATTAGTTATCAAAAATCTCCCAACAAATAAGAGTCCAGGACCAGATGGCTTCCCAGGGGAATTCTAGCAGACATTTAAAGCAGAGATAATACCTATGCTTCTCAAGCTATTCCAAAAAATAGAAAGGGAAAGAAAAATTCCAGACTCCTTCTATGAAGCCAGCATTACTTTGATTCCTAAACCAGACAGAGACCCAGTAAAAACAAGAGAAGTACAGGCCAATATCTCTGATGAATATGGATGTAAAAATTCTCAATAAGATACTACCAAATGGAATTCAACAGCATATAAAAAGAATGATTCACCATGATCAAGTGGGATTCATTCCTGGGCTGCAGGGCTGGTTCAACATTCACAAATCAATCAATGTGATACATCACATTAATAAAAGAAAAGATAAGAACGATATGATCCTGTCAATCGAGGCAGAAACAGCATTTGACAAAATTCAGCATACTTTCTTAATAAAAACCCTCAGGAAAGTCGAGATAGAAGGAACATACTTAAACATCATAAAAGCCATTTATGAAAAGCCCACAGCGAATATCATCCTCAATGGGGAAAAACTGAGAGCTTTCCCCCTGAGATCAGGAACATGACAGGGATGTCCACTCTCACGGCTGTTGTTTAACATAGTGCTGGAAGTGCTAGCATCAGCAATCAGACAACAAAAGGAAATCAAAGGCATCAAAATTGGCAATGATGAAGTCAAGTTTTCACTTTTTGCAGATGACACGATATTATACCTGGAAAACCCGATAGACTCCACCAAAAGTCTGCTACAACTGATACATGAATTCAGCAAAGTCGCAGGATACAAAATCAATGTACAGAAATCAGTTGCATTCTTATACACTAATAATGAAGCAACAGAAAGACAAATAAAGAAACTGATGCCATTCACAATTGCACCAAGAAGCATGAAATACCAAGGAATAAACCTAACCAAAGATGTAAGAGATCTGTATGCTGAAAACTATAGAAAGCTTATGAAGGAAATTGAAGAAGATATAAAGAAATGGAAAAACATTCCGTGCTCATGGATTGGAAGAATAAATAGTGTTTAAATGTCAATACTACCCAAAGCTACCTACACATTCAATGCAATCCCAATCAAAATTGCACCAGTATTCTTCTCAAAGCTAGAGCAAGCAATCCTAAAATTTGTATGGAACCACAAAAGACCCCACATAGCCAAAGTAATATTGAAGAGAAGACCAAAGCGGCAGGCATCACAATCCCAGACTTTAGCCTCTACTACAAAGCTGTCATCATCAAGACAGCATGGTATTGGCACAAAAACAGACACATAGACCAATGGAATAGAATTGAAACCCCAGAATTAGACCCACAAAAGTATGGCCAACTAATCTTTGACAAAGCAGGAAAGAATATCCAGTGGAAAAAAGACAGTCTCTTTAACAAATGGTGCTGGCAGAACTGTATAGCAACATGCAGAAGGATAAAACTAGACCACTTTCTTACACCATTCACAAAAATAAACTCAAAATGGTAAAGGACCTGAATGTGAGACAGGAAACCATCAAAACCCTAGAGGAGAAAGCAGGAAAAGACCTCTCTGACCTCAGCCGCAGCAATTTCTTACTTGACACATCCCCAAAGGCAAGGGAATTAAAAGCAAAAATGAACTATTGGGACCTCATGAAGATAAAAAGCTTCTGCACACCAAAGGAAACAACCAACAAAACTAAAAGGCAACCAACGGAATGGGAAAAGATATTTGCAAATGACATATCAGACAAAGAGCTCGTATCCAAAATCTATAAAGAGCTCACCAAACTCCACACCCAAAAAACAAATAACCTAGTGAAGAAATGGGCAGAAAACATGCGTATACACTTCCCTAAAGAAGACATCCAGATGACCAACAGGCACACGAAAAGATGCTCAACGTCACTCCTCATCAGGGAAATACAAATCAAAACCACACTCAGATACCACCTCATGCCAGTCAGAGTGGCTAAAATGAACAAATCAGGAGACTATAGATGCTGGCGAGGATGTGGATAAACGGGAACCCTCTTACACTGTTGGTGGGAATGCAAACTGGTGCAGCCGCCCTGGAAAACAGTGTGGAGGTTCCTCACAAAATTAAAAATAGATCTACCCTATGACCCAGCAACAGTACTGCTAGGAATTTACCCAAGGGATACAGGAGTGCTGATGCATAGTGGCACTTGTATCCCAATGTTTGTTTATAGCAGCACTTTCAACAATAGCCAAATTATGGAAAGAGCCTAAATGTCCATCAACTGTTGAATGGATGAAGAAATTGTGGTTTATATACACAATGGAATAGTATGTGGCAATGAGAACGAACGAAATCTGGCCTTTTGTAGCAACGTGGATGGAACTGGAGAGTGTTATGCTTAGTGAAGTAAGTCATACAGAGAAAGAGAGATAGCATATGTTTTCACTGTTAGGTGGATCCTGAGAAACTTACCAGAAGACCATGGGGGAGGGGAAGGAGGAAAAAAAAAAAAAGAGGTTGGAGAGGGAGGGAGCCAAAACATAAGAGACTCTTAAAAACTGAACAAACTGAGGGTTGATGGGGGTTGGGAGGGAGGGGAGGGTGGGTGATGGGTATTGAGGAGGGCACCTGTTGGGATGAGCACTGGGTGTTGTATGGAAACCAATTTGAAAATAAATTTCATATTTAAAAGAAAAAAGAGTTAGCCAACTTTTTCTATTAATGGCCAGACTTTCCATGCCATACAGTCTCTTTTTCTACTACTTAATTCGGTCTTCGTCACACAAAAGTAGCCATTATTAATATGCAAATGAATGAGCTGGACTGTATTCCAGTAAAACTTCTTTTATGGAAATCATTGATAAGCCAAATATGGCCAATGGACAAACTCTAGTTTTAAAGAAGTCACAATTCTCATTTTAGGGATGCCTGGGTGGCTCAGTCAGTTAAGCGTCTGACTTTGACCCAGGTTATGATCTTGGGATTCGTGAGTTCAAGTTCCGCATTGGACTCTCTGCTGACAGCTTGGAGCCTGGAGCCTTCTTCAGCTTCTGTGTCTCCCTCTCTTTCTGCCCCTTCCCCCCTAGAACTCTGCCTCTCTCTCAAAAATAAATAAAGTTTAAAAAAAATTCAAGGGACGTCTGAGTGGCTCAGTTGCTTAAGCGTGCGTCTTCGGCTCAGGTCTTGATCTCAGGGTCGGTGATTTCGAGCCCTGCGTCCGACTCTATGCTGACAGCTCAGAGCCTGGAGCCTGTTTCAGATACTTTGTCTCCCTCTCTCTCTGCCCCTCCTCTACTCACGCTCTGTCTCTGTTTCTCTCAAAAATAAATAAGCATTAAAAAAAGAAAATTCTCATTTTAATGGTGAAGAACTGAGTTTTCATGTGGATTATAATCCAGAAAATAGTACTCAAAGAATTTCTGGATTATCTGAATAACTACTTTACATCAGTTATGTGTATATTTGGTGTTGTGTTTTGCATTTAGGATTGAATGGGCATCTTTCCTCCTGCACACACGACAAATACTTGTTATTGTGAAATGGTGAATGAGTAGAGGCTTTTTACAATAGTTGGAATAGAGAAAAGTGTAATTAGTAATTATGATAGTCACTATGAAGTAAAGAATTTCTTTTCTTCTTAATCATAGCCACAGTCATATAGCTATTTAATACAGATGTCAATAAAACCTCAGAGCTGACTTGATCTTTATGCAATAGAGCCTACAGTGTTTCGAAATCACTCTTACTTAAAATTGAGCTTCGATTTTGTGACAAAGCCTGATGTTGCTTTCCCCAGTCTCTTTTTCCCTTTCCCTCATATAAGAGGGAGGGTGTGGGGGGGTGGTCTATGTGACCAGCTAAAGCACTCTTTTCCAAACTCCATTTAGAAGTCACTGGGTGGTGATTTTGGGAAAGCTTGTTAAAATACTGTCAATTCACTTGGCAAGTGCCCTTTTGTCCTCTTCCTTTCTTTCTGCCTCAAACATTGCTCCCCAATATGGAACTGTACCAGCTATCTTTTGACCTACCCTAAAGGAAAAGATAAGAAGATTGTAGAGGTGGGACACTTTCATCTTGGCTGTTGCTCCAGTGTGGACCCACCTAACTCTAACCTTCCTGTTCAGGAAGGGGTGTGGTGGTGGGTGAGAAGGAAAATAGTCCTATTTTAGCTATTAGTATTTGGCTTTTTACTATGTTCAGCTGGACTCAATTCTGTCTCTTTCTTTTCTTTCTTTCTTTCTTTCTTTCTTTCTTTCTTTCTTTCTTTCTTTCTTTTTTAATATAATTTATTGTCAAATTGGCTTACATACAACCCCCGGTGCTCATCCCAATAGGTGCCCTCCTCAATGCTCATCACCCATTTTCCCCTCTCCCCCTCCCCCCATCAACCCCAGTTTGTTCTCTGTATTTAAGAGTCTCGCGGTTTGCATCCCTCCCTCTCTGTTTGTAACTGTATTTCCCCCCTTCCCTTCCCCCATGGTCTTCTGTTAAGTTTCTCAAGATTCACATATGTGGACTCAATTCTCTATCCTTAAAAAAGTAAATTGAAACAATATAATAGATAATGGGTTCTTTCTATTTTGTGATATATTCTTAGTTTTGGTAAATATGTTCTTGTCTATGAAATATTTTCAGGTTTTATTAGCATAAAATTCAATAAATCCAAAACCAGGCAAAAAAAATGAATTCATAAATAAAGGTTAATGTTCTATTATACTGTGAGAGAGGCTCTCAATTTGTAATAAAGTGTTTAACTTATTTCTCTATCTACCTGTCAACATGTAAATATCACTGATGCACATGTCTTTACTAATGAAGCAATTTTGGTACTATGAATCATTTTTACTACTTATAAAATCACTTCAGACTAGATCAAGCAGAACTGACTTACTCCTTAGCTCCTTTGTATATTTTTCTTTATAACTCTAATATATTCTAATGAATGTCTAATTAAGCCCTAAAATTTTTTCACTAATTGCGATAGGAATAATGAACTTTTTTGACCTGAAATTTTATGAACAAAAATAAAATAATTTGTAAAAGCTAATATGTGACATAATGGCCCAGTGGGACTTATTATACATCCTGAAACAAAAATAATTCTCTCAAAACAGCTGATACACACCTTTTCTTTTTTAAACCACCTAAGAGGATGCAGAAAATTTTTCCAGTTTTGCTCTTATTAGTAAAAGTTATGGGACTATTTTATGCTAATGAAGTCAGACTAATGAAGCATAATATTTTCAAGATATTATCAAGCATTAGGGACTAGTTTAATTTTTCTTTTTAATGTTCATGAACAGAAAAAGCATTTCTTTTTAAAAACACACTTGGCTTTTGGTATACACAAAGGATTTGTTCATATTACCCCACATCTTTTAGGTATCTTTTATACCCTTTCTGTATGACTGGTATTTCATAATGGGTAACAAGAACTATAAGAAAACAAGACACTGAATGTCATTTTAACTTTGTTTTCAAAGTCATAACATATGCAGCAGATGTGGGTTGCTTCGCCTGAACTTTTTCTCCTCTTCCTTCCCTACCAGCAGACTCTAGAATTCTTTTTCTTTTTAAATTTTTTTTTAATGTTTATTTAGTTTTGAGAGAAAAAGAGACAGAGAGCCAGCAGCTGAGGGGTAGAGAGAGAGGGAGACACAGAATCTGAAGCAGGCTCCAAGCTGTCAGCACAGAGCCTGACCCAGGGCTTGAACTCATGAACTGTGAGATCATGTCCTGAGCCAAAGTCAGGGGCTTAACCGAGTGAGCCATGCAGGCACCCCAAGACTGTAGAATTCTTTAAGTATAGTTTCCATATTCTTTTTTTTTTTTTTTAAGTTTTTATTTTGTGAGAAGGAAAGGGCACAAACAGAAGAGGGGGATGAGGAGAGAGAACCCAAGTAGGTAGGCTCTACACTGTCAGCTCAGAGCCCAATGCTGGGCTTGAACTCCTAAACCATGAGGTCATGAACTGAGCTGAAATCAGGAGTTGGAGGCTTAACTGACTGAGCCACCCAGAGTGCCAACTTTCCACGTGCTTCTGAACATCAGTGGGTAAGGACAAATTGTCTGGAACTATTTATATAGGATAACAGAATAGAAAGATGATATGAGTGGGCTATGGAATTAAGCACCCTGGAACCATCCCACTCCTGGATTTCGTGTTATGTATTATGTGATCTTTTAATTATTTTTAGTGATTAAGCCATTTGGAGTTGAGTTTCTGTTCTTGCATTGCATCCTAAAGGAAACTGTTTATGAAACCAGTTTTTAAAGTCAATCACATTTTCTTCCATTTTTAATGGCGAAATTTGAAGCTACTGTCCTCTGTAACTCCCCTATTGTCATAGACTCTAAGTGTAAAGTTCTTTCTTGGCCAGCAAGAAAGTGGGACGCAGGATTAAAATGGGAGAGATGGCTAATGTCTGGGAAAAGACAAGAGCCTTGAATAAGGGTTCTTGCCCCATATTTATTAAGGTCAGAAGACTTACAAACATGACAGGTGTGCACAAAGAGACAATGAATCTGTGAACATTAATTCATGGCATGAGGGAAAGGGGGTTTTGAAGATACACAATGTTTGGGGTTTGGGTCAGTATAAAACAAAATCCTGGAGCTGGGTAGATGGGCAGATGGTTGTTAATGGCAGACAGGAGGCGCTGTGTCTGTTTATCTTAGCTAGCCTAGGGGATAAAACAGATAGTGCAAATAACCTCAGGGTTAACAAGGCACCTTTTCTTTTGCTAATCAGTTCTGGACAGCTTCACCTGCAGTGCAGTCTATAGCCCCAAATACTTGTTCACCTAATTTGGACCTTCTTCCTGTGAAAGCAGCAGCTTTCTGCTCTAGTACTAAATTGGGGGGTGTTTTTGCCTTGAATACCTAATCTTGCTTACCTCATATATTGTATTGTATTGAGGGCCTTTTCCCCTCCTTCTCTATCCTAGGGGATTTTGCCCCTCCCTACTTTATTTTGGGGGTCTTATCCTGTTTACCCAAGCTTGGGAGACAGAACCCCAAGTAGGTAGGCTCTGCACTGTCAGCTCTATGGCTTTGTAATTCTTTATGCCTTGGTAACTAATGCATTGGTATAAGCCCAGGAATTTCTCAGCTTATTCCCCACACCCTATATCATTGTCAGTATTTAGTTACTGACAAAAAACATAGTTATTTGTTGAATGTAGTTATTTGTTGAACTTATCACCAGCAAAACAGTAATACAATTTTTGTACTCTCTTACCTCATTTGATCACAGCTCAGTTTACATGCCTTAGTCATTTCCTAAAACAGATGAGACTAAGAAGCTGGATATAGAGATCTAGGATATATTTAATCATTTACTTGCAAATAAAAGCACTGCTTTAAGCTTTTACAGAAATTAGGCAGACTGATGTGACATGCAACCAAAATAAATTCTGTTGTTTTATAGTTATAATTTTAAACAGAAAAATCTGACCCAAGGATAAGAATCACAGACTCAGATCAATTGTTTAAATAACTCCTTTAGAAATTTTATTTTATTTTATTTTATCTTAGTTTACTTTATTTTATTATATTAGAGCTTACTTAGCTTTAGTTTCAGATATCAACATGCATAGTATGTCATAAAAACTTCAGGATATCCATGGGAAAAAAATGTCCAAATAGAGATTTTAAATGTGAATCTGGAATGTATGCTAAAAGCCATAGGTACAGATTTAGGACTCATATGGGTGGCACCTAAAACTAGGAGAATGGATGATAGCTTTGGAATAGAAGTAGAGCATAAAGAGAAAATGACTATAAAGGTTGAACACTGAACAGGGTGAGAGAGGTGGAGGCACAGAGAAAAGTGACATGAGAGCTAGGAGGAGAGTCAGGAGCAGCTGGGAAGCCCAGGAGAGTTTTTTCAGTCAGTGTTTGTTTATTCCAGACATGTATAAAGAGGCCAAGCTAGGTGAGAGCTGAACTGGAAGATTTTCTGACTATACACACTTGTCATTTGCCAAAGCAATGGAAAACCAGGATTAAAAAAAAAAATTCAACCTAAATGTTTCCTTTTCTTTTTCATCATGTTATAGTGGTATATTGTACACTTTTGGGATTTTACATGAGGTTAAGATAGGTTAAATCTTATGTTATTATTTGTGACACACACACACACACACACACATACATACATATATACACATACGTAAACAGAATATTTCTAAAAGGCTCACAATAAATTGATAACTTTGTTTCCTTCAGAGCAGCTAATACCTGGGACATCCTTGAGGAATAGGGATTGGAGACTTTCCACTTCTATACCTCTTGAATCATGTACATATGAATGTATCCCCTGTTCAAAAAATAAATAATATTAAAGCTAAACAAAATAAAGGCCATTTTATTATGTTGAACTTTTACAGTTACGGGAAAAGTATTTTAAGACATTGCTGTGGCTGGATAAAGTATTATGACTTGATCTGAATCCGTTGTCCCTGTAGCTTTGTCTCTGGGGAGAGTGGGTGGAGTTTGGGTTCAAGTTACATTAAGTTAACACTGGTCAAGTATACATACTAAAGCATTATATGGTATATATAATATGGTTTAGTATGTAAATGGTTGATACCTGTTAAAGGACAGATTGCATATAAATATCCGGAAGGTCAATATTTTCCCAGAGGAAATAGCCCACTTCTGAGGTTGAAGTATGCATGGTAGTTGACTAAGCAGCTCTTGTGTTCAGGTACGAAGTCTTGAATTCTGTACTTATAATTCCAAACATCTTACATATGTTCATCTTACATATGTTCACCTCACTGAATTGTCAGTGTTATCAAAATATTCTCTTACTGTTCTCTTGCTGCAGTGTTACCAAAATATTCTTTTGCTGTTTTCTTTTTACAGACATGATATATTCAAGAAATATGGGTGTTATAAAAAAAAAGGTGGATTTTTTTAATATAAAGAAGTTGGAGAAACGCTTAAACACAAATTGTTCAGTTCTGTGAGTCTTAGATTAGAAATTTAGCTGGTGCGTAAAATGATCCTCAGAAAAGTATAATGCTGTTCAGCTTTCTCTTTTCTAGCTGTATAAAAATTTGGGTTAAAAATAGCAAACACTGAGCATGTGCATCCAAAGATATAGTTGCTGCAAACACTGGAATATATATGTCTTGATACTGTAAGTGGATGATTAATGTAAGGAGCCTGAAGGTTTTGGAAACAACTCAGTGAAATGAAAAGTTGCTTTTTGATGTCTGTAGCCAAGCTTAATAAATTATAATTCAAGCAATTAACATGAATTTGGAACAAAATATTATTTATTTTTTTGTAACATTGGAAAACTGAACTGTTTATAAAATTCAGTTAGAATTATATAGCTGTTGGCACATCAAACCAGCTTTGGCGAATACAATAGATATTCTTTAAAGAAGGACATTTTTTTTTTAGTTGTAGGTTAAAGTCCCTGTTACTTGGATTGTGTTTGACATTTCCCAATGGGAGAAAGAGCTATTTTTATTTCAATGGATAGCCTTTCGATTACAAAGTAGACTTTCGTTTCAGTCAAATGTGTAAAATTTCAACGAAGTGAGAAATTTTATTAGCCATATTTTCCCTTTTTAAATTATGGTAGCACATTGAAGTCTCCATCAGTCAGCTTTCTTGTTTTCTTTTGCACTATTGACTTTTTGCCCACTTTTCAGGTTTCCAACATGTTCTGTAGGTACTACCCTATTTTTATTTTTATTGTTATTTTTGATACCAGAGTTTTTTATTACTCTGTACCTGTTGCCTCCATTGTTTACTGCCCACCATCTTCTTTACCACTTTTACATAATGCTTACAAGTGAGCTCCTGGTAACTTTTAACGATGGCCTTTTAGCCCTCATCCTTTGCAACATCTTTGTGACATTTGGACGCTGTTAACCATTTACTCTTCTGAATGTTTCCCTGGGCTTCTTAGACCCTGATCCTTATTCTCCAACTCTTTGAGTACTTCTCTTACTTCACTTTATTTATTTATTTTTTTCTAAAATGAGAATGTTTCCCAAGGTTCTAGCCATGAAAAACTCATCTCCATATTTTTACAATTTACACATGAGAACCCAATTCGCTTCTTTTTGCTTTATGATCATCTTCATGTACAACTACTTTCTCATTTTTTAAATGTTTATTTATTTATTTTGAAAGGGGAGGGTGCACACAAGGAGGGGAGGAACAGAAGGAGAAGGAGAGAGAGAATCCCAAACAGGCTCCACACTGTGAGAACAGAGCCCCGCGTGCGGCTCCATCTCATGAACCGTGACATCATGACCTTAGCTGAAATCAAGAGTCATATGTTTAACTGACTGAGCCACCCAGGTGCCCCCTTACTCATTTTTATTTATTCCCTTGACTTGATTCTCAAGTTCCTCATCCATACTTCTACCTGCCTGCTAGATATTACTCATAGGATCAGTAAGATATTTAATGAGTAATTTGTATTATTTTATCTTAAAACAAAACAAAACAACTTTTGTGGACCTTAGTTTTCTTGCCAACTACTACCATGTTTCTCTGTTCCCCTCTACAGGGTAATTACTTGAGATAGTAGTCTCTATTTACTCTCTTTGCTTCCTCTCCTGTTCTCTCTTGAACCCACTTAAGGGAGGCTTTGGTCTCCTACCATTTTATCAGAGTTGCTCTTGTGAAATCAGTGATTTCTTGCCAAATCAAATGGTCAATTCTCAGATTTCATTTTATTAGACCTTTTTAGTAGCATTTACTATAGTTGTTCATTCCTTCCTTCGTGAGACAATTTCTTTATCTGCCTTCTAGGGTACCATATTCCTCTTGTATCTTTTTACATTACTAGACACTCCTTCTCAGTCCTTTTTCTGGATCCTTCTCCTCTTTGTACCCCTATATGTTGGAGTGCTCCAGGGGTCACCCTTAGTTCTCTCCTCCGTATATTTTTACTCCCTAGGTGATTTCATTTAGTCTCCTGATTTTTAAACGTCATCTGTTTGGTATTCTGCTTTAGAATACTTTCTAGTGCCCCTTCTCCCTTGTTACCTCTCTAATGTTTCACTGGAGTCGCCATATAGAATACACATCACCCATTAAATTCATGCATATCAGGCATCATTGCTTACCAGATCTTTTCTGTCTTTTCTGTCTTTTCATCTTTTCATCTTCTCGTGTCTTCAATCTATGTTGAGGTGTGTTTATTGTTTGATTATTTTCTTAAGTATTTTTCCTCCTAGGGTTTACTTGTGTTTTGTTATCTTGGAGAGATTGGCTGGCTTCAAATATCTCTTTGCCATCTCTTACAAATAATGGGTATCTTGACTAGATATAAGATGCATTAATTCTCCTTTCTGTTCAAATAGCCTGGATTCTCCTCCATGGTTTTTTAGCTTCTGGTGTTGATGATGATAAGTCCATTGCCGGACCTGGCTTTTCCACTTATGAATAATTGTTCTTTCTGTCTGAACACTTACAAGGGTTTTTTTTTTTTTCTTATTTTTTAGATTACTGCATTTTATAAGGATATGATCAGTAGATATTTGTCTTTTCTATCCAATGTGAAACTTAGTTACCCTTTCCAGTTATCCACCAGAGGTGTTTTGACAACCTGAATAAAGTTTCTTTTATTATTTACTTGATAGTTGCCTCTACTTCGCATGGTGTCTTTTTTACTTTTGAACACCTATTTTTCACATATTTTCACATTTTTCTGGATTTATCCTTCAAGTATTTTCTCTTTTCTGTGCCTGTACATTTACTTAATTCTTTGCTCTGTGTTTTGAGATAATCCTTGCACTTCATCTCCCCGTCTACTTAAATAGGTGTCAGTAATGATTTTTCTTTTTTTATGCATGTGCTCATTTTAGTTTGAAAATTGTGACCTTAAGTTTTATGGTGTGTGTGTGTGATACATTAGAATTTACTTAAGTGCTTTAACAGTTGTTGTACAGGTGTTTATCTTTTCTGGCACTTCTTCTTTCAGTAGATACATGTTCTAATTATTCAGCCTTACTCTGCTTTTTCAAATGTTTGGGCCTCTCATGTTATCAGTTGTTTTTATATGATGGAAAATCATAGAAATCATGTCTGGAAATCACGTTTGCTTGCTGAACTGTTCTTAACAGCAGGAATCCCAGCAGTCAGAGTAGATATAGTGCCTAAAGTTTAAGGATGGTTAGCCTTCTAGAGATACCTAAAGGAAGCCTGATGTTCTCTAATGTACTCAACTGCCCTAGTTCCAAAGTGGGGAATACTCTTCTGTCTCATGATAGGAAAATATAGCATATTCCAAGAGATTGGAAGTAATCTTAGCATTGGGGTCTTCAGATACCTACATGCAAAGTTATTTCAGTGATGTTCCTTTTCAGTTAGCCCCCAACGGGACAATGTAACTGCAAACCAGTTTAAGCTGATGTTACTCCACTAGGGCCTTAAGACGTCTCAGCAAGATGCTTAACTTTAGAAAGTTCAGGAACTTGGTGTTGGACATAGGGAAGAACAGGCCACAATCAAGTTGTCATGTTTCAGAATACTTTGTATCCTCACTCATTCCAATGCCATTTACATTCTGATGATTCTCAAATTTATTGTATTTCCAGTCCCCTACTGTTCTCCTGATGCACATGTCCAGTTGCCTACTCAGCTGTTTGACTTGGCAGTCTAATGTATATCACAAAGGTTGCATGTCTAAATTGATCACACGACTGTCATGAAACCTAATTTTTCCAAGTCTTTCTTACCTCGGTGAATGGCATTGCCACCATTTTTTACAGTTAATTCTCAAGTCAGTATCTTAAGATTCCTTCTTGACTTTTCTCTCTTATTTTTACATCCCCATCCCATTAATCCACAAATCCTATTGGCTGTACTTTCAAAATGAACCAAACTTCTCACCACTTCCACCTCTACCACTCATCTATACATTGTTGTGTCTCTCCTGGTCTATTGCTGTTGCCTCCTGACTGCTCTCCATTCTTCTGCTCTTACCCTCTACAGTTTATTCTCTATAAGCCAGAGTAATCTTTTAAAAAGGTAAAACAGTGCTTCCTTCTAAAGGATTCTAAGAAAATCCAAATGCCATGTAATTGCTTAGGTGGCACTCCATGCCAGAAGGCTCTCCCAACTGCCTTCCAACCTTATTTTTACCATTTTCCTAATTTAACGCACATTAGGCAGATTACCTTCCATGTTCCTTAATTACATCATAACCATCTTATCTCAAGGCCCTTGTACTTGCTGTTCACTTTGTACTTGCTGATCACATTGTTTCTCAAACAAATTTTCTCATGATTCCCTTACTTGTTAAATTTGTCTTACTTAAATCTGTCTTCATACTGTCTTATTATAGAGACTGTTCCCTACCATTCTATAGAATAGATCCTTTCCTACATGCCTGTTCCTTCTTACCCTGTTTCAGTTTTTTTTTCCTAGCACCTCTCACCACTTGAGCCATATGTGTATTTTATTGTCTTCTTCCAGTCACCCTCTATGAAGAAATGACTTTATAGTTCACTACCTATCCCTAGCACTTACTAGGTAGGTAGTAGATACTTCATAAATAATACATACTTCAAGTGACATCTTTACCAAATTTGAGTTTCATTTAATTTTTTCTAAATTTTTTTAATGTTTATTTTTGAGAGAGAGAGAGAGACAGAGTGTGAATGGGGGGAGGGGCAAAGAGAGAGGGAGACACAGAATCCGAAGCAGTCTCCAGGCTCTGAGCTGTCAGCATACACCCTGACACAGGGCTCAAACTCACGAAAGGCAAGATCATGACCTGAGCCGAAGTCAGACACCTTACTGATTGAGCTACCCAGGTACCCCCAGTTTCATTTTAAAATGAAAAAGTAGGTATACATGTGAATCCTTCTGGAAATAAATCATGTTTTTCAAGTTATTGTTTTTTAGTGTTTTACTTTTTAGACTTATTTGCAAAACATGTAATAAACTTTACTTTTAAATATGTTTTAAATTTCAGTTCAAGTATTTGTATTTAATCTTTCTCTAAAAATATTTATTATGTAACCTGCCTTTTTTTCTATGATCAAAATTCTATTTTGCCTGTGACTTATTTTTTGATACTATATTCATTAACAAATTCCTAATTTGTTTTTTAAGTTAAAAGAAATCTTATAAAATTGTATAATGTTAAGACCACTGGGAATAAAGAAAGGAAAGAATAGAAATAGGGACTTTATTCCTTTCTAATTAGAATACTCCAGTGTTTTTAGGTTGCCTGTAAATCCTCTCAGTTAAGAGATTGGCTTTTCCCTGTACGGTATACTCTCTGTTTCTAAGGGCCCCTCATGATCCTGACCATGCCTGCTTTTTTGCTCTGCCTTTTCTTCTGCTTAAGATCTCAGCTTATGCCCCCTATCCTTAATTTTCAGTGTATAGAATTTACTTCTATAGATGAATAAAAAAGAATAGAAAAACTTTAACCAAATGATAGTAGAAACCAAAATTCAGCTTGAAAATAGGCTGAGCCTATATAATATAGCATATAGAATCATAGGTATAACATGCTAATATGTGGTTGAAATTTATTTTCTTGTACTTTAATACAGCATTCTTCTAATCTCTAGAAATTTATTGGTAAGAAGGGAAGTCGTTGGTACAATCACTTGCCATTTTGTTCTCATTTTTGAAGGGTCATTATAGCTGTCTCCCTGGGTGGGCAGTGGGGAACAACATTTCTGAATCTCTGATCCTCCCACATAACCATATGCCATTGGCAGCTGGAGAGTCTTATAAACACCTCTCTCTGGCTTAGTACTTTAAAATTCGTAACTCTTTAAAACTGTTCTGTGGCAAGCTACTTAATCAAAACTTTTAAAATGGTTGGCTTTGTTAATGAAGATAGTAACTTGGTTTTATTTTGATTTTTTTCCAGGTGTATGGTGGCTGATGAAGTAAGTGTTTTCATGATTTTTATGTCTTTTATAAAATTCCACAACCTATTTTTAGTGTCTACTATTTACCATGTGCTCTCTGTCTTTCCTTATGATTCTATGTCTTATCTCTAGAGAGGAGAGGGGACAGATACAGAAATAATGAGAATGAATGTGTTGTGTATGTGTGTGTGTGCACACACTTGAAACATGTTAGGTGCATGCTTGAAACATTAGTATTAAAATCAGTGATCCAAAATTTTATGTTGTTGGCAGAGAAACCATGAGTGTGCTATAAAATTCAGCCCCAAGGAGCACCTGGGTGGCTTAGTCTGTTAAGCATCCAACTCTTGATTTCAGCTTATGTCATGGTCTCACCGTTTGTGAGTTCAGGTTCCTCATCAGATTCTGGGCTCACAGCATGGAGCCTGCTTGGGATTCTCACTCTCTCTCTCTGCCCATTCCCTGCTTGCTTTCTCTTTCTCTCTCTCTCAAAATAAATAAGCAAAAACCTAAAAAATATTAAAGTAGTATTTTATTATCATTAAAGTTCTAATTTTTATTCAATTTGAAAAATGTGTTGCTGTTTTCATGATGCCCTTAAGAGTAATAGCAAAACATAAACATTTTAAAGATAATAATGAAGAAAACATACTGAATTTTTTAAAAATATAAGTGGAAATATAAAAGATTCTGCCAATTAACTGTCTTAGCTTTAGTTACACATAGACTCACCAATGGCTTATCTCCACATTCTCTTCTTTAGGTAAAAAATGAATTACAGTGTAACGTGAACATGAATACTATACAGAACATGAATACCATGATACAGGTTTCATGGTATATGCCGATTTATAATTACCTAAGTTTTTAGTTTGAACTCTTTATTCTTTGGGCATTTGTTTAGATTAGATGTTATAGTTAGGAGCATAGTCATTGCCTGTGAAGAATTTCAACAATGTAAATGAAGGGACAGTACGTAGACATTTGGGAAACAACAGAAATTTCTATTTTGGAATAAGATGAATTCCAAAAGCGTCTTCATAAATTAATAAATTTGAGCATCCAAAATGACTGACAGAGGCTCATGTTTTTAGTCCCTGAGTATGTTTTCATCAAACAGGAATATAAACTTGAAAACCTGAAAACTAGGCATAACCATTTTGCACACTATGTATAAAATATATGTGCGATATATGTATGTATGTGTATGTGTGTCGCTCACTTTTTAAATAAACCAGTTTTATGTCCGTAGAGATTATATTATATCAGGTAACACCATCTTGATGATCTCCACCAGTGATTCAGAGGGAAAATCTCAGCATTTATGTTGTCATTGCTACCTTCTTCAGTTCGATGTCATAGAGACATCATAGAGATGTTTGAATGGGCCTTAAATGTATGAAATTGTTCATGGATTGAAATAAACACTTCATCGAGTTCTTGGTGAACCTTCAGCCAGCAAGAATTTTTCATTACGCCGTCTGCTTTTCCTCATCTCTTACTATTTGTAGTTCCATAGTTCTTGTCACATGTTGAGTGACTTCGACACTTTTGCAGCAGCATTCTTATTTCTTAATTCAATGCATTCAAAAGAAGTATTTAATATTTCCTCACTGCTTAAAAAAGGACTCCACTTTTGTGTCCGTCATAATTACTTCTCTTCTTTTACACCTATTTGACTTTACAAGGTTGTTATGTTAAATCCTATCAATGAAGTTGATTATAAAAAAAGAATTCTCAGTGTGATGTGCATGTGTAAGATCACAGCTCACAACCTCTAATATCCTGTGTTAGCAGTACAGTTGAAATGCCATTTTTATGGGATCTTACTAAGCTAGTGTGGATGAAACTTAGTAAATTAAAAGTGTTGAAGTAGAAAGAACTTGTATATATGTAAATTACATGAACTCTGCTTTGACCTTCATTCTATTTCCTAATGCTGTTCTCCTTTTCTTGCTCTTATCACAAAATGGTAGTGAAGTCACAGAAGGAAATATAGTTTATAATTTGGAGGTCAACCACCTTTTCTGACTTTTAAATTAAAAAGTATGTTTTGAAATGATGAATATTTGACTCATCAAATAGCTAAAAGCTTTAGGAAGGCAATTTTACATCTCTGTTATCGAACCTACTTTTGTTTAGATACTTGAATACCCACTTGGAGTATTGTGTAATTTAGCTGTCTACTGTGATCTTTCCTTCCTAGCTTTAGAAACAAATGACTTTCTTCAACTGGCATTACTCCCCCTTCTAGTATTTTTCCACTATTATCTTTTTTCTAATGTATTCATTTCTTGTGGACTTGTGTAATCTATCTACTGTATATAAGGTAATTATTAACTTTAAATTGGAATGATAAGTTCTGTTTAATACTAAGTGATCATTGTGTATTTCAATTATAAGAATATATTTTAGATAACACAGCTGCACTATTTAATAAAATTAACTTTACAAATCTAGCTTAAGGTATTTTAATTACTTCCTATTTCCCCACCTCTTAGTTTAATGCAATTAAATATTATTTCAAGAACTATGTAGTGAATATACAGAAACTCTTGTGAATTTGTATTCCATAAATAATGGAACTCAGGCCATAGTCTACAATCAGGCTGGTGCACTGTTATCTATCTTTTTTTTTAATAATTTCTTGTGAACCACTTTGTCCTTATTCTTAAGTTGAAAATTATTGAAAGTCTTCATTCATGAAAAAATTGTAAATGTGAAAAATAGTTTCACATTAACACAAAGCAGGTAATTTTTTTTTAATTTTTTTTTTTTAACATTTATTTATTTTTGAGACAGAGAGAGACAGAGCATGAACGGGGGAGGGTCAGAGAGAGGGAGACACAGAATCTGAAACAGGCTCCAGGCTCTGAGCTGTCAGCACAGAGCCCGAAGCAGGGCTCGAACTCACGGACCGCGAGATCATGACCTGAGCCGAAGTCGGCCGCTCAACCGACTGAGCCACCTAGGTGCCCCAACAAAGCAGGTAATTTAATAGGATGTACATGCAGGGCGCCTGGGTGGCTCAGTCAGTTGAGCGTCTGACTTCGGCTCAGGTCATGATCTCATGGCTTGTGAGTTTGAGCCCCGTGTTGGACTCTGTGCTGACAGCTGAGAGCCTGGAGTCTGCTTTAGATTCTGTGTCCCTCTCTCACTCTTTCCCTCCCTCACCCATGCCATCTCTCTCTCTCTCTCTCTCTCTCTCTCTCTCTCTCTCTCTCAGGAATAAATAAAACATTAAAAAATAATAATAATAATTTTTAAAAAATAGGATATACATGCAGAAAAATATTAAACCTACACATTTCCTGCCCTATTTGTCAAGTATTTAAAGACTGTTCTCTATAGAAATTTAGTAATTAGAAATTTTTACAATGTTCATTTTTACTTAAGATGGGATTAATATCCTGGATTTATAGAATAGCCTAAAAGTGTTTCATAATGGGCAAAAGTTTCAGTACCTAGATTCTGTCTTTACTTGTCTACAGTATCTATTATCAAAGCCAGAAAATTCCTACTTATTTTGGTAATATTTTTTTGTTGTTGTTGGAACTCTATTTCAGTCCTGCATCCCCAGCATGCACGTACACACACAAACACACACACACACACACACACGCTTTTTAAAAATTTCCTTCTTCCTGTTACTTCAGAAAACATTTGGGAGGATGTAACCAAATAAAGTATCATTTCCTTCCTTTTCAAAAGAAAAGGAAACCATTTGTTAAGGCTGAACTACTTGTTTTACCTTACTTTGTGGCTATTTTGGAGCATATTAATAAATAAATACTTGGAACAAGGGCCCTGTAGTCATCATTATCAATGCTTTTCTTTTGGCCAAGGTGCTTCTCTGCAAGAGGAGTGGGGAGAGGCTTTGGGGAGAGGCTGTTGTTCCAAAGGTGGAAGAATTTCTGCTGGCTGAAGTTCGAAAACCCTTGTCTGTTTCTCTTCAGGCAGAAATGTGTTGGTGTGTAGAAACAGTGAAGGACCCCTTTGGAAGGTTATTTTAGCTCAGAAGACCTTAAAATTGGTGTTATAATATGCACTCTGCCAATATTAACTTTATAGGTTCGAGGAGTAAGAAATCAAAATAGACATGAAGAATTTTAGTTTTCCTTTTCTATAAGCCTATCTACATTTGATGAAGTAAGCTGAGATGGCAGTTTTGATTCCATTGGTATCTATAAATCTTAGTTTTCATTTACCAGTTCCAAGCTGAATTACACTGTCTCCTTGAGCTCTTCCTGTATTGTTGATGCATTTTTGTTGAATGAATGAACTGGTTAAAGAGTTAGCACTTAACTAACTCTATGTGCCAGGTTGTGTTCTAGTGCTTTATGTATATTAATTTAGTTCATCCTCACAACAACCCTATGGGGTGGGGTAATGGTATTAGTATTATTGCTATTACTATTATTATTCTCCTTATATAGATGAGATAGCTGAGGCACAGAGAAGTTAAGCAAATTGCCCAAGAATTTGCAGCCAGTATGTGCTAGGACCTGAAATATTTGACCTTAAGTAGTCCAGCCACCAAGTCTATCAATTACTATTCTATACAGAATGTCTAGGTGCCAAACTTTGTATATTTAGAAACAGGATTCTTGAGGTCAGAAGAATCTTCAGAATACAAGGGCTCAAGTGAATGAAGCTGAATATTAGAATGATGGTGATAGCCTAAAAATTTTGTGCTGGTGAGACTGTATGTATTCCTTTAAAAAGGTATTATTTGCCTGTTTCCTTCCTTATTTCTAACGCTACCTTATTATTTTTTATGTCCTTTTTTGAAAATAATTTTTTATTTTAGATTTTTAGAATTGTTTAGGTTTTAAATACAGAATTATTATAAAGATAGTACAGAGAGTTCTTATATACCCCATATCCAATCCCCTATTATTGTCTTAGATTAGTGTGGTATATGTGTCTTAGTTAATGAACCGATATTCATGTGTTATGATTAACTAAAGACCATACTTCTCTTTAAAAAGTAAGTTTGGAGAGAAGATGGCGGCGTCGGAGGACCCTGGGCTCACCTCATCCTGCTGATCACTTAGATTCCACCCACATCTGCGTAAATAACCCAGAAAACCACCAAAGACTAGCAGAACATACTCTCTAGAGCCAAGCGTAGACGAGAGGCCCACTGAAGAGGGTAGGAAGGGCGGAGAGGCTGTGCTACATGGACTGGAGGGAGGGAGGCAGGCGGTGGAGGGGTAACCTGCCCGGCAATGCAGAGCCCCCGAGTCGGGCTTGCAAAAGCGGAGGGGCCGGACTGTGTGAGTTCTGGCAGTCAGCGGGACTTAACATCTGGAATGTTACAAGTCAACAGCTCTGCTCTGGGAGAGCAGAGAGGGCAAGAGGAAACCAGGAGGGAGAATTGCTGAGACCTGGAAGACAGAGCTCAGCAGGGGAACAAAGATGCTGGCAAGCACCATAACCCTCTCCTATCCCTCAGCCAAAATCCCAAAAAGAACCAGTTCCTGTCACCAAACTTGCTTGCACCACACAAACACCCAACACTGTGCTTCTGTGGATCCATCCCTCCAAAGGGTCTGCCTGCGTCCCTCCCGGTGCTGCAGGGCCCCTCCCTCAGGGGACCACCGACAGCAAAGCGAGGTAAGCCTTCCATTCCCGCCCCTGTGCACCTTGTGGATCCACACCTGCACCCTCACTAATACGCCAGATCCCATCAAAGCAGCACCACAAGCCTGACAGTGTGCAAGTAGCCCAGACAAGGGCCACACCACTCCACAGTGAGTCCTGCCCCTGGGAGAGGGGAAGGTAAGGTATGCACCAGTCTGACTGTGGCCCCAGCGGTGGGCTGGGGGCAGACATCAGATCTGAGTGCGGCCCCACCCACCAACACAAGTTATTCCAGACAGCACAGGGGAAGTGCCCTGCAGTTCTGCGCCACTCCAGGGACTACCCAAAATGACGAAACGGAAGAATTCTCCTCAAAAGAAACTCCAGGAAGTAGCGACAGCTAACGAATTGATCAAAAACGATTTAAGCAATATAACGGAACAAGAATTTAGAATAATAGTCATAAAATTAATTGCTGGGCTTGAAAAAAGTATAGAGGACAGCAGCAGAGAATCTATTGCTACAGAGATGAGGGGACTAAGAAACAGTCATGAGGAGCTGAAAAATGCTATAAATGAGGTGCAAAGACAAATGGAGGCGACCACAGCTTGGATTCAAGAGGCAGAGGAGAGAAGAGGTGAATTAGAAGATAAAATTATGGAAAAAGAGGAAGCTGAGAAAAAGAGATAAAAAACCAGAAGTATGAGGGGAGAATTAGAGAACTAAGTGATGCAATGAAACGTAACAATATCCGTATCATAGGAATTCCAGAAGAGGAAGAGAGAAAGGGGCTGAAGGTGTACTTGAAGAAATGATAGCTGAGACCTTCCCTGATCTGGGGAAGGAAAAATGCATTGAAATCCAAGAAGCACAGAGAATTCCCTTCAGACGTAACTTGAATCGACCTTCTGCACGACATATAGTGAAACTGGCAAAATACAATGATAAAGAGAAAATTCTGAAGGCAGCTAGGGATAAACACGCTCTAACATATAGAGGGAGACCAATAAGACTAGTGGCAGATCTATCTACTGAAACTTGGCAGGCCAGAACGGAATGGCAGGAAATGTTCAGTGTGATAAACAGAAAAAATATGCAGCCGAGAATCCTTTATCCAGCAAGTCTGTCATTCAGAAGAGAAGGAGAGATAAAGGTCTTCCGAAACAAACAAAAACTGAAAGAATTCATCACCGCTAAACCAGCCCTACAAGAGATCTTAAGGGGGATTCTGTGAGTGAAATGTTGCAAGGACCACAAAGTACAAGAGACATCACTACAAGCCTGAAAACTACAGACATCACAGTGACTCTAAACCCATATCTTTCTATGATAACACTGAATGTAAATGGACTAAATGCTCCAACCAAAAGACATAGGGAATCAGAATGGAAACAAAACAAAACAAAACAAGACCCATCTATTTGCTGTCTACAAGAGACTCATTTTAGACCTGAGGACACCTTCAGATTGAGAGTGAAGGGATGGAGAACTATCTATCATGCTACTGGAAGTCAAAAGAAAGCTGGAGTAGCCATACTTATATCAGACAAACTAGACTTTAAATGAGTGGCTGTAACCAGAGATGAAGAAGGGCATTATATAATAATTACAGGGACTGCCCATCAGGAAGAGCTAACAATTATAAATGTCTATGTGCCAAATACAGGAGCCCCCAAATATATAAAACAATTAATCACAAACATAAGCAACCTTATTGATAAGATGTGGTAATTGCAGGGGACGTTAATACCCACTTACAACAATGGATAGATCATCGAGACACATGATCAAGAAAGAAACAAGGGCCCTGAATGATACATTGGATCAGATGGACTTGACAGATATATTTAGAACTCTGCATCCCAAAGCAACAATATACTTTCTTCTCGAGTGCACATGGAACATTTTCCAAGATAGATCACATACTGGGTCACAAAACAGCCCTTCATAGGTATAAAAGAATTGAGATCATACCATGCACACTTTGAGACCACAATGCTATGAAACTTGAAATCAACCACAGGAAAAAGTCTGGAAAACCTCCAAAAGCATGGAGGTTAAAGAACACTCTACTAAAGAATGAGTGGGTCAACCAGGCAATTAGAGAAGACATTAAAAATATATGGAAACAAACGAAAATGAAAATACAACAATCCAAATGCTTTGGGATGCAGTGAAGGCAGTCCTGAGAAGAAAATACTTTGCAATCCAGGCCTATCTCAAGAAACAAGAAAAATCCAAAATACAGAATCTAACAGCACACCTAAAGGAAATAGAAGCAGAACAGCAAAGACACTCCAAACAGGAGATGAAGACAAATAATAAAGATGAGAGCAGAAATAAACAATATAGAATCTAAAAAAACTGTAGAACAGATCATGAAACTAAGAGTTGGTTTTTTGAAAAAATAAACAAAATTGATAAACCTCTAGCCAGGCTTCTCGAAAAGAAAAGGGAGAGGACCCAAATAGATAAAATCATGAATGAAAATGGAACTATTACAACCAGTCCCTCAGAAATACAAGCAATTATCAGGGAATATATGAAAAATTATATGCCAACAAACTGGACAACCTGGAAGAAATGGACAAATTCCTAAGCACCCACACCCTTCCAAAATTCAAACAGGAAGTAATAGAAAACTTGAACAGACCCATAACCAGTGAAGAAATTGAATCAGTTATCAAAAATCTCCCAACAAATAAGAGTCCAGGACCAGATGTCTTCCCAGGGGAATTCTAGCAGACATTTAAAGCAGAGATAATACCTATGCTTCTCAAGCTATTCCAAAAAATAGAAAGGGAAGGAAAACTTCCAGACTCATTCTATGAAGCCAGCATTACTTTGATTCCTAAACCAGACAGAGACCCAGTAAAAACAAGAGATCTACAGGCCAATATCCCTGATGAATATGGATGCAAAAATTCTCAATAAGATACTACCAAATAGAATTCAACAGCATATAAAAAGAATGATTCACCATGATCAAGTGGGATTCATTCCTGGGCTGCAGGGCTGGTTCAACATTCACAAATCAATCAATGTGATACATCACATTAATAAAAGAAAAGATAAGAACGATATGATCCTGTCAATCGAGGCAGAAACAGCATTTGACAAAATTCAGCATACTTTCTTAATAAAAGCCCTCAGGAAAGTCGAGATAGAAGGAACATACTTAAACATCATAAAAGCCATTTATGAAAAGCGCACAGCGAATATCATCCTCAATGGGGAAAAACTGAGAGCTTTCCCCCTGAGATCAGGAACATGACAGGGATGTTCACTCTCACGGTTGTTGTTTAACATAGTGTTGGAGGGGCGCCTGGGTGGCTCAGTCGGTTGAGCGTCCGACTTCGGCTCAGGTCATGATCTCGCACTCCGTGAGTTCCAGCCCCGCGTCGGGCTCTGTGCTGACAGCTCAGAGCCTGGAGCCTGCTCCGGACTCTGTGTCTCCCTCTCTCTCTGACCCTCCCCCATTCATGCTCTGTCTCTCTCTGTATCAAAAAATAAATAGACGTTAAAAAAAAAAAAATCTTTAACATAGTGTTGGAAGTGCTAGCATCAGCAATCAGACAACAAAAGGAAATCAAAGGCATCAAAATTGGTAATGATGAAGTCAAGCTTTCACTTTTTGCAGATGACATGATATTATACCTGGAAAACCCGATAGACTCCACCTTAAAAGTCTGTTACAACTGATACATGAATTCAGCAAAGTCACAGGATACAAAATCAATGTACAGAAATCAGTTGCATTCTTATACACTAATAATGAAGCAACAGAAAGACAAATAAAGAAACTGATGCCATTCACAATTGCACCAAGAAGCATGGAATACTAAGGAATAAACCTAACCAAAGATGTAAGAGATCTGTATGCTGAAAACTATAGAAAGCTTATGAAGGAAATTGAAGAAGATATAAAGAAATGGAAAAACATTCCGTGCTCATGGATTGGAAGAGTAATATTGATAAAATGTGAATACTACCCAAATCAATCTACACATTCAATGCAATCCCAATCAAAATTGCACTAGCATTCTTCTCGAAGCTAGAACAAGCAATCCTAAAATTCATATGGAACCACAAAAGGCCCCGAATAGCCAAAGTAATTTTGAAGAAGAAGACCAAAGCAGGAGGCATCACAATCCCAGACTTTAGCCTCTACTACAAAGCTGTCATCATCAAGACAGCATGGTATTGGCACAAAAACAGACACAGAGACCAATGGAATAGAATAGAAACCCCAGAATTAGACCCATAAAAGTATGGCTGACTAATCTTTGACAAAGCAGGAAAGAATATCCAGTGGAAAAAAGACAGTCTCTTTAACAAATGGTGCTGGCAGAACTGGACAGCAACGTGCAGAAGGATAAAACTAGGTCATTTTCTCACACCATTCACACAAATAAACTGAAAATGGATAAAGGACCTGAATGTGATACAGGAAACCATCAAAACCGTAGAGGAGAAAGCAGGAAAAGACCTCTCTGACCTCAGCCGCAGCAGTTTCTTACTTGACACATCCCCAAAGACAAGGGAATTAAAAGCAAAAATGAACTATTGGGACCTCATGAAGATAAAAAACTTTTGCACTGCAAAGGAAACAATCAACAAAACTAAAAGCAACCAACGGAATGGGAAAAGATATTTGCAAATGACATATCAGACAAAGGGCTAGTATCCAAAATCTATAAAGAGCTCACCAAACTCCACACCCGAAAAACAAATAATCCAATGAAGAAATGGGCAGAAAACATGAGTAGACACTTCTCTAAAGAAGACATCCAGATGGCCATCAGGCACATGAAAAGATGCTCAACGTCACTCCTCATCAGGGAAATACAAATCAAAACCACGCTCAGATACCACCTCACGCCAGTCAGAGTGGCCAAAATGATCAATCAGGAGACTATAGATGCTGGCAAGGATGTGGAGAAATGGGAACCCTCTTGCACGGTTGGTGGGAATGCAAACTGGTGCAGCCGCCCTGGAAAACAGTGTGGAGGTTCCTCGCAAAATTAAAAATAGATCTACCCTATGACCCAGCAATAGCACTGCTAGGAATTTATCCAAGGGATACAGGAGTACTGATGCATAGGGGCACTTGTATCCCAATGTTTATAGCAGCACTTTCAACAATAGCCAAATTATGGAAAGAGCCTAAATGTCCATCAACTGATGGATGGATAAAGAAATTGTGGTTTATATACACAATGGAATACTATGTAGCAATGAGAAAGAATGAAATATGGCCTTTTGAAGCAATGTGGATGGAACTGGAGAGTGTTATGCTAAGTGAAATAAGTCGTACAAAGAGAGATAGCATATGTTTTCACTGTTAGGTGGATCCTGAGAAACTTACCAGAAGACCATGAGGGAGGGGAAGGGAAAAAAAAGAGGTTAGAGAGGGAGGGAGCCAAAACATAAGGGACTCTTAAAAACTGAGAACAAACTGAGGGTTGATGGGGGGTGGCAGGGAGGTGAGGGTGGGTGATGGGTATTGAGGAGGGCACCTGTTGGGATGAGCACTGGGTGTTGTATGGAAACCAATTTGACAATAAATTTTGTATATATATATAAAAAAAAAAAAGACCATACTTAGGTTTCTTCAGTTTTTCTCTAATGTTCTTTTTCTGTTCCCGGATTTCATCCAGATACACATTGCATTTAGTAGTCATGTCTCTTTAGGCATCTGTTGTTTGTGTCAGTTTCTCAGACTTTTCTTGTTTTTGAAGTCCTTTACAGTTTTAGAATTAATGGTGCAGTATTTTATGGAATGACCCGTAATTGGCATTTGTCTGCTATTTTCCTCACCATCACACTAGGGTAATGTGTTTTGGGGAGGACGACCACAGAGATAGGGCTATTGTCATCATGTTAGCTCAAGGGTACGTACGGTCAATATGAATTTTCACTATAGATCACCTATCTTGATACAGTTTGTTATATTTCTCCGCTGTAAAGTTATGATTTTTTTCCTCCCTTTCCATACTATATTTTTTGAAAGAAAGTAACGATATGCAGCCCATAATTAAGGAATAGGGAGTTATACTTCATTTCCTTAAAGGCAGAGTAAATTTGGAATTCATTCATTCATGCATTCATTTTATCATTGTTTACATCAATATGGACTCCTAGATATTCATTTTTATGTTTTGGGTTATTACCTAATACTATTTTATGTTTTTCTTGTTGCTCAAATTGTTTTTTGGTCAGAGGGAGCTCTTTAATTCACTCCTATGTCCTTTGACAAACCTCCTTCATTGTGGGATGTTTTGTTTGGGGTTGCGTTTTCTTGGAGGGTTTTCTTTTATATTTTGAATAATTTCTTACTTTCTAGTACTACAAGATACTCCAGGCTCATCTCATATATTTCTTGCCCTAGTCCCCATATCAGCCATTTCTCCAAGAAATCCTGGTTTCTTGTTATTGATGTTATATCTAGGATCTAGGGACTGGTGTATTCATATCTACTGGGGTGTCATTTCTTCTGGATCCTCTTACCTGATAGAACAAGGAGAAGTGTGTGTGTATGTGTGTATACACACATACATACACATATTTATAAATATATGTATATGTAACCATCCGTACCTGTAGTTAAGCTAAACACCAGGTCACACTTACGTCTCCACCTCTAACTGATGACCACATGGATCATTCTAACCTCTGCCCCTTGACCTTGTGTAACGCCCAACTCCATCAGTGAGTATCTTGGCTCCTCCCATCTGTCATCCGTTTACTTAATCGTTCAATTCCAGTACATAGGTATGGTGATTTCAGTATCGTTAACCTGTACACTGTGAGAAAGAAAATTGTCAACTAGAGTACAATGCTTATGTACAGTTCCTTTTGCATTTATTCTTACAGATTCCACTCACTTCTAATATTACTTAGCATCTTATTCCTCTTTCTTCAGGGAGGATTGTTTCATATATTTGTAATACATTTTAATTCTTTGATCACATTCTACATTCCATCATGGTATCTCGTGACCACCTATCGTATATTTTAATTATTTGTGGACACTGAAGTTTACCCTTTGTAATATAAAGTTCTGTGGATTTTCACAAATGTTTGATGGCTTGTATTCACCATTACAGTACCATACAGAATAGTTGTACTGCCTTAGACAGTACCCTGCACTTCATTTACTTAATCCCCCCAAGCCAATAGCTCAGACAACCACGCATATGTTTAACAACTATTGTTTTGCCTTTTTTAGAATGTCATATAATTGGAAGGACACAGTTCTGCTTTTTCAGACTGGCTTTTCTCACTTAGCCATATGCATTTAAGATTCATCCATGTCTTTTTGTGGCTTGATAGGTTTTTCTTTTTATGATAGTAATATTTCATTATATGGATGTATACAGTTTTATCACCAAGATAAAGAGATATCTTAGCTGCCTCCAGTCTTTGACAATGATGAATAAAGCTGTTGTTACTGTTAACATACAGGTTTTTGTTTAGATAAGTTTTTAAATCAGTTGGGTAGTTATCTAGGGGTGCACTTGTTGGATTATATAGTATGTTAGTTTCCTAGAGCTGCCATAAGGAAGTATCACAAGCTCATTGGCTTAATACAACAGAAATTTATTCTTCTCACAGTTCTGAAATCAATATGTCAGGAGGCTTGGTTCTTTCTGAGTGCTGTGAGGGAGAATATGTGTGGTGCCTCTTTTCTAGCTTCAGATGATGATCCACAATCCTTGGTGTTTCTGGGCCTATAGATCCATCACTTCAATCCCTACCTATGCTGTTCTTCCTGTTTGTGTCTCTTTTCCTTTTATAAGGATACTGGTCAGATTGGATTGGATTAAAGGCTCACCGTACTCCAATATAACATCCTCTTATCTAATTGCATCTCCAATGACCCTATACCCAAATGTCACATCCAGATGTACTGGGGTGTTAGGACTTCAATGTATCTTTTGTGGGAAACACAGAAAAGGAGAGAGAGAGAGAGAGAGAGAGAGAGAGAGAGAGAGAATGAGAATATCCCAAGCAGGCTTCATTCTCAGGGCAGAGCCTGACATGGGGCTCAGTCTCATGATCACAAGATCACATCCTGAGTCAATATCAAGAGTCAAACACTTAATCAGGTGAGCCACCCAAGCGCCCCCCATTTTGTATTTCTACTAGGAATGAATGCTAGTAGAATGCTAGCAGCAGAATGCCTAACATGAGCATTCTAAAAGTATTGTCAAGTTAAAAAAAATTTTTTTTTAATTTTAGCCATTCTATTGGGTGTAGTAGTGTCACCTTTTTGTTTTAACTTGTGATTCTCTAATGACATGATGTTGAGCATCCTTTCATATATCTACATGCCATCTCTATATTTTTTGTGCAATCTCCATTCAGTTCTTTTCCCAATTAAAAAACTGTTTTTAATGTTTATTTTATTTTTGAGAGAGAGACAGAGCACAAGCAGGGGAGGGGCAGAGAGAGGCACAGCATCTGAAGCAAGCTCCATTCTCTGAGCTGTCAGCACACAGCCCAACGTGGGGCTCAAACTCACAACTGTGAGATTATGACCTGGGCTGAAGTCGGATGCCTAACCAACTGAGCCCCCCGGGCGCCCCTCCTCATTTTTTTAAAAACTGGATTGTTTCTTTTCTGTTACTGAGTTTTAAAATTTCTTTGTCTATTTTAAGTCCAAATCCCTTATCAGATTTGTGTTTTGCAAATATTTTCTCCCAATTTGTGACTTGTCTTTTCATTCTCTTAAAAATGTCTTTCACTGAGCATAAGCTTGTAACTTTAAGTCTAACTTGTCAATTTTTTCTCATTGATTGTCCTGTTGGTTTTTTATCTCATTGCCAAATCCAACATCCCCTAGATGTTCTCCTATTTTACCTTCTAGGGGTTTAATACTTGAGAATCACACTTAGGTCTGTGATTCATTTTGAGTTAATATTTGTGAAGGGTTTAAGGTCTGAGTCTTAGATTCTTTTTTGTTGTTGTTCATTTGACTATGGGTGTCCAGTGTTCCAGCACCATTTCTTGAAAAGAGGACTATCCTTTCTCCATTGGATTGCCTTTGCTTCTTTGCCAAAGATCAGTTGACTTTATTTGTATGGGTCTATTTCTGGGCTCTCTCTTGTTCCACTGATAAGTGTCTGTTCTTAAACCACACCACGGCGTCTTGATTACTGTAACCTTATAATAATTCTTGAAATCAGGTAATATGAATCCCCAAATTTTATCTATCTTTTTGAGTACTCTGTTGGCTCTTCGGGGTCCTTTGCCTTTCCAATAAACTTTTGAATCAGTTTGTCATTCTCTACGAAATAGCTTATTAGGATTTTGATTAGAATGGCATAAATTTATAGATCCAGTTTCAAGAAACTATAGATCTATAGATCAAATTTGGAAAAAACCTTAATGTTGAGTCTTCAGTCTCTGAACACAGAATATCTCTCCATTAATTTAGAATGTTTTTGATTTTGTCACTGTTTTTTTAATTGATATATAATTGACATATAACATTATATTAGTTCCAGGTATATAACATAATATTCGATATTTGCCTATGTTGAAAAACATCACCACAATAAGTTAACATCTATCAACATACATAATTAAATTTTTTTTTCTTGTGATGAGAACTTTTAAGATCTACTCTCTTGGCAACTTTCTAAAATGCAGTATAGTATTATTAACTATAGTCACCATGCTATAAATTATATCCCCATTACTTATGTATTTGATAACTCGAATTTTGTACTTTTGATTCCCTTTACCCATTTGTCAACCCCCAACACCCTCACCTCTGGCACCCACTAATCTCTTCTTTGTATGTATGACCTTAGTTGTTTTTTTTGTTTTGTTTTGTTTTGTTTAGAATCCACATATTAAGTGAGATCATATGGTTTTTGCTTTCCTCTGCCTAACTTATTTCACTCTGCATAATTCCCTCCAGATCTGTCCATATTGGTAATACAAGATTTCCTTCTTTTTTATGGCTGAATAATGTTCCACTGTGTGTGTGTGTGTGTGCGCGCGCGCGTGCGTGCACACGTGTGCGTGTGTGTGTATACCATATTTTCTTTATTCATTGATGTATACTTTGCTTTCATGTCTTGACTATCGTAATTAATGCTCCAATGAACAAGGAAGTGCATATATCTTTTAGAGTTAGTGTTTATGTTCCCTTTGCATAAATAAACAGAAGCTGAATTGCTAGATCATGTAGTAGTTCTGTTTTTAGTCTTTTGAGGAAGAAGCTTCATGCTGTTTTCCATGGAGGCTGCATCAGTATACATTCCCACCAGCAGGGCACAGCGTTCTCTTTTTTCTATGTCTTCACCAGTACTATTTCTTATCTTTTTGATAATAGCCATTATTACAGGTGTGAGGTGATATCTCATTGTAGGTTTGATTTGCATTTTCCTGATGATTAGTGATGTGTGCCTTTTCATGTACCTCTTGCCCATCTATATGTCTTTTCTGGGAAAATGTTCAGATCAAATGAATATATTCATTTGATGAATATATGTGTGTGTGTGTATATATATATATATATATATATATATATATATATATATCATATTGGACAGGATGATCTCTCTGAGTCTCAGTTTTCTTATATAAAGTAGGGAATAATACTTTTCCCATGAGATTATTTATGTAATCTTACTTATGTAAGAAACAGAAGAATATCTCTCAGATATTCCTTTATCGTTTTCTCCTATTCCTAAACACCATAACTTTTTATGCTGTGATATCTCTATATATGTTGTTCTTTTTATTTAGTTTTTCAATGTTTGTTTATTTTTGAGAGAGAGAGAATGGGGGAGGGGCAGACAGAGAGGGGGACAGAAGATCTGATTTGGGCTCTGTACTGACAGCAGCAAACCCCATGCAGGGCTTGGTCTCATGAACTGGAAGATCATGACCTCATTTGAAATCAGATGCTCAACCGACTGAGCCACCTAGGTGCCCCTACATTGTTATTTTTCGGATGAATGCCTTTCCTTCTGTATTCCACTCTCTCCCCAACATCATCTAATAAAATCACCATTCAAAGCACTATTCAGATATCTTTTCTTTTGTATCCATCCTTGTTGCCTCTTGTTTCATCTTTGCTTTTACTTTTGTGGTTTGAAATTTTTATCATTTTTTTATTTTTGAGAGACAGAGGCCAAGTAGGGGGGATAGAGAGAGAAGGAAACACAGAATCTAAAGCAGGATCCAGGCTCTGACCTGTTAGCACAAAGCCTCACATGGGGCTCAAACCCACGAACCTGAGATCATGACATGAGCTGAAGTCCTACACTTAACTGAGCCACTCAGGTGCCCCACTTCTACTGTGGTTTGAATTATGTTCTGTACTCTTCTATTTCTTGCCCGTAGATGGGAACTCCTAGTATTCAAGCCATGTTTACCTAATAGTATCTGAGGAATAGATTTCTTATTAGTGCTGAATGAATGAATGAATGAATGAGAAAGATAACTTCTTTTGTCTTATTAATGTTTTTGTTGTCATTGACTTAAAACCATTAGAACTCATCAAGAAATAGCTTTTTATTTGGACAAGAGAGATATCTTGTCTACCAGTCACCACTACTTGAAATCAGGTCCATAGCCTACTGCTATCCACTTTTCCTTATTCTAGGCATGGAGGTAACTTAGTAACTTAGAGTGGGTTTTGGGTTTGGAGATCTTTTAAAACACTTTATTAAAATATCTAGCATACAGTCTTTTTGCTTTCCTTTAGGTCATCCTTTAGTCTGAAATTTTTTGTCTAGAACACTAGCAAAGTACGAATGCAATTGGTTGCATTTTTAGTTTTAAAGAAGTTTACCCTGATTTCTTTGGAACCTGATGTAATTTTGTTCAGGCCTCTTGCTGTTTCATACATCTGGGTTATTACAATGTTCTCTCAATCATCTTGTAAAAATTCAAATTGAAAAACAGAGGTGACAGCAATGGTGAAATAGAATCATACACAAATTCTCTTTCGGAATTTAATGTTTACAATTAACATAAGCATTTGAAAGGCACTGCTTCCATTATCTAACCTTAAGGCATCATTATTGTACATCAACACTTCCAAGTATATTCATTGCAAGGAACACGTTGCAAACATTTCTGCCTCACCATTTTTTACTAAATGGAATGTTCTTAATGAATAGAAAATATTTAAAATCAGGACAAGTGGTTAAAATTATCACACCATAATCTGCTTTTCCTTTTCTAATAATGGGTTAAGTTCCACAGATTTTTAGAGCCCAAAGGGGCTACAGCTGCATGGGGAATTGAACAATAATTCTGAATATACATAAAAGCTCCAAAGTTATTTATTTTTTATTTAAAAAATGTTTTTAAGTTTTTAGTTTAATTCTTGTTAGTTAATACGGAGTATTATATTGTTTCAGGTGTATGATGTAATACTTCAACACTTTCAGACGTTGCCCTATGCTCATCACAAGTGCACTCCTAAATCCCCATCACCTAATAACCCCTCCCCTCTTATAACTATCAGTTTGTTCTCTATACTTAAGAGTCTGTTTCTTGATTTCTCTTTCTCTTATTTTTATCCCTTTACTTGTTTGCTTGATTTCTTAAATTCCACTTATGAGTGAAATCATATGGTATTTGCCTTTCTCTGACTGCTTTCACTTAGCATTATGTTCTATAGCTCTATCCATGTTGTTGGAAATGGGAAGATTTCATTCATATTTATGGCTGAGTAATACTCTGTTACATTTATATATAATTATTTTTACATACATATACGCATACACATATACTACATCTTCTTTATCCATTCATCAATTAATAGATGCTCAAGCTGCTTCCATAATTTGGCTGTTGTAAATAATGCATGTACATAGGGGTACATGCAAACCTTTGAATTAGTGTTCTTGTATTCTTTGAGTAAATACTTAGTAGTGCAATTGCTGGATCATAAGGTAGTTCTATTTTTAACTTTTTGAGGAACCTCCATACTGTTTTCCACAGTGACTGCGCCAGTTTTCATTCCCAACAGCAGTACAAGAGGGTGCTTTTTCTCCACATTCTTGCCAATACCTCCTGTTTCTTGTGTTGTTGATTTTGGCCATTCTGACACATGTGAGTGAGATGATACCTCATTGTAGTTTCGATTTGGGTTTCCCTGATGATAAGAGATGGTGAGCATCTTTTCATGTGTCTGTTGGCCATCTCTGTGTCTTCTTTGGAGAAATGTCTTTTCATGTCTTCTGCCCAGTTTTTAATTGGATTGTTTTTGGGGTGTTAAGCTTATATACTTTGGATACTAACTCCTTATCCAGTATATCATTTACACATATCTTCTCCCATTCTGTAGATTGCATTTTAGTTTTGTTGATTGTTTCCTTCCCTGTGCAAAAGCTTTTTATTTTCATGTTGTCCCAATAACGTATTTTTGCTTTTGTTTCCCTTGCCTCAAGAGACATACCTAGAAAAAAGTTGCTATGGTCAGGGTCAAAAAAATTACTGCCTGTGCTCTCCTCTATGATTTTTATGGTTTCAGGTCTCACATTCAGATTTTTAATCCATTTTGAGTTTTTTTTTTTTTTTTTTTAATGTTTATTTTTGAGAGAGAGAGACAGGGACAGAGTGCAAGCAGGGGAGGGACAGAGAGAGGGAGACACAGAATTTGAAGCAGGTTCCAGGCTCTGAGCTGTCAGCACAGAGCCTGATGCAGGGCTCGAACTCACGAGCTCTGAGATCATACCTGAGCCAAAATCGGGCGCTTAATCAACTGAGCCACCCAGGTGCCCTTGAGTTTATTTTTGTGTATGGTGTAAGAAAGTAGTTTACTTTCATTATTTTGCATGTTATGCATGCAAAATAACATGTTGTGTTATTTTGCTATTTAGTTTTCCCGACACCATTTGTTGAAGTAACTTTCTTTATCCAGTGGATATTCTTTCCTGCTTTGTTGAAGATTAATTGACCATATGATTGTGGGTTTATTTCTGGATTTGCTATTCTGTTGATCTGTGTGCCTATTTTTGTGCCAGTATCATACTCGTGATTACTATAGCTTTATAACATAAGTTGAAGTTCAGAATTATGATGCTTTCAGCTTTGCTTTTCATTTTCAAGATTGCTTTGGCTATTTGGGATCTTTTGTGGTTCCATAAAAATTTTAGAGTTCTTTATTTTAGTTATGTGAATAATGCTATTGTTATTTTGATAGACATTCCATTAAATAAATGTATGCATTGCTTTGGGTAGTGTACGCATTTTAAGAATCTTTGTTCATCCATTCCATGAGCATGGAATTTCTTTCCATTTCTTTGCATAGTCTTTAATTTTTTTCATCAGGGATTTATAGTTTTCAGAGTACAGGTCTTTAATCTGTTTAGTTAGGTTTATTCCTAAGTATCTTATTATTTTTGGTGCAGTTGTTGCAGTTGTAAATGGAATTTTTTTTTCTCAGTTTATCATTCTGCTGCTTCATCATTAGTATACAAAAATGCAACAGATTTCTGTGTGGTAACTTTGTATCCTGTGACTTTACTGAATTTGTTTATTAATTTTAGCATTTTTTAGTGGAGTGTTTTGGGTTTTCTTCATCATGTCATGCCATCTGCAAATCATGTCATCTGTGAAATAGTGAAGGTTTTACTTCTTTCTTACCAATTTGGATGCCTTGTGTTTCTTTCTGTTATCCAATTGCTGTGAGTAAGACTTCCGCTAGTATGTTGAATAGTAGAGAGAGTGGACATCAGTCTTGTTACTGACCTTAGGCAAAACCTCTTAGTTCTTCCCCATTGAGGATGATGTTAGCTTTGGGTTTTTCATATGTGGCTTTTATTATGTTGAGGTATGTTCCCTCTAAACTTTATTTGTGAAGGTTTTTAAAAAAATTTTTTTAATGTTTTATTTTTGAGAGCTAGAGGAAGGGGGTGGGGTGGGACAGAGAGAGAGGGAGACACAGAATCTGAAGCAAGCTCCAGGCTTCAAGCTGTCAGCACAGAGCCTGATGGGGGCTCGAACCCATGAACCGCAAGATCATAACCTTAACCAAAGTCGGGCTCATCAGCAACTGAGCCACCCAGACACCCTGTGAAGGGTTTTTTGGTTTTTTCTTTTATCATGAACGGATGCTGTACTTTGTCAAATGCTTTTTCTGCATTGATATGATGAATCATGTTAATTGATTTATAAATTTTGGACCACCTTTGCAACCCAGGGAATAATTCCCAGTTGATCCAGTGAATATCCTTCTGATCATTTGCTTTAATCTCTGGCTGTGGCTTTGTCCTGTTCTTTCATTTGGGATAAATTTCTCTGTCTCCTCATTTTGTCTGCCTGCCTCATTGTATCTGTTTCTGTCTTCTGCTGTTGATTAGTAGTGACTGAAGAAAAGTCTTTGAGTGCCCCGCAGTGCAGTGTTCCCCTTTTCACCAGAACCTGGCACCTCAGGAGAGCGTCCTATGTGTATTTCTTATGCCCTGCTGTTTTGTGTGTGTCACTTTTCCTTTAATAATCTGCTTTGACTCTGTCTGTCGTGGGCTGTGCTTGGTCTCTGCGGTGCAGGTGGGACCCAGGCAGGCCAGCTCTGAGGGTGCATGCCTGCTGGGGACTTGGAAGCAGGGCTGCAGTGTTAGCACAATTTGCTCTGAGCCACTAGTCCTGTGCTGGATTCTCTGCAGCACTGCAAGGGCTCCAGGTGCACACGTGTGACTGGTGGGATGCAGTTGGCCACAGTGTGGCCAAGTGCTGTGGCTGGGTGTGGTGCACACTGACTGCTGTGTTCCTGGCTGCTGGACCAAAAAACATTTTTATTCGTTTATTTTTAAAACATTTTTTATGTTTATTTATTTTTGAGGCAGAAACAGAGCAAGGGCCTGGGACCAGGGGAGTGGGGGACAGAGAGAGATCAGGAGAGACAGAATCTGAAGCAAGCTCAAGGCTCTGAGCTGTCAGCACAGAGCCCGATGCAGGGCTCAAACCCATGAATCGTGAGATCATGACCTGAGCTGAAATCAAGAGTCAGACACTTAACCAACTGAGCCACCCAGGTGCCTCTACAAATATAAATTCTACAGCACTTTTGTGGATGGAACCATTTTAGCTTGATTAAGTTCAAAGGCTTTCTGGAGGAAACAGATTTGAAGTAAGCCTTGTAGAAGTAAGTAGAAAAACAGCATTGAAAAAGGAAAATTTAGTTTATTTCACTGATATATGTTTAGTGGTTGAGGTTGAGATCCATAGTGTGGGGCTCTAAGTTCCTTCCTTTACCTCCGCCATGGCTGTCTCACTTTTGTGCTTTGCAAATGTAGAGTTTCTGTATGATATTTATTCAAAAAGGCTTATATTGCTTTAAAAAATGTTTTGTAGATTCTTAGTGTCCTCTTCTTGTATATTATAGTCATGTGAAGTATGTATCTTTCTTAACCTTAACCTAATTTTACTCATAAGTGATCCAAAAAGTTTTCAGAATGATTCAGTCTTTGGCATTTTTTCCCCCAAGTTCTAATCTCATTCTCATTCTCTTTCTCTCAAGCGCTAATGCTAATTTATAAAGTTAAAGTAGAATATACTTTTTAATGATAATATTTTCATGTTAATGAATTTTAAAATTTTATGTGTTTAAGTCTGTAGGAAAGGAGATGTTTCTTAAGAGTCAAAGTTTGTAGGACAGCCAAGCATCCAATTTTTTTTGCCATAGCAATTTTGAAAGGAAGATTTTTGTTTCAAATGCTTGCTATATATTTCTGTGTCTTCGAACATTGTATACTAAGGATAATTTAACCTTTTTTCATTTACTCAAGGTTATCAACTACTGAGATGAGTTAGGCCCTTTACTTAAATCTTAGACTATTTTAAGTTATGTGTCTGCTTCAAACTCCTCATTTTTGCTACTCCAAGGCCTTTTTCTTCCCTGTCTTAAGTTTCAACTGTTAAGAAAAATTTAACTGAGTAAATGTTAAAAATGTAATTGACTTTATTAATTGGTTCATGAATCACCCAGCATTCCATCCAGCAAGTAGAGGAGAGTTCCAAAGAGCTACAGAAAAAGAAAGATGAGAAAGAAGGAAATTATTGGTAAAGAACTTATTATTTCAGGCAAGGTCACCCCCGTAAGAGGATCAAAAAGGGTCTATCAGTAAATTTCCTAATGCTGTCTGGGAAATTCCCTTGTTGACTGGTTAAAGGTTACATTTAATGGCGGGTTGAAACTGTAGTTCTGTTAGGTATTGAGTCTTGGTTTACTGAGTTCAGGCCTTATGTTACATGATGACATTTGGGGGCCTGTGGGGTTTCTTTGAACAATTATCCCCTTTTGATCAGACTCTGAACTTAACTAAGATGTGACCAAAATTTAAGTCATTAGTGCCACTTTCAGCTACTGCTCTGAAGCTCTCACCATTGTTCCTTTGTGTGGTATTGATAGGTCATGACTTTTTCTTAACCTCTGATATTCACAGATTCACAATTTGTAAGTTGGTCATTTCTTAGTTCTTTTGCCATTTCAGTTTTAGGGAGATCATCTAATTGGTGGTTAGTGGCTGTGCACATGCATGTAAAGCTTTGAAAGCATGTAAAGCAGGGACATTATTATGATTACTATAAACAGGAAGATTCCCAATGTTCAGCGTATACTTCGAAGCCATGGTCCCTAAGACCCAAATCAAAATCACACAAGTCATATAAGCATATAAGACCCTCCTGAAGGAGTCATTCTTTAAAGTGACATGCTTAGTGATTTTATGTAATCAAGTTTGAACTTCCATGGAAGTGTTAATCCAGGTATAGCATGTGGTGTTGGCTACAGCACACATCTCTTCACTCAGCTAAAAAATAATTAAGAGCTATCCTATTAATCAAGAACTCTTTTGGCTGTGGGTCTAGGGTTCTTTATTGGCAGCTACTATTTTAGCAGTAGACTGTGCAATGATTTCAAGAATTAACGGAAAATTCCTGATCAAAGTCTCATTTACATTTATCACCCACCAGGGAAGCCGGGACCTGCCAAAAGGAGTGAATCTTGAATCATGAAACCCTCCTGGCAGGTCCTGTTTGACTCATGATGAAAATTTAGGGGAGTCAGCCAATGACATTAATCATTTTTCCTTTTTCCCACCCTGAAATAAAAGTTTGCTGTAAATTCCAGAGGTTGCCCCCTTAGCAGTGGCCTGGGAGATACAGTTGAGGATGTTATCTTTCTAGGCTAATGCCAGAGTAAAGGAAAGGAAAAGAAGGAGAAATAATTTCATGTTTAGTTAAAGTATGAAGTCTTGATCTGTCATCTTGGGCAAAAGCAGTCTACCTTGATGTCAGCTACTTCTCTTCTACATCAGTTTTATTCAGAGATTTCCAACATCTGTATAGGAGCAGGTGTCAGGTGGAGCCTTCTTTAGCTGTGTATCCTAGGCTTAATACCTTTTAGTTTTAGAACATTATTAATGGTCAGAAGCACTTGGTAAGGTTGCTTCCAATAGGGCGTGAGCATTGTCTTCCTCTTATGATATTTCTAGAATACCCAGTCACCAGTCTCTAGACTGTGGCTAACACATTGCTTTGAATTGGGATCCAGGAGAGATTTTTTATTTATTTATTTTTTAATGTTTATTTTTGAGAGAAAGAGAGAGTGAGCGGGGAGGGGCAGAGAGAGGGGGAGACTCAGAATCTGAAGCAGGCTTCAGGCTCTTAGCTGTCAGCACAGAGCCCGATGTGGATCCAAACTCAAAAACATGAAATCATGATATGAGCCAAAGTTAGACACTTAACCAACTGAGCCACCCAGTCACCCCCAGGAGGGCTTTTTTAAAGCTGTTGCTGACAGGCTTAAATATAAGACATTAGAGACTTAACAGTAGGTTGTCATACTACTATCATGAGATAACAAGGGATCACCAGAAGGTTGTGTACTGATAAATTCCATGAAGTTTGTAAGGTTTTCATTAAAGCTCTTATGATTTGCCCTTCGTGAAGTAGGTGCCTCAGTCACTGGAGATTATATAAAGTTATACCCCAGTGGAAAACACATTTTCTAGTCGTTTCTTTGCCAATGTGAGGGCATTAGCCTTGCTGTAGGGAAAGGCTTCAACCCGCCTAGAAAACATATATATATATAATAACAAGAACATATTGATAACCATACTAAGTGGCAGCTGAATGAAGTCCAGCTACAGGTGCTTAAAGGCTACAGAGGAATAGATCTGAGGCCTTTGGAAACAAAAATAGTTTTTCTATAATTGTGGCCCTCATAAGCCAGATATTGCTAATAGACTGTTTTTGCATTATTGTAGAAGTTTTCCCATCAATGTCTGTTTATAATTTGAGTCCTCTTACAAATTTTTTTTTTTTACATTTTTATTTTTGAGAGACAGGGAGAGACAGAACACAAGTGGGGGAGGGGCAGGGAGAGAATGAGACACAGAATCCAAAGCAGACTCCAGGCTCTGAGCTCTCAGCACAGAGCCTGATGCAGGGCTCAAACCCACAAACTGTGAGATCATGACCTGAGCCGAAGTCGGACGTTCAACCGACGGAGCGAGCCACCCAGGTGCCCCAATAATTTGAGTCCTCTTAAATGCACTGTGGTGGGTGAAGGAATACAAAAACCAAAAAGTGGGGCTTGCCAGGGAGCCAAGAAGAACCAAGTAGTTGTATTGGTTTTCCTATAGCCCTGTTTATTATTTTACAGCCATTGTTTACCCCCCTTTAATTTCTCTGATTTGAGAACAGACTGCTGCCATGTCACAAGTCTGGCAATGAGGGGCAGGTTTTTTGCAGATGCAGAATGGGCTTTTTCCATGTGTGCCACAGTTTTACAAATACAACATAAACTTAGTATTACTTCTGATTTGACAGTGCTTCCCATGTAATTTAACCTAGCAAATAAGCCTAATCAATTTAATAGATCCTTTAGAATGCCCCAGGGGCCCTCTGGAAAAAAATCCCAAAGTTTCTTTCAGGTCAGAAAGACATCACTTAGAATTTGATTTGGGTAGTTTATCAAAAAATGAAAGGGTTTTAAGGGCACCTGGGTGGCTCAGTAAGTTGAGCTTCCGACTCTTCATTTCAGCTCAGGTCATGATCCCAGGGTTCTGGGATTGAGCCCCATGTCAGGCTCCGTGCTGAGTGTGGAGCCTGCTTAAGATCGTCTCTCTCAGTCCCTCTGCCCCTCTCGCCCACTCATGCTCACTCGCGCTGTCTCTCTCTCTCTCTCTCTCTCTCTCTCTCTCTCTCAAAAAAAAACAAAAAACAAAAAAACAAAACTAAACAAACAAAAAAAAACCCAACACAAAACTTGGTCAAATAAGACCAGGTCACTATAAAACAATACTTAATTATCCACTTACCCATGGTGACACTGAAAGACCATAGGCAAGTACAGAAAGTTAAACAGATGTAAAATAAAACAAACAAAAATTAGCCTTTCTTAGTAGAGAGTTTAGCTTTCTTAAGCAATCAAAGGCCTGAGAAGATATAGAAGATTATTTTGACAAAACCCAAAATTTTGTTTTCGAGACAGATTAGTTAAAAGGTTAAGGAAAAAAAAAAAAAAGCCCTTTTACAATTTCTTATAAAGAGCAGACCAGTAATCCAAGAAAACTTTGTCTTTATAACAGAGAGAAAACCAAATTCTAATTTTGGAGCAACTTACTTTAAAACTTATTTTTAATTAAATTTATTCCAGTCTTAGCTAGCCTGACCCAACACATTAAAATTCCTTTTCAAAGATTCCTTTTCCACAAACCTGCAACTTTCTTTTTTACATTTAGATTTTGCCCTATATTTTGCTTCTTTAAACAACCAGGACCACTTTAGGACAAAATTACTTTCCTTTCCCTCAACAACTATAACAAAAAAATTCATCTGTACTCCTCATACTTTTTTTTTTTTTTATCAAAAACACACATCCTACTTTCATTGTGTACAGAGTTGTTTCCCTTATTATTTCCAGTACTTATTTACATTTATTGGATTTCTGAACTCTTAGAAATTTTAATTTCTAGTTAACACTAATAAGTAAGCAATTGTCAACTATTAAACTAACATTGTTTGGATTTGCAAATTTATGAATACATTTCATAATTTGTATAAACATGTGCTTCTTCAGTAAATAAATACAGTCTTTGAATAAAGCATAAACACATTAGGTTGCCTGGGTGGCTCAGTTGGTTAAGCTTCCGACTTCTGCTCAGGTCATGATCTCACGGCTGGTGAGTTCAAGCCCCACATCAGGCTCTGTGCTGACAGCTCAGAACCTGGAACCTGCTTCGGATTCTGTGTTTCCCTCTCTCTCTGTCCCTTCCTCACTCACACTCTCTCTCTCTCTCTCTCTCTCTCTCAAAAATAAATAAACATTAAAAAAAAAAAAAGCATATTTACTAACAGACCCAAATCTATCTTTAATGTCTCTGCAATAAGGAAGCCAAAATTAGATAAACCTATGTTCAGTAATTAATGTTTTAGTATTTTATTTGAAAATAATCTAAATATTTAATTTTAACTTTACTCATCACTTAGCCTAACTCAACAAAGTTTCAAGGTTTTAGTTAATTTAGTTTAATTCAATTAAAACAAAAGATTTGTGAGACAACTTAAAAGTTTACCCGAAATTTTAAATTTTATTTACGCGTATTCAGTTTACCTGTACTTAATTATGTTCGGATTACCCATAAAAACCTTATGAGACAACAAAGTCATTCTCTGAATATTTTTTTCTTTTTAAGTTTGTAACAGAGATCACATCAACTTATTGAACTTCAAGTAAACCCAGGCAGAATAAAAATTTTACTTTTAATGCTGATTACTATAAAGATATGTCTATTCTAAAATTAAACCAACAACTGAGTATTTTCCAAGATCACATGAACTTGAAAAACATTTGAGGGGTGCCTGGGTGGCTCAGTCAGTTAAGCGTCCAACTTCGGCTCAGGTCATGATCTCAACAGTTCATGGATTTGAACCCCATGTCAAGCTCTGTGCTGACAGCTCAGAGCTTGGAGACTGCTTCAGATTCTCTGTTTCCCTCTCTCTCTGCCCCTCCCCTTCTCATTCTCTGTCTTTTAAAAATAAATAAACATTAAAAAAAAAAAAGAAAAACATTTTAGTTAGTTTCTGAGAGTTTTAGAATGCCCATTCCTACAAGTGCTTGTCTTCACACCAACAAACTACAGCTCTTTTGCAGATTATTTGGCAATATTATCTGCAGATGGAGATAATATCTCACATTTGCAACCTATATATTTGGTCACACACACAGACCGATGTAAGGACCCTACAGTTACTGATATTTGTGGAGAAGATTTTTAAAATTTAAATTTGTCCCTGGAATTAAGGAGGCTGTGCTAGAGTTTGGTCACAAAGGCCTTTTAGCAGTTTGTATTTTTAAAAGGACTCTTTTTTTTTTTGTTTCCTCCTTCTTAGGTGTTTGTGGGCTATGTTTACATTTTAAAAATATGATAAGATGTATAACTTTAAGTGACAAGGAAAGAATGCAAGTTCCTCCAAGAAAGACTTTGTTTTCCTAAAAGCAATAATTTATTAGCACTTTAAGATAAATAGGAGAAGTTTTAGGATTGGTAAAGGAATAAGTGAACTTTGAATTGCCTCTAAAGCTACATGTCTAGTTGTGTAAAGCTTTGTAAGATAAGAACAGTTACTTTCAATCTCTCAAAGAATTGGGTGGTAACTTAAGTGACACCATGGGTTGATCCACCTTTCTGACCACTTTATCCTCAAATTTACTTCTTTCCTTCTGGATGCATAGTTCTAATTTTAAATATTTCTGGCAGTATTTAGTAACTGCTCCTTTAGTGTCAGAGGGGTCCTCAAAGAGATTGAAAGGATGTTATTAGCTTCACTTGATCCAGAGTTACTCCCAGTGATAGTCAAAGAACGAACAAACAACCTAAATGTGCCAGGAAGACAGAAAGTCAAACCCAGTGACACAAATCGAAACAAGGAGGAGGCAGTAGCTTTCTGTCTTTGGAAGAGAAAGGATCAGTGACCAGTGGGTTTGGACTTGGAAAGGATGGGGCAATTTGAAATTTTCTTTTCCTTTCTCAACTGGAAACTACAGAGATTGGGAAAGAAGTGATACTGTTAAGAATTTCCACCATTTGCTGGCTTTTGCCAGTTTTTCCAGGATCCCTTCTGCAGGCTCGGGTACCTACCAGAGTTTCCCATTGGTTGTTTAAGGTAAAAATACAGCAGTTAACCAGAAAATTCCTCAGTTTCATCAACTCTGGGAGGGGCCATATAGGGTCCCCAATTTTAAGGTGGTTGTAAGGTTGTCTGTAATTGCATTAACTTTCCACATTTTGTTTATAGTTGTATGGTCTTTGCAGAGTGGAAAAACAATTGAGACAGGATTAGTAGAATGAATACTCAAAGGAGGAAAGAGGAGAGCAGTAGGAGTTTATGTCAGTCTTTTAGGTACCTCTTACCTTTAGCCTTTTGCAATGAATCTATAAATGAAACTACTTTGGAATTTTGGAATCTTTTGGAGGCTTCTCCTTGCCAATTAAAACAGGTATCCCATTCTGCTTAATTTGGGGACCCTCAGTTTCAAATACACTTCTCCATTATGGTCATTGATTTTCTAACTTGTAATTCTCCCATAGGCTGGCATCAATTTGGTAGGACCCTGGCTGTAAATGGAGTTAACCCACATTTCTGTCCAGCCATATCTAGTTGCAAATGGGGCACAGCTCACATTTCTGTCTGGCTTTAATTGGGACCCCCAACCTGACAGTTACCAACCCAAGTTCCTCAGGGCAGAAGACCAGCTTAGTAAAAGTTTGCTGTTTCTGTTAGATATCTGCGACTTCCAGGATGAAAGTTCTTAGACATAGAATAAGTACATGTGCTGGAAGGTGGCATGCTTGACTATTTAGAATGTAAGGATCCCATTCCCTAAGACTTTGGGTTTCTCACAGTCTAACTAAAACCTAAAAGGGATGTGCTGCTGGGTTGGGAATTGTGCGTGTTTTACAGTGTACCTCGTTGCACAGTTTTCTTGGGGTTGGTGGGTGAATTAGTGTTAATTTAATCTTTTCTATAACCAACTTATTTAATCATGGGAATCTTGAGGTCTCATGCAGTCTAACAGCCTTTAAATGCTTGACCTGTGCTCACCAATTTTTTCAGCTTGTTGGCCTTTGAGATCCCTGTTAGCAATAACCTTTATCTACACAAAGCAAGACCAACAAACTTGCACACCTTAGTGTATTGGTAGTAACCAAGAGAAGTTACTCTATCCTGGCCACAAGAACCTTATGCACACGAAAAAAATCATGTGAAACTTTGCAAGGGTTTTCTATCTCGAGGGCTGTGGTCTAAAAAGGTAGAGGCTTGGATCTGGGCAAATATGCCAGCTCAGCTGGGCTGTCGGTAAATATGCCAGTTTATTTGGGCTCCAGGCAACCTGATCTGCCAGCTCAAGCAGACCTGTCCCACCAAGGAAATCCAATTAGATCAGGTGACTTGACTGAATGCAAAATAAACAAAAACAAAAAGCAGAGCTCCCAGCCGACAGAGCTTACCCACAGCCCTTGCAAATGGCAGCAAAGACCATGCTCTCAAAGACAGTATACTCAGAGGGTTTGCAGGTTACAATGTCTGTGTTTCTCATTGTCTCCAAATGCCCTGTACTTCACTTCAGATCCCACTGCTGCCCCCAAATCTGTTAAATAATGAAAATTCAACTGAGTAAATTTTGGCTTTATTAATTGATTGATGAATCCAGCAGCATCCCATCTAGCAAGTAGAGGGGAGCTCCAAAGGACTACAGAAAAGAAACAGTGTTTAAAGGTAAAAAGGGAGTGGAAAGAAGAAAATTGTTAGTAAAGAATCTATTATTGGGGTGCCTGGTTGGCTTAGTGAGTTAGGTGTCCAACTTCACTCAGGTCATGATCTCATGGTTCGTGAGTTCGAGCTCTGCATCGGGCTCTGTGCTCACAGCTCAGAGTTGGGAGCCTGTTTTGGATTTTGTGTCTCCCTCTCATGCTCTCTCTCTCTCAAAAATAAATAAACATTAAAAAGAGAAGAAGAGAATCTATTATTTTAGTAGTAGTCACCCTCCTACGTGCAATCAGAGGGGTCTTTGAATAAATTTCCTAGTGCTGACCAGGAAATTCCCATGTTGACTGGTTAAAAGTGACTTTTAATGGTGAGATGAAACTGTTAGGTTTTAAATCTTTGTTTAGGTAGTAAATCTTAGTTTATTGACTTGGGACCTTAACCTAAATGAAGCTATGTGGGGTTTGTAGTTACCCACATAAAACGAAATGACTTTCCTTTTTTCATTAATGTTAGTACTGAGGTTATTAATGGTAAATTATACTAAAAAGCATAAATAAATGAATACCATTAGCTTAATATTTTGTCACCTTTCAATACATTTTTACGTAAAATCTATAGTTTATTTCAAAATATATCATTAATTTACTTACAGGGTTGGTTATCTTATTTTAATTCCAATGTTAATTCCTAAAACTCACTACTTTTTTATCCCAACATTTTCATATTTTGTTATTTTCTTTAACTTAAAAATTTATTGCATGTTAATGATGAATTCAGTGAACTACTTTATTTTTAATATCAGTAATTTAAAATCAACTTCAGTTAGGTCTTAACATATGCTTCTTCCTCATATAAATTGACTTTTATTATTTGTGTTTATTGTTTTAGTCATTAATATTTTGCAGGTAACATTTATTTCGATTCTAAACCCAATTTGAATTTATTTTTTAGGAAGATATATTTCATTTTCTCTACTCACTGGTCCTACAAAAGAAGAGTCAATTTTTTATTTTGACATGGATAATATTTAATAAATGAGGACTTTTGACTAGCATATGATGCCATTATCATAATTTTGACATATCTCATTTCTTTTCATGGATTAAAATTGAATTCCTTAAGTAATAATTGACGGACTGTGCACTTTTGAGCCTTTTTTGTACATAGATTCCTTTAAGAAATTTGGAGCCACTATTAGTTCTAGTAGAGGACAAAGAAAGAGAAAGAAAAGAAGATATTCAATAACATATTTACTTATATTGGGAAAGCAAAGGGCATCCCTATGCAATAAACATGTCAGAAACTAAATATATTTCACCTTGCTATAATACTTCCCTGGGGTTCATGTGACATTGCACTGTAGGAGAAATGGTCTGTAACTTTGTCTAATACAGAAGCAGTCTGTACATATTATGCTTTAAGCAAGAAAATTATATAGTGTGGACTCAGGGAACTCTACTGTGATATGGGGTGGCTGGGGACATACACACACACACACACACACACACACACACACACACACCACAACCCTCTCTAAATATTCTCTAAACATATAAATATTTATTTTTAAGTAATAAAGTATTGATGATTTTCTCTTTTTTGTTCCTTAGTAGCCCTGAATTTTTCTTCACAACTTAAGCAAATTTAAACAGCAATTTTAATTTTTGGTAAGATGTCAAATTCATTTTGCAGCCTCATTTTATTCACATTCTTGGTTCCATCTCAGCTACAATTCTCCAGGGTAATCTGAGTCTTTGTTGGCCATCTTTTACTTTGTAACTGTTGAAAGCTATCTACCCAACTCATTAAGGTTCCATTTTTAGTCAATAGTGGCATTTTGGCAACTGGTAGAAGATGTGATTAGCATTTTGTTTCTTTTTGCTTGTTTCCTTTTCATTTTATATGGCCATTTTAGTGAGTTCTTACTTTTCTTTTAAAAAAAACTTTTCTTAGGAAGCTTCCTTTTTACTTCCTTTGTTATATATATAAAACTTATCTTGAAAGGTTCTTAGTTCAGAATCTGAGTACTGAATCTCTGACATTGCTTAATTAACATCTTCAAAAATTACTGGATTGAGATTTCAAGTTCTTTCTCATGATTCTAAAGTGATTGCTACATGTCGACACATGAATTGACAGATTCATGCAAGTACTTTTTAAACAGTGTTGTAATAACCTTGTGAAAAATTTCTTTCTGAAGCTATGATTGATTTGCTTTTTATTGACTTACACTTGATTCCTTATTTTGAAAGAGTTTTCTTCATGTCACAAATAAATGGAGTCACTGTTTACTTCTACCACAATTTTTATGTGTCATCATATAACTGAAGAAAATATTATTTTAATATTCTGATCTAAGTTTCAAGATGAGATTATTCATTCTTAATTCTGATGTTGTCTTAAGATTAATTATAGTGTTGCCACATAAAAAAGGATATAGAGCACCCCACTGTAATTATTCACAGTGCTAAGCAAGGGATTTATTCATCTTATCTCTTATAAAATCTTATGTGATTTGATCTATGATCATCAATGTCAATAATCAGACTTGCCAAGTGCAAATGTTTACTGTCCTTCATTTCTTTTTTTTTTTTTAAGTTTTTATTTTAATTCCAGTTAGATAACATACAGTGTTATATTGGTTACAGGTATACAATGTAGTAATTAAGCACTTCCATATCCAGTGCTCATCACAAGTGCACTCCTGAATCCCCATCACCTATTTAACCTATCCCTCCATCCCCTACTCTCTGTTAACCATCAGTTTGTTCTCTATAATTAAGAGACTGGGCTCCTGGGTGGCTGAATGGGTTGGTCCTCGGACTTTGGCTCAGGTCATGATCTCACTGTTTATGAGTTCGAGTCCCACATTGGGCTCTGTGCTCATAGCTCAGAGCCTGGAGCCTGCTTTGGATTCTGTGTCTCCCTCTTTCTCTCTGCCTTTCCCTTGCTTGTGCGCTCTCTCTCTGTCTCTCTCTGAAATAATAAAAAAATAAACTTAAAAAAGTCATAAAAAAAGAGTCTGTTTCTTCTTGATTGGTCTCTTTGTCTCTTATTTTTTCCCTTTGCTTGTTTGTTCTGTTTCTTAAATTCCACATATGAGTGAAATCATAAGGTATTTGTCTTTCTCTGATTGACTTATTTTGCTTAACATTATACTGTCTAGCTCCATCCATATTGTTGCAAATGGGAAGATTTCATTCTTTTTTTGGCTGAATAATATTCCATTGTGTATGTGTGTGTGTATGAACACTTGGACTGCTTTCATAGTTTGGCTACTATAAAGCTGCAATATACATAGGGGTACATGCATCCCACTGAATTAGTGTTCTTGTATTTTGGGGGTAAAAACATAGTGTGCGATTGCTAGATAATGAAGTAATTCTATTTTGAACTTTTTGAGGAACCTCCGTACCGTTTTCCACAGTGACTGCACCAGTTTTCATTCCCAAGAACAGTGTAAGAAGGTGCCTTTTTCTCTCCATCCTTGCCAACACTTGTTTTTTGTCTTTTAAAAAAATTTGTTTTAATGTTTATTTATTGTAGAGAGAGAGAGAGAGAGAGAGAGAGAAAGAGTGTGAGCAGGGGAGGGGCAGAGAGAGAGTGAGACACAGAATCCCAAGCAGGCTCCAGGCTCTGAGCTGCCAGCACGGAGCCCGATGTGGGACTTGAACTCATGAATCATGAGATCATGACCTGAGCCGAAGTCAGACGGTCAACCAACTGAGCCACCAGGTGCCCCTTTTGTCTTTTTGATTTTAGCCCTTCTGACAGGTGTGAAGTGATATCTCCCTGTAATTTGATTTACATTTCCCTGATGATGAGTGATATTGAGTATCTATTCATGTGTCTCTTGGCCATCTGGATGTCTTCTTTAGAAAACTGTCTATTCATGACTTCTGCCCAATTTTTAATTGGATTATTTGTTTTATCGGTGTTGAGTTGTGTAAGTTTTTTATATACTTTGGATACTAACCCATTATCTGATGTATCATTTGTAAATAACTTCTCCCATTCCACAAGGTTGCATTTTAGTTTTGTTGACTGTTTCCTTTGCTGTGCAAAAGCTTTTTATTTTGATGTGGTCCCAGTAGTGTGTTTTTGCTTTTGTTTCCTTTACCTCAGGAGAAATAGCATGAAAGAAATTACTACGCTGTTGTCAAAGAAAGTTAACTGCCTGTGTTCTTTTCTAGGATTTTTATGGTTTCAGGTCTCACATTTAGGTATTTAATCCATTTTGAATTTATTTTTGTATATGGTGTAAGAGAGTGGTTTACTTTCATTCTTTTGCATGTTGCTGTCCAGTTTTCCCAGTGCCATTTTTGAGGAGGCTGTCTTTTTCCCATTGGATATTCTTCCCTGCTTTGTCAAAGATTAATTGACCTTATGATGGTGAATTTATTTCTGGATTTTCTATTATTCTGTTGATCTATGTGTCTATTTTTGTGCCAGTACCACATTCTTGATTACTACAGTTTTGTAATATAACTTGAGATCCATAATTGTGATGACTCCAGTTTTGCTTTTCTTTTTCAAGATTGCTTTGGCTATTCATGGTCTTCTGTAATTCCATACAAATTTTAGGATTGTTTATTCTACTTGTATGAAGAATGCTATTGGTATTTTGATAGACATTGCATTAAATATATAGATTGCTTTGGGTAGTATAAACATTTTAAGAATCTTTGTTCCTCCAGTCAATGAGCATGGAATGTCTGAGATCATGACCTGAGCTGAAGTTGGACGCTTAACCAACTGAGCCATCCTGCGTTTGTTGATTTTGATGAGAGTTTTGTGCCTTCTGGACCTAAATATATGTTTCCTTCCCATATTAGGAAATTTTTCAGCTATTATTTTTCTTCAAATAAATTCTCTATCCCCTTTTCTCTCTTCTTTTTGTAGCTCTCCTAGAATACAAATGTTATAACATTTGATCGAGTCACTGAGTTCTCTACTTTTATTCTTGTTTTGCATAATTCTTTTCTCTGTTTTGTTCAGCTTGCTTACTTTTTTTTTTTAAGTTTTTAAATTTATTTTTGAGAAAGGGAATGAGCTCAAGCAGGGTCAGGGCAAAGAGAGGGAGAAAATCCTAAGCAGGCTCCACACTGTCATCACCAGAGCCCGACACAGTGCTGGATCCCATGAACAGTGAGATCATGACTTGAGCCAAAATCAAGAGTCAGGTATTTACCCAACTGAACCACCCAATGCCCCTCTACTTGGTTACTTTCCATTACTCTGTCTTCTAGGTTGCTAATTCATTTCTCTGCTTCTTCCATGCTGCTGTTCATTCCATCAGGCATGTTTCTCATTTAGTTTATTGTGTCCTTTATCTCTGCTATATTATTTCTTATCTGTGTTACAAGTCTGACTCATGTCTTCCACTCTTTTCTCAAGTCCAATGGGTATCCTTAGGACCATTGCTTTAAATTTTCTATCAGCCATGTTATTTATATCTGTTTTGTTTAGATCTCTAGCTGTGGCCTTTTCCTGTTCTTTCATTCGGGATAAACGTCTCTGTCTCCTTGTTTTGTCTGTCTATCTGTGTCTGTTTCTGCGTCTTCTGCTCTTGAGACTAGTAACTTTATGAAGAAAAGCTCCTGGATTGTCCTTCAATGCAGTGTTCCCTGTTCAGCGTAACATGGCAGGTCAGAAGAGTATCCTATCTGTGTTGCTTACACCCTATTACTGTGTCTGAGTTATTTTTCCTTGCAGTGCAGATAACTGCACTGACTCTCTGCCTGTTTGGAGCTGTGTTTGGTCTCTGTGGTGTTAGTGGGACTCAGCTTATGGGGGTGTGCCCACCTGATAACTTGATAGTGGAGTGGCAGTGTTAGCAAAATTGCATTGGGTCAATAGTCCTGTGCTGAATCCCCTAAACAATGGGGATGCTGGGGAATGTGCACCAGGATGGCCAAGGTATGAATTTGGGCATGGCTGGGTCCTGTGTTATGGTGGCTGGGGCACACAGTGCAACAGATGAGTGTGGAGCAAGGGAGGTGCTGTGCACCTGATGGGTGAGTGGGTCAAATACATGACATTAACAAAAATTTCCCTCATCCCAGGGCTGAGGCTAGCAAGCTTGAGGCAGATGAATCCTCATGGAGAACTGATGGATATGAGTTCAGGATATGATATCAGATTAGGTAGCAAGGGTCTGTGCAATGCCACTTTTTGCAGGTGGCTCTCTGTTTATGCTGGGGGGTTGGTGGGAGATGAAAAATAGCTCCTGCCAGCTCCCTTGTTTTCAGAGAAGTCTCCCACATGCTCTGAGGTCACTATGAACAGGTCTATCTCCCTTTGGCCCCCTGGTGTTGTGTAAACTGTTTTTATGTTGCCTCTCAGTGTAGGCTGTTGTCTCTTTAAGGGCACTGACCAGGTGACAGATATGTCACCCTCCCAACTTGTCCAATAGTGAGTCAAGTAACTTTTTTAGTACCAGGCTCCAAGTCACATTGGTTTTACAGAGTCATGGATTTCAACCCCTCTAGTTTTTGAAGCCAAATGTTATGGGGATTAGTCTTCCCTGTGTGAGCTCCCTAGTGAGAGGGATCTTTTTTCTGCCCTCTCTCCACACATAATTCCTTCCCTCCTGTGGGCAGCCTCCCTCCACCTTGCGACCTTCCAAACCTTTCAGATGTAGCTTCTTCTCTATATTTAGTTGTGGAGTTTGTTCTGCCAGTCTTTGAATTACTGTTGGATTTATTGACTTGAAAGTGGATGATAATCTAGTTGTAAACATGGGAAGAGGTGATCTTAGGATCCTCCTACTCCACTATTGTCCCAAGCTCCTGCCCTTTGTTTCTTAGTCCTTGTTTTCATTTGCTTTTGAGAGACTCTTTTATTTATATTTGTGAACAGCATATTTACAATGCTACTATACAACATGGGTAATTTTGTATTTTTCCACACACTTTGCTTCCATTTATGAATGTATTATGTTTTGTTTCTTTGTATCACAACTAGATATTTTAGTGATGTGAGTTATTTATTCTTCCAATTTTTAAAAACTTGATCCACCAGAGTGGCTCAATCAGGTAGGCATCCAACTCTTAATCTCAGTTCAGTTCTTGATCTCAGGATCGTGAGTTCAAGCCCTGCATTGGGCTCCACACTGAGCATGATCCCTACTTAAAAAATAAAAAATAGGGGCGCCTGGGTGGCTCAGTCGGTTGAGCGTCCGACTTGGGCTCAGGTCATGATCTCACAGTTTGTGAGTTCGAGTCCCACATCAGGCTCTGTGCTGACAGCTCGGAGCCTGGAGCCTGCTTCAGATTCTGTGTCTCCCCCTCTCTCTGTGCCTCCCCTGCTCATGCTCTGCCTCTGTCTCTCAGTAATAAATAAACATTAAAAAATTTAAAAAAATAAAAAATAAAAATAAAAAATAAAAAGAAGGGATTTACTTAATTTTTTATCATAGCCCCTTTAATCAAGCTCTTTAATTGACAGTATGAAATAACAGATAAAGCATTGTACAAATTAGATTCCCTTTTAGAGTCTTTATTAAATTTCTGAAATGTCTTTTTATATTAAATTGTTAGTTCATCTAAACAGATTGTGAAGTTAGAAGCAAAATTCTGTTTTTGTTGAAGTTATTCTATATACTATATAGCAAAGTAGTGTTAGGAAAACATAATTCAACAGAGTTAATTTGAAGATCTAATTGGCTTTAACAATTCATGAATCGGACAATATGCCATTTAGCAAGTAGAGGGGAACGCCAAGAGTTGTATAAAATGGAAAGTTTTTATAGAAAAGGTGGGTGCTCAAAAATTATAAACAAAAGGAAAGAATAGATTGTTCCAAGTAGAGTCTCTTTCCCTTAGGGGGAAGAACTGTGGATTTTATCTTGCAGATTACCTCATCTTCCTTTGGGGAATGGAGAGTGCCTTTGTGGAGACTCATCAGTGTATCCATCAGAAGATTCCTTCCTGACCTGTTAAGACTTTTGGGGGGAAGTTGAAACTGCTATTAGATTAGGTATTAAGCTTTGTTTCACTGGCTTGGTGTCTTATTCTAAGTGACATCATTTTGGGCCTATTGTTGTCTTTCTAATAGTAGGAAGCACTGTTTAGGGTACTGCCTTGGAATTTTAATTGAAGATCATTTAAGTAACAAAGTTACATAGAATTTAATAGTTCAAAAGCAAAACGCTGAAAGTATCAATTCTGGTTTCACCTTTAAAAAAAAATCTTGATAATAAATGTCCAAATTTGGGGCAAAATACTCTTAAGATTTTTTCCCCATAAAATGTAGTCTTTAAAGTAGTTATTCCCAAAATGCAGCCTGAGAGACATCCACCTGAGAATCACTTTAGGAGCCATTATTTTAAAAGTCTAGTTTCAAAAAAAATACATAAATGTTTTAAAAAAAATAGGGCACCTCGGTGGCTTAGTCTGTTGAGCATCTGACTCTTGATTTCAGCTCAGGTCATGATCCCAAGGGTTGTGGGATAGAGCCCTGTGTGGGACTCTGCTTAAGATTCTCTCTTGCTGTCTCTCTGCCCCTCTCCCCTACTCATGCTCTCCCCCTCTCTTTCTTGCTCCAGAGAGAAAAGAAAGAAAGAAAGAAAGAAAGAAAGAAAGAAAGAAAGAAAGAAAGAAAGAAAGGGAAAGAAAGAAAATGTGTAGACATTCTTTTGAAAGCCCAGTTTCTTTAAATTACAATTTGTCAAGTTGGTGCCTGGAAGCCTGAATTTTCATCTAGCAAACACTCATAAGTAAGTTAGATTTTAAGAACCGAGGTCAAAACCAAAGTTTGGACTACTTTTTTTCTTTCCTTTTCTTTCTTTATTTACTCAGCATGTATAATTATGTTCTTTTTGTGTTGGGTGTTCATTTTCAAGAAATCCTCTAGGCACTAATCCCATAATACATATGGAGAATAGAATCTTACTACAGCTTGTTCATCTGATTTTAACTTTACAAAACAGATTTTTAAAAAGATATGAAAAATATATGGAAAAGCAACTCCTAATCTATGTTATTCTAACCTGATATTTATTTTACCTTAGGAGTGGTACTGTTTGAATGAATAATACATATCATTTCACATTACAGTTAAGTATCTCATTTTTTACCATGCCTTATGACTCTTTAAACCTAATTGTGAATGTAAGGGAGGAGATAAAATTTTCTCTCTATACTTCTGAGTTCTTGGCTGAGACTTTCTGTATAAAAGAGAAGAGAAATATAAATAGAAGCTTATTGAAATGAATACTTCATGTACAGAGTGGAGATACCCAAGAAAAATGATTAAACTCCCTGAAATGGCCTAATCCACCATCTTAAATACTATCTTCAGCTAAACGAAAGAAAGAGAGGTTCGAACAGTAATAGGAAGTTATCAGGAAAAGCATTGTAAACAAGAATAGGTGGTTAATGCAAATTTAGGTCATTGTCTTCTCTATTCATACAAGTTGTGTTTTTCAGTCATCCTTCCCTTGTAGGTACAGAGCAGGAGACACACAAAGAAATTTCCTTTATACATGTAAATTTTCCCCCAAAAATTATAACTTGTACTCCATTTTCACAACCTTTTCTGTGTCTGCTGATTGTCAAAACTAATCACCTCAGAGGCACCTGGGTGGCTTGGTCATTTAGGCATCCGACTCTTGATTTTGGCTTGGGTCATGTTCTTGCAGTTATGGAATCAAGCTCTGTGTCTGTGCTGACATTTCGGAGCCTGCTTGGGATTCTCCATCTCTCACTCTCTCTCTGCGCCCCCCCGCCCCCCCCAACACACACAGTCTCTCTCTGTCTCTGTCTTTCTCTCTCTGTCTTTCTCTTTCTCTCATTTCAACAACCTTCACAGCATCTTCACTAGGAGTAGATTCCATCTCAAAAAACCACTTTCTTTCCATATCCATAAGAAGAAAGTCCTCATCTGTTGAAGTGTTATGAGATTATAGCAATTCATCACATCTTCAGACTGTACTTCTAGTTCTCTTGCTATTTTCATCACATCTGCAGTTACTGCCTCCAGTAACATCCTGAATCTTTCAAAGTCATCAAGGAGGGTTGTATCAACTTTTTCCAAACTCCTGTTCATGTTGATACTTTTACCACTTCCCAGGAATCACAATGAATGTTCTTAATGGCATCTAGAATGGTGAATCCTCTCCAGAATGTTTTCAGTTGACTGCTCAGATTCATCAAAGGAATCATCATGACAGCTGTAACCTCATGAAATGTATTTCTTAAATAATAAGATTTGAACATCAGAATTACTCCATGATCCAAGGGCTGCAGAATGGATGTTATATTAGGCAAGAAAACAACATGTTATATTAGGCAAGAAAACAACATGCCTTACGTCTCATTTTACATTTCTTTCCACCAGAGCTCTTGAGGGACCAGGTTCATTGTCAATTAGCAGTAATAGTTTGAGAGGCATCTTTTTCTCCAAGCAGTAGGTCTCAGCAGTGGACTTAAAATAGTCTAAACCATGTGGTGATCAGATGTGCTGTCACCCAGCCTTTGTTGTTCCATTTGTAGAATATAGGCAGAGTAGATTGAGTATAATTCTTAAAGGCCCTAGGATTTTTGGAATGTAAGTGAGCATTGACTTCAAGTCAACAATTGGGTTAGCCCCTACCAGAGCTTACCCTTTGAAGCTTTTTTTTTTTAAATTTTTTAAATGTTTGTTTATTTTTGAGAAAGAGCATGAACTGCAAAGGGGCAGAGAGAGAGAGGGAGACACAGAATCTGAAGCAGATCTCATAACCAGATGACTAAAACTTTCTCCATATCAGTAATAAGGCTGTTTTGCTTTCTTTATCATTCATGTGTTTCCTGGAGTAGCACTTTTAATTTCTTTCAAGAACGTTTCCTTTGCATTCACAACTTGGCTAACTGTTTTGTGCAAGAGGCCCAGCTTTCGACCTTTCTCGGCTTTCAACATTCCTTCCTCACTAAGCTTAATCATTTCTAGCTAGCTTTTGATTTGAAGTGAGAGATGTGAGACTCTTCCTTTCACAGGAACCATTAGAGGCCATGGTAGGATTGGTTTTTTTTTTTTTTTTTTTTAATTTTTTTTTTTAATGTTTATTTATTTTTGAGACAGAGAGGGACAGAGCATCAACGGGGGAGGGTCAGAGAGAGAGAGGGAGACACAGAATCTGAAACAGGCTCCAGGCTCTGAGCTGTCAGCACAGAGCCCGACGCGGGGCTCGAACTCACAGACCGTGAGATCGTGACCTGAGCCGAAGTCGGACGCTTAACCGACTGAGCCACCCAGGCACCCCTATGGTAGGATTGTTAATTGGCGTAATTTCAATATTGTTGTGACTCAGGGAATAGAGAGGCCCAAGGAGGGAGAGGGAGAAGGATGGGGGGACAACTGGTTGGTGGAATAGTCAGAACACACAATATTTGTCAATTAAGTTTTACATCTTCTATGGGCGTGGTTTGTGGTACCCCAACACAGTTAATGATAGTAACATCAAAAGATGCCTCATCATTGATCACCATAATCAAATATAATTATAATGAAAAAGTTTGAAATATTGCAGGAATTATCAAAATGTGGCACAGAGACATAAAGTGAGCAAATGCTATTAGAAAAATGGCATCAATAGATTTGCTTGTTACAGAGTTTCCACAAACCTTTAATTTAAAAAAAAAAAAACCACTTAGCAAACCACATAAATGAAGAGCAATACAATGAGGTATGCCTGTATAACTTAATCTACAAGGATAAGGAAATAGTTCTGCTAAAACACACATCTGTTTAAAAGAAATAAATAATTGAACGTAGGATTTCAGTCTGACATTTGTATATGTGGGTTTCTTTACTGAATTTAGTTTCTCATTAAGATTTAAAGTCTATGTATCTAAAAGTGTTCTTTAAAGGAGTCTGTTCTAGAACAAATTGGTTACCTACTCTAAAGATAAACCTACATCCTTACTCTAAATATACAAACTGCTTTTAACTTTAAAACCGGAAACTTCCAAAAAAAATTTTTTTTAACTGAAAACTTTTAGTCACACAAATTCTCAATCAAGAGACATCTTCTGTATGCAATTGCTATATAAATGCAATCACAAAAAATTGAAAATGAAATTCTTTGTGTCAGGATCATAATTATTTAATTGATCTTAATAATTTTGTGGCATATGACATTTAGAAAATCTAGAATTATTCTCCTAAATAAAATAGTGTTTTATTATTTTGAATACAATGATAAAATGTACTTTTAAAGTTAAAATATTCAATTTAATTCTTCTTAGGTAGTACCTAGACAGTTGTACCATTATTGAGTTATGGCTTTAATTCTTAATAGATGATTTAGACTTAATTTTCTTGAAACATTGGACCATTCACCCTAACAGAATCTTTTGTAGTGAGAGCCAAAGGGTTTGAACCACTTACTGAGTATAGTTACTTCTGTGTATCCAAATTCTTTGAGTGTGTTATTGGTTTTATAATGGAATGTTACACTACTACAAATTCTTTGGAAAATGCTTGAAATGTAAGTACATTAAAAAAAATTTTATATATATATATATATATATCAAAAAATTGTTCCAACAATTATTTTTCTATGTACAAATTTTATCTAGAGCTCAGTTTTCCTAGAGTATGAGATCCACTCTTTCCTTAATGGGAGCATGAGATTATGGTAATATACTTATACTTTTTAGTTTGAATTGTGTTTTATTTGAGGAGGTCCCATCAAATTTTATTTTCTACTGGATTGTGTCTATAAAGAGGAACAACCAATAGCAAAAACCTATGGAATAACATTAGCAACTGTCTAATTTCATCCATGTTGATAAATATCCCAATTTCCAGAAATCACCTTTAGTTATTTAACTATATGATCTTTATTTGTTTTTATGTTTATTTATTTTGAGAGAAAGACAGAATGTGAGCAGAAGAGGGACAAAGAGAGGGAGAGAAACACAGAATCCAAAGAAGACTCCTGGCTCCAAGTTGTCAGCACAGAACCCAACGCAGGGCTTGAACTCACAAACTGTGAGATCATGACCTGAGATGAAGTCGGACACTCAACCAACTGAGCCATCCAGGCACCCCAACTACACTCTCTTTAAAGTAAAGAGATGCTCAGTAGAAGATTTGAGATTTTAACCTAGAAAAGTAACCAGATAAAAATTGTTTAGAGCCTCATTTTTTAGGTAAATCATCTAATGGCATAGGTATGCCATCTCTAACTATGCAGATTCAGAAATACATTCTTTTCAGTGATTCCAAGTTGATCAGAACCTAAGATATTTTACTCAAGGCAATAAAGCTCAAGGAAAATTTTTCCTGTAAATTAAAATGTCAGTTTATTAACATGTATTGAGAAATCGCTTTCCTGTTCTTGTGGTCACCCTAAGGAGGCAGGATGGACTCTTCTATTCAAAATTTGTTTTGGATATTAAGAATGATGATGCCAGCATTCAAACATTAAAAATGGAATCAGACTCTTTATTATACACTTTACTTTGCTTCCATTGTTTATTTTTGTATTCAGCACATTATCTCCTTAGCTAAATTAATCCTTCCATTTTTTTTAATGTTTATTTGTTTATTTTGAGAGACAGAGAGAGAGAGAGAGAGAGAGGGAGAGAGAGAGAGAGAGAGAGAGAGATCATGAATGGGGAGGGATAGAGAACCCCAAGCATGTTCCATGTTGTCAGTGCAGAGTCTGATGCAGGGCTCGATTCCACGAACTATGAGATCATGACCTGAGTGAAATCAAGAGTGGGATGCTTAACTGACTGAGACACCCATGTGCCCCATCATTTCTTATACTTAAGACTCGTTGGTTTGGGAACCTTTCTTTTTAAAATGGCTCCTTATTTCTTAATTGATACTTTCTTAAAATTAAATAGTTCTTAAAAGGCAGTCATAATTCTTTATTAAGAAATCATGTGATAAGATAGCTGGGAACAGTAAGAAAATATTTAGAATTTCCTAAACTTGATGAAATAGTACACTCATAGCTCCCCAAACTGGTTTTCTATTCTTCAGCTGCCTAGATCTATCACTAGAGGTATGTTCAGTCCTTTCTCTTCTTAAAGCCAGATGCCACATAGTTGAAACAGGCTGCTTACACCTGTTTTCTATCAGAGACTACTCGGTCTAGCTCTTTCTAGGTCTCAGTATGCATTGAGCCATTGGGACATGAAGAGAAAAATCCCAGAGAGGAGGTAACTTGAGAGAAAGACCTGAGAAATCTGCATACATGTTACCCTCACACACTAGCCATCCCCTAAAGTGTACTTCCACAGGATGCCACTCCAGAATACCCAGCAGAAATTCGTAGTTGGAGGAGAAAGAATAAGGCAGAGATTTCAGCATTATTGTGGTACTCAGGAGACAGATCAGAGTTGTGCCTTGTCAAGGTGGAAGAATCTTGGTAAATACACTGCCTGGGCTTATGGTAGTAAAGACCATACCCTAGTAATAAGAACAAAACTGAAATAAACTTGTTCTTACAAAACCTAAAACCAAGACTTAAAGGGAATGAGGTATCTGCTGGTACTCAATTTGCCTTGGCTAAAGAAAACTTAACCTAATTTCCACCTGGGTGAATTTATCATCTAAAGCTTCTATAGCTTCTTCACAATTAATTTCTGGAATCCAATGAAAAATAAAAGGAGTGCTGAGAAAACAGTACCAAAAAAAAAATTAGGAATACAATCCACAGGTGATCATATGTTGATGTTATCAGAAGGAGATTTTAAAATAGCATTGACTATTTTATTCAAGAAAATCAAGGAAGTGGTGGACAACAGAAATGAAAAGATGAAAATTTTCAATGGAGAATTTAATCTATTAAAAAGAATCTAAAAATACTAAATTTTAAAAGAGTCTGGTGACCACTTTAGAGCTGAAAAATGACATATCTGGAATTAAGAATTTATTCAGTTGCTGTAATATAATAGCAAATATACAAGAAAACAAGATTAGGGAACCAGGAGATTAAAAAAAATTCATACTTCTAATTAGATTAGCTTTTCCATACATCAGAAGTATTCTTATCCTTTCCTGTATTTATGCTAGTTTCCTCTCTCTTCCCCTTTCTCAGTTCATAACTTCTCTCTCCCCAACTGTGTTTTTTTCTATCTATTGTTTCCATTTTTTCCCCACATATCCCTATTGAAGATCTGTGTCCCTATGTTAGTAGCAGACAATATTAGGAAATTTAGTTAAGTGACTCATTAATAGGTGCCTGGAAGGCTAACATAGGCAAAGTCACACTACATGAAGTGTGAAAAGGTCCACGTAGAAAGGCACCAAGGAAATTAATCAGCAAGTAGAAGGTAAAGATCCAGTATAAAATCTGGAGTCCCAAAGAATCCTACTTCCCAGAAAGTTACTGTAGCAAACAGACCCTTACTTCCCAAGAAGTTTAAATTAAGGAAATGGTCTGTGAACCCACTGTAGAAAGCAAAACCAGGTAACCATAGCTGTAGCATAGAGTTACTTAGTGGTATGGTCCATACACACAGAATTGGCCATGGCTCATTTCCTGGAAATGTACGCCTTTGTCATCGTTAGGTATAAGCAGCAATACCAATGACCCCAAGCCAGGAAACATCAGTAATTTGTAAATTACTGCTGCCTTGAAGCCATACTGATCTCAGAATCCAGGGATGTTTAAGTTGGTTCAGCTATGAGTATTGGAGGGCCTTTGAGAACAAGAAAACATACCAGTCATTATACCAGATGTTGGTGCATAATTGCTCTTTGGTTTGGGTTTATAAAAGTAAGTAATATAAAAGTTTTTTATTTCTCTTAGTATTAGGTCTGCTACCGTCGGATAAATCTTAAATTTGGCTATGTAGGCCTAAAGGTTGGGATTGTATGCTATTCTTTAGAAAGAGATATAGAATATTAGCTTGTAAAATGCTTTAATTTGGTTAAAAAATTTTTTTCTTGATGTTTATTCATTTTTTGAGAGACAGAACAAGCAGGGGAGGGGTAGAGAGAGAGGAAGACACAGAATCCAAAGCAGGCTGCAGACTCTGAGCTAGCAGCACAGAGCCCTATGCAGGGCTTGAACTCACCAACCACAAGATCATGACCTGAGCTGAAGTCAAACGCTTAGTGAACTGAGCCACCTAGTCACCCCTAATTTTGTAATAAAATATGTATCTTTGTGAGTGTGTCTACATTCCTACATTATTTTAACCTGTTACCAAACCCTGCCTACCTTAATATGAATTTTATTCTTCAAACAGTAGATAAGAAAGAATTTTTATCTGCAACTGGATTTTGTTTCAATATTAAAAGCTTATATATCCAGTATTTTTTTAAAAATTTTAGATTTATTGAGGTATAACAGAAAAACAAGTTTCAAGACACATAAATTATACATTATGGTAACCTGACAGATGTATACATTATAAAAGGATTCCCTGCATATATTTAACACATCAGCATCTCACATATCTACACTTTTCTGGTGTTTTGTTTTGTTTTGTTTTGTTCTGTTTTGTTTTGTGACAAGATATGAGTTCCACCATCCCACCATCCCTCAGTCATAAACACTGTATTATCAACCGTTGTCACAATGCTTTACCTCAGGTTCTCAGACCTTATTCATCTTGTAGCTGAAAGTTTGTACCCTTTTGCCAGCCTCTCCCTATCTTCCCTGTCCCTTAGCCCTGGCAACCACTTTTTTTACTGTTACTATGAGTTTGGTGCTTTCTTTTTTTTTCTTTTCTTTTTTTCCCCCCAAAGATTCTATGTATAAGTGTTACCATGCTTTATTTATCGTTCTCTGTCTGGATTATTTCAGTTAGCATAATGTCCTTGCATTCCACCCAGGTTGTGTCAAATGGCAGAGTTTTCTTCTTTCTCAAGACTGAATAATATTCCATTGAATATAAATACCACAACTTTTCAGTTCAGCCACTGATGGACACTTAGGTTATTTGTGTACATTAAAAGCTTTTAGACTTAGCTTTGGATCTATTCTTGAATGTTATTTGCCTCAGAACTTTGAAATGTTAGCTAATATTATTGCTCTTGCACTAAAATCTTTTCATTAACCTTCTTTCCTAATTTTTCTCTACCTGGGTTTTGCTTGTCCCACAGAATTGAACAATCTTGATCTTTATTTACTCATTAATTTGCTTTTACGTTCAAATATCTGAACACCAGGACAGAAACAAAGTCACTTCCTATGTTTCATTTACCTTGTCTCCCTTTGACAGTCTTTATTCCAGTCACAAGAACATTTTCCTAAGTAATTCACACTAGTTTTCTTTTTGAGTGTGATTGATATAAATATAAACTTGCTTGAATATTCTAGGATTTCTTTTTTGTTGTTGTTAATACCAGTAGTTAAGCGAAAAATTCATAAACAAAACAAGATTTTCTTAGTGGAGACTTGCTAAAAGCCCCAACTTCCTTTTTATCTTTTCCTCTTTAATTTTGCTCAGCATTTAAAACTTAGTAGTATAAGTTAACTGTTTTAGGTATTTGTGTCTTTTTTTATCTTTGAATAGTCACGTCAGAAGGACTTAGGTCTTTTTGTCCTTCTCTTATGGTTCACAATAATAACTACTTTTTCTAAAAAGGCAGTGTTGTTGTGGTATAATTCACACTGTTAGGTAAATTCATCCTTTTTACACGTATAATTCTTTAAGTTGACAAATGCATACAGACATATAAGTGCTCCCACAGCCAATACAGAACATTGGGGCGCCTGGGTGGCTCAGTGGGTTAAGCGTCCGACTTCGGCTCAGGTCTTGATCTCACGGTTCATGGGTTCGAGCCCCGCATCGGGCTCTGTGCTGACAGCTCAGAGCCTGGAGCCTGCTTTGGATTCTGCGTCTCCCTCTCTCTTTGTTCCTCCCCTGCTCTGTCTCTCTCTCAAAAATAAAGATTAAAAAAAAAATTAAAAAAAAACACAGAACATCATCCCCCAAGATTCCTTTATGCTGCCCTCCTCCTTCCATCCCTAGACTCTGATGTGTTTTCTGTCTCTATTGTTTTGTGTTTCTCTGGATGACCTAAACATGGAATCACGTGGCTTTTGGGCTTGGCTTCTTTCATTTAGCAACATGTGTTTGGGTTTCACTCATGTTGTTGTGTATAGCAATAGTTTGCTCCTTTTTTATTGATAAATGGTATTCTATTACATGGATATACCATGATTTTCATCCATGCACCCATTTAAGTACATTTGGGTTGTCTTCATATTCTGGGTATTATGAACAAAACCACTAAAAACATTCATTTAGTAACTTCTTTTTAAATGAGTACTGCTTAAAAATGGGGCATTATAATGTAAGTGTGAAAACACAAGTGCAAAGACACCAGAGACCTGGGTTCTCATACTATTTTGCATCCAGTTAACTACCTGTTAAGTTGAACAGATAATTTAACCTCTCTGTTCTTACCTTTTTTGTAAAATGTGCATATTTTATGCCTTCTTCTAGCTTTAAAATAGCATGGTATTGTGATGTATAGTAAGGCATTTACTCTTGTGCCAAGAGAACTTATAAATGCTCACATAAATATTTCTAAAATTAAGTTATATGAATTAAGTATAACTAATATTTCAAATTACAGGTTATTTTGTCTCTAAGTCCAGTCACAAATGATTGGAAAATAATAGTTTGCTTAATGAATTTTAAAGGTCATCATAATCATAAGCTTTTAACCATGTAATCCAATTGATTTTACATCAGAAAATTATTTTGATGACTCTTAAGTAAATATTTGATAAGTATTTTCATTTAAAATATGTCAGCATTTATTTATGTACTTATGTATTTATGTATTTTTTATTTATTTTTAATGTAGATGGGTCTAGGAAAGACAATCCAGGCAATTGCAATTGCTTACTTCTATAAGGAGGAATGGCCGCTTTTAATAGTGGTCCCTTCATCTCTGAGATACCCTTGGACAGAAGAAATGGAGAAATGGATCCCAGAGCTAAGTCCAGAGGATATCAGTGTTATTCAGAATAAAACTGATATTGGGTAAGAACAACTTTTTAATCTTTAAGGGGGAAAAAAGCCTTCTCACATGTAATTAGTAAATGCTAATGTTTAGAATGATGTATAACCTATAAGCCATAATTTAGAACTAAGAGAGTAGAGTGGAGAATTTTACTTTACATTTTAAAATCTGTATTATTTATCTAAAACCCAGCAGTATACTTAATGCTTTAAATTCCTTTTTGGTGTATTTTTAAAGTAAATGTAAATAGGTGTACTTTGAAAGATTTATGTAATATATCTACTTTATATATACTTTAAATATACTTAAAACTCACTATTTTGGGGTTCAAAAATACATTTCACAACTTTTCAATGATTAATTTGAAGTTTATGAGCTTTTATTGTCTGCAGCGATGGTAGATTTTGCTTTCCAAATTCTTGGTTGATATGCAAGTTTTATATGTCACTCAAAATGAGTATTTACCAGTTTTATTTTCTTTATTACATTGATTTATAATTTTAATACTTTCTAATTGAAAATATTTGTTTTGAGATTATTTCAAGTTTCTCCTCAAAAATAAATCATAATGTAACTACTTAGGTTTTTTGTTTTTTTTTTTTTATTTGTTTTCTAGCCATGGGGATAAACCAATCTATTTGTATATTGATGATTTATTACATTGTATTTATAAGTGAATTACACAAATTATCATGTCTCTAAAAGTTCAAAATAACCAATTTCTGACCCTCAAATAACAGGTAGTATATATATATTTGAAATAAATGTCTGTTGGGGCGCCTGGGTGGCTCAGTCGGTTAAGCGTCCGACTTCGGCTCAGGTCACGATCTCACGGTCTGTGAGTTCGAGCCTGCGTCGGGCTCTGTGCTGACTGCTCAGAGCCTGGAGCCTGTTTCAGATTCTGTGTCTCCCTCTCTCTCTGACCCTCCCCCGTTCATGCTCTGTCTCTCTCTGTCTCAAAAATAAATAAATGTTAAAAAAAAAAAAAAAGAAAGAAAGAAATGTCTGTTAATACTTAGATTTTTTAAAATTATGGTATTATTGTACTGTGTTGTTTTCTCTAGGATTGTTAACATAAAGACTATTTGTAACAATGAAGTTGGCCTTTGTGAATGTCCTAACAAAATAGTTGGAGGCTTTTTCTCTTTTGACCTTTGAACTATTAAGTCTATAAAATATGTCTTTATGGACTTAAGGAAATTTGGACAGTATTTTCATGGTCAAAGTAAAATTTTGGTAATAATTTTAAATTTCCTCTTGTCCAATAAAACTGCATAAAATTTACAACTTAAGGATTTAGAGAATGTAGGCCTTTGTATGCACATTTTGTTAGCTATAGTTTATTTAAAAGTTTACATTTAATTTTCTTAAAATATATATCTTCTCCCATCTTTTATAATATTTAGGTCATCTAGTTTTCCTTATTCTTTAGGAAATACTGTTTAGCAATTAAATAGAGGCCAATATTTTTATTTGGATAACATTTGGTATCTGTTAGAATGTATTACAACCCAGAGTATAACTTTTCTGGAGGATCTCAGTTTAGGAAAAGAAAAACTTACCATTGTCTTCCAAGTACTTAAAGAAATAGCTTTAAATGCATACTAACATCTGGCAACATGCATTTACCACAAATACATGTAACTCCTTTTGGCATATGCCAATTATGCCTGAAATGTTCTGCAGTGGACTTTCAAGCTCTTGTTTTTTGTATATGGTTCTCAGTATACCTAAGTTAGTTAGTAATATTAACCCTATGCTTTTCTTCTGTCAGCTTTTCTGGTGTTTGATTATAACAAGAAAATCCTAAGTCTCTATATTAACTAGATTTACCCAGGGCTTAAAACGTAGTTGACATTAAGAAAAAAATGTAAGTGTTGTAAATATTTATGCATCCAACATGAGAATACCCAAATATATAAAGCAATTATTAACAAATTTAAAGGAAGTACTCGATAGTAATATGATTATAGTAGAGGAGTTTAACACCTCACTTACATCAGTGAATAGATCATCCAAACAGAAAATCAACAAGAAAACAGTGCCTTTGAATGACACACTGGACTAGATGGATTTAACAGATACATTCAGAACATTCCATCCTAAAACAGCTTAATACACATTTGTTTTCAAGTGTATTTGGAATATTCTCAAAATAGATCACATATTAGGCCACAAAACAAATCTCAACAAATTGAAAAAGATCCAAATTATATCATGTATCTTTTCTGACCACCATGTTACAAAACTAGAAATCCACCACCACAGTCTGGAAACAACACAAATACATGGTGGTTAAATAACATGCTACTAAATAATGAATGCGTTGACCAAATCAAAGAAGAAATCAAAATTTACTTGGAGAGAAAAAATGAAAACACAGTGGTCCATCCTGTCTCAGGTCCTCACTTCTAAGATGACCAAGGAAAGAAAGAATAATAGGCCAAAAGGGGCCACAGCCACATGCAGCCTGTTTGTTGCATCACCTGTGCCTGTTGCGTTCCCAAGGACAAGGCCATCAAGAAGTTCATTATTCAGCACATAGTAGAGGCCACCACTGTTGAGGACGTTTCCAAAGTGAGTATCTTCAATGACTGTGTGCTTCCCAAGCTATACATGAAACTACATTACTGTGTGAGCTGTGCCATACACAGCAAGGTGGTCAGGAATTGCTCTGGTGATGCATAGATGGAATGAACACCCTCACCCTGATTTAGACCTGCAGGTGCTACCTCGCAACCACTACCAAAGCCCATGTGAGGGGCCAGGTCCTTAAGGACTGAAGAAAAACTGTTTTCTAGAGGGGCACCTGGGTGGCTCAGTCAGTTAAGCCTATGACTTTGGCTCAGGTCATGATCTTGTGGTTTGTGCATTTGAGCCCCACGTCGGACGCTGTGCTGACAGCTCAGAGCCTGGAGCCTGCTTCAGATTCTGTGTCCACCCCTCTTCTGCTCACGCTCTGTGTCTCTCTGTCTCTTGATAATAAATAAATGTTAAAAATTTATGAAAACTGTTTTCTGGAAAAAATAAAATGGAGATTATATTTAAAAAGAAAAGAAAACACAATCATCCAAAACCTTTGGGATGTGACAAAACCAGTCCTAAGAGGGAAACGTACAGCAATACAATTCTACCTCAAGAAGGGGAAAAAAAAAAAACACCTCAAATAAACAATCTAACTTTACACCTAAATGAGCTAAAAAGAACAAAATCCATAACCAGCAGAAAGATAATAATAAATATTGGAACAAAAATAAAAGAAATAGAAACTAAATAATAACAGCAACACAGTAGAACAAGTCTGTGAAACCAGCAGCTGGTTCTTTAAAGAATGAACAATATTGATGATAACCCTCTAGCCAGACTTAAAAAAAAAATCAGAAATGGAAAAGGAGAAATAATAACCAACACCACAGAAATACAAAAGATTATGAGAGATTATTATGAAAAATTGTATGCCCACAAATTGAACAACCTAGAAGAAATGGACTAATTCCTGGAAACATATAATCTCCCAACACTGAGTCAGGAAGAAATAGAAAATTTGAACTGGCTGATTACCAGCAGTGTAATCAAATCAATATTCAAAAAAGTGAAACAAAAGTCCAGGACCACATAGCTTCACAGGAGAATTCTACCAAACATTTAAAGAGTTAATACTTATTCCTCTCAAACTATTCCAAAGAATAAAAAAGGAAGGAAAATTTCCAGATCGTTCTATGAGGCCACCATTACCTTGATACCAAACCAGACAAAGACACCACCAAAAAAGAGAACTACAGTCCAAGATTCCTTATGCGCATAGTTGCAAAAATCCTCAACAAAATACTAGCAAACCAAATCCAACAATGTATGTTAAAAAATCATTCACCAGGATCCATCAGAATTCATTTCCAGGAGCCAAGGGTAGTTCAGTATTCACAAATCAATCAACTTGTTACATTACATCAATAAAGGATTGGGGCACCTGGGTGGTTCAGTTGGTTGAGAGTCTGACTTTGGCTCAGGTCATGATCTCACGGTTTGTGAGTTCAAGCCCCACATGGGGCTCTGTGCTGACAGCACGAACCCTGCTTGGGATTCTCTCTCCCTCCCTCTCTTTCTCTCTCTCCCTCCCTCCCTCCCTCCACTCATGTTCTCTCTCTCAAATAATCTTTAAAAATAAATAAATAAAAGGATAAGAACCATATTATCATTTCAATAGATGAAAATAAAAGCATTTGACAAACTACAAGATACATTCATGATAAAAATCCTCAACAAAGAAGGTTTAGAGGGAACATATCTCACCATAATAAAGACCTTATATGAAAAATTCACAGCTAACATCATCCTTAATGAGTAAAAAACTGAGAGGTTTTCCCTAAAGGTCAGGAACAAGACAGGGATGTCTACTCTCACCATTTTTGTTCAACATAGTACTGGAAATCTTAGCCACAGCAGTCAGACAAGAAAAAGAAAGAAAAGGCATCCAAATTGATAAGAGGTAAACCTTTCACTGTTTGCAGATGACATGATATGCTATATAGAAAACCATTAAAGATTCCACCAATCTGATAAATGAATTCAGTAACATCACAAGATAGAAAATGCACTTCTATACACTAATAATGAAGCAGCAGAAAGAGAAATTAAGAAAATAATCCCAGGGGCGCCTGGGTGGCTCAGTCGGTTAAGCCTCCGACTTCGGCTCAGGTCATGATCTCACGGTCCGTGGGTTCGAGCCCCGCGTAGGGCTCTGTGCTGACAGCTCAGAGCCTGGAGCCCGTTTCAGATTCTGTGTCTCCCTCTCTCTCTGCCCCTCCCTTGTTCATGCTCTGTCTCTCTCTGTCTCAAAAATAAATAAACGTTAAAAAAAATTTAAAAAAATAGAAAATAATCCCATTTACAATTGCACCAAAAATAGTATGATACTTAGGAATAAACTTAACCAAAGAGGTGAAAGACCTGTACTCTGAAAATTATAAAACAATGATGAAAGAAATCAAGGATAACACAAAGAAATAGACATTCCATGCTCATGGATTGGAAGAACAAATATTGTTAAAATGTCTGTACTACCCAAAGCAGTCTACACATTTAATGTTGTCCCTATCAAAATACCAACAGTATTTTTCACAGAACAGGAACAAACAATCCTAAAATTTCTGTGGAACCACAAAAGATCCTGAATAGCCCAAACAGTCTTGAAAAGGAAAAACAAAACTGGAGGGATCAAAATTTCATACTTCAAGTTACAATACAAAGCTGTAGTAATAAAAATAGTGTGGTACTGGCACAAAAATAGAAAGCATAGATCAATGTAACAGAATAGAAAATCCAGAAATAAACCCACAATTATATGGTCAATTAATCTTTGACAAAGGATGCAAGAACATACAATCGGAAAAAGAAAATCTGTTCAACAAATCATCGACAAATTGGGAAAACTGGACAGCAGCATGTTAATGGACTACTTTCTTACATCATACAAAAAAATTTACTCAAAATGGATTAAGGACCTAAATGTGAGACCTGAAACCATAAAAATTCTAGAAGAGCGCACAGGCAGTAATTTCTCTAACATTGGTTGTAGCAACTTTTTTCTACATATGTCTCCTAAGGCAAGGGCGATGAAAGCGAAAATCAACTATTGGGACTATACTGCAAAAAAAAAAAAAGCTTCTGCACAGTGAAGGAAACCATCAACAAAACTAAAAGGCAACCTACTGAATGGGAGAAGATATTTGCAAACAACATATGTGATCAAGGGTTAGAATCCAAAATAGAAGAACTTAACACAACATCCAAAAAAGCAAACAACCCAACTACAAAAGGGGAATAAGACATAAACAGACATTTCTCCAAATAAGACAAACAGATATCCACCAGACACATAAGAAGATTCTCAGCATCATCCATCATCAGAGAAATACAAATCAAAATCACAATGTCACTTCACACCTGTCAGAATGGCTAAAATCAAAAACTCAAGAAACAAGTGTTGGCGAGGATGTGGGGAGAAAGGAACACTCATGCCCTGTTGGAGGGAATGGAAACTGGTGTAGCCACTGAGGAAACCGGTATGGATGTTCCACCAAAATTAAAAATAAAACTACCATATGATCTGGTAATCACACTACTGGGTATTTACTGTAAGAATATGAAAACACTAATTCAAAAGGATATATGTATCTATGTTTATTGCAGCATTTTTTTACAATAGCCAAATTATGGAATCAGCCTATTGTCCATTGATGGATGGATATCCCATCGATGAATGGGATACTATTCAGCCATAACAAAAGAATGAAGGGGTGCTTGAGTGGCTCAGTTAAGCATCTGACTCTTTATGTGGGCTCAGATTATGATCTCATGGTTGTGAGATTGAGCTATGCATCCGTCTTCTTTGGATTCTCTCTCCCTCTCTCTGTTACTCCCCTACTTGTACTTTCTCTCTCTCTCTCTCTCTCTCTCTCTCTCAAAATAAATTTTAAAAAAACTTAAAAAAGAATGAAATCTTGGCATTTGCACCAACCTGTATATAGTTAGTATAATATTAAGTGAAATAAGCCAGTCAGAACACAAATAACATACCATCTCACTCATATGTGGAAACAGATGAACAAAGGAATAAAAAAAAAAAAAAGAGACAAACCAAGAAACTGACTCTTAACTATAGACAATGAACAGATAGTTACCAGAGGGGAGGTAGGTAGGGTGGGTGGGTAAAATAGGTGAAGGGGATTAAGAGTAGAACTTATCGGGGGGCCTGGGTGGCTCAGTCGGTTGAGCATCCGACTTCAGCTCAGGTCATGATCTTACAGTTCGTGGGTTCGAGCCCCACGTCGGGCTCTGTGCTCACAGCTCAGAGCCTGGAGCCTGCTTCTGATTCTGTGCCTCCCTCTCTCTTTGCCCCTCCCCTGCTCGCGCTGTCTCTCTCTGTCTCTCAAAAATAAATAAATGTAAAAAAAAAAAAAATTAAAAAGAAGAGTAGAACTTATCTTGATACTCACTAGGTGAGTACTCACTAGGAATTGTTGAATCACTATATTGTACACAACTGAATACAACTAATATAACACTATATGTTAACTACACTGGAATTAAAATTTTAAAAATAAATTAAAACATTTTTTAAATGCAATTGTTGTATTGTTGTATTGTAATATTTAGGAGCTCTGCCTTTTCTCTTAGGGGGTAGAGAACTGCAGAAGACTGACTGTCCTGTATTTTTTCACTGATGTTATAGAAAATGCTAAAGTAATGTATTTTATTGTTTTTTCATTTATTTGTCTAACTATTTAATTCTCCAAACTCACTAGGAGCATAACACTGCATATACAAAGATGAATAATAAGACATATTTTTTTGTCCTCATTAATTAGCAAAGGAGATAAATATGTAAATGAAAAATTTCGTTATAGCGTGGTAAATAATAATATAGATGTATGAATAATTACATAGTCCAAAAGTTAGAGATCTCTTGAGCCCCGTGTTACTCTGTATAAAGTGGTACCCTCTCTCCTTTCCCATACTTCATCACCCCATGGCTGGGAATTTTTGTTGTCATGGTTTCAAGGACTCTGCTGGTCTTAGTGGGACAGTCTAGGAATATGAAATGCCCTGCTGTGCACTGGACAGCCCTTCAATACTAAGTAGTGTCTTCAAAATCCCACTACCACCTGGGCTGAAAAATGCTGCTTGCCCTCTTCTCTGTGGGAAGGCTTCAATAAAGATTCAACTAATATTTGAGTATCCACTTTATCCACGATTCTAGGTGTCTGGAAGCAAATATTCTCAGAAGTAATATCCTAATCCTAGTAACATGTGGCTTGGTAGATGTGAAAATCTTCCAAAGACAATTTACCCAAAAATTTGGTTTTGGTTAACCAAAATTTTAAATTTTGCATTCTTGCTTGTCATATTTGAAAACTCTAAAATCTTAAAAGAAATTGAGTTTCAGCAGTATTTTTCTTTATTTCCTCTGAATTTCTTCCCAAAGAGTTGTATTGTTTATGATAAATTGGTTACTGAAATATTTTTAAATATATGGATTTTTTCTTCCCTAGGAGAATATCTACAAGCAAAGTGACAATTCTAGGTTATGGTCTTTTAACCACAGATGCAGAGACTTTGATATGTGCATTGAATAATCAGAATTTCAAAGTTGTTATAGTGGATGAATCACACTACATGAAGTCCAGGAATGCAACCCGCAGCAAGATTTTACTGCCAATAGTACAGACAGCCAAACGAGCCATTCTTCTTACAGGAACTCCAGCCTTGGGAAGGCCTGAAGAGGTATTAGAATCCTTAGACTTTGGCTTTAAAAATATATATCATTCACCTATTTTGCACTGTTTAATTTTAAATTAGTTGCTTCAAATGCTAGAAGAATACTTTGGGAACTTCTAGATGGCTATTAATGATTAAATACATCTTTTACTATGACTGTCTTCTCTATTTATATGTGAACCTTTCCTGTGCTTGCACATGTATATAAAAAAAATAGTTTTTACTTTTGGCATAAGGTTTTCATATTTAGTGTAAAGTTGTAATAGTCACCACATTTATTGTGGTTCTGATATGGTTTTAATCTTCACTTATCCAGTTTGTTGTTTTACATTTTAAGCTCCTTGGGATTGGATTTTAATCTATTTTATATCTTTTGTATTGCATTACAGAACTTCTTTCTATTTCTCTTTTACTTCAAAATCCATGGTTGGAAAGATAGAGAGAAACTAGTACTTATGTTCAGATCAGATAGGGTAATTACTTAGAATGGAGGAATAAGGTATTTGTTTGATACCCCATTTAGCCTTACTATTCTTAGAGCCAAGTAGAGCATGGAGTAATTAAAAAAGAAATGATGGATGAAATTCTTATGAGTCTGTAAGGGTCACTGTAACCTAGAGAAGTCCTTTCTATTAATGAACACTGAGTCATAGAAAACAATGTGCTTTTTGTCTTGTAGTTGTAAGAATTAAAGGCAATACTAGTTTGAAAGTATCTTGCTGTGTGTCCTGGCACATGGTAAGCACTTAACATAAGTAACAATTGTTACCTGATTAGTAAGCCAAGACTGGGAGATAGCTATTGGTAAGGTGTATTATGTTAATTGATTTCAGATGTTAAACCAACCTTGCATTCCATGATAAATCTCACTTGACTGTGTTATCATCCTTTTATTTGTTGCTGGATTCAGTTTGCTTTATTTTGTTAATGATTTTTGTGTGTTTATTCAGAAGAGATACTGATCTATAGTTTTCCTGTTATATCTTTAGTTTTGTTATCAAAGCAATACTGGTTTCATTGAATGAGTTGGGAAGTATTCTCTCCTTTTCTGTTTTTTAGAGGAGTTTATGAAACATTGGTATTTGTTTGTAAATATTTGGTAGAGTTTAGCGGTGAAGCCATCTGAGCTTGAGTTTTCCTTTGTGGGTATTTTTTAAATTAATGATTCATTCTCTTCACTGAATATATGTCTGTTTAGATTGTGTATTTCTTCTTGAGTCAGTTTGATACTTTTTGTCTTTCTAGGCATTTTTGCATTTTATCTAAGTAATCTAACTTATTAGTATACATTTGTTCATGGTATTCCCTTTCTTCCTTATGAGGTTGGTAGTAATGTCTCCTCTTTTATTTTGGATTTTAGTAACTTGAGTCTTCTCTCTCTTTTTTTAATTTGGGTAGTCTAGCTAAAATTTTCTCAATATCTCAATCTTTCCAAAAACCAGTATTTGGTTTCATTAATTTTTTTTCTGTTGTTTTTCTAGTCTCTATCTTGTTTATTTCCATTCTAGTCTTTATTATATATTCCTGCTGTTTTCTGTTTAGTTTACTCTTTCTTTCCCAATGTCTTAAGGTAGAAAATTAGGTTATTGATTTGAGATTGTTCTTCTTTTTTAACGTAGACATATACTGCTATAAATTTTACTCCTTGGAAAACTTGTTGTCAATTACTTAGAAAGTTAAAACCAGAGTTACCATGAGACCTAGCAATTCCATTTTTAAGTATATACACAAGAAAACTGAAAACATATATTCATAAAAAATTATATAGATACAGATGTTCATAGTAGCATTATTTGTAATATCCAGAAAGTAGTAATAAGCCAGTGTCCATAACTGATGAATGGATAATGAAAATGCAGCCATAAAAAGGATGAAGTACTGATACATTCTACAACATGGGTGAGCCTTGAAAGCACTATGCTAAGTGAACGAAGTCAGACACAGAGGCTACGTACTGTATGATTCTATTTATGTGAAATATCAAGAAAGGCAAATTAATGGAAATAGGAATCAGATTGGTGATTGCCAGGATTAGGGAGAGGGAGAATAGGAAATGACTAGTAATGGGTATGGGCTTCCTTTCTATAGTGATAAAAATATTACAGAATTAGATAGTGGTCATTGAGGCATTTTGTGAATATATGAAGAGCCAGTGAATTATACACTGTAAAAGTATGAACAATAAAAGTGATATATGAATTATTTCTCAATGAAGCTGCTAATTTTAAAAAACATACTAAAATAACAGACATTACTATGTGTAGCCTATCAAAGTTATAAAAATGAAAGATGTCATATTATTGATGAGAATATAAATTGGGACCTGCATTTTACAGTGTAACACAGTAATATCCATCAAACTTTAAAAAGCACGTGCCTTAAACCCACCTACTTCATTTCCAAAAATATATTCTACAGTCTCATCTAATGGAGATGCAGATTGGTGGGTAGGTGGATGGTTGGGTAGATGGATGGATAGATAGGTAAGTAAATAGATAAATTATTGATAGATGTTGTAGATACATATACCTACACCTGCATATGTTTATATATGCACACATACACATACATAGACTTACATGATGTTATTAACTTTTATAACTGTATAAAAGCTAGAAACAGCCTATATGTCCATGATCAGGAGACTGTTTAAATATTTTACAGTACTTCCACATGGGAATGAGTGCCATGGGCCTTTAAACAATGCTTTATTATGGTAATACTTTGCTTAGTTAATTTTTAAAACTAAGTACAAATAGATGTATATGTACTTTGATAAAGTCTAAGACATGTTTTAGGGGACAAAATTCTAGTTGTATATGTATAATATGATGATCTTCATGTGAATAAAAGAGAATGTACAGTAAAACCTTGGTTTGCCAGCATAATTCATTCCAGAAACATGTTTGTAATCCAAAGCACTTGTATTTCAAAGTGAGTTTCCCCATAAGAAATAATGGGGGGCGCCTGGGTGGCTCAGTCGGTTAAGCGGCCGACTTCAGCTCAGGTCATGATCTCGCGGTCCGTGAGGGCTGTGAGTTCGAGCCCCGCGTCGGGCTCTGTGCTGACAGCTCAGAGCCTGGAGCCTGTTTCGGATTCTGTGTCTCCCTCTCTCTGACCCTCCCCTGTTCATGCTCTGTCTCTCTCTGTCTCAAAAATAAATAAATGTTAAAAAAAAATTAAAAAAAAAAAAAAAAAAAAGAAATAATGGAAATTCAGATGATACATTCCAAGACACAAGAATATTCATATAAATATGATTACAATAATGTAATATAACAAAATAATTTTAAAATACAAAATATAAAGAAAAATAAACAAATGAACTTGCATTTACTTTTGAAAACCTTCGTGGCTGGTGTGAGGGAGACAAGAGACGAGGGTTATTGTGTAGGATGACTTTCACTATTACTGATGGATGTTGACTACAGTACAGTGTTAGTAAACTCTTGTCATATACTGTATTTAATATAACTGGCAAGAAGGCAGCAGAGAAAAGGGTCTGTATCTGCAGGCAGTATGACCTAGAATGAAGCAAAGGATTCCTAAGCTTACTCTTGTATGGAAAAGCAAAGGACTGTCCATAGGTGCTTTGAAGTGACAAAAAATATACTAGCGCCTTCCAGTGTTCTGAAAAATCTTTGATTTCTGCCAAACACCATGGCCTGAGACCAAGCATCCTAGCATGGGAGACGATCACCCACAATCTCTCAGGGAGAGAGAGTGAGAAGAACCATTGGCTCAGTTGTGATCATGTGACGTTCAGCATCATATACTATTGGTATTGCAAGAAATTGCTCATTTATCAAGTTAAAATTTATTAGAAATATTTGCTCATCTTGCAGAACACTCGCAGAACAAGTTACTCACAATCAAGGTTTTATTGTATATATATCCTTATGTAGGCATACAAAATATATAAATGTACGTTAGAGAAAAGGATAGCAGTTATCCCTGAAGAATAGGATGGCAGAGATGGGTGGATGAAGGGGGAGGAGGAGGCTTGAGAAAGAAGAGGTAGATTTTCTCTTTTCTTTTTTTTATTATTTTGTTAACTGGATTTATCATAGTAATAATATTTACTTCAAAATGTTGCAACATATTGAGAGCACTTGTGTTGTTACAGCTTTTCATGCAGATTGAAGCTCTCTTTCCACAAAAATTTGGAACATGGACCGAGTATGCCAAAAGATACTGTAATGCCCATATGAGGTATGAAAAACTACTTCCTATTAATTTTAATCCTCATATACTTACTGTGAACATTAAGGTTTCATTAGTCATTCTTTATTCCAGTGTTTTTCGAACTTTTGTGGTTATGGAATAATTTCTTCAAGTAAAATCTTGTGTGGAAGACCTATATATAAAATAAATAAAAGAAGTAGGTAATGACAGTTTTTCTTTATTCTAATTTACCTCCCATTTATTTTATTTTTGAAATTATTTATTTGTATTGACTGGATAAGTGTATACAGTCTACAAAAGTGAAAAGTAAGTTCCTATTCCACTCATGCCCCAGCCAACCATTTCCGTTCCCAGGTAACCACTGTTGGCGATTTATTGTGTATCCTTCTGGAGATACTCCATGCATTAAAAAGTACATATGATTGGGGCGCCTGGGTGGCTCAGGTCATGATCTCGTGGTTTGCAAATTCAAGCCCCGCATCAGGCTCTGTGCTGACAGCTCGGAGCCTGGAGCCTGCTCCCGATTCTGTGTCTCCCTCTCTCTCTGACCCTCCCCCCACTCATGCTCTGTCTCTCTCTGTCTCAAAAATAAATAAACATTAAAAAAAAAAAAAGTACATATGATTCTGTATGTATAATATCGTTTCATGTCATTTATATGCATATATATAAATATATAAGTATATATATAAATATATGAGTATGTATATAAATATATAGTTGTATAATGTACAGATTGTGTGCTGTTTGCTGTTTTCACCTAGTATGTGTTAGAGAGCTTTCTATATGAGTTCTTAAAAGGGCTTTGACATTCTTTTTGCTCTCTTTTGTTTTTAGTTTATTTTTTTAGTTTATTTATTTTTGAGAGAGAGAGACAGAACACGAGTTGGGGAGGGGCAGAGAGGGCGACACAAAATCCAAAGCAGGCTCCAGGCTCTGAGGTGTCAGCACAGAGGCCGATGCAGAGCTTGAACCCATGTGACATGAGATCATGACCTGAGCTGAAGTCTGACGCTTAAGCAACTGAGCCACCCAGGTGCCCCTCTTTTTGTTAAATGCACTATAATTTATTTAGTCTACCATTAATAGTCCTTTGTGGTAAATAGATGTTGGGTCCAATACAGCAGCGAATACCCTTGCACATTTTGAGAGGCAAAGAGCCTCTCTTTGTATTGGCAAAGAGGATGCAAAACTAGAACTGGGCCACCTGTCTTTTATATTCCTATCCAGTACTTACCATGTTTCATTTTACAAAAGTAACTTTACCTCCCCGTACCTTAACATCTTTAGCTCTAAAAAGAGAAAATAATTATTCCTGGCTCAAAGAGTTATTAGGAGACTTACATTAGCTAATATTTATAAGGCTTGAACAGTGAGTGGCATGTAGTGAGTACTCAATAATTATAAGCTATTTTAATATTTCATGTCACACACATAGCAGTAAGTCTGCAAGATAAATTTATAGAGGAGGAGTTCCTGGTACAATGTATTTGTATATTTTTTAGATTTTTTCAAACTATGCTCCACCATAGTATACCAATTTATATTACCACCAGCAGTAAGATTGTCTATTTCCCCACACCTTGCCACCATGTTCAAATAGAAATTATTTCATTTTGCTGATGAAATGTGACGGTAGTTGTTACACACATTTGTCTTCTCATGTTACTAAATGCAATTGAGCATTTTTTCATACATGTAAGAGTCATCTGTACTTTTTTCCTTTTTGTTGTGTTTATGTTCTTTACCTTTTATTCTACTAAACTTACTGGCTGTTTTTTTTCTTACTGATATACTGGAAATCTTATATATTATAGAAATTGGCTCTTTGTGATATGAGTCCCTTAGTCCCGTACATTTTTTCTGTGTGTGTGTGTGTGTGTGTGTGTGTGTGTGTGTGTGTGTGTGTTTTCCTTTATCCTTCTACAAGTTTTTTAAATAACCCTATGTAGTCATGGTGTTCTGGTGCTTTTTAAAGGACTGTAGAGAACAGAGATAGAAAGAGCCCTTCCAAACTGTATGAAGTCAGATGAACACTGATACCGTCACACAGTATCATACACACACACACACACACACACACACACACACACACATACATACACACACACACACAGACCTATTTTTACTTAAGATTGTAAATGTAGGAATCTTCAATATTAGTATAAACCAGAAACTTCTTAAAATACCTAGTATGTTAGCCATATGCAAATGGGATTCATATCAGCAAGTATAGTTTAATATTAGAAAATGTATTAATATAGTCATGTTAATAATGAAAGGAAAAACTTCATTATATCATCTCCATTTATGCTGAGATGTAACTTGATAAAATTCAGCATACATCATTGATTATAATAATTAATTTTTAATTATTGAAGTATAGTTGACATACAATGATATATTAATTTTAGTTGTACAGCATAGTAATTTAACAATTCTGTACAGTGTTCACCACAAGAGGTGTAGTCACCATCTGTCACCATACAATATTATTATGTTATTGACTATATTCCCTGTACTGTACTTTTCATCTCCATATTTTATTCTGTAACTGGAATATTGTACTTCTTTTTTTTTTTTTTTTTATTAAAACTTTTTTTTTAACGTTTATTTATTTTTGAGACAGAGAAAGACAGAGCATGAACGGGGGAGGGTCAGAGAGAGGGAGACACAGAATCTGAAACAGGCTCCAGGCTCTGAGCTGTCAGCACAGAGCCCGACGCAGGGCTCGAACTCACAGACCGCGAGATCATGACCTGAGACGAAGTCTGCCGCCCAATGGCCGCCCAACCGACTGAGCCACCCAGGCGCCCCTGGAATATTGTACTTCTTAATCCCCTTCACTTATTTCACCCAGATCCCCACCCACTCCCCCTCTGGCAACTACTGGTCTCTTCCCTGTATTTAAGAACTTGCTTTGTCTGTTTGTTTGTTCATTTGTTTTGTTTTTTAGGTTCCACATATAAGTTAAACCATATGGCATTTGTCTTTGTCTGTCTGACTTATTTCACTAAGCATAATACCCTTTAGGTTCATCCATGTTGCCATAAATGCCAAAATAGCGTTCCTTTTTATGACTGATGATGATTTTTTTTGTGTTTATATACCACATCTTCTTTATCCTTTCATCTATCAGTGGACACTTGGGTTGCTTCCAATTTGGCTATTATAAATAATGCTACTATAAACATAGGGATACATATATCTTCTGAATTAGTGTTTTTGTTTTCTTTGGGTAAATACCCAGTAGTGGAATTACTGGATCATATAGTATTTCTCTTGTTAATTTTTTTAGGAACCTCCATATTGTTTTCCATAGTGATTGCACTATTTTACATTCCCAGTCACAGTGCACAAGGGATTCCTTTTTTCCACATCCTCGCCAACACTTATCTTTTGCTACTAGCCATTCTGATTGGGTTATATTTAGAGGAAGCTGTAAATACAAATAGGATTTGGAGAATCATATCATTTGGAGAATCATACAAATATGATTTGGAGAATTGCATTTCCCTGATGATTAGCAGTGTTAATTGAGCATCTTTTCATCTGTCTATTGGCCATCTGTATGTCTTCTTTGGGAAAATGTCTATTCAGATCCTCCACCCATTTTTTAATCAGATTGTTTGCTTTTCCAGTGTTGAGTTTTTTAAGTCCTTTCTATGTCTTGTATATTAACTCCTTATCAGATATATCATTTGCAAATATCTTTCTCTGTTCATAGGTTGCTTTTTTGTTTTGTTAATGGTTTCCTTTGCTTTCCAAAAGGTTTTTATTTTGGTGTAGTCTGAATGGTTCATTTTTGCTTTTTTTCCCCTTGCCCTTAGGAGTCACATCCATGAATACGTTGCTAAGGGTGATGTCTCAGAGATTACTGTTTATGTTTCTTCTAGGAGTTGTATGGTTTCAGGTCTCACATTTAGGTCTTTAATCCATTTTGATTTTATTTTTGTATATTGTATAAAGAAGTGGTCCAGTTTCTTTCTTTTTTTTTGCTTGTAGCTGTCCAGTTTTCACAATACCATTTATTGAAAAGACTGTCTTTAGCCTTATCATATATTCTTGCCCCCTTTGTTGTAAACTAATTCACTGTATAAGTGTGGGTTTATTTCTGAGCTCTCTACTCTGTTCCATTAATCTAAGTGTCTATTTTTGTGCCACTGCCATACTCTTTGAATACTATATCTTTGTACTGTATCTTGAAATTTGGTATTTGAACCAAATTTGAAATTTGGTTCTTTTTTCTCCAGACTCCTTTGGCTATTTGAGGTCCTTTGTGGTTCCATATGAATTTCAAGATTATTCTAGTCCTGTGACTAGAACATGTCATCATGTCTTTCTATACATAAATAATAATAAATAATTTTAAGATATAATGCCAAATAGGCATGATGCTACATATTGTTAGGAAGCTCTTAGTCACAATTATTGCAGACTATAAATGCCAAAAGTTTGCTTACATAAAACAAACATATTAATTGGATTTATCTTTAGGGGACTAAGAAATCCTAGAGTCAGAGAATTTCATCTTTTCTGATTAGGATTTGTCATATGAGAACCGAAGTGTATAACTGTCCCTTTCTTGATTATTAATATATATGCTGTTGCAAAGAAAAAATGACATTTTGGAAATGCTTTATGATTGGGGAGATTTTGTTCTATTTCCTATTTACTAGAGAAAGCCACTTCAAGATTATTACTATGCTTTTCAAAAGACATTTTCTTCCAGATTCCATTTCAAAAATTTTATGTTATTCCTTTACTTCTTTACCTTGAAACCAGTATGGTATCATAAACTATGATTCAGATCAAGGCATTTCCTGGCATTTTAAGTTAGTTTGGAATGTTAAATTTTGTCCATAATGTTTCGATTTCATAAAGATGTCATTTTCACACTATAATTGTGCAGAAAGCACATTATGGTTAGATATTCAGTTCTAGACCCATATTTTATATTTGAAATATCATGGCTGTATTCAAATTAAGTTAAATGAAGCTTGAGCAAAAATACAACTTAATCTTGATAAAGTTTATTAGATACATATGAGATCACAAACAGAAGTATACTAATGCAAATGTGGTTTGGAGATGAGAAGTCTAGCTACCTGGTTTGACTTGAGAGGCACAGAGAAAGTATTACTCAACCAGAACATCCCATATGCACAATCTCTTACATCATTCACTGTACTGCATTATAGTTAGGGGAAGCTATAAATACAAATATGATTTGGATAGGCAGCACATTCAGTCATCAACCATTAGCACATTAGAGCTAGGAAAGACTTTAACAGATCACCCAGTCACGCTCTGTCACTTTCTAGGCACCTGGCAACATTAAATGGCTTGCGCTGTATCTGACTTCATCTTGCTTTTTTTTTTTTTTTTTTTCACTTTTCCTGGCAGTAAGAAAGACCTCAGAAATGGCAACTTTAATAAATGTTCTTTTACACAGAAAAAGGGGACACATATATAATCCAGCGAAGCATTCTGTTATCGGCAGCCACCTTCAAAAGGCACACTATGGGAAGACAAATTTGTCCTCCCTGATATCATGCTTAAAGGTTAAGAATATCTCAGCATATTTTTATGAAAATCTATCAAATTTTCTAAACTTTCATTACTGCTGATATTTTGTGCCATTTCTACCTCTTAGGAGAAATAGTTGTCTAAATTTTTATGAGAGAGAAAATGCTGGATGTCAATACATGTTAAAGGTATTTGTAGCCATTTTCCATAAGTGTTAATTAATAGGTCTTGCCAGCTTCAAGAAATGTCTCTTATGGAATTGCACTGTATTTTGTCCTCAGCACTGTCACATTTAATGTTCTTATCTATGAGCTAAATAGAGGTCAGGTCTATTCCATTTGCAAATGGCTAAAATATGAGAAAAATGGTGAATATACTGGATGGCAGAGATAAGTTTGAAAAATAATTAGATAAAAATTAATAGGACAAATTTTGCACTTTTGCTTAGAAAGTCTGCTTTGTGTGGAAGGGATTTGAGAAATCCTCACCTATTATCACTAGTTTAGTTCAAAAAGACTTCTGGTTTTGAATAAACATAGGCTAAGCTGAAGCCACCGGTCTGTCATAACTGGTAAAAATAAGGTAATACTGAGACATACTATTCAGATTAACATTCCGGGTAAGGGATGGTTCTACTCCACTCATTGATTAGACTATATCTGGAGTGGGTTTAATTTTGAATTAACCCATTCATTCAAAAAATATTTATAGGGTATCTTGTTATTTGCAATGCTATGTGTTAGGCATCAGATATGCATTACAGAACAACACCTACATGGTTCCAACCTTCACTGAGGTCTCAAGTCAAACAAACACTAACCAGATAATAACAGTTGTGGTGAGTGTCATAAAAGGGAAGTAAAGGATATTATGGCAGAGTTTAACAGAGTGAACATTCACGTCACAAAGGACAGAAAGGGCATCCTGTGAGTAAGTGATATTATTTGCATTCCAGGAAGAGAAATTTTATGTGCTAAGTCTGAGAGCAAAAGAGACTACTAAGCCTTTGAGGAACTAAAAGTAGGCCAGGTCATATGAATATTTTTAAGCTAATAAAACAGAGTCTCAAGACAGAATGGAGTTAGTTATGGGTGTATTATATGGGGTCTTCTTCATCAGAATAGTAGTAAGAAGGCACTGGAAGGTGTTTTATGTTTTTTATTTGTTAGTATTGCAAGAGTTTTTTTATTACAGTGAAATATACATGAGAAAATTTACCATTTTAACCACTTTTAAGTTTATAGTTCGGTTATATTAAGTACATTCATGTTGTGTGAACATCACCACGATCTATCTCCAGAACTCACTCATCATCCCAAACATTAAACAATAACTCCCCATTCCCTCTGCCTGCTAGCCTCCTCAGTGTGGGGTTTTAAAGCATGAAAGGCACATGCATGACTAGATGTACAAGTCTGCTTTGTACATCACTTTAAGACCACACTTTCACATTGTTCAAACTTCTAAATCTATATAAGAGTGTGTATTTTGAAAAATATTTTCACTCACTTTTTTCTGGAAACTATGTTGTTTTTAATTTTTTCACAGAAATTGTGTGCATTTTCAAGCAAATTCATATTTTTTAAGTTTATTTATTTTGAGGGGGGGGAGGAGCAGAGAGAGAGAGAACTCTAAGCAGGCTCTGCACTGTCAGCACAGAGCCGGATGTGGGGCTTGAACCCACAAACCTCAAGATTATAACCTGAGCTGAAGTCAAATGCTCAACCGACTGAACCACCCAGGCATCCAACAGATACATATTTTTTACACAGATGCTACACAGTGTAAACATCTGCATTGTTTTTTATTTTGTCCTTATGGACCTGAGCAGAGGTTCACTTATTTGTTCTTTTTTTTTTTTGTATGTATAAATAACTTCATCCTTTTTTATGGCTACATGGTATTACTGAGAATATCTATGTTTTTTAGGGTGGCAAGAAGATGATGAGTTTAATTTTTTTGGAAATGGGAAAGACAGTTATGTGCTTAGAGAAATGGAAAAATAGAGGGGCGAATGTTTGATGGATGTCTACACAGTGTGAGATATTGCTGAAAGGGGAGTGAGATAATGAGATTAGTGTGGCATAATTGCAGCACACTGAGTATCCATTTGAGAACAGCAATTTTAGATTTGTTGTGGAACTGGTATTCTGGCAAAGGTACAATTTCCCCAGCAACACCTAGTAGTGTGGGTACAGTCTTAGAAAAGTCTTTTGGTTGGATCTATCCAAGATTTTTTTTTTTTTAACCAGCTTGTGACAGGTGGACTGTGGGACAAGGAAATTATGTGATGTTAATAAGAGCAAAGTTGATGTATGGACTGGGAAATCCATGCAAGGTGAGGAAAGGCATGAAGACAGGAAGGATGTTGTGGATATAGTGAAAGTAGTGTGGTCAATTGACGGAAAGGTCCTGATGTGATAGTGAAGATACAGTGGGTATAAGTGAACAACTGGACCAGAAAGTGGGGCATTACAGAGTGGAATGTCTGAATTTACCAGGTAGAACTGGAATGGTTGGAGTAGAGTTTTAGAAAGGTCATTGGAGATAAGGAGCATGAGGAACTGAGAGGGGACTAACAGTTATATTATAGGAAGTATGTTAACAAATGAAAACATAGCTGGGAAAGGGTGACCAGAATAGTGAGAGTATTTCATATTCATCTCTACAAATGCCTGTGTTATTGATTGCCTACTATATTTAAGACATTATTTCAGACCTGCCGGCAATACAAAGATGAATAAGACATAGTGCTTGATCTTATGAAGCCTATAGGAATTTGAAAAAGAGAAGGCTTAGGGGGAACAAGTCTTTAAATATTTAAAGATCTGTCATGTTTGAAAGGAATTAGACTTTTGTCTTTGTGGCCTCAGGGGGCAAAAGTATTATCAAGAAATGAAACTTAATAGGGACGTGGATTTTGGCTTAATATGAGTAAGAACTTATAAAATATACATACATATATATGAAAAAAAAGTATAATACTATATAATAAACCCAGAAAGAAAAATGCTATAATCCAAGTATACTAACAAGTAAATTGTTTTTATTTTTCTCTATAGCCTACATGTAATACTGTCATCTGCTAATTTCAGTCAGCATCACTTTACCCCATGCTTTAATCTTGTCTTTTTAAGTTGTTTTATTTTCCTTTGTTTTTACTAATTTAAAGATCTTGTATTGCTTTGGAAAAATGATCATTGTAACAAATCAAACAAGAAAAAAATTTTATTTTATTTTATTTTTTAAATTTTTTTTTTAACCTTTATTTATTTTTGAGACAGAGAGAGACAGAGCATGAGTGGGGGAGGGTCAGAGAGAGGGAGATACAGAATCCGAAACAGGCTCCAGGCTCCAAGCTGTCAGCACAGAGCCCGACGCGGGGCTCGAACTCACGGACCGCGAGATCATGACCTGAGCTGAACTCGGCCGCCTAACCGACTGAGCCACCCAGGCGCCCCAAGAAAAAAATTTTAAATAAGTAAAAATTAACTAAATTCTCACTATGTAGAAATAACCATTACTAAGTGTGTTTTGGTAACTTTCTCTTTAGATAGCTTCTTTACTTAGGTCAGTAAGAGGTCAGAGGTAGAGACAGAAGGAGAAAGAGTGAGAAATGGAGATGAATAGGTAGGCAATTTTATTTAATTAGAGCCATATTATATATAGTCTTCTGTACTATGATTTTTTATTGAACATTATTGTTAGAATATCTCTCCAATCAGTAACTAAAATATGTCATTTTTATTAGGTGCATATTACGTTTTATATATAAGGCATATATTTTAGATATATTAGCTTTAATTCTTTCAACAGTTCTCTTAAGAATGATGATACTAAAATGATTCCATTTTATAGATGAGTAAACAGGTTTGGAAGAAGTCCCTTGTCCAAATCACAAAACTAAAAAGTAAAAGAGCAGTAATTTAAACACCTCTTGTCACCATTTTTCTTCCACTCTCTTTCCAGTGTTTGAATTATCTGGTAATTCACTATCTGTGTCTCTAGGATTCACCATGGACTAAATAAATTAAATATTGTTCTCTAAAAGATTAAGTAGTAGACTGCTTCTTTCTTGGTCAACTTTTTATATTATAATTATTTCCTTTTTTCAATCTTTTGTTTTTCAATAAAACCATCATAATTTGTATTCAAAGATTCCAACAGATCTGTCAACTTCCAAAATGTCATACAAGCACATAATATACATGTATGTATTTTTTTCATATTCCTGGAGGTCCCCTTTCCACAGACCTCTGTTTTACTTTAATTTCAACTGCTTTTTCTTTGGACATGGTGCACACCTGTCATCCATTCTGCTCTGTTGCATTCTCAAGTTCCTGATTCCCCAGCTTTTGTTTTTTCCTTATTTTCTGGTCTTCTTTTTAATATTTTATTATGGAAAAAATTCAATATGTACAAAAGTAGACAATAGTATAATGAATCCCCATGTACTCTTTATCAGCTTCAGTATTTACCAACTCATAGCCACTATTGTTCTAGCTATACAAGCATGCCTCATTTTATTGTGCTTTGCTTTTTTGTGCTTCACAGTATATTTTTTACAAATTGAAGATTTTGGGCAACCTATGTCATGTAAATGTATCAGTGCCATTTTTTACCAGCATTTGCTCACTTCATGTCTCTGTGTCACATTTTGGTAATTCCTACAATATTTCAAAATGTTTCATTATAATCATATTTGATTATGGTGATCTTGATGTTATATTATCATTGTTTTGGGGGGCCACAAACCACACCATAGAAGATGACAAACTTAATTGATAAATACTCTGTGTGTTCTGACTATTCCACCAACCCGCTGTCTCCCCCACCTTTCTCTATCTCCTTGGGCCTCTATTTCCTGAAACACAACAACATTGAAACAAGGAAAATATCAACCCTACCATGGCCTCTAAATGTTCATGTGAAAGGAATTTACTGTTTTAGGGTGCTTGTTGCTGCTGAGGTTTTTTTGGTTTTATTTTATTTTTTGTTTTTAACTTTTCTTCTGTTTGCTGCATTGTATGTTTACTCTGAATTTCTTTTTCATTTTGTTTTCCTCTCTGTTGTTCATATTGGATGCTTTCTTCAGTGTCTGTCGATATTTGAAAGTCCATTCATATTTAAGATTGAAAATGTAAAAAGTTAGGGCACCCTGGGGGCTCAGTCAATTAAGATTCAGTCGACTCTTGATTTCAAGTCAGGTCATGATCTCAGGGTTTGTGAGTTTGAGCCCCACGTTGGGATCTGCACTGACAGCACAGAGGCTGCTTGGAATTTTCTCTTTCCGTCTTTCTGCCCCTCCCCTACTCATATACATGTGCACACACATGCTCCCTCTCTCAAAATAAATTAAAAAAAAAAAGAAAATGTAAAAAGTTGACTGGTTGATTAGAAGAGCTTTTTGACTAGAAAAGTATGAGCTTTTCACTGGGAAATCCCCAAATGTTAATATGTGGACATTAATATGTTGATATGTGTCTTTCTGTGACCTTTTAAACTTTTTTTTTTTTATTTTTTTTAACGTTTATTTATTTTTGAAAGACAGAGCGAAACAGGGCGTGAGTGTGGGAGGGGCAGAGAGAGAAGAAGACACAGAATCTGAAGCAGGCTCCAGGCTCTGAGCTGTCAGCACAGAGGCTGATGTGGGGCTCAAACCCATAGACCGCGAGATCATGACCTGAGCTGAAGTCAGATGCTTAACCAACTGAGCCACCCAGGCACCCCATGACCTTTTAAACTTTTTAAGGGAAAAAGGTATCCTCCACTCTTCTGCTGTTTGTGGAGGTTTAAACTTAGCTACCATCTTTGTGTCATAAACAAGGGAAGCAGAATAATATTCTTAATCCTCAGTATGTAGACTTGATCTCAGCCTGTCTTGTTTTCATATGGCACCTCTCCCCACCTTCTATTATTGTTTTGTTTTGTTTTTTTAAAGGTTTGAACCCTGATTCAGTTTCTTTATATAATAAAACTATGGTCTTGTGGGTTGGGATGAGAATGACTAGAGAATCTGGTCATTTAAGCATTCCTTATACAGACTTTCAACCATTGTTCTGGTTTTAGCTACCATCTCATACTTCCACTCCTAAGGTATCTGATGCTTTTAATTGTGGACAGCCTTTTTTAAGTTGTTGGTATTTTGTGTTCTCAGTCTTGTTAGCATCTTCATCTCTTTTTCTACTTCTAGAATATGTTCACATTTTGACTGTTGTGGTTTGGGTTTTTTCGTTTTTTGTTTTTTGTTTTATTTTGTTTTGTTGGCATTATCTTTGCCCTGATGAGTTAGCGTATTCATATTGTTTTGTACTCATTTTGATTGAGGATAAATGTAGATGTTCACTCACCATGTTTTAACGAGAACGTACCCTCTACATACTTTCTCTTTTCCAAAAATTGTTTGAAATTCCTTACCCGTTACTTTTCTCTCATTCTCTTTGGTCGTGTTGTGTAATAGCTTAAATTCCTTTCTTCTCATGTTAGAAGGTTTTCCGTAGAAAGAATTGATAAATATAATTAATTTGCCAAGCTTAATTATATGTCCCTCCACAAGCTCCGGTTATTGCTTTAGTTTTTGCTTGCTCATGTAAATTTATTCTCAAGACTTGGGGAGTGGGGGCGCCTGTGTGGCTAAGTCGGTGAAGCAACCAACTGTTGATTTCAGCTCAGGTAATGGCCTCAGGTTTTGTGAGTTTGAGTCCCCACATTAGGCTCAGTGCTGACAGTGTGGACCCTGCTTGGGATTTTCTCTCTCTCTCCCTCTCTGCCCCTCCTTCCCCTCAAAAATAGATAAATCAACTTTGAATTTTTTTAAAAAGGTATGGAAAAAAAAAAACTGTGGGATATTCATTATTCACTTCTTCATTAATTTATAAACTACTTGTTGTATGTCAGGCATTATACTAGGTGCCAGGAATACAAACACATAGTCCTTGCCATCAAGCTTACACTTAGGATGGTGCTCCTGGGTGGCTCAGTCGGTTAAGCGTCTGACTTCAGCTCAGGTCATGATCTCGCGGTTTGTGAGTTCAAGCCCTGCATCGGGCTGTGTGCTGACAATTTGGAGCCTGGAGCCTGCTTTGGATTCTGTATCTCCCCCTCTCTCTGCCCTTCCCCTGCTCACACTCTGTCTCTGTCTCTCTCTCTCTCTCTCTCTCTCTCTCTCTCTTAAAAATAAAATTAAAATTAAAAAAAAGAAACTTACACTTAGGATATTCACAATTCTAACTCAGGGTTACATAAGAGCTGTGAAGTCATATTACAACTTTGAGATATTTCATGAAGTAATACATTTTCATAGATCTGGATAGATTTTTAATTTGCTCCCAAATGTATCTAAATAGCAAGAAAAATAGTTCTTGGATTCATATGTTGGCTTATCTCTATAACTGAGTTATAGGTGTACCTGGTTTAGGTGAATAGTTTGCCTCAGTTAATTCGGCTTCTTTTGGTCCTGACCACTATTTGATAATTCAAATATGTCTTAATATTTGCTCTGCTATAGAAACATAAGACATTATTTCCAACTCTGTGATTTTCTTGTGCACATTTGAGCTTCTTTTCACTGAACTGGTTCCTAGTGCTTCAGAATCTGCTATTTTACAGAGCTCAAAGAACTCTACTAACAGGAGATGAGTATACTCCTGAGAAGCCATCTGTCTCATGCACATGGCTCACTGCATCTGAATTCTTATATTCCCTTAAATGAAACAGCAACTTCTTACTTTTTCCTACAGTTTGAAGTTTAGAGAACTCAGGTATCCAGTTACACTGATGAGCATGTATGGTCTTCCGAGCAGGATATTATGTCTCAGAACGCTGGGTTCCCAAAGTTTTTTTATATCAAAAGTCAGTTCATTGAATGGGAAACATCCCCATACCCAACTGTCTGACTGGATTGAAGAAATAAATTCTCCATATCTTCCTGAAGGATTTTCCATATCTTTCATCCCATCAACTGACTATGGTTAGGGTGGGAAAAAATTACAGTTTGATGATTCCTTTTATCTGCAGCTTGATTACTTACTTTGTAATATACATTCTGCTCTTTTTGTGATGATACCTTACTTGAGTCTCAGAGCAACATAATATTGCAGGATTTGTGGAACAAGTTTATGTTCTGTTTACCTGGTCTGTTATTCTTTACCATTTCTGTAATCTCTCATAGTCATTATCTCTTTATACTCTGAATATTTCCAGTTTTTTCAGTCTGTATTCCTATAATAGATCTTCCCCACTGTACTTTCTTTTTCTGGTGTGTTTACATTAGATTGGTTCCCCTTTGTAACCTGTATATTCTTGTTAGTTGACACAGCCAGAACTACACATTGGATTATGCTTATTGTGTATCATTATTTAATATAAGAATGGAGTTTTCTAAATTTCTCCCATTTCTATCATTTGTCAAAGTTGTTTGTTGTTAAGTGCTCATATATTGTAGTGGAAAAGCAAAATGCTAGAACCATCTTTATAAAAACAGTTTGGCTATTTTTTAAATAAAGTTAAACATATAAAAACTACAAAATATTAAAGAAGGAATAAAAGAAAGATCCAAATAAGTGAAGTAGAATACCATGTTCATGGACTAGAAGAGCCACATTTTTGAAAATACCATTCTTCTCAAACTGTTGTATTGATTCAATGCAAATAATACAATTTCCAGAAGGATTTTTCTAGAAATTTGCATTTTAAATGTAAAATCCATATGCAAAGGCAAAGGATAGCTAACACATCTTTGAAAAAGAAAGAAGTTGGGAAATTCACACTAGTTTTGTGTATAGTCATCAACAAAGTGGAGGCATGTAGGTCAGTGGAATAGGACAGAAAATCTAGAAGTAGAGCCTCACATATATGGCAAATTGATTTGAACAATTTCTTTGTATGTTTGATTCACATATGTTCGTATTTCATTCTTTACATAATCCTTTGTAAAAGGTGTAATTTTCCCATTTTACAGACGGGAATAGTAAGGATTAAAATATTAAGCAATGGGTCCGACATTATGTAACTAAAAGGTGCAGAACTCAGAATTCAAACGTTGGTCATCTGACTTCTATCCCAGGATCTTTTTACTATGCGATGCATCCTACCTCCAACCAGGACTGTGATTCCAGTGTTGGTGCCTCTACTTCATCTCCTTTTTCCTGCTGTTTTTCATTTTCTCCTTTTTTTCCCCACTGTCACTCCTTTTTACAGCCTTAACCTTTCCCTTAGTTGACTGATAATTTGAACTCTTCTATACTATGTCTGTTGAGCCCTGTTTGCAAAGACAGAACATTTTTTCTAGATATTGAAAACCACCAACTGCCTCATGAGAGTCATCCACATTGTCTCAGATTGTCCTTTGTGTGGTTACCTGGGTCCCAGTTTGCATTTATGGTCCGATTTATTGGAATTAAGTTGTCTTAAGAGTAAGCTCTAAGGAGAGGAGATTTTCTCTTCAATACCTCATAAGCTTTTTCTTGGGAGATATACAATGTTTTCTTTATGTAGCATCTTTTTGGAACTTGTGAAAAAAGAGATGGTGAACTGAAGGTTGCACATTAAATCTTACTTTCTGGTATTCCTTAAGTTCTACTGCCAGATTTTGTTAAATTTGTTTCTTTCCTCTAATTGTTTCCTTCTAGGCCTTTTAAAATTTTTTCTAGAATTGGTCATCCATGTTAGGATTTATATTGTGAGGTTAACCTTAACATCTACTTCAGGGCAGATGTCAGGGTCTGGTCAGGATGCATGGAGTCTCAAGGATCAGACTCCTCTCTGGGCCCTTAACCCTTTGTCATTAATTTTCTTTCCTGGTGCTTCTTAGCCTTGCCAGAAATTCCAGTTTTGTCCTCAGTGCTCAGGAATAGCCACATCAAAGAATTGTGTAGGGCAAGGTATGGGGAAAGGGAGTTTCCATGCCCTCTCTAATCACTCCACTCTCCCCCAAATGTCCCATATGTTCACCAGTCAGGGATCTGTGTAGTCAACTGATTTTTTAGAAAGATGCAAAGCACTTCTGTGTACAAAGGTGTCTTTTCACCAAATGTTCCTGGAACAATTAGATATCCTTATGCAAAAACAGACGGGGCGGGGGGGGGGAAGCAAAAACAGCAGCTCAATTCATATCTCTCACTGTGTGTAAAACTTAACTAAAAATGGATTGTAGAGGATTCTGGGAAAATGGCTGAGTAGGAATCATCAGGAATCTGTCTTCCCACCGAGACATTAATTGGCACTCACAGAATCTGTCCAATGTCATAATTTTGTAACTGAGTTATATTGAAGACTTGCAACTTCCACAGGAAGTTGGACAGTAAATTGTGGTAAAAATTTTGGTGAAAATTTACTGGACAGTAAATTTTGGTTAATTTCAGTCAGTTGCAACTGTTACCAAAGTAACAGCTACCATCTTCTGCCTCCAGCCCCGTGGCAGACAGCTTCATACGTGCTCCTGGAACAAGTTGTACATGACTTGTGGCTAAGCAAAAAGAACCTTTTTCTCCACATATCAAAGACCTTTTCTCTGGGGGCACCTGGATGTCTGAGTCGGTTATGCATCCAACTCTTGATTTCGTCTCAGGTCGTGATCTCACAGTTCACAGATTTAGGCCCTGCATCTGGTTCTGTGCTGACAGTATAGAGCCTGCTTGGGATTCTCTCTCTTCCTCTCTCTTGGCACCTCCCCCATTCTTGCTCTCTCAAAATAAACTTAAAAAAAAAAAATCTCTGATAACCAATTGGTACTTTTCATCATAGAGGTACAGATGAAGTGGGGTCATCCATTGTTGTTGCACCTATTCCCCGTTGCATTCTCCTCCCCCGCCTTTTGACTGAAGCAACTTCTATAGGATTTAAGGGGCTGATGCCATACCCCTAATATTTCATTTTTTTTCCCCATTTGGGAACCAGACATTTAGGACTAAGACATCCAGACACAACTGCATAAATTTTAAAGTGACTGTGCATGCCCAGGAAAAGACACAGGCTCAGAAGAGAACTGAGAAGACCTCAGGTTTATACCTCAGGCTTACCCTTAGCACAGAGACAGCTTACAAAAGTTAAAAAATAAATGAATAAATGATCAAAAAGAATAACAACAACAACAAAAACGAGTAAAACATGGAGGAGGGGGAGAGTCTGACTTATAAGGTTACCACATTATATTTGAGCATGAGTTTAGTGATCTCTATTTATATAGTTCTCAGTAATTTCCATGTATAGTTAAGTTATAGTCAACTCGCTGTGGGAATGACTTCCAGGAACACTCCTAGGGCAGGAATGGCAGATGCATTGCTTTGTGAACTTGTCCTTGGTACCTGGTGCTGGAAGGATATGAATAGTGGAGGAGAAGCAAGGTTGAAACGTATGCAGCCAAAGGATTAATCTGTGAATAGTTGTTTGAATTCTTAGAGCTCATATGTGGTAGAAACTTGATAAAAAATTTTCAAATTGGATAATTCGGAAATAATTTTGCCCAACGTGCTGATAAGTTGCAAGCCTGAAAGAAACTTTGAAAAAGTAACAATTATAAAAAACAAAGTTTGCTCATCCATGCTTGGTTCAAATCTGAATCATCCTATTTCTTTGTAGAAAATAATACAAAGGGGTCATGTGAAGAGACAAAGTATAAGCAGTAGAAAATGTAGAAAAGGCATTATAGATGTGTATCCAGTGGTTAATTAATGAAAATGTATTATTTTCCTGGTTTTGGAGACATATGGAATTATTTACAAATTTTTTTAAATGGAGATAAAATTGGTATATAACATTATACAGTTTCAAGTGTACCTTATAATTAGACATCTTTATGCAGGGATCACCACTAAAAGTCTAGTTACCATCCATCACCTTATAGTTGATCCCCTTCAACTATTTTCCCCACCTCGCCATGGCCCTTCCTTGAATGACTTATTTCACTTAGCATAATACCTTGGAGATCAATCCATGTTGTTGCAAATGGCAAGATTTCATTATTTTTTTGTGGCTGAGTAGTATTCCACTGTGTGTGTGTGTGTGTGTGTGTGTGTGTGTGTGTGTGTGTGTTTGTGTGCGCGTGCGCATGCATACCACATTTTTATCCATTCTTCCGTCAATGGACATACCCATTTCTTGACTGTTGTAAATAATGCTGCAGTGAACACAGAAATGTATATATATTTTCAAATCAGCATTTTTGGTTTGCATAAATACCCAGAAATAGAATAGCTGGATCGTATGGTGGTTCTTTTCTTAATCTTTTGAGGAATCTCCATAGTGTATCCCATAGCAGCTACACTCAGTGTACGTTGCCACCAGCAGAGTACAAGGGTTCTTTTTTCCCCACATCTTCTTTAACATTTACTACTTCTTGTCTTTATGATAATAGCCATTCCAACAGGTATGAGATGCTATCTCATTATGGTTTTGATTTGCATTTCCCTAATAATTAGTTATGTTGAACATCATTTCATGTGCCTATTGGCCATTTGTATGTCTTCTTTGGAAAAATGTCTACTTAGAGCCTTTGCCCTTTTTTTTTAAATCAGGTTGTTTTGTTGTTACTAAGTTGTATGAATTCTTTGGATATTAATTCCTTATCAGAGATAGGATTTGCAAAAATCTCCCTCAGTTGGTTGCTTGGTTCTTATGAGTAGTTGCTTAATAGTCCGTATTTGGTACAACCTACATTTTATTCAATCATTTGTCTGAAATAGTGGCCCTTCCTGTTTCACACTGTGGAAACTGAGAGTCAGGAAAGAAAGGGGCAAGACCTGAAGTTAAGAATGCTTCTTAGGTCTCAGAATCTCGTTTTGTACACCTTTGCCTCCAACACACAGACACACACACACATACACACACACATGAACTCAGACATAGCAAAAGAATCCCAAGTTCCACATTAAATATAATTTTTACATTATGTCAAATATGGGTTTTAGTCAAGCAGGACTTTGGAGTCTAACTGCCAAGTTTGAATCCTAGTACTACTGTTAACCACCTTTGAGACCTTGGACAAATTCATCAACCTTTCTATGCTTTTGTTTCCTTGTTCACAAGACAGGATGATACTGGTACTTTACCTATCACAGAGAGTTGTGAGGGTTTAATGAATTACTTCATAGAGAATACTTGATTATACTATCATCATTGCAATTGATGTTATTGACATTTGGAGCTAGTAATTTGTTTTGGGGGGTCGTTTTGTTTTGTGTTTTACTTTATTTCTCCTGTTTTTAAAAATCCTCATAGAACTTTGAAAATTCTTAGGCCCTGGGCACTTAAAAGGCCTCCAGCTCAAGATCCTAAGCAATATGACATCAGCACAGGTACTCTTAGCTAAGAAGATCCCTAGACTTCGGGCACCTAGGTGGCTCAGTCAGTTAAGTGTTCAACTTTTGGTTTGGCTCACATCATGATCTCAGGGTTTGCCAATTTGAGCCCTGCGTTAGGCTCTGCACTGACAGTGTGGAGCCCACTTGGGATTTTCTCTCTCTCTTTGCCTCCACACCCCCCCTCAAAAAAATAAATAAACTTAAAAAAAAAAAAGATTTATAGACTTGGTGGGCTTTATTAGGGGAATTTGGGGAATATGGAGGGCAGAGATTGGTATAAGCAACCTTCCCTCACCACTTCTTTTTTAATAAATAAACAACTTTTTTTAAGTTTAGTTCATTTATTTTGAGACATGCAAGCAGGGGAGAGGCAGAGAGAGAATCCGAGGAAGGCTCTGTGCTGTCAGATGTGGGGCTCAGTCTCACAAACCATGAGTTCAGGACCTGAGCCAAAATCAAGGGTCAGGTGCTTAACTAATTAATAAGCGATTTTCTAAGAGCACATGTCACAGCAAAATTGAGTGGAAAGTACAGGGAGCTTCCATATACCCCCTGCACTTAACAAAAGTAAAACCTCCCTGACTCTGAAATTCTGCACCATAATGGCACGTTTGTTATAATCAATGAACCTACATTGACACATCACTATTACCTTATGTCCATAGTTTACATTTTGGTTCATTACCATTGTAGTATCATGTGGAATAGTTTTATTGCCTTAAATTTTCTCTGTGCTTTGCTTCTTCATCGCTCCTTTCTCTGTAACTTCTGGGAACCATCTTACTGTTTCCATAGTTTTGCCTTTTTGAGACTATTTAATAGTTGGAATCACATAGTAGGTAACTTTTTAAGATAAGCTTCTTTGATTTATTAATATACATTTAAGGTGCCTCTATGTCTTTTCATGGCTTGATAGCTCATTCTTGTTTAGTGCCTAGTGGTATTCCACTGCTGGCATGTACCACTGCTTATCCATTCACCTGTTCAAGAATATCTTGATTGCTTCCAAGTTGTGGCAGTTTGGCTGTAAGCATTCATGTGCAGATTTTTGTTTAGACATTAGTTCTCAAATCCTCTGGATAAATATCAAGAAGCATGATTTCTGTATCGTATGGTAAGACTGTCAAATACTCTTCCGAAGTGTCTTTACCATTTTGCATTCCCAGAGCAGTGACTGAGATTTCTTGTCGTTCCACATCCTTGTCAGCATTTGGTATTGTTAGTATTTGAGACTTTAGCCATTCTAATAAGCATATATGAGTTTCTTGTTTTTTTACATTGCAATTTCCTAATGACTTACAATGTTGTACATCATTTCCTATGCTTTCTTGGAATCTGTGTGTCTTTGGTGAGATGCCTGTTTACATCTTTTGCCATTTTTTAATCAAGTTGTTCATTTTTCTTATTAAGAGTTCTTTTTATATTTTGGAAAACAGTCTTTCATAGATCTATCTTTTGCAACTATTTCCCCCAATCTGACTATTGTTTCATTCTCTTGACATTGTCCTTCATAGAGCAGAATGTTTTTATGTTAATGAAGTCCCACTCATCAATTATTTCTTGATTAGATTGTGCCTTTGGTATTGTATCTAAAATGTCATTGCCATACCATGGTCCTTGCAAGTACCTTATAATATTAAAATAATCCTGATTCCTCCCTGTAGTCCCTTGTATCCTCACTGCCCTTCATTTCACTTATGAATAAGCGTAGATAGATAGATTGCTGTCAATCATGTCACTTAATGTGTAAAGCATAGTTCAACAGATAAAAAGAATGTAATGGAATACATTTTTGCTATTATTATTTTGATCATACTGTTGTTAGAGAATTAAGAATAAGAAAAATAAAAGTTTTTATTTTATCTTCACTTATTCATTCCCTAACACTCTTCCCTTCTTTATATAGATCTGATTTTCTGACCTTTATCATTTTCCTTCTCTCTGAAGAACTTCTTTTAGTATTTCTTGCAAAGCCAGTCTTCTAGCAACAAATTTTATTAATTTTTGTTTGGTAAAGTCTTCATTTCTCCTTGACTTTTCAAAAATAATTTCATAGAATACAGAATTCTAGGTTGGTGAATTTTTTCTTTCACCACTTGAAATATTTCTCTTCGCTCTCTTGTTGTGTTAAAGAGGTGAAGTTGTATGTAATTCTTACTTTTGCTCCTGTATAGGCACTATGTTTTTTCCTAAAATTTTGACTTTCTCTCAAGATTTTATCTTTGATTTTCTGAAGTTTGAATATGATGTGTGTAGGTACAGTGTTTGGGGTATATCCTGCTAGATGTTCCTTGAACTTTCTGGTTCAGTGTTTTGGTGTCTTGACATTAAATAGAATAGTTGTCATTATTATTTCAAATATTTCTTCTCTTACATTCTCTCTTTCTTCTTCTTCTGGTATTCCCATTATTTGTATGTTACACTTTTTATAGTTTTTCCCATAGTTTTTGGATGCTCTATTATGTTGCTTTCAGTCTTTTTAAAATTTATTTATTTTGAGAGAGAGAGAGCAGGGGAGGAGTAGAGAGAGAGAGATAGATAGAGAGTATCAAGCAGGCACTGTGCTGTCAGCATGGAGCCTGACACGGGGCTCAATCTCATGAACTGTGAGATTATGACCTGAGCTGAAATCAGGACTCAGTCACTTGACCAACTGAACCACCCCAGTGTTCCAAGTCTTTTTTCCTTAAGCTTTTCAGTTTGGGGATTTTCTATTATATCCTGAAGCTTAGAGAGTCTCTTCTCAGCCATGTCCAGTCTATTAATGGGACCATTAAAGGCATTTTTCATACTGCACATGAACAGGAGAGGGGCAGAGAGAGAGGGAGACACAGAATCCGAAGCAGGCTCCAGGCTCCGAGCTGTCAGCACAGAGCCCAACGCGGGGCTCAAACTCACAGACCGTGAGATCATGACCTGAGCTGAAGTCAAAAGCTCAACTGACTGAGCCACCCAGGTGCCCCTGCATTTCATTTTTATTCTTTCTTAGCATTTCCTTATCTCTGCATATATTATCCATTTATTCTTGCTTGTTTACCTTTCCCATTAATAGCCTTATCATATTTATCATATTTTTTAAAAAATTACAGCATTCCTGACATATATAACTCTGATTCTGATGCTTGCTCTGTCTCTTCAGACTGTTTTTTTACCTTTAAGTATGCCTTATAATAGTTTTTTTTTATTGAAAGGTGGACATGATTAACCAAGTGAAAAGAACTTTAGTAAGTGACTTCTGGTAATGTAGTGGTATAAGTTGTGGAGGGAGGGGAAGGTTTTTATAGTCCATAGGTCTCAATCTTTTGTTGAACTCATATGCCTAGACTGTGAAATAAACCAGTGCTTCTCAGTCGCTTTTCCACACTTAGCCAAGAAAGTATGGCTACAGGGGAATGGAGGTGGCTATTTCTCTTCTAGAGCAGTCAGGCTCTAATAAAATCCTAACAGATTATTCTCTGGTAAAATACTGTTTCTTGAATACAGGCTTCATTTGTTGAGCACCCAATTTTGGCTTAGGTTATGATCTCACAGTTCATGCGTTCGAGCCCCACATGTGGCTTTGTACTGTTAGGGCAGAGTCTGCTTGGTATTCTCTCCATCTCTCTCTGCCCCTCTCCGCTCGCTTTCTCTCTCTTTCTCTCTCTCTCTCACTCAAAAATAAACATTTAAAAAAAATTTTTTTAATGGCAAAGGGTTTGTATAGACGTTTCTCCAAAAAAGACCTGCAAATGGCCAAAAGCACATGAAAAAAAAAATGGCATCATTAATCGTCAGAAAAATGCAAATCAAAACCTCAGTGAGCTACCATTTCATTCCCACTAGGATGGCTGGAATCAAAAAGTCAAATGACCATTTTGTTAGGGTTGCCTGGGTGTTTCAGTTGATTGAGGGTCCGACTTTGGCTCAGGTCATGATCTCATGGTTCATGAGTTCAAACCCTGTGTCAGGCTCTGTGCTGACAGCTCAGAGCCTGGAGCCTGCTTCAGATTCTGTGTCTCCTTCTCTCTCTGCTGCTCCCTCACTTGTGCTCTCTCTCTCTGTCTCTCTCTCTCTCCCTCTCTCTCAAAAATAAACATTAAAAAAAAAGTCAGATTACAAGTATTGGTAAGGTTTTGGAAAAATTGGATCCCTTGAACACTGTTAGTGGTAATGTGATCTGATATAGCTGCTTTGGAAAACTACCTGGCACTTTCTCAAATGGTTAAATGTAGTCGTACCATATGACTCAGCTTTTCAACACAAGGTATATACCCAAGAGTAATGAAAAATATATGTCCAACAAATACTTGTACGTGAATGCTTTCAGGAACATTATTTATAAAAGCCAAAAGTTGGAAACAACCGAAATGTCTGTCAACAGATAAATGGGATGGTATATCCATATAATGGAATATTATTTAGCCCTAAAAAATGAATATATGCTACAGCATGGGTGAACCTTGAAAACATTACAAAATTAGTAAAGTGAGGGGTACAGTCACAAGAGACTATACACTATTAATTCTCTGTCTATGAAAGTTTAGGGAAATCCTTTGAGATAGAAAATGGATTAATGGTTGCTTAGGTTTTGGGGGCAGGACAGTGGTTAAGGGATTGATAGCTAAAGATTATGGGGTTCCTTCTTGAGATGTTGAAAACGTTCTAACATTTACTGTGGTGATGGTTGGTCATAACTGAGAGGACATGAGAAATCATTGAATTGTGTACTTTAAGTGGGTGAATTATATGGCATTATGAATTACATCTCAGTAAAGCTGCTTAAACAAAAGAACAGGCTATTCTAAAAGTATATGTATTTACCATCAAATTTAGCAGGAAGAGACCAGACATTTATAAGTGACATATCCTTTAGCCTCCCCTCCCCATCTCATTTCCCCTTTATACCCCAAACTTGAGGCAGGGTGTTCTGCAGCATGTGGCCTGCCAACACTCTAAAGAGGGCCACCTCTAGCAGTCTGACTCCAGCCTAAAGAGAAAGGGTGTTGGGAGAAAGGATTTCTCTAAACCATAGCTCATACCAGGCACAGGGCTTGCAATCAATCAGTGATAAAGCACCCCAGAGGCAACTGGCTATAAAAGCTTCTCTCCATAGTGCATCCTTTCCTGGAGGAGTGAGGAAATGTTTGCCTGTTATGATACAGTTCCATCTGAAATTAGATTGCTCTGACTTCTAAACAGACTTGCCCTTTCAGAGCACAAATATTGGTGCTCTGGATGAGGCAAGTGAGGCCCATGTGGTTGGCCTGTGTGAAGACATCTGTGTGCTGTCCCTGCCATTATGGAACACTTGTGCCAGAAGACCTCCACCTAGCATGTTGTATACCTGCACACTGTATTGCATAGATGGAGAGTGTGCAGAATTCATTTTAATTGTAAACATTTCATTCTCAAAAAACAAAAGATTCAACCTGTTTTTCCTATCATTGGTAGTTCTGAACATTGGATATATATATATATCTGAACATTGGATATAGATATATAGGTATATTTTGATATTTTAATTATTATTTTAATAATTAAATTATTAATTTAAATTATTTTTAAAAATTTAAAAATATTTTAGTAATTAAATATATATATGTGTATATATATATTTTTTTACCAGGAGGTCAAAATGTACCTAATTATATGATTGTGAATGGAAAAAATGGTGACATAATTGGGTATTGGCAAGTTATTCTTCCAATTTCATTAGTATATAAATTTTTAATATAAATTTGGGGGACATAAGACATTAAAGGAAGTCAACTTCAATAATATAATTTATAGCAATTATAAATAAATCTAGTAAGGCTTTTTTTTTTCTTCTTTTACAATGCCAGCGCTTAGTTTTTCTTTTAAATAACAAGTGAATTTGAGGGGTTTCTGGGTTGCTTAGTTGATTAAGCCTCCAACTCTTGATTTTGATTCAGGTCATGATTTCACAGGTCATTAGATCAAGGGAGCCTGCTTAAGATTCTCCATCTCCCTCTCCCTCTGCCCTTCCGCTGCCTCAAAATAAAAATTAAAAAATAATAAACAAGAAGTGAATTTCTTATTGATCACAACCAAATAATATCTCTCATTTTCTCATACAGTAGTTGCATCCATTCACTCTACTTTTCTAGTTGATTCTACATGCAAATGCATGTTTTTAATGTTGTCTATACTAATCTTGTATGTTTGTTATCAAAATACATTTAATTAAAAAAATAAAGTTAACGAGTTTCAAGTTTCTCAAATTGACACTATTGTCCTAAAATACCACCACAATGCCATTAAAATGAATAATCATTTAAATATTAATGTCAGTAATCATGATACAACCTAACAGGAGTTTTCCTGTTGTTAATTATTCTCTACCAGCTATCTTCAATAGTATGGGCCCTAAAAGATGATTGGGAATTTTGTGGGTAGTTTTTAGGTTGTCATGATAGGGGGATATTATTAGGCCAGCTCTCTTGATCTGTAGGTTCAGTAGATCCAGTAGATTCCAACTCTTTTCTTTACACCCTCAATGCTTGGTTCTTCTAACTTCTGATCTTCTCAAAGTTCTAGAGGATGTGTTCACTTTTGCAAGCACTTTAAGTTGTGGTTTCTTTGCTTTTGCCAAATTAGCTACCATTAGTCTGTCAGCATTGATTTACAAATATATGTTGAGTTTTTTTTATCCTATGATTTTTTCTCTCCCCTCCTCTCTTCATAGTGGGTTTGTGTCTTTTTTTTTTTTTTTTAATTTCCTTTACTGTCTGTCCAGTGGTTTCAAAGGAAGAAGAGATCACCAAGTGATGAATCTGTTATGCTTAACAGCAGAGTGGGAGATACCTTCTCTTAGAGATTATGGCAGTGTTCTAGGTGGTTTGATTGTTATGTAGACTAGCTGGTACACTGGCAAGTAGTGCCTACATGGGGCTAGATCTGTTTAGCACACTGCCATTTGTGAGCCCACCCAAAATGCCAGTGGTGATTAAAGTTATCAGTTCATTCGAGTCTTGCATTAACTCAGCATAAGCAGTATGTTAGACAATTAACATTTTCTGTGCCTGAGAGTAATATGTAATCTTATTACTATTTCTCAAGCTGAGCTTTTAGAAACTAATTTGCATTCAGAAACAACAGTAAAAACAGTGTCTGGGCTCCTTATCATTAAAAGGAAAAAGAAACCTGGAAAAATTGTTTTCCTGCTCTAACAGTCAGCTTTGCAACATAATTTTTCTGCATGTTAACAGATTTTTTGGTAAAAGGCCTCAGTGGGATTATAGAGGGGCATCAAATCTGAATGAACTTCATCATCTACTAAGTGACATAATGATTAGAAGATTGAAGACTGATGTTTTAACCCAGCTGCCCCCTAAAGTCAGGCAGCGGATTCCCTTTGATCTTCCATCAGCAGCTGCCAAGGTAAGAACATGTGTTTGATTGGAAGTCTTTTTTCTTTTTTGATTTTTTTTAAAGTTTATTTATTTTGAGAGAGAGAGAGAGTGTGTGTGTGTGAGCAGGGGAGGGGCAGAGAGAGAGGGAAAGAGAGAGAATCCCAAGCAGGTTCTGCACTGTCAGTGCAGAGCCTGATGCAGGTCTTGAACTCACGATCCATGAGATCATGACCTGAGCTGAAACCTAAGAGTCGGACACTTAACCAACTGACCAACTCAAGTGCCCCAATTGGAAGTCTTACTTTAAGTCATTTTAAATTATACTATGAAAGATAGTACATATTGATATTTCATAGAAGGAAAAGTCTGCTTTCTTAAAATAGGTTTAATTAATAGAACATATGAACTGGCTTTGTATCATTTTAAGACAAGAACAGGAAGTAATTAACTTCAGTCATCAAATAATGTGAAAAGATTCAGTATCCTACTGATTGAAAAAAATTTCTGCTCACTATAGAAAAAAAGCACTTCAATTGCAACAAAAATTTAGTATTAAGAATTCTAAGGATCTGTAGGGTGTGAAGCCTAATAATTAGGAAGGGAGTTGTGTTTCTTGCTCTAGGATTTTTTTCAAGTTTGAGCTATCTTCTAGAGTAAATTGGAGGTAGGCTTCTTGAGATCTTAAAACTGTGATCATGATGGAAGATGTGAAGGTCCTTAGAAATCCTGACCTACATTTACTTTTAGGGAGTGCAATGCTTATATATTCTCTGAAATTGCTTTAAATCTGGACAAGACTTTGTCGACAAAGACTATTCATTACGTTGTTTTATCTTGAAAGCTTAAGGTAGACATTTTGTAAACATTGAGCAATATGTTATTGGTAAAATAAAATGATCTGATTTTCTTTATCCATTATGTTAGCATTAGAAAGAAAAACAGGGGTACCTGCTTGACTCAGTCAGTTAGGCATCACACTCTTGATTTTAGCTCAGGTAATGATCTCACAGTTCATGGGATAGAGTCATGTATTGGGCTGTATGCTGTCAGCATGGAGCCTGCTAGGGATTCTGTCTCTCTCCCTCTCTCTGCCCCTCCCCTCCTCACACACACACACACTCTCTCTCTCTCAAAATAAATAAATAGACATTAAAAAAAAGAAATAAAAATAAGAGTCAATATGTGACTATGTTACATTTTTATTTTGCTAATATTCCTCAAGTCTTTATGCTTACTTAAATGAAATCCGATTTCTTTATCAAAATACCTGCTGCTGGCACTCTCAACAATAGCCAAATTGTGGAAAGAGCCTAAATGTCCATCAACTGATGAATGGATAAAGAAATTGTGGTTTATATACACAATGGAGTACTACATGGCAATGAGAAAGAACGAAGTATGGCCCTTTGTAGCAACATGGATGGAACTGGAGAGTGTGATGCTAAGTGAAATAAGCCATACAGAGAAAGACAGATACCATATGTTTTCACTCTTATGTGGATCCTGAGAAACTTAACAGAAACCCATGGGGGAGGGGAAGGGAAAAAAAAAAGAGGTTAGAGTGGGAGAGAGCCAAAGCATAAGAGACTGTTAAAAACTGAGAACAAACTGAGGGTTGATGGGGGTTGGGAGGGAGGGGAGGGTGGATGATGGGTATTGAGGAGGGCACCTGTTGGGATGAGCACTGGGTGTTGTATGGAAACCAATTTGACAATAAATTTCATATATTGAAAAAAAAATACCTTCTGCTGTATATATTTTCACTATTTTCCTTATGTATACAGACTTTTATTTTTACTTTACAAAATGTTTTTCCATATGGGGGCGCTCCCATTGTTTGATTTATGGTATTAGCAAAGGGCTTGGCTTTCACCCACAGCTTTTCATTGGTTTTTGTCATTGGTGTGAACATGTGACTGACCTGTCTCCATATTGATGTTTTAAAAAAAGGTTTTTTTTTTAACATTTATTTATTTTTGAGAGACAGAGCACGAGCAGGGGAGGGGCAGAGAGAGGGAGACACAGAATCCAAAGTAGGCTCCAGGCTGTGAGCTGTCAACACAGAGCCCAACACGGTGGGCTCCAACCCACAAACCACGAGATCATGATCTGAGCCGAAGTTGGACACTCAACCGACTGAGCCACCCAGGCGCCCCATATTGATGTTTTTAAATGAACACATTGGTATCTTTGAGAATTTCTTTTTATATCTTTCCAAAGAAAAAAGAAAAAAGAGTAGGACATAATTCATTATTGCATTAGTTGCTTTTCTGTTCTTTATGTTGTATTTCTAAACATTATTATTTTTCTCCCACACAGGAATTGAATACCAGTTTTGAGGAGTGGGAAAAATTAATGAGAGCTCCAAATTCAGGTGCCACCGAGACTGTCATGGGGTTGATTACTCGCATGTTTAAACAAACTGCTATTGCCAAGGTACTCATTGCTGGGATATCATGTATTTGTCTTGATACAAATTATTTAATGTATTTTAATGCTTATATTTCAACAGCTTATTTGCATACTACAGCATGTCTTTGCCATTTAATTTTTTAACTCTCTTTTATGGAAAAATTCAGACATATTCAACATAAACAATGGTATAATAAACACCGTTATATTGGTCCATATACTGATCCTTTCCAATATATGGGTACACTTTGATGAGGGAGTATAATACGCTTTACACTTTTTCATTTAAAGAACATAAATATATTCATCTTTGTCATCAGATTTTTCTGTGGCTTTCGCTACATAACTGCTACAAATAATGTTTTTTTTTATTTAAGTCAATCATTTTTAATTGGTATTGTGTTTCTTGTTCCCTACAGAGATAGATGTGCTCATATTCTATTTGTCTAAAAGTGCAAATTAGAGGTGTTAGAGTTTTAAATCTCAGTTTGAATATAAAGTAGATTCATCACACATTGTTGTTTTTACTAGCATGGTAGAACTTAGACATGCTAATGAGTGTCATTCCTTTCCAATTCTGAGATTTTTTTATAAGATAATTTTTTAAGTAAGGTATATTAAGGTATAATTTACATTCAGTGAAATTCATCCTTTTAAAATGTATAGCCTGATGAGACTTGTCCAATACATAGAGTCAATCACCAGCACCATCAAGATAAAGAATATTTCCATTACCACAAAAAGTTCTTTCATGCACCTTTGTAGTCCTTTGCCTCACACCCGCCCTCTACACCTCAGCATTCACACATCTGCTTTCTATCACTGTAGGTTTGTGTTTTCCTGAATGTTACAAAAATAGAATCATATAGTATATAGTCTTGTGTCTGGCTTCTTTCACTTAGCATAAAGCTTCTGAATACTGATCCATGTTTTTGCCTATGTCATTTCATTTTTTCCATTTTTATTTCTGAATAATATTCTAGTGTATGGATTTATTCCTTCACCAGCTAATGACCATTTGGTGTGCCTTATGAGTTTGGGCCACTGTGAGTAAAATTGCTGTGATCATTCATGTACAGATCTTTATATGGACAGATTTTCATTTCCCTTGAGTAAATAACCAGGAATAGAACGGTTGGGTCATATGGAAGACACAGGTTAAATTTTATAAAAAGCCTGATGAGTTTTACAATTAGTTTGTTAAGTATATACAATTTTGATTGGAATTATTTTGAATTATAAATTCACTTGGAAGAACTGACTTCTTAATACTATTGAATTTCCTGATCTATGGAAAGAGTGTCTTCTTTAATTTCTCCTAGCCTTGTTTTCTAGTCTCAGTGAATACATTTTGCTAGATTTATTCTAGTGATTTCACGTCTTTTTAGGCACTTGTAAATAGTATTTTTAAATTTAAAGTTCTACTTTTTATTGCTAAATGCAGAATTATTGTCTCTTTTTATTTATTGAACTTTTGTCCTTTGATTTTGCTGAGCTCACTTATTAATGCTTATGGATTTTTGGTAAATTGTGTGGGATTTTCTGTATAGAACATCATTTTGTCTGCACGTAAAGACATGGGTGTAATCTTTTATTTATTTTTCTTGACTATCACATTGAAGGAATGCAAATACAGTTTTGAGTAGAAGCAATACGATTGGACAACTTTGCCTTGCTGTCATCCATAGGGGGAAAGCATTCAGCCTTTCACCATTAATTATGATGTTATCTTTAAGTTTTTCATAGATATGCTTTCTTAGGTTCAGAAAACTTTCTTCTTTTATTGAGTTTGTTGAGAGGAAAGATGAAACATGAAAATTTATTACCTGACAGAGCAAGGTTAGCATGAGGGTAGTTACCATAAAAGTGGATAAAAAGAAAATGGCTAAAATTTTAAGAAAATTATAAAGACTTGGCATGGGCTATCCTGACTATTCAGAATAAGGGGGTCTTGACACAGCAAGTCCACACTCACTCAGAAGCTTTATTTCCATTGGCCTCTACCAGGTGCTGACTAGAAGATCATAGAGCACTCCCATTAGTGGACTACTAAGTCCAGTACCTTCTTCCAGAACCTTATATTAAGCAAAACTGCTTCCGCGTGCTGGTTCGTAACAAAAGCTATCTACCCGTGCAGGCTAGCAGAAAACCCTATCGAAATCAGGAACTTGCACTGTTATGAGACAGAGATCCATTATAGCCGGGGGAGAGGCAGAAACTCCAGGGAAGTCCCACCTGTAAGGCTCAGCTGGATCAAGGGGCCTGCCTTACATTGAGTTGGTACTAGGAGACTTAAGAGGTCCCCTGCCCCCTACCAGGAACTTAACACTGAGAAACCATGAAGATCAGTCTGTCAAGGGAGAGAGACATGAGTCTTCAGTGCAAGCATGTAGGGACAACTGGAGTATGCAGCTGGAATACCTAAAAAAAAAACAAAACAAAAAACCTTGGCACATACTAGCACAAGGTAGAAGCATCCTATTGCTGGGGGAGTTCAAAGTTTGTTGTGTATTGGAGGCAAATGTAACAAAAAAAGAACCTAAATATAAGGGGACCTAAATAAAACTCATTACTGACGAGATTGTCTCACTCCTTCCCACACTATCATCCTGATCACCCCCCCTCAAAAAAAAAAAAGCATGCCCATTTCTGGGTATAAGTATCAATTATCTCAGACTGTTCTATTTTTCTACATATAATTTCTCACACATAATAGAAATTATGAAATAAACAAAAGTAATTTTTTAAAAAATAATCCATTCTCAAGAGATAAAGCAAATAATAAAGTCAAACTGATAAATGACTTAGACTGTAGAACTATTAGACAAGGTCTTGTAGAAAGCTATGAATAATATGTTAAATGATCTAGTGGCAAAGGTAAACAGTATACATGAAAAGGTGGAGACTTTCAGAATAAATATGAATATTTTATTTATTTTTAGTTTTTTTGAGAAAGAGACAGCATGCATGTGTGAGCAGGGGAGGCAAGAGAAAATCTTAAGCCATCTCCATGCTCAGCATGGAGCCCAATGTAGGGCTCAATCTCATGACCATAAGATTATGACCTGAGCCAAGATCCTAGAGCAATGAAAACTTTGGTTTACACAGACTCCTTTATGAGTCCAAATGTCCTTCAAACAAATTGTAGTATATCCATACAATGGAATACTCAGTTAAGAGGAATTGAACTATTGGGGCGCCTGGTTGACTCAGTCGGTTAAGTGTCCGACTCTTGATTTTGGCTCAGGTCATGATCTCAAGGTTTGTGAGTTCGAGCCCTGCATCAGCCTCTGCACTGATGGTGTGGAGCCTGCTTGGGATTCTCTCTCTCTCCTTCTCTCTCTGCCCCTCCCCTGCTATCTCTCATTCTCTCTCTCTCAAAAATAAATAAACTTAAAAAAAAAAAAAAAAAGAAGGAATGAACTATTGATAAACACAACAAACTGGATGAATCCAGAGGTCTCATACTGATGGAAAGAAGCCAGTCTCAAAAGTTTACATATGTGACACCATTTTTTTATAACATTTTCAAAACAATGGAATTATGATGGTAGAAAGTGTTATTATACCAATGCCATTTTCCTAGTACTATGGTTATATAAGAAATTATCATTAGGGAAGCTAGATTAAGGTTACACAGAAACTATTTTTTTGCAACCTCTGGTGTGTCTAAAATTATTTCAAGATAAAACGTTTTAAAATGTACGTATAATGGACACAATAATCTAATGACAAAAAAGAAATCTAAATTAATCCAAAAAAGGCAGAAAAGAAAGGAAAAAGAACAACTGGCTCAATCAGAACACAACTAATAAGATGTTGGGTTTTAATCTAGTTTTATCAATAATTACATAGAATGTAAATGATCTAAACCCACCAAGTTAAATGGTAGGAAGTGTCACATCGCATAAATCATGATATCTGCAAAAAAGTTATTTTTATGTATGAAGGCGAAACGTTAAAAATAAATGGATGAAAAAAGTTATATCATGCAAACATAATCAAAGGAAAGCTGATGTGTAAATACTGTAATATCAGATAATAGAGACTTCAGAACAAAGATTATTTCCAGGATTAAAGAGGAAATTGATAGGTCACTAAGATGACAACATAGGTTGTTCCTGAATTTGTTACTCCTCACAAGAACAATAACTCACAAGTATTCAGGAAGAAGATACCCCTAAGAGAATCTTAGCACACAGGGGTAAGGCTGAAATATCCCTTCCTTCCCCCCTCTCCCCCATACCCTAAAGACCAAGACAGACCACATTATAAGGGTAAGAGAAGTGGCTACATGTTGACTGCATAGCTGTACCCCTTAGTCAATGTAGCACCATTTGAGGATATTCCCCCTGAGCCTTTGGCTCCTCCAGCAGAAAAAGAAAATCCATGGCAAAAACCAGCACCAGCAGCACCACCCTACCCCCCACCCCAGTATTATGGGTTGCCCTGCCAGAGCCACTACTTTGATCTTTATCCATGGGGATTGCAGGGAAGCTTGTGAGGCTCAATCAGTGGGAATTTGACAGTGACAGAGAAGCAGGGAGGAGCTTGCAATAACCAGCACCTAAACCTTGGCACACTGAGTTTGTACCTGCAACATCATTGTTATTATCCCAATGGGTGACTTTGCTCATGTGCAGAACAACATCAGTGACACACTCTGACCAACGAGCACAGCAGGGTGCATATCTGCTTAATTCATATCATATGAGGATTTTCACCCACCGTAGAGGCCAGTTTGTCCATGCCCAGGCAGCGAGGTTAGTCATAGCCCCACCTGCTACAGAGAATGTCTCCTGGCTACATTTGACCAGAGGGGCTAGTGAAAACATCTGGAAGTTGTGCAGCATAGTAACACTCAAGCCAAGGGGCAAGTGGGCCAAGCTGATTGCCCCCAGAGCAAAGCCAGTTCCAGGCATGAGGATTCCTGTGCTAAGCACAGGCCTTAATTCATATCCAAGGCTGACAGTAGCTCCCAAACAGAGAGCCTATTCGGGAAATTGAGAGTAACCTAGAGCAGTCCCTCTTTCCAGCTGAGGCAAGGGTGAGACATAACTGTACCTACCCACTCTGATTCCTGGCCTCATCTGACCAGAGGGGCTAGTGAGAATACCTGAAAGCTATGTAGCCCAGAAGCACCTGAGCCAGTAGAAGGGCAGGCAGAGTTGATAGTTTGCAGAGCAAAGCCAGACACCTGTTCAGCTAGGGAATTTGGGGTACAGGTCAGCTTGAGTTTAAGACAACAAAGAGCTTTACTAGCATTGTAGCTGCTTCTCCCACTGCACTCGGGCAGGGAAACAATTTATGGCCCCACTTATTAGTGAATACAGCCTCCAGTCTACCCGATCGGAAAACCTTACCAGAGCATATGGTATCTGCATAGCGCATCTAACAGCCCATGCATAGTGACTTTTGAACAGAGAATATAGCCTATGGCTTCCCTCATCTGCACAGCAAAACTGGTGGCTTCACCTGGCCAGTATATAGTCTTGCCTGATTTGGGTCCCCAAACCATGAACCTTACAGTCCCTGGGTCCTGTCTTGCTGCCCTGCCAGGGCAGGGAAACGAATTCGTTACTCCATCTATAACCAAACATAGCACCCAGACCTGATCATCTAGTAAGCCTGACCAGAAAATCCAGGCAAATGTGGAGCCCATTCTCCAGCCTCACTTGGGTATAGAACCAAGCCAGCAGTCCTATCCAACCCTTCTCAGCCAGTAGCATATCTCCTTATCCTCAGCCTCAGAGCTGAAACTGTTGCCTTGCCACATTCATTTATAATAAAATCTCTCAGCAAACAAGGAATAGAAAAGGACTTTATCATCTGAATAAAAGGCATTTGTGAAAAACTTACAATTAACATCATACTTCATGCTCAAAGACAGAATGCTATTCCCTTAAAATCTAGAACATTACAAGAGAATCTGTTCTCACCACTTCTGTCCAACATTGTTTGGTTTAACATTGTTCTTATAACTATGTAATAAGGCTAGAAAAACAAATAAAAGGTACACAGATTGAAAAGGAAGAAGTATACAGACAACATGATTGTCTGCATGGAAAATCCAAGAACACTGAAGCCACTAGAACTGAGTGAATTTATCAAGGTTGCAGGATTCATGTTCAAATACAAAAATCATTTGTAGTTTTATATACTGGCAATAAAAAATATCAAGTTCAAATTTAAAAAATACAATTTGCAATAACATCAATAAACACGACCTACTTTGAGATAAATTCAACAAAATATAACTGAAAACTACAAAACATGGTCTAGAGAATACAAAGCAAGCTTAAATAAATGGCAAGGTAGATCATGTTCATGAATTAGAGGATTCAATATTGTTAAGATCCCGTTTCTCTGTAAATTAACTTATATTTTCACTGCAATGCTAATCAAAATCCCTGTAGTCTTTTGTAGAAATTAACAAGCTGCATGTAAAATTTATGAGGCAGCACAAAGGACTTAACTTTAGCCAAATTAATCCTGAACAAAGTTGAAAGACGCATACTGCATGATATAAATACTTAGAATAAAGTTACAGTAATTAAGACTTTGTGATAATTGGCATAAGGATAGCCATTTAGATTAGTGAACCAAAAAAGAGAGTCCAGAAATAGACCTTCATATAGATTGTCAATTGATGTTAGGGAATGAGATAAGATAACTCAATAGGGAAATGATAGTCTTTTCAAAGAATAATGTTGAGACAATTGAATATCCATAGGGGGAAAAATGAGCCTTGGACCATTGTTTTGCACCATAGATAAAAAGTTACCTGAGGGGCGTTTGAATGGCTCAGTCCGTTAAGCACGGGACTCTGATTTCAGCTCAGGTCATGATCTTGGGGTTTGTGAGATTGAGCTCTGCGTCGGGCTTTGCACTGACAGAGAGAGCCTGCTTGGGATTCTTCCTCTACCTGTTTTGTTAGGAAAAAGAAAATGTAAAATACAGATGGGAAGAAAATATTTGCAATACATTTCCCCTGCTCCATTTTGCCATGTTAAAATTTTTGGTTTGATCAGTGTTCATTGTTTACAATATAATGACTTTGTTAAACATTTCACAGTTGAGCTATAATTACATTTCTTTTGTTTGACAACTGTTGTTTTTCCAAGATTTAATAGCTGTTTTTTTCTTGTTTGCTTGCTTGCTTAGCTTTCTAAGTACCTGATACTGAGTACAGAATGCTTGCTTCTGTAGAAAGAGTATATATGAGAACCTTTTAGATAATTTCAAATCTGTGGTGAAAAATCCTAGTTGGATGTCAGACAAGTATCAGCAATCAGTAGAAAATTGGCACCTGATTCCTAGGATCCTTGAAAGGAGAGAAAGACGAGGAAAAGTCAGTTTTCCCCAGACTGGAAATGTTCCCAAAGATTAATGGCAGCAGAAGATCAGTCCTTGCTACCCTAATTCCCAGTGTTTAGTCCTTTTTCATTCCTTCCTGTTAGAACCTTTGTCCTCAACTACCTATGTAAACTGGAACTCTGTATTTCTATTTCTGGACAGCAGCCAGAAACAATTCATGGCATTGCTGAGTTGGAATTCTTAATACATTTTCCCCAGCATTAGTGATATCCAACAGTCAGGGTCTGTAGTAACTGTAAATAATACAGTTTGTCTACATTATAGATGAAATAGACTTTGGAGGAAGTAGCTAGTTTTAGACTACATGTAATAATGTTTCTATGAAAAAATGTGTTTCAGAGGGCTACCAAACCAATTTATAAATGGACTTTTGGAATACCACAGATTATAAATTGGCTACTATGTTATATGCATACTAGTGTTGAGACTTCCTTTTTTTGGTTATGTGTTTTCATGACTTATTCAACAAATATTTATTGAGTGCTTGCTATCTAGCAAGGATCATGCTTGGTGATAGGAAGGAAGGAATGTTGAACAAGATACATTGTCTATCTTTGAAGGAACTTGCAGTCTGTTGGAGAAGACAGTAAAATAAATGTTCAACTACAGCCCAGTATATTTAATGTTTAAATTAAAAACAAGATATGTTGGAAGCACTTTGGATAAGACATGTATCCCAGTCTTGAGAGTTCAGAAAAGATATCCCAAGGAATCAAGTGTGATTTAGCCAACTAGAGTAGAGGGGAAGTGAAATGGGAATCGGTTGGGGTTGATAGAGTGTATGTCAAGACAGATGAATAGTTTGTGCAAACTCACAAAGATTGGCCAGAAAAGGCATATTTAGGGAATCAAAAGTAGGTCATCATAGCCAAAACATGAAGTGTCAGGGAGGAATTCTGAGACTAGTTGAAGATCAGAGAGAGCAGTAACCCTATCATAAAGATCATAGTTTATAGTTTGTCCTAAGGGTTCTGAGCAATGAGGTAGAGAGTAAAATAGAGTAAAATGATCGGATTTGTGCCTTGGGAAAAGAACTATAGCTATGCGGAGAATGCACTGGAAGGAACAAGCCTGTAAGCAGGGAATTCAGTTGGGATGCCACACTGGTAGTCCAGGCTAACAGCAGTGACACTAAACAAAGGAAATGAAGGTAAAATAATGTTACTGGTAAAAAGTCAATTGGTGAATGATCCCAGATCATGACAATTAACTTTTCTTCTTCTATATCATTACTTTTATTGCTTTGTAATATTTGTTGAGAATACAATGGGTTAAAATGAACAAATTCTTTAGATTTAGGATCAGTATAGTACTTTCCTAGGAAAAAAGGACAGATGTAAGTGGTATGGTTTGGCCAACTCTCAGTGTTTTTCTGGTATATTGCAACACCTCATTTTACCGAAAACCTTTTAAGAGAAATGCCAGTACCATTTCTATAAAAATGATTAAACCAACCCATAATTTAAAATTTCTTGTCACTTTGGGGATGAGAGCATTCCTTAGTGCCTTAAAAACTTTTTAGAAGGCAAACTGCTCTAAACACTTTTCCATTATGCACAGAGTGCATTTCCTCTTTGCTGTCTTGCCTCAGCAGCTTCACACAGGTAGGATCCTATTTATAATATGCAGTGATGTATAATGAGGCCACTGAAGTATTCCCTGCTGCACAGGGATCAGGGCGTTGTGAGACTGAAGAGAACCTTGTCCTGTGCCAGTTCTTTTGTGTAAGAAAGGGACTCTGGCTCTAAACCAGGCACATTTGGCCTCTTGTTCTTTAGTAAGGATATGGTTGGTAATAATAAAGTGCAAATAAAACAATAATGTTTTCCTTGTAGAGGAAGAAAGAGATAGTATATTAGCTCTATGGCCATGTGGTCTGGAGGAAGGCTTTAATAAAGGTGGAGACATTTCCATTTGAGAGGGAGGAGTCATGCAGGAATTTTGAGGTGACAGGAATGGTTAAGTTTGGAATCACAGATGGAGAGATTTGCCTTAGAGAAAAGAAGAAATGCCTCTCATGACAAAAAGAAAGGAAATGAGGATGAATGAAAGCAACAAAAGGTAAAAATGTTCAGATGATGAATTCTTTTTTCCCTTTGTGGTGGGGTATTTGAAAGCCAAAAGGCATGGGTTGTGATTTCGAAGAAAATAGTAAAGGTTGAAGTGGTTTTTACAGTTTGATGGGGAAATACAGCAATAAGAGCTAGCACTTCTACCTTGGGACCATGGGCATCATGGGCCAAGCACTACTCCCTACATATTTTATGCACTAAGTCTTTAACTTCCACCACCACTCCATGAGGAGTAGGTACTTTTATCCCTTCTGTAGATGGAGAAACTAAAGCACAGAGTTTAAGTGACTTGCTCAAGGACTCAGATTGTAAATGATAGAGACAGGATTTGAACCCGGACAGTCTGGCTCCAGAGTACATGCACTTGGCCATCAGTGCAGTAGGATAGCTGAAAAATTTAATATTTGTTAGTGACCATGGGTTTAAAATGGTGTCTGTTTTCCTATTCATGATTTTTAAGCATCCCTGTGCAAACATGGAGAAAATTCAGAATTGAAATTTCTGTACATTCTATGTATAAAAATTTTTACCACACAAATAAGGTTTATTCATGCTTATGCTATAGTAGTACAAATTTGATGACTTTACTGACATGACTAGTAGATAGAGTTTAGAAACAGTAGAGTTTAGAGTTTAGAAGTGTTTTTGAAAATTGAGTTTAATTTTAAAAGAATTAGATGAGCTGTTTTGATCAATATTTTTATGATCAAACTTCCCTGAGATCAACTTTCTTTTTTTTTTTTTTTTTTTTAAGAATTTTGTCCCTTGGTTTGTACTTTTTTTTTTTTTAAGTTTATTTATTTTTGAGACAGAGAGAGACAGAGCATGAATGGGGGAGGGGCAGAGAGAGAGGGAGACACAGAATCGGAAGCAGGCTCCAGGCTCTGAGCTGTCAGCACAGAGCCCGACACGGGGCTCGAACTCACGGACTGTGAGATCATGACCTGAGCCAAAGTCGGACGCTTAACCGACTGAGCCACCCAGGCGCCCCGAGATCAGCTTTCATGAGAACAAGTTTTTAATTGAACTTTTTCCAGCAATCTCTTAACTTAGACAAAAAACTCCCCTCAAGCAATAATGCCTGCCCAGACAGAGAGCTCCCACTGGTCCAGACCACTTAGACCAGTATGAGCTTAACCTCCAACTGAAACTTGCACAGATGGACCATGGAGTGACTCATGGAGTGGTGGACAGTTACTACCTTTACGTCATTATCATTCTAAAATCTCTGTCCTAGGAGGAGCACAAACCTCATTTACATAACGTACAATGTATGTATAGGTATGTTTCCTTAAGGCACATGCATGACTTTATGCTTGCCTCTCCATACAATAACAAGTCTCCCTTTTCTAAATATTCATCCTAACCCTAAATAAAAGGAACCCACTCACCCTTGCTCAGGGACTCATGGCTTTGGAAGTTATTCCCTGTGATCTCCTTATTTGCTACAAATAAAGTTACCTTTGTGCGTCAGCTCCACCTGGTGTAGTTTCTATCTGTGACTCACTAACAAGTGAAGTAATGTTAGTTCAGTTACAGAATATGTCATTTAAGGGAATGTCAGCCCTCACCAATCATAGGGAGGGAGGGAGGAGGGGAGGGGAGGAGAGGGGAGGAGAGGGGAGGGGAGGGGAGGAGAGGAGAGGAGAGGACAGGACAGGACAGGAGAGGAGAGGACAGGAGAGGAGAGGACAGGAGAGGAGAGGAGAGAGAAGGGAGGAAGGAAAGGAAAGAAAGGAAGAAAAAGAATGGTTGGATAAAATGATTGCTTTATTATATCTTGTTCCAAAAAGTTGTATGGAAAGGCTTAGGATCCCAGGTTCTTTTGTAAAATTGTATTGGTTAAAGTATTAAATTGAAGTTGCCCTCTTTTCCTGGTATTGTAGCCCATCTGCTTCACTGTGAAATGGACTGCTTATAGAACTCAGTGTTAAAAGATTAGATGTATTAGAAGTACTAGATTTCTATCTACAGGTATATTCGTAGAGGATAAAAGTTGCAGGATATAAAATCAATGTACAGAAATCTGTTGCATTCCTATACACTAATAATGAAGCAGCAGAAAGTGAAATTAAGAAAACAATCTCATTTACAGTTACACCAAAAACAATAAAATATCTGAGAATAAACTTAACCAAAGAGGTGAAAGACTTGTATTCTGAAAACTGTAAAACACTAATGAAAGAGATTTAAGACCACTCCTCATGGGTTAGAAGAACAAATATTGTTAAAATGTCTATACTGCCCAAAGCCACTACATATTTAATGCAATTCCTTTCAAAATACCAACAACATTTTTCATAGAACTGTAACAAACTCCTAAAATTTGTATGGAACCACAAAAGACCTCAAATAGCCAAAGCAAGCTTGAGAAAGAAAAACAAAAGTGGAGGTATCACAGTTTCAGACTTCAAGTTATATTACGAAGCAGTAGTAATCAAAATAATATGGTACTTGATAAAAATAGACACATAGATCAATGGAATGGAACAGAAAACCCAGAAATAAACCCACAATTATATGGTCAGTTAATCTTCTGCAAAGGAGGGATGAATATACAACAGGAAACGACAATGTCTTCAACAAATGGTGTTGGGAAAACTGAACAGCTACATGTAAAAGAATGAAACTGGACTAGTTGCGTACACCATACACAAAAATAAACTCAAAATGGACCTAAATGTGAGACCTGTAACCATAAAAATCCTTGAAGAGAGCACAAGCAGTAATTTCTCTGACATTGGTCTTAGCAGCATTTTTCTAGATGTCTCCTGAGGCAAGGGAAAGAAAAGGGAACCATAAACAAAACTCAAAGGCAATCTACTGAATGGGAGAAGATATTTGTAAATGACATATCCAATAAAGGGTTACTATCCAAAATATATAAGGAACGGATACAACTCAATACCCAAAAAACTAATCCAATTAAAAATGGGCAGAAGACATAAATAGACATTTCTGCAAAGAAGACCTACAGATGGCCAAAAGACACATGAAAAGATGCTCAACATCACTCATCATCAGGGAAATGTACCTATTAAAATGGCTGAAATAAAAAACACAAGAAACAAGTGTCGGTGAGGGTGTAGAGTAAAAGGAAACCTCTTGCACTGTCGGCAGGAATACAAACTGGTACAGCCTCTCTGGAAAACAGTAAGGAGGTTTCTCTTAAAAAGTTAAAAATAGAATTATCCTGTGATCCAATAATCACATTACTGGGTATTTACCCCAAAAATACAAAAACACTAACTCAAACACCCCTATGTTTCTTGCAGCATTATTTACAATAGCGAAATTATGGAAGCAGTCCAAGTGTCCATCAATACATGAATGGATAAAGAAGATGTGGTGCACATACACACACACACATACTCATACACGCACACACACAGAATATGATTCAACCATAAAAAAATGAAACCTTGCCATTTGCAATGACATGGATAGAGTTAGAGAATATAATGCTAAATGATATAAGTCATTCAGAGAAAGAAAATTACCATATGGTCTCATTCATATGTGGAATTGAAGAAACAAAACAAACAAGCAAAGGAATAAAAGGAGAGACAAACCAAGAGTTTATCGAACTCAACACCCAAAAAACAAATAATCCTATGAAGAAATGGGCAAAAGACATGAATAGACACTTCTCCAAAGAAGACATCCCGATGGCCAACTGACATATGAAAAAATGCTCAACTTCATTCATCATCAGGGAAATACAAATCAAAACCACAATGAGATACCACCTTAAACCTGTCAGAATGGCTAACATTAACAACTCAGGCAACAAAAAATGTTGGCAAAGATGCAGAGAAAGAGAATCTCTTTTGCACTGCTGATGGGAATGCAAACTGGTGGAGCCACTCTGGAAAATAGTATTGAGGTTCCTCAGAAAATTAAAAATAGAACTACCTATGACCCAGCAGTTGCACTACTAGGTATTTATCCAAGGGATACAGGTATTCTGTTTTGAAAGGACACATGCACCCCAATGTTTATAGCAGCACTGTCAACAATAGCCCAAGTATGGAAAGAGCCCAAATGTCCATCGATGGATGAATAGATAAAGAAGATGTGGTGTATATATATACAATGGATTATTACTCTGCAATCAAAAAGAATGAAATCTTGCCATTTGCAATGACGTGAATGGAACTAGAAGATATTATCCTAAGTGAAATTAGAGAAAGACAAAATCAGATGACCTCACTCATATGAGGAATTTAAGACAAAACAGTTGAACATAAGGGCTGGGAGGCAAAAATAATACAAAAGCAGGGAGAGGGACAAAACATAAGAGACTCTTAAATATGGAGAACAAACAGAGGGTTACTGGAGGAGTTGTAGGAGGGGGGATGGGCTAAATGGGTAAGGGGTGGTAAGGAGTCTACTCAAAATCATTGTTGCACTATATGCTAACTTGGATGTAAATTAAAAAAATAAATTTAGGGGTGCCTGGGTGGCTCAGTCAGTTAAGCATCAGACTTCGGCTCAGGTCATGATCTCACAGTTCATGAGTTTGAGCTGAGCCCTGCATCGGGCTTTGTGGTGACAGCTTAGAGCCTGGAGCCTACTTCAGATTCTATGTCTCCCTCTCTCTCTGCTCCTCACCCACTCATGCTCTGTCTCTCTCTCCTTCAAAAAGAAATAAAAACATTAAATAAATAAATAGATAAATAAATAATTTTTATAAAATAAATAGAAGAAGAAAAAAAGACAAACCAAGAAACAGACTCTTAACTATAGTGAACAAAACTGATGGTTAGTAGAGGGGAGGTGGGTGGAGGGATGGGAGACATTTGGAATAGGAATTAAAGAGTACACTTATGATGAAAAAAATTAAATGAAATGATAAAAAAGAAAGAAACATGGCTAGAAATAAGAAAACACTTAACAGTAGTTCACTCAAACCTTCTTTGGAAGTGAAACTATTATTTTTTTTGGCATGGTGCTCAGTGAAATGTCCAAAATACTGATATCATAATATGGAACTACCATTCTTCTCCTGAAGGCTGTCTTCTACTGGATTTGAAAATATTTACTACAGATTTGAAAATATCTTTTCAGGCTGATAAAGTGGTTTCTAAATTAAGAGCCATGGCACATCCCCAAAGGCAAGGGAATTAAAAGCAAAAGTGAATTACTGGGACCTTATGAAGATAAAAAGCTTCTGCACAGCAAAGGAAACAACCAACAAAACTAAAAGGCAACCAACGGAATGGGAAAAGATATTTGCAAATGACACATCGGACAAAGGGCTAGTATCCAAAATCTATAAAGAGCTCATCAAACTCCACACCCGAAAAACAAATAACCCAGTGAAGAAATGGGCAGAAAACATGAATAGACACTTCTCTAAAGAAGACATCCGGATGGCCAACAGGCACATGAAAAGATGTTCAACGTCTCTCCTTATCAGGGAAATACAAATCAAAACCACACTCAGATATCACCTCACGCCAGTCAGAGTGGCCAAAATGAAGAAATCAGGAGACTATAGATGCTGGAGAGGATGTGGAGAAACAGGAACCCTCTTGCACTGTTGGTGGGAATGCAAATTGGTGCAGCCGCTCTGGAAAGCAGTGTGGACGTTCCTCAGAAAATTAAAAATAGACCTACCCTATGACCCAGCAATAGCACTGCTAGGAATTTATCCAAGGGATACAGGAGTACTGATGCATAGGGGCACCTGTACCCCAATGTTTATAGCGGCACTCTCAACAATAGCCAAATTATGGAAAGAGCCTAAATGTCCATCAACTGATGAATGGATAAAGAAATTGTGGTTTATATACACAATGGAATACTACGTGGCAATGAGAAAAAATGAAATATGGCCTTTTGTAGCAACATGGATGGAACTGGAGAGTGTGATGCTAAGTGAAATAAGCCATACAGAGAAAGACAGATACCATATGGTTTCACTCTTATGTGGATCCTGAGAAACATAACAGAAACCCATGGGGGAGGGGAAGGAAAAAAAAAAAAAAAGAGGTTAGAGTGGGAGAGAGCCAAAGCATAAGAGACTGTTAAAAACTGAGAACAAACTGAGGGTTGATGGGGGGTGGGAGGGAGGGCAGGGTGGGTGATGGGTATTGAGGAGGGCACCTTTTGGGATGAGCACTGGGTGTTGTATGGAAACCAATTTGACAGTAAATTTCATATATTAAAAAATAAAAAAATAAATAAATAAATTAAGAGCCATGGGCCAATGGAAGGGATAGCAGAAGACACATTTCTAGCCTTTCTTTTGTGGTGGTCTGTGGGGCGGGACAGGGTGGGTTGGGGGTGAATAAGCAATGCATATTCCCTTTTACTTGCATACTTTCCTCTTATAATTTTAAAGAGTAAAGGTTAAATCAACTATCACAGATAAATTAATAAATACTGTGAAGTGAACAAGACAAATGTATAAAAACAAAAGAAGCGGAGAGGATATCAACTGGTGAATGGGCAAATAAAATGTGATATATCCATACAATGGAATGTTATATGGCAATGAAATGAAATTAAATACCAACATGTGGTGCAACATGGATTGAAAACCTTATGCTAATAAAGATGCCAGTCATAAAAGATTGCATTGTATTATTCATTTTATGTGAAATGTCCAAAATAGTCCAATTCATAGAGACAGAAAGTAGATTAGTGTTTGTCTAGAGCTAGGGGGTGAGGCAGAGACCATGGTGGGGATATCATGGCTAAGAGATGAAGGGTTTCTTTGTAGGATAATGAAAATATTCTAAAACTGACTATGGTGATGGATGCACATCTCTGTGGATAAAACTAAAAGCCATTGAACTACACACTTCAAATGGGTGAAGTTAATGGTATGTGAATTATATCCCAATAAAGGTATTGTGGGTTTTTTGTGTTTTTGTTTATTTGTTTGTTGAAAGAACCCAGCTTCTTCTGTCTTTCTGCTTTGTCTATGCTAGGTTGCTGCTTGTTCTTAATGGCTTCCTTAGGCCCCAAGATGGCTGCTGCACTTCCTTATACCATGTACAGACCATAATGTCCAAAGCAAGAAAAAGCCTTCCTAAGGGTCCCTTTGTCAGTGAGGATTTTTTTGGAAGGCCCCTGCAGACTTCTCCCATTTCTTATTAGAGTCACTTGCAGGGAGAATGGAAGTGCTAGGCTTGCGTAGACCAATCACAATTCACCCTGTGTTTATTTAAAAGAGCTCGAAGAACTTTCCTTAAAGCACATGGCCACCCTATATCTAAATAAAACTGCATTTGCTCTGGGGCCTAAGGACTTAAGAATTTAAGGAGGAGCTTCTTTTATGCTCATACTCCTTTAACTGAAATTTGTAGCAGCTAAATAAAAAAATCATTCTGATACTTATTAAAATGGTAAGGAAGACTTCATTCAAGATCATTGCAAAGGAGTCAACCCTCTTACAGTTGTGGAGAGAGACTGCTCAACTCTGAATTCAACAAGAACCAGTGGGGATTTAGCCACCCTGCAACATGAAGGGGGTCAGTGGATGCAAAATTACTAAGAAGAGACATTAAGGCTAGGGAGATTCTTGCTCAAGAAAGCCAAGGGCTTAAACATCATAAGTGGGGGATGAGGAACTTAATCAGATATCAAGGGTTGATCAGGTAGCAAGGGTAGGGGCTTTCTTGATAAACTGACTCAGCAGGATTCTTGCTGAGCCTTGGCTATGTAGACCTGGCCAGGACAGGCTGAGGCCTAGTCAAGAAGAGGGACGAGGGAAGCGAAACTAATATTTGGTCATGGACAGAGTCTCTTGTCATAATGCAGATTTGATGGTTTTTTTCATTCTTTGTTTCTCCCTTTTATCATTTGATTAAAAGCTGACAATTTAAAATCAAGTAAATTTCATCAGGTCTTTAATGTGCTTGAGGCTTTTCTTTACTTTTACTTCAAAAATTATGATGTACACCTACCTATTCACTAAAACCAATTTAAGAAACAAATATTAGCATATATTATATTCTCTTCATTTCTGAATTTCTTTAAATGAGATGTATGGTCTTCATTATTTAAACTAGAGCTTGGACTAACAGACAGTTTCAGCAAAGTAAGATTGTGAATACATAAATTTTTTGCAACTTCTGCAAAACCTGAACTTGCATAACCAAAATACTGATTGGGACCTGCCATTCCACATAATTCACACTTAAGATAGTTTGAAAGCAACTTCCTGCCCAGATAATGTAAAATATGACAATGCAGTGACAGTTTTAATTAGAATAAAATCAGAACAGTTAACATGCTTGTATGGTACATTTTAAAATGCAGTGATTTGCAGTCCCCTTGTAAGAACCTAATGGAAATCCTAAGGGTTGTTACATAGATATTTTGGTTCTCTTTCTCTAGGAAGCAAGGTCACAATGATTTTTAAGTTACTAGGCTAGTCCCAATAGACTGTTTAGCCCATTATATAATTGAACTTGCAATATTAATATTAACCATAAGCCTTTCTAAACCAGTGATTAGAAGGAGTGGGAAACAGGACGCTTGGGCTTTGGCATCAGCAGTTTCTGATTGTAATGAGTAAGGGGTGATATCAGTGGAGGGGACTCTGGCAGAAATAGCTTGCTCAGGCAGGGAATGCATCTGAAACTGGGGATACAGTGGTTGTATAATTTCTAAGTCTGCAATGGATGGTAAATGAATGTACCTAAAAAATACTCCAACTTGACGTGTGTTTTTTTGAAAGACTTATCACAGTAAATACAGCTCTTTAGCCAAACAAGCGGTTTATTAAAGTGGTTCAGTTACCATGGCAACATATCTGGAATTTATAGCTCTTTAGTTTGAGAGTACTTCATTTCACTCTCTGAGGCACTGAAATCCAAGGCTAAAGTTCTTAATGGCCTCCATTAAGTCTCATTGTATGATGAATTTCTATTGTTTGGAAAATGTATACATACAAAATGTAGCGTGCAAAATCAGTCCTATGAGTTTATAGTTGTGTGCATTAATTTTAAATAGGTACTTTTCAATTTGGAAATGTCCCTGTTAAAAAATTTTTTTATTATTGCCAAAGCTACATACAATCCTAGTTTAATGAAGAAAAACAGCTATTTCAAAAAATATGTCTTCTGAACTTACTCCCCAGAGGCAACCACTTTCTGTTCTTTTAGCTGTTTTTTGGTTTTCTTTTAATATTTACTTCAAATCCCTCAGCAACATGTTTATATTGCTTCTTGGTTTGTATTACTGCTTGCTTTGTGTCTTTAGCTGTCATCAATTATTTGAGTTTCTGTGTATTTGAAAATAGCTTTATTCTACTTTTATTCCTGATTTTTAATTTGGGTGTATATAATTCTTAATTAGAAATCATTTTCTCAGGGTGCCTGGGTGGTTCAGTCAGTTAAGCATCTAACTTTTTTTTTTTTTAATGTTTTATTTATTCTTGAGAAAGAGAGACAGAGTGTGAGTAGGGGAGGGGCAGAGAGGGAAACACAGAATCTGAAGCAGGCTACAGGCTCTGTCAGCACAGAGCCCGACACAGGGCTCAAACCCACAAACTGTGAGATCATGACCTGATCCGAAGTCGGACGCTTAACTGACTGAGCCGCTTGGTTTTGGTTCAGATCATGACCTCATGGTCATGAGATCAAGCCCCACATCTTGAGAGAAACTTTGGATTCTCTCTTTCCCTCTTCCTATGCCCCTCTCCCACTCATGCCCTCTAGAAAGAAAGAAAGAAAGAAAGAAAGAAAGAAAGAAAGAAAGAAAGAAAGAAAGAAAGAAAGAAAGAAAGAAAGAAAAGAAAGAAAGAAAGAAAGAAAGAAAGAAAGAAAGGAAGAAAGAAAGGAAGGAAGAAAGAAAGAGGAAGGAAGGAAGGAAGGAAGGAAGGAAGGAAGGAAGGAAGAAATGAAAGATAGGAAGGAAGAAAGGAATCATTTTCTCAGAATTACTACAGATATTGAGAAATCCAATGCACTTCAAGTCTTTTGTTTTAATTATTTTCCTCCCTTCCCTGGATGCTTAAAGAATTATTTCTTTGTTCCCAGTGTTCTAAAGTTTCATGATGATGGACCACACTCTAGGTCCATTTTCATCCATGGATCCTCAGAGGACCTATTCCATTTTCCATTTTGAAAACTCCTGCCCTTAAGTTTTATAAAATTTTTTTTTTCTCTGATTATTTTCTTTCCTCTGTTTTCTCTGTTGTATCTAGAAATTTTATTCATGTATTGCCGTCTTGGTTTGGTTCTCTAATTTTCTTACACTTTTATATTTACTCTATTATAATTTTTCATCTACTTCCTGGAAGATTTTCTTGGCTTCATAACCAGTGAATTTTTAATTCCTACTGTTAGATTTTTAATTTCCAAAAGTATTTCCGCCCCTTTCCCTCTTAGCCACTCCATTTTTAGAGCATCCTGTTGTCTTACAAATGTAATCTCTTCTAGTTACACTGACTGGAAACTGTACATGGATATGACTTATAGACTATGGCCTTCAATAACGGATGATCTGACTGGATGTCTTGTTGAGGAACCCTCAATATTAGACTCTTTAGTCTTTTCTTTTTGGCTTGTCACATTCCCTAGAATATAATCAATTTATATGATTCTCCTCTCCTGTGTAGAAGGCATGAGCCTCTTTGTCTTTTTGGAGACATGGGAGGATAAGAAGGCTGAGAGAGAAGGGCAGATCTCCACATTTATTATGTAACTTTTATTTAATCCCTATGATTTTTGTAGAATAGCCTACCATCATTGTAGGATTCCTTTATCCATATACCTTCTGTTTTATGCTCTCTAGAAAATAAATCTCTTGCTTTCTGCCAGAGTAGGTTGGAGAAGTACTCTATTGTGTGGAATAGGAATAGGAGAATATCTAGATCAGTGTTGGTACATGATCAACTCCTCAAATATTATTTTGACCAATCCTCCTGTTGTAGCCACACCCCCAACCTCACTTCCCTTAGCACCATTTCCTAAGCCTTTTTTACATTACCTCTATTCTAAACCTCTTGCTTGTCAACTTTCCATACTTCCACCTTAGGAGCTGTCAGGTTGGCTAATTAGTTACTAAGCATCTGTCTACTTTCTAGTTTCCAAAGTTTTGTCACTATTAATTCCTCTTGAGTTCTCTGTATGCTTTGCTGTCTTTTAAATACAACATTGAGGGGTGCCTGGGTGGCTTAGTTGATTGAGCGTCAGACTCTTGATTTCACCTCAGGTTATGATATTGTACTTCGTGAGATCGAGCCCCATGTCCAGGCTCTGCACTGATAGCTCAGGGCCTGTTTGGGATTCTCTCACTCCTTCTCTCTCTGCCCCTCTCCTGCTCACACTCTGTCTCTCTCTAAGTAAATGAACAGTAAATATATAATACATACATACATACATACATACATACAGCATTTAGAGGGAGTCTAGGTTAAATGTGTTCAGCCTGCTCTCTTTTCCCAAAATTTCTAACTAGTTTTTTTTAAGTTTATTTATTTTGAGAGAGAGAGAGAGAGAGAGAGAGAGAGAGAGAGAGAGAGAGAGAGAAAACATGCTTGAGCAGGGGAGGGGCAAAGAGAGAGAGAGAATCCCAAGCAGACTCCACCTTGTCAGCACAGAGCCAGACGAAAGGCTTGATTGAACTCACAAATTGTGAGATCATGCCCTGGGCCAAAGTCAAGAGTTGTTCACCCAACTGACTGAGCGATCTAACTAGCTTTTAATAGTTAAGAGACTACATTTGTGTTTTAGATTAAATTGATGCTTTAAATTTGATTCCTATTTAATTCATCTCACATTGATTACTCATTCTTAATAGATAACTTGTCCTCAAGTTAACTAAGAAAAGCCTTTTTAGGGGCACCTGCGTGGCTCAGTCTGTTACTCATCTCTTGATCTTGGCTCAGGTCATGATCTCACTGTTCATATGTTTGAGCCCCAACATCGGGCTCCTTGCTGATAGTATGGAGCCTACTTGGGATTTTCTCTCATCTGCTCTCTGCACACTTCCCCTTCCCTCCTGCTGGCATGCTTTCACTCACTGTCTTCTCTCTCTTAAAATAAATAAATAAACTTTTAAAAAGAGAGAGAGAGAAAAGTCTTTTTAATCTGAGCTATCTTGATTTTCTCCTTTCTCCTTCACAGTTTCTCCATATGTCCTTCTGTGCTCTTGACCTCCCTCCTGTTCCCTTTATCCTATCACTTCAGCCTCTTCTACAACCTTCTGCTTCTTGGAGACAAGCTTAGATCCCCTCATTGTCCATTTCCATTAGCCTATCTACACTTTAAATGCCCTATTTCTAAACCTACCTAAGCTTCTTAGTTAAAAAAACAAATGAATCAACTTTCCTTAACCCTTACGCTCTAGTCCCAGCTTTCTTAATTTGTAGTCTTCTCTTAAAAAAAAAAAAAAAAAAAAAAAAAGTGCTGTTCATTCATTTCCTCCTTAACCCTATTCCACGTAGTCTTTTATATGAGCTTTTTTGAAAATGAGCTTCTAAACAAAACCACCAACCCCTTTTTGGCCATAGCCTAATTGACTACCTCTTTTCCATTGGAACTTTTTCTTCTCATTCTTGACTTGTTCTTGTTTTACTTCTCAAGGTGTTTTTATTTGTTTGTTTGTTTTTATTCCCTCCCTTGTGTCTCTTTTTCCCTTTTCCCCTTAAATGTGGGCCTCTATTTCCTTAGTCTACCTCGAGAGCAAAGCACTTAGTTCATAGAAACTTACTGACTTCTGAAAAGTTTTTCATGCTTTATGAAAAGAAAGTGACGTAAGTGACATTTTTCAAATAAAGATTTGTATGACATTAATGGAGGTTTAACTTTTAATATCTAGGCAGGTGCTGTAAAGGACTATATTAAGATGATGCTTCAGAACGATTCACTTAAATTTCTGGTGTTTGCTCATCATTTAAGCATGCTCCAAGCTTGCACAGAAGCAGTCATAGAAAACAAGGTATGTTATTTTTCTATGAAATACTTTTAAGATGCAGATTTTTAATATAATAAACATCAATTGTAGTCTTGTAATTGAGGTTTTTTTGGCCTTCTTTAAATGATGGTATATTATTATTAGATTTTCTTCTTGCAAATTACACTAATATTATATATTACTATTATGTTGATGATACACTATTAAATTTTTTCTTTTCTTCCAGGCTTATAATTTTCCACTAATCTAATTATCTGGGTTGACTAAAATATGCTGACTTGATAGCCTATATTGTGAATTTCAGCATTGTTACTGGATACACCATTTGAGACTGATGTAGACAGTTAAAAATTAAAATTCTTATTTACCCTCAAGGCAACCTTAGAACATGGGTGATGTTGAGGGGAAACAGAGAATGAATTCAGCCAATTTTAGTGCCCAACTGCAGTCATACCTTTTAAACTTTAAACAGAGTATGTTGCCTGGAAGATTTAGTACAGGGGAATGTGAAACATATGGCCCAGGTACAGTATCAGGTAAGCTCTCCAAACCTGCTGGCCTTAACTGCATTTTCTTAGGTTCACCTAATTCCCCAACAGTCTTATCAGAGACAGCATCTGCCATTTTTTCTTTCAGAGTTTAAATCTGTCATCTCTCTTTATGTGCTGAGGGCTTTTGGAGATGCTCAGAAACTGCAAAGAAATTTTCTGACAAATTGTGTGAGCTTAATATACATGGAGTGGCAGAACCACTTGCCTGTGTAGGTAGATTTTTTACATGGAGGAATTAAGCCATGTTTTTAAAAACTTTGTATACATATTATGAGCATTTGGCAGTCTGTTTATTAACATTACCAAAGAAGTAATTCTCATTTTTCCTTCACAGACAGATTTATGATAACATAATAAAGTGCTATCTGTGAAAAGGTGTTCTCACATTGATTATCGTAGTATTGATTTAAATATTGATTCCTTTTTAAAAAAATTTTTTTTAATAATTATTTTTGAGAGAGAGAGAGAGGGAGGGAGGGAGGGAGGGAGGGAGGGAGGGAGGGAGACGCAGAATCTGAAGCAGCCTCCAAGCTCTGAGCTGTCAGCACTGAGCCCCACATGGGGGTCAAACTCCCAAATCTCAAGATCAGGACCTGAGCCAAAGTCAGACGCTTAACCAACTGAGCCACTCAGGCGCCCCTCATATAGTATTTTTTTTAATGTTTATTTATTTTTGAGAGAGAGTGCAAGTGGGGAAGGGGCAGAGAGAGAGAGGATCTGAAGTGGGCTCACCCTGACATCAGAGAGCCTGATATGGGGCTCAAACTCAGTAACCATGAGATCATGGCCTGAGCTTAAGTCAGACACTTAACTGACTGAGCCACCCAGGTGCCCCTAATTATTGTACAGTATTTTTAAAACACCTTTTGAGAAAGTTAATCTCAGAAATATTTAAAAAATAAAAATAAAAAAAAAATAAAAGAAAAGGGGCGCCTGGGTGGCTCAGTCGGTTGGGCGTCCGACTTTAGCTCAGGTCACGATTGCGCGGTCCGTGAGTTCGAGCCCCGCGTTGGGCTCTGGGCTGATGACTCAGAGCCTGGAGCCTGCTTCCGATTCTATGTCTCCCTCTCTCTCTGCCCCTCTCCCGTTCATGCTCTGTCTCTCTCTGTCTCAAAAATAAATAAACGTTAAAAAAAAATTTTTTTTTAATATTTTTAAATGATTGGGGAATAAAATCAAATTCATAATATTTTCTTATTCTGATTCCATTAAACTTAAATCCTTAAAATTACTGGGATCTATTCTAAGTATGGCAGTCTGTCTCTTCTCCCCACTTCTGCTTTACTAATGTGTTTAGAATCCCATTTAACATCACTAACATTTAAAAATGATAGGTAGTCATGGGTTGGAGGCGAATTTCTCCCAAACTCTGTCTAACCTGACTGTGTGTATTTTCTTTAGAAAGACTGTCAGAAGATCTTATAATCTCTCTCATTGGATTTTAAATCGATCACTGATGAATTTATATGTTTGTGAAGACACACAAAGTTAATATGATACATTCTATTTAATGATTAACTTAAATATTTCCTTGTGAAAGTGAATATTTATATGTCTTGACTATTGAAGGCTGTGTTTTCCATAAAAGTGCTTATAAAATGAGACTACTATTTGAAATTCAGGACTTCTACTGAATTTTAGAAAATTGAGTAATGAGTCATTTTTAACTACTCTCACACACACTGATTGTGCTCCCCTTTACCCAGCCCAAATCATCCCTAAAAGACAGCACTGTTCAATTTAGCACTTAATGTTTCCCTACTTTTAAAAAATGTGTGTGAGTGTCTTGGTTCCCCAACTCAATGGAGATGACCTTATCACATATTTCTTTTAAATTTAGAAATGTGAAAAAAAATGAATTCAAATCGTACTCTAAAAAAGCTATTTTCCCAATTAATATTGAAATACTTCAGAAATAAATGCACTATTCTTCATGAATCCTTAATAATGGGGGTAAATCCTCTTTCTCCCTTCTCCCCTGTCTGGCTTTATTTTTATTTTAGAATTAGTGAACCTGTAACTTTGAAGTTAGCCTGATCTGTCATTTAAAGTTAGCATGTGAATTTTCATAGAATTTTACTGAAGACATTAGTTCAGTGATGATTTATGGAGCCCTGTTTTATACACGGCATTCACTTGGCATTGATGGTATGAAGATGAATTAGACACAGATCCTACCCTCAAGTAGATTAAAAGATTTAAAAATATGGAATTGTTATAAGAAGCATTAAGAAATTTGGTTAAGATTCTTCTTATATAACATTTACTAACCTTTCATCTTAACCCATTTCTGTTTTGTTATGTGAGCATAAAAATCAGGTATAAACTATATAAAATGAGATAGGTGCATCGGGGTTTGTGCTAATGTTGCCATCTCCCTTGTTGATACTAGACACGCTACATTAGGATAGATGGAAGTGTTCCGTCTTCAGAAAGAATACATCTAGTTAATCAGTTTCAAAAAGATCCTGATACTCGTGTGGCTATCCTAAGCATTCAGGCTGCTGGCCAGGTAAGAAATTTCAGGTGTTAATTTGATAATGAAATGTCATTAAGATAATAAAAAGGTCATTAACCATAATTATAGCTTTATATCAAGATAAAAGTGTAATAAATATTCTACTTTGGAGAATATTTGAGAGAGACCTCAACACTTTTGACTCAAAGCTTCCTAAATTTTCAAGGAAAGAATTGCCTAGATGAGTATAGCTAATTTGATTGTAATACTTTTCCATGACCTTTTTTTTTTTCTTACTTTTAATTTGCATAGAATTTCCTTTCATTTCCTATAGCACACATCTTAGTTGGTTTTACCAGAGCTTCTGAGGCAAGGTGGCCTGAGGGAAAAGAACTCTTCTGTCTGAGAACTTTTTATGGAGTGTCCCTGGTTTGACCCTTAAGATTGGGTTTGGCTAGAAGTAAATGAGAACCCAAATTAAGAATGACTCAAATACACAAAGTTTATTCTCTTACGTAGACAGTCCAAGGTTTGCATGGTGGTTCCACAAAGTCCTTAGGTCTTAAGCTTCTCCTGTCTTTCTGCTCTACCACTCCTAGCAGGTTATCTCTTACTTAAGAGAGCTGCTGGAGTTCTTCCACATACCTGTCATCCAGGCAGCTGACTGGAGAAAGGCACGCTGCAGCCCATTCACCTGCAGTTAGCCCCATGGTTACAACTAACTTCAAGGAAAGCAGGAGAAAGTAGCCTTTGTTTTGTCTAGTCACACTAAAAATCAGGTGTTCTGTTACAAAGAAATAAAAACCAAATGGCTCTTGTGGAAGACAACACCATGCCATGTAAGGGAGATCCTTCTGGACTTTTTTTCTACTAACATCCCACAATATTTTGATGTAAATGTCTAAGCCAGGAAACGTAACATAGGGAAAAGGAGTTGAGCATATTGAGGTGCGTCCAACCTGGTAAAGAGCATATCTGTCATCTTCTCTAGACTGTGGAATCTAAACCAGGGCCAGAGACCTGCTTTTAGCAAGCTAATTGACATCTGTAAAATTGTACAGAGAAACTCCATGACGATGAAGAAGTTCCAGAACTCACTAGGAGTTCTAACCAAAAGGAGAAGTGTCTCAGCATTTCCCCCATGTTGGATGAAACTTGTGGTCATCTGAGTTTTATGTCTGTTAAAATATTCTAGCCAGAGAGAGTATCCTCACAAAGATCCTTAAAAATGGAGTGCTGATAGCATGGTAGAAGAAAGGTTGGAGGAAGCCACACAGAAGGATCTGCTTGATAAAAAGACTTTTTGAAATTAAGATTGTATAGGGCACCAGTATTTTACTCAAGGCTTTATTCCTGAAGACCTGCTGTAATTCAAAATTTGTATACCTGAATCCTTGTATGTCCATAGGCATAAAGGAAAGTAGAAAGGGCTGTGTTCTTAGGGCATGTGAATCTTCCATTATAGTTTAGTAGTATCTCAGAGGGACGTGGGTCTTGCCAGCATATTTCCCGTTTATTCTTGTATGGTCATATGATGCTTAAAAGTGTCCATCCCTCTTTAAATACTCCTTCTTATTCTTCAGCATCATCTCTAACATTTTGTGGTGTTTCCTTTCCTAAATAGCAGCACAGCTTAGCTTGATGGCTATTTGGTTTGCCATGTTTTTATCACTTCTAACTTCTGTTCCAAAGTGATACATCTTTAGTGAGAACTCCTGCCCCCATCTAATGAATGCTAGTTTGACATTGTTATGTGATATAAAAATATTTGAAGGTAACAAAAAATAGCAGCACAGCAGTTGCCAAAGTCATTCTCCAATGGAAGTTCCAGTGCATGTAAACAACAGTGTGGATTAGATGATTCTGTCAATGGATGGTAGGTATTTCTGTCAACCTCATAACATCCTTTACTACTGTGTGGCAACAACTTAAGCACCGTTCACATTTCACTCAGCCTTTCAACTTTAAGATCATGTATTTTTGGACACATTCTTTGAGGAGATTTGTATTATTTCTCATATATTGATTATAAAACAAGACTTAATACTTATTCATGTCACACTGTTTCAGACTGATGTAACATGCAATTGCACAAAAAATTCAGTTGTGTTACATACTGAGATACAAACCAGTAAACGAGGGTTTTGAGATGTGGGAGAAATTTCATAGGAAGAGAACATTGTGACTGGAGACATGATTTTCTTGCTTTATAGAACAACACTGAACTAAATGAATAGAGGAAGTCATTGCTGTCTGCCTAGTTGCTATGGATACCATGTGTTAGAAATTATATTCTCGTTTATAATTCATTTTATTAGATTTTCCAGTGGTAATGTGAATCCAGTCCTCATCAGAGGATAAAATGATTTTGTTTATATATATATCCATCAAACTGACTTTTGAAATTACTGAAATACCTTTTAAGTGTGTTTTTTGTAGTTTACCTGGCCATTTGCAATAAGCAGTCTTCATTTGCCTTTCATGAATTAAATTTTCTTAATTTGGCTTAAAATGAAAGACTGATTTATTTTTAAGTCCTTCAGCTTTCTCTTGTTCATTTAACATGTTCAGAAAGACTTTATTATATACGGCTCTATGTTACATTCTCAGTTTATTTGCATCTCAATTTCTTTATTTTGCTTAGGGTTTGACATTTACTGCTGCAACTCATGTTGTATTTGCTGAGTTGTATTGGGACCCTGGTCATATAAAACAAGCAGAAGACCGTGCTCACCGAATTGGACAGTGCAGTTCTGTGAATATTCACTACCTTGTTGCAAATGGGACCCTAGACACCCTTATGTGGGGAATGTTGAATCGAAAGGTAAAGCTTGAATTCAGGGTTATCACTGTACTCATTATTATGCAGAGCCTACGTAAGTTAAGAGGCTAAGTTGTAGTGTTCAGGCAAAGGATATCCAGGTACACTAAGGTAGTGATAAGGACCAAGTTTAGAAAGGCTTCAATTGGTGGTACCTTACCTCTCCTCTGTGATAAGGAAGAGACATGAAGTTTTCCTACTGCCTTCCAAGGCCTTCATCTACCATTTTGGAGGCCAGAGGAGGAAGAGCTAGCAAGGAAACATAACGTTTTCAAACCTCAAGTCCTTTTTGTAAGCTAAGAATAAACCGTTACTCAAGGATTGAGTTCCCAGCTAATTTTGGACAGAAGACAGCCTGTACCTGGACTCCAGGAAGGGTAGGTGGGATGGTGCTTGCTCTTTCCACTCACCTGTGTTTTTCCTCCCCAGCCTGCAGGGGTATTTACAGAAAGGATTTGACTAGTTATTAGAGGATGGTTTTCAAGCACTGACTAGATATTCAAAATGGCCAATCATATGTAGGTTCAATTTCAAAGTTTATAAATATCATAATAAATTTTTTTATAAGAAAAACTTCTGTAGTTGGACATTTTCCTCATTAAGCATAGGAATCATTGACTGTTGTAATTTTGAAATATTATGTTACTAAAATCCAATGATAGGTTGAAACGATAAGAGTTTATTCTTATGGATTACTCGTGGTTTAAATGCAGAATCACATTACCGCTTAGCAAGGATCTGCTATGAGAGAACTTTTGTAAAATTCACATGCCTTTTCCTCTTACAGACACAAGTTACAGGGAGCACACTGAATGGTCGGAAGGAACAGCTTCAGGCTGAGGAAGGTGATAAGGAAAAATGGGATTTCCTACAGTTTGCTGAAGCTTGGACTCCAAATGAAAGTTGTGAAGAGCTCAGGAATGAAATTTTGTTCACTCATGTAAGAGCATATAACAAATTCTTTTCTCTATTTTTTTTATTTTTTAATATACTGAAACTATAACTTTGTCATATATTTCTTAAGTAGCCACAATTCATTGTTCATGCTGTTGAAAGGAGCTTCCCCATAAAAGCTGGAAAACCTCTTAGAACCACAAGACGACATTGCAAGGAAGCTGCACCAGTGGCTCGTATCTTCCAGCAGTTACATACCAGTGCTCTCTGTTTAGCCTCTTAGAAATGCATGCTCAGTAGAATCCAGCGTTCAGAAGAAAATACCGGTGGCTGTATTTATGATCCTGAGGATATGGAAAGATGTATTAATTTTGCCACAGAGTGTAACACAAACAGGTCACAGACTCAGTAGAGATATTTGCATTACAGCGTCCAAAGTATCTAACAATTTATACAACTTAATTAGTAAAACACAAATGAGCCAACAGAAAAACAGGTGAAGAATGTGAGCATTACGAGGGCCCTTGAGTAGCCAGTAAACATGGAAAGAAACTCTGCCTCACCAAGATAAGGCAAATTGTACAGGTGCGTTTTCCCTTTACAGTTAATAAGTAATCTGTGGTGTGGCTCTTTGAGATTATGTGACTGTCCTGTTCCCAGAACCTTTCATCTGGTAGTCTTAGCATTCACTATGATCTTTGTCTGAATCAGTTTTTAAATAGTGGTTTTCTTTTTTTTTTTCTTTTTTTAATGTTTATTTTTTGAGGGGGGGGAGGGGCAGAGAGAGAGAGAGGGAGACACAGAATCTGAAGCAGGCTCCAGGCTCCGAGCTCTCAGCACAGAGCCCAATGCGGGGCTCGAACTCACAAGCTGTGAGATCATGACCCGAGCCGAAGTCAGACGCTTAACTGACTGAGCCACTCAGGTGCCCCTAAATAGTGGTTTTTCTAATTCTGTCTTTGCTTCTGTATTTATTAGCTGGCATTTTTCTGTAAAGACAAACTTTATTTTTCCTCATTTAAAAAATACCACTGTGAGCTTGGGAATTCTGTTACTATTAATGTGTTATAATCCTTTACTTTTTTTCTTTAATTTTTTTTTTAAACGTTTATTTATTTTTGAGACAGAGAGAGACAGAGCATGAACGAGGGAGGGTCAGAGAGAGAGAGAGGGAGACACAGAATCGGAAACAGGCTCCAGGCTCCGAGCTGTCAGCACAGAGCCCGACATGGGGCTCGAACTCACGAACCGTGAGATCATGACCTGAGCCGAAGTCGGACGCTCAACCGACTGAGCCACCCATGCGCCCCTTCATTTTTTAAACAAGTCCCTACATTTCTTTGATTGCTTCCTTGCTTTTTGACAAACAGTTTAAGATTGACCTTTTATTATTTTTGCCCCAGACCTGGAACTGGACATTTCTTTAAGGAGCCTTGATTCCCTTTGCTGGGAAGTGATATTTAGAAATCAGGGTGTTGTTTTTTGTTTTGTTTTGTTTTTATTGCTCTGGGATGTCATTATTTCTAGGCTCTTTTCAGTGTATACAGCGATTTACATGCACATACATACATTTTGTCAGAGATAGGTTAATATGTATGTATGCATGTATGTATGTATATGTGCATATTTAGTTCATAAGTTCACTCTGAGACTCCAGTTCAAATCCAGCACCACCGGGTTCTTTTTCTCCTCCCATCTGTGCAGACATAAGCATTTATGCTTTTCCCTTATCCAGCAGGAAGAACTCTGTTTCTTGATATCATCAGTGTATGTGCTCTGTGGCTCTGTCCTTCCATACATGCAACACACTTTTAAAATAACTACTACACTAATACCATACTTTACACCTATTAGATTGGCAACAATGGAAATACTTAACATACCAAAAATGTCAGGAACATTTTATATACCAAACGCTTCATATACTGCTGAGTAGGAGTACAAATTGTTGTAACCCCTTGGGAGAGCATTTAGGTAATATCTGGTAAAGTTGGAAATGCCCTTAAACCAAACCATTCCATTTCTAGGAATGTCTTCTCACCTGTGGGTAGAAGGATACATGTAGAAGAATGTTTATTGAATCAGTTTTTGGATTGTTAAAGATTAGAAATAACCAAAATGCCCTGATGGGTATTTAGAAATTAACATGAATGAATTACATTTATGTCTTAACGTGACCAGATTTTGAAAACATGTTATTTTTAAACTGCCTAGCCCATACACACAAATAATATTGTGTATTTATGAATACATATGTATACATAATGAAATATACAAACAGACATTGGAATAACCCATATTAAACTTGTAATATTGATTTTATCTGGAAGGAGGAGAATGAGTCTAGGAAAGAGTAAAAAACGTAATAGCAACTTCAACAGAAATATTTAATTTTAAAGAAGAATAGGAATTTGGAGACCTGGGTGGCTCAGTCAGTTCAGCGTCCACCTCTTGGTTTCAGCTCAGGTCATGATCTCATGGTTCCTGGGTTCAAGACTTGCTTGGGATTCTCTCTCTCTCCCTCTCTCTCTCTGCCCTTCCTCTGCTCACGTGCACTTTCTCTCTCTCTCTCAAAATAAAAAAACTTAAAAAAAAAAAGAATAGGAATTAAACAGTACAGTATTACTATTTGTAAATTTTGAATGGCGGGTACGTTTCTGTATAATAATAAATACTATCAGAGAACATTAGAGAAGCTTATAATCATTCGAACTGTCTGCTTCTTCCTAGCCCCTTTGGTGCCATGTGGTGTGAAATTTGGGAGCTTAACATTTTTTGAGTACAGTTGACACACAATGTTACATTAGTTTCAGGTGTGCAAAATAGTGTTTTGAAAGAATGAATTTTAATTTTTGAAAGATATTATAGGAATAAAATTAAAGTCTGTAAAGTTTAGTTCCATAGGAAGAAACAATGTTTTTTATGTGGAATCTTATTAAATTTTGTATGCATTTTATTTATAGGGCTGGTACATTTGTTTTTTTTTAGGATACTAGAATGCCATTCTATCAAATATAGCTTAAAAAAATCAAAGGATCACTTCTAAGACATTTTTCTTTTGTTTAAAAAACTACTTTCCTTTTGGTAGTGTTTATATATTTGGGTTTATAAAAAATCAATAAATACTTAAAATCCTAGGTATTTTAAAAATATGTAAGTAAAATTATGATTTGTAGCTGTTTGTTCTCTAAGATTTCCTAACTATTGAATTATGTTTAAGTGTTCATTTTTAAGATAAGAATTAAGAATTTAAAATGCATTTTCCCATGTATATACATGTTTATTGTTTTTAACTGTATTTGAAGAAAAATATATATCTATGTATTAAGTTTTTAAAAAATCACCCAGTCACCTTTACCAAATCTTACTCCCCTGAGCCAGGTGTTTTTCTTTTACAGTTTAGTGTTATCTCACAGATTTTTCAGTGTATGTCATTTTTTTTAATAGCATATATTTATTTTTTTATTTTTTACTGAGGTAAAAATGGTATATAACATTTTAGTTTCAGGTGTACAGCATCATAATTCAATTTTTGTAAACTCTTAGCCTCCTTCATCCATTTCAGTCATGCCCCAACTCCCTTCTCCGCCTGATAACCACCAATGTGTTCTCTGTATTTACGAGTTTGGCTTAGTTTGGTTGGTTTGGTCTTTTTAGACTCCATACATAAGTGAAATCATATGGTATATGTCTTTCTCTGTCTGAATTATTTCACCTAGCATAATACCCTCAAGGTCCATTCATGTTGAAAACGGGAAGAGTTCCTTTCTTATAGCTGAGTAGTATACACACACACACACACACACACACACACACACACACACACACCACATTTTCTTTATACATTCATTCATTAGGTTGCTTCCATATCTTGGCTATTGTAAATAATGCTGCAATGAATTAAGAGGTGCATATATCTTCTCAAATGACTGTTTTTGTTTCTTTGGATAAATGCCCAGAGATGGAATATTTGGATCATGTGGTAGTTCTATTTTTAATTTTTTGAGGACCCTCCATACTGTCTTCCATAGTGGCTCCACCAATTTACATTCCCACACATTGTTCCCTTTTTTTCCACATCCTTACCAACACTTACTGTTTCTTATGCTTTTGATAATAGCCTTTCTTTTCCTTTTTATTATATGAAATTTATTGTCAAATTGGTTTCCATACAACACACAGTGCTCATCCCAAAAGATGCCCTCTTCAATGCCCATCAACTACCCTCCTCTCCCTCCCACCCCCCATCAACCCTCAGTTTGTTCTCAGTTTTTAAGAGTCTCTTAGATTTGGCTCTCTCTCCCACTCTAACCTCTTTTTTTTCTTTTATCTCCTTCCCCTCCCCCATGGGTTTCTGTTAAGTTTCTCAGGATCCATGTAAGAGTGAAAACATATGGTATCTGTCTTTCTCTGTATGGCTTATTTCACTTAGCATCACACTCTCCGCTTCCATCCACGTTGCTACAAAGGGCCATATTTCATTCTTTCTCATTGCCATGTAGTACTCCATTGTGTATATAAACCACAGTTTATCCATTCATCAGTTGATGGACATTGAGGCTCTTTCCACAATTTGGCTATTGTTGAGAATGCTACTATAAACATTGGGGTACAAGTGCCCCTATGCATCAGTACTTCTGTATCCCTTGGGTAAATTCCTAGCAGTGCTACTGCTAGGTCATAGGGTAGGTCTATTTTTAATTTTTTGAGGAACCTCCACACTGTTTTCCAGAGCAGCTGCACCAGTTTGCATTCCCACCAACAGTGCAAGAGGGTTCCCGTTTCTCCACATCCTCTCCAGCATCTATAGTCTCCCAATTTGTTCATTTTGGCCACTCTGGCGTGAGGTGGTATCTGAGTGTGGTTTTGATTTGTATTTCTCTGATGAGCGACGTTGAGCATCTTTTCATGTGCCTGTTGGCCATCTGGATGTCTTCTTTAGAGAAGTGTCTATTCATGTTTTCTGCCCATTTCTTCACTGGATTATTTGTTTTTCGGGTGTGGAGTTTGGTGAGCTCCTTACAGATTTTGGATACTAGCCCTTTGTCCGATATGTCATTTGCAAATATCTTTTCCCATTCCGTTGGTTGCCGTTTAGTTTTGTTGATTGTTTCCTTTGCAGTGCAGAAGCTTTTTATCTTCATGAGGTCCCAATAGTTCATTTTTGCTTTTAATTCCCTTGTCTTTGGGGATGTGTCAAGTAAGAAATTGCTGTGGGTGAGGTCACAGAGGTCTTTTCCTGCTTTCTCCTCTAGGGTTTTCATGGTTTCCTGTCTCACATTCAAGTCCTTTATCCATTTTGAGTTAATTTTTGTGAATGGTGTGAGAAAGTGGTCTAGTTTCAATCTTCTGCATGTTGCTGTCCAGTTCTGCCAGCACCATTTGTTAAAGAGACTGTCTTTTTTCCATTGGATATTCTTTCCTGCTTTGTCAAAGATTCGTTGGCCATACTTTTGTGGGTCTAGTTCTGGGGTTTCTATTCTATTCCATTGGTCTCTGTGTCTGTTTTTGTGCCAATACCATGCTGTCTTGATGATTACAGCTTTGTAGTAGAGGCTAAAGTCTGGGATTGTGATGCCTCCCGCTTTGGTCTTCTTCTTCAAAATTACTTTGGCTATTCGGGGCCTTTTGTGGTTCCATATGAATTTTGGGATTGCTTGTTCTAGCTTCGAGAAGAATGCTGGTGCAATTTTGATTGGGATTGCATTGAATGTGTAGATTGATTTGGGTAGTATTGACATTTTAACAATATTTATTCTCCCAACCCATGAGCATGGAATGTTTTTCCATTTCTTTATATCTTCTTCAATTTCCTTCATAAGCTTCCTATAGTTTACAGCATACAGATCTTTTACATCTTTGGTTAGATTTATTCTTAGGTATTTTATGCTTCTTGGTGCAATTGTGAATGGGATCAGTTTCTTTATTTGTCTTCCTGTTGCTTCATTATTAGTGTATAAGAGTGCAACTGATTTCTGTACATTGATTTTCTATCCTGCGACTTTGCTGAATTCATGTATCAGTTGTAGCAGACTTTTGGTGGAGTCTATCAGATTTTCCATGTATAATGTCATCTGCAAAAAGTGAAAGCTTCATCTTTGCCAATTTTGATGCCTTTGATTTCCTTTTGTTGTCTGATTGCCGATGCTAGCACTTCCAACACTATGTTAAACAACAGCCATGAGAGTGGACATCCCTGTCGTGTTCCTGATCTCAGGGGGAAAGCTCTCAGTTTTTCCCCATTGAGGATGATATTCGCTGTGGGCTTTTCATAAATGGCTTTTATGATGTTTAAGTATGTTCCTTCTACCCCGACTTTCTCGAGGGTTTTTATTAAGAAATGGTGCTGAATTTTGTCAATGGCCTTTTCTGCCTCGATTGACAGGATCGTATGGTTCTTATCTTTTCTTTTATTAATGTGATGTATCACGTTGATTGATTTGTGAATGTTGAACCAGCCCTGCATCCCAGGAATGAATCCCACTTGATCATGGTGAATCATTCTTTTTATATGCTGTTGAATTCGATTTGCTAGTATCTTATTGAGAATTTTTGCATCCATATTCATCAGGGATATTGGTGTGTAGTTCTCTTTTTTACTGGGTCTCTGTCTGGTTTAGGAATCAAAGTAATGCTGGCTTCATAGAATGAGTCTGGAAGTTTTCCTTCCCTTTCTATTTTTTGGAATAGCTTGAGAAGGATAGGTATTATCTCTGCTTTAAATGTCTGGTAGAATTCCCCAGGGAAGCCATCTGGTCCTGGATTCTTATTTGTTGAAGATTTTTGATAACTGATTCAATTTCTTCCCTGGTTATGGGTCTGTTCAAGCCTTCTATTTCCTCCTGTTTGAGTTTTGGAAGTGTGTGGGTGTTTAGGAATTTGTCCATTTCTTCCAGGTTGTCCAGTTTGTTGGCATATAATTTTCATAGTATTCCCTGATAATTGCTTGTATTTCTGAGGGATTGGTTGTAATAATTCCATTTTCATTGATGATTTTATCTATTTGGGTCCTCTCCCTTTGCTTTTTGAGAAGCCTGGCTAGAGGTTTATCAATTTTGTTTATCTTTTCAAAAAACCAACTCTGGGTTTCATGGATATGCTCTACAGTTTTTTTAGATTCTATATTGTTTATTTCTGCTCTGATCTTTATTATTTCTCTTCTTCTGCTGAGTTTGGGGTGTCTTTGCTGCTCTGCTTCTATTTCCTTTAGGTGTGCTGTTAGATTCTGTATTTGGGATTTTCTTGTTTCTTGAGATAGGCCTGGATTGCAATGTATTTTCCTCTCAGGACTGCCTTCGCTGCATCCCAAAGCATTTGGAGTATTGTATTTTCATTTTTGTTTGTTTCCATATATTTTTTAATGTCTTCTCTAATTGCCTGCTTGACCCATTCATTCTTTAGTAGGGTGTTCTTTAACCTCCATGCTTTTGGAGGTTTTCCAGACTTTTTCCTGTGGTTGATTTCAAGTTTCATAGCATTGTGGTCCGAAAGTATGCATGGTATGATCTCAATTCTTGTATAGTTATGAAGGACTGTTTTGTGACCAAGTATGTGATCTATCTTGGAGAATGTTCCATGTGCACTCGAGAAGAAAGTATATTCTGTTGCTTTGGGATGCAGAGTTCTAAATATATCTGTCAAGTCCATCTGATCCAATGTATCATTCAGGGCCCTTGTTTCTTTACTGACCGTGTGTCTAGATGATCTATCCATTGTTGTAAGTGGGGTATTAACATCCCCTACAATTACCACATCCTTATCAATAAGGTTGCTTAGGTTTATGAGTAATTGTTTTATATATTTGGCGCATAGACATTTATAATTGTTAGTTCTTCTTGATGGATAGACCCTGTAATTATTATATAATGCCCTTCTTCATCTCTTGTTACAACCTTTAATTTAAAGTCTAGTTTGTCTGATATAAGTATGGCTACTCCAGCTTTCTTTTGACTTCCAGTAGCATGATAAATAGTTCTCCATCCCCTCACTTTCAATCTGAAGGTGTCCTCAGGTCTAAAATGAGTCTCTTGTAGACAGCAAATAGATGGGTCTTGATTTTTTATCCATTCTGATACCCTATGTCTTTTGGTTGGCACATGTAGTCCATTTACATTCAGTGTTATAGAACGATATGGGTTTAGAGTCATTGTGATGTCTGTAGCAATGTCTCTGATACTTTGTCTCACAGGATCCCCCTTAGGATCTCTTGTAGGGCTGGTTTCGTGGTGATGAATTCCTTCAGTTTTTGTTTGTTTGGGAAGACCTTTATCTCTCCTTCTATTCTAAATGACAGACTTGCTGGATAAAGGATTCTCGGCTGCATATTTTTTGTTTATCACACTGAAGATTTCCTGCCATTCCTTTCTGGCCTGCCAAGTTTCAGTAGAGAGATCAGTCACGAGTCTTATAGGTCTCCCTTTATATGTTAGAGCACGTTTATCCCAGCTGCTTTCAGAATTTTCTCTTTATCCTTGTATTTTGCCAGTTTCACTATGCTATGTCGTGCAGAAGATCGAGTCAAGTTACGTCTGAAGGGAGTTCTCTGTGCCTCTTGGATTTCAATGCCTTTTTCCTTCCCCAGATCAGGGAAGTTCTCAGCTATTATTGCTTCAAGTACCGCTTCAGCACCCTTCCCTCTCTCTTCCTCCTCTGGAATACCAATTATGCGTTGATTATTTCTCTTTAGTGCATCACTTAGTTCTCTAATTTTCCCCTCATACTCCTGGTTTTTTTTTTATCTTTTTCTCAGCTTCTTTTTCCATAAATTTATCTTCTAGTTCACCTATTCTCTCCTCTGCCTCTTCAATCCGAGCTGTGGTCATCTCCATTTTATTTTGCAGCTCATTAATAGCATTTTTTAGCTCCTCCTGGCTGTTCCTTAGTCCCTTGATCTCTGTAGCAATAGATTCTGTGCTGTCCTTTATATGTTTTCAAGCCCAGCGATTAATTTTATGACTATCATTCTAAATTCCCTCTCTGTTATATTGTTTAAATCGTTTTTGATCAGTTCGTTAGCTGTCATTATTTCCTGGAGGTTATTTTGAGGGGAATTCTTCCGTTTCATTTCGTCATTTTGGATAGTCCGTGCAGTGTTGCGGAACTGCAGGGCACTTCCCCTGTGCTGTCTTGAATAACTTGCGTTGGTGGGCAGGGCCGCAGTGAGACCTGATGTCTGCCCCCAGCCCACCTCTGCGGCCATAGTCAGACTGGTGTGTGCCTTCTCTTCTCCTCTCCTAGGGGCGGGATTCACTGTGGGGTGGCGTGGCCCGTCTGGGCTACTTGCACATTGCCATGCTTGTGGTGCTGGGGATCTGGCATGTTAGCTGGGGTAGATAGGCAAGGTGCACAAGGGCGGGAGGGGCAGGCTCAGCTCGCTTTTCCTTCAGAGGTCTGCTTCGGGAGGGGCCCTGTAGCACCAGGAGGGAGTCAGACCCGCTGGAAGGATGGATCCGCAGAAGCACAGCGTTGGGTTTTTGCGTGGTGCAAGCAAGTTCCCTGACAGGAACTGGTTCCCTTTGGGATTTTGGCTGGGGGATGGGCGAGGGAGATGGCGATGGTGAGCGCCTTTGTTCCCTGCCAACCTGCACTCATCGTCAGGGACTCAACAACTCTCCCTCCCGTTGTCCTCCAGCCCTCCCGCTCTCTGAGCAGAGCTGTTAACTTATAACCTTCCAGATGTTAAGTCCCGCTCGCTGTCCGAACACACTCCGCCCGGCCCCTCCGCTTTTGCAAGCCAGACTCGGGGGCTCTGCTTTGCTGGTGGGCTGCCCCTCCACCCCGGCTCCCTCCTGCCAGTCCGTGTAGCACACACTGCCTCTCTGCCCTTCCTACCCTCTTCCGTGGACCTCTCGTCTACGCTTGGCTCCGGAGAATTTGTTCTGCTAGTCTTCTGGTGATTTTCTGGGTTATTTAGGCAGGTGTGGGTGGAATCTAAGTGATCCGCAGGACGCAGTGAGCTCAGCGTCTTCCTATGCCACCATCTTCCCAGAATGATTATAGCCTTTCTAACTAGTGTGAGGTGATACCTCATTGTGATTTTGATTTGTATTTCTCTGATAATTAGTGGTATTGAACATCTTGTTATGTGCCTCTTGGCTGTCTGTATGTCTTCTTTGGAAAAATGCTTCTAAATTTTCTGCCCATTTTTTAATTGTATTGTTTGTTTTTCTGCTATTAATGTTTGAGTTCTTTGTATATTTTGGATATTAACCCCTTCTCAGGTATATGGTTTACAAATATAGTCTCCTATTCCGTAGGTTGCCTTTTCATTTTGTTGACAATTTGCTTCACTGTGCATAAGCTTTTCAGTTTGACGTAGCCTCACTTATTTATTTTTGCTTTTGTTACCTTTGCTTTGGAGTCAGATCTAAAAATTCAACTCCAAGACTAGTGTCAAAGAGCTTACTCCTTATATTTTCTTTAGTTTTATAGTTTCAGTTCTTATATCCAAGTCTTAATCAATTTTGAGTTAATTTTAATGTATGGCTTAAGATAGTAGTCCACTTGCATTCTTTTACATTTGGTTGTGCAGTTTTCCTAACACCATTTATTGGGGATACTGTACTCTCCCCATAGTACCTTCTTAGCTTCATTGTCAAATCAGTTGGTCATAGATTTGTGGATTTATTTCTGTGCTCTGTTCTATTCTATTGATCTATGTGTCTTCTTTTATGCCAATACCATACTGTCTTGATTACAGTAGTTTCACAGTATAGTTTGAAATCAAGGTGCCTGATACCTCCAACTTAGTTCTTCTGTCTCAAGATTGCTTTAGCTATTTAAAGTCTTTTGTGATTCTATACAAATTTTAGGATTATTTGTTCTAGTTCTATGAAAAATCCCATTGGGATCTGATACAGATGCATTAGACCTCTAAATTGTTTTTCATAGTATGGACTTTTTAACAATATTAATCTTTCAACCCATGAGCACAGAATATCTTTTAATTTATTTGTGTCTTCTTAGTTTCTTTCTTATAGTTTTCAGTGTGTAGGTCTTTCCTCTCCATGGATAAATTTATTCTTTAGTATTTTATTCTATTTTATTGTAATTGTAATGGGATTTTTTTCTTATTTTTTCTTTCTGATAGTTCATTAGTAATGGAAAGAATTGCAATAAGTTTATGTATATTAGTTTTGTATTCTTCTACTTTACTGAATTCATTTATTAGTTTTAACCCTTTTTGATGGGAGTCTAGGGTTTTTTGTGTATAGTATGTCATCTACAAATAGTGAGAGTTTTATTTCTTCCTTTGTCGTTTAGATGACTTCTTTTTCTTGTCTGATGGCTGCAGCTAGGCATTATAATACTATGTTAAATAAAAGTGAAAGTCAGCATTCTTGTCTTGTTCCTATTCTGAAGAAGAACTTTCAGCTCTTCCCCATTGAGTATGATGTTAGCTGTGGGTTTGTCATACATGGCCTTGATTATGTTGAGGAACTTTCCCTCCTTATCTTCTTTGTTGAGAGATTTTATCATAAATGAATATTGGATAGCGTCAAATGCTTTTTTCTACATCTTTTGAGATTATCTTTATCATTCCTTTTTCTTAATGTAGTGTAACACATTGATTGATTTGTACATGTTGAATCATTCCTGCTTCCCTGGAATAAATCCCACTTGATCATCGTGTATGATCCTTCTAATGTATTGTTGAATTCTGTTTGCTAATATTTTAATGAGGATTTTGCATCTGTGTTTCTCAGGGATATTGGTGTGTAATTTTCTTTTTCTGTGGTGTACTTGTCTGATTTTAGTATCAAGGTGATGCAGGCCTCATAAAATCAGTTTGGGAGCATTTCTTTCTCTTCTGTTTTTTTAAAGATTTTGTGAAGTGTGTTATTAAATCTTCTTGAATGTTTGGTATAATTAACTAGTGAAGCCATCTCTTGTAGACTTTCGTGTGTTGGAAATTTTGTGATTTCTGATTCAATCTCCTCATTATTAGTAATTGATGTTTTCAGATTTTCTATTTCTTCATAATTCAGTCTTGCAAAATTGTATATTTCTAGGAATTTATCCACTTTTTTTAGGTTGTACAATATGTTGGCCTGTAATTGTTCATACGAGTCTCTTATGATCATTTGTCTTTCTCTGGTAATAATTGTAACTTCTCCTCTTTCATTTCTGATTTTATTTGAATCCTCTCTCTTTTTTTCTTGAGTCTAGCTAGAAGTTTGTCAGTTTTGTATACCTTTTTAAGAAAGCCGCTCTTTGTTTCACTGATCTTTTCTATTGGTTTTTTTAAAATCTGTATTTCATTTATTATTTCATTCTGATCTGTTATTTCCTTCCTTCTGATATTATTTTCTTCCTTCTTTGGGGCTTTGATTGTTTTTCTTTTTCTAGTTCCTTTAAGTGCTTCTTTAGATTGTTTGATATTTTTCTTGTTTCCTGAGGTAGGCCTCTATTGCTATACTCTTCCCTCTTAGCACCTCCTATGCTTCATTCAATAGATTTTGTTGTATATATAGATGTATTGACATATAGATATATCGTATTTCTGTTTTAATTTGTCTTATGTGTTTGCTTTTTTTTTTCTTTTTACTCTTTGATTTCTTCATTGGCCTTTGGTTGTTTAGTAGCATGTGTTTAATCTCCACCCATTTGTGATTTTTTCAAGTTTTCTTTTTGTAATCGGTGGCTAGTTTCATACCATTTTGGTTGGAAAAGATATTTGGTATAATTTCAGTCTTCTTAAATTTATTGAGACTTGTTTTGTGTCCTAACATGTGATCTTTCTCAGAGAATGTTCCATGTCTATTTGAGAAGAATGTGTTTTGCTGCTTTTTTTTTTTTTTTTTTTTTAAATTTTTTTTTTTTAACGTTTATTTATTTTTGAGACAGAGAGAGACAGAGCATGAACAGGGGAGGGTCAGAGAGAGGGAGACACAGAATCTGAAACAGGCTCCAGGCTCTGAGCTGTCAGCACAGAGCCCGACGCGGGGCTCGAACTCACAGACCGCGAGATCATGACCTGAGCCGAAGTCGGCCGCCCAACCGACTGAGCCACCCAGGCGCCCCTGTGTTTTGCTGCTTTTGGATGAAATGTTCTGTATACATCTTTAAAGACCAGCTGATCTAGTGTGTCACTGAAGACCAATGTTCCCTTATTGATTTCCTGTCTGGATGATCTATCCATTGGTATAAGTGTGGTATAAAGTCTCCTACTATTATTGTATTGCTGTCAGTTTCTTCCTTTTGGTTTGTTAATATCAGCTTTATATATATTGGTCCTCCTCTGTTGGATGCATAAATACCCAGAAATGTTAATATCTTCTTGTAGAATTGACTAATTTATCATTGTGTAATGCCTTCTTTTCCTTTTATTATAGTCTTTGTTTTTAAAGCCTATTTTACAGGGCACCTGGGTGGCTCAATTGATCGAGCACCTGACTCTTGATTTCAGCTCAGGTCATAATTTCACAGTTTGTGAGATTGAGCCCCATGTCAGGCTCTATGCTGACAGCACGGAGCCTGCTTGGGATTCTCTCTCTCTGCCACTCCCCCACTTGCGTGCTCTCTCTGTATCTGTCTTTCTGTCTCAAAATGAATAAGTAAACTTTTAAAAACTAAGTCTATTTTGTCTGATATGAGGGTAGCTAAACCAGCATTCTTTTAGTTGCCGTGTTTGTGGAATATATTTTTCTATTCTTTTACTTCCAGTCGTGCGTGTCCCTAGATCTTTAATGAGTCTCCTGTAGACAACATATAGATGGGTCTTGGTTTTTCATCCATTCAGCCACTCTATATCTTGTGTGTGTGTGTGTGTGTGTGTGTGTGTGTGTGTGTGTATGTATGAGTCTTTTGGAGAATTTAGTCCATTTATTTATAGTAATTATTGACATGTATGTACTTCTTTCCATTCTGTTAATTCTTTTCTGACTTGTATCATAGTTCCTCTCTTCCTTTGTTCTCTTGCTTTTTCCTGGTGGTGTAATAACTTTCTTTAATTTATGTTTAGGTTCCTTTCTCATTATCTTTGGTGTATCTACTATAGGTTTTTGCTTTGTGGTTAGCATGTAGTTTATATACAACAGTTGTATATGTTATATACAACATATATATATGTATATATAATTTAAGTTGATAGCAATTTAAACTTGAATGCATTCTAAAAATTCTGCATTCTTGGTGTCCTCTCCACATCACCCTCACCCAGTGTTTTATGTTTTTGATGTCACGTTTACATCTTTTTCTTTTGTGTATCCTCTAATTATCATAGTTACAGTTGATTTTACTATTGTTGTCTTTTAACCTTCATACTAGCTTTATAAGGGGTTAATTCACCAGCTTTACTATATATTTGCCTTACTGTTGAGATTTCTAGTTCATTTTTTTTTTGTTACTAATTCATGCCTTTTCTTTTCAGCTTAAAGAAGTCCCATTAACATTTCTTGTAACTCATTTAGTGGTGATGAACCCCTTTAGCTATTCTGAAAAACTCTTTCTTTCTCCTTCATATCTAAATAATAGCCTTGTTGGGTAGAGTATTTTTGGTCGGAAGTTTTTTCCTTTCTGCACTTTGAATATGTTGTGCCACTCCCTTCTGGACTGCAAAGCTTCAGCTGAAAAATCAGCTGATAGTCTGATGGGGGTTCCCTTGTATGTAACAAGTGATCTCTTGCTGCTTTTTAAGATTCTCTCTTCATCTTTAACTTTTGACATTTTAATTATAATGTGTCTTGGAGTGTGTCTCTTTGGGTTCACCTTACTTAGAACTCTCTGTACCTTGATGTCTGTCCCCTCTCTTACATTAGGGAAGTTTCCAGCTATTATTTCTTCAAAAAAGTTTTCTCCCCCTTTCTTTCTTCTTGACTCCTATAATAAAAACATTATTCCCCTGGTGTTGTACCATGAATTCCTTAGGCTATCTTCACTTTTTTAAAATACTTTTTTATTTTTGCTCCTTTCTTTGGTTGAGCTCCACTTCCTTGGTTTAGGTTGCTGTTCTGTTCTTCTGCATCATCTAGTCAGCTATTGAACCCCTTCTTGTATTTTCAGTTCAGTTACTGTATTCTTCTTTCTGTGACTTCTGTTTGATCCTTTCTTGTATTTTCTCTCTCTTTGTTAAAAATCTCATTTTGCTCATCCATTCTTCTCCTGAGTTTGGTGAGCATCTTTATGACCATCAGTTTGAACTCTTTATCTGATAAATCACTACTATTTGTTTCATTAAGATTTTTTTCTGGAGCTTTATCTTGTTCTTTGATTTAGCACATATTCCTCCATTTCCTCATTTTGATTTTATTTCTTTGTTTCTGTGTATATTAGGTATAACAGCCTCCTCTCCCAGTCTTGAAGGAGTGGCCTTGTATAGACTGACAAACCTTATTGTTCAGTCTTACACTAAATTTTGCTTTTCTCTTGCACCTTTGTGATTGTCTAAGCAGCCTGAGTTATTCTTGATGGGTCCCACTTGAGGATGTTGAGGGTTTGCCAAGTCCTGTCAGTGTGTGAAAGGGAGAGAACTCAGTCAGCACCTAATTTCAAGCTGAGTGGAAGCCAGGCCCTCAGGCAGCTGCTTCTAAAGTATACAAATATATATGGTCTTTTGGGACTGCACTAATAACCCCTGCTGGCCTCCTAGCCAGGTGATTTGGAGGTGTGCCCTGGTGCCATTTACCCCCTAGGGCTCCAGACAAGTGGATAAGCTCCTTGCTAGGAGATGCCAGCAAGTTGTAGTGAGGCCAAGGGAGAGTAAAGCTAGTGTCCCCTACCCTACATTCCCTGAGAGTTCCTTGGTTGCCTCTGGTTGTATAGTAAACCTGTAGTCTGTCCCACAGGACACATAACAAGGCCTTTTTTGTAGGAAGACTAGGATTTGTTTCAATATGCTTTTTGTGCTGTGCCCTGGTGTTTATCACCTGCCAGGAACTCTTTCTGATGTTTTAGTCTCATGGGGCCCAGCAACACAGGCCACCCTGGTCACCAAAGCCAGCTGTTCGGGGAATTTCTTCTATGTTGACTGCACATGCCTGCCAGCTTTAGCAGAGCTGCAGGAATCTTGTTGGCTATAGCAGGGCCACAGGCAGGTATATAGGCTGGACTATACCACTGGGTACAGTAGCGTTGTAGGAGCTTTTGGGACCAGGGGAAGCCCACTGGCTTCAGAAACCTGCATGGGAGCCTGCGTCCAGGGCAGGCCTGCCAGCTTCAGCATGACCATGAGAGAACATTGGAGGAGGGGGAGCCTATTGGTGCTACCAAGGCTGGGGGAATACAAAAGTGGTGACTGCCAGCATGACAAGGTAGAGTAAAGAACTCAAAAAAAATTAGGAGGCACCAATACCTCCTTCCCCAGAGAAAGTCCTGCCAGTGGATGCTTATCTCCAGCAGATGCTGAAAGAATAACTAATGAATCTCCTTTACATACGGCCTAGGTACTTTTTAAATTTCTGCTTTTGCCCTCCATCCCAAGATGAGTGAATCTGTGTAGGAGCCTTTTAAGAACAGACTTTTAATTACCTGTAGCCTCTTGGGTCTCCTAGACATAAGCCCGTTGGTTTTTAGAGCCAGACTTTTGGGGGATTTATCTTTCCAGTGTAAATAGCAAGGACTGGAGTGTCTCATGTAGGTCACCAGCGCCTTGCTTCTTTAGGAGAAGCACTGAACTGCTAAGATCCCTCCCCATGCCAAGGACAGATTTTTGGCAAAACCATGTCTCTGCTTCTCCCATCTCACTGTGGCCTTTATATCGACTATTGTGGATAAACTCTTCAGCTAGTTTTCCAGTCTTCTTAAGAGGGTATTAATCTATATATAGCTGTATATTTTTGTATACATGGGAAGAGATAAGTTAAGGATCTTTCTTTTCCACCATCTTGAACCATCCTGGCCTGACTACGTGTTGTTATACACACATGGTTTTCTATAAGTTGGAGTTCTGTAATGTGGAGACCATTTGTTTTGATGTGGTTTTGCTTTGTTTGTATTTGGTGGTTTGGGGCCAGGATGTGAAATGTGCACTTTAGGTGCACATGCTACTCACCTAAGTTTATACCCTCCAGTTTCATGCATTTTAAGAAATATTCAATTTGTTGACAAGTCCTAAGCAAATTTAATCTACTGATAAACATATTTTTCTTCTGAATGTTGCCAAACTTTGAGCATTTCCTATGGAAACCTTTCTATTTATACTAATTTCTTTCTGATCCTTTTTTAAAGTCTTTTTTTAAAATTTCCTACATTTAACATTTTTCAGATATTTCCAGTTTTGCCAATTAATCCTTGCCAAATTAACCAGATTTTCCCATTGTCATCAAAAACTTGTTTAACTAAAAAGTTTATAACGGTCCTAATTGGATGGTTTTTAACAGCTTGTGAACATTTCTGTAGTGTCAGCATTTTAAGAGATGTTCATTTTCTATCTGTCCCCGTGCCCTGTGGCTGCAGCTGGAACTTTGAGCTAAGGCCAAGAAGAGGGACCTTCCCTTGCAGGAAGAACAGATTGTATATGTTATCACATGTCTCAGTGCAGCCCATCAGCCGTAGTGAACAGGGAACTGAGAGGCTCAGAGAGGAGGAGACCAAGGAGCAGAGAGTGAGCTCAAAGGCAAAGAGAGGATAAAATGAGGGCATGGCATTGGCATTATCTTTATCTCCTTCCTCTCTTAATCAGAATTTTCTTCTGTCACATAATTCAGCTAATTATTGGGATAAAAAAATATATGGTACCAGGGTGGGTACTTTACCAGTATATATGGATATAAGAGTACTGGTTGTTAAAATAGTCCATTTCTTTGGGTAATGTTTGGTAAATAGCCTCTTCTTCAGTCTCCTCATTGTACTCCCTCACCCCACCAATAGGGCCTTCTGGACATTCCTGTGATCTGGCATAGCATGGGATTCTAGGACTTTGCTTTAGCACAATACTGGTTAATGCTGCTGCTGTAGCTGTTACTAAGTATGTGCATAATACCCTGCATGGAATTAATCCACACAAGTGAATGAGTCACAGTTCTTTACCCCTCCTAAATATATTTACATTTTTTAAAGGAAAACATTAATCCAAATGTAACTCAAATGGAAGTCCAACTCAATGAAAACATCCTACCAACCACCATGAGGAAAGATAGTTCTGCACAGCCCAGTTGACTGTCCCTTAAGTAACAAGTGTTGTCCAGGAGTCCGTCACCAAGGTCACTGCCTCAGATGCAATCCTATTTCTCAGGCTTCTTCCTTTTTTTCTGCCTCTGAAAGTATATGACATCTAACTGCTGTTTTGGTTTTGAGGTGTTTTGATTTTCCTACAATGGCTTACACTGAGTGATGAAGTTGGTCACTTACCGATGGAAAGAGAGAATGGTATGGAGTTAATTATTCTATAATGTCATTTCCTAGTGATTAAAGGCTATTTCTGAATAAAATACACTCAGTGGAGTATTTCAATAGGAAGCCTCCCCCTCTCTCTGATTTTCATTTATGCTCTATCATCTGAGGGGTATCCCTTTCTTTAGCATTAGCTGTAGGAATTGGGCCCTTCCCTTAATGCCTACAGAGCCCTTTCTCTCTTTTGGCTCTTAATAGATAAACAGTAACATCATTACCCAGCCATTTGAGTCCCTAGATCACTAGATGACTGAGGTCCCCTTCATCCATATTATATATACTGTAAAGTATCCAAAGAGAAACTTAGGATAAAAAAAATATATGGCACCAGGGCTGGTACTTTACCAGTATATATGGATATATGAGTACTGGTTGTTAAAATATTCAATAAGTGATTCATTCGTGAGCAAAAGAAAGGATTCTAATTTAGTATGGGTAACAAGTGCAACTTCTGCCTAGGGCAGGTCTTTTTTCTGCTTGGTTTCTCTTCTTCAAGCCTCAGTAAGCCAGAGTTGCTTCCATTTTCTAATTTCACACAGTAGATCTCTTTCCATTTTGGAACAGATCTCCACATCCCAAATTCAGTCTCTGATTTTGAGGTCTGTGTTTAACCTTACCAGTTGTTTTCATTTTATGAGTTCATAGTTCAACAGCTCACAGTTTAACTTTCTCCTCATTAGACTCTTCCTGGTTGCCTACCTTTCTTACCCCTCTTTAGTACTTAAATCTTTCACCTGGCTCCACCACTGCCTTTTTTCTATCAAAACCATCCTCAAGCCCCCTGGTCTGCTGTCCTCAAGTCCTTCTCGAACACCCTTAACCCAAAGCAGATTTCTATTTCAAACACCTGCACTTGCATTAAAAATATGTAGGATGGTTGCTGGTCTGCAAAAAAAAAAAAAAAAAAAGAAGAAGAAGAAGTGTGTAGTTGGGAAGAAAAGCTCTTTAGCACAACTATGAAATTTAAAAATATGCCCTCAAAATTCAAAAACAAACCTTGCATTTTTTATTAAATGCTAACATTGTATGAAATCGTTTTTTGTTGTGGGCTAAGCAGTGCAATAAGGAATTGTCTCATACAAATGAAAAATAACCTTGTTTCCCACATATTGTCTGTTGAGAAAAGGGTAACAGCAAAATAACATTGACCGTAGGAGCCATCACATTCGTGAAGTCTAAGTTTTTCTTATCCAAAATGTCTTGTTTCTGAATATGCAAATGTACTGGTTTCTTGAATTTAACACATCTTAAATTAGACTATTCATTTATATATATTTTAGAACTCAAACCACTCTGTAAACCACTCAAACCACTCTGTAAACTCTATAAACATTATATAATTAGTCTGTGTAATAGCCTAATAATAAAGACAAGAGGGCGACCTCGTTGTTATGGACAGAGACATATAAATATCTTCATCATGGCCTACATCACATAGTGCTATTATTAGGCATCAGCCTTTGTCTTTATTACTTCAATCTATTCAGTGATAACAATTCACTCAGTAGTAATAATTAACATGTATTGAGTCGCTATTCCATGCAGCCCCTGTGCAAAGCCCTTAAACACATAATTTTATTTAACCTTCATAGCTATATCACAAGGCAGATACTACTACCATGCCCCACTAAAGCTCAGAAAGGTTAAATAATCCGCCTAAGTGTATACAGCCAATGAGTGACAGAGCAGGGATTTGAACCCAGACCTTTCTTTTCCACAGTCTACCTTCATGACCTTGCCAGACTATACCAGATGCATTAGAGTTAGCACACTGTGGACACTCAGTTATTTATGGAGTGAATAGAGCATTGAAACACTTCAATTTGGTTTAGTCAGTGTTTATGTGATATGTACTATGTACAGGGCATTTAAAGACCATTATATAAATATTTATTAAGGTTATATTAAAACCACAATTAGATACCACTTCACACCCACTAGGATGTCTAAAATTAAAAAGACAGACAACATGTATGGCCAAAGATGTAGAGAAACTGGAACACTCATACATTGCTGGTAGGAATGTAAAATGGTACAGCCATTTTGCGAAATAGTTCTTGCGGTTCCTTACAGTGTTAAACATAGAATCACCATATGGTCCAGCAGGTTCACTTTCAAAGAAATTCAAAACATATGTCCACACAAAAACTTGTGCATGAATGTCATAGTCCAAATATCGATCAATTGATGAATAATTCATACAACAGAATAGTATTTACTCATAAACAGGAGTGAAGTGCCGATATATGTACAACATAGAGGAATCCTGAAAACCTAATGCTAAATGAAAGAAGCCAGACACAAGAGGCCACATATTGTCTGGTTCCATTTGTATGAATTGGCCAAAATAGGCAAATCCATAGAAAAATAGATTAGTGGTTGCCAGGGCTTTGGAGGGGGGAGAGATAGGAAGTGACTGCTTAATTGGTAAAGGATTTCTTTTTGAAGGTGAGGAAAATGTTTTACAATTAAGCAGTGGTGATGGTTGTAGAATTCTGAAATACTCCAAAAATCACTTAATTGGACACTTGGAAAGAGTGAATTTTATGGTATACAAATAGATTATAGCTCAATAAAAGTTAGTTTTAAAATACTACATGCTAGGTGCAATGATAAGGAAAACAGCTAGCATTCCTTTGGAGCTTACTCTTTAATTGGGAGAGATGACTGTAATCAAATCATTTTAATGAGATATAATATATGTCAAAATAGAGATATGTAAACCAGGCTCTGGGATCACAGGACAGAATAAATAACTACTGTGGGCATGTGGGAAAGTTTACCTTTGGAAGCATCTGAGCTGGATTGTGAAGGATGAGTTCACAGGGGGTGGATCCTAGTTCAGCCAGCCCTAGGGAACACCCAAAGCATGCCACAAAGCACAGTGAGAAGAAGGAACAGTCTCCACATGTTCTGGGAATGGGTACTCCATGTGAATGTATGAGCATAGGGCACACGAGACGTGATTCAAATGCGAAGAACCCCAAAACTCTGGCCTCAAACAGATGGAGAGGAGCCCACACATGTAATGCCAAGAAGTTGGATTTATCCTGGAAAGAGTGTAATGTCATCCGAGGCTTTTAAGCACATGAATGACCTGATGAGATTTCTGTTTTCTGAAGATGACCCTAGTAGCAATGTGGGAAATGAATGGGAGGGGGAAGGGTCAGAAGTTCTTGGAGACAGTGGTAGCTGGAGAAGGGATTATGTCTGCCATCCCATTTGAACCTGTGGTAAAGAGATTTTTCTGTCTCTACTCTGTCTCAGGGCTTTCTCCCCCTATCCCTGAGAGAATTTTTCAGAGCCTAAGATGTTGGCTGGGCCACGAGTTGCTTTTCTCCCCAGAGGCCTGCCTCTCCTGCACTTGTGTCTCCACCATAAGCAGAGTGAAAGAAAGCACCTTGCCCTGGCAGGCCCTACAGTCTAGATTTGGGCTGAGAGGTACGAAGTCCCATGATAGCCTTGAGTTTTAGCTGGGTTCTTTAATATACCTTTTACCAAAACTTTACTTTTATTAATAGATACGTTTAGGTCTATTAATAAAGCCAGTTCCTTTTTATTCTTAGGGCTATTACTATATAAAAGGCTGCTTTGGGGGTGCTTGAGTGGCTCATTTGGTTAAGTGGCTGGCTCTTGATTTCAGCTCAGGTCATGATCTCACAGTTGGTGAGTTCAAGGCCCAGGTTGTGGGCTCTGTGCTGACAGTGTGGAGCCTAGTTGGGATTCCCTCTCTCTCTCTCTCTCTCTCTCTCTCTCTACCCCTACTCTGCTTACACTCTCTCTGTCTCTCTCAGTCTCTCAGTTAAAATAATAATAATACTAATAATAATAATAGTAATAATGAACTTTTTTTTTTAAAGGCTGCTTTGTCAGAGATTCCCAGATGGAATTTGGAGCACTAAACACCACACTGAACTCTTAACAGTAGTAGTGGTAATAGGAAGAGAAAAATTCCTGACATTTCAGAGGTAGGGTCAACCTAGTAGGGCCTGGGAGGAATTCTGCCTAATAGCAGCTTGTGCAGGAGGAGGGGGAGATGCCATCACCAGAGGCATGCGAGTAGGTGACATTTAACTCCCATTCTAGAGATCTGTGCATTATACAGTGTTTTGCTATATAATTGTTTTTTAAGTTTATTTATCTATTTAGAGAGAGAGAACCAGCAGGGGAGGAGCAGGGATGGGGGAGACAGAAGATCTGAAGCAAGCTCTGAGCTGTCAGCACAGAGCCCAGTGCAGGGTTCAAAGTCACTAACCATGAGATCATGACCTGAGCCGAAGTTGGACACTTAACCAACTGAGCCACCCAGTCACCCCTGCACTGCTTTTGATAAAAATAATGTTTTCTTTTTTACCATGTTCCTTTAAAACCAGTGTTATTTTATTTTGTTTGATTTGTTTTCTTTATGCCCACAGAGAAAAACATTGTGCCTAAGAGTGGATCCCTGTCAACATTTTATTTAACTACATGAGAGTGGACATTTTACAAAACCTGAAAACGTCTACTTTTAGGAGAACTGAAATTTATTTTTTTTAGTTAGATGATTAAACCCTCACTCTTGTCATTGTGTATCCTCTGGCTTGTTTGCAATTGTTAGGGCAGACGCCTTAGTTCCAGCTCTGCTCACCAGTCGTGGGCCGTTCGGGGCCATCACCCATTTGTGTCACAGCGGTTTTATTAATTCTTTGAAGAACAGGAGACGAATGACATGAGACAGTAATGATTCCTACAAGAGCTGCCCTTTGATCAAAGTCTTTGAGACCCGACACTGGTGCTTTTTGTTGGTGTGTGCTGCTCTGGGATAGCACCAGACTTTGAAGTGCTTTATTGTTTTTTTATGACTTTTATGAGATTTCCTTTTCCTCTGCTTCATTTCTAATAACTGGCTTTTAATCCTATCATCATGGCCAAGAAATTTGTCTCTAAAGAGCATTAGTTTACCATGGAGCAAAACAGAGCAAATATATTAAGTCCCTGAACCTTTCAGATAAAAACACACATTTTGCCACCTTAAGCATTTTGTAGTTTTTTTCCCCAGGACTTCTCACCAAAAGCAGTATTTTTTTTTTTTTTATGTTTTTCAAAGGCAAGATTGAACAAAAGACAGGAACACAGTAACGAGTGTCTGCTATATAACCGAAGAGAGCAATGTGTTCTTCTGTTTTCCACATCTTATGACAGGGGCATGTTGGCTTAACTCTATTTTTTCCCAAAGCCTTGTGATAAAAATTACTATAAGTTTAGATCACTCCTCCTACTTACAAACACCTACATTTCAGTTCTTTATTTATCATATACTAAAAGGGTCACTTAACATAGTTATTTCTTTACAAGGACAAACAGTCATGATGAGTTAGGATATTTGTCAATAATTTGCTAGTATAATGTCTTTTCTAAATGCAAGAATGTAGTCAGAAAAGACAAAATTTTTCAGCTTGGGGCACCTGGGTGGCTCAGTCAGTTAAGTATCTGGCTCTTGATTTTGGCTCAGGTCATGATCTCACAGTCATGCGATTGAGCCCCACATTGGGCTCTGAGCTGAATATGGAGCCTGGTTGGGATGCTCGCTCTCTCTCTCTCTCTCTCTCTCTCTCTCCCTCTCTCTGTCTGCACCTCCCCCACTCATGCACATGCTTTTTCTCTCTCTCAAAAAAAAAAAAAAAAAGTTTTAGCTTAATTGTGCTTTTAAGTAAAAAAGCTTTCCTAAGCCATAAAAAATGTTTTGTCTTCCTATATTTTTGCTTACCATTACCACTGAGAAATGCTGATAACATTAATAAGATCAGTCATTTTTCAAATACAGACTTGGGAGAACAGTATGGCTACTGAGTATTTAACTATCAGTGTGGCTCTTATAATTTAAAGATTCTGGTCTGTTCTGGTAAGACCAGTAAAGCTTGCTCCTGCAGGGAGTCTTGTTATTAATAAATCTAATATTTTTAGTAAACATGTTCATTTGGGAAACATTTTGTTTATAATTTTTTCTTACTGCCTTTTTCTCAGATGCTTTCATTGGTGGATCCACATTCACTTTATAAAAAATTAATTTAAAAAGCACTAATGTTCACTTCTTTGATTAATCTTGACATGTCCCAAGAACCTGCTAGAGTCTCCTTGCAGAGCTAATGGTGATATGTCCCTGTCTCAAAACATTAAGGAAAGTGTATTTTGCTTTGAGCTGACCTAGCTGACCTTAGACTTGTGAGTCCTGCCCACACAGCAGTGTCTCCTACAACTCCAGCCGTCACGGTTCCTGCCCTGTCCTCTGCTCACCTCATCAGCGTTTCCCGCTCTCTGGCCATGTGGGCGCTTCCGTGTCCTTTGCTCTCCTGTAAGTAGCTGCTCAGAATCCAGTTACCATGACAGATGAACCAAAGGAGAATGTTTCATGCCTGCACCCAAGTTACTCTGTGTTGGTACTACTCAGTATGGAAAAATTATTATTTGAGAGAAGCTAGAGGGATTCTCAGTATTTAGGAGAATGTATTTCTTTGTTTCTCCTTGAAAAGAGTTAATTCACCACCCATTTGTACACTCACATATGAACTTTCAATCTGTCTTTACTTCTGGACAATTAAGGAAAGAAATGGAGCTGCTCAAACCACAGGTGCATGTTCAGATATTTGATTCTAGTCCAGTGGCTCTTAATCTTTGTTGGGTCCTGAATCCATCCCTCTGAAACCATGGAGAAAGTAAAGAAGTACGCTCCAAAAATGTACATACGGGGCGCCTGGGTGGCTCAGTCGGTTAAGCATCCGACTTCAGCTCAGGTCATGATCTTGTGGTCTGTTCGATTTTGAGCCCCGTGTCAGGCCCTTTGCTGACAGCTCAGAGCCTGGAGCCTGCTTCGGATTCTGTGTCTCCCTCCCTCTCTGACCCTCCCCCATTCATGCTCTGTCTGTCTCAAAAATAAATACACATTTTTAAAAAATGTACATACAATACAGAAAACATTTTATAGACAATTTCAAGGGTTTCTTAGGCTCACATGAGGCCATCCAAGGTCTTGTGAAAGGCCCATGGGTCCCAAGAACACCTGTTCAGTAAACCTGCAGCCCTTCTCTGTTTCCATCCAACATGTATGATTATCGTTAGGGATGTGTCAGAGAGATTTTCTCGCCTGTGTTTCTGTCACTCCCAGCTGCTAAGTGTCAAAGAAACCTCATCAACCTCCCTCCTGCCGATTGCTCAGAGGTTGCTCTCAGAAAACATAACTGATGATATAGATCAGGCTTGTAATTGATTATCTCAGAGGAAGCCTTTATTTCTGTTAGGTCTTACAGCTTCTGGCAGCCCCATGGCCATGGCACTAATTTGCAAGTTCACTGCCTATAACCATGCTCACCATTGTCCAATGTAGCCGTCATAACATTAACTAAAGTCATTGCCACTAATTAATCTTGCCCTCTCCTTTTTCTAAAATTATGCTCTTAGTGGATCCTTCAGTTCCCAAAACTGTCAAATGATTCCCTTTATACCCTTTTCTGGGTTTTATGCACTCAAGTCTCAATTTATGATTACCCGAGCACCTGAACTTTCCAAATAACACCAATACTGATTACTCCTGTGTACCGGCCCTTGTAAGTGGCAGATGCAGGCATCAGTTTCTGATTACTGTCAGTCACCGCTAATCTTTACTGTGACTTGCCTCTGGCACATAATGAGAATTTCTCAAATGTTAATTCTAAAATTAGTCATTACTTAAATAGAAAAAGAGGTTCTTTAAAAAACAGCTTAATTAACTATCTTAATTAAAGAGATCAACTATAAAAGCTGATTATTTTAAGGCCCTGAGAATTCTTTTTTTTTTTTTAAAGATTTCTTAGGTTTTTGTTTTGTATTATGGGGAGGGTTGCTTTTTTTAATAAGCAAATCTAAAACAATTTTGGTTTGGTTCTTTGTGGGAAGATGAAGAGATTAAAAAGGTTTTAAACAAATTCCTTACAAGGTAGAATGGGACAAGAGATTCTAATATTATCTACACATTATTCCATGTAAGTGACAGTGGCCTGTTACTGTATATTTTATTTATTTGTTTATTTATTTGCTCTTCTTAACAAATATATTTCAAGGGTGCCTAGCTGGTTCAGTATGTGGAGCATGGAGCTCTGGATCTCCGGGTTGTGAGTTCGAGCCCCACGTTGGGTGTAGAGATTACTTAAAAATAAAATCTTTAAAAAGATGTAACTCTAAATGTATCTAGGAAGAGAGCCAGTTGAGGTGGGGGGTGGGGTAAGACAATAAATTGAAAACAAGCATATTAAGTGAAAGACTCCTTAAATAATGATGGAATCCTTAGCACCGTTCTCCTAATCTGCCCCCAGATTACTGGTAGCCAGCATTGTATCCTTCAGGAAGGTGATTAGAGGACTCCCTCCTGGAGAACCAGAAAAATGACAAAAATGTGTGATTGTGATTATATTTGTAGCTATATAATCCCAAATCTTGTCATTTTAACCACTTCTAAGTGTACAGTTGAATGGTAATGCTACGTAATATTACATTGGCAATGCTGTGCAGTTGTCATCACTATTTTCAAAAGTTTTCATCACCTCAGAGACTCTAACCATTTACCATAACTCCCCATGTCCTTTTCCCTCTTAACCACTAATCCTTCTTTCTATGTATTTACTATATCTTGCTTTCTTATACAGCACTGCTAAGAAGTGCAGGTAAGTTTTATTCTGTAAAATATCTTTACAATATATGGTATTTTGCTATCATTATCTGTAGTGTCTGTCAATGTTAATCTATTGCTGCATAACGAATTACCTCAAAACCCAGTGTCTTCAAACAACAGTTTGTCTTCAAACTATTCTTCAAATAGTCATATATTATTTATTATGGTTTCTGTGGGTGAGGAATTCAACCTAGGCTTATGGAGATGATGTATGTGCCTCTGCTCCATGATGACTAGGGCCTTTAATGGAGGACCCCAAGTCTGAGATCTGGAAACATCTCGAGGCTCATGCACTCACATGTCTGGCAATTGATGATGTCTATAACCTAGGGGCCTGCTTGGAGTTGTCAACTTGAACATCCACACATGGTTTCTCCATGTGGCCTGGGCTTCCCCACAACATGGTGGCTAGACTCCAAACACAAGCAACCCAAGACATAAAAGGGATTCAGCAACCAAGTGGAAGCCATAGAAGTCACACATGCTGTCACTTTCACTGTATTCTGTTGATCAAGACAGTTACAAAGTCCCACCCAGGTTCAAGGGAGAAAAACACAGACCCCACCTCTAAATGTAGGTGTGTCATTGTCACATTGTGAGAAGAACATGTCAAATAGAATAAGAATGGGTGTGGCTGTCTTTGGAAATGCAATGTGTGTCTACTATAGTACCTCCAGCTGGAATTCTCTAAAACGGACTCCTTTAATTTTCCTTTACTGCTAGCTAATCAGTCGTGGTGATATGCATTCTACTTTCTCTAATGAGGAGGTTGAGATTTACACATAGAAAAGAAGATGAAAAACAAGATAATGATGGAGATTTTCTCAGAAAAGAGAAATATATTTCTTGAAAACAAGATAATTATTAAGATGTGTCTATTAAAGAAGCAGTTCTAATTAGTAGCTTTAATTCTATTTGAAAAAAAATGCTCCCTAATCAAAAAAAAAAAACCACTTTAATATGAAAAACATTGTTTATGAACACTGTATTTATAGTTTGGTTAAGAAAACATTTTTGTAGGTTCTTGATTGACTTGAAATACTTAAATATACAATTCTCCTTTCCCAGCTTGAAGTATTTTAATACATAGTTCTCTGGTCCCTGACATACCTCTAGAGCAGATAGTTTATGAAGTATAATTTTATTACATAAATTCCATAGCCACGTTACCTAACATCTCTAAACCTTTAGTGTCCTCATCTAAAATGTAGGAAGAATATTAGTACCTGTCTCACAGAGCTGGCATGAGGATCAAATGAGTTAATATATGTTAAGTGCTAGGCACATTGTAAGTGCTAAAAAAAAGTTAGACACAGAAAGTCTATATATTTGTTCATGTTATTCTACATATATGTATATATGAAGAGTCAGCGTAATTGAATTCATTTCCAACAAGGTGTTCAAAAGATAAAGGAATATGGTTACTGAAAATAGTTGGTTCAACTGTTTTATTTAGGAAAAACATGTTAGATTGCTTCTTAATTTGCTGTTTGTTTTTCCCAGTTTGAAAAAGAAAAACAGCATGATATTCGATCATTCTTTTCACCAAAACCTAAGAAAAGGCAGTTGGTGACCTCCTGCGATGAATCGGGGATATTCCAGGAGAAAAATACTGTCGTTTCGGCAAACCCTGGAAAAATAGCCACGAGGCATATCATGGATTATGAAAGCAATTTTGAACCTGAAGGTAAAAGATTAAAGTTGGTTACCGCCAATGACCACCACAGTGCCCCAGAGGAGAAGCCATCCTGGCCCAGGCAAACCACGGCTCCTGCCCAGGAAACCACCCCACCTCTTCCTGGAAAGGGCTGGCAGTGTGGCCTCTGCACCTATATCAATAACTCCACGTTACCGTATTGTGAAATATGTGAGAATCCTCGAGGCGGTGCTGGTGAGTAGATGGAGTGTGGCCCTGGAGGGGGCTGGTGGTGTTGTCTTCACCTAGCCAGTGTTTTTAGAGGCAACTGCTGTATCGGGTTAGTGTGACTCGGCACTGACTTCAGCTTTTAAGCTGGAGTAAGAACTTTATACAGTGAAGACTGAATTTATCCCCTTGTGGAATGTGCAAAACTTCCAGGTCTGTCAAGAATGTATATCCCAGAGTGTCTGTGACATGGCATTAATTTGGCACAAATGGACATTTCTCATTAATGCCAGCAGGATGTGAATTCAATGGGCAGGAATAGAAGCTCGGTTGCTATGGCAGCAAATATGCCTTATAGTCATAGACCTGCTGTTTTCTTTCTCCTGTAGATAATACTTGTTTTAAAAGAAATTACAGATTGTTTTTGTTTAAATAGCAAAATAATCCGGTGTAGCTTCTTTGCCTACTATGATATATATGGTGTCCTGTTTCATGCATGACAAATCATAAAAATTCCTTTACAGATCTTCTTTTAAGAACCAATTTGTAGGTTTTATGAGTTTATTCTTTTCCAAGTCCTGCTATTTTAAAAGTAGAAATTATAAACATACCTCAGAATATGTTTTTATAGCATGATATGCGTTTTTCTGATGTTTTGTTTTTGAAATGATTATTAATACTGAGGCTGTCTTAAGAAAAAAGATCATTAGTATTTCTTTGGTTTCCAGTGTTAGAGACCATGTTCATGGTAACTCAAAATGCCAAGTTGACAGTTTTGGAAACTGCAAGGAGTTGTTTTATCAGCAGTGATCATTGTACACATCTCCTTTTCCAACATAGGTGAATTCTTTAGAGAAGTGACATGAACCAAGAGTTAGCTGAGACACAGGCAGTACTGCAGATCCCGCCTGCCTTTCTTGCTTTTTCTGCATCTTAGTTTTAATCTGAAAGAAAATGTAATCAGTAGCTGAGTCTTTCCTCTTTCAATTCTGGGTGTTCCTACAAAAATGACAAGTCTGCCATCTGGGTGGTTATATTTGTAACGTCAACACCTGTTGTCTATGAACTAAATTGGAACCACAAGCTTATTCCATATAATCTCTCTCACAATCTGCATTATCTCATTCAATTTCCAACTACTCTAGGCCATAAAAATAAAGTATCTCATGACTACAGAATAATGTCAGTTCACATTAAGTATAAGTTGAGTGATTTAGCAACGAAAATCACAGTTTAATAGGGTTTTATATTCTGATTTTTCTTTGTGATACCAAGATCAACAGTGAAAGTTTCAAGACCCATGATTTAATAAGATAACTCTCAAGGAACCTAAAGAAACTCCTTTTGTGACTGTTAAAGTCTGAAGTACAGAAGTACATATTCTAAGTAACAGTGATACTACTGTATATAAAAGTTGTAATTATTAGATTAGTATTACTATACTTGGCATAATGATTTCTAACCTTGATGTGGGAGGACCCCCAAAAGTACTGAAAGGCAGAATTCTAATTGATGTAAATTTTTTTTTTTTTTTTGAGAGAATGAGCATGAGTGAACGAGGGGCAGAGAGAAAGGGAGGGAGAGAGAATCCTCCAAGGGGCACAGAAAGAGGGAGAGAGAGAGAAAGGGAAAGAGTGTGGAGTCTGAAGTGGGGCTTGAGCTCATGAAATGTGAGATCATGACCTGAGCTAAGTTGGATGCTTAACCAACTGCACCACTCAGGTGCCCCAAATTCATCTACATTTTTTAATCAGCGTTTGCTATATAACACTTTGAGGAAATGGTGGAATCCAAAAAACTAAAGGAGCAATATTAGGAAATTACAGTCCTATAAAGGTTGCTAATTCAGTCTCCATTACATTTGGTAAATTTTGGCAATAGTATATATTGAACACTAATATTTGTCAATAAGTAACACTTTTCTTCTGCTTTTTTTTTTTAAAGTAATCCCTATGCCCAACGTGGGGCTTGAACTCACAACCCTAAGAACTCACAAGCCAGCCAGGTGCCCCTCTTGTGCTTTGTTCTTAACTTCCATAGCTTATACTTGACATTTTACAGCTCACAGGCCCATACTTCTTTCTCTCACTTGAACTGTAGCTTGTACACATGCCTATGTAACATCTCCACCCTGGGTGTCTTACAGGTTCTTCAAGGTTAATATTTCCAAGGTGGAATTCTTGATTCACCGCCACCACACCTAACACCTAAATCTTCTCTTCCCTCATCATCCTTACATGATGCAGCATTCTTGATTCCTCTCTCTCCTCCCACACTCGATTTGTCAAGTTTTCCTGGCATAACTTCTAAAGCGTATCTTGATTCTGGCCACTTTTTCTTTATTGCTACCGTCCTACTGGAAGCCACCATTTTCTCTCCCAGGCCTCAGTGGCATCCCTGCTAGATTCCCCATGGCCCTTCAGTACACAGCAGCCAGAGTGATCCTTTAAAAACCCAGATGGTTATATTCCTTTGCCTAAAACCCTTACTGGCTTCATTTCTGACACTTCAAATGGAATCTCTAGGAAGCAACAACCTGTCTATCTCATTCCTCACTGTCTGTCCAGCACGTAGAGTCGTACTTGGCATTTAGTGAGTCCCAATAAATGTCTCCAGAGAATGAACAAACCTTGTTCACTTTCTTTCTTTTTAAAAGACCTAGCTATGACTTTTTAAAAACTGGTCTTAGAGTAAATAACGATTGTATCTAAATTTATGTGTAAGTTGTTTGATTTTCATAATTCTACAAATAGATAGCCTTGGCGATACCCAGGATACAAATGAAAATGGGAAAGGTGATCCTCAGAAAGACACATACAACAAAGCTGGGACTAGTTCTGACTGTGAAAAACAAGGCCTTACACCCTCAGAACCTAAACCGTTGGCTGAGAGCAAGGAAGAAATAGCGAAAATTGAGAGAGAGGACGGACTCACACCGCAGCCAGGTGATGGTAAGTCTCATTTCCATTTCTAGTGTTCTCACGTAGAGAATACTGTGAGTAGATTTGTGACTACTACCATGTTGCAGAGTCTTTGTATTCCCATTTATATTAAAAATACAGCCATTTGGAACCAATCCTTAAACAGCAGATGGCTGGAGGAACAGAGCTATGGGCACTCAGATACGACACAGAGAGCAGAGCCGACCTGTCACTTCACATGCTGCCCCCAGCCCGTGGCCCAGCCTCATCCGAGCCAGGCCCATCCACGCAGGAGGCAGTGGTTCTGGTATTTAGGAGGCTCTTTGGACAAAATAGTAAAGATTGACAGATTATTAACAGCCACTTGACAGATAATGATCGTTTGCACATGAAATTTCTTTTAAATGTCTACAATTCATTGGTATATTTTAAATGTAGGGTTTTGGTTGTTTTTTTTTTTAAGAAAATGTTTTTAAGGCACATAATGTCAAGACAGTGTGACTCATGACTACACTTGGAGCCAGCCATGTAGTGTTTGGATTTATTTACTTTTTGGTTGCTTCTACTCATTACGTAGAGCTATGATGGTTGGCACCTACCAGCCAGTATGTCAGACATCACTGTCTTTATGGGCCGGCTGGCCAGAGTTTGTGGGTACTTTGGGGTTCTTTTCTTTTTTTTAGTAGGAACATTTTGTTGTTTTTGTTTGTTTGCTTGCTTATTTATTTACTTTGAGAGAGAAAGAGAAAACCTAAGCGGGGGAGGAGCAGAGAGGGAGGGAGAGAGAGAGAATCCCAAGCAGGCCCCATACCCAGTGCAAGCCTGACACAGGGCTCAGTCTCATGAAATGTGAGATCAGGACCTGAGCCCAAATCAAGAGTCAGATGCGTAACCAACCAAGACACCCAGGTGCCCCTGGGGTTGCTAATCGGTTAGTGACCATAGTAACCCACAGATTGAGGTTCTCATTATAACAACCCCAAAGGGACTGGGAATGGACAGTTGAACTTTTTCTTCTAAATCAGTTCCTATAAAACACAGATACAATTCAAAATCAGATTCATAGCTTTAAAATGAAAAGTTCATTTAAGAATTTCTGAGCTCAGGGCATCCTCCTGTCTTCTTCCCTCAGCCTTCCTTCCCTCTGATTCCTCAGGGTCTTCTCAGAGAATATCTTGGGATGGCCCCTGGTTTAGGTGTGTTAATTTTAACAGTCTTTAGGTGTGGTCTGAGGCAGGGCATTTCTTTCATAACTCTGGTTTCCTTCTTTGCTTCCAGCATGTCTTGCCTTAAGTGCTGATGATGTTCTTGTTGTAGGACAGCATGTGGCTCACTGGACTAAACATCAGACCCAGAACAAACAACTGGCAATTGTTATCACCTCCTGGGCCATGAGTCTCTTCATCTGTGGCAGGGATATTCTGGCTTGTTAGTTGTAAATTGGTCCCTTGATGAAGGCGTATGTTAGCTCTACTTACACATACCTTTCAGAAATCACTAGCTAGACCTTTTGAAAGTCTGCCAGTGAAAATTCCACTGGCCTCATCTACTCCAGACAATGCCAGCTTTTTCCCCATACCTGCCCCCTTCCTTTTGTTTTGTTTTGTTTTGTTTTTGACTTATCAGATCACTGGGCTGAGAATTTCATACAAGCAATATGCTTCACATCTCCCTGCTAACATGGATTTCCATGAAAAACAAACGGAAGAAAAAGGAGGCACACTATGTTGAAGTGTTTATTCAATCCGCATAAGCTCTTAGAACTGGAGTGGTATGTGCTTTGCGGGGACTGAGGTTTTGTTCTAACTGGAACTCCAGGGATCTGGAAGGATGGCTGGGTCTTCACAAGATGTGTCCTCTGTAGTCCCAAGCCATTAAATTACATTTCAGGGAAACAATGAAAAGAGAAAGACGTTTCCCCCATGTAGCCTCTGGTTACCAAGAATATCAGCTGATTCAGAATCAATCCTCTAATGCTTTTTATCACAGAATGACTTCTGATCTTTAAACATGAATGCATTAGCCATGGTTCTTCAAAAGATCTCAAGGCAGTGATTATACATTGCACTTGTTTTATGTACATTAAGAAAGAAAATCTAATTAACTATGACTTAATATCTTAATGATAACCCAGACCAGGTCATAGCTCCCTCTGTTGCTTTGCTACTTCTTTCATTTGCCCTGAGGGATGTGGCGGTTTCTCCTGCCTTCATTTGCTGTGCTTGGCAGGTGATGGGCAGCCCTTTTGCACATCGCAGTATCCAGATGTGAGAGAGTGCCTGCTATCTGCAGGGATCTCCTTTTCTGAAGTCCCATAAAGCACTGGCTTACTCATTTGCAAGAATATAAAAAATGTTGGCTGTTCCTCCAGTGATACATATTTACTTCCTTAAATATCAAATTTATGCTCTCCTGCTTTATATCCAAAATTTTTTTCATATACATGATAGCTTCTCATTTCAATACCAAATCAGAGAGAAGCATTTTGAAAACCTTTTAGAAGTAATTAAACTCAACTCATGTAGTAACAACAAGGCACTTGACTCGAGCGTGGTGTTGAAGTAACAACACCACAGTAGTCACGACTAAGCCCGTGCGTGCTTGGGCCTTGCCAGCTACTTCACATCTGCCACCTGGCCAGCAGTGATTGTAAAATGCCACACTTATTGGCCTGTAAGATGTGCCAGTTTCAGAGATGTTAATGTGTGGGAAGAGTGGACATTTTTGAATTCATGAAATACAGGAATACTCCAAGTTTGTAAAGTAACCAGTGCCTTGAGTAGAAAACTTAAAATATGATGACATTGCCAAGCAGAATGACAAAGCATAGACTTCCAGATCTGGGGAAACACTTTAAAAGCTCACTGAGGGAAAAATAAAATAAAATTAATAATAATAATAATAATAATAATAATAATAATAATAAAAGTCATTTAGGAACTGTGGCAGAGGTTAAGGGCACAGGCTCCATAGCCACATGACTGGCCGTAAGTCCTCTTACTGGCGGTATGACCTTGGGCAAGTTAATGTGCCTCAGTTTTCTCCTCTGTAAAATGCACTACTTATTTCTGAGAGGTGTTAAGATATACAGTTAGAACAATGCCTGGCACATTGTAAGGACTTGATAAGTGTTAACTATAACTATTTAGATCCATTTTGATAACCCTGTTCTACAGAATATATTGGTCAGTGAGACCCAGGAGTGATAAATAAAAGGAGATTATCAGAAAAAGAGCTCATGCACATTCATCTCCTTTTGTGAATGTGAAGCACCGGGCCGTAGAGAATCTGGCATGCAGGTGGCCTCTCACAAAGCTGAATTGCTGTCAAACCAAAATGGTGCTCCTTCTGTCTCAAAACTGCTCTAGCAAAATGTCTAGATTCTAGACTTCTTAAGACTAATAACAACTCTTGGTGGCAGGAAATTCTCCCTCATACCTAACTCCTGTCTTCTCAGCTAATTGTGGATTTGTTTCTCTCTTGTGGGGTCATTAGCAAAAGTGCAAAGCAACTGGTTCCCATATAGGCCAGTATGGTCTTAGATGGCCTATCATGGTATTTTTATTTCAAGCCCAGACATGTGTCCTTTGTGAAATATGATGATATATTTTATATAGCTCTTCCATTCTAACCCACAGAAGATTAAAATAAGCTATTTTGGATAGAGAGGAGGTAAGCCTTCAGGTTCTTTTTTATCTTCTTTATTAGAACAGTTGAAGATCCCAGACAGTTTGCCAGTGTACGATACCTTAATGTTCTGTGCAAGTAAGAATACTGACCGGATTCACCTCTATACTAAGGTAAGCATCATGGGGATTCTACAGCTTAAAACGTACAGAAGCCTTCCTTTTTTTCATTTTTCAGTGGATATATTTACTGTTATTAACAATGAGATAGGCATCGAGTTCTTTTCCTCCTTAAAGCTAATTCAAAAATGTCTTTGTTGGCAAGGGAATTAAAAGCAAAAGTGAATTACTGGGACCTTATGAAGATAAAAAGCTTCTGCACAGCAAAGGAAACAACCAACAAAACTAAAAGGCAACCAACGGAATGGGAAAAGATATTTGCAAATGACACATCGGACAAAGGGCTAGTATCCAAAATCTATAAAGAGCTCATCAAACTCCACACCCGAAAAACAAATAACCCAGTGAAGAAATGGGCAGAAAACATGAATAGACACTTCTCTAAAGAAGACATCCGGATGGCCAACAGGCACATGAAAAGATGTTCAACGTCGCTCCTTATCAGGGAAATACAAATCAAAACCACACTCAGATACCACCTCACGCCAGTCAGAGTGGCCAAAATGAAGAAATCAGGAGACTATAGATGCTGGAGAGGATGTGGAGAAACAGGAACCCTCTTGCACTGTTGGTGGGAATGCAAATTGGTGCAGCCGCTCTGGAAAGCAGTGTGGAGGTTCCTCAGAAAATTAAAAATAGACCTACCCTATGACCCAGCAATAGCACTGCTAGGAATTTATCCAAGGGATACAGGAGTACTGATGCATAGGGGCACCTGTACCCCAATGTTTATAGCGGCACTCTCAACAATAGCCAAATTATGGAAAGAGCCTAAATGTCCATCAACTGATGAATGGATAAAGAAATTGTGGTTTATATACACAATGGAATACTACGTGGCAATGAGAAAAAATGAAATATGGCCTTTTGTAGCAACATGGATGGAACTGGAGAGTGTGATGCTAAGTGAAATAAGCCATACAGAGAAAGACAAATACCATATGGTTTCACTCTTATGTGGATCCTGAGAAACATAACAGAAACCCATGGGGGAGGGGAAGGAAAAAAAAAAAAAAAAAAAAGAGGTTAGAGTGGGAGAGAGCCAAAGCATAAGAGACTGTTAAAAACTGAGAACAAACTGAGGGTTGATGGGGGGTGGGAGGGAGGGCAGGGTGGGAGGGAGGGCAGGGTGGGTGATGGGTATTGAGGAGGGCACCTTTTGGGATGAGCACTGGGTGTTGTATGGAAACCAATTTGACAGTAAATTTCATATATTAAAAAATAAAAAAAAAAAAAATGAAAAAAAAATTTCTTTGTTAAATCTAAAGACAGTGAAAGGCAAAACAGCATAGTAGTTAAAAGCACAGACTTCAGGGTTGAATTGCCTCAAATCACATCTGTTACTGAGTATGGGATCTTGAACACATTACTTAACTACTCTGTGCCTCAGTTTTTTCAACTGGAAAACATGGAAAGGAGTTGTTACAAGGGTAACATAAGCTAATTCCTATAAATCACTTAGTGCTGTGCCTAGCCATAAGGAACTCTCAGTAAGAGTTAGCTGCTAGGTTTGGTCACACACGTATGCACGCACACCACATCTACACAATGGCATACTATGCAGCCATAAAAAAGAGTGAGATCTTGCCTTTTGCAACAACATGGATGGACCTAGAGCATGTAATGCTGAGTGAAATAAGTCAGAGAAATACAGATACCGCATGATTTCACTTACATGTGGAATCTTAAAAAACAAAACAAAGGACAAAACAAAGCAAAAACAGACCCATAAATCAGAGAACAAACTGGTGGTTGCCTGAGGGGAGAGGGATGGGGCATGGGCAAAGCGGGTGAAGGGGACTGGGAGGTACAGGCTTCCAGCTATGGAATGAATAAGTCACAGGGATGGAAGGTACAGCACAGGGAATATAGTCACTATGACTGTAGTGATAGTGCTGTGTGGTGACAGATGCTAGCTGCACTTGTGGTGAACACGGCATACTAGATCTTAGCCAAAAGGGCAGGAAGTGATTGGTGAGCACAGCATGATGTATAGACTTGTCAAATCACCATGTTGCACATCTGAAATTGATGTAACATCGTGTGTCAACCATACTTAAAAAGAGACAAAGTTCTGTCCTTCACAAATCATTTGTAGCAGCAGCAGCATCTTTGCAGAAGCCGGGCTCTGCCCATCTATGTTGAGTAGATTCTAGGAAGCTTTAAAAATATGATTGCTCTGATTCATGCCATGCCCTAGGTTAGTGGTACTCAAGCTTTTCAGTCTCAGGACCTCTTTGTACTTTTAAAAGTTGTCGAGAACCCCAAGGAGCTTTTGTTTATGTAGGTTATATCCATTGACATTTACTACACTTGAAATTAGAGTGGAAACACTTAAAATATTTATTAATTAAGGGTAGTAATAATAAACCCATTATTGATATTCATGTCAATAGCTTATTTTTATGAAACATCATTATATTTTCTGAAACAAAGATAATATTTACTGAGGAGAGCTGGCATTGTTTTACATTTTTAGCAGTTTCTCTAGGGTCTTAATAGAAGACATTGGGATTCTCATCTCTGCCTATCCCGGGGAAACTTCACCATACATTTGTGACAGAATGGGGGCGAAAAGGGCAAATACTGTTTTACTGTTCTTATGAAGACACTTTGCCTTTGTGGATACCCTGAAGTGATCTCAGGGTCCCTGTGAGAATCTTTGGCTTAGGTAAACTAGTGTATTTGAGGAAATACTTGCTGAGATTATGAATACTTCCGTTTGGTCTACAGTATCAAATTTCTAACCATTTAAGTATAAGAAAATAATAGTTGTACCTTTCTCAATTCATGGGCCAGCCTATCAAAAGAATGCCTTTTTCAAGATTACTTAGGTTACAGGTTTTATACTAAACCCAATAGATATACAGAGATGGCAGGCCGTGTAACAATCTCCAGTGCTAAGTAATAATTAGAAGGGATTGCTAGAATATTAGGAGATGAGTAGGATCGTGAATGCCAGAAGCCTCACGCAACCTCTGTCGTGGGACCACAGCTAAGAGAGAGACACCAGGAATGAAGCCAGGGAGTGAATAGGGCTCCTCTTTAAGGCTTGCACCCCTGCCCACCATGTGGAACCTCTGAGCGTGGAGGGAGCACCTAAGCACCCCCTGCTCCTCTGGAGGCAAGTCCCAGTGACTGAGGCACCCTTCGCCCCAGTGTGGGGAGAGCTCCCGGCCATGCTTCTCAGACCATCACACGAGGATAACACAGAACTGGTCCCCAGAAGGGATGGAAGGTCAAGAAACCAAAAGGCAGACACCAGGCAGAATAAAACACTGGAATTCAGAAGCCCTTAAACTCCTTAAACTTTCTGTTCTGTACAGTGGAAACTCTGCATCATGGATCACCTTATCAGTGTTTTTCCCCTCTTTGGGTGGAGACAGGAGAGAAACTGCAAAGTCCTGCAGTGACAGCCTCGCTGACCTTCTTCTGTCTCCAGCACCCACCCTGTGTCACATGGGCCACCTCACCTTTTGACATCTCTCTTAATAGTCTCAAGTGCATGTTTATGACTGTGCTACATGCCTATATGTCCCTTTACCATAAAATATTATTCAAGTAATCTTCTAAACATGAGACACTAAGCAGAGGGAACATTAACAGGTCTTTTCACAGCTATAAGGTGAGCTGAGGTGAATCTGGAGGTAGGAATCTAGATTAAAACCCTAGCGCACTGCCTAAAAGCACACCTCTTAAAAGGAAGATCAGTAACGGATGTTTAGCATCCTATGTTGTAGTAACAGCATCCCTCTACAGAGCTGTGGGTTTTGGCCAGAACCCCAAGTCTAATTCAGAGTTCAGAGTAACCATTACATGTCTAAACTTTGAATCAGTGTGTTAAGTACTTTTTGTGTGTTTTTCTTCTCCTTTTTAAAAGAAATACTCATGTTTAAACCTCATGTTTAACTGACTAAGCCCTCTCCATGGTATTTTTTACCCTTAGAGAGAGAAATCAGTGGAGGCATTCACAGAGGGCACTGGAGAGCCCGGCCCTTCTCTCCACTCAGCATGCTTGCGGGGAGCTGTGTGTGGGTGGAATCTTGTCAGAACGCCACCCCCCCCCCCCCCCCAGTTTATCTTTTAGGAGACAGGGAATATTGTGCCATCATATAATTCTTTACTTTTAAAATAATCAGTAGTGCCTACAGACAAAATGGACTAATCATGCCTTCCTAATCTATAATCAGGATGGAAACCAGATGAACTGTAACTTCATTCCTTTGGATATAAAATTAGACCTTTGGGAAGATTTACCAGCAAGCTTTCAGCTGAAACACAATCGCTCCCTGGTAAGAATAGTCCTCTGCATTTGTTTTCAGTTAAAATGTATTGAGTACTGTAAGACCATTCTGAGTTTCACGAAAGCACCTTGTGGCCTGTCGCAGAGCCAGATCACACTGGGCACGTTGTCATCGGTCCAGGCACTGCCTCTGAATTACCTTGGTGCTAAGAAGAAATGTGAAATCAGTTTCCTGAGTGAGTGATCACACCTAGGCTTGCTGTTTCTGTGGATAGAGTCATCCTCACATTGTTGGATTTCTCCTTCACAGGATTAGCAACCGTTATATATCTATATCTGACAGAGTCTCCATTTATCTCTGACAGCTCTAACAATGACAAATTCTGAGAGCAGGGATGGTGCCGTGGTGGGTGACTCCTGCTTCGTCAGAAGCACCAGCATACGGCTGTAAGTCAAGCACCTGCTCAGGAGGCCTTAATTCTGATCTGTGGCCGATTTATCTTCAGTGCTTGGAAGGATCAGCACGTGCAGGAGCTAACAGCATGCAGTGTGCCACTTTTTAGGAGAAAATAGTGATTCTGTGTTTGCCCTTTGAGTGGAAATCAAACATTCCCTGTGGGTCCACTGCACTTGACTTAAAGGAAAAGGTAGCAGTGAGTTATTTTCTTTGGTATCATTTCATCCTGGTTCTCAGATTCACAAAAAGTGGCCAGTTACATATAAATGACTAATAAGTAAGATTAATAGTGACCCTGGTAAAAAATGTTCCAGATTTATTGGTGGCTGTTTTCCTGTAATAACTTAGGTAGTTGGGTAACAAGGCAGTTCTCAGATGTTGCACTGAAACCTGCCACCGCTGTAAGACCCCCGCTCCCACGACCAGCTCTGCCTCGGCCACTGCTGGGTTTGTGCTTCTGACAGCCAGGCCCCTTTCGGTCGCACTGGGCACATTATTGCCGTTGGTCCCTATGTGCATTAAGGACATACACTGGGGCATCCTGAAATGTGTCTTTAGGGAGCCTTTGGGTTGAAAGAGAACTGGCCATCAGTATTTTACAATAAAGATAGGAAGACGGCATCAATCTGAAGAAAGCCTTAAACTGTGACATTCAGAAGCCTATTTGGAGGATATAATAAAACCTCAGTTTTCTAATGTTATAAGTGGCTTTACTTTCAAAGGAAGATGCCTGGTGAGCCATTAGAGCTTTTCATTATCTCATTTTCTGCCAGATTTTGAGGTTTGTTCGAGAATGGAGTAGTCTGACTGCCATGAAGCAAAAGATAATCAGGAAAAGTGGGCAGCTGTTCTGTAGCCCAATTCTTGCTTTGGAGGAGATCACAAAGCAACAAACCAAACAAAACAGTACTAAAAGGTATGCATTGTCTTTTTTATTTTGTATTATATTATTTTGTCATGGTTACTTCTACAGGGGGGTCTGACACATTTTATGTAACCACTCGTGAAATCCTGATGAGTTAAGAGAAAATTATACATAAAACAGTAGCTTATTTTATAGGAATAGAATTAGATGTTTTGTGAATCTGATCAAATCTGCTCAAAAAGATTAGGTTTGTAGGATATTGGTCACCATGAGTCCCACTCATTAGGAGAGAGGCCAGAGTCACAGGCCAGTGTGTCCTGTGGCCCGTTAAGCCTGGGACACTATTGAACAACAGAAAGACATCCCCTGGGAGAAGAGGGCACCGGTCTGGGTGCCGTGCGGCAGGGAAGCTGCTTCTGGTTGACGCACCCCCACCCAAAGGCTGGGAGGTGATGATTACAGTGGGGGGCAAAGTAAAAGGAAAGGTTTAGTGTCTCATGTCTGTGTAATTATTTTGCCCTTTATCATTACAGGTTTCTTTCTAATCTCTGTACACTTACTTTCTTGGCATCAGAATCCTCTCTGCCCCACTCAGGTATCCCCTTGTGTGAGCTCAGTCCCCACCATCTGTAGACTCTTCCCTCTGTGTGGAGGAATGATTCTCGGTCAAGGGTTCTGTTGCCCAGCTCCCGCGTGGGAAGAGATCTCAGAGCCCCTCACCAAGCAGCCACATGGCAGAAGCCCCTGTAGCTCTTGCCATCTCCATACACCTATAATCTGCCTTCATCCTCACATCCCGTCAGTTACCGTCTATAGCCTTTTCCATGCACACAGGTGAAAAACATCCATCCATGATATGTGAGAGGGTGCAGTTAGTCAAACAACTTGTAACTCTATACAGTGAAAACTCTCTTCAGCTGTTTCCAAATGTGGCCTATGGTATATTCATAGGTGAGAATAAGGAGTGGCACTTGTGATAAATTATGAAGGGGAAAAATAAGTATAACAAAGGATGGAGACACAGCTATATGTAATTGCAGTTAGGACATAGAAAGTGTCTGCAAGGGTATCATAGAAACCCTTACCAGAGTTTTCTCTAAGACAGTAGTTCTTAGCTGGGGGCAGTTTTACCCCCCAGAGTGGCAGTGTTAGGAAGCATTTTAGTTTGTTAGGATTAGGGGATACAAATGGGGAGAATCTAGAGGCTGGAGGCCTGGGACACTGCTAAGTAATCTACAGTGAACAGAACTGCACTTAAACAGTTATCTGTTTCAAAATGTCATTAGTGCCCTTGTTGAGGGATCTTGCTCTAGACCATATGATAGGGGATTTGTGGAGATGATAGGGACTTTATACTTTATGCCTGGATCACAAACTACTATGGCTAAAAGCTAAGCAGGAACCATATATGAACAAATGAGATCAAGCGTAAAACCAGAAAAGGTTGAGGTAGGATGTAGAAGTATAGCAAATCAGAAAGTGCATAACCCATTTAAAGTCATTCAAATTCAGATTAAAAAATAAAATGCTGCAGGGGCACCTGGGGGGGCTCAGTCGGTTAAGTGTCCGACTTTGGCTCGGGTCATGATCTCACGTTGGGTGAGTTCGAGCCCCGCGTTGTCGGGCTCTGTGCTGACAGCTCAGAGCCTGGAGCCTGCTTCAGATTCTGTGTCTCCCTCTCTCTCTCTGGCCCTCCCCCCGTTCATGCTCTGTCTCTCTCTGTCTCAAAAATAAATAGACGTTAAAAAAATAATATAAGAAAACAAAAAAAAGAAATGAAATGAAATTAAAATAAAATAAAATAAAATAAAATAAAATAAAATAAAATAAAATGCTGTATTAGTCGATTAAGGTCCTTTGACTGGTTCGATTTGTCCATGAGCTGCCAGTTTCAGACTCACCTAAACTCTTCTGTACTGCTTAAATTGTTCCCACAAATGTGTATTACTTTATATAAAAAATACATTTAAAGTACATGTGTGCATTGATAATATATATATACACACACATGCACACACCCCTCATACAGATACCCACTCAGTATGTAACAAAAAGCATGATGCCTGTTACTTTTCTCAGAACTTCTTGTGGTCCTCTCCATTTTCTCATTGTCATAGCCACCATCTTAGTTGAAGTATTCGTCTTCTCTTTACATTACCATAGTTTCCTTCTTAACTGAATTTACAACCCACTCCAGCCATTTCTAGACATGTCGCATTGTTTCCTCCCCATCAGACATGGATGGCCACTTAAAGAACTACCTGAGAAAGCCAATCAGGTATAAAAGCAAAAGTCATGAAATCAATACAAACCAAAGTCAGACACATGGTATTATCTATAACATTTTATGTAGATGATACAGTAAAGTTAAAACTTGTGTTAAGCAGCATGGTCAGTAATCGGATTTGTGTTTTTAAGAGCTTGCTCTGGCAGCATTTGAGAGATGAGATCAGAAGAGCAGACTTGCAAGCTCCTGAGTGGCTCAGTCAGTTGAGCGTCCGACTTCGGCTTAGGTCATGATCTCATGGTTGGTGGTTTAAGCCCCACACTGGGCTCTGTGCTGACAGCTCAGAGCCTGGAGCCTCTTCAGATTCTGTGTCTCCCTCTCTCTCTGCCCCTCCCCCACTTGCACTCTGCCTCTCTCTGCCTCTCAAAAATGAATAAACGTTTAAAAAAAAAAAAAAAAAGAGCAGACCTGAGGAGCACCTAGGTGGCTCAGTCGGTTAAGCATCTGACTTCAGCTCAGGTCTTGATCCCATGATTCGTGAGTTTGAGCCCTGTATTGGGCTCTCTAATGTCAGCACAGAGCCTGGTTCAGATCCTTTCTTCTCTCTCTCCCTCTCTCTCTCTCTCTCTCTCTGTCTCTCAAAAATAAACTTTTTTTTCTTTTAAAGAGCAGGCTTGAAGTGGGGAGACAAGGTGCATTATTTTTCTATTGTTGCCTTAACAAATTACCACAAACTTAGCAGCTGAAAGCAACAGACATGTATTGTCTCACAGTCCTGTAAGTCAGAAATCTGACATGGCTCTACTGGTTTCTCTGCTCTGGAATTTCTAAGACTGAATTCAACGTGTCAGCTGAATGGACTCTTAACTGATAGTCTGGGAAGACTCCATTTCCATGTTCATTTGGGTTGTTGACAGAATTTAGTTCCTTGTGATTATAGGACTTGGATTTTGTTGCTAGCTGGAAGGGTGGGGGGGCCATCCTTAGCTTCTAGAGGCTTCTTTCTAGTTGTAACACATGGGTTCTACATCTCAAGGCCAGCAGTGGTATGTCAAATCCTTCTCATGCTTGTAATTGCTTCCTTTCTTAAGGTCAGCTGATGAGTAACCTTAATTATATCTGCAAAGTCCCTTTACAACATTACCTAGATGAGTGATGGACTGAATACCAGAGACAAGAATCCTAGAGAAAGGTTTTTAAAGATACTGCCTTCCACACAAGTTAAAAGACTACTATGGTAGAGCTAGGGGGAAAGATGAAGGCTTTTTTTTTAAGATTTTATTTTTAAGTAATCTCTACACCCAACATGGGGCTCAAATTTACAGTCCCAAGAGTTGCATTCTCTACTGACTGAGCCAGCCTGGCGCCCCTGAACACTTTTATTAAGTAAGGCAGGAACAATGGGAATGGAGGAAGGAGGATGAAGAGAGGTGTTAGGAGGTAGATCTAGACACTTTGGTCACTGATCAGAGAGAGGAAGAGAGGGAAGACTTCAGGAAAATGGACTTTGCAGAGCCATGAAAATGAAGCCTGTGCACCTACAGAGGAATGCACTTTGGGCAAGCTTGCCGGTTCTTGTGGAGAACCCCGGCAAGTCTCAGTGACTTGGAGGAACTGTCTCTCTCTGAAAGCAAGTGTCAAAGATGGGGCTGCACAGCAGCACTGATCGGAAATCTGTATGAGGAACAGGTAGACACTGGATGCCTTGACCTCCCCCTGTCCTACCAGTTTACTTTCTAGAGAAACTGAACCAGAAACACACCAGCCTTGGAAACACCAAGCTTAGTGGAGATAAAGGGAGAGGCATTATATTGAAAACCGGCACTCCCCAGACCCCTTTCTTCACTTCTAGAATTCTAGGAGGCATATTTTACTTCCTAGCAGAAAATTAGATGATTCTTCTATGAAAAAATGGAATGGCCTTAGAATAAAGACAAATAGATACTGATTTTAAGCAGTGGCCATATCTCCAGCCAGATTATCCTGCATTGACTTCCACCAGTGCACAGGACCCATCCAAGCTCAGAGTTTACACTTAGCTTTTGAATAGCTCAGTCTTAATTGTGAATGAAGCCAAGACCACCAGCCACTGCTTCTGAGTTCCCATTTGTCAGAGGTAGGCCTGCCTTTCTGGGAGCCCTGTTAGGTTTAGGATGCCACCTATTTATTTTGACCCCCAAAGCAGGTCAGCAACCTAGAACCCAGCACCGTTTTCACTGTTGAGGGCCACTTCCCAACATACTTCTATTGCAAAACTTGCCAGCCGCCACCGCCATCCCCATCTGGGAATTACTAATTAGTAGACAACGTTCTCCTTTCCCTGTTTTTCAAAACTGAGATTTACCATAATTCTTTTGAGAGGTGGTATACTTACATCAACTTCCTAGCAAACCTCAGTGGAAAATTAAATGTTGGTAACTCACAACCATGTTTGAAAAGCTGCCAAATTCCTGCTTTGGGGTTGATTGATCTATTTCTTGTGGTTTCCAGAATTTTGTGCTTAAATCTCTTGTAGGAAAGGTTATTTTTAGTTCTTAAATCTCTGAATAGATTTCTCAGCATCTTTTAAATTTACTGAATTAAGATTCTAAGCTTTTAAACATTGAATAATACCTGAGGCAAGGCTTAATATCCCCTTGCCCCTCAAAGCTAGGAAGTGTTTGAGTTCATTAGAATCCACTGAAATACTTTAGTGAAAGTGCTTTTGTCAAGGAGATAAAATGGTTGAAGAATTGGGGGATGGAGGAACCTGGGAAGTTTCAAAACCAAAAGGGCAAGTTAGAGAATTCTAAAAGAATTCACTTTGGTTCTTTTTTCTTTTGCTTTAAGAACAACACACCAGTAGAAATGGAAATATATGAAAAGAGAGTCACTTTTACTTTTAATAGGAGAAATGTAAATTTAAAGCCAAAATGAGATATGTATCACCATTAGCAGAGATGTTTTTAATGGACATATTTGTTGGTGGGGTTTTGGGGTGATGGTGGGGTTTGGAGCTGATGGCCAAGAAAGAATTCTTGAAGACGTCTTTGATGTAAAAAAATACTTTTGGTGGGGCGCCTGGGTGGCTCAGTCGGTTGAGCGTCCGACTTAGGCTCAGGTCATGATCTCGCGGTTTGTGGGTTCGAGCCCTGCTTCGGACCCTGTGCTGACAGCTCAGAGCCTGGAGCCTGTTTCAGAATCTTTGTCCCCCTCTCTCTCCATCCCACCCCTGCTTATGCTCTCTCTCTGTCTTTCAAAAATGAATAAACATAAACAAAAATTTAAAAAAAAAAAAAAAGACTTTTGGTGCAAAAAGGTGACAGGGCCTGCAGGCACAAAGGGCTGCCCTGGGGTTGTGATGGGCAACTCATTATATACCCCCAGGTTGGGAGGGGGTTATGGACAATGTAAGACTCCAAGGAATTTTGGAGGCAAGGTTTCCAGGACCTTTAGGGGTGAACTGCAATTATGAAAATGCCATTTATTACTGTTTAGTAAAACCTCAGTCATGAGACCCTTCAGATGTATATCAGGGGCCATAAGCTTGAAGTATGATTGCCAGTGTATATCTTAGGGGAGTTGAGATAAAGGAAGTTTCCAAAGGAATTTTTATATGTTAAAGTAGACTTACAGGATCCTGGGGGCAGGATACTGTTAAGCCTAGACTCCCTTTTGCCCCTAGCAAAGTGTCATCACTGAGGCAGCTGAGCCCCTAGAGGGACTCTGCCTATTTCAAGGACTTGTAGGCAGTAAGGGAATTTAATTTTTCATTTGGCTTTGTTTCTCACATAAACCCCTTGATCTAATATCACCCCTAATATCTTAAGGAGGGTGATATTAGAGCTTTTCTTGCAGTTTACTAAGTTATCCGTAAACTGAAGGAGACTCCTGTCCTGCATGACTGTGACCTCTGTCTGTCAACCATTTGCTCTTTCCTTTCCCCTATTCTTGGGCAGCCAGCAGTGTCCGAGGAACATCACACATATCCCACCAGGCGGGGGGTGGGGCGTTGCTGTTAGTCTGTACTTTGCCCTCAGCTTGCCCCACACTCCCTCATCATTGTGCTAGTATAAGTGTGAGCAAACAGGCACTTCCCTGCATTGACAGTGGACTTGTATATTGATTGGTACAAACCCAAAGGAGAGAGCAATGTGTCAAAATCTGTCCACATTTAAAGCACCCAAGACCTTTGACCCAGTAATTCTGCTTCTGAGAACTTATTCTACATGTATGTAATGTGTAGGGATATTATAACATTGTGATAACAGAGACTAGAACAACCTAAATGCCATTAATCAGAAATTGGTTAGACATATTATATTGTTTATTCAAATAATGCAGTAACATGCAGTCATCAAAGAAATAGGGCAACCCTTGTGTACTGATATGGAAAGAGCTTAGAGATATATGTGTAGGCAAAAAAAGCAAGGTAAAGGTTAGTGTGCTACCATTTGTTGTTGTTTTTTTTTTTTTTAACGTTTATTTATTTTTGAGACAGAGAGAGACAGAGCATGAACGGGAGAGGGTCAGAGAGAGAGGGAGACACAGAATCTGAAACAGGCTCCAGGCTCTGAGCAGTCAGCACAGAGCCCGATGCGGGGCTCGAACTCACGGACCGCAAGATCATGACCTGAGCCAAAGTCGGACGCTTAACCGACTGAGCCACCCAGGCGCCCCGCTACCATTTGTTTTTAAAAGTAAGAAGCATAATGAGGACTGCTAATGAGTACAGGTTTCTTCTGGGGGTGATGAAATGTTCTGGAATTAGTGGTGCTGGTTGGACAACCTTGTAAGTATACTAAAATGAACTGAATTGTACACTTTAAAATGGTAACTTTTATGGTATGTGAGTTATATGTCAATAAAAATACAGAGATCATAAAAGGTATAACCTATGCGCAGAAAAAAACAATCTCTCCAAAAGAAATTGGTCACGGAGATAGCTTTGGGGGAGGAGATGGGACTGGAAGGTAAACTTACTCTTCACCATAAGCACCATTGCATGCCTTTTGAGTTTTGATATATGTGCAGGTATCATCTAGTCAAAACATTAATAGCTTATAAAAACAAGAAAATCTGTTGATTTTTAAATCTACTTTAACATAAAAGCAAATTTCTAAGATTTTACCTAATATTGCACCATTCCATTGTGATTTAACTTTTATTGTCAAGTTAGCAAAGTAGGAAGTACTTGGAAATATGAAGAAATTCATGTTCAAACTAATTAAAAAGGAAAAAAAAGCTACAAAAGTGTAAACTACCAGAGAAAGTGGGCCATGCTAATTAGAAGGAATTAATTGGGTAATTGCATTTTACCTACTTAAATTCCCCCGTCACCTTTAATTGGAATAACTTTCCTCTTTACTTCTAGTCCCTAAACCATTGTGTGGTATTGATAGTGTTGTGTAATAAGGTTCTGAATCCCACATCAAGAGTGGCTTTATTTCAGTGGAAGATTCCATAAACTCTGTATGGCTGACAATAATGGAAACAACCTTGGGATTATAGAAGTTGTTTGTTATTGAACCTGGTTAACTAAAAAGAGAATCTCTTTACCCGAGTATGCTGATACACCATTATAACTGATTGAGGTGATTTGAGGGACCTTGAAGAAAAGGCCAAAAGGGAGGTAAAAATGCAGTGAGAGATTATCCGCACAGCTCAACAAGGTATTTACTCAAGGATGTCAGTTGTGCATGTATTTGATCACTTCTTATTCCTACACCCACTCCTCTTACCCCCTAAGTGAAAATTGGTCCAAAGTATATTGAGTGACTCTGAATGTCTCAGAAAAATAAATCTTAAGAAATTAATTTGGAACAGAGGTGTCTTTCCCACACGTGGAGACCAATGTTAGGATAGAAAATTCTATGCCCTAATTTTAGTATTAGCACAATAAAGACCCCTATCTTGCTTTTTCTCCTATTGCTTTTACAAAGAGTAATGTGATCATGAAATAGAGAATCTCAGAAGAGAGAGGAAATCTACTCACCATGTAATTGTTTTAGATACATCACCAAAGAAGATGTTGCTGTAGCCTCACTGGACAAGGTGAAGAATGATGGGGGCCATGTTCGTCTGATCACAAAGGAGTCCAGGCCACAGGACCCTTCTACAAAGTAAGGTTTCATTGACTAATAGGACATAATAGTACCTACCGTGTGTACTCCTTTAAATTTGTGTATGCATATTTGTTGTTTTTTTTTTTAATTTTTTTTTTAACGTTTATTTATTTTTGAGACAGAGAGAGACAGAGCATGAACGGGGGAGGGTCACAGAGACAGGGAGACACAGAATCCGAAACAGGCTCCAGGGTCTGAGCTGTCAGCACAGAGCCCGATGTGGGGCTCGAACTCACGGACCGCGAGATCGTGACCTGAGCCGAAGTCGGCCGCTTAACCGACTGAGCCACCCAGGTGCCCCTGTGTATGCATATTTGTAATAATACTTTACCCCGATGTGGCCACCTTACCAGTTAGAAAGAGCCTTCCCAATATTTCACAACAGGTAGCTCCTCCACCCTCATAACAACCCTATGAGGAATAGGATGTCCTCACCTTAGAAATTAGAAGGATCCTGAGACCAGGTGGACCAAGCCATTAGATGCTAAGAGACCCGAGGTCTAATCTGGGCTCTGCTTCCCAGTCATGAGCTTTTTCTATCACAAAGAGTTTTTCTTTTAACACTTCTAACAGTCCTGAAAAAAAGGCAAGCAGCTGTTGTAATTCCATGTAGGACTTTCCAGCATAATTGAGTAATGTACCTTTTCCTTTTATCTTAACAAATTTTTAAAAATTATAATTAATAAATTGAGTGCATGTCCTGTGTCATTTCTAACTTTGAATCAAATCAAGTAAGAGTTTACCTGGAGGAGGCACATATTTAGCAAGTCTAATGTTGATAGTTCCTGTCAACACCATTAGCTTCTTAGCTCTGTCACTTTACGGATGTGACTGTTTCCGGTAGGCCAGCAGAGGCTCCCCGAGAGTGTCGTGGAAGCCTTCATAATGGTCTCTGTGTCCTAGTGAGGTGTGTGGCCCAACACATGTAGAGTACAGTAGCCCCAACTCCAAGTGGGGTTTTACATTAGCCCGTCCTTTCCCAGATTGAAGAAGCATTTTTTAACTTCTCATTTTCAAACTTCTCCAGATGTTTCAAAGTCTGGTTGTTTAACTTGAAGATATATAAACTCCCAAGAGAGGCAGCATATTTATATTCAAATGAATTTTTTTAACACATCATTCTTTCCTTCATTTGGCATGGAGCATCGAGTGCTGACTATGGCTGTTTCATTTCCACACTCAGTCACAGAATCCATGAGTCCTACATTTACTGGTTATCAGTATTGAAACTTTAAAGGCTGTTACATGAAGTAGTGACTATTTAGACTAGTGTCCGTGTTCATTACTTAGTCAATGTTTTGTTCACTTCCAGAAAGTTCCTTGATGATGGAGTCTGTGTCCCATATCTAAATCCCTGCATAGCCCAAGCTGATCTCGCTGTGAAGCCTTCTATATCCAAAGGCTATCTGCAAGCTGTGGATAATGCAGGAAATCCACTTTGCCTTCGCTGTCAGCAACCCACCTGCCAAACTAAGCAAGAGTGCAAAGTGAACGCTTGGGAGTCACGGTTTTGCTCTCTGAAATGTCAGGAAGAGTTTTGGATTCGATCTAATAACAATTACCTGCGAGCCAAAGTATTTGAAATTGAACACGGTGTGTGTCAGCTATGTAACCTAAATGCACAAGAACTCTTTCTACGTCTGAGAGATGCTCCCAAAAGTCAGAGGAAGACTCTACTGGATATTACCTGGATCTCAAAGCTCCCATTAGAACAGGTAAATTATAATCCTTTGGCAGAGAGAAGGCAGCATTGTATTGAGTGATGAATATTGATTCATTTTCTTTTTTTCAACTTTATAATACAGCAGCTTTTGAAAATACGCACGCAAAAGTAGAATAATCAACCCATATACCCATTACCCACCTTAAACAGTTATCAACATTTTGCCTTCATCTGTCCCTCACCTCAGTTCTTTTTTTCTCCTGGAATTATTAAAAAAAAATTTTTTTTAATGTTTGTATTTATTTTTGAGACAGAGACAGAGCATGAGCAGGGGAGGGGCAGAGAGAGAGACACAGAATCTGAAGCAGGCTCCAGGCTTTGAGCTGTCAGCACAGAGCCTGACGTGGGGTTCGAACCCACAAACTGCGAGATCATGACCTGAGCCGAAGTCCGATGCTCAACCAACTGAGCCACCCAGGTGCTCCCCCACTTTTAAATTTTTTTTTAATGTTTATATTTATTTTTGAGACAGAGAGACACAGCATGAGCAGGGGAGGGGCAGAGAGAGTCTCCTGGAATTATTTTAAAGCAAATTCCAGACAACATTTCATTTCCTCTTTTATTTTTTTTTTAAGTGATCTCTGTGTCCATCGTGAGGCTTGAACTCATGACCCTGAGATCAAGTCACATGCTCTACTAACTGAGCTAGCCAGGTGCCCCTCATTTCCTCTTTAAATCCTTTCATTATGTATCTCTCACAAAGACTTTCTCCCTCCCTCCTTCTTTCTTTCTGTCTTAAATATAATCTCATACCTGGGTACCTGGGTGCTCAGTCGGTTGAGTGTCTGACTCTTGATTTCAGCTCAGGTTATGGTCCCAGGGTCGTGGGACCAAGCCCCACATCGGGCTTTGTGCTGAGCATGGAGCCTGCTTGGGATTCATTCATTCATATTCTCTCTCTCTCTCTCTCTCTCTCTGCCTCTCTCCACCCCCCCCCCCCCACTGCTGCCCCCTCCTGCCTCTTCCCTGCTCATACTCTCAATAAATTCATACATAAATTTTAAAAATTCCCATACCCCAGTACCCATTATTACACCAACAGTTATGATTCCTTCATTTTTAAGTCCAGGCTTGGTTTCCCAGATTGTCTCAAAAATGTCTTTTTGCAGTTGCTTTGTTCAAATTAGGATCAAAATATGACCCACACATTGTATTTGTTCATTATGCCTCTTATGCTCCATTTAATCCATATCACCCCATCCCATTTTTACACCATTGATTGTTCAAGAAACTGGATCATTTGCCTGTAGGATTTCCTACATTATGGGTTTGTCTTCCTGTATCCTCATGGTATTATTTGACATGTTTCTCTATCCCCCTGATTCCAGAATTATAAGATACAGCAGCTTAATTAGATTCTGATTAAATTATACTGGGGAGAGATATTAACAGAGGATACATTCCATGGAGAAGCACCTATGGTCTGGTTGTCACTTTTCATGATGTTAGTATTGAATGACCAGGGGCAAACAGCCCCCAAAATATAGTTCATTACAATGAGAAGAAAACATTTATGTTCATCCCACTGTAAAATGTAATTTTAGCAGAACAGTTTATGAAAAAATATTCTTAGAAAACAATCATCAATATTCACTTTTATTTCCAAATCTCAGCTGGTTTCTAATGTGATCTAATCAGCCCTAAGTTTCAAACTAGAGCAAAATGTGTAATTTTGTAGTGTGCTTCATTTTAAAAAATCACTCCTGAGCCATTCTGTGCCCACTAAAATATTGGATAAATTTCTGCCAGTTGGTCAAATCACACATTTTTATTTATTTAGTATCACCAAATTATGACAGAATTAATTAATTAAGCATTTCTGCAAAAATGAATTACCATGACTTTGAGAGCTAGGGAATTACTTCCTTCATGATACCCAGAGTTCCTGAAATATCCTTTTGTCTAATTGGTGAGGCACACACTGCACCCACCCCAGGGGTGTCAGCCAGACTGCAGTCACTATCTGCTGCCTCAGAGTGGAGGCTTCCAGAAGACACACAATGAGAAGACTCAGGACATCTTGAAAACAGCCTGTCCGGGACTGTGGAAGTAACATAGTCTACTTCTAAAACAAAAGTGCTCCCAGGCCCAGCAGCACCATAGGGTTCATACTGGGGAGGGCCAGTCAGAGAGGGAGTGATTGTTTTAAGAGTTCAGTCTAGGATGTTGAAGACTGACTCCAAGTGATTTATTTGCCAGGGCATTACTAGGAGGAATACAGAACCACATCTGGATTAAAGAGTCTGTCAGAAGAGAGACGATTCAGAGTAAAAGAATTGGTTACAAAGAGCAGACAAAATGGATTTTTCTTCCTAAGAATGAGTCATTTGCTTGATGCACAAGATGGCCATGTCTAACTGCTTCTAACAGTGCCGGCCTCTGCTAGACGGAGGTTACTGCTCCTGCTTGCTGCCTCTTGGGGCTCCTTTTGGGCTGGGCACTGGGGGTCAGGGTTCCTCTGCCTCCACATGTCAGACAAGCTTCCTTAAAAGTACTTGAGACATAGGTTCCCAGGGCCGGCAGCATGAAGCTGATTTTAATGTTGTCCTTGTCCAAAACCATGGAAATAAAAACAATCTTTGCATTCATCTTTATCATATTTAAAAAACTACAATTCTGTGAGCTGGTTTTCCTACCTCAGGTAGAAAGTTAAAATACATCTTAATGTAGGTCATCACCAATAATATATAAAGTGTATATGTGTGAGTTGGCCTAAATACTGCTGCTTTAAGTGGACATCTTAGTTTATTCCAGATATGCAAGTGATAGAGGTCTGTTGTAGAAACTTTGTCCCAGTCCATGTTAATTTTTAGAGGTTCCCAGATGAATGGCAAAAAGGTTCCGGGTGATAGCCATTAATATTAAACTCTCACTATGACAGGAACAAATGAACTTGGGTCAGTGATTAAAGATTATGTGACTCAATAATATTCAGAAGTTTTTGATTTCCAATGTGTCCTTATTCTTTTCACAGTTTTGTTTTATTGACTATATAAACTAGCTCAAAGGTGCAGAAGCTAGTAATTTTTCCCAATCTGTCAGGAGTTGTGGTATTTTATACTTGTTTGTAATTTTTTCAAAATGGGTTAGGTAAGGGAAAAAGAACTTTTTCAGAAATGTATTTTATTGCTTTCAAATTGCTAACCTAGAGGCTTTTTCCTATTCACAATAAAAGCTATAAAAAGCCATCCTAATGTATTTTTCGCTGTGATTTTGCTGTGTAAACATGATTGCATAAGGCAAAACCAACCGTTCCCACATTGTATGTTGAAAGTGCTGATCTTCTGTTCTCCTTGTAGCTTAATGAAATGATAAGAAACCCAGGAGAAGGGCATTTCTGGCAGGTGGACCACATCAAGCCCGTGTCCGGTGGCGGAGGACAGTGCTCCCTAGACAACCTGCAGACCCTCTGCACAGTCTGTCACAAAGAGGTAGGTGAAGCTCTGCACACCTGTTTGACTTCATCCTGGAACATCAAATGGAGAATCGGGTATACAGTCCTGTGGAAGGTCATATGGAGGAATCTGTATCCCTTGTCTGGGACCCGAGATGCACTTATCCCTTTCATCACCTGAGTTTCCTCTTGAGACCTATGTAGGTTCTCTGTCACAGATAGAAGCTTCTTCCCTTGTAATTCATTCTAGGACAGAAAATTGTCACCACTGCCTAGAAGAAAATAAATATAACTTAACACAGTCTCGAAGAGACCCAGACCATCAACCAAAAGTTTGGTGAATTGGGGCAGCAACATATTATTTGCATTCGCAGCTAAGGATGTCCCGAAATGTCAGAGAACATTAATAAATTATCTCTAGGGCCAACCCAGCTCAACATGCAAACATTATACTCCTGGCCCAAGTGTAAAACCTGTTCACCTTGGCACCTCTCTGAGCAATTACCTGTTGCTTAAAACAGGAGGGAAAAATATAACAGTTGTATTTAATAACTAGGATGAATTTTTAACAGGCAGTCTAGCAAAAGGATCTGATTAAAATTTTCTTGGAAGCATACATTCCACATGCAACTTTGTATCCAACTTTTTTTCTAGTTATGGCAAGATTTAAGCATTTGCCCACATCCGTGATGAGCATTCATAATGTCTGTCCTCCAAAAAGGCTAACATCACTCTGTTGGGTCCATGTCCACTGTACTTGATTCAGCTGTGCCCATACTGGTGAACTTGGAAGTTCATTCTTCTGTTTACACACTGTTCTTTACATTTTGAGGTTGTTCCTTCAGATAGATTCTCAGATGTAAAATCACTGAGTCCAGTGTTTGGATATTTCTGAGACAGTAGGAATTTATTTCCAAGCTGTTTTCCAAAGGACAGTGCTCCGTTATGCTCCTCCTGCCCTGTTGGTGGAGGCAGTGCTCACGTAACCACTCCTCCGGGCGTACGTGGTGGGAAAAGAATGGCCAGCCACCATCTTGTGGACCAAAGACACTGATGTTTTTAAAAATGCTGATCAATTGTATTTACATTCCTGAAAACTGTTCAGATCCTTTGCAAGTGTTCATAGTGTATAAGCACTTTCTTAGCTTTCTTTTAATATTTTAGATTCCTCCATTCCTTCACAAATATAATTTTTACATAAATAGGATCTTGTAAGCAGGGTTGTTTTATTTTCATCTCTTAACCCTTTCTTCTCTCCCCACCCCTTCCACCTGGATAACTTCACACATACATGAGCTTCAACTGGGGGAAAAGTCATCGGATTTACTTCTCAGCTGTGAAAATTATTAGCTCATTCAAGAGTTATGCGATCACTTTTTTTAGATTCTCGTGAAAAATTTTATTTGTGGGAATAGCAGGAGAATCTAGTTCTGATCTACGTCATTTTGTTTTTCTGCACTGGCTTGGGGTTGGGAGTGGCTTCTGAGCCCATAGAAGAGGAAACAGGCCTTGAATGACTGCACCGTGAGACAATATAGGATGCCTTCTAGATGGTCTCCCTTGGGTGAGGAGAACCAGGGCCTCCTGTAGTCCCCAAATGAGGTATTCACAGTCTCAATGGGGAGTAAAGCATCTGATCCTAAGTGAATCCAGGACCTCGGGGCATGTACCAGAGCTACTGCGGTCCTCTGCTAGTGCGTGTGTTGATAATGTAGATTCTTCCAGAATAACGAAATGCAAAGAATTTTTGAGTTTCTGAGGCCAGTACTTTTTTCCTAACAAGTGTACACTTGTATATTTTTTAACTTTTAGAGAACTGCCAGACAAGCTAAGGAAAGAAGCCAGGGGAGAAGACAATCTCTAGCATCAAAGCATGGATCAGATATCACAAGATTTTTGGTAAAGAAATGAAGTAGAAAAATTTTTCAATAGGGGCGCCTGGGTGGCGCAGTCGGTTAAGCGTCCGACTTCAGCCAGGTCACGATCTCGCGGTCCGTGAGTTCGAGCCCGGCGTCAGGCTCTGGGCTGATGGCTCGGAGCCTGGAGCCTGCTTCCGATTCTGTGTCTCCCTCTCTCTCTGCCCCTCCCCCGTTCATGCTCTGTCTCTCTCTGTCCCAAAAATAAAATAAAAAAAAAAAAAACGTTGAAAAAAAAAGAAAAATTTTTCAATGGATGACAAATGGTTTGCATGTGGAGGAATTTAACACGAAAAGTTTTGTCATGTTTCTCATTTAAAGAGTGAAAATTTTCAGAGCAAAACTCAAGAATTCAACTTTCCTTTTCATATTATATGCTTTTAGTGTTCGCTACCTTCTGAAAGTACTTAACACAAACTGAGATACAATAATAAATATTTCTGTGGCCTTGATTTCATGCAGACTCTCAATTATGTTTCAGGAAGGTTTTGTTAAGCTTTCATTTCCCCCTACAGTACTTTAATCATGGTATTATGTCTAGATCGTATTTGAAAAATATACTCTCAATTCCTTGAAAAATGCTGCTGGATTAGTGTTGGCTCCGAACTGCTGTGTGTATAAATGGAACATTGGGAAACTGTAAGGGAAATTTCGGAGGCAGATCATTCAGGAATTCTGGGTCAAGCATGAGCATCCTGGTTAGTATGCAAGAGAGACCCTTGTTCACTAACTGCCTCCAAAATGGGCTTGGGGTACACATTTGGAGTGTTGCCCTGTTTGTTGTATTTCTTAGCTAATTGTCTTTATGGAAAAGATGCTTCTGAGAAAAAGTTAATTGGACCTATGGTGTTGGTAGATAAATCAGGTAATTTTTAAAAACATTTAAAAACTTGAAAACATAAAATGTAAAATTCCACTTAAACTAACTGAAAAATGAAGTTTAAATTAATGCATAAAACTAGGCTTACTATCAAAGCACCCTTTGTCTCCTGGTTATCATTTTGTTTTTAAAATCCTATCTTATTAAAAGTATATTCATGGTACCTCTTTTAAAAGGAATGAGGATAAAACACTTCATTTGAAAGCATGATCAGATGGAGATATAAGTTTCAAAAATACAGTGGGTGGCTCAGTCGGTAAAGCATCGGGCTCTTGACTGTGGCTCAGGGCATGATCTCAGGTTTCGTGGGTTCAAGCTCCATGTCAGGCTCCTCACTGGCAGTGCAGAGCCTGCTTGGGATTCTTTCTCTCTCCCTGTCTGCCCCTCCCCCACTCAGCACATGCTTCATCTCTCTCTCTCTCTCTCTCTCTCTCTCTAATAAATGAACTTAAAAAAATACTATGGTGGGGCACCTAGGCGACTCAGTTAAATGTCTGACCAGCTCATGGTCACGATCTCACAGTTCTCAGGTTCGAGCCCGCATCAGCCTCTGTGCTGACAGCTCAGAGCCTGGAGTCTGCTTTAGATTCTCTGTCTCCCTCTCTCTCTGCCCCTTCCCCACTCATGCGCTCTCTCTCAAAAATAAACATTAAAAATATATATTTTTTTTTTTAATTTTTTTTTTTTAACGTTTTTTTTTATTTATTTTTGAGACAGAGAGAGACAGAGCATGAACGGGGGAGGGGCAGAGAGAGAGGGAGACACAGAATCGGAAGCAGGCTCCAGGCTCTGAGCCACCAGCCCAGAGCCCGATGCGGGGCTCGAACCCACAGACCGTGAGATCATGACCTGAGCTGAAGTCGGACGCTTAACCGACTGAGCCACCCAGGCGCCCCTAAAAATATTTTTTAATAAAAAAATACAATGGTAATATTAACATGTAAATTGATATTCAAAAATAAAAGCGTGATAACAAAAATAAAGCCAGGCTAAAATCCTGCAAAATGTCAAAACCATGAAAGAGAACTATACAAAATCCAGGTCCAAAGAAGAATATATTCTTGAAAGGCCCATTTGTACATACTATTTGGATGTAAATTTCATTTATTTATATTTTTAAACTTCATTTATTTGAGCACTTTACCGCTTTAATTAGTAGCTGGTGTTTTACGAATGTAGAGGACTTGTTTTTAGAAAGACTATACAGTCATGAATTATCCTTCCAGAGTTGTTATTAAGTTTATAACTATTTCATTGTATGAGATCAAATAGCGTTTATTTTATAAATTGGTCGGGCTTTCTTTCGCCTCCTTTCTGCTTTGCTGGTCAGGCTCTTTGCAGTTTTCTGCCTCATTGCCAGGGTAACCTAGGATTCCTCACGGTTGAGAGCTGAGAAACCGGCAGGCTGCTTTTCCTCCAGCATGGGGTGTTTGCAAGTGAGACGTAGGTCTAAGTAGGTCAGATGTCAGTGGAGCTTGCTCTTTAGATTAAACTGAGGTGGCAGTTCTAGGAACAAAGTTCTCAGATGTAGGAAATGTATGATGGTTTGAAATGAAATGACCCATGAAGATGGTCTCTTTTTTGCAGATTTCAAAATCCCAACCAAATAAAAATGCTTATAAGAGCATCAAAAAGAATAAAATACTTAGGAACACATTTAACTAAGGAGGTGAAAGATCTGTCCACTAAAACTACCAGACTCTGATGAAAAAACTGGAAAAGATACAAATGGAAAAATATTCCATATTCGGGGACCAGAAGAATTTATATTCTAAAAAGGTCCATACTACCAGAAGAAATCTATAGATGTGGTGCAGTCCCTATCAAAATTCCAGTGGCATCTTTCATAGAAATAGAAAAATTTTTTTCTAAAATGTGTATGGAACCACAAAAGACCCCTAAATAGGCAAAGCAACCTTGAGAAAGAACAAAAAAGCCAGAGGCATCAGGCTTCCTGATTGCAAACAAGGCTGTACAATCAAAACATTATGGTATTGCCATAAAAACAAACCCTAGATCAATGGAAGAGCACAGTCCAGAAATAAATTCATCCAGAGATACTCAACTGACTTTCAACAAACAAGCCAAGAAAATATGGTAGAAAAAAGAGGGTCTCTTCAATAAATGGTGATGGGAAAACTGGACCCCCCACCTTATACCATACACACAAGTCAACTCAAAATCAATTAAAGACTTGAAAGTAAGACCTAAGACAATAAAACCTCTCTAAGGAAACAGGAATGATTTAGGTCCAAGATGGTGGCTAGGAAGACCTCCTCCCACAGACACACTGAATCTGTACCTACATATAGAATATTTCCTCCTGAAGAACTGAGGACTGATTAAACGGTTTTTGTACAACAAAGGAGAGACCACATAGAGAATAGCAGGAGAAACAGAGACACGTTAGCAACAGGAACCCCAACCCTGATGTAAACTTCATTGGGTAGGGACAACACGGAAGGACCCATGCACAGATTCATCCATGCTGGGGCATGGAAAAAGAGCAGCAGTTCAAAAGGCAACTAGACTATAAGTGAACCCACCCCAGAGGATCCAACTAACTGAAGAAACTGCTAGAACTTTCTCCAGACCCCAGACTTCAGCTGTCCCGCCAAGGTGAGCCCAGTGCAGTGTACACCAGGTTACTCCCTTGGTGTGCCCATTGCAGCTCCAGCCAACTTTCCAAGGCAATACAGGCACAAAGCACTCCAGGACACCCCAGGTCTCCATCTGCTTTAGCTCCAGCCAACTCACCAGGGAACACCCTAGGGCCCTGGGGCCCTAGGCCACACCCAGTATGGCTGGAACCATCTGTCCAAGGTACGCCATGCAGAGAATGCCCTGGGACCACCTAGTGCGTGCCCACTTCAGTTCCAGCTGTCCCACCAAGGCACCCCTTTTTGGAGCACCCAGGGACCCCTGCTCTGTGCCTGCTTCAACTCCAATCATCTTACCAGAGTAGCCTCAGTGTAGATTGCCCAGGGAATTCCCAGACCACACCCCCTACAGCTCCAGCCAGCCAGCCAAAATCACCAGGCATACACAGTCTACACCAGGGATGTTCTTACACAAGGCCATTCATCAAGAATGGGAGACATAACTGTTTTGCCTAATTCATAGAAACAAACACAGAAAGTCAAAAAAATGAGACAGAGGAATATCTTCTGAACAACAGAATAAGACCAAAGTTGAGGAAAAAAATTAAATGAAATGGCAATCAATCTATCTGGTAAGAAGTTCAAAGTAATGGTCAAAAGATGCTCATCAGACTTGATAAAAGAGTGGATGAATGCTGCAAGTATCGTGATTCCACATTTCAAAGTACACTACAGAACTCTAGTAATCAAAACAATATGGTACTGGCACAAAAATAGACACACGGATCAATGGAACAAAATAGCCTAGAAATAAACCTACACATATATGGTCAATTAATCTATAACAAAGGAGGCAAGAATATACAATGGGGAAAAGACAGTCTCTCTAATAAATGATGCTGGGGAAACTGGACAGCTGCATGCAAAAAAATGAAACTGGACCACTTTCTTACACCATACACAAAAATAAACTCAAAATGGATTAAAGACCTAAATGAAAGATCTAAAACCACTAAAATCCTTTAAGAAAACACAAGCAGTTATTTCTCTGACATCAGCCATAGCAACATTTTTCTAGATTTGTCTCCTAAGGCAAGAGAAACAAAAGCAGAAAAAATACTGGGAATACATGCAAATAAAAGCTCTGCACAGCAAAGTAAACCATCAACAAAGCTGAAAGGCAACCTATGGAATAGGAGATATCTGCAAATATATAGAGGTTAATATCCAAAATATATAAACAACTATAACCCAACACCAAAAAAATTAATAAAAATCCAATTAAACAATGAGATTGCTTGAAAAGACATTTTCCCAAAGACGATATACAGATGGCAAGATATACATATGAAAAGATGCTCATCACTAATTATCAGGGAAATGCAAATCAAAACCACAATGAGAAAATTCATATCAGTCAGAATGACTAGTATCAAAAAGACACAAAATAACTGTTCACAGGATATGGAGAAAAAGGAACTCTCATGTACTGTTGGTGGGAAGGCAAATTGAACATGCACTATGGAAAACAGTATGGAGGTTTTTGTGAAAATTAAAGATAGAAATAACATGATTCAGTGATTCTAGTGTTGGGTATTTACCCAAAGAAAATGAAAACACAAATTTGAAAAGATATATGTACCCCTATGTTTACTGCAGCATTATTTACAATAGCTAAGATATGGAAGCAACCCAGGTAGCAATCAATGGATGAAAGGATAAAGAAGATGTGGTATATATACAATGGAATATTACTCAGTCATTAAAAAGAATGAAATTTTGCCATTCCCAACAATATGGATGGACCTAGAGGGCATTATGCTAAGTGAAATAAATCAGAGAAAATAAATACCATATATTTTCACTTACATGTGAAATCTTAAAAAAGCAAAACAAAAAAACACCCAGAAACAGACTCTTAACAGAGAACTAATGGCTGCCTAAGGAAGAAGGATAGGCAAAATAGGTAAAGGGATTAAGAGGTAAAAACTCCTAGTTATAAAATAATAAGTTATGGAGATGGAAAATACAGCACAGGGAATATTGTCAATAATTAATAATTGTGTATGGTGAAAGATGGGAACTACACTTATTGTGGTGAACAGTATATAATGTATTAAACTGATGAATCACTGTTATACAGTTCAAACTAATATAACATATCAACTATACTTCCAGAAAAATAGTGGGTGAGCTTCTTGATAGCTTTTGCATTTGACATCAATAGCAACAAAAGCAAAAATAACCAAGTGTGACCATAAAAACTTTAAAGTTTCTATACAGTAAGGAAACCACTGGCAAAATGAAAAGACAACCTACTTGGGGTGCCTGGTTGGCTCAGTCAGTTAAGTGACTTTGGCTCAGGTCATGATTTCACCACTTATGAGTTCAAGCCCCATGTTGGGCTCTATGCTGACAGCTAAGAGCCTGGAGCCTACTTTGGATTCTGTCTCCTTCTCTCTCTGCCCCTCCCCTGCTCACACTCTGTCTCTCTCTCTCTTTCAAAAATAAATAAACATGAAAGAGAGAGGGAGAGAGAAAGAAAGAAAGTGAAAGGGAAAAGAAATGAAAAGAAAAGAAAAAAAAGAAAGAAAGAAAGAAAAAGAAAGAAAGAAAGAAAGAGGGGAGAAAGAAAGGAGAGGAAAGACAACCTATAGGAAGAGAAAAATTGTGCAAATAGCATACCCAATAAAAAGTTAATATCCAAAATATATAAGAAACTCCTACAACTCAAGAGCAAAAAAATAAATTAAAAAAAAACCCCAATTTAAAAATGGGCAAAGGTCCTGCACATTTTTCCAAAGAATGTTTAAAATGACCAATATTACCAATCATCAAGGAAATGCAAATCAAAACCACAATGACATATCACCTCACACTGGTCAGACTGGCTATTATCAAGACAAGAGAGAATGTTGGAGAAGATGTGGAGCAAAAGGAACCCTTGTGCACTGCTACTGGGAATGTAAATTGGTACAGCACCTATGGAAAATGGGTTGGTTCCTCAAGAAATTTATAATGGAACTACCATATGAGACCAAAACCACACTACTCTGTATATATCCAAAGTAAATAAAACCACTATCTCAAAGAGATATCTGTACCTATTCATTGCAGCTTTATTCACAATAGTTAAGGTATGGAAACAACCTAAGTGTCTGTTGACAGACAAATGGATAAAGAAAGTAAGATAAAGAAAGTGGATAAAGAAAGATTGTAGATACCTACAATCTACAATCAATATTATTCAGTTTTTAAAAAGACATAAATCTTGGTGGGGTTCCAAGATGGCATCATAGGAAAATCCTGGGCTCACTTCCTCCCACAGACCACCCAAGTTACAAATACATATAAAATAATTCTCTCTGAAAAAGACCTAAAGACACAGAACAACTCTTCTACAACACAGGACAGGAAAAAGAGAGAAACCCACATAGGAATTGGTAAGAAAAGCAGAGAAGTACTCTTGCCAGGACTCCCACTGCCAGTGCATCAACCCACAAGAGGGAGGGATATCACAAATTCATAGCTTCTCTTTGAGGAGCAAGAGGTTTGACATCCAGATCAGGCACCTAACCCATGGGACCTGCACTGAAAAGAATACCCCCCAAAACAAATGCCTTAGAAAACCAGCAGAGCTAATGTCCAGGTAAGCTAGAGGACTGTAGGAAACTGAGATCCTGCTCTTGAAGGGTTAACACACAGACTCACTTGCTACAAGTCCTAATGCAGAGGCAGTAGTTTGAGAAGCAGCTGGGCTATGTGTGAGGGAAGGTCATTTACTAGTCTTAGGGAGCATACCAGAGGAGCAAGGGTCAAGTATAGATCTCTTCAGAGAGAGGTGCTGGCAGGTGCCTTTTTAATTTCCTCTCCTTCCTTGCTAGCCCTGTGCTGGCCAGTGCCATTTTTGGTGCTCCCAATCTTCCTTATGAGTGCCACTTGCATGCCCCCCCCCCCAATGTCCTGCAGCCCTGCCCTATCACATGCAGCCCAGTGCTTATCCACCGTGCCTGTACTCTGTGAGATCTGACATGTGGACTCAACCCCAACAGTGTTCATCCACTAGGGCCCCCAGCCCACCAGACCCCAGCCCTCCAACCCCCACACAACTCCATAGTGGCCTCTGCCTTGCCACATCCAGTGGATAAGCTTTCCCCAGTCTGATGTTTATCCACCATGGCCTATAGCCAGCCAGACCCAAAAAGTGAACTCTGCACAGACAATGCTCCTTGAACATCTAGAGCTGGCTCAGGGTGGGGACTTGAGATGTATTTCTGGGCTCCACAGGACTGAAACAAATAAGAGAGAAAGAGCTTGGCAGGCTTCCACCCTGGGTACTGCACAAACAATAGAATGCAACACATTGCCAGTCTTCCACTGAGTAACTCTTCAAGTCTGGGAGAACGAACTGCTTCCCTGATTACATAGAAATATTTTTTCCCTAAGTATAATTTATTGTCAAGTTAGTTAACATACAGTGTATATAGTGTGCTCTTGGTTTCGGGAGTAAATTTCCATGATTCATTGCTTATATACAACACCCAGTGCTCATCCCAACAAGTGCCCTCCTCAATGCCCATCACTCATTTTCCCCTCCCACCCTCCCTCAACCCTCAGTTTGTTCTCTAAATTTAAGAGTCTCTTATGGGTTGCCTCCCTCTCTGTTTGAAACTGATTACACAGAAATAAACACAGAGACCCAGACACAATTAGGAGGCTGGGGAAGATGATCCAAGTTAAAGATACTAGACAAAACCTCAGAAAAATACATTAGTGAAATGGAGATAAGCATTCTACCTGATAAAGACTTCAAAGATTAGGCATAAAGTTGCTCATAAACTCAGGAGAAAAATGAATGAATAAAACACAACAAAAGGAAATACATAGAGAAAATAGACTGTTGGTTACCAGAGGTAAGGGAGTTAGAGGGTAGGAGAAATGGGCAAAGGGGTTAGATGAATCATGATGGATGGTAACTAGACTTCATTATGAGTATGGATGTTGAGTATGAGCATGTAATGTATACCTGAAACATATATAATGTTATATTCCAGTTTTACCTCAATGAAGAAAAAAGAAATCCTGCAACAACATGAACCTGGAGGACCATGTGCTAAGTGCAATAAGTCAAAGAAAGACAAATACTGCATGGCATCGCTTATATGTGGAGTCTAAAAAAATAAAATTAGAAGCTGAACTTTTATAAGCAGAGGGTCAAAAAGTAATTACCATGGACAGGGAGGCGGGGGAAATAGGGAAAGCTTCCTAAAAGAGTACAAACTTTCAGTTGTAAGATGAATAAAATCTGAGAATGTAATATATAACATGGTGACTATAATTGATAGCACTGTACTATGTAATTGAATTTTGCTGACAGTTGAACTTCAACATTACCACACACACAAAAAAAGAAGATAAATACATGAGGTGATGGATGTGTTAATTAACTAGATGGTGGTCATCTTTTCACAATGTATATGTCCATCAAATCACCATGTTGTACACTTTAAATGTCTCACAATTTTGTCAATTATATATTAATACAGGAAAAAGATGAATAAAACACTATAAGGAACAAAAAGCATTTGCCACACAGGATGTCGACTGGCCTGTCCCTAGGTCTTTGTACCCTGCCTTCTTGATTTTTTTTGAACTGAATACAAAGGTAGAAATAGTAAGAACCTGAGAAGGTAAGTCCTGCGGGGGCATTTTAGGGAGATGGTTCTTCCCTCCTCACAATCTGCAAGAGAAGCTGCCTTCTGTGGTGCAAATGGAATGCTCCAAAGGAAGGAAAGTGTCAGGGCAAGCAGTGACCCCTGTGTGTGGAAAGACGTACAGAGTGGCCTCCAAGGACAGCTGTTGTCACAAAGGAGGTGGTGATTCAGTGAAAATCAGTGGGGCCAGGGTGGGTATGAAGAAGGGGGGGGGCCCAGTTTTCAAAAGTCTCAGAAGTTACAGGACACAGTTTAGGCTTAACAGAGAAGGATCTGGATCTGCAGAACAAAAATGGGAATTAATGGGGGCGCCTGGGTGGCGCAGTCGGTTAAGCGTCCGACTTCAGCCAGGTCACGATCTCACGGTCCATGAGTTCGAGATCCGCGTCAGGCTCTGGGCTGATGGCTCGGAGCCTGGAGCCTGTTTCTGATTCTGTGTCTCCCTCTCTCTCTGCCCCTCCCCCGTTCATGCTATGTCTCTCTCTGTCCCAAAAATAAATAAAAAATGTTGAAAAAAAAATTTAAAAAAATAAAAAATAAAAAAAAAAAAAGGGAATTAATGGCTGATGAGTGAACCAGTTTACAATATGGGAGGTGAGAGATGTGGTTGTGCCAGTGAGGCTGTGCCCTCACCCTGGCTTGGGAAGTACAGCTGAATGGAGCGTGCTGCTGCCCGCGGGGGGCGAGGACCTCCTGAGCAGGGTGGCTCACGCACCCAAATACATATGCCTGGTGTCAAGCTGAGTGACATCAATCTCCAGACACTCTCTGATGACTGGCAAAGTTGCTTTTAGTAGTCCCAGAGCCATGGAGAAGATTTCATTTGGAATTTCTAAAGAAATCCACTCTCGACATTAATCACAGCCTAATGTACATTTCTTGGGGAGATTTTCCTGTGACAAATGAATACCTTTCTATATTTCCTTAACTATTGATGGGAAAAGGATTTTCTGTCCACATGTCTTACTAATCTTCAGATCCTTAAGTGAAATATTTAAAATACAGTTTCTTTGGAAATAAAAGTATGAAGCACTTCAAATTATATATCTAAGAAGTCAACATTCTTGAGGTTTTCAGAGTCAAATGGAAAAATTGTGTTTACTTAAGGGATACAGAATCATGGATACTGAACATCAAAAATAGGTTGTGAAAATAATATCTCATTTTATGTTGCATGTTATCAACCTATCTCTCATTCTACCTTTTATTCTTTGAAACTGGAAAAATGCAAGCTCCTAGTCACTGCACAAATCTATTTGAATGATCCAACCACCAGAAAAATGCCCCATCTCCTCCCCAGTTTGTCAATTCCTTTATAGAGGTGAGGGTGTTTTGCCTCCATGGTTGTGTTTATATTTACTACTGAGAAACATCACTGGTACTGAAATGAACTCTGGGCTCTGATTACTGCCTCTATGCTTCAACAGCTTCTCTCCTAGCTCTTTGAAATTACTGACTTTCTTGTTAGTGGATACTACCTTTTAAAAATAGAAACTGGTATATGAAACACCTTAAAAATAGCTAATTGTTCTGCATGTCCTGAAGTGTTTATATTTACAGACTCCCTGCTTGTATACATACACCTGACTTCCCTATAATCTGAGTTCTTCATCATATTACAGAAACTCCAAACATCTGTATCTCTGTAACAGGTAAGGTCTGTTAAGGAAAGATCGATCCCAAGAAGCTTTTGACTTACTCTACAAAATGAGCTTTAAGAAACCACTATCACACTACCTGACCCTGGCAAGTTCTCAGCAAAAGTAGTTTACTCACAGATGCCACACATAAAGACCAGTCTTGTTTGTAAAGCCAGATTGCTACAGTTCACCTGTAGAGCCACCTGTTCAATCCTGCAAAATGTTTTCCCCACTTTCCTCAGAATACTCCTTTGCCTATGTCTTCACTTTACTCTCTAGTCTTCATCACATGGATGTTTTCAAAGGCATGAAAGGCCTGGGACACTACAACCAAATCAAAGACTTCTGCACAGCGAAGGAAAACAGCCAACAACACTGAAAGACGACCTACTGAATGGGAGAAGGTATTGCAAATGAATATCACATAAAGGGTAGCATACAAAATATATAAGTAACTTCTACAATTCGACACCAAAGAAACAACCTAATTAAAAAATCGGCAGATGACATGAACAGTCATTTCTCCAAAGAAGACATCCAGATGGCTGACACATGAAAAGATGTTCAACATCACTTATCATCAGGGAAATGCAAATCAAAACTACAATATCACCTCACACCTGCCAGAAGGGCTAAAATCAAAAACGCAAGAAACAAGTTTTGACAAGGATGTAAAGAAAAAGGAGCCTCTTGCACTGTTGATGGAAATGTAAACTAGTGTAGCCACTGTGGAAAACAGTATGGAGTTTCCTTAAGAAATTAAAAATAGAACGACACTAAAATGTAGTAATCACACTACTCTGTATTTATCCAAAGAATATAAAGACACTAACTCAAAGGGATACATGCACCCTTGTTCACTGCAGCATTATTTACAATAGTCAACTTATGGAAGCAACCTAAGTATCCATCAACAAATGGATAAAGAAGATGTGGTATATTGGGGTGCCTGGGTGGCTCCGTCAGTTAAGTGTCCAATTCTTGGTTTCAGCTCAGGTCATAATCTCATGGTTCATGAGTTTGAGTCCTGTGTGAGGCTTTGCACTGACAGTGTGGAGCCTGCTTAGAATTCTGTCTCCTCTCTCTCTGCCCCTTCCCTGCTTGCTTTCTATCTCTCTCTCTCAAAATAAACATCTAAAAAAAAGATGAAGTATATATATACAACAAAATTATTCAACCACAAAAAGAATTAAATCTTGTAATTTGCAACAACATTGATGGATCTAGAGAGTATATGCTAATCAAAATAAAATAGAGAAAGACAAATACCATATGATTTCATTCATATGCGGAATTTAAGAAACAAACAAAGGGGGGAGAAAGAGACAAACCAAAAAACGAACTCTTAACTGTAGAGAACAGATGGCTAGCACAGGGGAGGTGGGGGGGGGCGGGTGGTGGTGGTGGTGAAATAGGTAAAGGGGGTTAAGAGCACATTTTCCTTCATGAGCGCTGAGGAATATATGGAATTGTTGAATCACTATATTGTATACCTAAAACTAATATAACACTGTAGGTTAATTACACTTTAATTGAAATTTTTTTAATAATGAAAATAAATGAAATAAAAAGGCATGAAATGTTACTATTGCTGTTATTCTGTTGTTTTAAAAGCTGCTGTTAGGTTTGGGGAGGATAATTATTAATGCCTCTTTCCCCACATCAAATGGGGAACTGGTTAAATGAGGCGCAGGAGTCAGACTGATGGAATTAAAAACATTAGTTTTGATGCTAACGAAGTAGATTGGAAATCATGCATGAACCTGTTCCCTGGTCAAGCTGATACTTGTGGCCTCCTGTTGAGTTGGGACCCTGGGGCAGCCCCCTTGCAGGAAAGTAGGAGCCTAATCTGCCTTGGAGGGCAAGCACACCTTCCCTAAAACCCCACCCCACAGCCACTTGGCCTCATCTTGGGGACAAGAGAAGCATCTCTCGGCCTATCTTCAGGGCCTATGTCCTCAGCACATATAAGTGGTGGAGCAGAAAGCCCCCGTCTTATAGACAGGCTGACCAGAGAGAAGAAGAGGGACAGGCACTTTTATGCTCTATACCTTCTCCTAAATTCTCCAATGCCATAAGTCACTCTGTCTCTATCAGGAAGGAAGGACAAAGGGAGCAGAGAGGCCAAACATCTCCCCTTTTAGCAAAACTTGAGTTATGAGGCATAGGTGTTTACATGTCTCCTCAGTGTGTGCTGTCTTATGTAGCACAGTGACAGAATTAGTTCCTAATGAATGTCGTCGTGTCCCTGACCCCTGGCAATGTATTCACTAGTTCCTAAATTCCCCTTGGTCACTGGAAGCCAACTGCCACTCTGAAATTGATTTTTGCCCTTTCTCCAGCCTAATGTGCATCTCTGAGAACCATTTTGTTCCCCCATGCCTGGAGCAGCTTGTAGGTAAGTGTGACTCACTTGAGGTAGTACTGACATCATTAACAACATTAAGTTTCAGCTCATGAACACAACAAAATGTCTTTCCATTTGTTTATGTCTTCTTTAATTTCTCTCAGCTTTTGTTTGTATTTTTCAGTTTACACGTCTTCTTTTCCCTTGGTTCTTATGTATTATTTTCGATGATATTATACATGGAATTTTCTGAATTTCTTTTTCAGATTGTTCATTAGTAGTGGGCAGAAACCTGATTTTTGCATGTTGATTTTTTTGCCCTTAATTTTTGATTATTTCATTTTTTGGAGTTTTTATTTAAATTCCAGTTGGCTAACATACAGTGTTGTATTAGTTTCAGGTGAACAATATAGTGGCTCAACAATTGTATATATTACCCTTTGCTCATCACAAGTGCACTCCTGAATCCCCATCACCCTTTAACCCATCCCCCCACCCCTACCCTCTGGTAACCATCAGTTCTCTATAGTTAAAAGTCTGTTTTTTGGTTTGCCTGCCCCCTCCTCTCTCTCTCTCTTTCCTTTGCTTGTTTGGTTTCTTAAATTCCACAAATGAGTGAAATCATATGGCATTTGTCTTTCTGTGACTGACTTATTTTGCTCTAGCCATAAAACAGAATGAAATCTTGCCATGTGCAATGACATGGATGGATCTAGAGAGTATTATGCTAAGCAAAATAAGTTCTTTATCTTTTGTGTGTGTAGAATCTTTAAGGATGTTTTTTACATAAAACATCATGTCATCTGCAAACAGATTTTACTTTTTTCCTTTCCAATATGGATATCTTTTTTCTTTTCTTTGCCTACTTGCTCTGTCCAGAGCTTCCAAGACTGTGTTGAATAATGTGCTTAAGTTGGGCATGTGTTGTTCCTGAATTAGAGGGAAAGCCTTCAGTCTTTCACCATGAAGAATGATGTTAGTACATGGCCTTTATGATGTTGAGGTGGTTTCCTTTTATCCTGAGTGTGTTTAAGTGTTCTTACTGTGAACGGTGCTAAAGTTTGTCAAATGCTTTTTCTGCATCAATTGAGATGATCATGTAGTTTTTGTCCTTCATTCTATTAATATGGTGAATTACACTGGTTTTTGTACGTTGATCCATCCTTACATCTCAGGAATAAATCCCACTTGGTCATGGCCTATAATCCTTCTAATATGCAGCTGAATTTGGTTTGCTAGCATTTTGTTGAGAATTTTTAATCAGTGTTCCTCAGGAATATTGGTCTGTAGTTTTCTTGTAGGGTCATTGTCTGGCTTTGCTATCACGACAAAGGTGGCTTCATAGAATGAGTTAGTAAGTGTTCCTTCCTGTTCAATTTTTTGGAACTGAGAAGGACTGGTGCCAGTTCTTTAAATGTTTGGTAGAATTTATCAATGAGACCAGCAGCTTCAAGGCTTTTCTTGGTCAGGAGGTTTTTAATTACTGATTCCATCTCTTTCCTAGTTACATAGGTCTATTCGGATTTTCTTTCTTTCTTCATTCAGTCTTGGTAGATTTTTTTTTTTTTTAGATTTTATTTTTAAGTAATCTCTATACCCAATGTGGGGTTCAAACCTACAACCCAGAGATCAAGAGTCACATGCTCTAGTCTTGGTAGATTTTTGGTCTCTAAAAATTTGTCCATTTCATCTAGGTTATCCAGTTTGTTGGTGTACAATTGTTCATTATGCTCTTTTATACTCTTTTTATTACTGTAGAATCAGTAATAATTAACACACTTTCATTTTCAATTAGTAATTTGAGTCTTCTCTTTTTTTCCTTAGTCCATCTAGCTAAAAGTTTATCGATGGCATTGATTTCTTGAATAACCAACTCTAGGTTTTATTCATTTTTCTCTATTCTCTATTTTATCTCTGCTGTAATGTTTATTAATGCCTTTTTTTCTGCTAGCTTTAGTTCTAGTCTGTTCTTTCTTTTATAGCTCCTTAAAGGTATTAAGTTAGGTTGCTGATGAGAAATTTCTTTTTTTAAATATAAGCATTTTCAGCTATAAATTAACCTCTTAGCACTACTTTTGCTGCATCCCATAAGTTCTGGAAGGCTATGTTATTTTCATTCTTCTTTAAGTATTTCCTAATTTTCCTTGTGATTTCTTCTTGGACCCTGTGGTTAAGTATGTGATATTTAATTTCCATTTTTTTTGAGTTATCCAGTTTTCCTTCCATTAATAATTTCTAATTTCAACCCATTGTGGTCAGAGAAGATACTTTGTGACACATCTATCTTTTAAATATATTAAGACTTGATTTGTAGCCTAATTTATGATCCTGAAGAATGTTCCGTGTGCACTTGAAAAGAATGTGTATTCTATTAATGTTTAGTGGAATGTTCCATATATTTCTGTTAGATCTAGTTGCTTTATGGATTGTTTCTTTCTCCTAACAAAATAAATAAGTCTTCTCTTTGCATACTCATCTTCTATCTGCTTGTTCCATCTACTGTGGAGAATGGGATATTGAAGTCTCCAGCCATTATATAAAAACTGTCTTATTTTTCCCTTCATTTTTGCTTTATGTTTATAATTGATAAATCTTACTGATTTATTGAACCTTTTATTAATATATAATATCATTCTTTGTCTCCTGTAACCATTTTTTACTTAATACTATCTTGTGTGATACTATTAGTATTAGGTATTAGTATGATCACCCCTTCTCTCTTTGGTTACTAGGTACAATAAATATCCTTTTTTGTTCTTTCACCTTCAACCTATTTGTCTTTGGATCTAAACTAAGTCTCCTGAAAGCAGTATAAAATTGATCTTTGTTTTTTATCCTTTCCACAAAATTCTTGTGACTGAAGAGTTTGATCCACTTGTATTTATAGTAATTAATGATGGGGAAGGACTTCTGACATTTTGTTATGTCTTTTCTATATGCCTTACAGCTTTTTGTCCCTCATTCTTGCATTACTGTTTTCTGTTTGGTTAATTTATCTTAGTGACACATTTTAATTCCTTCCTCTTTTCCTTTTCAGTATACTCTATAACTGTTTTCCTTGTGGTTACCCTAGGGATTACATTTTATATCCTAAGGTTTATAACACCCGAATTTGAATTTATAACAGCTTAACTTCAATAACAGGCAAAAAATACTTTTAAACATCTCCATCCCTAACCCCTTTCATTACTGATGTTACACAAAATTACATCTTTATGCATTGTGTGTCCAAGAACATAGACTAATAATTTTTCTATGTGTTGGTCTTTTTAAAATTTTTTAAGCTTATTTATTTTGAGAGAGAGAGAGAGAGAGAGAGAGGGAGAGGGAAAGAGAGAGAGAGAGAGAGAGAGAGAGAGAGAGAACGAACATGTGTAAGTGGGGGAGAGGCAGAGAGAGAGGGAGAGAGAGAATCTCAGGCAGGTTCCAGGTGCCTGAGCCACCCAGGCACCCCTCTATATATTAGTCTTTTAAATCATGTAGAAAAAAAAGAGCAGTGATACAAACCAAAGTTACAATTTACCAGGTTTTATAATTTTCTACGTGTGTATCTTTACTGGAACTATTTATTTCTCCATATAGCTTTGAGTTACTCTCTAGTATACTTCATTTCATCCTGAAGAATTCCTTTTAGCATTTCTTACAGGGCAGTTCTAGTGGTAATGAACTCCATCAGCTTTTATTTATCTGATTATCAAATTATCTAATTCCTCCCTCACATTTGAAGGACAGCTTCACCCAATATAGGTTTCTTGGGTTTTTTTTTTTTCATGCAGCACTTTGAATATATCAACCTACTGCCTCCTGTCCTCCACTGTTTCTAAAGAAAAATCTGCTTATAATCTTGAGATCCCTTGTACGTGATGAGTCACTTCTCTCTTGAAGCTTTCAATATTCTCTCATCTTTCACTTTTGACAGTTGGAATGAATGTGTCTGAATGTGGGTCTCTTTGAGTTATTCTATTTGGAGCTCATTGAACTTCTTGGGTATTAATATTGATGTCTTTCATCAAATTTGGGGTTTGGGACCATAATTTCTTCAGATAATCTCCTTGCTCTTTTCTTTGTTCTCATGAGACCACAATACATATGTTGGTCTGCTTTACAGCTCTATTTACTTTTCTTCAATCTGTTTTCTTCCTGTTCCTCAACTTAATATTTCACTCATATTTTCTCAAGTTTGCTGATTCTTTTTCCAGCTTAAATCTGCTTTTGAATCACTCTAGTTAACCACTCCCTTTCACTTATTGTACTTTTCAGCTCCAGAATTTCTTTTTCTTTACCTCTTTATTGATATACCCATATTATTAATACATAATTTTCTTGACTTTGTGCTCATCTTCCTATAGTTCTTTGAGTTTCTGTAAGACAGTTGTAGTCTCTGTATAGTACATCCACCTCTGGACTTTCTCAGGGATGGTTTCTGTTGATTTAATTTACTTTGAATTTGTCATAGTTCTTTTCTTCTTTGTACGTCTTAGGATTTTTTGTTGAAAACTGGACATTTTTTGGTAAGATTTTACTTTTGAGTATTCTCTACATTGGGCTTGAATTCACAGCCCAAAGATCAAGAGCTGCATGCTCTGTTGACTGAACTAGCCTGGCTCCCCCAAAACTGGACATTTAAATCTTATACTGCATTAACCCTGGAAATTAGCTTCTCCACCTGCCCAAGGGCTTGCTAATTTTGTTGTTATTGTGCAGTATCTCTATGCCTAGAATCAGAGAGATGTAAACTTAAGATCTTCCCAGGTCTAGGGGCACCTGGGTGGCTCAGTTGAGTGTCCAACTCTTGATTTCAGCTCAGGTCATGATTTTGCAGTTCATGAGTTCAAGCCCTGCACAGGGCTCTGTGCTGATGATATAGAGCCTGCTTGGGATTCTCTCTCTCTCTCTCTCTGTCACTCTCTCTCTCTCTCTCTCTCTCTCTCTCTGCCCCTCCTCTACTCACACTGTCTCTTTCTCTCAAAATAAATAATCTTAAAAAAAAAAAAAAAAAGAAAGATCTTCTCACATCTTCTCTAAGCCTTCACCTTTCCCTGGGTATACATAGTGATTTTCTAAATTCCCAGTCTATTCAATTGCTCTTGAATGATGTAGTCCTTAAATGCCTAGCTTCCAACAAGGGAGAAAGGGGGAAATGAGTGGATTAAGAAAAATAAGTTCTGGGTCTTCAAATCCCTTGGAAACCACTTTAGATGGTAGGATTGAGACAATGACTGCTCACCTCTGTGTCTATACCTCTGCAACCATAAGCAACAATCAGAACACAGATCTCTTTGGAGGACAAAGTCCTTATTGCTCACCCTGGCTCCCACAAGCTGTGCAAAGCTGCTCCCATTACATGTGTATGGCTGCCTACCTTGAGAGTGAGAATGGGGAACAGGTAGCCACTAATGTGCTAAGAGCTGAAATTGACCAAAATTAACCACAATTTACTGTCCAAGACTTGCCCTGGAAGTTTTAAGTCTTTGAATAGACTGTAGAGCTCTAAAGTAGTTATATCAGACAGATTTGTGCCAATACAATTATCTAGGTAGGGAGATGGATCCCTGGTTCTTCCTCCCTCACCTTCCCTGATGTCGTGCCATATTTACTTTTAAATTGCATAATAACCACTTTTAAAAGCAAAAGGAAATAAAACAATATATTTAACCCAGGGTATCAAAAACATGATTTTTCCATATAATCAATATAAAAAAGTTTTTACTATGTTCAAAAGTATATATTTTGTACTTAGAGAATATATCGACTCAGATGGTAATTTTTAGTGGTTAAAATATCATACTACCAAAATAATAACATGTTTAAGATAAAAATATTTTATACTGCCTCAGTTTTACAATTTATCTTTAATGACAATTAAACAAAATGTACAATTCAGTTCCCCAGTTGCAGTAGCCACATTTCACTTGCTCAGTAGCCACATGTGGCACTGGCCACTGTATTGAATAGGAAAGCTCTAGATTCCTATCTTGAAAATGAGATTTGTGAGGTGAAGTTTGGTTTGGTTTACCTTCTATGCTTTACCGAAGGGCTTTCCGTCCCTTCCTTTTTCAAAACGTCCACTGGATTAGGTTAGACACTTACCTTATAAGGCAATCAAGTAATCTGCTGAAGGCTGGCAGGCTGCTGTAGCCCTCTTAAGGACCACCTCACCGCATATGAACGAGTGGCTGGATCTTCTAGGCAAAAGTTTCCAGAAGGTGTGGGAGTACGCACAAATCATTTAGTACTTGTCTTGCATTCTAGAAGCAGCAATGCATTCACACTCAATCCAGCAAACCCCCCACCAGTTCTGAAGAGAGTAACAGTGCTGGCTGTGGCTTCAGTTTCATTTTACAACCCTGAGGAAGTTCCGCTCTGTTTGTGGGGATCATGCTGCGACCATCCATGTGGTGGATACCAGCTGCTTCAGGGAAAACTGTTTCTAATATTGCTGAATGAGTGTGACAACGGGAACTTCAGCATTTTTCACTTTTTCGTGTTTTTTTTTTTTAATTTCAGTTAACTAACACAAGATGGTAAACGTCAGCAAATACAGGTTAAAACCCTAAGAAGCTACCATTACCATTTCACACACATCAAATTGGTAAAAAGAATTTATCTTTGTCAACATCAAAAGCTGGTAAGAATATGAAAAGGAACTCTCATCCAAAACTAGTGGTAACATAAATAATTTCAGCCACTTTGGAAAAAAAAATTGGCATTATCCAATCAAGTTGAAGTCACAGGTCCCTCACCAGTACTGTAGTCCCCACTTATCCATGGGGGATACTTTCCAAGACCCCCAGTGGAAGCCTGAAACTGCAGACAATACTAAACCTGATATATACCATGTTTTTTCCTACACACACATACCTATAATAAAATTTAATTTATAAATTAGGCACAATAGGAGATTAGCAATATTAATAATAAAATAGAACAATTATAATGACATACTGTAATAGAAGATGGGAATGTGGTCTTTCTCTCACATACTATTTTTTTCCTATACAGATATATCTATGATAAACTTTATAAACTAGGCAGATTGCTAAGAGATTAACAATAACTAATAATAAAATAGAACGTTTATAACAATACACTACAATTAAAGTTACATGAATGTGGTCTCTCTCAGAATATTTTATTATACTGTACTCACGCTTCTTCTTCTTGTGATACTGTGACATGATAACATGCCTACATGATGTGATGAAGAGAGGTGAATGATACAGACACTGTGAAATAGTGTTTGGCTACTATTGACCTTCTGGAGATACACCAGAGGATCATCTACTTCTGGACCACTGTTGACTATGGGTAACTGAAACCATGGAAAGTGGACCCATGGATAAGGGGAGACAATGTAGTAATAAATGCAGTTTTGTATCAATTCTATTACTTGTTCACTTAATAGTCATATGTAGTGGCAGGAACTTGATGGATTAGAGAATGATGTAATGGTGTCCCCCCTTCAATACTGTGTGATCTAGGAGATTCAAACAACGTTTGTGTCTGTTGCTAATGTATCCTGACAATCACAGCTGGCATCCTTTATGCTTTACATTAGCTGGCAAAAATCTTTGAAGGGTTGGATAAATGTAGTGAGGGGTGGCTTGTTACAAGAGAGGGGTAAATAAAGAGCAGGACCAGCCAAGTGGCAAATTGGATGACTAGTTTTAGAGAGGAGGATAGGATTCCCAAATAGCAGGATTTCAAATATATGCTTCACCCATTTATATAGTTTTGTTGAAAATCGCCCTAAATCTTAGGAATTACGTGTCAAATAAAAGGCAGATATCATCTTCTCACTTTGCCACTGGAAGAACTGACATATTCTTGCTTACCCTATTGAGAAATAAATGGTGGTACTTAGCCAAGCTAATCAAGAAAAAAGAGTACTCAAATAAATGAAGTCAGATAAGAAAGAGAAGTTAACACAGAAATACAAAAGACCATAAAAGACTACCATGCACAATTATATGCCACCAAAGTGGACAACCTAGAAGAAATGGATAAATTCCTAGAAACATGCAGTCTTCTCAGACTGAATCAAGATGAAATAGAAACCTAAACAGACTGATTACTAGTAATGAAATTGAATCTGTAATCAAAAACTCCCAATATAGCAAAGTCTATGATCAGATGGTTTCACAGTTAAATCTACCAAACATTTAAATAGTTAATACCAGGGCACCTGTGTGGCTCAGTCGGGTGAGTGTCCAACTTCAGCTCAGGTCATCATCTTGCAGTTCATGACTTCAAGTCCCACGTTGGGCTCATTGCTATCAGCCTATCAGTGCAGAGCTTGCTTTGGATCCTCTGCCCCCTTCTCTTTTTGTTCCTCCCCCGCTTATGCTCACTCTCAAAAAATAAATAAAACACTTAAAAATAATAATAAAAAATTTAAAAAAATAGTTAATACCTATCCTACTCAAACTATTCCAAAAAACAAAGAATGCTTCCAATATCATTCTATGAGGCCAGCCATTACCTTTATATGAAAACCAGAGAGACACTACAAAAAAGAAAATTAGAAACTGATATCCCCGAGGAACATAAATGCAAAAATCCTCAAAAAAATTTTAGCAAACAGAATTCAAAAATATATTAAAATGATCATTCACCATGATCAAGTGGGACCTATTCCAGGGAAAGGATGGTTCAATATACACAAACTGGGGCACCTGGGTGGCTCAGCCCATTGAGCATCCAGCTCTTGATTTTGGCTCAGATCATGATCCCAGGGGCGTGGGATCCAGCCCCATGTCAGGCTCCGTGCTGAGTGTGGAGCCTGCTTGAGATTCTCCCTCTTCCTCTACTCCTTCCTGCTGTTCTCTCTCTAAAATAAAAATAAAATAAATAAAATAAAAAATAAAGGTGGACATTTTTAAAAATTAAAAAAATATACATAAATTATTCAATATGATACACTACATTAACAAAATGAAGAATAAAAACCACACCAGCATCTCAATAGATGCAGAAAAAGCATTTGACAAAATTCAAAAACTATTCATGATTAAAACTCTCAACAAAGTAGGTACAAAGGAAACATACCTCTTTTGCCATATATGACAAACCCCCACCTAGCATCATACTCAATGGTGAAAAGCTGAAAGCTAATTTGTGGGAAATGCAGGTCTCCCTGGGTAGCGCTGGCTTCCCCGATTGCTGGGGACATCATTTTGGAGCTGATCCCATTACTTTATTGGTAACTTTATCATTTAGCACCCTACTTCCTACTTCCCTCCAACCGTCCCTATTGTCCCTATTTCTGTGCACCAGGCCCTTGCACCTAATATTTACATCTCAATAGGTTTATTGCTGGAAAGGCTCTTGAGTACATGGATCTTAAAAGGAAGCAGTCAGGATTGCTGAGGAACAAAATACCAATTCTAGCACTTCACAAATGTAATTTATAAAATTCCTAATAAGGCATCTGCTATATGGACTGTTCCATCAATCTGAATTAACAACAACAAAATGAATCATCACAGTTAATTGGCATGATTTCTGTCTTCTTTTGTTATTTTTCTAAATGTTTTACTTAGAAAGCAGCCTACTGTTCTTAGTAAAACTAATGGATGGTGAATACCAACTCAACAACTCAGGATGTTTTCTCAAAGTGTCTTCTAATTGCTGCTTTGAAAAATGAGGGAGCATTTGATTGCTACCCCCCTCCTCTTCCTTTCCATGCTAAGCCACAAGAACTAACAGTATAGGTATAAATATCTTTCAGCTGATTAAATGATGTCCTGGCAAAAGATCCGTTTTGGTGTAATTTTTTGGACACTCTTCCAAAGAATGCTCTTTCTACATGAGAACACAATGACATTTCCCATTCTTTCAGAGGAGGATAACAAAGGAATTACCTTCCTGCTGAAATGGCTCGAGAGTTCTTAGCTTTTTGTACCACTATGACAAGCCAGCCTACAATTTCAGGTTGGAATGTGGCATTTTTTTTCAGCAGCATCCCTAAAGCCATCAAGCACAACAGGCAGGATGAACCGTGAAGCATGATGTAACCTTTAGACTCAAGGCCGGCAACATAAGGGTCTATACCATTCTCCCTCCAAATCAGTAAAAGTCAACAAAACTAGATTTTAGCATGATCTGAACAAACAAATCCTCATTCCTTGGCAAGCTAAGAACATTCTGGTAGGAGCTGGGAGCTGTGGCAGAGTCAGAGGAAACAGGCTACAGTATGTGCTCCCTTTCACTCTTATGGATGCCCTGCTTCCATCCTGACTCCACACCCAGGTCTGTACTCACAGAATTTACTTGCCTTTTGTCTACTGTCCATCATGACCCATCTGTGAAAGAATACCTGGCTGGTAATATTCCCCCGAGAAGCCTGCTCCTTCCCCCAGGGAAGCCTTCGGCTGGTGGCATGCCTGACATGTTTGTCAGACACTGAGATCTGCTAACAGCCCAGTGACAGGATCTTTGACTAATCTCTGGACGTTGGAAGGGGATGCTAGAGTCCTTCTCTAGGTCTAGAGACCTTCTCTCCGTGGTCCACCCCAGTCTTCACATAAATACTTTCCTTGGATGTTGAGGAAGGATGGACTTATTCCGAAAGGAGGGCAACCCTTCCTGAGCTCCAAAAGACTTCAAGCTCTTTTACAACCACAGCTTTCACCTGAGCTACAAGCAATCTAATGTTCTCCATAAGAAGCAGGTCAAGACCACAGCACGTGTTTTGCAACACTTGCTTACCTGTCATTCTCAGAGACAGGGAGCATCCATTTACTTGGACAGCGACGGCCCCCAGAAAGACACTCCCAGGAACCACACCACCAGCCTTGTACATGGCTACCTGAGAGGTTATTATAAAACACCAGTGTGACCTGTTCTCTGTTCTCTATTAGTAATTATCTCAGGATACCCAATGCTAGCTGCCACATCAGAAAAAAATCCAATTCTCAGTAGCTTAACAAAATAAAGTTTATTCTTTAACTTGTGGAAAGCCTGAAGCGGGCCAGGCAACCCTCTTCCACTTATACCTACACCAGGTAGCATGGGATCCTCCTGGACCGTCATGCAGGGAAAGGGATGGAGGGGGCCTGGGGCCCTTGACTGCCTCCTCACTTAGCTCACAGACCACTGGCCTAAACACCCTAATCATTAGGGGAAGTTTTCATGAGCTCTAACTCCCTGCCTTGCTCATGGAGCATCTTGTCAACTTTTCTACCCAAGAACGGTACCTATAATGGAGAGCAAAGTGACATTTACTGTCAGGAAGTCTGAGGGAGTAGCCCTCAAGGGGGACTCTTGCACCCTGCTCCTTGTTACATCCATGTTCATTTCCATATGAAAGTCTTTTCTGATTATCAGGAAAATACCACCTCTCAATTTTGCAATTCTACATCTTACGTGAGTGAAATGTTCAGTTCCCACACAATATACTATTTTTTAAAATAGTGAAATAAACAACAATATACCCACTACCTAGTTAAAAAAAATAGGCTATCTCCAGTACCTTTAATGCTTTTATTGTGCTCCCCAACTACATCCACTTGCCATCCCCACAAACAGAACCACTGTTCTGAAATGTGTGTAAATCATGCCCCTGCTTTTCTTTATAGGAATACTACATATGTACATATTTGTAAGCAGTTTATTGTTCTATCATTAGAGTTGCCTGTTTTCGGCCTTTAAATAAATGCAATCTTACTGCATATATGCCTCTGTGACATGCTTTTCATACTCAATTCTGTGTCACCCATGCTAGTGTCACAATGGATCATTTATTTTCACTGCTCTATGGACATACTGTTATGTGATTATCCTTCCTACTGCTGAAGGGTATCAGGGTTTCTGGTCTGCAGACTTCATGAAGTGCTGTTGTGAACATTCCTGCTCATGTCTCCTGGTACACAAATGCACAAACATTTCTCGAAAGCAGTGGTTCCAAGTTTGAATGTGCATCAGAATCACCTGGAAGGTTTGCTCAAGAACATACTGCTGGCCCCAGACCCAGAGTCTCTGGTTCAGCCGGTCTGGGTGGCTGGAGAATGTACACCTTTAACAAGTTCCCAGAAGATGCTGGTGCTGCTGGTCTGGGGATTGCAGTGTAAGAACCACTCCCTAAAGGACATACTCAGGGACAAGTTACTGTATTATAGGCTATGTACATGTTCAAATTTTATTAGGAAACACAAATTGTATTTCAAAGTTGTACCAATTTACACTGTTGCCAACCATGGATAAGCCCTTGTTGCTCAAAATCCTTGTCAACATTTGAATATTGTCTTTCAGATTTGTGTCCATTTGTTATGTGTGAAATGGTACCTCGCTATGGATTTACTTTGCATTTCTCAAATTACTAAAGAGGAAAAATCTCTCATAAACGTTTTGCTCATTCTTTTTTATTCTTCTATGGCCAGTTTATGTCTTTTTTAAACCTATTTTGCTAATAGGTTTTCAGCCCTTTTTAACTGATTCATGATTAATGATTTTTAAATATGTTAAATCTATTCTGGACACTAATTCATGTCAATTGTCTGTGTGCAAATGCCATTTTCCATTCTGTGGTTTCTCTTTTCATATTCTTTATGGCGTTTGTTGAGAAAAAGTTCTTAATATTAATGTAGCTAAATTAATTGGTATTTTTCTTTATGGTTATATTCTTTGTGTCTTATAAGCATCCAACTCTTGATTTCAGATCAGTTCATGATTTCACGTTTTGTGAGTTTGAGCCCTCTGCCTGCTCTGCACTGACAATGAGGAGCCTGCCTAGGATTCTCTCTCTTTCTCTCTGCCCCAAATAAATAAACTTATTTTTTTAATGTTTATTTTTAAAAGACAGACCACAAGTGGTAGAGGGGCAGAGAGACAGGGAGACACAGAATCCAAAGCAGGCTCCAGGCCCTTAGCTGTCAGCACAGAACCCAATGCAGGGCTCAAACCCATGTATCATGAAATCATGACCTGAGCTGAAGTCAGATGCTTAACCAACTGAGTCACCCAGGTACCCCCTCAAAAAGTTTTTTTTTTTAAAGCTACTTTCCCACATAGTATTCTAAACATTTTATGTGGGTTATTTTTGTTTTTTGTTCTGTTTTTATATAAGAGTCTTTCATCTGCCAAGAATTGATTTTTGAGTAGGGAGTGATCTAAGCATCCAATTTCATTTCATTTCCCTCTTGAGGTACAAGGATAACCTCTTGTCCGAGTACTGTTTATTGAATATGCCATCATTTCCCCACTGATCTGCCTTACCGTCTCTACCAGAACTTAAGTTTCCTTATATAGCTGGGGCTCTCTGTTTTATTAAACTACTTTGAGTCAATACCACACTCTTAGTTATTACAGCATTATAATAAGTCTTAATATCTTATAAAGCAAGACTTCCTAATTTATTGTTCTTTTTCAAGAATAGTTTGGCTATTGGGGCGCCTGGGTGGCTCAATTGGTTAAGCATCTGACTTCGGCTCAGGTCATGATCTTATGGCTTTCTGCGTTCAAGCCCTGAGTCAGGCTCTGTGCTGACAGCTCAGGGCCTGGAGCCTCTTCAGATTCTGTGTCTTTCTCTCTCTCTCTCTCTCTCTGTCCCTCCCCTGCTCACACTTTGTCTCTCAAAAATAAATAAACATTAAAAAACTTTTATTAAAAAGAATAGTTTGGCTATTTATGGCCTTTTGTTCTTCCATATACATTTTAGACTCAACTATCCTAATTCCACCAAAACTAAAAAAAAAAAACAACAAAAAAACAACCCATTTGAGATTTTATTAGGAATAGTATAAGTAGGTCACTGTGGGGAGAACTGACATCTTTGTGATACCAATTCCTTGTATGCAAGAACAATGGTATATCTCTCAATTTAGCCTTTTAACTTGTTTCAATAAAGTTTTAAGATTTTCTCATTTAAAAAACTTGCATATCTTACATGAACAAACAATTGTCCAAGGAAGGCATCCTGACAGCCAACAGGCACATAAAAAGATGCTCAGTATCACTCATCATCAGGGAAATGCCAATTAAAACTACAATGAGATAATCACCTCACACCTGTCAGAATCAAAAACACAAGAAACAATAGGTGTTGGTGAGGATGTGGAGAAAAAGGAACACTCATGCACTACTGGTGGGAATGCAAACTGGTGCAGCTGCTCTGGAAAACAGTAGGAGGTTCCTCAAAAAGTTAAAAATAAATCTACCCCAGGTCCAGCAATATCACTACTGGGCATTTTTTTTTTTAATTTTTTTTTTTTAATGTTTATTTATTTTTGAGACAGAGAGAGACAGAGCATGAACGGGGGAGGGTCAGAGAGAGGGAGACACAGAATCTGAAACAGGCTCCAGGCTCTGAGCTGTCAGCACAGAGCCCAACGCGGGGCTCGAACTCACGGACCACGAGATCATGACCTGAGCCAAAGTCGGCCGCTTAACCGACTGAGCCACCCAGGCGCCCCTCACTACTGGGCATTTACCCAAAGAATACAAAAACACTAATTCAAAGGGGTACATGCACCCCATATTTATAGCAACATTATTTACAATAGCCAAATTATGGAAGCAGCCCAGTGTCCATCAATTAATAAGTGGACAAAGAAGATGTGGTGCATGTACACACACACACACACACACACACACACACACACACACACACACACACAATGGAATATCACTCAGCCATGGAAAAGAATGAAAACTTGCCATTTGAAACAACATGGATGGAGCTAGAGAGCATAATTGTTAAGCGAAATAAGTCAGTCAGAGAAATACAAATACCATATGATTTCACTCATATGTGCAATTTAAGAAACAAATGAGCAAAGGGGAAAAGACAAATTAAAAAACAGACTCTTAACTATAGAGAACACACTGATGGTCACCAGAAGGGAGGTGGGAGTGGGGGTTACAAAGGTGAAGCGGATTAAGGAGTGCACTTGTGATGAGCACCGGGTGATGTATGGAAGTGTTAATCACTATATTGCACACCTGATATATTGCACACCTAATATAACACTGTATGTTAACTGGAATTAAAATAAAAACTTTTTAAAAAGTACTTAACATGCTTAAAAACAAAGGCTTGCATATCTTTTGCCAAATTCACCGCTAGGCAATTTTTGTTGTTATTGGAAATTATATGTTTAAATAATTAAAATTTATAAAATATACACTTTAATATTTATCTATATTTCAGTTGCTTTGGCTATGGTTTTTCAGAGAATCTAGGATGCCACTTTCTTTACTCTTAAATTTTAACTGCATGACTTTACCATATGCAATAAAAAGAATAATAGATCTCTGCTATGTCTGATAGGATTCAAATTTGAAAATATATCTCCTAAATCAGCTCCAAATGTTCCGACAACTTCTTTCCTGAGAATTGACCCAACATCGCTTTTGTCATTTTTCTCCAGCAGAACACAGTGGGAGAAAAGCGGGCAGAGGGGAGATGAAGACATTCATCATTTCTATTAAACACAGATTTATTAAAAACTAGGCCTAGAAAACTAAAATGGGAAAATACTGACAATGGGTGAGTCTGTGTAATGGATTTACAGGATTTCTTTGTACTATCTTTGCAACTTTCTAAGTTTGAAATAATTTCCAAATAAACTGTTAAAAAGAAACTTTCAGGAATAACAAAAATCATGAACATGACCATTCTAGAGTTACTGCCACACCTTCTGTCAAAGGATTCTTTCCTGTTCAAGACCCTTTCCTAGGAGGGCAACCATGAACATCCATGAACATTTTTCAGGTACGGTTGAAGGGAGAACCCAAGGAAGTTAGTCTGTTGGCTGGCCAGTGGCCCACAAAATACGCCTAATGGGCTGGATGAAAAGATGAACTGGGCTGATCATGTGCTTTACAGAATTGGAAAAGTGAAAGACCAAGCTAGAAGTAACAGAAGCTGGTACTGAAAGGTGCGGATGTGGAAGGGAAGAGATGCTGTCTTGGGCCCTGAGCAAGCTCACAGTCCACAGGAACCAAAGTATGAACAAGATGAGGAGGCTGGCTGGTACTGGGACAGAAAGACAGTCACTTGGAGCCAAGTCACATTCATGGTCATACAATAGCAGGGAGGAGTGAATTCCCGTAGCTAAGGTTCTCTAGAGCTAACCCCCTCCAGACTCTAGACTCCATGAGATCAAGTTCTTTGATGGCTCAGTTTCATTTCATGGCCCTCACTGCTCCCATGATTCCTTACTTTGGGTCTTTGTAACAAAACAAAACAAAAAAACAAATAAACAAAACCCAACTAGGGACACCTGGGTGGCTCAGTCGGTTAAGTGTCCAGCTCTTGATTTCGGCTCGGGTCATCTCACAGTTCGTGGGTTCAAACCCCACATCAGGTCTGTGCTGACAGCACAGAGCTGGCTTGGGATTCTGTCGCCCTCTCTCTCTATGCCTCCCCCACTCACACTATCTCCCTCTCAAAATACGTAAATAAACATTAAAAAAAAAAAAAAAACCTGCACCAGCCAAATGACAAGTAACCACGTACCATGGCTACCACATGCTACCTCCAAGACAAATGAAGTCAACTGAACCTGTGACCTTCCCATGTATCTGGCCAGGCCCTTATGTGTGCTGCTTTCACAGCCTGGTCAGGCTTCCCCCTCCTCGGCTCCTCCCATCACTAACCCTGGAGAGCACATGGATGGTCACAGACAAACCCAGAGTTGTTCTCTCCACAGAGGTGGGAGGAGGGCTAGCAGAGCACCTGCACCCATGGACCCATGTGCATTTCTTCATAGGCAAGGAGCATCTTACATGCAGGAAACTCTTTGAGCTGGGTGTTGTTCATTTAACTCAGGCCTATGATTGTTAAACAAGCTCACATACTGTGTTTCTACCTGGAAATAGCTCTCTACATCTGACAGGTTCCGTAGACCTTTCTCCCACCACAGGGTCTAAGGATACAGTCCCCAGGGTCTTTTGAGTTCTGTGACCCCTTCTTTAAAGTGTTGTCTTGTCATTGTTGTTTTCCATTTCAGTGATAAGCTGAACAATGACTATCAGCTATTCTGACTCACGTGAAGGCTGGGGGCCCAGTTGAAATTCCTATCACAGTGCTGCAAAGTGATTCAAAGAGAAATACCAGGTCTGTATGAAGCTGTTCCTTTAAGATATACCATGCATTAGTGGCATCTGGGTGGCTCAGCTGGTTAAGTGCCCAACTCTGGATTTTACCTCGGGTCATGATCTCACAGTTCATGGGATTGAGTCCCTACCTCAGGCTCTGCGCTGACAGCACAGAACCTCCTTGGGATTCTCTCTCTCCCTCTCTCTCTGCTCCTCCCCTCCCTGAACCACCCCCCCATCTCTCAAAATAAATAAACTTAAAAAAAAAAAAAAGATACAAACTGGGGTGCCTGGGTGGCTTAGTTGGTTGAGTGTCCGACTTTAGCCTAGGTCATGATCTTGCCATTCATGGTCCATGAGTTCGAGCCCCGTGTCTCGACAGCTCAGAGCCTGGAGCCTGTTTCGGATTCTCTCTCTCTCTCTCTCTCTGGAGCCTGTTTTGGATTTTCTCTCTCTCTCTCTCTGCCCCTCCCCCACTCAGGCTCTGTCTCTCTCTCTCTCTCTCAAAAATAAACATTTAAAAAATTTTTTTTAAAAAGATATATACTATTTGTGCTTGAGAAACTCTAGATTAGCTTATTTAACTGTGAGAAAATTACCTGCTCTAAGATCATTTATAATAATTTGACTATTTGCAGAAGTTTCAGCTGAAATCTTCAGTAATGAGGGTCACCTATATCCCGACCTTCTCACAAGACTTGCTGAGCTACGATGTTCCCATTAGGACCTGAGCAGTCCTTCTTGAGCTGCCCCCAGCAGTACCCCTGTGCCTGAAGGTAGGTAGGTCAGCTTTTCCTACAGGTTGGTCATACATCAGCTTCCAGAAGCAGGTTCCAACCAGGATTCTTCTGGGGAATCCCCTAAACACATAAAGGAAACATGTCTGCTCTCCAGCCAGATGGCATAAGATCTGAAACTCCTGGGCTCTTTGGGCAGATTCACTTTTATAGACTGTCTATGGCTCAGCAGAGGCGCATCCAGTCGGGACTGGGCAGCCTCCACACAGACCCATTCTAGGGAAGCTGCGTTCTTACACCACATCCAATTAAGCTACACAAACCTCCTGCTGGCCGGCCAGGACATACTTCTCAAAGTTACTCCAAGTGCTTTTGCTGTCCTGGTTTGACCCCTACAGGGGTGCAGCCTGTCACTAGACTGCTTAAGAAGAGTGTCTCATTGCCTACAGCTGTTGTTTCCCCAATCCTGTGCCTATCCAGAAACAGTAGGAACGGAGAGCAGGGATTAAGGATATTCTAGGGCCCCTGAAAGAGCTGTTGCAAATGTACAGTCCTGTGCAGAGAGGATCTCCTGCCATGCGTCCAGGGTGGGCAGGGCACACAGGAAGTCTCCAGCCAGCTTCCAAGGACCAGGTTTCAGCCTCAGCCAAGGGAGACTGGGCCTTCTCTCCATGTCAGTGTTCCTTCCCTGATGCTGCCTTCAGTCCCAGAATAGCGGAGAACGTTTGGTAAATTCACACTCCAAAAATATTTCCTTTTTTCATGTAGGCAAGATAACACAGGAGTGACAGTGGGTTACTAAGAATGTGGTTCCTTCATTATGTAACACGGACAAAAATAAAAAGTGTTCTAGGCCAAAAATAGGGCTGAGAAAGAAGAATGAGAATAAATAGCACCGAGAAGTCATTATTTACTCAAACTGTCAAATGGCTGAAGAACTTAAGAAAAGTTTTGATCTGTGTCCCATCACTTGTTAATCAGGACTGACGAGCCCCTGGAGGGAGCCGATATCACTCTCCTGACAAATGTGTATGCAGAGGAGGGTGCTTAAGGAAGGGTAAGTAGCAGAAGTACTCATTCTCCTTCCCTGTCGTCAGCAAACTGGCAAGACTGAGGACTCCTGGACGCTGTATGTGATGTCTTTATAGACATCGCCCCACCGTGGGTCACGTAACAGAAATGGTGTGGATTTCACTGGAGTGTGGACAGAGCAGGACTCTTCCGGGAGGGGCTATGTTTGCAGGTGGGTGTGCTGGGCTGATGACACACCGTGAATCCGAGCCGGGCACTGGCTCTCACGTCAGAGCAGCTGGCCCCTCGGGCTCGAGTCAGAGATCAGGCATTCAGGACACATCCGCCTTCACTAACCACCTCCCACACTTCACCAAATCCTGGCTGTGTCACTTGCTGAATCTCTCACACCCTCACCACCGCCGCAACCCAAGCCAAGACCATCCCTTGCGGGGATCACTGTGGCTCCTGAGGGTGTGAGTCTAGTCTTGCTCATCTTCCTGTACTGCAAACCTTTCTAGCTCCTCCACTGTCACTGGACAAGGTCCAAGTTCCTAGAACCAAGGTCCTAGAACGGACCATCCCTTCCTCTACTACCTTGACTCTCTCTTCTCACTCTTTGCTCTGGCCACACCCAACACTGTGTCTGCAGGCCTCTGCGGATAAGCCCCACCGGCTGGAACACAATTCAACTATTCCCAACTTCCCACCCAGCCCTCTGCCTAGACAGAGTCTACTTAGCTTGTTAAACACTGTGACCCAAGGAAGGAAAAAGGAATCAAAAGAAATCGGTTGATTTGATGAGATAGTAGGAGATTTGAGGTCACTCTTGCTATTATGGGGCTGTTTGGACAGTCATCTCTATGCACACTGGCTGGGCAGGTGTGTCCTCAAGTTAAACAACGGCTAACCATTCATTCACCTACAGCCGTACCACTTTATAGTACGGTTCCTTTAAAAAACTTGTCTTTATTAAACAATGGCCTGTACCATGCTGGGCATTTTTTAGATGGTATCTTAATTTTTTTACAATGTGTTGGATGCTTACTTTTGTCTCCATTTGGCAAAGGAAGATGTTAGGCACCTGCCCAGTGTCTCGCGGCTGATAAAGAAGGCAGAGATTGAGACCTACCTCTGTCTGGAGGTAGGTCGATGCTTTTACACATCAGTCTCCATGGCCTACCACTGACTGGATGGGCATCTGTCCATCCGGATGGCTTCTGTGTGAATGGTGCTTTTATGTGTTGAACTGTGACCCCCCTGCTCCCTTCCAAAAAGAAAGGCGTGTTGAACTCCTAAACCCCTTGTACCTCAGAATGTGATGTCTGGAAACAGTCACTGCAGATGTAGTCAGTTCAGATGAGGTCATACTGGTGTCACAGGAAGAGAACAGACACAGACACCTGGGAGAGAAGCCATGTGACAACAGGGGCCCAGACAGAAGTGCTGTAGCTACAAGCTAAGGAGTAGCAGGGCCTGCTGGCAACCACCAGAAGCAAGGGAAAGGGAGGGAAAGATCCTCCCCTACAGGTTTCAGTGGAAGCGTGGCCCTGCCAACACCTTGATTTCAAACTCAAAGCCTCCAGAACTGTGAGACAATACATTTTTGCCGTTTTTAAGCCACGTGGTCTGTGGTACTTTGTTACAGAACTTTGTTCTGTTCTTTCCTGGAGAATACTTTCTATCACAGGCTTACGTACTGCAAATAGTCAACTCACCAGCTTTAAACCCAACTAGCAGCTCCTATGGCATGAGCCGGCCCAGCCTGCACACATCTCCTCACAGGCCATTCATCCACCTTATTCTGGGACAAGATGAAGACAAATCTGCAAACTTAAACAAAGAATATTCTATCATGGTTTTGCCTGGGGGGGAAAAAAACCACGAGCTTCTTATCAACCAGAGAGGGAAGGAATGTGGCTTCCTTAGAGAGGCTCATTCGGTTGGAAAGCAGCAGGGGGATGTGTGCCTCTGAGAAGACACTGAGGCCTCTGCCAAAACCTTCCAGAGACCCCTGCTCCCGAGGAGGGCCACACAGAGGGGACAAGGGGAGAGCTCCCCAGAGACCAATCAGAGATTGGGCCACCCTGTCTTCTCTGACCAGGGGCCGAGTGGGGGCCTTCTGTTCAGCCACCTTCCTCGGCTGAATAAGCCCACCCCAGGAACACTCCCTGCAACAGATGAGACTGCTCATTTGAGGGAGATTTATCCATGACCACCTGTCAGACATCACAAGCTGCCAGGGGGAAAACTGCTGGCAAAGAAGCCACACTACTAGGAACTAGCTTTATTCTAGATAAAGAATTAGCCAAACCCATTTATCTAGGTTGATGCCATGCTCCACTTCTCAGAGCTAGAGAAAGGACAACAGCAGTTGTCCGGCTTCCAGGAGCTCATATTCTGAAATATTCTGGCTTCAAGGTGCCCAAGAGCTCAAAATTAGAACCCAGAAAAATCAGTGTCCCCCCTCCACTTGCTATCAAGAGGCACTCATTCATTCAGCATTTGTTGAGCGCCAAGATCTATCCTTTCCCCAGCGAGCTCAGAAGGAGCTGGCAGCAAGGGTGGGGCAGGGAATTGGGTCACAGCTGGCTTGAAACAGTGGCTTCATGCTCTCACCCTGTATTGTACCCTACTTATAGCCTCCGGCCTCCAATTCCTGGCAAGAAACAGTGCACAGCAACCACAGCCCCAACTGGCTAGGGTAGAAGTGGTGAGTGCACCCACCTACCCTCCAGCCAGGAACTTCCCTGCTCTTTCCCAGTAAAAACAGTGTTACCTTTCTGCATGCAGGTGCTCCTGTGCATCCACAGGTTTGCAACGAGCAGTTCTCAGCTTGCGTCTTATTCCACATCTCAGTGGCACTTGACACAGTTGATCAATTCCCACTTTCTTCAAATATTTTATTTCCTAGCTTCTGGAACATTACACTCATGGTTTTCTTTCGACCTCAGGGGCTGTTCCTTCTTAGTCTCCTCTGGCAGTTCTCTTCCTCTTCCAGATCTCGGGTTCAGTCTCTTTGCACTGTACTCAGCACCCCTCAGGGCTCTCATCCTGTCTGACCTCGATTTACTGCACAAGCTCTAACCTCATCCTTAAACCCCAAATTTACATAATCACTTGGGTATTCTGTAATTTTTTTCTGTGAAACAAACTGTCCCTGAAACTGAGTTTAAAATAAAAACATTATTGCACACTGTTTCTGAGGGTCTGCAATCCACGCACAGTGAGCTGGGTACGTCTGGCTCTTGGTTCCTCAAGAGGCCACGGACTTCTGAGACCGAGGAGAATCCACTTGCAAGCTCACTCACGTGGCCATCAGCAGGTGTCCTCACTTCCTCACCATGTGGGCCTTTCTTTAGGGTTGTTTGTGGCATGGAAGTTGACTTCACCCACAGCAAGTGACAAGAGGGACAGAGAGACACACGAGAACATGCAGCCAAAACGGAAGCTACAACATCCTTTATAACCTAATCTTGGAAGTGCCATACGAATGCTTTCTCCATGTTCATTGGTCAAAATATGGAGGCTGGGACTACCACAGGGGTGTGAATACCAGGAGACAGGGATCAGTGGGGGCCACCTTAAAGGCTTGCTACAACACAGGTATCTAAATGCTACCTCAAAATTAATACAATGTTACTCAGGATCTTATATCACCCCCCAAAATGCTCTTCCCTCTGTCTTCTTCATTTCAACAAATAACAGCATCACTTACTGTTACTCAGGTCCCAAACCTTGAGTCATCCTTGACTTACTCATACCTTCATGGATTCCATCAGCAAATTCTGTGCATTGTTTTCAAAATATACACCATACTTGTACCCCTGCCTCATCAGTGTATTGTCCACACTGCAGCCACAACTCAAATTCTGTAAACGTAAGATCATGACACTCCCTTGTTCAATATTCTCCAATGGCTTCCCTCTCAATCAAGAAACAAACCCAAGGGGCACCTGGGTGGCTCATTCGGTTAAGCATCTGACTTTGGCTCAGGTCATGATCTCGCGGTTCGTGAGTTTGAGCCCCGCGTTGGGCTCTGTGCTGACAGCTCGGAACCTGCAGCCTGCTTTGGATTCTGTGTCACCCTCTCTCTGCCCCTCCCCTACTCATAACTATAATGAAAGTAAACTGGGGTAACTGCCAATAAAAAAGAAGGTACAAAGCATGTTCTTAAGACCCCTACAAGACTCCTCAGGCTGCAAACATTTAGGGAGACATGAGACAGGATAAAACTAACTGAAATAAGAATAAAGTGCTCACCAGAGGAGAGAAAAGAAAAGTAGCCAAAGAAAGCAAGACTTTCCTTTTTATTAGACTCACAATGCCATTTTGAAGTCCAACCTCTTTGAAAAATGTTTCTTTACTATTAACTTCCTCAATGGGAAGCAGACAAACCCTGTCCTTGAAAGATACATTTTCTACCTGGTACAGCGCTCAGTCCTCAGGCCTGCATTGGTATGGTTTACCAACAGCAATCAAGTAAAGCATCTCAGAGAAAAGCACTGTGAAGGCTGGGAGGTAACCAACCAGGGCCTCCCCTACTTCATATGTACATATATACATATATATGTGCATATATACATATATATGTACACACTTTTTTTTTTTTACAAAAATAATATAACAGGGTTTACACAGCTCTATTAATTCTTTAAATTATATACGCAAGGTCTATGCTTCAGTATAACCATTTTTTGCTTTGGATTAAAATGGGAATTTTAGGCTTAAAAATAGATTTGAGATTACTGAACAGAGGCCATACAGCAACACAGACTTAATAAATCTTGATCACCACATAACTAGAAATTATGTTGCTGTTATTCTTATGCTGGGTGCTATATACATCCCCATCAATTATTTTCACTTTATCTAGAATGCAAAAGCAAAATAGTTCACTGAAATAATCTTCTAATCATTACATTAGCATATACACCAAATTATACTAACTGCATGATAATCTCTATGTTCCAAAGCTGTATTTGTAGCAATGTGCTCATCTCTACTCCATTAAACATAGTGTCCAGTCAACAATTACAAAAAAAAAAAAGGAATGCATGCTGTACAGCAAGAAGAGAACAGTTTGCAGGTTGATATCTCACTGGCAACCAACACGTAAAATAAACAAACCTTACAAGATATAAAACTAATTTGCAGTAACATTCAATATATAGTTTTCTCAGAAGAAATACATTTAAGTCACAGTTATGTGGAAAAACAGAAACTATGTGAAATTCTAGGCTTTCTCCTAGAATATTCAAAATGCTCATCAAAAGTTAATTAATACAATAAGGATGGCCACTAGATGATTGAATAAACAGAATGTCATTTAGTATTTCAAAAACACAGATTCTGGGAAAAGCTACCACCAAAATATCCAGAAATCTGAATTAACAGATATTCTGTTTTGCATACCTGATACTAACAAATACAACAAGTGTGTTTACACAGACTAAAAATGCAAGGTGATAACCTAAGGAACAGTCACAGGAAAGAATAAATGAGCACAATCCCACTGGAGTACAGAGAGCTCCTGCTGTTTTTCTGGTCCCTGTACATCCCCCTACCCACTACCCCTACCCCTGGTCAAACAAGGGCCATCTCTTCAGGGAGCAAATCTTTCAAAAGCTCAAGCCCATTCTCTCTGCCCAAACCGAGATACAACAAAGCCCAAGCATGAAGCTGGAAAAGTCTTTCAGATGCTGGTATGATTCCTGATCACTGGACTGGACAGGTCCTCTTCATGGTCTCTCAAGTTCTGACTGACACAAACTCCCTCCCACAGAAGGGGTCAGAGCAGTCTCTGAAGCCATAAATGAGGTGGCTCTAGAAGAATTAGAAGAAGGAGGTATCTGATGAAAAGGCACCTGCAAGTCTGAAATCCTCTTTGGTGAGAACACTATACATGCGCTGAGGCAGAGCTCGGGAGTACGGGGCTGGGCGTGGCACAGTGGTGCGCAATATGAGTTCCCGGCCAGCAGGAGGTGGGAAGTCTGACACCGAGTTCTGCCTTCTCTCTTCTGGATAGCTCACTCTCTTCAGTTCCTCCTCCGGTGGAGCCATGGCTGCAGCCTTGAACAGAATCAAATGCTAAATTCAAGAGCAAGTCCAATGCTAAACTTAGATCATTTTGAAGGACAGATGAACAAACATGATAAATACATAAAAGATGTTCTACATTACTCAGTAATGCAGTCAGCCATGTTATGATTATTCAAAAACCAACAGAGAAAAAGCAAGAAGCTTGAAACAATGCACGAACAGCCAGATATTACAAATAAACTGGTAACAGAGACAAAAGAGATCACGAATGCCAGGCAATCTGCTCTGAAAAGTGAGGACCATATTCCAACATCTGATGAAGAGGGAAAATGTAGTACTGGTTTCTACACGTTTCTTCTAGCAACAACCCAAGTTCAAGTCTGATGTCCTCAGTCCAGGAAGGAGCTGCTTCTCCCCAAAGTCTGGAAAGATGGTTTTTATCTCCATTCTTTCATTTCTTTCTTTTTAAGATTCATTTGCCAAATTAAAACTGGGGACACTTGTTTTGTTTGCTGAGTGGCTAAAGTGATAAAGAAATGACAGAGGTCCATGTAACGTAGCAATGGCCACAAAAGAGAAGTTCTCAATATTAAAGGCATCTAGTTTTCCATTAAAATTACATAAAAAACATTCAGTTAGAGCCTTCATTTTAATATTGGTCACTATACTTCTTCCATTTCTCAGATTATTAAATTTCTTTCAAAATACCATCGATTTAGAAAAAAATATTGTTTGGGCAATGGAAATATGAAATCATGTTATACTAAACATCAGCATGAAAGGTATGCCAAATCCAGACCATTAAAGATGTGGTTAGTCTTAATGACCTTATGAAGTTAGAGGGATGGGAAGGAACAAGGGACTATGAGGGACAAAGGCTATTTTGTTACCTCATCAGAAGATTCAGTCAGCTTGAGAAAGGGTGAGAAAAGAAACAGTGATGAAAAGGAAACAAGCAAGATGGTTTAAAAAGAGCTAGACAAGAGATTTCAAGATCATTTCAGAGACAGCATGCACTACATTAAGGAACATGATCCTATCAAAAGAATATCAAGACAAACACACACCACATAGAACACACCTAGCTGTTAAATTGAGCAGACATATCCCACTTCTCATGCATCTGATGGTTCAACAGGCAAATGTGTCATTTAATGGGAAAAATTGATAAAACTGAAACACAATCCAATCTGTGGTTTATTTGTTGAATTCCAGTGGAATCCACCACTGACACATGTAATTATAATGAAGTTTATAAAACCTTATTAATACAGTGTATAATTTTAAGCACAAAGTTATAAATATGTAAAGCTGCTGTATGCTACACAAAATTCTCAGTGAAATTTAACTTTTTTAAAAAGTTAAAATCTTGATTTATTAGAATTGATATAAAGTGTCAGTTGATAATGAAAAGTTACATGAATAAACTTTAGTGGTTTACGGCCAGACATTTAAGATCTGAGTTCAAAAATGTACCAATCAGGTGCTTGTTATACGGATTACAGTCTGCCAACTCCCAAAAGCATTCCCTACAAGGTCTGAAAGTTTGAAATGTTTTACAAGTGCAATTGTACAACTGGGAAAAATGTGTAATTTCAGTATCCCTTAAAGGGGATTAGCTATACAAGGCCAATGAAAGGATGAGACACTCCTATATTTACTGATGTAAATTTTCTGTATTAATTTTCTGTATTTTTACAGTGAGCCTTTACTAACTTTCTAGGGAGGAAAAGCTATTTCCATTTTGTGGAAAATAATTTTGTTTAACTATCTAAAACAAGGAATACTCTCAGCATTAAAAATAAAAATACATTAGATTTTAAGTCCTCTTAATACACAAGTTTTTAAAAGTGAGGACAGAGAAAAGAATTTCTGCAACAGGAGAAAAATTCATATTGGTGGTGACAAGGAAATGTGGTTGTTAGCTGCTGGCTAGTGAGCTGGTAAAGGATATAGGATGCAAAAACAAACTTGATTCCTGGTTTCATGGCAGAGACAAAAACAAATCAAAGTAAGCATCTACTGTTTTCTAGAACTCTATAAGGAAATTAAGTACTTGGTTTTTAACTTGAAATCTTAAAGTTAGGGAGCAATCTCGCACATAATCACAGGTTTCATTTCTTGCTAAAAATTCAGATCAGTACATTTGGCTATCAAATTGACTACATTAACTAGATATACTCCAGACAGACTCAAAGGAGATTATACAGCTTTTATATCATATGTAAACCCATGAAAATTCTTTTTGATTCTGAGAATTATACTTTCACAAGTGGGTCATTCTAGAGTCATCATAGTTCCAGGTAAAGGACACCCTGTACTTACATATCTTTCCTTGACTTACAATCAAGTTACGTCCCAAGAAACGCATCCTAAGTTGAAAATATCCTAAATTGGGAGCACCTGAGTGGCTCAGTCGGTTATGGGTCCAACTCTTGATTTCGCCTCAGGTCATGATCTCACGGTTTGTGGGTTTAAGCCCCATATCAGGCTCTGCACTGATGGCATGGACCCTTATTGGGATTCTCTATCTCCCTCTGTCTGTCACGCCTCTGCTTGCACTCTCCCTCCCTCTCTGTCTCTCTCAAAAGTAAATAAACAGTAAAAAAAAAAAAAAGAAAGAAAGAAAGAAAGAAAAAAAGAAAATACCCTATGTTGAGAATACATTTACTATACCTATCCTACCAAACATTGTAACTCAGCCTGGTCTACCTTACTCAAGCTCAGAACACTCACATAAGCCTACAGTTGGGCAAAAATCATCTCACACAAAGTCTGTTTTATAATAAAATGTTGACTACCTCATGTAATTTATTAAAATACTGTACTGAAAGTGAGCGCCAGAACAGTTGTCTGGGTAGAGTAGTTGTAAGTAAGTATATCAACTGTTTGCCCTCATGACCATGTGGCTGCCGGGGACTGGCCGTTGCACCTGCCCAGCATCACAAGAGAGGAATGTGCAGCATATACTGCTGGCCTGAAAAAAGACCAAAATTCAAAATGCGGCTTCTACTGAATATATATTTTTCTCACCATCACAAAGTCAAATATCATAAGTCAAATCATCGTAAGTCAGGGACTGTCCACAGCACACTCTAGAATACTTTTATCACAATCTTTAATATTAATGAGCCCTGACATCATCAGTACAGAGAGTATCCACACAAAGTGTAACTAGCATCACCTTCATAAAAATTCAAATTTTAATGAATGTCAGAAAGTACTACATAACTTTTGAACCTGGACTCTCAGTAGTAGAGGTAATGCCAAAGATAATTTTTGCAACTGGGCTTTCTGTCCTGAAGCCTGTTTCCCCAGTTCTACATATCTGAAATCTTGCTCTTCCTTAGATCAATTCACTGTAACAGAAACAGATATACAACTTCACAAGCAAAACTGTGAATCCATTTGGAGTACATGGAGTTTAAAATTGGTAAAACTGAACTCTATTCTAATTTGAAAGCATGCAACGTTTTTTCCTACCGCACTGCAGTGGCCATTGCTGAGTCCCTATTAGATTCTACAACAATGGATTTCAGACTCTTCTGACTTCTGAAATTTATATCCTAAAATATACTTATAATTTTGTTTAAATATGTAAGAAAGAAAATGGATTTCAGAGACTCAGAAGTCACCGTTGAGAGTCACTGTTTTTATATTGTTCGAACCCAATGCCGAGACTTACACTCAGCAGCTGTATTATCAGCCATGTGTGGGAATCAAACCGGCAACTTACTGAGTAGAGGTCTGGAGACATCATGACACAGTCAATAAGCATATTCACATACCCTCTGAGCATTCACAAACAGCTTGTGAATGATTTTGCCAGCATGTCCTCTTCCTGCACCCACAACTAACACTTCAGGTTGCTCCAAAAGGCAACTCACAAACCTAGGGGAGAGAGGTAATGAAAGGACAGAAAGTGAGCTGCTCAGTTCACACCGTGTCAGTCTCCCAGATCAATGTTGTGGAAAACTCTCAAATTGATACTGGCTAAACCTACCAAGGCTAGAGTGGAACTTTTACAAGAGAAAAGAGTCACATTTGGAATTAAAATAGACTCAAATGACAATCTTATTGCCTTTCATCTGTTTTCACAGAATTTTTAAAAACCCATCTTTGTAAAAGGGCAAAAAGAAATATTCGGTCTGTCTTTCAGACTAGAAGCTTCCAAAATACTACAATAAATAAAAGATTCGAACAGTAAATTTGGACAAAAAAACCCAAGTTATATGTATACAGCAAAGCAATGATCCACATTTCTCATTTTTGTTCTTTTAAGGGGTGTGTGTGTGTATGTGTGTGTGTGTGTGTGTGTGTGTGTAAAAGACACATTTTACTGGGCAAAGTCTCAACTGTGCCATTAGGTGCTGGAAACACTGCACCTCCATGTATATTACAGATAACCTATGTTAGAGTTCTGAAGCTATGAGACTGCCTGCACCACTAATTCATACTGCTATTTTAGAAATGATTCCCTTGATTAGCGTTCATTCTTCTCATTTAAAAGGAAGGAATTTTCAAGAGCAAAGAAGGCTAAGACAAAATTTCCCCGAACACAAGACATAAAATTCTAACAAGAACTTGTTAAGAGCTATAGCATGTCTTGTCATATGATATTATTTAGCATCAATAATGCCATTTCATTTCTGAAAAGGCTGATGAAGACTTTAAAATTATGATAAATTCAAGTTGCTGAAGCAGCTAATTTGGAAACACTTTATCACATATAAAAACATTTTTCTTTCAAGTACCATAAGCAACAATGGAAAGGGACTCATACTAACAGGTAATGGTGCCAAGACTTTCTCAGGAAGAGGAAATGATTGACCCGGTCATCTGTATCATCCTGGAGAGGCCATCTGGTCACTCTTTCAAAACACGTTCACAAGGTACACAAGATATGCACCTTTGCTATCAAAAACCTTACTTAGAGTTAAATAAATAACTAGGAATATTGGGGAGAAATACAATTTCACAACACCTCAGACTGGTTAAAGAACAGTGAGAGCTGAAAGCAAAGCTCTGGGGCACTGCAAGTAACAAAGAATCACTAGCTCTTCCACAGGCAACTGCAGGCACATTCCTAGAAAAAAGGACCTGGTAGACTTGTTTTTAAATGTAGAAGGAATGGATCCACCTTGCAAACACCCAGAAATACAGGAGAAGTCAAATTCTATGATAATTAAATATTTTTCTGTCTCTAGCTGATGCTTGTTACAAATAACATAGGGGTACAACAAAAGAATCTCAACATTCTATTAAAGTTTTCTGAAGAGAATGGTGGTTTTTCCTACTGCAGATAAAAGTTACTCAAATGTCAATTACTTTTCAAGGTCTTCCTTTTCCTCCTCTTGTTCACATTTCTCAGTTCCAAACTTGGCTTTCAGTGAGCGGGCTCTGGCAATTATAGCTTCTACATTAGTAATTTGATGGATGATTTCCTAACAGTGGAAAAGGGAGAAACATACATTGGAAAGCAGCAAAAAAAGCAGCCTTTAAAAAATGTAACTTTAAAATAATCATTGCCAACTGGGGAGAACACTTGGCAAGACCCCGACATACAGCAAACTTACTTCCAATTTCTTGTCTTCTGGATTGGGGAAGTGCAGAACTTTACTGGAATGAGTTATTATCTGCTTTATAATCTTCTTAACTGAAGAAATGTTTTCCAGATTTTCTTTTTTGAAAAAGATCAAAGCCATAATTAAGTCAGGCAAAATATACTTTCATTTTGGAAATAAACTAATGACTAATGAAGTAAGACATTTACCTTCTTCCTTTACCTTGAGTACAGCTGCATGAATTACACAAGGTAACAGGTGCCGAGCAAGGTCTGCAGGTTTCTGGACTGCCAGATAGTGCAGCACCTGAAGGAGGCATAAAGTTACATAAATGACCAATGCAGCTGTCAAAGAATAAAGTCGCCATCTATGAAAGAAAAAAATCCTCTGCATTAGGGAGCTCTCTTAGTACCTTGCCGTACTCATCCAGGTAAGGAGCTACCAACAACAATGTTAAGAATAGTATCACTGAAAACAATTCAGGACTTCAGTCTTTAATAGTGGTGAATATTCCCACATTTTACTTTTCTTGCTTCCGTACGTAATACATGCAAGTAAGGGAAATACAAAGAAAATAAAAACTGTCTGTAAATTATACCGCCTAGAGATAACAACCGTTAATGGTGGAGCATTTTTATTCCGGGATGTTTTAAAACACTGAATATACATATTAGGTGAACTAAGTATGTAAAATACTGTTCTATAAACTGCTTCTCGCTTAACATTTCCAAACACTGATAGAGACCTTCCTCTAATTTTTTTGTTTGCTTTAGTTGTTTTGATTTATTGTTTTTTTTCCAAAATGGAAATTGTTTTATTATTTTTCAGATTAAAAAAAATACAGAGATGGGGCTCCTGGGTGGCTCAGTCAGTTGAGCATCCAACTCTTGATTTCGGCTCAGGTCATGATCCCAGGGTTGTAGGATCAAGCCTCACATCAGTTTCAGCACTGAGTGTGGAGCCTGCTTAAGATTCTGTCTGTCTCTCTCCCTCCCTCTGCCCCTCTCCCCTGCTCATGTGTGCTCTCTCTAAAATAATACTAATAATAACAATAAAAATGAAAAAATAAATAAATTCAGAGAAGTTATGTATAACAACACATGGACCTTACCTTAATGCTCCTTATTCAAGAGCAATAAAGATAAAAGAAATATAATCTCATAGGTAAGCATGGATGATAAATGTTCACAGATATCAGAAACAAATACAGAGAAGTATAATGTAAAAGTTGTCTAGAAATCCTACTTCCTAAAGGAGCAACCTATTTTTCTGTTTATCTTCTTAGACTTATTTCTATTCCCATTTAAACACAAAGATACAGATACATATGCAATTTCTTAACAAAAAATCGTAATGCACATACTATTTCAGAATTTGCTTTGTTCCTTTAATGACTTATAACCTTTATTTTTTGGCTTGGAGAGTTTTCTGTGGTTTGAAAATTTTTTTAATTAAGAAATACACATACCAGAGTATTTATAAATAGTTTAGAAGACACTAATTTTAGAAGAACTGTTTAGAATGAACACTCATTTACACATCAACCAACTTAAGAAACAGAGTATCACCAGCACTTTCCAAGTCCCTGTTGCCTCCATGATCAAGTCTCCCTCCCTCATGCACCTCACCCTCAACAAATAATATAGTTTTCTCACATAGCTGTGTAGCCCTAAATAATGTATCGCTTAGTTTAGTCTGGTTTTAATCTTTATATAAATGCAATGTTTCTAGTTACATTCCCTCAGTGACTTGTTCTTCACTTGGCATTCTTTTTGAGATTGCATATGTTGATACATGCTAATATTAAAATGTTCCTCCACTGATGGACGCCTGTGTGGCTCAGTCGGTTAAGCGGCCAACTTTTGGCTTTGGCTCAGGTTATGATCTTGCGGCTTCATGGGTTCAGCCCCGCATCAGGCTCTGTGCTGGTAGAGCCTGCTTGAGATTCTCTCTCTCCTCTCTCTGCCCCTGCCCAACTCGTGGTGTGTGTGTCTCTCAAATAAATAAACTTTAAGAAATGAAATGAAATGAAATGAAATGAAATGAAATGAATGAAATGAAATGAAATGAAATGAAATGAAATGAAATGAAATGAAATAAAATAAAATAAAATAAAATAATAAAATAAAATGTTCCTCCATTGATAGACTTCCCCACTCCACCCCCTGCCAAATTTTTGACTATTACAAATAAGGTTCCTGTTATGTTATTGGGTATGTTTCCTGGTACACATGTAGAAGAATTTCTTAAAGGTATATACCTAAAAACAGAGTTAGGATATGTACAAGACAATGCCAAGTGATTACTTACCTAGACTCATCTTTACCTCATTTAATTGCGTGCATCTCTCTCCTCTGTGCACATAATATATACATACATACATTTTTTTCCTGAATAATCTGAAAGCCAGTTACATACATCATGTCCCTTTATCCCCAAATATCTATTTCCCCAAATTAAGAATGTTTTCTTCTATAATCAAAATATAAACTATTATGATTATATAAACTATATAAACTACCTTTAACACTGATCAAATACTTTTAATCTAGTCTACTATCCTTATTTCATTTTTGTCAACAGACCACATAATGACTTATATTACCCACCACCATACAGGATCCAATTAAAGACCATACACTGCCTTAAGTTGTCATACCTCATTAATCTCAACAAATCTCGAAGTTTTCCAGTCTTTTATAACACTGACATTTAAAAAAAATTTTTTTTAACGTTTATTCATTTTTTGATAGAGACAGAGCTTGAATGGGGGAGGGACAGAGAAAGAGGGAGACACAGAATTTGAAGCAGGCTCCAGGCTCTGAATTGACAGAACAGAGCTCGACGCAGGGCTCGACCTCACAGACTGTGAGATCATGACCTGAGCCGAATCTGGAGACCCAACCGACTGAGCCACCCAAGCGCCCCTATAACATTGACATTTTGAATACAGTACCCTCCCCTCACCTTTCTGAATAAGTGGAATCCCACACTTTATTCATATTTCCTTAGTTTTAAAAATTTTAGATATGATTTACATACCATAAAATTCGCCACTTTAAACATACACTTCAGTGGTTTTTAGCATACTTACAAGTTATACAACCATCACCATTATCTAATTCCAAAACATCTTAATCACCCCAAAAAGAAGCCCATTACCCAACAGCAGTCATTCCCTCATTTCTCCCACCTCCTAGCCCCTAGTAACTACTAAACTAACTTTGTCTTCATGAATTTGCCTACTCTGGTATTTCCTATAAATGGAAGCATGTAACATGTGGCCTTCTATTTCTGGTTTCTTTCACTTAGCACTTAGCACACTGTTAGCACAGTGTTAAGGTTCTTAGCACAATGTTAAGGTTCGTTCGTGTTATACCATGTATCAGAACTTCATTCATTTTTATGGCTCAATAGTATGCCATTGTATGAATATGCCACATTTATTCCTTCATTAGTTGACAGATGAAGGTTTGTTCCTCTTTTTTGCTATTATGAATCATACTGTCAATATCTGTATATTCAATTTCCTTAGTTTTTTTTTTTTTTTTTAATATTTTTGAGAGAGACAGAGAGAGAGAGAGAGAGAGACACAGACAGACAGACAGAAACAGAGAGGGAGACAGAGTATCTGCAGCAGGCTCCGGGCTCTGAGCTGTCAGCACAGAGCCTGACACGGGGCTCAAACCCACAAACCGTGAAATCATGACCTAAGCTAAGTCGGATGCTTAACCGACTGAGCCACCCAGGCGTCCTTCAATTTCCTTAGTTTTTATTTATGTCCATTTCCTATTTCAGAAGCCCATCCAGGATACATTATATTTGGTAGTCATGTTTCTAGGCTCCCCTTACATGTAACACTTTCTTAGACTTTCTCTGTGTTCACTGCCCTTGACAGTTTTTTTTTTTAAATTTTTTCAACGTTTTTAATTTATTTTTGGGACAGAGAGAGACAGAGCATGAACGGGGGAGGGGCAGAGAGAGAGAGGGAGGCACAGAATCGGAAACAGGCTCCAGGCTCCGAGCCATCAGCCCAGAGCCTGACGCGGGGCTCGAACTCACGGACCGCGAGATCGTGACCTGGCTGAAGTCGGACGCTTAACCGACTGCGCCACCCAGGCGCCCCTGCCCTTGACAGTTTTAAGGAATTCTAGTCAGGTATTTTGTAACAAGAGCCTCTACTCGAACTTATTTGATGTTTTTCTTATGATCAAACTGGGGCTAGGTATTTCTGGGAAGACAAGAGATGTAAAGTGTATCGCTTCTCGGCCTTTTGGCTAAGATCAAGTGAAGAGATGTAAAGTGCTACTTCATCACCTCATATCAACAGCACATGAAACTACCAATATGACTTATCCCTGTTGTTAACCTCGCTCACCTGGCTAAGACAGTATTGTCAGATGTCTGCACTGTAAAGTTACTCATGTTCTCTAATTTAAATACTGTACTCTTTAAAGGAAGTCACTCTGTACAGCCCATGTTTATGGAGTGGGATTTATGCTCTACCTCCTTGTAGGCAGAATAGATTTGGAGTTCTTCTGCATTAGACTGGTCTCTTCTCACCAATTTATTTACTTATTTGTATCACTATAGACTCAAGGATGTTTATTTTATACTTTGAGTTACAGTCCAATAGTATTTTATTTTATTGTTCAAATTGTTCCAGTACTGGCCATTGGGAAATGTTTTAGTTGGTTCCTGTGTCCCTTTAATATACTCCTACAATGGTACGTTGGGGGGTTTTTTGGTGTTTTGTTTTTTGTTTTTTTTTTTGTTTTTTTTTTTGTTTTTTTTTTTGGCTCTTTTTAGAATACAATGTCTCTCATCTTGGGTTTACCTAATGTTTTCTCATGACTTGATGCAAAATATACAATCTCGGATCAGTGCTAAGTGCTGGTGGATCCTTACAACACATCTCGGTGTAGACAATCTGCATCTGCCCCTTATTAGTGATATTAATTTTGACCATCCACTCAAGGTATTACCCCATTTCTCTACTACATAGTTATTATTTCCTTGCAATTCAGAAGTAATCTGTGGAGAAACACTTTAAAACCATGCAAGTATGAAGCTCTTCACCCAAATTCCCACCTGGACATCTCTTGGTTAATTCCTACTTGAACCAATTAATCTTTACTATGAATACTGCTGTAAAATGAAGGGTTTTCAACTCCAGCATACCCTCCATATTCACCTGTCATCTTTGAGCTGCAATATCTCCCTTCTCTCTCATTTGTTTATCTGTAAATTATCAATGGAGACTCATGGGTGCCGACTTTTTTCCAATGGTTTATAATTTGTTACCATCCTTAATTATTTGCCATTCAGCTTGTCCAGGTTTTGACAATAAGAGTTCCTTTAAGCTACCTCCTTAGGAAATACTTCTCTTTTTAAGCAGTTCCTTATTTTCTGGCAACACACGATGTTCCACATTCATATTAATACCTTCTTTATCCCAATTCCCAAACCACCCATTTCTCTGAGGAAGACACAGTTCCTTTTAGTAAGAAATGTTCTAGAAATCAATATATATGTGTTTACTGCTACTGAGATGTCACTGCTTCTAGATACCTTCAGAAGAAAGCTATGAAATATATGCTTGTATATATGCATATGCATATACCCACATACTTATCGATACTTTAGAAACCTATAGTTCCACACCAACACTTCCAATTCCAATCCACTGCCATTGGGTCTCCCTCACTTTCTTCAATTCCATGTTTGCATCGCACTTCCACAGTAAGAATTCTGGCTTCTAACACCACCAACACATTTAATTACTCATTTGCTCAAACAATAATCCACCAAAAAGTTTCATAACTGCTTACCCACATAACTAAAACAAACAAATTTAGAAAACAAAGTTTAGGATTTGTCTGCAGTGCTCTCCCACCTCCCGCCAAACCAGAGGGTATACAGTCAAACATATCTTATGTGATTGATCATAAATTACTTGAGTTAAATTATCCTCCCAACCTTGACCTCGTTTCAGTGTGGTTATGTTATTATTTGAATCACACCCGAGTTCATTTATCCAGCTTGCTTTCAGTTTTGGTCATGTCCCCCCTGTCTATTCTTGTTAATTTAATTTTTGATTATGCAGGCAATTAACATTTTTCCAGAAGTCAAAGTGTACAGGAAGTATACTCTTCTCTACATGTCACTCCCTTCCACACTTTTACTCTATATTTTCTTCCCCCTTTCAACCATTCCAGGTAACTAATTTCAATGCTTTCAGTTTTGTGAAGATAAATTTGTTTTTGTGAAGATAAAGAGGTAAGTGTTTTCTTAACCTCCCCCTCTTTTTACACAAAATGAAGCATATTACATATATTCATTTGTACTTTACTTCTCTCTTAAAAACATCCTAAAAATCGCTATCAGTTAATAGACATTTTCCTCATTTTTAAACAACTGCAAAGTCCTCTATTACGTAGATCAACCACAGTTTATTCAATAAAGCTCCTAAATTTGAGCATACAGATAGTTTCCAGTATTTTCTAATTACAAGCAATACAGGAATGAACAACTTAGTGCATCTTTATTTTTGTTTTGAAAATACTAGGGTGAATTACTAGAAATGGGATTGCTTTTTGGGTAAAAGGGTAAATGCACATGTAAGTTTTATTAAATACTGCCAAATTCCCCTCCATAGGGGGTTGTACCATCATGCCTCTCACCAGTAATGTTCGAAAGAGCCTGTTGCCTCAGGGCCTCATTCGGTATTTATTAAGCTTTTAAATTTTTACCAATCTGATGTGTGAGAAATGGTTATCTCAGTGAAGTTTATAAATTTGCATTTCTCTTACTATGAATGAAGCTGAACATCTTTTGAAAGGTTTAAGGGTAATTATCTTTTGGGTAGATGAGTTATCTCCTCGTATCTCTTGCCCATGTTTCTACAGTATTTTTGCACTTTGTAATACATACATTTCTTCCACTTTACAAATATTTCTCCCAGTTTATCATTTGTCTTTTGACTTTTTTTTTTTTTTTTTTGAGAGCGAGAGGGCACAAATGAGCAAGGGGCAGAGAGAGAGAGGATCCCACAAGGGACAGAAAGGGGGAGAGGGAGGGGGAGGAGGAGGGAGAGAAGCAGGGCTCACCCGAAGCGGGGATCGAGCTCACCCAAAGTGGGGCTTGTGCTCATCCAATAAGGGGCTCCAAATCATAAACAGTGAGATCATGACCTGAGCCAAAGTCAGATGCTTCACCGACTGAGCCACCCAGGCACCCCTTTTCTTTTTCAGTCCATTCTTATGTATGGTATGAGAAACATATCTAATTTTATCTTCTGCCAAATGGTTACTCAGTTATCCCAAATAGATTTATTAAAAGGTCTATCCATACCAGTGATTTGGAATGACATTTTTATCATATACTAGATTTCTGTATGTATTTATGTTTTTTCCATTCTCCTTCACTGGGCTGTCTAGTTATGCATCATTATCATATTATTTAAATAGTGAGACTATGTATTATGCTTTAATATCTGGTAGGGTTAGTTCCCCACCCCCCCACCATTCACCTGCCTCATAGCTTTCTTTTCATAACTCTTTACAATCCATTCTTAGCTACTCTTGTATGCTTTTTTAAAATAACAATTCACCCATTTAAAGTGTACAATCCAATAGTTTTAGGTATATTTACAGAGTTGTACAACCAAAACCACAATTTTAAACACATCCATGAACCAAAAAAAACCCATTAAAAGTCACTCTCCAAACCTCTGAGTCCTAAGCCTGCATGTTTATTTTTCCAGATAAATTTGAGTATCAACTTGTCTGGCTCCATACTAAAGACTTTTTCGTACTTTATGGGACTGCATTAAATTTATAAATTAATTTAAGTAGAATTGAACTTAATGATGTTGAGACTTCCTAACCAAGAACAAGTGATATCTATTCATGTGTGTTTTTCAGGAGTGTTTCTTTATTCATATTTCTATCATTTCTGGTTATTTCTAGGCATTTCACCTTTTTTTTTTTTTCACTTATAATGAAGAGAAAATGTCATTCACATCTTCAGAATGATTATTATTTGTGTATATGAATGCTACTAGACACATATTAACTTTATATTCTGCTACCTTGCTGAATTATTTTCAATTACTTTTATCACCGATTCTTTAGATTTTTCCAGGTATACTGTCATAGCAGCTGCAAACAAAAGTTCTTTCAACTTCTATGTCTCTGTTTTCTCTTTTCTAATTATATTGACTAATGTCTCCAAAATAACGTTAAATAACGTTAAATGAGACAGTAGGCACCCTTGCCTCATTCCCGACCTTAGTGAGAATAGTTCTAGGGTTCCCCAATTAAGATGCTTCGTTTAGGATTGAGGTCTATATACATTTTTTTATTTTAAGGAAGTATCCATCCATTCTTAATTCTGAATCTTTTATTAGAAAGGAGTATTAAATTTTATCAAAGATTTTTTCAGTACATATAAGATAATGATATACTTTCTTCTTAGACCTATTAATGAAGTTAATTATATAAATAAACTTCAAAAAAAAAATCACTGTTGCACTCAGTTGACATGTATTATTATCTCAAAGTGGTAAGAGCCTGTTCATTTAGGATTTTGCATTCGGGGTGCCTGGGTGGCTCAGGCGGTTGAGTGTCCAACTCCTGACTTCAGGTCATGATCTCATGGTATCATGAGATAGAGCCCCACATCAGGCTCCACGTTGACAGCAAGGAGCCTGCTTGGGATTCCCTCTCTTCGGCTCTCTCTGCCCCTCAGCTTCATCTCTCTCTAAACAAACTTAAAAGGATTTACATTAAATTTCTTAAGTATTACTGGTCTGTACTTTTTTTAGATATGCCTCCTTTATCAGTCTTAGGGACCAATGTCATAGTCACAGTTTACGATAAAAAGATTTTGGAAGATTTCCTTCATTTGCTATGTACTGAAACAATTTAAGCAGCATTTGAACTATTTGATCTCTCAACATTTAGATGAAGTCCCCTGTGAAACCAGCTTAAGCCTGGTGTTTTTTTATGGGGTCATTTCTTGATAATTGTCTGTTTCTTCTATGGAAACTGGTCTGTTTACATATTCTATCTTCACTGGGATCATTTTTTTATATACTGTATTGTCCCAAGAAATCCTCCATTTCATCTTGGTTTTCAAATTTATATACACAATCATATAAAGTATTGTTTTTTAAAAAATATTTCCTCTGTATCAATAATTATTGGCACTTTTTATCATTTCTTATTTTGTAATGCATGCTTTTCCTTTCCTTTTGTGATTAAAGCAACAATTTGTCAATTTTGATTTTTTAAAATAAAATCATATTTATTAATTTGATATGTTTTTCTGTTCTCTACTTCATCACTCTCTTTTATCTTTAGCATTGCCTTCTTCTGGTTTTCTTATAGTTTTACTTTTGTTGTTCTTTCTCTAGCTTTTTGAGTTAGAAATTTATTAATTCAGTAATTTTCATTTATTTTTGAATAATCTCTATATCTAACATAGGACTTGAACCCACAACCCTGAGATCAAGAGTCTCATACTCCACTGACTGAGCCAGCCATGCACGCCTTGTATTTTTGTGACGTAGGTATTTAGGGCTATGGATTTTGCTTTCATGACTCCTTAAATATGTCTTATAGATTCGGATATACAGTGTTTTGTTACTTTTCAGAAGTTTGTTTTAGTATTTCTCCTTTACCTAAAAGTTAATATAAGGCTTTTAAATTTCCAGGGAGAAGCCCTAGATTTTTTTTGTTGTTTCTTTCTATCTTTAAGTAGGCTGTGTGGAGCCTAGTGTGGGGCTTGAACTCACGACCCTGAGATTAAGACCTGAGCTGATATCAAAAGTCAGATGCTTAACCAACTAAGCCACCCAGGCATCCCTTGTTATTGCTGTTTCATTTTTAATCTCTAGTTTTATTGCAGAGATCAGAGTACTGATAATATTTTCATCATGAATCCTGCTGTGTTTTTTTTGTGCCCTAATATACTATCAGTTTTTGTGAATGCTCCATGTGCATGTAAAAAGAAGGTACAGCTTCTATTGCTAAGGTACAGTGTTTGGGATATATCTAAAAGATCAGCCGTACTATCTTATTTAGATATTTCCTTAGTTTTGACTACTTGATTGTCTTGTACAAAGAGTAATGTGGTCAAAGTCCTCTGTTATGAGTATGTTTCAATCTGTTTCTTCCCTTACTTCCTATGGTTTCCTATTTTATACAGATGGCTGTTATTTAGTGTATAAACATTAACAAATATTATACCCTCATTGTGAAATACACTTTTAGCTTATAAAGCATCTTTTAATGCTCTTCAGCTTTAATTCTACCTTATTTCATATCAGGATCATAACCCTTTTATTGCTTTCAGGTACCTGATGAATCTGTCCATTATTTACTCTGTAACCTTCTTTTTGTGTATATGGTAAAATAAATTTAATTATATAATTAACCATAGGCAGAAAACTAAAGGAATAATTTGGCTATACCCTTACTCTAATCATATCTCTATTCTATGTATTTTTTTTTACTTTTGATTAATTTTTGAAGTATAACAGTACAGTGTTATATTAGTTTAAGGCAATAATAATGCTTCAACAATTTTATCACTTCTCCGTGGTCATCACAGTAAACGTGTACTCATAATCCTCTTTTTCTATTTCACTCACAACCCTACACATCTTCCCTCTGGCAGGCATCAGTTTGTTCTCTATTCTTAAGGGTCCATTTTTTTTCTCTTTATTCAGTTGTCTTGTTTCTTGTGTTTCAGTGCTTTTTTTTTTTTTTTTTTTTTAAGGTTTTTTAAAAGTTTATTTATTTTTGAGACGGGGGAAGGGGCAGAGTGAGGGGGGGAGAGAGAGAATTCCAAGCAGGCTCCACACTGTTCAGCACAGAGCCCAATGTGGGTCTCGGAACTCACGAACTGTGAGATCGTGACTTGAGCAGAAATCAAAAATCGATACTTAACCAACTGAGCCACCCAGGCACCCCTGTTTTGTTTCTTAAGTTTCACATATTCGTGAAATCATATGGTATTTGTCTTTCCCTAACTTATTTCACTTAGCTTGATATCTTCCAGATCTATCCATGTTGCTGCAAATGGCCAGATCTTATTCTTTTTTATGGATGAGTAATATTCCATTATAGACATATACCACATCTTCTTTAGCCATTCATCTATCAAAAGACACTCCAGTTGCTCCTAAATCTTGGATCTTGTGAATAATGCTGCAATAAACACAGGGGAACATCTATCTTTTCGTATTTGTGATTTCATTTTCTTTGGGTAAATACCCAATAGTAAAATTATTGGATCATGCTAATTCTGTTTTTAGTTTTTTGAGGAACCTCCATACTACTTTCTATAATGGATGCACCAATTTGCATTCCCACCATGCATGAGGGTTCCTTTTTCTCCAAATCTTTGTCGACACTTGTTATTTCTTACCTTTTTTATTTTAGCCATTCTGACTTTGTAGCCTTTTTGCATCAATGAATCTCTTGTTTGTAGCAGACACTTGGATTTTACAGGACTTATTCTGTGTGTGATGTGATCATTGTTACATGTGTTTATCTGTTGTGTGTTCTTTCTTTTTAAAACAATTTTTGCTGGTCCTTAGGAAGTTCTATATTTTTATTTTAGTAGCTATCTTTGCAGTAATACATTTTTTGTGCCCTTAATTCCCTTTAACTCTAAGTATTTGCAATTGGTCTGACATTTTAATTTAACTTAATTTAATTTAATCTATTCTACTTGATATTTTGAAAGAGACAGAGAAAGAACATGAGCTGGGGAGAGGGGCAAAGGGAGGGAGAGAGAGAGAATTTTAAGCAGGCTCCATAATCAGCGTGGAACCCAATTTTTAAATGGGTATTTTCTGATTACCACTTATTATCTATTTATATTTAAATCAATCATCTCATTCTACTTCCCTCCCCACCCCCTCGTCCTCTTTTTGTCCCAACTTCTCATTCTACTACAAGTTTTACATCTTCTTCTACCTATATCCTCAGTTTTAGTCTTAGCTCTAAAATTAAAGAAATAAAATGCTCACCACAGGCCCTCTGTCAAAGTTTCCCCAGTCACATCTTGGTTGGATGAAGTTTATCCTCCTGTATGTTGTTAAATAAGGAAGCAACTAGCCACATGTAGCCATTTAAAATTTCAGTTATACTAGCCACATTTCAAGTTTTCATCATAGCCACATACGGCCAGTAGCTATAATTTTGGACATCACAGCAACAGAATGTTTCTAACACTGCAGAACGTTCTATTAGGGCAGCTCTAGTAGATTCCTCAGGAAGGGTGAATATGTACAGAAATGTGTGCGTACAAAAACTCAGAGAAAATATTTTTATAGTCTTGACTATGTGGACACTTTGGTGGCATATAATATCTTTGGTTTATACTTTTTACTTACAGTTCTTGAAAATGCTGCTCCACATTGCCTTGCTTTTGAGAAATCTGACATCTAATTCTCTTTCCTTGTAAATTATTTTCATTTCTTTGCCTAGAAGTCCTGAGAATTTTTTTTCTTTAATTATTTAAGTTCTAGCAGTTTTATAGTGATGTATTTTGGAGTTCATTACTTCTGGTGCATCTTCCTCTATACCCAGGGAGCTCTTTCAATATATAAATTCAGGTTTTCTTTTATTTCCAGAAAGGTTTCTTGGATTGCAGTTTCAAATATTAGTTCTGATCCAGTGTTTTGGTTTTTCCTCTTCAAAGACTCTGATAAAATGAATATTACTTCTACTTTTCCTATCTTCCATTTTTACTAGTTTCTCTTCAACTCCTTTAACTATTCATCCATTTTCATTCTCTTGGCTGTTTTTGTTTTTCCTTGTTTACTTTTATCAAATTTAAATGTAAACCTATTCTCCTATAGGCCCTTTGTAATTTAGTCTTTATTTTTGATATGGTTGTCTTTTTCTTCTACTCCTATCCTGAGAGTTAAACCAGCTGTGGCTTCATTTCTTCATGGAGTTTTTTGGTCCATTTCTGCTCTTGGCTCTTAGTATTTCTGATTAAACATGATTCTTCATATTCCCCAAGCTGGTTTGAAGACAACTTACTTCTTTGGAGTGTTACAATTTTTTTCCTGTTTCGTGGTCAATTTTGTGGGAAATGTTTTCATTAGCTGAAATGACCCAATCTGCATTTTCTGTTTTGTTTTGTTTTTATAGTAGTTTTGTATGGATATGGTCTGCTCTTTACTAATCCTAGTCATGTCACAGTTTAAAAGTGCTCTCTCTTCTGGGGCGCCTGGGTGGCGCAGTCGGTTAAGCGTCCGACTTCAGCCAGGTCACGATCTCGCGGTCCGTGAGTTTGAGCCCCACGTCGGGCTCTGGGCTGATGGCTCGGAGCCTGGAGCCTGTTTCCGATTCTGTGTCTCCCTCTCTCTCTCTGCCCCTCCCCCGTTCATGCTCTGTCTCTCTCTGTCCCAAAAATAAATAAAAAATAAATAAAAAAAAAAAAATAAAAGTGCTCTCTTCTGCACCATTTCTTTAATGGATTGGGAGAAGGGGAGGTGACAGAGATTGATAGGTTTTATTTCTCTTGCATTTCTGCAGGATTCCTAACTTCCCCCTTATTCCTTTTTTCCCATCACCATTTTATCTCAAAGGGGCAATTCCTTCTCCATATATCTAGTTCTTCCCAAGGCAACATCTGAGTATCTACTTCTACTTCTAATCCTACTTAAAGTCCCTTCTCTGCAGCCAGTGCTGTGAATTATCAAGCCGTACCTGCACTGAGTATTAATGTTAGGCTCTCTCCTTCTGGGGTGGCTCCGTGCTCCATCTAAGTCTTCTGCATCCCTCAGCTCTTCTGAAGACTCCCTGCCCGCTCTCTACACCCACAGGCTTACAGTACTAGGAACTCCTTTGAAATTTGGCTTATTTCCCAACTTAGAGTTAATTTGAAGGTCACTAAGGTCTCTATCTCTTAGTAATGCCAAAGGCATAGATTTATTTACTTATTAATTTCATGGGGTTTGGGGGATAGCTGGGAGGGAGAAAGCGTAGGATAATTTGTTATCAGGTAGCTGTCACTATTCTCCAGAACTCCAAATGTTTTTTGACAATTACAAAGCAATCCACTAAATGGATTATACCATAATTTATTAAACCAAGCTTATTTTCGGAAACTTTTATTATGTCTACTTTGACACTAGAAAACTTTGTTGAACACCATTCTTATACATTAATCTTTATGTACTTCTCATTATTTCTTTAACAAACTGTTTTGGTAATAAAACTGCTAGGTCAAAGGATGTGACCATCTTTTGTCATATGCTATGAGGTAGTCCGATGGTAAGCACTCTATATAAAATATGCATGTCTTATTCTTTGGCCTATTTGGAAGTAGTTTTAAAATCTTAAATACGAATAGCAGATACATAAAAGTCTCATTAAATTTTAATGCTTTGCTTCTCAAGTGTGTCTAAGGCTTAAACATCTATTATAGTAAGTTTTAAAAATGTTAGAACAATAGTTAGCTTTCTAGTGTTAGATACCCAAACCTCAGTTACCTTTTCTGCTTCCCGCGTATCATCAAAAAGTCTCCTCTGCCTTCTGGCAGGAATTGGTTTAGCTGTTTCCCAGGCTTCTACCCACATATTGCTTGGAATCTTCATTCGGGCACTCAGTTCTCCTTTCAGAACCATGTTGCCCTTTTCATCAATGACTTCCTCTTCAATATAATCCCGGGGTGAGTACCACCTCACAAAATCTTCCAGAAAACAACCTGGATTCGCTGCCTAAAATAAGGCAAAAAAAGTTCAGCAGAATCCAGTAACAATCAACAGTTAGTGATAAGCTTGTTTGCAAAATCATACTTTCACCAAAAATTACCTAATCTTTACAAAATCTAATATGTGACCTGAGTGTGGGGGTAGCCTTTAAAACAGGCCAGATGTTCAAGTACCAAAATCATTTTCTTTTGTTGTCTCCACTTTGCAGAAAAAGAACCCATTTTCCTTCGATGAATTTAGACATAAAAATCTGTTGTAAAATGAAAATAACTCTCTTAAGTGGATTATAAGCTATATAAGTTAGTTTAAAATTATAGCATAGTAACTACTCAATAGTTGGAAAAGTACTCAATAGTTGGAAGAATATCAAATAAGCTTGACTCAAGTAATTAAATAATACACAACACAATTAGAATAATAACACAATAATGGAAAAGTTCTACTCTTTTTTTTTCTCTCAAAAATCAATACTGGTACTGCAGTAAGTATCAGCCAACCTCAGAAATGTTCTATTCAGTCATCAAATTCTTGTACTTTATACAACAAATTACCATCACATGCATTGCTTTTGTGTTGTTAAGGAACTGGAATTCTAACTATTGCTTTTCAGCTTCTGAAACCAACTAATTAAACTTTCATTTACTGGATAAGTCTATAGAATTAATGATGATGCACGCCAAAGTTCTTAAGTAATTCTACATTCAAGCCTGGAAAAAAAGTAGAGGCTTCACAGTGTTAGTGGTAAGGCATGGAAGTCTTCTTGCAAGTGTCCAGTGATGTATTAGTAGAGTACTAAGGATGGGCATGTATGTATGTATATATACACAAACTCAAAGAATATGTGTACACACATTAAACACATACCTTTTTAGTTATATTCTCTACCACAACATATACTTCCTGCTATATGTACTATTTTATTTGCCTATAATACTTAAGTGATATAAACATTAACAAGAATGTGCTAATAAGCAGAAAGGTCGGGGCGCCTGGGTGGCTCAGTCGGTTAAGCATCCGACTTTGGCTCAGGTCACGATCTCACTGTCCGTGAGTTCGAGCCCCGCGTTGGGCTCTGTGCTGACTGCTCAGAGCCTGGAGCCTGTTTCAGATTCTGTGTCTCCCTCTCTCTCTGACGCTCCCCCATTCATGCTCTGTCTCTCCCTGTCTCAAAAATAAATAAAACGTTAACAAAAAAAAAAAATTAAAAAAAAAAAAAGCAGAAAGGTCATTTTCTTCCTTTTTAAATTAAAATAACTCCAGACCAAAATGAAAACAGACATGATAAGAATAGTAGCCTTAAATGTGAAGAGCAAAACTGCCCATCTGTCCTCACTGAGTCCCCTGACAACCAGCTTCACCATCCCCATCAATTCAAGAAATTCTCCTGAGGGATGAGGACTCAGAGGAAGGTTCTTAACTGAGAGTCAGCAACATAAACTTCCAACGACTATGCATCATGGCAATAAAAAAATGCTGCAAACTGCAATGGGTCAAGATTACTGCATGACTCAGGATTCATGTACAAAGATCTGGTTATTAACCAGGCAACACCACACCCACATAAAAACATCCCGTAGTACACAAGTTAAAAAAGACCTTTCACACCAAAATTCTTCCTTCTGGCTTGCCTTACTGTACCATGTACCAGGCTTAACCTATAGCTACCAAAAAAGGGTCAGGGCTCACTTCAGCTGTGTTTTCTTTCTACTGTTACAGGTATGTACTCCAAGGAAATGCTTGAGAATAGGTCCTGCCCTTCTGGAACTGAGAGGGGCAGGTACCTAAGGAACCTATCAGCATCCACCCAAAGCTCTGCAGACTCTCCTAAGGGCCCCTAATACTAGTCACCCCCCATATAAAAAAGGAGAGGCAACCATATCTACTTTAGAGTGACTATGTATTTCCTTAAACCTATTAACTGATTCCCACATAGGCAGGGGCAGATGTGTTAAGTTGGCTATTTGAAATATAATCTTTTTATTAAAAGAATATTTTAAGAGATTTGCAGGTACCCAAATGAGTCTAAAAGAGTCGAATGAGCTTAGTTTTGCTGAGGTACAGTGTTGGAATTACACAGAACCTTCCCATAAGGGGCTAATATGTTTCTAGAGGAAAGCTTTTACAGTTTCGATTATGAATTTCCTCCTAGAAGTGCCTCTGCAAGGATGCGGTAGCAGCACAGGGGCAGATAAATATGAAGGCAGCTAGAGGTCAGGTAGGAAAACAACTGCTACAGAGGCTGGTACTTCCTGTTGTGCACATACATCATAAGCCAATTCCCTTTTTCTACCTTTTTGATTTAACACATGCCCTGAGAGCCAACTGTCCTCTCTTTTTCCACTGTTACTATTTTGTTTTAAAACAATACATTTCTTTTGTCTCATGGCAGAACAAAACACACAGATATTCCCTATCTTCTTAGTCTCTAAGAAAGACATGTACCTATCAAGAAGTTTACTAAAGACTTTTTTTTCTTTTGGTAAAGATGGGGGAAATAAGCAGGGAATAAAAGCATTCCCTTTTACTGTCCTACAATCTGCTAACAGGGACGATAAAAGTGACATAGGTTTTCATAAGTTGCTTCTGTTGAAAAAAATGAAACTCAAGTTGGCATACAGCACAACAGCAGGACTGATTGGAGGCTATGGAACAGGGAGATGGAGACCATCACAGATAGCAGCAGGTCAAGGAGGAAAATCTGGGCATGGGAAACAGTTCAGAGTATCAGCAGGAGGCACAGGGAAGGCCTATGGCCCACCAGGCTACCCACTTGGGGTTTTTGTTCTGTTTGTTTTAATATACATGGCCTTGCCTCTACTTTCAAGAATAAGTAATTCAAAAACAAGGGCATCTGGATGGCTCAGTTGATTGAGTGCTGACTTCAGCTCAAGTCATGATCTCATGGTTCATGAGTTCGAGCCCTGCATCAGGCTTGCTGCTGTCAGCACAGAGCCTGCTTTGAATCCTCTGTCCCCTCCTCCCCCCGCCGCCTTGCTCCTCCCCTGCTTGTGCGCTCTCTATAAAAAATAAATAAATACACATTGAAAAAAAAAAAAAAAAAAGACCTTTTTCATCCCTGGGTTTTTAAGCTAATAAGCCAATGTCACCATTCTCTGAATCCTCTATGTTCCAACACAGGCCTATATCTAACCCTAAAATATTCTTCTTCAGGTAGCAAATGCCTACTTACCCTAAAATAGTGACTCTTCTGAGAAACCCTCCATGATCCACTCAGTAGAGTCAGTCACCTTTCTGACACTGCCTTCATAAGTGAACTCATCACATCTCCAAAACTTCAGTAGACTGTAACTGAGTATAATCAAGCAGCCTATGTTAAATCTTAAGGGTTTCCTAAAAGCTGTGCATTAAATTGGATAAACACATAAAGGAGAAAAACATTCCAATGCACATACAGAAATGATTCAATTCTCAACTTCCAACTACTATTCAAAGATTGTTCTTTTCTTGTTTTAAATTTAAGAACCAAGTCTGGCTATGACCTTTAGGAGATAAACGTAGGATGCTGTAACTACTAATGATCTCAAAACATTTAATAAAAAAGACATTCAGGCCTTCACACCACTTTAGAGAGTGACTTTCACAGCTTCATCCCAGAATAGCTCCAAACAGACTCTGAAGCTCTGACAGTGTGACCCACCTTAAAAGACTCCATATCTGAGAGCAGACAGGCACTCTGCATGCGTGCTCGGAGGTGAGCCCCTTCTGCTGATGTTCCTAATTTAGCTAGAACCTCCGACTGCTCCTCCAGCAGATCTTCTGTCATAGGTGCTGGTTCCTGTGAAGCACAAAAGGACAAAGCTCATGAACAGCTTTTTTTAGAAAAAGCAGAACTATAAAAATAGATAAAGACAACAATTATTTCATCTCTAGCAGTCACAAAATCTGTATTTAAAAGAATTCAGAGAAATTCACAAGATTTTTAGAACCTACATAAAAAATTAACAAATTAATAACAAATATGACTTTCAGCATACCTCCCCCCCAACAAATAAGATTATCATGTTTTTCTTGACAGGATTAACAGCCAAAAGACAGGAATTTGGGTGCACTGAACATTTTCCTGCCTATTAATGATAAGAAATGAAGTCCTAATGATATGTTTATGTGTGTCATCATTAGTTACAACCAGGTTTTTATTACAACTAGTAAGAGAAGAAAATTGATAAATATGAAAATTAAAATAAAGGCAAATAATTTGAATCTCAACTAAAAGACCCCAAATAACTAAGTCTTATGTTGGCAAAGCTGCTTTGAGTTTAGGTTCCAAAGACATTCTAAATACTAATTCCCACAAGAAGTATTTGGATTTTTGTTTTAGGAATCAGAGACATTATATATTTTAATGGTAACCCCAAATAAAAAAGAAGCTAAGGCAAATCTAAAGGAAGATACAACTGTAGAATCATTATAAGAGTGACAGAAAACATTTCAAAACTGCTGAAAGGGGCTTAAGGAAAGTTCTGAGAATTGATTCCATTAGATTTTATATCTGAAATATGAAAGCACTCAACAATCCAGAGACTAACCAAACAAAGCTTGCCTGCTTCGTTGTTAAAGCCAGAAAAACATGGACTTTTCTATTCCTACATAGTAAGATAAAGCCCAGTGGAAGTAAGTGTTTAGAGCACCTTGACAATAAATACATTCCTTCTAGATTTCAAGAGCTTACTGTAAAGCAGGGTTTCATAGCCTCGGCAGTAATGACATTTTAGACTGGATAATTTTTTTGTGGTGGGTGTGTCCTTCGCATTGTAGGATGTTTAGCAGTATCTATAGCTTCTACCTATCAGATGCTTACAGCACCACTCTGCCTAATGACAAGAAAAAATGTTTCCAGGGGTGCCTATGTGGTTCAGATAAACATCTGACTTCTGATTTCAGCTCAGGTCATGATCTCAGTGTTGTGAGATCAAGCCCTGCATCGGGCTCTGCACTGAATATGGAGTCCACCTCAGATTCTCTCTCTCCCACTGTCCCACCCCCTGCTTGCTCATGTGCACACACACTCTCTCTCAAAAACAACAACAAAAACAAACAAACAAACAAACAAACAAACAGAAAAAAGTTTCCAGGCATCACCAAATATCCCTGGGGGGTCAAAAAAATCACTCCTCATTTAAGAACCAATGACATAAAAATAAATAATTTTCACAAATATCTGTCAATAATAAAATAGAAGCATGGTAAAGCTATAGCATTCAAAACACATAGCAACAAACAAAATAACTGTTTTCTTCTATCTTCCTCATTTTTGGAAGTTTTTTCTTTTTTTAATGTTTTATTTATTTTAGAGAGAGAGAGAGAGCGCGAGCGAGCATGAGCAGGGGAGGGGCAGAGAGAGGGGAAGGCACAGGAAGAATAAAGCATGGCATATACTCAGTAAATGCTAGCAATTAGAGACAAAATACTTAGGTTTTCATTATGAGCTTCACATTGATATCAAAATACCTCAAATTAAAAAATGAACCCCAGTGAAGCAGGCCTTCAGTCTTTCCATTAGGAAGGAGCTACTTTTCATTGTCCTACAGCCCTGCAATCTCAGGATGATAGGAAAGAAATGACATGTTGAAAAGACACTGACAACCCTTCCTACCTGGAAATCTCAGGCCAACTCTAAGTGAAAAAGAACATGATCAAGAGGAATATAAGCAGGAAGTAGCCTGTGGACTATACACTTAAATATTTACCCCTTCTAAATATGCCCAAAGCTTTCTCATATACACGATCTCACGTGAGCACTGAGAAGAGGTCAGGGCATTTTACAACTGATGAAACAGAGGCGCAGAGACAAGTGCCCTACCCAAGATCAAGGGGCAAAACGACGAAGCGTCAAACTGAAGAGAGAATCTCAGACATCTATCTGATGCCAACCTTGAGAACTACTAGGTTGGTTCAATCCACTAGTTTACGACTCTTGCTCTAACAGATCCTCCATAGTTTTCTCTTCTAGCCCTGGCATTAGAATATTGGGTAGTCTTTAAGCTTTTTCTAACCATAAATTTTAGGTTGAACTAAATCTACATGAAAGGAATACCAAAGAGTGCTTAAATTCTTATGAAGCAAGGATCTATATAAATTATTTTTGTGTGTGATATAGGCAATTGATTAATGGCACATTTTAAGCTAATTTCTTAAGTGTGAAAGTGTGTTTCAACTGGAATCATTTTGAATTCCAATCATTTTATGTAAGTACATATACAATGATTATAATTTAAGTGAGATTAACTTTAAAGAAAGTAAAATAGACTAAAAATCTGCCCTGATTTGCCTAAATGTAAGATATAAAAATGAATTTCTAAAAAAAAAATGATGCATGCTGAGGAAAAAAAATAAGTTTAAATTATTCTAGATTTAGATAATAAATTCGAATATGAAAAATGAAGCATCTAAAATAAACAAAGGAAGTATATAGCCATTTGAAAAAAAAAAAATAAAGATTGAGCTTCCAGAATAACTTTCTTGGACTCTTCATTAACCCAATCAAACCAAGATAATACATATGCAACAGGCCCGTTAAAAATAAGAATATTGTTAATTAAAACTTGGAAAGAAAAAAGACAAAAAAAATTAACTTTTGCTGGACACTTACATGACAAATGTTTTTAAACACGGTATGTGGTTTAATACTTAACAACCCGGAGTGATACAAACTGTTACTGGTTTTTAAGGTATTTAATATTTGTTTATTTAAAAAAATTTTTTTTTAGTATTTATTTTTGCAGAGAGAGAGAGAGACAGAGACAGAGACAGAGCATGAGTGGGGGAGGAGCAGAGAGAGAGGGAGACACAGAATCTGAAACAGGCTCCAGGCTCTGAGCTATCAGCACACAGCCCGACGCAGAGCTCGAACTCACGGACAGTGAGACCATGAGATCATGACCTGAGCCAGAGTCGGATGCTCAAACGACAGAGCCACCCAGGCACACCATTTAATATTTGTTTATTAAACAAATAAATAGGTAGTGTTTTAAAACTGGAGATATCTTAGAACAAGATAGAAATACTTTCCTTTTCTTCTTGTCAATCAGTGATATTAGAACCACTTAACTTTTTAACCACTTTTGTGAAGTATAAATCGACATTTAAAGGGTACATTTGATAAGTACATACCCATAAAACAATCACCAAAATCAAAATAATGAATTTATCCATCACCTCTCAAAGTTTCCTTATGGCCATTTTTAGAATATCCATTAAAAAATGAACAGATAAACTGTGGTATATCCATGCAATGGAACACTACTAAGCAATAAAAATGAATGAAGTACTTATATACACAACAAAATGTATGAATCTCAAAATAATGAGGCTGAGAGAATTCCTTCTTACAAAAAAGTAAAAATAAAATTTACTCAAAATTTTAAAAAATGCAAACCAATCTATTATTATTTGCTTTTAGAGATTAAAACAAGGCTCAGAAAGAAAACAGCTTGTACTAGCAATACTGTTAGTAGGTGGTAGTGTTAGAATATAAATCTAGTTTCAGTGGATTCCAAAACCAAGGTTTATACCACAAGATCTCAATGCCAACTGCATGCACCAAAACAAAATTAGAAAAAATACACTCTTGGTTTCTAGCATTAGAATGTTCTGTCCTAATACTAAAAATGAAGAATGGAATACTTAAAAAATAGAATTCAGTTTTAAAAGAATAAAGCAAAAAGGCTAAGGCCTATCAAACAAAAACATTAATCTTGTAAATGACAGCCACCTGGCAAAGAAATAGTATAAGCATGGACAACAGAGTTAACAGAATCCATGTTTAAAATTATCAAGCAAACATCCCAACACCTAACTCTATGATTATTAATCAATCCACTTCAAAATATAAAAACTGGTTACAAAACTTTCAAGTAAATCCTTGCCTCTTGAGAAGCAATACTAGCCACTTATATAAAGAGAAAGTCCTCTGAAGAATAACAACTAAAAACTGAGTGCTTATTGTGAACTAGAACTGTATTCACTTATCATGTGCTATTTCATTTAAAATTCACAATTATCTTGGGGCGCCTGGGTGGCTCAGTTGGTTAAGCATCCAACTTCGGCTCAGGGAATGATCTCACGGTTGGTGGGTTCAAGCCCTGCATCGGGCTCTGTGCTGACAGCTGGGAGCCTGGAGCCTGCTTCGGATTCTGTGTCTCCCTCTCTGCCTCTCTCTCTCTCTCTCAGAAATAGGTAAACTTTTAAAAAAATAAAAATAAATAAATTTTACAATTATCTTAATGATAACCTCAATATGAAGGAAAAGCATTTGATAAAATATAATACCTCTTCATAAAAAAAAAAAAAACACAAAAACTCAAAACCAGGAACAGAAGACAACTTCCTTGATATGATAAATGATACCTCTATTAGATACCCTCAATGATTATTATATGCTTTCTTCCTGATACTGAGAACAAGAGAAAGTATCCATATACTAATCACACTGCACTGGTGGTACAGTACAATAAGGCATGAAAATGAATTAAAAAGTGTAAAGGTTGGAAAATCAAGTTCAAACTCTCTATATTAGCAGATAACGTGAGTGGGTCTATAGAAAACTCCAGGCGCGCCTGGGTGGCTCAGTTGGTTAAGCATCCAACTCTTGATTTCAGCTCAGGTCATGACCCCAGGGCCGTGGGATCTCTAGTCCTCCACTGAGTTTTGGGCTGAGCATGGAGCCTGCTTAAGATTCTCTCTCTCCCACTGCTTCTCTCTCCCACTTACATGCCCTCTCTCTCTAAACAACAAGAACAACAAAACTCCAAGTAATCTACAAACTACTAAAAGTAGTAAGTGAATGTACTTAGATTGCTAGATCCAAAATCCATATACAAAAATCAACTGTTTCCACATATCAGGGCAAATATTTTTAATGGAAAAAAATTTTTTTTTTTTGAGAGAGAGAGGGCAAGACAGGGAAAGTGGCAGAGTGAGAGAGAGAGAATCTTAAGCAGGCTTCATGACTCACCATGGAACCAGATGCAGGGTTCAATCTCAAGACCCTGGGATGGTAACCTGAGCTGAAATGAAGAGTAAGTCACTCAACCGACTGAGCCACCCAGGCCCCCTTAAATGGAATTTTTAAAAATGCCATTTGTAACATTTAAGAAATTACAAAGCTTTTGAATTAAATCTAATAATAAAAGATATGCAAAACCTCTACATTAAAAACTATAAAACACTGATAAGGGAAAGCAAAAGAAACCTTAAATAAAATGAGAAGTATTTCATGGTATGGGACTCAAAATTGTTAAGATGTCAATTCTCCCTAAGTTGATTTATAAATTCAATGCAATATGAACTGAAATCCCACCAAGATTATTTTGTATGTGGAAAATGAAAAGCTGATTCTCAAATTTACATAAGAATGCAATGGGCAGCCAAGATAATCTTGGAGAACAAAGTTAGAAGATTTATGCTACATGACAGAAAGACCGTAAGTTACAGTAGAATAGTCTATTATTAGCACAAGGATAGACAAAGAGACTAATGGACAGAATACATAGCCAGAAACAGACCAACACACATATGATCATGTGATTTAGAACAAAGATACCACTGCCATTCTGTGGGGAAAAAGCAAGTCTTTTGAATAATGGTGTTGGAACGAACATAGCTCCATCTCTTTATAGGGAAAAGAGAATCAACCACTTCCTCATACCAAACACAGTCAATTTGAGGTGGATCACAAACATAAATGCAATAGGTAAAACAATAAAGCTTCCAGAAGAAAACATAAGAGACTATTTCTAGGACAATGGGGTAGTTAAAAATTTCTGAAAAGGGAGACAAAGCACTGTCCCCATAAGATAAACATTAACAGACCAGACTTTATTAAAATTAAGAATGCCTATTCAACAAAAGGCATCATTAAGAAAGTGAACAGATAAGCCATAGACTGGAGACTGTGACCACACTAGGAGAGGGCTCTTGGAAGCCTGTATTTGATATTTTTCAAACTCTGTCCCATGGGCCACCTCTTGTTCCTGATTTTGCTTTGTACCCTTTTACTATAATAGATTATAGCTATGAACATGGCTATATATATATGTGCTGAGTCCTGTGTCCTCCTAGTGTATCATCAAACCTGGGAGTGGTGACACACCAAATGTTAGGGATTATGCAGAATAAACCACAGGTATTATACACTGTTGGAGGGAATATAAACTAGTTCAACCACTCTGGGAGACAATTTGGCAACATCTACTAAAGCAAAAATATATTTCTACCATGTGGCACAACAACTCTACTCTTAGAAATTTATCCAAAAGAAATTAAGAACCTATGTTCACCGAAAGACTCATAAGAATGTTCACTTATTTGTAATAGCTCAAACTATCAACAACTCAAATTCCATCAGCAGGTGAAAGGACAAGCAAATTGTGGCATGTTCACATAATAGAATATTACAAAGTAATAAAACACACACAAATACTGATTCAGGTAACAATATGGATGAACTCACACGTGGTAGTTAAAAAAAGTTTAACATAGAGTGGGAATGATTCCATTTAAACACAGGGGGCGCCTGGATGGCTCAGTCGGTTGAGAAACCGACTTCAGCTCAGGTCATGATCTCACGGTTTGTGGGTTCGAGCCCTGCGTCGGGGTCTGTGCTGACAGCTCAGAGCCTGGAGCCTGCTTCAGATTCTGTGTCTCCTTTTCTCTCTGCTCCTCCCCCACTTGTGCTCTATCTCTCTCTCTCAAAAATAAATAAATGTAAAAAAAATTATAAACGCAAAAGAGTAGGGGCGCCTGGATGGCTGTCAGTTAAGTGTCCAACTTTGGCTCAGGTCATGATCTCTCAGTCCATGGTTTTGAGTCCCGCTTTGAGCTCTGTGCTGACGGCTCAGAGCCTGGAGCCTGCTTCAAATTCTGTGTCTCCCTCTCTCTCTGCCCCTCCCCTGCTCATGCTCTGTCTCTCTCTCTCTCTCTCTCTCAAAATAAATAAACATTAAAAATTTTTTTTAAATGTTAAACACAAAAAAGTGGAACATAATTTCATTTATGAGATTCAAAAACTGACAAAACTAAGCTATAGTGACAAAAGTTACAAAAAGAGTTACCTGGAAGGGAGCAGTGAGCTATGCTATCCAATACATCTGGCTATTTAAATGTAAATAAATTTATCAAAATTAAAAATTCAGTTCCTCAGTTGCATACACATTTCAAGCACTCAATGGACATAGTATTGGACAAGAGAGCTAGAAATGTACAGTTTTACCTTCACCGAAAGTTCTAATGATCACTACTGTTCTAGGATGATGGGAATTTTCCATACTTTGATCTGGATGGTAGCTACATGAGTTTTTAAACATGAAAAAACTCACCAAGCTGTACATTTAAAATTTGTGCACTTTATATATAATTTATAAATCAATAAACAAGCAAATAAATGTTTTTTAAATGACTAGGAAAAAACATGTACAGTATATATAACAAAGGGTTTGTATCTATCTAAAATATGAAGGACTAATACAAATCAGTAAGAAGAGGTCAGAAACCTAAATGAAAAATGATAGGCAAGTCAAAGGAAAAGATGGCCAAGAAACATACTAAATGATGCTTCAGTTCATGAAAAATCAGAGAAAACAATTTAAAACATTGAGATAATACTTTTGTCCACCATATTGTCTAAAATTTATATGACTGGTAATATCAATTGTTTATAACAAAATTAAGTATGAATGTAAGTACCATGAGAGCAAGAACCTTACTGTCAAGTTTACTGCTAAATTCCCAAGTTATAGAACAGTAGTTGGCATACATCAGGCACTCAATAAATATTTGTGCAAGGAAGAAAACAAGAAAGGAAAGCTGAGTAGAGAACAATATTTCCTTATTCCTATACATTCACCATTGACTAGAGTATAAAATAGGTACAGCCTTTTGAAGAGCAATTTCATAGCTTGTATATCTGCTTATCTAGCAATTCCATTTCTTATTTTCTTAAACACTCAAATGTGAACACACAATGTGAGAAACTACAAGAATCTGTACTGTAGCACTGTAATAGCAAAATCTAGCAATAACATCTATTGTGCATCAAGAAGGAAATGGTTAAACAAACTATGGCTCTTCTACGCCATGGAATAGTAGACAGCAATTAAAAAGAAATAAAGTGGATCTACATGTACTGACTTGGAAAGATCCCAAGACATATTAGGTTAAACAAAAAGTTGTTTAATGCACACATTTAAAAACAAACCAAAAAAATCCACAAAACTATGTATCATATGTATACACATGTATGTACATCAATGCATAGTATCAGGTATAAGAAACTATAACGCAAACCAGTAATAGTGGCTACTTCTAGAGATGAGAGTTGAATTAGTGGGTAGTGGCTTTTACTTCTAAACTGGGTTTTTCACAATAAAACATACCCACATGTTGTTTATGCAAAAACAACCCCCAAAAAACTATTGCTCTACCTTAGGTGTTGTGTTGTTTCTGTTCTACTTCCTAATGTTTTAAAATGGCTTCAAACTTTATTTTTGAGCAGATAAAACTAATCATATAGGGACACCTGGGTGGCTCAGTTGGTTGGGCAGCTGACTTCGGCTCAGGTCATGATCTCACAGTTCGTGAGTTCGAGCCCCGTGTCCGGCTTTGTGCTGACAGCTCAGAGGGTGGAGCCTACTTCAGATTCTGTGTCTTCCCCTCTCTCTACCCCTCCCCTGCTCACACTCTGTGTCTCTCTGTCTCTAAATAATAAATAAACGTTAAAAAAAATTAAAAAAAAATAGTCATATAAATAAAAGGATTTTTACTTTTGTTCCTCCTCTCCTCTTTTTGGATTTTATTTTTTAAAGACCTGTGTACTCACCACTTAGTTTAAGAAATAACCGATCATCTTACCATAAGGAACTACTATTTACCTAAACTTCAAAGCATTTCTCAATTTCAGAAATGGAAATATCTGAAAGCCCCCAATAGTTAATTTAGATTTCAAATCTTAGATCTTTGAACAAAGACTGCTTAAAGAATTGCTCCTACCCAAAGCAACCATTTCCTACTAGGATGAAGATACGAACAACAAAATAAAAATAATCAAAACTTACAGAACCAGTCCATATCCTACCTGGGTCACTGGAATATAGAGTGGTTCTCCATTATGTAGCAGAGTGAGTTTTCCATGCTGATGTAGTCGTCCTTCTGGTTTTAAACTTGCTGTCTCCTTAGGTCCTCCTTTCTTGCCACTCTCTTGTCCATTTCCTTTAAGTTCTTCAGTATCGCTTAGGCATTCAAAAAATTCTTCTTCACTGTCACTCCAAGAATCCCAAGATTTTCCAACCTCTCCCTTTTCCTTATCAGTATCTTTTAGATTATCTGGCCCCAGCTGGTCTCCAGCTTTTCCAGCATCCCCTGGAAACATATCTGAAGTATTTGTCTTTCTCCCCTCATCACGGGCCTTCTTTCTTTCAATACAACAATTTAACATCTTAAGAAAACAAAAATAACATTTGTTTTTAAATTAGTTACAGTTAAATAAAAACCTATCCACTTCAGTATTTCATTTGCCTTCCCATTCCTTCCCTGGACCTTCTTGTGAATGACAGTAACTGTAAGTAATCTACAGTAGCATGATGAGAATAGTATATATAACTCATTATTACATTTAGTATTAGAATAAGCTCCAATTAAATTAAGACCATATTTAGATACTGTCATTGAGAAATCTTTACCTGTAGTTTCTGATGCAGTAAACAACATCTTAGATCTGGGGGTCCACTTGCTAATCTATCAAATAAAGTAGTGGGAAAAGTTAGTTTTAGTAAAGTGGCTTCAGGTATGCAAATTTCTTTGCTACTATAAATTTTAACCATAATGGTAAGAAATCAAAAGATTTCAACAGGTAAGATAATTGAAATGGAGCAAGTAAGACTAAAAGATCAAAATTTGTTTTATCCTTCTAGTCCACCAACAGCGAATATATTTTTCAAAGCTTAATAGCAAACTAGTAATAGCTCTCAAGCTAAGAGAAACTTAAAATGTCTCTAAATCCACCTCAGGAAGTAGCTAGGATACAGTGTTTCACACTATACAAAACAGATTAGATTATATATTCAGTTCTCAATTATTATTCTCAATATAAAAAACCACTGATCTCCACCTGTCTTTGCCAAGGGGAGCTTAAACCACCTCTTCTACACCACTAGGTTTCCAATAATCAGCCAAGAGATAAGCCAGCTAAGAGAGACTAGCAAACTGATACAAGTATAAATATTTTTGGCTCAATCACCATTTCATATTACTCATATTATAATTCTGCCTTAGTATGGGTAGATGAGCAGTAACCTATGCAATATCGAAATATTTAGTAGCTATTTTATTAAGTGAAATGTCAACATAAATCCACAAAAAAAATTACAGGCAATGTTCAATATCTGAACTTATGAACTCTAAAGATGTTTTCTCTCCACCTATAAAAATATATGTTTACTATAGAAGACTTAGTGCTCGCTTCGGCAGCACATATACTATAGAAGACTTAGAAAATACACAAATCTATAAAAAAACAAAAATAAAAATATAATTTCACACTCAGGGAAATTTGTTAACATTTGGCTTTATTTCTTCCCAATTATTTTTCTATAAATATAGATAAGCAAAACTGAAAGCACTTAGTGTACACAACACTATAATCTACTTTCTTGCAAATATTATGATCATTTTCTATGTTAGCAGATTCTTGGAAAAAACTTGTAATAGGTCCATAACTTTCCATTGTAGACATACATTATGATTTACACTACTCTTTTATGTTTGGTACTTAGGTTGCTTCCCTTTTTTTCCCTATTATAAATCTGACACAATGAACACCTGTGAATATAAATCATGTTCAAAGTTTCTTACCACTTTCTTAGGGCAGATTTCCTAGAAGAGGAGAATTAATGTGTCAAAAGTATAATTCTTCTAACAAACAAAAAGCCTACGTATACAAACAGAAATTGAAATTATTACCCTGGAATCAGAAAGTTGTTTTCCCATCTGAAACGCATTTCAAGAACAAATTCCTGCCAGAGGTGTGCCACTCCCTTCAATCCTCCATGGTAGAAATTGATCATACAAAGACACAAAGCCAATTTGTATGTTAAACTGTCAGATGGTGCAGATTTGAACTGATTGTAGAGATTCTGAATTTAACAAAGTAGAAACAAAGAAAAACTTGTTAACAACATATGTGCAGGCGTAATCAAAAACTGGGAGTTTTTAATACTAAATCAACCTATGCTACCAAACTAGCTTTTATCAAATGTTTAATACATTACTGCCTAAATTGTTTTTACGTAGTCCCATGTTTTTAAGATTTCTTCAAGGACCAAAAAAATGAGGCTGTAGTTCAGTGAAGCTAAAGTCAGAACTTTCCATTTCTTCTGTGGCATCTTCAAGATGTAATCCAAACATGTTGCTTTAAAAATCTTTTAATTATAAATGAATATAAACTTATTAATAAAACCAAACACACAAAATCAGAACTAAAAATAAAAAGCCGGTTTTTCCTCATTTCATGAAATCTAGTTCCCAAGAGTAACTACTGAAAATAGTTTATCTCTACACCTGTCCCTTAAACATCTCATTACTCAATTTATCTAAGACTTGGATAAGAAACACATGAAAATTTTACTTCATTTTATACAGTTTATTTCATTAGTTCTCCACTCACTGTCTAGTTTTGAAAGAGAAGAAACTGTTGCAAAACATCAAATTGTTAAGTTTACAAAAAGTCTACAATGAAAGAAATCCTACAATCATGCACAATATATTTATTTTTTTCACTGTTTCCAGAAAAGCTCTTACTACCCAAAATACATATCAATGGCCAATGTAATAGGTCATAATCTGAGTGGAGGCCATGATGTCTACTCAAATTTTCCTAACGTGATTTTTAAAATACAAAGATCCAGGGCACCTGAATGGCTCAGTCTGTTAAGCATCCAACTCTTGATTTCAGCTCAGGTCATGATCTCATGGTTTGTGAGATACAGACCCACATCAGGCTCTGTGCTAACAACATGGAGCCTACTTGGGATAGTCTCTCTCTCTCTCTCCCTCTCTCTCTCTGAGCCTTCCTGTTTGCTCACTCTGTCTCTTAAGTAAATAAACTTTTTTTAAAAAAGGTTAAAAAAATAAAATAAAATAAAATAAAATAAAATAAAATAAAATAAAATAAAATAAAATAAAATAAAATAAATAATAAAATAAAATGATCCTTATGCCACCAAACTGGCAATAAAGCAACCTCTAGAAATTCAATACATTTTAAATATTTTAATATTAAACTCCAACCAACTTACATATTCTTCACTCTCTGATAGAGGATTATTATTATCTACTGCAGAACTTCCATCTAATGGTTTCTCAGAAGCAGCATCAGGGAATAAGAACTTAGAAGGAAAAAAAAACACATTTCAACCAAATTTACTACTTTGTTTATATTCATAACTCATATAAACACTATTTTATTTTTTAATGGTTTTGCTGTTAAAAATGGAAATGTTCTCACTGTACTGGCTAGTGGTTCTACACTGTATCAAATATTTTTTGTTTTTCTTTGAAAATACAGTTTCAGCAATTAGCCAATTTTGGAAATCAGAGATTTTCCTCCAACGTAACCACCTGGATTTGTAAACTAAACAATGCAAAACCAAAATTTCTTCATTATGATCCAAGATCATTAAATCTCCTTAAAAGTATTAAAGACAAAACATAAGAGAAAAATTTTAAACATCCATATATTCATGAGGTTCCATGAAGTTGTATCATCCACGAGTTTTCATACATGAAATATTAAGAGTATGATATTTAACACCATAACTTTACAAAATACCCCTTGAAAGTGGGAAGCTGCCTAAACCTGTAATGACCAGTTTATCTTTTCAATGTGGTTTATGTGTGTGTAGGAATAGTAAAAAAAGCAAAAAACAAAAAACAAAACAAAACAAAAAAACAGTGCATATGACAGCCAAGCTAAATAACTAGAATAAAATCTCTAAGGATATATTCTTAAGAAGGGCCTTCTGTGCAAAAATTTATTTTCAGTCCTTTTACTTTTCAGTCTTTTTTACACTGTTCCTCCCAAGTGTTTTGTGGTACTGCTGACTTATGATTCCTTTTACTATGCACATGTTGCCACACATTACAGAACATGCCAAGACATTTTTTTTTTTTAATTTAGAGGAACTACTATGTACCAACTCTCACTACCAAGTACATTTGCAAACAATATCCTACTAATACCATTGTGTGTTACCGCCCACTTCCTACAGATATACAAACTGAAAATGTGGTTAAGAGGCTCATTCAGATTAATGGCAAAGATGAGATCAACATCAAGTTTGCAAGTCCTGTATTCTCTTCTTTCCACTACTCAAAGGTTGTTTCCAAGATGGTCTTAATGCAAAAATAGCCAGAAGTATTATTATAACTACAATTATAGTAAGAACAGCTATCATTTATCAGAGGCCTATTATATGCCAGGCGCGTAACAGAAGGTCCTTTAATCCTCCCAGCAAACTCACAGGGTTTTATTACCCTCATTTATAGATGACGAAACTGAAATTAAATAACTTCTTCAAAATTATATAGTAAGTCAGGATTAAACCCTGGTGGGCCCAGGCTGGGCCTGTTCCACCACTCTATACCTAACAGACACCTAAGCTCCTTCTAGTACTTACTAAAAAGTTTCTCTAGACTTTTGTTAAAGGAAGTTTTCAAAAATACAACTCTGATGTTGACCTTCTGCTTAAAATAGTATGAAACTGCAATATAAAGCCCAGTGTTTCAGTATGGCGGGTTACCTGCTATCTCTCCAGCCCTTGTCCCTGAAAAGCACCCTACAATACATCAAACTGTTCAATATGCTTTCTCACATCTCTGCTGTTTCTCTCTTTCTACAGCCTTCTCTTCAGGATGCAACTCAAATGCCCCTCTTTATGATGCCTTCCCTGATTCCAACTGCCCAGGTAGAGAAATATACATCCTCTACTGTGTTCTCACAGCCATTATGCCAGGCTTCTCCCGTGCAACAGTGGGAATTCACTGTATTTGGAGACTTTGTTTTACTCATTTTCTATTCCCAATCCTGTGCTTGCCACATAGAAGGAACTGAACAGATAATGAAGAAATGAATATGCACACAGACATACAAAGATACTACATTTAGTTACCAAGAGAATAGTATTGAGGACATCATTATTCAGTGGTGACTCTTCTACACCTCTATGTTTTCGTATTTTCTTCTTTGCAGTATGTACCATATTTGAAACTGATAATTTATGAATTGGAACCGGTGCTGGCTCTGTCAACTTTGACAAAGCATGAGTTATATCAGCAATTTCTATAAAAAGAATGGAAACAAATACACATTATATCACCAACCTTAGCAAGTAAAAGCGATGAGCAAACAGTTGATTGTATAAAATATTTTAGTCACTCTTTTCACTGGTGTTATATCATCTCAGAATTCTAAAATTTTAATACACATATTCAGCTTTATATGCATCCATGATTGACAATGGTATAACACAAATCATTTCTCCCCAGAAGTTCAAAAATAAACCTTTAAAAACCCTGCTTTACAAAATATCTTACATTTTTGGTAGAAAGAACTTATTAAAAGTGCTTAATGTTTTAAGCTCAGGGTATAACCTGGAGAGAAACGGTAGCAGTCTAGTCCATCAAAACTTCCTTTTCCAACTTCATTCAAATGTGAAAATAGATGAAAAGTTGCCAGAAAAATGTGCCAAGGAAAAAGGGTTAGACATTTGAAAGTAACTTAAAAAAAAAAGAAAAGAAAAGAAAGTAGGTCACCTCTCCCTTCTTCCTCAAATGTGGATCGTCCAAGAATCTCATCAGTTGACTCCTTTCGACGGCAAATTTTAAAAAATTCAGTGACAAAATCACCTACGCAGAAAAAAATGTTACTCATCTTTGACTTAACTAAAAGAAATCAGTTCTACAAATTAAAGTATGTCTTTTCACAAAAGCTAGAACTAATATGTGGTAGAAAAATAAACCAGTTTTTCCACCCAAGACAAAAATTAATCCTATGTCAAAGGTAGCCTTGTTCTTCCTTTCTCTCCATGTCCTAGGATATAAAAAATGTTTTTCCTCAGAATTCTTTCTAGAATGAAAGGAAAAGTAACTGCACCTAAAAATATTACGTACTTACTATGTACCTGAATAAGATAAATAATATCTGTTCTGAGTTGTAGAAGTAACAAGAATATTACTATATGCACATAATGTCACCCTAACTGCCACCCTTCTAGACTTCTGAGTCCATTAAAAAATTAAAATAAAAAGAAATTCTAAAGATATGTTTCTAGAAGATTAAGAAATTAGATAGTGTAAAATTATTTTACCTTCAGCTGTATATCAATGGTAGACTTTATGTCATTATTATAAAGGGGAAAAGATTTGATATTTTCTAAAGAGCTGCAGTAAGATGTTTGTACAAAAAATTAGTGTTTAACCAGAACCATCAGTACTAAAACTCCTACACAATAAAAGATAACAAGGACATCTATGTTTTAGAATTCGCCAACTAGTTCTAAGTAAATCTAGAACACTTTCTGGACTTCTTCAGAAAAGTAAGATAATCCTATAATTCAATTATATAAACTACAAGATTCTAGTCAATTATATATGACTATAGAGTCCTATAATCTAGTCATATAAATGTATAAAATCAAAGAGGTTGGGTGGGATCATGGAACAATAACTTAAAATGAGAATACATTTTTTAAAATCTTTTAATGTTTTTTATTCATTTTTGAGAAAAAGAGAGAGCATGAGCAGGGGAGGGGCAGAGAGAGAAAGACACAGAATCCAAAGCAGGCTCCAGGCTCTGAGCTGTCAGCACAGAGACAGGGCTGGAACCCAGGAACTGTGAGATCATGACCTGAGCGTAAGTCAGATGCTTAACCGATTAAGCCAACCAGGCACCCCTTAAAATGAGAATACTTAAATTCTAAGGTCCTCTTGCAATTATCAGAAGTCAGTGGACGAGGAACAATAAGAAACTAGGAAACAATTTAGTAAATAAATTTAACAATTTAATAATTCAATGAATAAGCAAGAGAAACTATTGAGCATTTACTATATGATAAGCACTGTATTAAATGTGATACACAAACACACTTGTGCCCAATCATATTTGATCCTCTCAAGACCTCTATGTATATACTGTGGTTATCTCTATTTTACTGAGAAGAAATTAATGAAACTTGCTCAAACTGACAGACCTAAGACTTAAAATAAGGTCTATCCAATTCTAAAACTCTTAATATCAACCCTCTACCATCTTCCTAATACCCCAAGACAGATTCACCAATGGAAGGAATTTTACCTTATACATCTTTGTATTCACCATTCTATAATTAGCAAAACATGTCAAATGCTACTTAGCATTTAATGAAGAGCATATGATTAATTTTTTAAAAATCTTTATTTTTGAGAGAGAGAGAAAGACACTGTGATCTTTATGTTTGAGAGAGAAAAAGTGAGTGGTGGAGGAACAGAGAAAGACGCAGACCCAGAATCTAAAGTAGGCTCCAGGCTCCAAGCTGTCAGCATAGAGCCCAATGCAGGGCTCGAACTCACGAACCATGAGATCATGACCTGAGCCAAAGCTGGAAGCTTAACCAACTGAGCCACCCAGTCACCTCTAGCATATGATTAATTTTAAAGAACCCAAAAAAATGATGCTTTAGAGAAATGCATCATTACTGTCATCAGTAAATATTTAGTAACTCCATTTGTTGAATGGTAATATATCAGGTTATACAGAGTGAACTGGCTTGGATGAACATGGGAATGGAGAAAATATTTTCATGTGTACTAAATATGAGAAAAAAATGCAAAGACACACTGAGGAGAGATGGGTTCAAAAGACTTCATCAAAGAGATACACCTACCAAAATAATAAGAGAATGATAATGCCAGATATGGGATACAATATTATTTCAATGGCAAATCAACATTTTTCAAAGTATTTCTAGTATTTCACTTGATTTTCAAATAAGCCTATGAGACGTACAGTATTATTTACACCTCTTTTCCTCTATCAGAAAACAAGTTTGCAGATGTGGTCCAACTCTATGGAGGGGCTCTAATTAGACTGTCAAATCAGTATTCCTTCCATCATATACCACAGGTCCAGAGGATGACAAAACACAGAAAGTGCTGCACTAACAAGAATGGAAGATGCAAACTGCCACAAGAGGAAAAAAAGGGAGTGCCATAAAAGCATTAGAAGAATAAAAGATCACGAGAAAACATCCACGCATTCTGAGGTATAAACTGGTTAAAGCTAAAAGATGAGAAAGAAATCCTGCTAGTGCTATTTAAGAGTAACTAGGGTGTGTTACTGTTGGCAAAGATTTCTTTTACAGTGATGTTACCCGAGATCACACACAAAAAAACCCCAATATACCCTTTTGATAGGTGAAATAAAGTATAAAGAATACATTCAGTCTTCCTAATCCAGAAGACAGGCAGAATGGTGGGGAAAGAACATAATTTCAAGAAAGTAACAGAAGTATGTCTTACCTAGCAAACACTGAGGATTATCAGCTTTTCGAACTCTAACAGACCAATGGGGAGCCTGAATAGGATCCAAATCACTAAATGCAAAACAATAAACGGAAGATCCTAATTATGACAATCTGCAACTCATCAATTTATCAAAATGCAGTCTAATTAATTATATAAAACGACAAGCAATCCATTTTGCCTCCCTTAAACTTCTGTTACTCGGATGCATAAAGTCATTTGGATAAGTTTTAAAAAATATATAATCTTAAGAAGTCAAAGTTTATAGACAAAAAAGTACAAAAGGAAAAACCACAATCAAAACAGAATAATCAAAGCACACATATGAAAATTATTCTGAACAGGCAATATACACTGATATTCTAATAAAACAATTAATTTTAGGAATACTAAAAAAGAAACAAGAAACAAGCAAGTATGCACAATCACCTTCATCACTTTATAACAATATTAAAAACAAAGACCACAAAAATTTGCACAAGATCAAAAGTGCCCTATTTTCTCAACTAAATAGATTACTGTGCGTACACTTAATGGAATACTATGCAGCAATTTTAAAAATAACAACACAGACCTATATTTACAGGCATAAGAATGTAAAGTAATACACTAAATAAAGCAAATATGTAAACTTAAACTTTAAAAAGATATACTCCCACACAACTACAGAATCATTCTGCTGTACATGTGAAATAGAATGTTACATATCAATTATAACTCAATTTTTAAAAAAAGGATACACCCCAAAATGCTAACTATTTTTTAAGTAATAGGTTTCTATGTAGTCCTTATTTTCTTCTCTATACCCATCTAACTTATCTAATTAAGAAAGCTCATGTAATTTTTTTAATATTAACAAACACAATACATTTATTTCAATTACAACAAAAAAAGTGTCCTACTTCTCACTGTTTGCATCATGCATGAGAAAGTACTAAAATGGTGTTCCTCTTTCTCCACATTCTTCCTAGATAATACCTGCTATAATTTTTTAGTTGTTTCCATCACACAAGAGTACATGACTGACATGTTTTGTTACCTATGACATTTAATGATCAAGTATTACTCCTGCACATTCTGATGACCATTATTTCTTAAAGTATTTCAGGAAAAGCTTCTAACCAGCTAAAAAAATTCAAAAGAATTATGCACTGAATCCCTGCTTAGAGAATCTGCTTAGAGACATCCTTGCTAAAACAAAGTAAGACTAAGACTGTTTGGGCGGAGGGGGAGTTAAATAGGCAGTGGGAATTAAGAAGTATACTTGTGATGAGCATAGGTCATGTATGGAAGTGTTGAATTACTATATTTAAACTTGAAACTAATATATATGTTAACTGGAATTAAAATAAAAACTTTAAAAAAAAAGATTCTTCATTATCCCTAAGCTAAAGATCACATCCCCAAAGTCAGCAGCTTAAGACGCATCTCTAATACATATTTAATCAGTCTAAAAAGCAATCTTTAAAGTAGAAAAATCAACTAACCTTATCAGAAGCTGATATAAAGAAAAAGGAAAGTTGCTAACCACCTGGCAGTTAATTTATTCTACTGAATAAATATAATACTCAATATAATAACTCTTAAATACTTACGAATAAACATCATTATCCACAATGATACCTTCAGTCAGGTGAGGCCATGTAGTTGCTAAATGGAGTTCACTAAAATAAAACATAAAATATAACCAAAAGCTTTGATATTGTATGTATATTCTCTGACTCAGCAATTCTATTTCTAGAAATGTATTCTAAGTAAATAAACAGAAATGCACATATAATTAGGTTAAAAGTGGTGCTACTTACACTACCGTAAAACAGGAGACAACTAGTTTAGTTAGCACACCCATATGAAGTTACTATCTTACAGATATTAAAAACACATGCTAGGGGCACCTGGGTGGGTTCAGTTGGTTAAGTGTCCAACTTCAGCTCTGGTCATGATCTCACAGTTTGTGAATTCCAGCCCTGCGTTGGGCTCTGTGCTGACAGCTCAGAGCCTGAAGCCTGCTTGCGATCTGTGTCTTCCTCTATCTACTCTTCCCCCCACTCATGCTGTGTCTCTCTCAAAAATAAATAAACATTAAAATAACTTTTTTAAAAAAGAACATGCTAGGGGTGCCTAGGTGGTTCAGTCAGTTAAGCATCCAACTCTTGATCTTGGCTCAGGTTGTGATCTCACAGTTGGTGGGTTCAAGTACAGTACCACTATGGGCTCTGCGCTAACGGTGTGGAGTCAGTTGGGACTCTCTCTCTCTCTCTCTCAAAACAAATTAAAAAAAAAAAATACAGAAAACTATAGTTTTCAGAAACTATAGAAAGCTTATGAAAGAAATCAAAGACACAAAAAAATGGAAAAATATTCCACACTCCTGGATAGGAAGAACAAATGTTGTTAAAATGTCAATCCTACCCAAAGCAACCTACATATTCAATGCAATACCTATCAAAATACCAGCATTCTTCACAGAGCTAGAACAAACAATCCTAAAATTTTATGGAACCAGAAAAGACCCCAAATAGCCAAACAATCTTGAAAAAGAAAACCAAAACAGGAGGCATCACAATCCCAGACTTCAAGCTGTAATACAAAGCTGTAATCATCAAGATTGTGCCAAGTATGGTACTGGCACAAAAACAAACACTCAGATCAATGGAACAGAATAGAGAAACCGGAAATGGACCCACAAATGTATGGCCAACTAATCTTTGACAAAGCAGGAAAAAATATCCAATGGAATAAAGACAGTCTCTTCAGCAAGCGGTGTTGGAAAACTGGACAGTGACATGCAGAAGAATGAACCTGGACCACTCTCTTAAACCATACACAAAAATAAACTCAAAATGGATGAAAGACCTAAATGTAAGACAGGAAGCCATCAAAATCCTCGAGGAGAAAGCAGGCAAAAACCTCTTTGATCTTGGCCACAGCAATTTCTTACTCAACACGCCTCTGGAGGCAAGGGAAACAAAAGCAAAACTGAACTATGAGACCTCATCAAAATAAAAAGCTTCTGCACAGCAAAGCAAACAATCAGCAAAACTAAAAGGCAACCGATGGAATGGGAGAAAATATTTGCAAATGACATATCAGATAAAGGGTCAGTATCCAAAAGCTATAAAGAACTCATCACACTCAACACCCAAAAAACAAATAATCCAGTGAAGAAATGGGCAAAAGACACGAATAGACATTTCTCCAAAGACATCCAGATGGCCAACTGACACATGAAAAAATGCTCAACATCACTCATCATCAGGGAAATACAAATCAAAACCACAATGAGATACCACCTCACACCTGTCAGAATGGCTTACATTAACAACTCAGGCAACAACAGATGTTGGCGAGGATGTGGAGACAGAGGATCTCTTTTGCATTGTTGGTGGGAATGCAAACTGGTGCAGCCACTCTGGAAAACAGTATGGAGGTTCCTCAAAAAATTAAAAATAGAACTACCCCATGACCCAGCAATTGCACTACTAGGTATTTATCCAAGGGATACAGATATAGTGTTTCCAAGGGGCACATGCACCTCAATGTTTATAGCAGCTCTATCAACAATAGACAAAGTATGGAAAGAGCCCAAATGTCCACTGATGGATGAATGGATAAAGAAGATGTGGTGTGTGTGTATACACACACACACACACACACACACACACACACACAATGGAGTATTTCTCGGCAATCAAAAAGAATGAAATACTGCCATTTGCAACTACGTGGATGGAACTAGAGGGTATTTATGCTAAGCAAAATTAGTCAGAGAAAGACAAATATCATATCTTCACTCATATGAGGACTTGAAGACATATAACAGATGAACGCAAGTAAAGGGAAGCAAAAATAATATAAAAACAGGGAGGGGGACAAAACATAAGAGACTCTTAAATATGGAGAACAGACGGTTACTGGAAGGGTTGTTGGAGGGGGGATGGGCTAAATGGGTAAGGGGCATTAAGGAATCTACCCCTGAAATCATTGTTGCACTATATGCTAACTTAGATGTAAACTATAAATAAATAAATACATACATAAATAAGTAAAACCACATGCTATATATAGTAGCCAAAAATATAAATAACCCAAATATCTATCAGCTGATCAATGGATAAAAAATGCATTATCACCCATACAATGACATATTATACACCAATAAAAAGCAATGAAATACTGACTCATGTTATAATATGGATGAACCTCAAAAACATATTGCTCAGTGAAAGAAGTCAGACACTTAAGGCCACATCTGCATAACACAATTTATATGCAATGTCCAGAAGAGGCAAGGTAGACTGTATCTGCCTAGAGCTGGAGGGTCTGGGAGATTGAGAGGATCAAAGTTAAGAGGTGAAGGGTCTCTTTTTGGGGGTGATAAAAGTATTGTGGAATTAGAAAGAGATGATTACACAAATCTGTAAACACTACAAACCACAGAACTGTACACTTTATATGGTGAATTTTATGATACATGAATTGTAACTCAATTTTGAAAAAATCATTTTATAGATCAAAGGTTAACAAACTTTTTCTACAAAGGACCAAAGGGCAAATATTGTAGGCTTTTGGAACCATGCAGTCTCTGTTATATTCTTGTTTTTTCTTTAAAAACACTAAAAAATTTAAAAACTATTCTTAGTTCATTGGCTATACAAAAACAGGCTAATGGTCAGATTTGATCCACAGGTCACAGTTTGCTGACCTCTTCATATATATAAATATTAAGTTTCAAAAAGTTTTCACATAAAATTATAAAGAATACAAGCCACAAAAAATATAAAGGATGACATATATTTATAAAATATACAAACATACTATGCAAAAAGAGAGTTATCGTAGCAGGCCTAATACTTAGAAAAGGAGAACCTGCAAAGTTCTCCCTTGGCTTGACATTGGGAACTTGGATTTTGGGAGGGTTCCTACCATTCCTTGACAGGAGTGGCTCACTGTGTCTAAACTACTGGTGCAAAACTATGGTTTATGCTGAACACCTGCTTTCCTTCTGGTACATGGAGAAGGTGCCTGCGTGACCATCCCCAAATAAACACCATACACAGAGGGTCCAATCCGCTTCTCTGGTAGACAGCCTTTCACACACATTGTCACAATTCACTGCTAGGAGAATTAAGTGTCTTGTGTGACTACACTGGGAAAGGAAGCTTGTCCCTGGCTTGCTCTGGACCTCACCCTATGTGCCTTTTTCCTCTGCTGCTTTTTGTATTGTATCTTTTCAATGTAATACACCATAGCCATGAGCACAACTAAATGGTGTGAGTCCTCCAAGCAAATCAGTGAACCTGAGAGTGGTCTTGCAGAGACCAAGCTGTCATCAATGACCACCTATAAGTAGTGGGATTATGAATTTAGTGAGTATTTTAATTCCTGTCTAGATTCTGAACCCACTTCTTGGAGAGTCAAATTTGGAGAATAAAGAAGCCAAAAGAGTCAATTACTTTTATTTCTCTGATCTTTAGTGGTGCTCAACCGACTGGCAACTCCAGTCTGTACCCTATATTTTAGAATTCAATGTGATAACAGGGCCAGAATTCCACAACTATGTAATATAATCTCAGTTAATAACTGGACAACAAGCCACCCTTGGCTCGAGACTATTTTGAGCTGGGTCCTATAAGGGTCCTAATTAAACTTCTGTGTTATCAAATACTTCCTCAGTAAGTTGATTTTTTGCTTGAGTTAGTCAGAGTTGACTACTACAGTTTACAACCAAGAAACTTGACTGGTAAACACATGATTTTTGCCTTTTTTTTTTGTTTTTACATGTTTTCTAAATTTTCCTTACTGAGCATAAATTTATTACTTTCATAATAGAATAAAATTCTAAGGTTAAAAAAAATGACTAGACAGTGTATGATATTAGAGGATATGAATGGTAAGTTTAAAACTCTAAGCCCTGAAATAATTTTAGGTATTCACCTCAGATTCAGTTCCTAAGCTTTTATGACTAAGTCCTCTCCTTTCCTTCTAACTATAAAACAGTTTCTCTGACAGGGAGAGGACACTAAAAAAAAAGCCTCATTTCCTCTTCCACCTCTTCCACCATTCTTTGCAAAAGCATAGTGCCCACAGTATTTGCTAATCACCGTGTGATTTAAATGGCCTACCATATATACCACCTTACCCCCGAATTATTTTTGTATTCTTCTTCAATCACCTGTTTCTCTGATGGTTCCTCGTGATTTAAAATTAAGAAGAAATATTTAATAAATAATTCCTTCACATTTTCATGATCAAGTCAATTTTATTCTCTCTCCCTATAATTTTCTCTAGCAAAATCTAAATGAATGAACCTGTTGGAGGGCCACAAATATACCATTTCTCCCTTGCTCACTATGCCATGATGGCATAGTTTCCTAAGAAACTGGAGTTTCCTCCAGTAAACTGACTGAACTCTCCTGCATCAAGGCCCTTTACACAAGCTCTTCATTCTACCAGGAATGGTCATTCTCTCTCTGTGCCAGCTAAATCCTCCCTGAGATGCTTCCTTTGAGAACACTTTCCTGATGGCATCCCAATCCGAACTAGCTCATTTCACTATTCTTACATCTTGTCCCTTTCCTTCACTGCTTATAGTTGTACATTTATGTGATTATTTTGTCTATTTCCTCCAATCAGACTATAAATGCCAAGAAACCAAAAACTGTTTTATCTACTATATCTTCCTAATTCAGCATAGTGTCTGACACATGTAAGTATCAATTACAAAAGATACTTATTTTATCTTCTCTCTTGAGTGATTTTAAATTAAAAGTATTATCATTTCTACCTCTATGCAAGAGTACTAACAATGTATGTATGCGCCTGTGCGGATGTGACAATCTCCCCCGCAACAACATGCCCCTCACAAAGAATCTCCTCAATCCCTCCCTGCAAGAGGAAAAGAGGAAGCACAAGAAGAAGCGCCTGGTGCAAAGCTCCAATTCCTACTTCATGAACAAGAAGCACCCACAATGCTATAAAATCACCGCCATCTGTAGCCACGCACAAACAGTTTTGTGTGTTGGCCGCTCCACTGTCCTTTGCCAGCCTACAGGAGGAAAAGCAAGGCTTAGAGAAGCATGCTCCTTCAGACTGAAGCAGCACTAAAACCACGCTAAATCATCATGAGGGGAAAACCATCCCAATAAACACATTTTGGATACAAAAAAAAAAGTATGTATGTGTGCATATAGATTTTTTAACTAAGCATATAGTTTAACTAAATAAAACAGTTTCCAAATCAGCACTGTTTATATTCTCCAAATATTTTACTCTCAGTGATTAAATTTTCCAAGTCTTACATTTTCTTATATAAAATTTTCTTAAATTTCAGTGGCTCTTCTAGAAAAGCAGTTGGGTAACCTAGAGGTCACTTTGTAGCTCTTAGTTAGGGCTCAACTTGTACATCTGGAAAATGTGGTCAGGGAAAATGTAAACACTTGTTAATTCTCAGTGATGAATAGGTGAAAGTTTGTTATATATGATCTTCTCTGTGCTTTTCAATATATAAAATGTTTACCAAAAAGTAGGCCAAGAATCACTTCTATAAGGAATAATCAATAAATGGTATCATACACATTTTATGTAATATTTTAAAGCCTCTTTTAAGAAATTTTTTTATTTATTTATTTTGAGAGAGAGCAAGCAAGCAGGGGAGGGGCAGAGAAAGAGACAGAGAATCCCAAGCAGGCTCTGCGCTGTCAGCATAGGGCCTGACACAGGGCTCCAACTCACAAACCATGAGATCATGACCTGAGCTGAAATCAAGAATTGGACGCTTAACCAATTGAGCCACTCAGGCGCCCCAAGCCTCTTTTATTTCTTCAGTGACAGAGAAAAAAAGCAGATGGGCAGATTGTTAGATGTAGATCTGTTTCCGGTACTATACTCATTCCAAAAGGCTATGGTATTACAAAGCACAGTAAAATCAGTATTAATATAAACAGTAAATTCCTTAATTCAAATGATATATTGAAACTCCCACCTTATAGGATCTTCACAGGCACCAAATGGTAACTTGCCAAACTCCAGGCCTCCAACTTCTCCTCCTACAAGGGCATCTATATCTAAACAAAAGAAATAATATTCCATTATTCAGCAAGAAATGAAGAAATAAGTATTTAATTAAGTTAGCTCTTTGGGAGATCACAGATTTAAATGTGCCTATGTCAATAGCATATATGTAGAGAGCAGCCTAGTTAAAGACTTCCCCCTAGAATGTTACAATAAAAGAACACCTTGGGGCGCCTGGGTGGCTCAGTCGGTTGGGCGTCCGACTTCGGCTCAGGTCATGATCTCGCGGTCTATGAGTTCAAGCCCCGCATCAGGCTCTGGGCTGACAGCTCAGAGCCTGGAGCCCGTTTCGGAATCTGTGTCTCCCTCTCTCTCTGACCCTCCCCTGCTCATGCTCTGTCTCTCTCTGTCTCAAAAATAAATAAATGTTAAAAAAAAAAAAATTAAAAAAAAAGAACACCTTTAATTCCTATTTATACAGTGTTTAATTCAAGCCATGCATTCTACATTTTATCCTTTTGAAATATTCCTTAAATATTGCTTGAGAGAACATTAATCTGTAATTTTTTTTGCATTTTCTAAAAATGTGATTAATATTATCTATAAAAAAGATTATCCAAGTATTTAAAAATTTAATTACCAACCTACATTCATCAGTTTTGCTGTCAATAATTTCTGTAGAGCAAATTAGTTATCATTAATAAATTTTTATTTCAGTTGATAGTACATGGAAATACTTGAAGTTTAGCAAAGAATTTCCTTTCTGTTATAAACAGTATCTGAGATGAGAGGAGAATTTAGAGGGTAAATCACTCCCCTTAGCTCCACCCCTTTTAAAGAGGTAATAAACACTTCTAAAAGACATCAAAAGGCTTTATTTCTCTTTGAAATAATTCAGATGGCTGCTTTTCATTATTCGTACTACACTGGAAATTCCTCAAATTAAATTCTATTGTTATGAATATTCCCCAGTTTTGCTAAAATCATGTTTGACGATTACCTGTCACCTAACTAAATTAATCATTAAATATGGCTCAATTACTTGATTCAGTAAATTTTCTCAAGTCAGTTTCATTCCATTTTTCCAACTAACAAATACTTATAATAAAGATTACAATGACTAGCTTTATTATAAGATGTGAATTTTTAAGAGCTTCACAATGTATAATAAGCATATTTTATAAATAAGCTAAAAATTTTGTACCATAACTGTACAATAGTCTTAATTCAATTAAACTCAGAAGCAACACTATGGAATGAAAGGATCATGGGATGTGGAGTTTGACCAATGTTTGAAAGCAAACTTTATCACTTGTGACCTTGGGCCAGTTGCCTATGTTCTCTAAGTTACATATGTTCTCCAAGAAAGATAATACCTGTCTCATAGATAAACGATAATTACATGAAATAACATATACAATGCCAAGCACAATGTCTGGTCCGTATTACATGTTCAAATCCTTTCCTTCCCTTAATATGAGAAAATGTTAAAAATTTATATGGCCTTCAATTCACTGAGGAGTAAGATAAATATATTGGTCCTCCCCATTAAAAAAAACTGGCAAGAGAGGCGCCTGGGTGGCTCAGTGGGTTAAGTGTCTGACTTCATCTCAGGTTATGATCTCACAGCTTGAAGGCTCACGAGTTTGAGCCCTGCGTCAGGCTAAGTTTTGACAGCTCAGAGCCTAGAGTTTGCTTTGGATTCTGTGTCTCCCTCTCTCTGCCCTTCCCCTGCTCACTCTCTGTCTCTCTCTCTCTCTCTCTCTCTCACTCAAATAAATAAACATTAAAAAAAATTTTTTTTAAACTGGCAAGTAAACATTAACAAAGTCCTTTTTGGCAACCAAAATTATAATGCTAACATTCTGGATCTTGGGCTTCCTCTTAGATCATCAACAGACTATACTATCTTGGGAAATATTTAAAATTGACTAATAATAGAGCAGACTTTGAAAAAAGGAAAAGGAAGGCAGGAATTGAAACTTTCACCTAGAAAGTGGCTACAAATTGCCTAGAGGGTATTGCTGTCTGGGAACGAAAATTACCAAAACAAACATTTGCGTCTTTCTTATAATTTACTCTCAGCTTAGCTTTTATTTCCCTTTGCTGCAGTTTAGATGCAGTTCTTTCATTGTCACATCAGAGTTTCAAATTATTATGCAGTACATAAATAAGGTACTAGCAGCATATATAACTACCAAAGTCTGAGGATATACTACATTAATTCTAACATCCCAAGACTACCAACTTTCCATCCTATAAATAACCAACTACTTGGAACAAAAATAATAAAGAAATACTGTTTTATTCTAATTTATTTTTCTCAGCAGGGGGGAGTAGACTAGAAAATGTTTTCAGGCTGCTAAAATACTTATAATAATTTATAAGTTTGTGTTAAATTTCTTATGAGAAATACTTGAATATAATTACACTTATATATGAGAGAAACACCCAGGAGCCAAATCCTCACTTAATTATTAAGGCTATATGTCCACCAGGGTGAACTTTTCTAGAACTTAGGTAATGTCTTGTTTATACCTGCAACCCAGACACAACCAGCTAATAATTAATGATTACTAAGTGAATCAGTCTATTGGTATATACCACTTATGAATAAGAGGTAAACTGATTTTAATTACATCAAATGCAAGTTAAATATTCTAGAGCTCTTTGTAAGTATATGTGTATATACCCATTTTTTTTCTCTTTCCTGCTTTTCTTATTTAGCACTCTTCTTCAAACTCTATTTTCCATAAGGCTCTCAGCTTATGAGGGTGGCTTCCGTTATTATATTCTAAAAACAGACAGTTTAATCATTCACTACATACTAATTTGCAGCACATGATGTTCCACAGCAGGGGGGATGCTTTATAAATAATATTAGCTTTCAAAGACAGATCGTCACATATAGAGTAATGCTGTCTCTAGAGCAAACTTCAGAGCTTTTTTTAAGAGAAACAAAATTATAAAGGTAATTAAATCAGCAATACTACATTTAGAATGAATTACAAATATTTCCAATTTAAAACACTTCAAACATACTATTAAATAAGTTTAATTTCTGAATATATTTTCTTTCCATTTATATTCAGTAAGTTAAATATAGCTCTAAATTATCTCACCTGGAGGTTGCTGAGGCCAAAAATACTGCTGCCAATCCTGAAGTACATAGGTAAAGCGAATAGCAATACTAACAGGAGGCAAAGGAGTTAAAGGACATCCCTAGAAAATAAATGCAAAGACAACATTGTGTAACTTTAAACAAAGTGTTTTAAAAACAATGCCAGAGAGTTGTTTGGGGTGCTTGGGTGGCTCAGTCAGTAGAGTCCAGCTCAGGTCAGGCTCAGGTCATGAACTCACAGTTCCTGAGATCTAACCCTAGCTGGGCCTGCTTGGGATTCTCTCTCCCCTTCTCTCTCTGCCCCTTTCCAGCTTGTGTGCAGATCTCTCTCAAAAGTAAATGAACTTAAATAAATAAATAACTACCTGGAAACAAAATAAATGCTCCTTCAAAATATTAACAATTTTAATTATACAAATATAATTTCTTATTCTGTTCAGCAATAATGAATGTGAAAAAAATGTTACCAATTTTTTTTAAATTAAGGTGAAACTATTACAAGTATAAGACCAGGATTGAGGAGATGATGCCTTCTCTTTCTTTTAAATGAAAATAAACCCAAATTAAAGCCAGTCTTGGAATATTTAACCATAATTTTAGACTAAGACAAATGGTCACTCATGCAAAATAGATTGTATTAATCAATCAGTTAATAGAAAGTTTAGATTCATCTTTACATTCACTAAAAATCATGAAAATTAGGGGCGCCTGGGTGGCTCAGTTGGTTAAGCATCTGACTTTGGCTCAGGTCATGACGTCACAGCTCATGGGTTTGAGCCTTGCACCGGACTCTGTGCTGACAGCTTAGAGCCTCGAACGTGCTTTGAACTTTATGTCCCATCTCTCTCTATTCCCCGGCTCATACTGTCTCTCTCAAAAACAAATAAACATTAAAAAAAATTTTTTTTAATCATGAAAATTAATATCATCCAAACATCCTATAAGCTCTGCTTCCCTTAATAATGGTTAACCTACATTAATGTGGAATAGGATTCAAATATACATAGGAATCACCTAGGGAACATGTGAAAATATAGATTCAAGGCTATTCTACATACTTAACCAGGTACCAGGTGTTCCTGATACTGCTGATCAGGAAGAATAAGAGACATTTAGCTCAGCAACATCTATAAATGTCACTAGTAGCTTTAATGGAATACAAACTCAATCTAAAGTCACAATGTAAAGTGGCTGCCCAAAAAAGATAATTTAGTTTTGGGCTGCTGTGTCCTTGCCAAGCAAGGTAAGATTCTGGTTGTTTAGGAATAATAAACTTTTTAGTCAAGTCCAGATATTAACTGAGTGTTCACCCGTAATAAGGTACAAATGGTCTAGAAACCATAACAAAGTTGCCTTGACACATAACCTCTGCTCCAGTTACATAGCAACATAGATAAATACAGAAAGTGATAACCAGAAAGAAATAGCTAGGATCAAATATGACATAAATATCTTTGTGGGTCCTAGAAAGCTGCAGAAAATCCAAAGTTTCAAGGCATATGCCTGCTGAGTTCCAGGTGTGGAAGTAGGCAGTGACAGCCTAGGATTACAGACTGCATTAAGTGGAACCACAAGTTCAACTCAGTCCAGAGTGAGTGCACTGCAAGACTGTGCTTAAGGCAGACACTGTGGCAGAGCATACCTGCTTGGTACGGTAGTTTTGCTGAAAGTTATGGGCTGGGGAGAGTTACTATGGGGGGTTGGGGGGTGGGGTGGTCAGTGACCGCTCTCATAACCTGAGCAAGCAATCCAGTGATTCCAGGACCAGGTATGCAATACCCCCAATAACACCTCAGAGCAAGAGGCTCCAAACACCATTTCAAGACCCAATTCTGAAATTTTCTACATGTAGGGAGCAACCACAAAATTATAGAACCACAAGAGAGGATGGGAGAAAAAGTTAAAAATTTTAGATATAACATTCATTCTAAACGCACCTGCAAAGAAAATTTCCATAAAACATGAAGAAATGGGGGTGCCTGGGTGGCTCAGTATGTTGAGTGTCTGACTTCGGCTCAGGTCATGATCTCGTGGTCCGCGAGTTTGAGTCCTGCGTCAGGCTCTGAGCTGACAGCCCAGAGCCTGGTGCCTGCTTTGGATTCTGTGTCTCCCTCTCTCTCTGCCCCTCCCCTGCTCATTCTCTGTCTCTCTCTCGTGCTCTCAAAAATAAATACGCGTTAAAATTTTTTTTTTTAAAAATGAAGAAATGTAGTTCTAAAAGAGACAAATATCCAAATGAACCATCAAGAGTATAAAACCATGAAATATAAAGAACATCAGAGGGTGCCTGGGTGGCTCAGTTGGCTAAGCATCCGAATTCGGCCCAGGTCATGATCTTGCGATGTGTGAGTTTGAGCCCTGCATCGGGCTCTATGCTGACAGCTCAGAGCCTGGAGCTTACTTCAGATCCTGTGTCTCCCTCTTTCTCTGCCCTCCCCCACTGACACTCTGTCTCTCTCTCCCTCTCTCAAAAATAAAAATTAAAAATTAATTTAAAAAAAAGAGAACATCTGAAAGAAGGAAGAATGTCTAAATGAAAAAAAGACCATAGTGTAAGTTTTCAAATATTTAGAGGATTATGGCAGAATTCAAATTTAAATTTTAGGTACTCCAAAAGGCAAAACTGCCCCTCTGGCTCTGCTTACCTGAAGGAAGTCTTTTCTAATAAATCAGAACTATGTTAAAATGAAATAAATTTTCAGGGTAGGGTGAGTGCCCTGAAGCATTCGAAGCAGATGTTAAAGAGTAATTTTTATAAAAACAGCTTTAGAGTTACTACAGAAGAATCACATATTGGGTAGCTTTAACTATGTAAAACATCTAAACTACCCAAAACAGTTCTCAACTATTTTAAGTTCTACTCCTATCAAATCAATTTTGATGGGCCCCTGGCTGGTTCAGTTGGTAGAGAATGCAACTCATGATCTCAGGTTCATGAGTTGAAGCCCCACATTATGCATGGAGCCTACTTTTAAAAAAATTAATTTTGAGAGACGTTTCATATGTAGACGAGTGAGTTTTGTGGAAGTTGTCAGATGATGTGATGAGCTGATTAAGAAAACTGGCAATTTTAATATGGACTATGTATTTTCTAATATATAGTCCATATTAAAACTGTCCCAATAATATTCTTTTTGGCTATTTTGTTTTGGACAAGGATCCAGTCAAGGATTATGCATTGCATTTAGCTCTTAGGTCGTTTTAGTCTCCCTTAATTTAAACAGCTGCCACGTGGTGCCTGGGTGGCCCAGTTGGTTAAGCATTTGACTGGCTACGGTCATAATCTTGCAGTTCGTGGGTTCGAGCCCTGTGTTGGGCTCCAAGCTGACAGCTCAGAGCATACAGCCTGCTTCAGATTCTGTGTCTCCCTCTCTCTACCCCCTCCCTTGCTCGCACTCTCTCTTGCTGTCAAAAATAAATATTAAAAAAAAATTTTTTTTAAACAGCTCCCAATCTTTGTTTTGGCAGTCATGATACTGACGTTTTTTTAAGAGTCTAGGCCAGTAATTTTGCAAAATATGGCTAATTTTGGAAACATGAGATTGCTCCCAGATGTTATGACTTATGTTAGACATTTTAGGCAGGAATGCAACAGAGGTGATAATATATCCTATTCAAGGTATCATACCAAGAGATGCCTGATATCAATTTGTTAGTAAAGTATGATCACTTCAGTGAGATGGATGTAACTTAAGCACTTAAAGGGAATATTTCTCTAAGTAGATGACCCGATCCACCATTTCCTCATCTGGTTTTGCTCTTTAACAGCTCCTCAACTTAAGCCCCAATTTTCTTTCCCCAGAGTAACACAAGCAAGTCTTCCATATCTCTGTGATAGTGTTTTTATACAACACCAAGGATGTACTAAGTACTCCCATTTAGCCTTATTTCTCTGTCATAAAACATAAGCCAGATTAATTTTAAAAATCAAATAAAATGAACATTCAGGGGGTGGGGGGGGAAGGCAATTTAGAATCCAAAGTGTTGAGACCTCAAGGACCTCAAAGTTCCAAACACACTCATCTGAGGAGGTCGGCAACAGTTGACCCATGAACATAGGTTTGAACTGTGTAGGTCCACTTAAAGATGAGGTTTTTACAGTTTAGTACTATAAATGTATTTTCTCTTCCTTACAATTTTCTTAATAATAACATTTTTTTTCTCCAGCTTACTTTATTGTAAGAATATGATATACAATACATATCATACATAAAATATGTGTCAATCAAGTGTGTTATGTTACTGGTGAAGCTTCTAGTCAACAGCAGGCTGTTAGTAATTAAGTTTGGGAGAGTCAAAAGTTGTAAGTGGATTTTTGTGCACGTGGGAGGTGGGGTGTTAGGCCCCAACTCCCGCAATGTTCAAGGGTCAACAACTGTAGTACTATTAAAGGAGAAGGAGCAGAAAGCAATAACACAGTAAATAAATATTAACGACAACAAAATTACTTTGATTAACTGTTCTTTAGCATTAGTACACTAAAAATCTAATTGGATACTATTTCTTTAAACATACGTAATAATTTATGTAATCATTATATCTTTCTTCCAAGTAATTACATTGTTAGTATTATAGAAAAATGTTTCTACATACTCAATAAAATTACCAAACTGCTACTTTTATCTGGATCCCAGATAAGAATGATAATATCAATGCAAACTCACAATCTTTGATTTGAAGATATCTAGCAGGCCTGATAAATGAGTGTACTGATTTGGCACTTTCCGAAGATGAACCATTTCAAAATCAGTTCGGACACCATGACCCTGACATTCGCCCACATACATTCTTCGCCATTTGTGATGAATTTGCACAAAGAGTGGCACCTGGCTGTAGGACAAAATTCAATAGGAATAGACTTTAAGTTCATTAAACACTGAGTAATCCTAAATCTAAAAATTTCCCCATTATATTATTTTAATCTCAAATATTTAAAAACACTAAGCAAGAATCACTCATCATACTTACATTAACAGAGACACTATTAGTTCCTTTTCTCCTCATACTAAAAACTATTAGTTCCTTTTCTCCTTAAACTAATAAGCTAAAGAAACTATCATCTAGTGGCACTTTTGAGTCAGAAAATTGTTTTAAAATAGCTGAAAGTCAAAACAGGCAGAATGAAAATTTTCTTGAATAAAAGCGATCAATTGAGATATGGATATTGAAGGACTCCATAAAAATCTGCTTTTTGCTCCTTTTCCTGTTTCCATTCTTGCTAGGACCTGCGCCTCCACTTTACATGTGCTTCAGAATGCAGTTTGTCCTCCTTGTAAGAGACAAGGAGTTAACGATTTCGATTTCGTTAGAACAGATATCATCTAAGGAAGGACTAGGTGAAAATGACCAGACAAAGCTATCATATGCATATTCCAGACCACCACCACTAGATATCTCCATGCCAACGACCCCTGGCTCCAAGGACTAACACCTGGGCCCTCCTCTTTGTTCTAACCAGTTCCTGGATGCCAGAGAGGACATGTATACCAGATCACAATCCTCGATAAAAATCCCCAGACCCCAAGCAAAGACAAACTCCCTCCTATCTTGAGTCTCCCAGACATTCTGTCTGTACTTTCACTCTCTCTATGCCATTAATTCCACACACAGCCAAGGATCCTCTTGGTTGGTCCTGAGGGACCCTCCGTGGGGTCAGGCCTGTTGGTATCACTATCATATTAGCCTTTCAAAGGCAAAATAAAATATGATTCACAGGTATGAAAATATAAATTAAACCAACATTAGTAGCTGAAATATTTTTTACTTTATCATTTGAAAATAGAGCCAGTACTCATTATTCAGATTTGCATCTTTGCAAATAAGCCTATTCCCTAAAATTTATTTGTACCTCAAAATCAATACTCTTGGCACTTTCAGTCATTTGTAGACATGCACAGAGCAGCAAAAAATTTGAGTCACTTGACATGGACATTCTCAGCTGAGGCTAAACGAGGCAATGCTCTGTTTTCAAGTTTTAAAATTAGATTTTGTAACAAAAAAGTTTAAATAAACTAAACATTTGGAAGTAAAACACAAAAATAGTACAATTTACTTTTCATTTCAAATATTCATTGAATATTTCAGTAAATTTCCCTTTAGAAATGCACTCACTAACGGTTTTGAGTTTGTTCTTCCATAAGATATTCCAACACAATAACGAACAAGTAGGAACCCTAATGATCATTTTTTAAAAAAATCTAATACTTAGTAAACTTTTTCCTTCATAAATTATAATTAAAAATAGTCTTTAACTCATTGTCTATATATTTCAAAATGTCCACCTACCAGCCAGTGTTTCCCAAAGCAATAGACACAGAACTCAGAAGAAGATTGCACTTAGATTCACTGAGAACTGCATCATGGTTTGCAGCAGGGGCAATCACCACAAACTCCCGCAATCCATACCTTAAAAAAAAAAAAAAAAAAAAGAATCACTGCTATTAAACAAGGAAAACTTCAGAGTACAAACATTTGTTATTTAAAAACTTGAAAAAATTTCCCTGAAGGAAGTTTAGCAAGTCACATGTGAACTACAGGTGTTTCTCTCTCTCTTTTTTTAATGGCAACTGACAATAACATGAATTTCCTTCATGTAGCAAAACACTTCCATTATTCACCTATTTCCTCTTTATTCTTGACAAATTAAAAGCAGTTTGCAGAATTCATACACACACACAAAAAGAACATTAACAGTTTTGCCTTAAAATTTTCCAAGACTTAAAGCTTGTTTTAATTAGCTGATAACATTAAGTCCACTGGTGTGAAAAGATAAAGTTTGATAAATTCCCTAAATGGTAGGGAATCAGCCATCATGTAGTTGTGCTAAGTGTGAGGACATGGTTTATTCAAGTATCCTAATTAACGATTTCTTGTATTCTTTTACTCAGTAACACATATTAGATAGGCATCACGAAATATCAGAGAATCACTTACTCTTGCTACAATATCTTGCTATGAAAAATGAAAACTTCTCACTTAGTTGTCAAGTCCTTTATACAAATTTGTGGTCAAACTTTATAAAAATATAAGGTCAAGTTAGTGATTTTGCCCACTGAAAACTTCTGTTCTATTCACTCCTCAATGTATTTTTATTTAATGGCTTTTTTATGTTAATTTTTTTAAGTTTATTTATTTGAAAGACAGAGCGAGCAGGGGAGAGGCAGACAGAGAGAGGGAGAGCGAGAACCACAAGCTAGAACCCACAAACTATGCAATCATTACCTGAGCCCAAGTCAGACGCTTAACCAACTGAGCCACCCAGGCACCCGTTTAATGACTTTTTTTTAAATAAAGTAATTTATGAAAGGGATTACTCATTTGCCTAATTTATTTTAACTCTGGATATGTAGAGTTGTGAATGCTTATTTTTATGAACATTCTCAAGAAGTCCCCCAGTGATAAAGATTACAAAATAAAAATAGTCCAACCCATAATCTGTTTCTTGTTTGGATGACAAAAATTCATTTCATCTTTTCACCTTCCCTCCACCCTCCTACTCCTGAAATCAAAAGTAGATATGCAGAAGCAGCATTCAATACTGGAAAGAACCCAGAGCTGTGACGTCTAAGCTCTAAAGGTCTTTAAAAATATACTTTTCTCTTTTTTTTAATGTCCTTGTAAGAAAGAAAACAAAACAGGTGAGCATTTCCCCACATGCCATCACCCATACTGTGCACCCAGTCAACAGTTCTTACTTACTCTTTCAGAAATATTATGTCCATGTACTCACCCTACCCTCAAATGAGATTATACTAAATACAGTTTCTGTACCTCCTTTTCAAATGCTAATCCCCTACTGATCAAGTACTCTGTCTCCAGTTTTATGTGGTTGCAACAATACTACCACTCACTGTCTATGTCTACAATTGTAACTGTGGGCTAACCTCCCGTAAGTTGCTGGGTAAAAGAACATCTGTATCTTTAACACTGATAGCTGCTGCCTAACTATCTTCTCCCTCTCCACATACAAACTGTTCCATTGTACACTCCCAATAACAATAAATAAGCCAAACTGAACCGCTTCCTGTATATCTGCAATAAACTCACTTGTGTCCTCTATGACTTTGTTTACTCTAACTGGAATGTTTCCCCTCATTTTATCAGTATCTGACTGATACTTTTTTGAAGATTTACCTCAAATACCATCCTGTCATTCCATTAAATATGTTCTCTTCTCCGAATTCTAATATGTTTTAAAATTTACTAGCATTATCTTTGAAAGATGAATATATACCACTGATTTACTTTCCATACTAGACCTACTTGAAGCCTGAGATGATGTCTTCAAGTATGCAAACATTTAAATGGGGGTTTTAAAAAGTGAGCAAAACCAACAACAAAAAACAAGCAACCAGATTAAAAAGTGAACTAAGAACCTGAACAAACATTTCTCCAAAAAAGATATACAAATGGAATATAAGCACATGAAAAGCTGTGGGCAACGTGACTAATTATCAGGGGAATGTAAATCAAAACCACAATGAGATACGGCTTCACACCCACTAGGATGGCTCTTACAACAAGCAAAAAAAAACAAAACAGATAACAAGTGTTATTAGCAAGGATATGGGGAATTGAGAACCACTGAGCATGATGGATGAGAATGTGAAATAGTACACCCACTATGGAAAACAGTACAGTGATTCATCAAAAATTTAAACATAGAGTGACCAGCAATTCCTCATATGGGTATACACCTAGAAAAATTAAAAGCACAGACCCAAAGAGATACTTAAACGTGCCACAGCAGCTTATGCATTAGCCAAAAGGTAGAAATAACCTGAAGGCCTGTCAGTAGATGTACAGATACACAAAATGTGATGTATGCACACACTGAAATATTACTCGGCATTAAAAGGAAAACAAATTCTGATACATGGTACAACACAGATGAACCCTGAAGACTTGATGCTAACTGAAATAAGCCAGTTACAAAAGGATGAATACAGTAAGACTATACTTATATGAGGTACAAAGAGCAGTCCAACTTACATAGAACATAGGATAGTGGTTACCAGGGCCCAGGGCCCAGTGGAATTGTCATTTAATGGTTACAGAATTTCAATCTGTGCTGACAGCTCAGAGCCTGGGCCTGCTTCAGATTCTGTGTTTCCCTCTCTCTCTGTCCCTCCACTGTTGGCACTCTCAGTCTCTCTCTCTCTCTCTCAAAAATAAATAAACATTAAAAAAAATAAAAATTAAGAAAAAGGGTGGGAGATGCCTGGGTGGCTCAGTTGCTTCTGAGCATCTGACTCTTGATTTCGGCTCAGGTCATGATCTCATGGTTAGTGAAATGGAGCCCCGTGTCAGGCTATGAAATGACAGCACGTAGCCTGCTTGGGATTCTCTCTCCCTCTCTCTCTGCCCCTCCCCCACTCTCAGGCTCTCACACTCTCTCACTCTCAAGACAAATAAGCTTAAAAAAAATTAGGTATGTATTTACTGACACAAAGGTGATCATGAAATGCTGAGAAGAATGTAGATCAGCATATGTATGGCAAAATCCAATTTATGAAAAAAATTCCCAAACTGAAAGCACAAAAATGCATATACATATAACAGACATACTCATAAAATACCCAGATGGACATATCCTGTATTTCTTGTATTAGTAAGTATGAGATGCTTTAGCCCCCTTGTTTTGTGTGTGTAGACATAGGAGGGATGGGAAGGACACAATGGGAAAAGTGAAGGGGGAATAAAATTATAAGAATCATTAATAAATCTTTATCCTACAATTTCTAGTCTAGTAATTTAAATGTATTAGGAGCTCAAATGTATAAACACAAATAAAAATCCTACTATGACAAGTTTTAATAATAGAACTGTTTTATCAGACAGATTACATATGCATATACTAAATACTAAATTTAAATATAAATGTGCCTTAGCATCACATTTTCCAACAGAAAAAGGTAGGACAATCACTCATTTTTATCTATTTTAACATACATTTTTCATTCTTGCTCCAATAAATACTGAAAATAATGACAAATAATTAACTAGTACCTGATATACCTATTGCTTATCTTACAGAGGAAAATCATAAAAACATACTGTCAACTTTGAATGCTACCATTTTACATCTCTGACATGTAGAATTTCTTTCTTACTTTAGAAAGAAATATATTCAGAGCCTCTTCAAATAGTATAAAGAATATATTCATAAAATACTGGATCACCAAAAACACTAATGATAAATAATAAAAAAATTTCTTGGGCATATTTAAATACCTAGCATATACAAAATACTTGAGAAAAAGGAGGTGATGAATAAACAGTTTCTTTTTTCACTTTTATCTTCCCAGAGATGCTTGGATACTGCAATCTTCATTTCTAATTTATATTCTATTCAGATTAATTCTGGTAAAATCTAGCAATTTTACACAGTATAGCTCCACTTCCTCCCCTCTTCCTCTGTGCAATATTGTCATATACGTTACATGTTACATATATGTTATAAACCCAACAATGCAGTGTTACAATTATGGCTTAAACAATCTTATAGGGTTTTTAAAATTATTATTAAAAGAATATCCCTTTAGGGGGAGCCTGGGTGGCTCAGTCATTTAAGCATTTGACCTCAGCTCAGGTCATGATCTCACAGTTCATGAGTTTGAGCCCCATGTCGGGCCCTGTGCTGACAACTCAGAGCCTGGAGCCTGCTTTGGATTCTGTGTGTTTCTCTCTCTGTCCCTCTCCTACTTGTACTCTCTTTCTCAGAAATAATAAATGAATAAACTTTATTTAAAAAAAAAGAATATCTCTTTTCATTTACTGGAGTATTTCCAATGTTCTTCATTCCTTCCTGGGGATCCAAGTTATCTATCACCTCTTTCCTTTAATACTGCCTATTAGGTAGGTCTCTTGCAATGAATTCTGTCTTTATGACAGTGTTGTTATTTCATCTTTTTTTTTTTTTTTTTAATGATGGTTTTCCTAGATATAGAATTCTTGGCTGGTGTTTTTTTCTTTCAAAACTGAATGTATCACTGTGCTGCCCTCTGGTCTCCAATGTTTTCTCTGCAAACAGTATTGTTCTTTTGTACATAATGAGTCATTTTTGTCTTGCTTTCAAGATTCTCTTTGCTTTGGGCTTCAGCAAGTTGACAATAATGTGTCTAGATGTGGTTCCCTGTGTTTATCCCACTTGCAATTCATTGAGATTCCTGGGTCTATAAGTAAATGTTCTGTTTTGTTTTCATTGAATCTAGGGAAGTTTTTGGCCATTATTTCTTTGAGTATTTTTTTTCCCTGTCCCTTCTCTTCATCTGGGACTCCTCTATTATTACAAGTATGCTTTGGAACACCTGACAACGACCCACAGATCTCTGAAGTTCTGTTCACTTTTCTCTAATCTTTTTTCTTTCTGTTCTTCAGATTAGATAATTTCCACTAATCTTTCAAATCCACCAACTCTTTCTTCTGCCATCTCAGACCTGCTTTTGAGCTCATCTGATGAAAGTTTATTTCAGTTATACTTTTCAACTCTAGGGTTTCCATTTGGTTCTTCATTAGTTTTTACTTATTGAGATTTCCTATTTTACTCATTGGTAGCATATTTTTCATTCTTTGAATGTGTTTACAACTGCTTTGAAGTTATTGCTCAATCCAACATCCGGGCCCACTAAGAATAGTTTCTACTAACTTTTTTCCTACTTCCATACGGGTCACACTTTCTTGTATGGCCTTGTATATCTAGTAATTTGTGGTTAAAAACTACAATTAGATAATATATTGTAATAAAACCAAGTCCTGTTTAACTTTTTTGAAGGTTCTTTTTTGTATTTAGTAACGTGTCCAAATTTAAATTGTGCAATCTGTCTTTCCCAAGATGTTTAGCTACTGATGTCTCTATTCACTCATTTTATTCTTCTCCTGGCTCCCTAGGAGCTACGGACTGTCAATATAGCTTAGTAGTAAGCTAGTAATTGGGCACAGAATATGCTCAAACACCTGAGACCATTAGACTTTCACTTTCTGCTAACTGATCTGTTGGGGGAAAAGGGGCTGTATTTGAAGTTGCACCCAGTTCTCAAGTTTGGGCTCTCTTGCATCTCCCCTGCATGTTTGTAGTTTCCCTATCATATAGGGATGTGTGCGGAATGTATCCAAACTCTTCTATAGCTCTCATACATACAGTAGCTCCCTATTAAATTTCTGACTAATCCATCACTTGCTTTGAACCAGGACTGCAATCCTGGCCTAGTTCACATACAGGTTTTCCTCATCCACTCACTCAAGTCTGCTACTTTTAAGATGGCAGAGCCACAGGGTTTTTGCCCTCCACCTAGAATCAACTAACAGAACTGATGGTTCCATGACCAGCCTAGACTGGAAAGCCAGTTCTCACCAACACAGACTGAGAACAGGGCAGTAATAGGAATAGTCACAGGCAAAAGGGCCAGAAGATACACCCATCTTAACTGAAACTCTAGAAGTTTTTCAAAAATAAATGCTTCTCAATTTGTTGTCTGACTTTGTGCAATCCAGTACTCTAAAATGGTTTCCAATTTCTTTTCTTTTCTTTTTTTTTCTGCAGAGGAGGAACTGCCAACTTATGTCATGTCACTGTTACCAGAAGTCTTCAGAACATTTTAGCTTTTGAAAGAATAAGAATATTTTATGGGTCCTTATAGCTATTCTAAAATACCGTTCTCTCAAAACTATCAGGTCCTTTTACACATAACTCTCTCTGTAGCCAATTAAAAAAATGCATTAAAATCACAACAATAAATATATTTTAAAAGCCATCATAATACTCAACTACACAACTTACAAGATTGTGGGCTATTTCTTTGTGCTGTTGCTGCTATTCCCTTAAAGTGTGGTCGAAGCTGAAGTTCGTCCAAACACTGGACTAGACAAAGGCAAAACCACAAAGACAAAATTTATCATGAATTAAACCCAGCTGTACTTTCAGTGTATTTTTCAAGCTCAGTAGAGCCTCCCAGGCATATAGCATTTATGCTCTTTTTGTATTGTTCTCATATTGCTGCTGTAACAAATTACACAAAATCAGTGGCTTAAAACAAATTTATTATCTTACAGTTATATAGGTCAGAAGTCTGACAAAAGTCTCGCCACACTAAAATCAACTTGTCAGCAAGACTGTGTTCCATTTGGAAGCTCTAAAAGAGAATTCATTCCTTATCCCTCCCAGTTTCTAGAGGCTCCCCTCATTCCTTAGCTCCTGGCTGCCTTCTCCAAATCCAGCAATACAGGCCAAGTTCTCATATTACACTACTCAGACACTGACTCTCTTCTGCCTTTTTTCCACTTTTAAGAACTCCCGTGATTTCACTGGGCCCACCCTGATAATCGAGGACATATCTCCCAACCTTGAAGTCAGATGATTAGCAATCCTAATTCCATCTGCTCCCTTGATCCCTTCTTGCCATGTAACCTATGAAAGTAGACATCTTTAGGATGTAGGGAGGTTCATTATCCTGCCTACCATTCCTTCTTATTAAAACCTCTGCTCAGTAAAGACCTCATAAATTTACATTTAGGCATAAATGTCCCCTAGGTTAACATCTTTATCATTTTCAGGGCTACTTATTTTATAAGGAGTAACAATAAAGGGAATAAACCTCTATTGATGGTTTCAGAAATCAGCCATTAGAAGATAAAGGACAAGTATATAAGGAGGTAGACAGAAGTATCCAAGAGACCACATCATTAAGATCAATTACCTTGACTAGACCACAAAAATTGATCATGGCCACATATCTTTTAAAAACCAGTTTTATAAAATACCCTTTAAAAAGTTAAACAGGCTTAGAGCAAATCTGGCAGGTGCCTGATATAAAAATTGAAACTGCAAGATTTCAAAGTACTGGACAAATAAACTATCAGAACTAAGCACTTGCCATAAATGCCAAAATTCTACTTTCTAAACTTTGATTTGAAAATGTAAGTTAATCTTATATTAGTTTTATCTCATTCTGACAGGGTCCACCTATGCTAACTGTATATGTACACAATGTATAAATTATTTTCCATAAGTTTTCAAATTTTCAATGTCATTGTTTTAGTACTACCTTTAGTTTTTTAAAAAGGAAAATGCTTATAGGTGAATACTTCTGTGTATGTTATTCTTCAAGTGGTAAGAGAAGCATGACAAGTAAATAATAGTCTTGAAAACTGCAGAATTTTAAACAATTATAATTTTAAAATTCTATTTAAAAAAACAAGTATATTATAAAATCTTAAGTTGTCATTATCAACGCTCTGCTGCTATACTTGCAGGTTTTAAATTCTTGATTTAAGCACTACCATCTCTACAAATGCTCTTGTTCTGACTTGAATGTCTTTTTAAACAACTTGACCTGGTTTATTCTCACTGTCTATCAGGATTCAAGTGAGGTAGTACCTCTTCTGAAAACAATTTCCCAACATGACCTGGATTAAAAGGAGGCACCTCCTATGAGTTTGAATCAAGCCCAGCGCTGCCTTCCATGACACCATTTATCAATAATGCTGCCACTGTTCCCTTATCTAGCCTCCTACTAATCCCAAAGTGTACTAAGCTAGGGATCATATTGTATCCTTGGTATCTCAGTATCTGGCTCACAGTAAATGTTTAAAAATAATGTTTGCTGGATTAGAAAAAATACATATCCCTTTAATACAGTTAATTTTCAAATAATTCTCAAAAGTTTGATTGCTGGCCTTCTAACCTTTACGAAAGATCAAATTTTTAAAAATGGAAGCAGTGTGGCACACTGGCAAGACACAGACCCTCCCCTTCCCCCCAAACACACCTAAATACCTTATAAAATATGACAATGTTTAAAAATACAGGGCTGAACTGCAAGGTTGCCTGGGTGGCTCAGTCGGTTAAGCATCTGACTTCATCTCAGGTCATGATCTCGCCTTTCCCAAGTTTGAGCCTGTGAGCCCTGTGAGCCCTGAGTTGGGGGGCTCTGTGCTGAAAGCTCAGAGCCTGAAGCCTGCTTCAGATTCTGTGTCTGCCTCTCTCTCTCTCTGCCCCTTCCCCCCTTGCGCTCTCCTTCTCTCAAAAATAAATAAACATTAAAAAAAACATCTGCGAATACCATGTATTTTATCCTAGTAGTGACAATGTGAATTATGTAACTCTGAGACTGATAAGGTATACCCAGTCCAGGGGAGGTAGTCTCGGGCATGCATCCAGGCTAGGCTATGTCTAAGAATACCCCAGCCTCATAACAAATATAAATAAAGTCTGGAAACTATAATTTCAGAAGCACATTACTCAGGTATTACCCTCCACTATATCCTTGTTTATAAAGCACTGGGAGTAGGAAGCTGCCTATCTTTCCAATGATGTCATCAATCTCTCCACAAACCATCTTCCTTCTATAACCTACAGATTGATTCAAGCACTGTATGTACATGACTTTCCATCAACCCAAGCAACACAGAGGTGGTAACGTTCTGAATGGCCCCTCAGGGATATGGGTGTATATATCAGGCAAGAAACTGGAACTGAGACTTCTGCTTAAAGCCCAAACCCCAAAAGGGACCACTACTTCAATGAAATGAAAACTTCACGCCCAGAACGTTTGCATGGAAAATTCTACCAGACATTCAAAGATAACATCAATTTTACACAATCTCTTCCAGAAAACAGAACAAAATACTTCCCAACTCATGTTATAAGGTCAGCGTTTCCCTGATATCAAGATAAAGTACAGTAGTCCCTTATCAATGGGCAATACATGCCAAGATTTCCAGTAGATGCCTGAGACCACGGATAGTACCAAACTGTACACAGACTTTTTTCCTATACACACATATGACAAATTTATAAATGAAGCACAGTAAGAGATCAGTAACAATAACTAATAATATAACAGAACAATTATACTGTAATAAAAGTTTTGTGAATGTTCTCTCTCTCTCTAAATATCTTATTGTACTATACTCTCTCTTCTTGTGATGGGAGATGATAAAACGCCTACATGATGAGATCAACTGAGATGAATGATACAGGCACTCTGACATAGTACTAGGCTGCTAATGACCTTCTGATACATCAGAAGATCATTTGTTTCTGGACTGCAGGTGACCTGAGGGAGCCGAAACCATGAAAAGCAAAACTGCAGGAGGATAGTGGGGGTACTACTGTATATGGTAACTACAAACCAATATTCCTCATTAATACAGTCATTAAAGTCCTCAACAAAATAACAGCATATCAAATCCGGCAATACATATAAGCACAAATACAAATTATACCACAAAAAAGTGTGGTTTATCTTGGGAACATATAGTTAGATATCCAAAAATCAATGTAAAGAAACACCATATTAAAAATCTAAAGAAACAAATGATCGTATCAATTTAAGCAGAAAAAGCATTTGACAAAATTCAACATCCATTCATGACAAAAACTCAGCAAACTAGAAACAGAATTTTCTCAACCTGATAAAGAGCATCCATGAAAAATCTACAGCTAGCAGTACACTTAATGGTCAAGGACTAAATGTTTTCCCTCTGAGATCAGGAACAAGGCAAAAATGTCCACTCTCACCACTCCTATTCAGTATTTTAGTGGAAGTCTTAGCCAGTTTAAAAAAGCAAGACACAGGCAGCTCTTTCTGCCCATGGGTCCTGTCCCCATGCTTTAATAAAATCACCTTTTGCACTAAAAAAATAAAAAGGTGAATCATAAATAAAAAGGCAAGAAACAAAAGGGATTGTAAAGAAAGAAATAGAACTATACCTGTTTCACAGATGTGACTATTTACCTGGAAAACCAAAAAGACACTACAAAACTCCTCCTACAACTAATAATTGGATTTCATAGTCATGGAATACAAAATGAATGCACAAAAATCATATTCCTATATACTAGCAACAAAGAGCTGGAAAGAAAAAATTTTAAAATACCGTAACGATAGCGCCTAAGAAAAAAGAAAGCAATAATTATGTATAAATCTGATAAAACAAAGAGAAGGAGCTAAGATGGCAAAGTAGTAGGAGGACCCTATGCTTGCCTCTTCCCTTGAACACAGATAAATATCAAATCATTCTGTACAATCAATCTGAGGACAGAACAAAATGCACAACCAGAGAGAGACAAGAGGCAACATCATCAAAGTTAGGAGGAGCAGAGACATGTTTTGGGGGAGAACAGCACTATGGAGGGGGAGGGAGCCCTGGTCACAGAGAGAGGCAGGACAGGTGAGAGACAGAGAGAGAGGGAGGGAGGGAGGGAGGGAGGGAGGGACGGAGGGAGGGAGAGAGAGGGAGAGGGAGGGAGGGAGGGAGGGAGGGAGGGAGGGGTACACACAGGGGATCACACAAGGAAAACACTTCCTCAAAGCCACTGACTGGGAAAAGGAGAGGGGCTGATTACCATGAGTTTTTATAACCAGTGGAGCTCAAAGACTAGAGTTTTAGAAGTCTATGCCATGGCTGGTACTGAGCCCTGAGGGTGCTGCAGTGCTCCTGTGGAGAAGGAGGGCAGAGAGCCCAGGAACAGATGGCGCAATCTGAGGATCCCCTGGGAAGCAGTGGGAGAGATGGCTCCCCTTTCTTGGAGCACATCTGGAAGAGGTAGCATTGCCTCTCCAGAGACAAAAGAGCCAGCAGATACCATTACACTCCCCTACCCCTCTGCTCCTATGGAGAAGGAGGGCAGAGAGCCCGGGAGCAGATGGCACGATCTAAGGTTCCCTTGGGAAGCACTGGGAGAGATGTTTCCCTCTTTATAGAGTACATCTGGGAGAGGTGGCATTGCCCCTCCAGAGACAGAAGAGCCAGCAGGTGCCATTATGCTCCCCTACCCCTCAGCATAGGTACAGAGACACTGGCTGAGGGTGGCTAATCTGGACAGCAGCTCTTTGCTGAACTTTACTCCAAACTCCACAGCCTTGTGCTTTTGTTGAACTGCCCCTCTGGGACAAACTTGCATCAGTCCCAGCATGGCAAAACCCTCTCCAGAGAACCAGCACAGGTCCTTGCCACAGCAATTCCCTAAAATCTGGAGTTTTAAAACTCAGCTGGCATGGCTAGGAAAAACATGTATGCACCACCCTGCCAAGCAAGAAGATGGCTCAGACACAGGGCGAAGGTAGCGACGTTGAGGGAAGCTTGGGACACACAAGGGGAGATTGCTTGCCATCTGGGAGGGCTTCCTGAATAGCAGTGAGCACGAACTCCGCTCTCAGGGATAAGGGAGAGGGCTGGCGCCATTTCTCACTCCTGGACCTCAGCATAAACTAACCTCAGTAAGCAGACAGTACCAACAGTGGCAGCACCTAAACTATTTACATCAAGACCCACTCCCCTGCACTCTACAGGTGCTGCTTTTCTTGGGCAAGTGTTCCTGAGAACCAGAGCAGTGACCCCTGCCCCCAGAAGACCAGCACAAACCTCCTGTATGTCTACTGACTACAGAGTTCTGTAAAACTTCAGCTCTAGTGGGAAAAGCATCAGGTCTCTTTTAACAAGCACAACAGAACATGCCTAGTTAAACCTTGCCATACTCTAGCCAAAGTCCAAGCACTCCCTACTGCATGCAAGGAGAAACTCTGCAGAGGACTGACCTAGGGAAAGAGCAGCCAAAACACTGCAGCACAGTGCACACAGCATACACCAGAGACACTTCCCTGAAATACCAGGCCCTGGACAGTATAAGACCTCTTCATAGAGCCATTACACTCTGGAGCAAGAAACATAACAAGCTTTCCTAACACACAGAAGAAGACAGAGACCTAACACACAGAATATGGACACAGGGATCATGGCCAGGGATCTAATCAAAACAGATACAAGTAATATGCCTGATCCAGGATTTAAAACAACGTAAAGATACTAGCGGGGCTTGACAAAACATAGAAGACACCAGAGTCCCTTACCTCAGAGATAAAAGACCTAAAAACTAGTCAGGCTGAAATGAAAAGTGCAATAATTGAGATTCAAAACCAACTAGATATAAGGACCACACGATGGAAGAAGCAGAGGAAGGCATAAGTGATATAGAAGATAAAATTATGGAAAATGATGAAGCTGAAAAGAAGAAAAGAAGATAAAATTATGGAAAATAATGAAGCTGAAAAGAAGAAAAGAAAAATACCAGCATACAAATCCAGGAGGCACTGAGAACTCCCATCAACATCAATAAAAGCAGGCCAACATCAAGACATAGCATAAATCTGCAAAACCAGAGATAAAGAAAAAAGTCCTAAAAGCAGCAAGACAAAAGAAGTTCCTAACTTACAAGGAAAGTTTTTAAAAATAAGGTTAGCAACAGATCTCTCCACAGAAACTTGGCAGGCGAGTTACCCATGTGCTGAATGAGAAAAATATGCAGCCAAGAAAACTATCCAGCAAGGCAGCCATTCAGAACAGAAAGAGAGATAGAGAGTTTCCGAGATAAACATAAACTAAAGGAGTTCATGACCACTAAATCAGCCCCGCAAGGGAACTCTTTGGGGGTGCCTGGGTGGCTCAGGGAGTTAAGCATCCAACTTTGGCTCTGGTGATGATCTCGCTGTTAGTGAGTTCGAGCTACACTTTGGGCTCTGTGCTGAGAGCTCAGAGCCTGGAGCCTGCTTCGGATTCTGTGCCTCCTTCTCTCTCTCTCTGCCTCTCTCCTGCTCACACATGCACTCATGTGCTGCGCTCGCTCTCTCTCTCTCTCTCTCTCTCTCTCTCTCAAAAGTGAACATTAAAAAAAATTTTTTTTACATAAAGGGAACTCTTTGAGTGGGAAAGACAGACCAAAAGCACCAAAGATTAGAAAAGAACACATAAAATCTCCAGAAACAACAATAAAACAAAAAACAATAAAATGGCACTAAATTCCTATCTATCAACAATCACTCTTAATATAAATGGACTAAATGCTCCAATCAAAAGACATAAGGTGTCAGAATGGATTAAAAAACAAGACCCATCTTTGTGCTGCTTACAAGATACTCATTATAGACCTAAAGACACCTGCAGATTGAAAGTGAGGGGATGGAGAACCATTTATCATGTTAATGGACATCAAAAGAAAGCTGGAGTAGCCATACTTATATCAGACAAACTAGATTTATTTTTAAAAATTTTAAGTTTTTTTAATGTTTATTTTGGAGAGACCAAGTGAGACAGAGCATGAATAGGGGAGGGGCAGAGAGAAAGGGAGACACAGAATCCGAAGCAGGTTCCAGGCTCTGAGCTGTCAGCACAGAGCCCAACACGGGGCTCGAACCCACAAACTGTGAGATCATGACCTCAGCTGAAGTCAGATGCTTAACCGACTGAGTCACCCAGGCGCCCCAGACAAACTAGATTTTAAACCAAAGACTACAGCAAGGGATGAAGAAAGGCACAATATCATAATAAAGGGGTCTACCCAACAGGATCTAACAATTGAAAATGTTTATGTCCCCAACCTGATAGCACCCAAATATATAAAACAATAAATAACAAACATAAAGGAACTCATTGATAATAATAAAATAAGAGTAGGGAACTTTAACACCTCACTTACATCAGTGGACAGATCATCTAAGCAGAAGATCAACAAGGAAACAATGGCTTTGAATGACACACGGGGCCAGATGGACTTAACAGACATATTCAAAAATTTCATCCTAAAGCAACAGACTACACATTCTTTTTGAGTGCACAAGGGACATTCTCCAGAACAGATCACACACCAGGTCACAAATCAGGCCTCAACCAGTACAAAAAGACTGAGATTATGCCATGCATGTTTTCCAACTACAGCACTGTGAAACTTGAAATCAACCACAAGAAAATATTTGGAAAGACCACAAATACATGGAGGTTAAAGAATGTCCTACTAAAGAAAGAATGGGTTAACCAGGAAATCAAAGAATAAAAAACAAACAAACATGGAAACATACAATAATGAAAACACAATGATCCAAAACCTTTGAGACACAGCAAAAGCATTAATAAGAGGAAAGTATATAGCAATACAGGTCTACTTCAAGAAACAAGCAAGATCTCAAATATGCAACCTAACCTTACTCCTAAAGGAGCTAGAAAAAGAAAAACAAATAAAGCCTAAAGCCAGCAGAATAAAGAAAATAATAAAGAATAGAGCAGAAATAAATGTCATAGAAACAAAACAAATCAAACAAAAGAAATCAAAAACCGTACAACAGATCAAAGAAACCAGGAGCTGGTTCTCTGAATTAATAAAATTGATAAAAACCCCGAGTCATATTTATCAAAAACAAAGAGAAAGGACCCCAATAAATAAAATCACAAATAAGAAAGAAGAGATCACAACCAACACTACAGAAATATAAACAATTATTAGAAAATATTATGAAAAATTATATGTCAATGAACAGGGCAATTTTCAAGAAATGGATAAATTCCTAGAAATATATAACCTCCCAAAACTGAAATAGGAAGAAATAGAAAACCTGAACAGACTCATAACCAGCAGAGAAATTGAATTAGTAATCAAAAATCTCCCAACAAAGAAAACTCCAGGGCCAGATGGCTTCCGAAGGAATTCTACCAAACATTTAAAGAAGAGTTAGTACCTATTCTCAAACTGTTCCAACAATAGAAATGGAAGAAAAACTTTCCATCTCATTCTGAGGCCAACATTACCTTGATTCCAAAACCAGACAAAGACCCCACTAAAAAAGAGAATTACAGGCCAATATCCCTGATGAACATGGATGCAAAAATTCTAAACAAAATATTAGTAAATTGAGTCCAACAGTACATTAAAAAATCATTCACCACGATCAAGTGGGATTTCTTCCTGGGCTGCAAAGGTAGTTCGATATTCACAAATCAATCAACATGCTATACCACATTAATAAAAAAAAAAGGATAAGAACCATAAATCCTCTCAACAGATGCAGAAAAAGCCATTTGTTAAAGTACAGCATTCATTCTTAATAAAAACCGTCAACAAAGTTAAGGATAAAGGGAACACACTTCAACATCATAAGGGCCATATACAAAAAACCCACAGCTAATATAATCCTCAATGGGGAAAACTGGAGAATTTTTTCCTCTACGGTCAAGTACAAGACAGGGATGCCTATTCTCACCATTGTTAGTTAATAAATTACTGGAAGTCCTAGTCTCAACAGTCAGGTAACACAAAGAAATCAAAAGCATCCAAATTGGCAAGGAAGAAGTCAATCTTTCATTATTTGCAGGTGACATGATACTCTGTAGAAAACCCCAAAGACTCCCACCAAAAATTGCTAGAACTGATACACGAATTTAGTAAAGTTGCAGGATACAAAATCAACGTACAGAAATCTGTTGCATTTCTAAACACTAATAATGAAGCAGCAGTAAGAGACATCACAGAATTGATCCCATATACAACTGCACCAAAAACCGGAAGATACCTAGGAATAAACCTAACCAAAGAGGTAAAGATGTGTACTCTGAAAGCCATACAACACTTATGGAAGAAACTGAAAATGACACAAAGAAATGGTAAAACATTCCATGCTAATGGATTAGAAGAACAAATACTCTTGAAATGTCTTTGCTATCCAAAGCAATCTACACATTTAATGCAATCCCTACCAAAACACCAACATTTTTCACAGCACTAAAACAAACAATCCTAAAATTTGTCCAGAACCACAAAAGACCCTAAATGGCCAAAGCAATCTTGAGAAAGAAAAGCAAAGCTGGAAGCTTCACAATTCCAAACTTCAAGTTACATGACCAAGCTGTAGTGATCAAGACAATATGGTACTGGCAAAAAAACAGATACATAGATCAAAGAATGGAATAGAAAATCCAGAAATGGATTTGGATTTCCCAAAACTATATGTCAACAAATCTTCGACAAAGCAGGAAAGAATATTCAGCGGAAAAAAGTCTCTTCAACAAACGGTGTTGGGAAAACTGGACAACAACATGCAAAAGAATGAAACTGGACCACTTACTTATACTATACCCAAAAATTATTCCAAAAGGGATGAAAGACCTAAATGTGAGATAGAAGAACATCAAAATCCTAGAGAACACAGGCAGCAACCTCTCTGACATCAGCCGTGGCAACTTTACTTAGATACGTCTCCTGAAGAAAGGGAAACAAAAGCAAAAATGAACTACTGGGACTTCATCAAGATAAAAGCTTCTTCATAGCAAAGGAAACAATCAACAAAACTAAAAGGCAACCTTTGAACTGGAAGAAGGTATTTGCCAATGACATACCCAATAAAGGGTTAGTATCCAAAATCTATAAAGAACTTATCAAACCCAACACCCAAAAAACAAATAACCCAGTGAATAAATGGGCAAAAGACATGAAAAGACACTTTTCCAAAGAGGACATCCAGATAGCTAACAGACATATGACAAAATGCTCAACATCACTCATCATCAGAGAAATACAAATCAAAACCACAATGAGATACCACCTCATACCTGTCAGAATGGCTAAAACGAACTCAGACAACAGAGGTTGGCAAGGATGCAGAGAAAGAGGAACCCCTTTGGCACTGCTGGTAGGAATGCAAACTGGTGCAGCCACTCTGGAGAACAGTATGGAGGCTCCTCAAAAAATAAAAAATAGAACTACCCTCTGACCCAGCAATTGTACTACCAGGTATTTATCCAAAGGATACAGGAGTGCTGATTCGAAGGGGTACATGCAGTCCAATGTTTACAGTAGCACCACTGACAATAGCCAAATTATGAAAGGAGCCCAAATGTCCATCAACTGATGAATGGATAAAGATGATGTGGTTATGTATGTATGTATGTACACATACATACACACATACACAATGGAATATTACTCGGTGGTCTGAAAGAATTAGGGGTGCCTGGATGGCTTATTCGGTTAATTGTATGACTTCAGCTCAGGTCATGATCTCACAGTGCATAGGTTCAAGCCCCACATCAGGCTATGTGCTGACAGCTCAGAGCCTGGAGCCTGCTTCAGATTTTATGTCTCCCTCTCGCTCTCTGACCCTCCCCCAGTCATGCTCTGTCTCCCTTCCCTCTCTCAAAAATGAATAAAAGTTAAAAAAAATTTTTTTTAAAGAATGAAATCTTACCATTTGCAACATGGATGGAACTAGAATGTATTATGCTAAGCAAAGCAAGCCAGTCAGAGAAAGACAAACATCATGATTTCACTCATATGTGGAATTTAAGAAACAAAACATAAACACAGGGGAAGGGAAGCAAAAATACGATAAAAACAGAGAGAGACACAAACCATAAGAGACTCTTAAATACAGAGAACTGAAGGTTGCTGGTGGGGTGTTGGGTGGGGGGATGGGCTAAATGGGTGATGGACATTAAGGAGGGCACTTCCACATTAATGAGCACTGGGTGTTGGGATGTGCACTGGGTATTATATGTAAGTGATAAATCAGTAAATTCTATTCCTGAAATCATTATTATATGTTAACTAACTTGGATTTAAATAAAATTTAAAAAAAAGAAAGAAATGGGCAGAAGACATGAGTAGACAATTTGCCAAAGAAGACATACAGACGGCTAATAGACATGTGAAAATATTCTCAACATCACTCATATCAGGGAAATACTAATGAAAAATTACAATGAGGCATCACCTCACACATGTCTAAATGACTAAAATTAACAACAAAGAAAACAACAGATGTTGGTGAGGATGTGGAAAAAGGAGGACCTTCTCACACCGCTGGTGGGAATGTGAACTAGTACAGCCACTCTGAAAAACAATATGGCGGCTCCTCAAAAAGTTAAAAATAGAACCTACCCTACAATCCAGCAATTGAACTACCAGGTGTTTACCCAAAGGATACAAAAATACTGATTTGAAGAGACACATGCACCTCAATGTTTATAGCAGCATTATCAACAAAAGCTAAATTATGGAAAGAACCCAAATTTCCATCAACTGATGAATGGATAAAGAAGATGTGGGAGATATAGATATATATAGATACACACACACACACACACACACACACGAATATTACTCAGCCATCATTAAGAATGAAATCTTACCACTTGCAAAGACTTGGATGGAGCTAGAGTGTATAATGCTAAGCGAAGTAAGTCAGGGAAAGACAAATACCATGTGATTTTACTCATATGTAGAATTTAAGAAACAAAACAGATGAACATAAGGGGAAAAAAAGAGGCAAACCATAAACTAGACTCTTAACCATAGATAACTGCTGGAGGGGAGGTGGGCTAGATGGATGATGGGTATTAAGGAGAGCACCTGTGATGAGTACTGGATGTTGTATGTTACTGATTAATCATTAAATTCTACTCCTGAAACTACTGTTACAACATATGTTAATTAAATGGAATTTAAATAAAAACTTGGGGGAAAAAATCTAACAAAACATACAGGATCTATATGCTGAAAACAGTAAGACACCGATGAAAGAAATCAAAGAAGACCTAAATAACTGGAGAGACTATGTTCATCAAATGAAAGAGTCAGCATAGCAGAGATATCAGCTTTCCCTAAACTGTCTAAAGATTTAAGGCAATTACAATAAAAATTCCAGCAGAACTTTTTGTAGATATAGATAAACCAATTCTAAAACGTAAATGGAAAAGCAAAGGAGCTAGAAAAGCCAAAACAACTTTGCAAAGGAGGAATAAAGTTGTAAAGTCACACTAATTTCAAGACTTGTAACAATAAAACTAGAGAAACCAAGAGCATCCAGACATATACCCACATAAATACGGCCAAATGGTATTTGACAAAGGTGCAAAAGTCAGTCAATAGAGAAAGGAAGCTCTTTTCAACAAATGATATTGGAACAAATGAACATTCATTTGCAAAAAAGGAACCCTGACCTAAACCTCATACCTTACACAAAAATTAACTTGAAATCGATAACAGATATACATACAAACTGTAAAAGTTTTAGAATAAAACACAGGATTAGCCACATGGTAAAGTTAACATCACTAGCGATTAAGTCAGATTGATAACATGTCCTTCTGATACGATGTGATGAAAATGGCAATTCACCTCTGTGGTATTCTTTCCAAAATCCCACAACCCAAGTATAACCATAACAAAAAGAGACACACCCAAACTGAAGGACATTTAACAAAATACCTGACCCAAACTCCTTAAATCTGTAAAGAAGATAAAAATTAAGGAAATACAGATGTTTTCAAAGACCAGAGACTAAACAAACTACGGAGACATGATGACTAAATGCCTGGATCCTAAAACAACTTCAGTGGAAAAACTAGTTAAATAACAAGGGAGCAATGTTAGTTTCTCAGTTCTGACACACGTATCATGGTGATATAAGCTATTAACAGTAAGGGAAACTGGTTGAAGGTATAGCAGATCAGTCTGTACTATCTTTGCAACTTTCTGTAAATTGAAAAAAAATCAAAATTGTTTTGAAGTTTTCTTTGTTTTTGTTTTTGTTTTGTTTTTTAAGTAGCAGAAACCTCTGTACCCTGGGGCAAAGAGTTCTTAAACACAGCATGAAACATGACCCATAAAGTAAAATACTGATAAACTGATAGGACAATACATCTATTAGAATACATCTAAAATAAAAAATACTGACATTGAGTGTTGATGAAGATGTAGAGCAACTAAAACTCTCATACATTGCTGGTGGGAATGCAGAATTGTTCAGTCCCTCGGGAAATCAGTTTGGCCATTTCTGTTTTTCCTTTTTTTTAATTAAGTTTTTATTTTAATTATAGTATAGTTAACATACAATGTTATACTAGTTTCAAGTGTATAGTGATTCAACAATTCCATACGTCACCCAGTGCTCATCATGACAAAAGCACTCCTGAATCTCCATCACCTATTTCATCCATCCTCCCACCCACCTCTGGTAACCATTGGTTTGTTCTCTATAATCAAGCATCTGTTTTCGTTTTTTTTTCCCCTTTGCTCATTTGTTTTGTTTCTTAAATTCCATGAGTGAAATCATATGGTATTTGTCTTATTTCATTTAGCATTATATCCTCTCTCTCTCCATCTATGTTGTTGCAAATGGCAAGGTTTCATTCTTTTTTATGGTTGAATAATACCAGTGTCTGTGTGTGTGCACCACACACACCATATCTTCTTTCTCTGTTCTTCTATCAATGGACACTTGGGCTGCTTTCATATCTTAGCTATTGTAAATAATGCCGTTATAAACATAAGGGTGCATGTATCCATCCCTTTGAATTAGTGTTTCTATTTTTAGGGGGTAAATACCCAATAGTGTGATTACTGGATTGTAGGGTAGTTCTATTTTTAACCTTTTTTTTTTTTATTTTTTTTTTTTTTTTTTTTTATTTTTTTTTTATTTATTTTTGGGACAGAGAGAGACAGAGCATGAACGGGGGAGGGGCAGAGAGAGAGGGAGACACAGAATCGGAAACATGCTCCAGGCTCCGAGCCATCAGCCCAGAGCCTGACGCGGGGCTCGAACTCACGGACCGCGAGATCGTGACCTGGCTGAAGTCGGACGCTTAACCGACTGCGCCACCCAGGCGCCCCATATTTTTAACCTTTTGAGGAACCCCCTACTGTACTCCACAGTGGCTGAACCAGTTTACGTCCCCACCAAAAGTGCAAGAGGATTCCTTATTTCTCCATATCCTCACCAACACTTACTGTTTCTCGTGATTTTGACTTTAGACATTCGGACAGGCATGAGATGATATTCTCATTGTAGTTTTGATTTACATTTCCTTGATGATGAGTATCTTTTCATGTGTCTGTTGGTTACCTGGGTGTCTTTGGAGAAATGTCTGTTCATGTCTGCACATTTTTTAATTAGGATATTTATTTTTTGGGTGTTGAGTTGTACCAGCTTTTTATATATTTTTTATACTAATCTTTATCAAATATGTCATTTGCAAATATCATCTCCCATTCTGAGTGTTTCCTTTTAGTTTTGTTGGCTGTTTCCTTCACAGTGCAGAAGCTTTTTATTTTGATGCAGTCCCAATAGTATATTTTGGCCACTTCTTATAAAGTTAAAAATATGCACCTACCATATGACTAGCAATCTCACCCTAGGCATTTATCCCAGTGAACTAAAAATGTACTTTTATACAAAAATCTGTTCACAAATATTTATAACAGCTCTATTCATAAATGCCTAAACCTAGAGGTGCCTGGGTGGCTCAGTCAAACATCTGACTCTTGATTTCAGCTCAGGTCATGATCTCACAGTTCGTGAGATCGGGCCCCACACTGGGATCTGTGCTGACAGCAGGAAGCTTGCTTGGGATTCTCTCTCTCCCTCTCTCTCTGCCCTTCCCCTGCTCACAAACTCTTTCTCTCTCTCTCTCTCTCTCAAAAATAAACTTTAAAAATAATAAATATAAATGCCCAAACCTAAAAACAACCCTAATGTCATTCAAGGAGTGAATGAATAAACAAACCAGTATATATCCAGACAACAGAATACTGCTCAGCAATAAAAAGGAACAAACTATTGATACAGAATTACTTCAAAGGATCTCAAAAGCATTATGTTGAGTAAAAGAAACTAGTCTCAAACAGTTACTACATAATTCCATCTCTATGACATTCTTAAAAGGAAAAAACTATCAAAACTAAAAATATATCAGTGATTGCAGGAAATTATAATGGACAAGAAGAGCTTTTTGGGAAGTTACAGAACTGTTCTATATTCTGATTGTGGTGGTAGTTTTAAGAAACCTATACATAGGAACATGTGTGTGACTGGGTTGGGTAAGCATCTAACTTAGTTTGGGCTCAGGTCATGATCTCATAGTTCATGAGATCAAGCCCCATGTCAGGCTCTGTGCTGACACTGCCCTGTCTCTCTGTCTCTCTGCCCCTTCCCTGCTTGTGCTGTCCCTATCTCTCTCAAAATAAATAAATACACATTTAAAACAAACAAAACCCTATACATATGTGTTGAAGTTCAATGAACTATTCATCAAAAAAAGGTTAATTTAACTATATACTAATTTTAACTAAAAATTTTTTAAAGTAAATGTAAAGGTTAAAAAAGCTAACAAGAGATTTTCATTAATATATAAAAAGAAATAGATCACTAACATGTACTGCATTAATACATAGAAAGGTTTCACTCACTCATTCAATAATTATTTTTAAACTAAAAAATATGTGTCAAACACAATTTTGGGAAATAAATATTAAACAGTTGATCAGAATGAATATATTTTGCCTATGGAATGGACATGAATTGGGGGGGACCAGTTGTCAAAGTGTATGGGTTATACACTGCTCCCTCAAAATACATGTCTATCTAGAAGCAAAAAAAAAAAAAAAAAAAAAAAAAGGTTGAACAGAGATTTTATAACAGCATTCAAATTTTGATAAACACATTATGTACCACTATCTTACTAAATCATCACAATTATTCTTAAAGGTACATATTATTTATTACTCTGTCTTTATGAACATAGAAACCAACTCAGAAAAATTGCCCAAAACTGAAAATAAGTACTTGAGCTAGAAATTCAACATAAGTATGTCTCATTCACTGTCTGCCCAAACAGTAGGTGTTCAATTAATGGTAAATGAGGTGAATGAGTGAGTACATGCAAAATCATGTTCTATGACACCATGCCATTTTAAATGTATATATTCACATTTTAAAAGATCCGAAGAGAATCTGGATTGATTACATTAAATGGCAATTTATTAAATTCCTCTTATACTTGTTTAAATTCAGTTTTTAAAAGTTCACACTAAAATGACAGGCATATTTATGAAACAATATACAGTTTATTTGCATTTGCAATTAGTTTTCTTTTTTTTTTTTAAGCAAGCTACATAGTCTACTTGCTATAGTAATCACACTGAAATGAAGAAAAAAAGAAGCAAAGAAATTATCATTTTCCCCTTTATTGAAATTCTTCAATAAAAAATCAAGAGACCAACTCATACCAACAGACAAACATAAAACCAGTATATAAATGTATTTTACCTAGGTGTCCTTTCTTGACCATACACTCATACTTGAGACATTTTGGTAGTGGTATGCTTCAATACCACCCCTACCAAAATGAGATAAAGACCTTTTAAGTGTGATGTACCTCTTATATTAATCCATCACATTTATAATTTAGATATGATGAGTTATGATGTTATCATGTAACTGAGATCAACATTTTATTTCAATTTAATTTCCAACAATACACATTAAGTTTTCTACAGTAAGTAAATGTTTCATGCTAGTCATCAGAATTATAGTTAGGCTCTACCCTAGATAATGAAACAAACTGCAGAAAAGAATAAACAGCAGGCCTGTGACTACTATCCTTAGAATGGCCTGCTTGCAAGGCTGACCTTTGGCAGGCACCTAGGAATTTGGATTTGGAGAAGGTTCTCAAAAAACTCTTCAATAAGAGTTACTGTGCTTAAACTACACAATGTGGTTTATGTTGAACACCAGCTTTTCTTCTGGGAATCTGAAATTTTGTTATGTACCGGTCAGAAGGTGCCAGCCCCCAAATACAAACCCTGAAAGCTGAGCCGCTAACAACCTTCATTGGTAGATGTTTCATATGTGTTGTTACAACTTATTGTTAAGGGAATTTAAGTATATCCTGAGTAACTCCATTAGGAAAGGATTCAAACACTTCCTCCAACTTTGCCTCGGGCACCTTTTCTCTAGATTGATATTGTTAGCATAATAAATCATAGTAAGTGTAACCTCGGGCTGAGTTCTATTCATCCTCCTGACAAATCACTGAACCTGGGGGAGGTCTTGGGGTCTCCCAACACACATACTAAAAGTTACCTGAGTAAAATGTATACTTACCATCTTACCAGGCAATGTGCTCTCGGAGGAAAGTCATTATTCATACACAACAAATCTTGCATAGACTGTGGAATAACATCTACAAAAACATTTCATAATGAAAAAATTAGTATGTTCATTCTAAGGCAAAATTTTGTAACATGATTTAAAAAAATCGTATTACATAACACGTCTTGCTAGTCCATATAGTTATGCAATTGCTTAAAGATTTATATCTAGGGCTATCTCTAAGATTTGGGGTGAAAAAGGTGTCCTTCTCATGGGGGCCTGGGTGGCTCAGTTGGTTAAGCATCCGACTTCAGCTCAGGTCATGATCTCATGGTTTATGAGTTTGAGCCCTGCATTGGATTCTGCTGATAGCTCAGAGCCTGGAGCCTGCTTTGGTTTCTGTGTCTCCCTCTCTCTCTCTCTGACCTTCCCTGACTCGCGCTCTGTTTTTCCTCTAAAAAATGAATAAACATTAAAAAAATAAAATAAAATATAATAAAGATGTCTCTCTCTCAATGTCTTTTATTTCTAAAAAGCCAGCTTCTAAGTATTGTTCCCATGTTTATAATATTTTCCTTTCTTCTATGTCATGACTCAAACAGTTCCTCAGCCTTACTAGAAAGCCATGTTTTATCTCTTCTTCTTGGTCTGCCCTTGTCTCTACTTTTCTTCAAAACTACTTACAGTCCTGTCACTTCCTTACCACCTCCTATGGCCAGCCTTTGCTGGCCTCTGGCCATCTTAAGTGTTCTTATAAAACCATTAACCAGGTTCCCACTTATAACCCATGTATCTTTAAGCACTTTTAATTTATAATAAGATACTGACGTATATCATCCTTATTTATTTATAAATGCATAATAAACTCAAAGCATAAAAAATATTTATAACATTTCCTTTGTTGTATAGTCATAATTCCTTAGCAAATTTATGTTTAATTACCTTTTAAAAAAGAGTATATAGGAGAACACTAATGACTTGATGCTTTAACTAAAGCCAACAAACAACTCCAACAAAATAAACTATCAGTGCTCAAATCTTCTGACCTCCGAAAATATAGTTTTAAATGTGTATCTCCAAATTAAATGAATTGATGGTTTACTTGTAACTTCTACCACTAGGTACAGCTTCAATCACAACCAAATTCAAACTGCATCATACATATATACATATGTACATATACATACATACAACAATAATGACTTAACTAAAATCCATTCATCTTCTCTCAGACCACAGTTCATCTCAGAAACACGGATTCTGAGGCTCCTGGGTATCTCAATCGGTTGAGAGTCTAACTCTTGATTTCGGCTCAGGTCATGATCTCATGGGTTGTGAGACCGAGTCCCATGTTGGGCTCTGCACTGACAGCATGGAGCCTACTTGAGATTTTCTCTCTCCCTTTCTCTCTACCCTTCCCCATCCCACACTCTCTCTCTGTCCCTCTCTCTCAAAACAAATAAACATTAAAAAAAAAAACCAAAAAACACTGATTCTAAGCCTCCTTATTTTAACAGCTTCTTCTTGATGTTCCTCAAATTAATAGCACTTAAGATTTCTCTCCCTTTAACAGTTTGCTTCATTAATGAGCAAAATGTTGGAACTGGAACTTTCTGGGCTATTATCAGACTTCCCACCAGCTGCATATATTTCCCTCTTCCCCTTCCTCCTCAAGTACACTTATTCATATTCTGGTTTAATTATTTTACTGTATAAATTGTCTTAATTATGTGTATATATAGTCAGTGTGATCTGCCCTAGTTTACAAATCTGAATGCGGATGCTATCTACTTGTTTTGTTTCTAAGAATGCCAATAATAAAGGTAATATAATTTTATTCCTATACAAGAAAAGGCACAAATATTTCAGGCCTATACTTACAAATAATATCTGTATTGACCAGAAAAACTTTTTTTCTTAATTTATTTTTTTCAGTTGAAGTATAATTGACATATAACATTATCTTAGTTTCATGTGTATGACATAACAACTTGATAACTGTATACACTGCAAAACGATCAACATAAATCTAGTCAACATCTGTCACCAGTTTAAAAACATTTTCTTGTCATAGAATTTTTAAGATTTACTCTCTGAGTAACTTTCAAATATGCAATACAGTACTATTAACTATAGTTGCCATGCTATACATTAATTACATTCCTAGGACTTACTTATAACCACGAGTGTACCTTTTGACTCTCTTCATCCATGTTGCCCACCCCACCCCCCCCCAACCTCCATCTCTGGGAACCACCAATCTGTTCCCTTTAACTATGAGGTTGGTGAGTTTTGTTTTTGTTCTTGTTTTTGTTTTTTAGATTCTACATATAAGAGAGAACATATAATAAATGTCTTTCTCTGTCTGACTTATTTCACTTAGCATGATGCCTTCAATTGCCCTGAAAAATTTAAACACACATTCTGTGTATTTATTTTTTGAGTGAGTTAAGAAGGGCATCTGACTGAAAGCTGCAAAATTAATACTGTTTTAACACCTTGCTCACTCACTATTATATACCACTCTATCTCAGGACAGAGATTTTGGATGATTTGACCTATGAACTATAAGCACCATTTACGGAGATTTGAGCAATGTGACCTATTACCAACCATAAGCACTAAGTTTACTGAGTACCTAGCATGGGTGAGGTCCTGATATGGTGCTCATATATACTATCTCATTAAACCTTCCCATTAATCTGCTGGGTGGTATTACTTTGCTTTTCAAGTGAGATAATTCAGACTTAGAAAGGTCAAGTAACTAGTAAGAAGAAAAGCCAGAATTTTAATCCACTTGATCTGACAAATTATGGGGTATATCCAAAACACTATCCTGACAAATGAGTAATTTTATTTTATTTTTTTAATATTTATTTATTTTTGAGAGAGACAGAGACAGAATGCGAGTGGGTTGGGGCAGACAGAGAGGGAGGCACAGAATCCAAAGCAGGCTCCAGGCTGCAAGCTGTAAGCACAGAGCCTGACATGGGGCTCGAACTCATGACCTGTGAGAACATGACCTGAGCCTAAGTCGGGCGCTCAACCGAGCCACCCAGGTGCCCCAGAGTAATTTTATTCTTAAATCCTTCAAATCCAGGTTTAATTCTCCATTACACCTTCTCTGATCTCTCTCAATTAGACCTGACCACATCTCCTCTAAACTTCAGCAGAAGTTTAAAGAACTTTATCTGTGCTCTGGGACTGAACTTACCACTTTCTACCTCCTACTGCTGTGACCTCATCTCCCCTATTGGAACATAAATTTCTTATAACTGTGGATTCAACTGAGCTTAGCAAAGTACCTAGAACATGTTAGGCACTCAATAAATATTTGCTAATCTAATTAACTTTGAAATGAATGACGCTATAAAAATTCCTCTAAAAAGATCATACTCTGAAAATAAAACAAAAAAGATCATAGTCTGTTTCAGATGTGGTGAAACAACTCTGCATAGGTAAAACATCTCCAGAGATACTACTTTATATATATATATTTTTAAGTTTATATATTTATCTTGAATGAGAGAGAGAGAAGGGGAGGGGCAGAGAGAGAGGGAGAGAGAATCACAAGCAGGCTCTGCACTGCCAGTGCAGAGCCCCACGCAGGGCTTGAACCCACGAACCGTGAGATCATAACCTGAGCTGAAATCCAGAGTCATATGCTTAACCAAATGAGCCACCCAGGCGCCCACAGAGGACAGTACTTAATGAAGAGAACTAAATTCATAATTCAAAATTATAATCACTCTTACAGTCATTAGTTTAAAATAACTAGTAACACAGGGCACCTGGGTGGCTCAGTTGGGTTAAATGCTTGACTCCTGATTTTGGGGCAGGTCATAATCTCATGGTTCATGGGATCGAGCACTATATTGGGCTCTGCAATGACAGCACAGAGCTTGCTTGGGATTCTCTCTCTCCCCCTCTCTCTGCCCCACCCCTACACGCTCACACTCTCTCTCTCTTAAACAAACATTAATAAAACTAAAATAAAATAAAATAAAGATAATTAGTAACAACTTACCTTCCAATACTTCATCCTTTCCTTCTTTGTCAGTGGAGTCTTGTACAAGATAATGATGAGTGACTGAGAACTTGAAATCAGCGAAGGAAATTTCATCTGATTTCTCTTCCCATGTGCCAGAAGTAAATACACCCTATATTTAAAAATGGAAAAATACCCATTTTTAAAAAGAAAATTCCCTTAGAATATCAACTATCAAGTGACATGCAAAATTAAAATTTTGAAATAATTTTTGAGATAAATATATAAAATAATATACAGTAAATTCCATGCCTCTAACATACAAAAAAAAAATTCTTACCATTAGCAGAATCTGGTTACATTTAGCTAAAAATGATTAAATTTTATCAATTTTAAAATTTAGAAAAAATACAAGGCAATAAAATATACTTTTATTCTAAAAATCTCAAATCCAATAACATCACTATATAGTGCACCACATTATTAGACATCAGAAACAGCTTAATAAAAAAAGCAGTTTGTAGACTCAATTTAAGTGACATGACATTTGTAGCACTTACTTAACATGTTTTTGCAAGCATCTTTATCAAGCTTTGGTATTCAAATATTTTCATTTCAACTGCAACTCCTTGACTGGAAAACATTTTAATTAAAAGTCCCAAAGAGTCCCCTCACTTATGCAACATAATCATAAAAAAGAATTTTCCCCATGGGCCCTGAATCTCCCATAGTTATTCTTTCCACTGGAGAGGTATATAGTCATTACAACATAGCACCACTATGAGGCAGAAAATACCAACCCAGCAATTTGCCAACCACAGACAGTCCCAAATTAGATATAAAATATGTAAGGAATGATTTTGTTCATTACTGAGTTTTTATAAAAAGTGTTTTACAACCATACCTTATGTATAATACTCAAGTGTTTTATATTTGTTGCTGGCAAAGTATTCATAATTCTGAATTGAGTTAAATCGTATTTTAAATGTCTCAAAGGTATCTTATTATGTAAATATATTAAATAGCAATCTTTTTATATTAAGAGAAAAATCACTTGTATGGTACATATCAGAAACTATACTTTTTATATGTTAAGTTTCTCTAAAGTGTGGTTAACCTGTATTAAATTAAGACATCTATGGCTGATACCAAAATTCTCAAACTGTAATAAGCATTATAATGATATACGTAAGAATATGGCGTACTATGAGGAACGCCCACTATAACGCAGTTAAGTCTAAACGTACAGACAAGGAAGAAGCCCAGGAAACGAGAGGTAAGCCTATTTGTTAAGCTTGCAAAAAAGGTGAAACATTCTTTTTAAATGATATAAAGAAACATTATCTGACCCTACTCTGGATTCTGGGTACCACTGGAAACCTTATGAATAGCCAGTTCAAGAAGGATTTGGTTGTATTCATTAAAGAGGAGGTATCTAGGTTCTGTCTCCCAAATAAACTTTTTAAGATAATTAGTTCAATTGAAAAACAACATTGTAACCTGCCTCCTTCATTTCCATTATGATACAGTCCTTTAATAACAAATTTAAGTATGGTGTATATTTATGATTACACTCAGAAATGACAACTTTAGTCCAATATTAATCTAGTGATTCATCAAAAACAACCTCTGAGGGCCCCAATCAGACAATAAAAATAAATAAGCATGTAGACTAGAAGGAAATAAAACTGTCTGCATTCACAATGATCTGACATGTACCTAGAATAGTCAAAGCAACCTACAAACTACTAAAACTAACTGGTGAGTTTATAATGTTGTGGAATTCAAAATCAATATACAAAAACCATCTGTATTTTTTTAGGTAGGCTCCACGCTGGGCATGGAGCCCAACACAGAGCCTGAACTCATGACCCTGAGATCAAGACTTGAGCTGACATCAAGAGTTGGACACTTAACCAACTGAGCCACCCACGCACCCCAAAAACCATCTGTATTTTTTTGAAGTATATTTATTTATTTTGAGAGAGAGCAGGGAAGAGGCAGAGAAGAGGTGGGGAAAAGAATCCCAAGCAGGCTCTGTGCTGTCAGTGCAGATCCTAACATGGGGCTTGATCCCACGAACCATGAGATCCACAACCTGAGCCCAAATCAAAAGTCAGACACTTAACAGACTGCATCTGTATTTTTATATACATGCAGTAAACACCTGGGGGATGAATTTTTTTTAAATACCACTCTTACAACATCAAAAACAAATCAATTCTCTAGGAATACACTTAATGAAAAATAGCAAGAACTCTACCTAAGAACGCTTCAAAACATTGATAAGAGGGATTAAAGACCTAAATAGAGCTAAATGTACATGGATTGGAAGACGCAACAGCAGTAAGATGTCATTCTCCTCAAATCTATATATTCAATATAATCCTAATTAAAATCCCAGCAGGTATTTTGTAGAAATTGACAAGCTGATTCTAAAAGTAATATGAAATCCAAAGGACCTAAAATACCTAAAATAATTTTGATGGAAAATATACCAGCTGATTTTAAGATTTACTTTGCTATAGTAATTAAGATGGTATAGTACTACCATAAAGACAAATAGTTCAATAAAACTTAAGAGTCCAAAAATAGATTCCCATTTATACTTCATTTTACAACAGAGGAGCTACTGCAATTTAGTAGGGAAAGAATGATCTTTTCAACAAATGGCCCTGGAATAAAAAGATATTCTCATGGAGAAAAGCAGAGCTGTCTTTACAACATTGAGATAGGCAAAGATTCCTTTGACAGTACAATACACAAAAGGCATTTAACAATAAAATTAAAAATTAAGAAAATGAGGAGCACCCAAATATATAAAATAGTTAATAACAAACATAAAGGAACTAATCAATAATAATATAGTAGTAGTAGGGGACTTTAACACCCCAGTGACATTAATGGAAATATCATCTAAACATAAAATCAACAAGAAAACAAGAGCATTGAATGACAATGGACCAGATGGATTTAACAGATATATTCAGGACATTCCATCCTAAAACAACAGAATACACCTTCTTTTTAAATGCACATGGAACACTCTCCAGAACGGATCACATATTAGGCCACAAAACAAGCCTCAACAAATTCAAAAAGACTGAAGTCATACCATGCATCTTTTCTAACAACACTATGAAACTAGGAGTCAACCACAAGAAAAAAAACTAGAAAGAGCACAAATACATGGAGGATAAATACATGCTACTAAACACTGAATGAGTCAACTAGGAAATGAAAGAAGAAATAAAAAACTACAAGGAAAAAGGAAAACACAATGTTCAAAACCTTTGGGACATACCAAAAGCTGTTCTAAGAGGGAAATTTAATCTAACAGGCTTACCTCAAGAAGAAAAATCTCAAATAAATAACATGACTTTACACAAAAAGGAGCTTTTATAAAAAGAATAAGCAAAACCTAAAACCAGTAGAGGGAAGGAAATAATAAAGATTAGAGCAGAAATAAATGATATAGAAACCTAAACACACACACACACACACACACACACACACACACACACTGGAACAGATCAGTGAAACCAGGAGCTCATTCTGTGAAACCAATCATTAAAAAAGAGAAAGGATTCAAATAAATAAAGTCACAAATGAGAGAGGGAAAATAAAAAAAAAAATCACAGAAATACAAACAATTGTAAGTGAATATTTTGAAAAGCTATATGCCAACAAACTGGACAATCCAGAGGAAATGGGTAAATTCCTAGAAACATATAAACTACCAAAACTGAAAAATTTGCACAGACAGAAAACCAGCAAAGAACCTGAATCAGTAATCAAAAAACTCCCAACAAACACAAGTCCAGGACCAGATAGCTTCATAGACAAATTCTACCAAACATTTAATGAAGAGTTAATGCCTATTCTTCTCAAACTACTTCAAAACATAGCAAAGGAAGGGTGCCTGGGTGGCTCAGTTGGTTAAGTGTCCAACTTCAGCTCAGGTCATGACTTCACTGTTTGTGGGTTCAAGCCCTGCATGGGGCTCTGTGCTGACAGCTCAGAGCCTGGAGCCTGCTTCAGATTCTGTGTCTCCCTCTCTTTCTGCCCCTCCCCCCGCTCACCCTCTGTCTCTCTCTCAAAAAATAAACGTTAAAAACGTTCTATATTTTTAAATATAGAAAAGAAAGGAAAATTTCATTCTATCAGGCCAGCATTATCCTGATACCAAACCCAGATAAAGACACCACAAAAGAAGAGGACTACATGGCAATATCCCTGAAGAACACAGATGCAAAATCCTCAATAAAAAAATACTACTAAACTGAATCCAACAATACATTAAAAAAAAATCATTCAACACAACCCAGTAGGATTTATTCCCAGAACGCCAAGGTGGTTCAATATTAGCAAATCAATCAATATGACACATCATATCAATAAGAGAAAGGGTAAGTAACCAGGGGCCCCTGCCTGGATGGCTCAATGGGTTAAGCATGTGACTTTGGCTCAGGTCAGTATGTCACAGTCTGTGGAGTTTGAGCCCCACATCAGGCACTGTACTGACAGCTCAGAGCCTGGAGCCTGCTTTGGATTCTGTGTCTCCCTCTCTTTCTGCCCCTCCCCTACTTGTGCTCTGTCTCTCTCAAAAATAAATAAACATCCTAAAATAAATTTTTTTTATTTAACAAACTAAAAACTGTTTCTTCTACTGCCAAATGCAACACATTATTGAAAAGGACAAAAATACAGTGAAGCATTAAAAAACAGTGAATTTTTTTCCATTTCTTTTTTTGAGGAGGATAAAGCAATGGTTCTCAAGCTAATTACATTTTATAACCACTGACGAGGCTTAAAAAATATACTAATAACTAGGTTCCACAATAGACCAATTAAATCGGAATCTCTGAGGTTGTAGCCTAGACACTAGAATTTTTCAAATGTTCCAATATGTAGTCAACATAGGAAAACACTTGATATAGAGCTAGAAATTAAAGCTTTCATCCACTGGTATAAGAAATCCTTTTGACGATACACAATATTAAAATACAAGCATTAAAAAATCATCTGTGCTGGCACAACTGGATATCTACATGCAAAAACAAAAAAAAAATGAAATTGGATCCTTTCCTTAGACTAGACTTGAACAGTCAAAATGGACTGCATATCTAAATATAAGAGCAAAAACTAAAGACACCATCAAGAAAGTGAAAAGAAAGCCCACAACAATACAGAAGAACAGGAGAAAATACTGGCAAATTATGTATCTCATAAGGGATTTGTAGCCAAAATGTATAAGCAACATTTACACTAAATAATAAAAAGACAAATAATCCAATTTAAAAATGGGCAAAGGATCTGAATAGACATTTCCCCGAAGAAGATATACAAATAGCCAATAAGAACATGAGAAGATGTTTAATATCAACAGCCATTAGGCAAATGCAAATCAAAATAACAATGAGATATAATTTCACATACACTAGGATGTCTATAATCAAAAAGATAACAAGTGTTGGTGAGGATGTAGAGAGATCAGGACAAATACAAATGTAAAATGATGCAGCACAATCAGGCAGTTCCTCAAAAGATTAAAAATGAAGTTACTATATGAACCAACAATTATATTCCTAGATATATACCCAGAAGAAATGATAACACACATCCACACAAAAACTTATACATGAAGGTTCATAGAAGCATTACTCATAATAGCCAAGAAGTAGAAATAATGCAAATGTCAACTGATAAATGGATAAATAAAATGTGATGAATCCTGACAACAAAATAGTATATAGCAATAAAAAGAAAAGAACTAATAAATGCTACAATATGGACCAAACTTGAAAGCTTTATGCTAAGTGAAAAAAATCCAACATGCCAAAGCCTACATATTGCATGATTCCATTTATACAAAATGTTCAGAACAGGCAAATCTAAAGAGATAGAAAGTTATTGCCTAAGGATAGGAAAAAACAATAAGTGACTGCTAAATGGTACAGGGTTTCTTTTGGGAGTGATGAAACTGTTCTTGAATTGATTGTGGTAGGGTGCCTGCGTGGCTTAGTCAGTTAAACATCTGACTTTAGCTCAGGTCATGATCTTGTGGTCCGTGAGTTCAAGACCCACGTCGGGCTCTGTGCTAACAGCTCAGAGCGAGGAGCCTGCTTCGGATTCTGTGTCTCCCTCTCTCCCTGCCCTTCCCCCGCTCATGCTCTCTCTCTCTCAAAAATAAACATCAAAAAAAATTTTTTTAATTGGTTGTAGTTAACGGTTGTACAGCTCAGTCAACATACTAAAAACCACTGAATTATATATCTTAAATTGGTGAACTATACAGTATAGAAATTGCAACTCAATAAAAAATTTAGACTGAGAAGACTGTTTTTGAGTCACAATATTTTACAACTATCTACTCTGTCTAAAAAACATTCCAGGCAGTTTCAAATGTGAATTTACAACAATCTTCTTTAAAAGATAAAGAAGATTATATGCCCCTCCTTTGCTCTTGCTCTCTCAAAAATGAATAAACGTTAAAAAATTTTTTTTAAGTAAAGAAGATTGGGGCACCTGGATGTCTCAAGTTGGTTAAGTATCTGACTTTGGCTCAGGTCATGATCTTGTGGTTCGTAAATTCAAGCCCTGCTTCAGGCTCTGTGCTGACAGCTCAGAGCCTGGAGCCTGCTTTGGATTCTGTGTCTCCCTCTCTCTCTGCCCCTCGCCTGCTGTCTCTTTCTCTCTATCAAAAATAAATAAACATTAAAATACACACATACATAAAAAGAAGTTTAAAAAAGACTCAATGAACATTTCATCCATTTCTGGAATAAGACAAACCAAATATTTCTCTAGCCACAAGCAACTCTAAAACCACATGCTTTTCAAGAAGTTTTCCTAAAACAAAACAAATATGCTAGTATGCTGGCAAAGTAGCACACAAATAAACACCTACTACAGCAGTTGCCCCTCACCACGGTTTCACTTCGAACAGTTTCAGATAACCACAGTCAACTTCGGTCCAGAAGCAGATGATCCTCTTTCTGACATATCATCAGAAAATCAATAGTAGACTAACACTACATCACAACGCCTATCATTCACCTCACTTCATATCATGTATGCATTTTATCATCTTACATCATCACAAGAAGAAAAAGGGTAAGCACAGTACAAAAAGATATTTTGAGAGAGATATTTACATAACTTTTATTACAGTATATTGTTTTAATTATTATTTTATTATCAGTTGTTGTTAATCTCCTACTGTGCCTAATTCATTAATTGAACTATCACATGTATATACATGCAGGAAAAAAATATATAGGGTTCAGTACTATCCATGATGTCAGGCATCCATAGGGGTTTTTGGAACATATCCCCTACAGATAAGGGGTAACTACTGTACAACTCAATTCCAACAGATACCTGATGATTCCAAACAAAACCTCTAAAAGATAGCAAAAATGTAAAAGAACATATTTAATCTAGAAAGCTGACACTGCACTTTCCACGTATTTTGTATGTGATATGGTTTGTAATAGTAATGAACGTTTCATGGCAAAGTTTCCAGTGTATTTATTATACGTTCATGGATACTGGCCATGACAACACGAGATTAATAAAAAACTACATCTAATCACACACAAACACAGAAACCCAAAAAACAGTCATCTATATACCTTCCACTCTTCACAGGTAGCCTGGGTGGCCCACAGACTGGATCAGGATCATCCCACTAAAAGCACAGAAGGAGAGGGGAATGATATTAAGGCTCAGTCCAGAAGCTCTTCTCCATGGAACTTTGACTTTAGTTCCAGAGGGTTATTAAAAACCCTAATAAAGGAAATTCGGAAACAAAGGGGAACTTGAGACCAGTCCCTCTTAAATCAATAAAGAGCCACAATTCATCCAGAGAACATTCAACTAGCTAAAAACTCCAACAGTAAGAGATCCTAGGGAAAGGGGATACAGTCAACTACAAGTTAATCATAACAAATACTCATCCTCAAGGTAAAAAACCAGTAGGTTTAAGTAGACATAAGATACACTGGTGGACACAAATGAGTCTCCATTAGAGGCAATAAGTACTCTTGAGGGCCACCTCAGGCATTCAGCTGTAACAGGAGTTTGGGCCTACCTCCACAGCCCAAGCATTTTATCTCTTGATCTGACTTCATCTGTAGAGATAACCTTCTCATTTGTTCACACAGTATTTGTTTAAATAGTGGCATAGGTCCTATACCAAATTAAAGTTCAAAATGAAATTCATGATGTACACTGAAAATTTTACTTAACGCACTGAAAGAACTATGTGCTATAACTCAATGGCAAGCAAAAAATCTTTTTAAAATATATAAAAGAAAAGACGATCTAGGAAATAATAGAACTGAAAATGTCTGAAGACACCTCTAAACTATCTCAGATTAAAGCTGAGCTTTTTCAGCCAGGTTTTATACTTTATTTCTCCCCAGCTGGATGCTAAATTTTTAACTTCTAGGAGTTCTAAGGAAACAATGAATTAATTTTATAGCAAAAAGTGTTAAGTAATTCCATGTGTTCATATTCTATTCTGCTTAAGCAAATAGCATTTTAAAGCCTCTGGTGCAGCAGTAGACTGAGATAGCACAATGCCACAAAAGGTTATGGTAAGCAACAGAACTAGATTTCCAGAGGTGCCTGAGGGGCTCAGTCGGTTAAGCACCGACTCTTGGTTTTAGAGTCTGTTCAGGTCATGATCTCAGTGCATGATTTCATGCACTCTATCCTGTGCACAACTCACGGTTGCAGAATGATGGAGCTTTACTGGATTTAGGCAACAGAGGACAAACTTCAAAGAAGACAGAGAAGTTCTAAAGTTAAGACATAAAGCCTGGAAGGGAAGAAGCCAAAAGGAGGTAAGCACTGAAATTTGTATATAAACTCTACCCCAAATTTTGGCTATCTGCTAAACCAGATATGAAGAGTGGAGACTCCACAGTAGAGTGACAAAGAAGAAAACTAAAAGAAAAGATTTCAGCTGCTGTTACCACTGAGAAGACAGTGGAATTTTAGTGTTGTCAAATGAATTGCTTGCTGAAACAAACAAAATACTCTTTAGAGGAATACAACAAAATCTAGTCTCTACATTTCATTCAAAATAATAAGCATAAAATTAAGAAATTGCTGGATATGTACACACACAAGACAAATTTAAAAAAAAATGTGACCTATATTCAAGAGAATAAAGTCAACAGAAACCAACCCCAAGAAGGCCTAGATGTTGCAATTGGCTTTATACTACCTATAATAAATATGCTCCAGGACTAAAGGAAAATATTTTCAAAACAAATTTAGAGGTAAGGAACCCCAAAGAATTGAAAATTATGAAAAAAAAACAAACAGAAACTCTAGACCTAAAAAGTACCATAAAGTGAAAAATACATCAAATGGGCTTAACAACAGAGACAGCAGAAGAAAGAGTAAATGAACTGAAAGATAAACCAAGAGAAATTATCTAGGAGAGAGAGGAAACAAAAAAAATGAGAACAGCAGAACCCCAGAGACCTGTGGAACAATATTAAGAGTTCAAATATAAGCATAACTTAAGTCACTGAAAAAGGGTAGAGAATGCGGCAGAAAAGTATTTGAAGAAATAATGGCTAAAACTTCCCTAGTTCGGTGAAAAAAAAAGTTACATATCCATTATTAACAAACCTAAGCAAGAAAAATGCAAAGAAAATACACCTAAGCACATAATAATTAAATGGCCTAAACTGGAAAACTAAAGAAAAAAGCTTGAAACCAGTCAGTGAGAAAAATGCCAAAATATAATAAATATGAATGACACCGAACTTCTAACCAGAACTATTGAGACAAGAAAATAGAACTACATCTTCTAAAAAAATTTTTTTTAATCTTTTATTTCTTTTTAAGGGAGAGATAGATAGAGCACAAACAGGAGAGGGGCAGAGCGAGAGGGAGACAGAATCTGAAGAAGGCTCCAGACTCTTGAGCTGTCAGCACAGAGTCCAACACAGGGCTTGAACTCATGAAATCAGGAGATCATGACCTGAGCCGAAGTCAGGTGCTCAACCAATTGAGCCACCCAGGCACCCCAGAACTACATGTTTAAAGAACTGAAATGAATGAATGAATGAATGAAAAATAAATAAATAAATAAATGACAAACCAGAATTCTTCAGCAAAACTATCCTTCAGAAACAATGTAAAATAAAAATATCTTCAAATAAAACAGAATTTGTAGAACCAAGAGTATGGCAATTCTTCAAAGAATTTCAAAAAGAATTATCATATGATCATTCAATTCCACCTCTGGGTACCTACCCAAAAGAACTGAAAGCAGAGACTTGAAAAGATATTTGTACGGCCACATTCACAGCAGTATTATTATTTAATTCATAATATCCAACACATGGATACATTATTCATAACAGTATTCATAATAACCAAAAAGTAGAAACAACCCAGTGTCCATCAACAGATGAATGAGTAGATTAACAAAATGTGGTATATACATACGATGGAATATGATTCAGTCTTAAAAAGAAAACTGTGGGGGCGCCTGGGTGGCTTGGTCGGTTAAGCGTCCGACTTCGGCTCAGGTCATGATCTCACGGTCCGTGAGTTCGAGCCCCGCGTCGGGCTCTGTGCTGACAGCTCAGAGCCTGGAGCCTGTTTCAGATTCTGTGTCTCCCTCTCTCTCTGACCCTCCCCCGTTCATGCTCTGTCTCTCTCTGTCTCAAAAAAAAAAAAAAAAAAAAAAAAAAAAACATTAAAAAAAAAAGAAAACTGTGACACATTATACAACATGGATAAACCTTGAAGACATTATACTAAGTGAAACAAGCCAGACAGAAAAGGACAAATACTGTATGATCCTGCTTATATGCAATACCTACAGTACTCAATTCATAGAAACAGAAACAGATGGGGCGCCTGGGTGGCGCAGTCGGTTAAGCGTCCGACTTCAGCCAGGTCACGATCTCGCGGTCCGTGAGTTCGAGCCCCACGTCAGGCTCTGGGCTGATGGCTCGGAGCCTGGAGCCTGTTTCCGATTCTCTGCCCCTCCCCCGTTCATGCTCTGTCTCTCTCTGTCCCAAAAATAAATAAAAAACGTTGAAAAAAAAAATTAAAAAAAAATAAAAAAATTAAAAAAAAAGACTTTAAAAAAAAGAAACAGAAACAGAATAGTGATTATCAGGGGCTTAGAGGCGAGAGGAAGTTACTGTTTAAGGAGAATGAAGTTCACAGATTGTTGGTGATGAAAACTTCAACAATGTCAAAGTACTTAATGCCACTGAGTTTTACACCTAATGATAAATCCTATATATATTTTACCATAATAAAAAAAATTAACACAATTTACCACATTCAGAAAACAAAAAGGAAAAACCACATGATTATTTCAATAGATACAAAATAAGATTTCAATATATTAAACACTCATTCGTGATTTAAAAAAAAACCTTTCAGCAAACTAAGAATTTCCTCAAACTTATAAAGGACGCCTATGGAGAACCTATGATGTTCTTAATGCTGAAGCACTGAACACTTCCCCTCTACAATGGGAAGAAGGCAAGAATGTCCACTCTCAACAGCTCTATTCAACATGTTACTAAAATTCCTCATTAGGGGCACCTGGCTGGCTCAGTCAATAGAAACATGTGACTCTTGATCTCGGGGTCATGAATTCAAGGCCCAAACTGGGCACAGAGTTTACTTAAAAAAACAAATAAAAAAGATTGCCCTAATGATACTGTGCATAACTGCATAACTGACAGAGATTACTGGCTATTTTAGTAAATAAATTAAAAAAAAAAAAAAAAAGAAAGACCTGGCTTGTGCAATAACAATAAAAACTAAAAGGTACATAGCACAAAAACAGACACTCAGATCAATGGAACAGAACAGAGAACCCAGAAATGGACCCACAAACATATGGCTAACTAATCTTTGACAAAGCAGGAAAGAATATCTAATGGAATAAAGAGTCTCTTAAGCAAGTGGTGCTGGGAAAACTGGACAGCGACATGCATAAAATGAAACCTGACTACTGAAAAATGAACCTGGACTACTTTCTTACACCATACACAAAAATAAACTCAAATAGATAAAAGACCTAAATGTAAGACAGGAAGCCATCAAAATCCTCAAGGAGAAAGCAAGCAAAAACCTCTTTGATCTTGGCCACAGCAACTTCTTACTCAGCACATCTCCGGAGGCAAGGGAAACAAAAGCAAAACTGAACTACTGGGACCTCATCAAAATAAAAAGCTTCTGCACAGCAAAGGAAACAATCAGCAAAACTAAAAGGCAACTGACAGAATGGGAGAAGATATTTGCAAATGACATATCAGATAAAGGGTCAGAATCCAAAATCTATAAAGAGGTTATCAAACTCAACACCCAAAAAACAAATAATGGGCAAAAGACATGAATAGACACTTCTCCAAAGAAGATATCCAGATGGCCAACCGACACACGAAAAAAATGTTCAACATCACTCATCATCAGGGAAATACAAATCAAAACCATAATGAGATACCACCTCACACCTGTCAGAATGGCTTACATTAACAACTCAGGCAACAACAGATGTTGGCGAGGATGCGGAGAAAGAGGATCTCTTTCGCACTGCTGGTGGGAATGCAAACTGGTGCAGCCACTCTGGAAAACAGTATGGAGGTTCCTCAAAACATTAAAAATAGATCTACCCTATGACCCAGCAATTGCACTACTAGGTATTTATCCAAGGGATACAGGTATGCTGTTTCCAAGGGGCACATGCACCCCAATGTTTATAGCAGCATTATCAACAACAGCCTAAGTATGGAAAGAGCCCAAATGTCCATCGATGGATGAATGGATAAAGATGATGTGGTATATATATATACAATGGAGTTTACTCGACAATCAAAAAGAATGAAATTTTGACATTCCCAACTATGTGGATGGAACTAGAGGGTATTATGCTAAGCGAAATTAGTCAGTCAGAGAAAGACAAATATCATATGACTTCACTTATATGACGACATTAAGACACAGAACAGATGAACACAAGGGAAGGGAAGGGAAGCAAAAATAATATAAAAACAGGGAGGGTGATAAAACATAAGAGACTCTTAAATATGGAGAACAGAGTGTTACTGGAGGGGTTGAGGGACAGAGGATAGGCTAAATGGTTAAGGGACATTAAGGAATCTACTCCTGAAATCATTGTTGCACTATATACTAATTTGGATGTAAATTAAAAAAATAAAATTAAAAAAATTTAAAAAATTAAATGCTTAGTGATGCAAAAAAAAAAAACACACACACACACCAATATTGCATTCTACATTAACAAAATAAAATTTAAAATAAAAAAAACAAAAAGGTACGAAACCTGTAAAAAAAGAAAAATATCCCTAATTGCAGGCAAGGTGATTATGAATGTAGAAAATGCAAAAGAATTAACAATAAGATTATGAATCTTTAGCCAGGTCTCAAGATACAAAGTCAACACATAACCTATAAACATAGAGAACAAACTGAATGGTTGCCAGAGGGGAGGTGGGTTGGGGGCTGGGCAAAATGGGTGAAGAGGAGTGAGAGACACCGGCTTCCAGTTATGGAATGAATAAGTCATGGGAAAAAAAAGCACAGCATAAGGAAAATAGTTGATGATACTGTAATAGTGCTATATGGTGACAAATGATAGCTACACTTGTGAGCATCATAATGTAAAAAGCTGTCAAATCACTATGTTTTACACCTAAAACTAACATAACATTATGTGTTGGCTATACCCAAATAAAAAAAATTTTAAGTCAACACACAAAATGTTTTGTATGTCTACATCCTAGCAACAAACAAATGAAAAATAAAACTAAAAAACAATTCCATTTACAACTACATACAACATAAAATACTTAATAATGTATTTTTAAAAAGATATGCAGGGCGCCTGGGTGGCTCAGTCCATTGAGTGTCCAACTCTTGATTTCAGCTCAAGTCATGATCTCATGGTTCATGGGATCAAGCCCTGCCTCGGGCTCTGTGCTGACAGCACAGAACCTGCTTGGGATCCTCTCTCTCTGCCCCTCCCCACCCCTCAAAAATAAACATTAAAAATAAAAAAAGGTACATAAGACCTCCACCAAAAACCTTAAAACAGTGCTGAGAAAAATTAAAGACTTAAATAAATGGAAAGATGGGCCATGTTCAAGATTGTTAAAATGCCACTGCTCCCCAAAGTAGTCTAGAAATTGAACACAAATCCAATCAGTTCCAGCGTAATCATAATCCCTTTTACAGAAACTGTCAAGCTTACTCTAAAATTCATAATGGAAACATAACAGACCTAGAACAGAGAAAACAATATTGGGAAAACAATAAAAGCTAAAGAATTTACATTAACTTCAGGACTTACTGCAAAGCTATTCAGTAGTTCTCAACTGAGGGCAATGTTGCCTTTCGTGGGAACATGTGGCAATGTCTAGATGCATTTTTAGTTGCCATCCTTGGGAGAGTGCTAGACATCTAGTAGTTAGAGGCCAGGGATACTACTAAATATCCTGTACTACATGAGTCAGCCTCGTAACAATCTGGCCCAAAATTTTAATAATGCCAAGGTTGGGGAAACCCTAAACTACAGTATTCAAGACAATGTGGTACTGACATCAGGACAGTCAAATAGATTAATGAAACAGAATACAGATTGCAGAAGATGACTCCCTATGTCAACAGTCTAACAAAGGTGACAAAGCAATTTAATGGAGAAAAGTGTTTTCAACAGAGAGTTCTAGAAGAGGATATCCATACATAAACACTGAACCATGATTCCTCACTTCAAACCATATACAAATATTAGTTCAAGATGGATCATAGGCCTAAAGTCTAAAATGATAAAGCCTGTAGAAGGAAACATTAAAAAAGTATCTTCATGACCTAGCAAAACTATCTGAGAAAACACTTAACAAGCAGAATACATAAAAGAACTAAAAGACTCCTGCAACTCAATAAAAACTCGTATGAATTTAAAACATGGACGGGGTGCCTGGGTGGCTCAGTCAGTTAAGCATCTGACTTTGGCTCGGGTCATGATCTCACAATACTTGAGTTTGAGCCACACATCAGGCTCTGTGCTGACAGCTCAGAGCCTGGAGCCTGCTTTGGATTCTATGTCTCCAGCTCTCTCTGCCCCTGCCCCAATCACGATCTGTGTGTCTCTCTCTCTCAAAAATAAAAATAAACATGGACAAAATTTTGAACAGACATTTCATAAAGACAAATGACTAATAAGCACATGAAAGATAGTCAATACTAATATTCATCAAAGAAATACAAATGAAAACCAGAATAAGAAATAAAAATTAATTCTACAAACTACATACCCACTAGAACAACTAAAATTTTTAAGAGTGGAAAACAAGCAACTAGTGAGAATGCAGTTACCCAAACTGATGTTATGTATTGCTGGTAGGGGGATAAAATGGTACAAAAAGCTTCAGCAGTTTCTTTTAAAGTCAAGCATATACCTATATTATGACCCAGTAATTTCACTCCTGGGTATTTACCCAAGAGAAATAAAAACATACATCTCCAAAGGCCTCATGCAAGAATGTTCTGCTTTATTCATAATAGCCAGTATGTCTGTCAACAAGTGAAACAAATTGTAGTATATTCATATAACAGAGTATTACTCAGCAATAAAAAGAAAAAATGGTGATTCACGCAATATTCTAGAATAATGTCAAAAATATGTAAAAAGGTTAGGCACAACAAATATATACCATACGATGCCATATATATACAAAATTCAAGACAGAGGCAAAAGTAGTCTACAATTTAAAAGAAAAAAGAGAACAGCAGATGCCTGGGGGACATGAGTGAGAAGCATGGGAATTAACTGGAAAGGGTCACTAGGGACCTTTCTGGTGTGACAGCAACGTTCAGTATCTTGAGTGAGCAGTGTTGTTACAAGGAAGTAAACGTTTGTCAAAATTAAGCAGTTTTGTGCAATATGTCGATTTTTATTTTTAAAACAAGTTAAAAAATCTAGTGGGGAGTAGGAGTTGATAGAGATACGACTGAAAGAAGAAAATGGCAGAACATTGTTGAAACTGAGTGATGGGCACATGGAGGTTAATCATACTATTTTTGTCTACTTTACAAGTGTTTGAAATTTTTCATAATTCAAGTTTTTTTTTAAAAAGTATCTTAATTACCCATCAGTGGAGGAAGACAATTAATAATCACTATCCCACCCGTGAATTAAAATCTCTTCAAGCACAGTTTAAACTTTCTTTTATATACTGAACAACCCGTCCTTTACATTTTCTTTAATCTTATTCATCATAGTTAATAGCTCACCTTGCAATCTATTCATGTCTTCTCTATCTCATTTATTTACTACTATCTATAGGGAGAAAAGGGTTGAAGAGAGTTAACATTCCTTTAACCCCCACTACATGCCTGGCAGTATGCTACCCACTTTGAATATATTACCCAGTTTCTATCCCAAAACTGAATTCAGCATCTAAAATTTTAATCTTATTTCTTTACGTATTTATTACTTCTCTCCCTCATCAGAATTTATGTTCAATGGCAACATGGATCTTGCCTTGTTTGTTATTTCTTCAGATCTGGCACACAGGAGCTACTCAGTAAATAGGTGCAGATCAAAGAATTAAGGAATATAACATCAGAGCTCACAAATACTCAATTTAGCTCTCTTTTTGGTGGTGCAAATCATTGCCCACTCCAGTTATATCTACCTTGTTTTGCCCTTAATTTTGTCATCTATAACAATTGTTGTTATATATTTGTTTCAAGTGGAATAGGATAATCTGTTTGAAAACTTCATTTTCCCTTTATTCAAAAAATGTAATCCTAAAAATATTTTAATGTATTTATATTCAGCATATCTTTCAATGCTATGTAATTTTTTTAATGATGTGTAATTTCTATATGCAGTGTTACTTTTTCTGCTCTTATTTATATGAAAAAAGAAGAAAATGCTGATGCTCTGATAGTCTCAAATTCTGTTAACATCACCATAAGGCTTAAAAATACTCATGAATATTGAGAGTTCCTTACAGAGGGATAAATTGCAGTTAATAATAGACTTATAATAAAAATAATCATTTTTACTTCAAAAAAAATTTATCTAACAAAACAAAGCATCTACATAAGCCTAGAATCAAATTGCTAGTTCCTGTTAGTGAAAAAGAGAAAATCTAGGTTTGTCCTCAGAATACATTCTTCAGTAAATATTTGGGGCATGGTTTATCTCAGTAAGAATATCTTAATATCCAGCAACATCTTAAAGTTCTACCTCAATTTTGAATAACTTCTTCATTCTTAAATATCCTCAAAACATCCACAGGGTTAAAAAGGGGGAGGGAGAGAGCAAATACTATTAATGGTACTGTAAAATACAAAAATTGAGTGAAATAGCTGCTAACAACAGCAAGTCAGTTAAGACCAAGATTTTTCCTCATTAGTTAAGCAAAATACTCTACCCAAGAAGCTGGTAATTGGTAATTGCAATGTTTCTCTGACTAGCCAAAAACAAAAAAAAAACAAAAAAAAAACAGAAAAAACAAAAAACCTTTAAAAAAGATTTTCTAATACTCTAAGGGAGAAAGCAAAAGAGCAGTAAACATTAGAGGAAATAGAAATCACTCATAAAGAATGACATTGTACATATAAAATTTTATTTAAAAAGAGCTCACAAATGTCTTACATTGTTTTTTGCCACAGATTCAAATCCAAGTTCTTCCAGATGCCACTTTATGCTTATAGCTCACATATAACTTTAAAAAAACATTTAATTCAAATGTACCAAATGCAGCAAAGGGCTTAAAAATAGAAATTTCAAAGTAAATACTCATTTAGAGACACCAGCAAATAAATCTGACCTTTTCAAGTGGCTTTCCCAAAGAGTTTCCAATCAGTTTCCAGTCATTTAAGACTTCTTCAATTTTGGAAATAAACCTAGTAATGAGAAAAAAACTTTCTAAATATGTAACAGCGCTTTTTTCTTTTTTACTACTGTTATACAATTTCTTTAAAAAAAGTATTTTTTAAATTAATTTATTTAAGAGAGAGAGAGAGACAGAATGACAATGAGTATTAATGGGCCCATTTATGGGCTCAGCACAGAGCCCAATGTGGAGCTCAATCTCACAAACCATGAGATCACGACCTGAGCCAAAATCAAAAGTCAGACACCCAACCAACTGAGCAACCAGGTATGTCAAAAAAGTATTTTTTAAATTTCAACATTTTTATCAGAGAAGGCTCAATAAGTTTAGTATTATTAGTCTAATTTATGGATATGGAATAAATGTGGAAATAATCCTCTGCAATCCAAGAATTTTTAAATTCTGGTTTTTTAATAAATTTTATTTATTTATTTAAGTAAACTCTACCCCCCAGTGTGGGACTCAACCTCACAACCCCAAGATCAAGAATCCCAAGCTCTACTGACCAAGCCAGCCAGGCATCCCAAATTTTAAAGTCCAATGCTTACCCAACAAAGGCAATCTGCTTCCATAAAATTTAAATTAAGAATTAATAAATCTCAGGGCACCTGGGTGGCTCAATCGATTGAGCATCCAATTCCTGATTTCAGCTCAGGTCATGATCCCAGGGTTGGGGGATTGAGCCCTGTGTCCAGCCCTGTACTAAGCATGAAGTCTGCTTGGGATTCTCTCTCTCTCCCCCTCTGTCCCTCCCTCCTTCTCATGCTTTCTCTCTAAAATAAAAAAATAAATAAAAAATAAAAAAGAGTAAGTCTCTATATTAGAATGTATATAATAAATTTGGAACAGAAGTAAAAACTGACAGGAGTGCCTGGGCGGCTCAGTCAGTTAAGCGCCTGACTCGATTTCCGCTCAGGTCACAATCTCACAATTCAGGAGGTGGAGCCCCATGTTGCGCTCTGCACTGACACTGGCAGAGCCTGTTTAGGATTATCTCTCTCCCCCTTTCTCTGCCCCGCCCCCTCTCAGGTGCATGCACTCTCTGTCTCTCTCAAAATAAACATACATTTAAAAAAAAAAAATGAAAAACTAAAAGGATACTACTAAAAATAACTATGAAACCAATGATCTTTTCCCTACCCTCAAAGTAACTAATCTATTTAAATTAACTTTTCCTTTGAAGATATTTAGGAATTGATTTGCCTACCTCTCCCCTCAAAAGAAAACATTTAGGAACTTTGCTCATTAAAATAAAACATGTTGCTTATGCTCTGTCTCTTGGTCACTGAAGCATCTAAATAAAGAATTTCTCCCATGGAAAAAAAAATAATAATAAATAAACAAATAAATAAATAAATAAATAAAATAAAATAAAATAAAACATGTTTTGGGGCACCAGGGTGGCTCAGTCTGTTAAGTGTCTGACTCTTGATTTTGATTCATGTCACAATCTCACTGTTCAGGGAATCCAACTCAGCATCAGGCTCTGTGCTGACAGCACTGAGCCAACTTGGGATTCTCTCTCCATCTCTCATCCCGTTCCCCACTTGCATACTCTCTCTCTCTCTCTCTCAAAATAAATAAATTTTTAAAAAGTAAAACTTTAAAATGAAAAATAAATAAAACATGTTTTAAGGGACAGCTGGAAAGAAACAACAAGTAGATTTGTCAGCTTTAAGGAATAAATGACAGATTTTAATACTAATCACTATATAATCTTTAAATCTACTGATGAACCAGATCTATTAAAAAGAGAATGAATTCTGACTAGTAATATGCTCAATCAGCAAATTAAAAACTGTCAAATCTCAGTAGTACTGTTAAAAGACACTTTCAGAAGGCTTTTATTACTCCAAAAAGCTAACTTAAGTATGATGTAATCTAATAGCAAAATTGCTCCCCTATAACCCTACGTCATATTACTAGAGTACTAGAGTTAATTCCAGTCAAAATATATTCAAAGCCATCAGGTTTTTTCCCTCAGTGACATTATCAGTTAATATTTACATTTGTTTTAAGACAGTAATGATAGTAATGATAAACCAGAGTTATTACAATTTAAATGAACCTTGTAATCAAGTCCTCTTTAAGATGAAAGGCAGTATTAATATACTGACTCACTTCTGGGCAGTTCAATCAAAAGGTTAATTATCAGTTTGAAAATGCTCTAGAAAGAAGTTAACATGTTTACAAAAAAAGGAAATAAAAATTTTTATTGTATCCACATGTGAGCAAAAATTTGCAAGTAAAATGTACATTGTATTTATAAAGGAAAAAAAACTGGAAGCTACCTAACTGTCTAAGTGCACAAAAGTTGTAAATTAATGGTATATCCACTGAATGAAATAGTATGCATCCATAAAAAATCAAGTTTGAAGACCATTTGAGGATATAAGAAAATGTTCATTTCATACATTAAGTGAAAAAATTGAAGCTATAGAAACAAGTATTAATATGCTTTGACACAGAATGCTTATAAAACACTCATAGATTAGAAGAAATTTTCTCAAAATATTAATAGTAACAATCTCCTGGTGGTACAGTTACAGGTTTCTTATATTTTTCTTTTTTATTCTACTATGAAGTATTATTTTAATAAAAATTGTTTAAGATAATATTGCTTTCACAGTAAAAGGAACATACTAAAGTACTTATTTTATGAATTCTATCAGTTACTAGCTAAAAGAGAAAAATTGGGTTCTACTGAAGTATGGAGATTTGACCAAAAAATTGAATAACTTTACCCCTGAAAGCTCTCAAGACCTCAGCTGAAGGGTCTTTTCCTCTGACTCCTCATTCTGTTAGGTTCCTTTGTCACATGCTCTTGTAAAACCAGGTTTCTTTCCCTTCTCAGTTCTTATTTCAATTTTAATTACAGACTTATGTGTATCATTATTTGACTCATGTCTGTCTCCTTCATTAGACTGTATGTTAAGAGCAGGAATTGTCTATTTTTATTGATCACATCCCTATGCCCTGCACTGTATTTGACAAACTGGCACTCAATAAATATTTCTGCAAAGGATAAGTGATTAAAAAGTTAGGTGGTTTTTTTTTTTTAATTTTTTTTTTTAATGTTTGTTTATCTTTGAGAGAGAGAGAGAGAGAGAGAGAGAGAGAGACATAATGCGAGCGGGTGAGGGCAAAGAGAGCGGGAGACACAGAATCCGAAGCGGACTGCAAGCTCTGATCAGGGTGCCTACACATGGATCAGGGTGTCTAGGTGGCTCAGTTGATTAAGCATCTGACTTTGGCTCAGGCTATGATCTCGTGGTTCCTGGGTTCAAGCCTGGAATCAGGCTCTGTGCTGACAGCTCAGAGCCTAGGTCCTGCTTCAGATTCTCTATCTCCCTCCCTCCCTCCCACCCCCCCCCCCCCCCCGTCAAAATAAACAAATAAACCTAAAAAAAAAGAATCCCAGGGGTAACCTAGGTAGTTCAGTCGCTTAAGGGTCCAACTTCAGCTCAGGTCATGATCTCATGGTTCAGGAGTTCGAGGCTCTGTCCAGCTCTGTGCAGACAGCTCTGAACCTGTGACCTGCTTGGGATTCTGTGTCTCCCTCTCTCTCTTCCCCTCCCCCTGCCTCTCTCTCAAAAATAAAATAAACATTAAAAAACTCAAAAAAAAAAAAAAAAAACAACCCCACACAGATCAAAGGTTTTATTTTGTTCTTTTCCATTAATATTAAACATTCTGGACACAAAATATCTACCCAATACAGCCTTGCCAGTATGATTATGTCTAATTGACTTTTCTTTTTGGGGGGGCACCACAAATCAAACTATTATACCAGCAGGGATCTTTTATATTTTACTATGTCATCTAATGACATAACATGTACAAATTTCCTCTCCAACCAGAAAGATTACAAAATGTTCCAACAAACTAAATATTGATCGGACACCCAGAAGGGTCTCTGTGATACCGACCAGAAAGTTTCTCCATCTAAGCTATCACTCCTCCACAAAGCTGGGTTTCAACTAATTTCAATGATACAACGATTTCTCTCAGCTGTTCAGAGAGGTTTGCTGAGCAGAGGAAGCCTGGGCACATGACCCACTGAAATGCAACAACTTCAACCGAAGGGTTCCAAAGCCATCTGCAGCCTGTCTTAAAAGGTTATTCTAAAAGACCGGATGGAGATGGTGGGAAAGTAGCAGATGGACAACCACCAGCACTATGAAGGCCTCCTCCAGAAATGGATATGCGACGTACACAGAAGGAAAAGGCAGCTGCGAAGTTCACTGCTTATGATCACAAAATGTGTTAAACGGAAATGAAAACAGGAACGGACGTGGTAGCCACGGACATTGTTTCTGCGGGTGGGCAACAACCGTTCTAAGGAAAGTGCTCTCAGAGTAAACAAAACTTTTTCTGAAAGCCGCATCTCAGGTGTTTGGCTGATGGGGGCGGGCCCGGGCTGTTCAGACGCAAGAGGCTTACTTACAGCTGCCTAGAGACCGGAGGAGACGCAGAGCTGGGGGCTCGCGGGTCTTACTTTTACCGCAGAATTAGTGTCACGTGTGGTCTATGTTGGGGAAGTGGCACGAAGACTCCGGGGCCCAAGGTACTGATAACCAAGGATACGACTCACTCACCTTTCCCATTCCGAGGCAGTGGTGAAGTCCGTGATCTCAAATACCTCGGACTCGGGCTACGGGAAAAGGAAGGAAAGAAAAACAGATTGAGCCCCGGGGCGCTGACACGGAAGAGAGAACTTACAGGCAGGGATAGAAAGAGAGCAAACGCCTCACCTCACTGTCGGCCGCCATCTTGAGGAGCGCCGCGAAGGGCGCTAGGTATTCTGGGAAGAAGAGCAGGGCGTTTGGGGAAGGGGGAAAGGAGGGCGGGGCCGGGCCTCGGCGCAGCACCGCCCCCTGGTAGTGAGTCCTGTTTGGAAGTCGTCAAAGGCTGCAATCATTTGATTTAGAACAAACAAACAAAAAAGCTTTGAATTTGAAATATTCCTGTAAAGTAATGAATTCAGGAAAAGAACACAAGCAAAGAGGTAAGACAAGGTCCTAGATTCCTGTGGATAAAATTATATTAAAAACTCCAGGGGCGCTTGGGTGGCTCAGTGAAGCGTCGAACTTCAGCTCAGGTCATGATTTCCTGTTAGTGAGTTTTGAGCCCTGCGTCGGGCTCTCTGCTGACAGCCCAGAGCCTGGAGCCTGCTTGGAATTCTGTCTTCCCCTCTCTTTCTGTCCCTCCCCTGCTAGTGCTCTCTCTCTCAAAAATAAATAAACATTAAAAAAAAAAATTTTTTTTAACCTCAACCACGTTGAATTGAATTTTTCATTAAACATCTGTTTATTGATTGCAAGGCTCAGAGCTAGGTGTTGTAATGTCCACCCTCCTCTACCTCCCTCAAAGAATTTACACAGTTGGTTCAGTCATGAGATAAAGTCGTGCTAGTTTTCTGGTTTCTGGGAAAAGCAACATACTGTTCAATGAATACTTCATTTTTTAAGCCATTGAGGAACAGAAGGGGTGGCAGCTAGCAGTTGACAATTATAATTCATACATACTGAAGTATATGTCATGAAATGACACCATGTCTAGGATTTGCTTGAAAATAACGGGAGGGGGAAATGAGTAGGGCTAGGAATAAAACCAGATTAGATATTAGTGGATAATAGTTTAAGCTAATGATGTGTACATGGGTGTTTATACTATTCTCCCTACTTCTTTTAGGTCTGATAATTTTCATGATTACAAATTTAAAAAGATTAAATCTCATTTAAGTTTTGCAACCTACAAAAAGGAAATTGGTGATAGAAGACTAAGAAATTCAGCTTCAGCAATAAAAAAATTTAATCTTAAAATAAGCATTAGATATATCAGAAATTTGATGATATAGATAGGGCAGATGAGGAATCTAAGGTCAGAAGAATTTTAACAACAATAGGTATTGCTAGTGCCAAACCTTGAACCCTTGTCTTCTAATGTTCCTTCTAGTTTCTGCCTACCATATCAATGAGGGATTGTGAGTTACTACTGCAGCAGTCTTTCCCAAGAGGTCTCAACTTGCATCCTCCATTCATTTTACAAGCACTTATTAAACACCTAACTATAAGCCAGTCACTGTGCTAGAATAGTAAGTTGTATTGTAGATGTGGTCCCTGACCTCAAGGAACTCAGGGTCTAATAAGGAAACCAGAAGTTTGCTGCACAACAGAAGAGGTGCTGCATATATCAGCATTAGTATTAGCAACACAAGGTCAATGGTAATCTTGACAAGAAGAATCTTGGAGGAGAGCAGAAGGATAAGATATCATAACCAGGTTGGGAGTGCGGAAGGCTTCTAAGTATGTCCAGAGGCTCGAAGGTAGGAAAGTCTGATCTGACCAATGAACCAAAAGTGAGCACTTAGAGCATAGTATTGGTGATGCAGTTGGAGACATAGGAATGGGCCAGACCATATAGGGCACTCTAGGCCAAGATTGGACTTTATTTGAAGCACAGTGAAAGTCACTGAAATGTTTTAAGCAAGAGACCAACGTGATCCAATTTACATTTTGCAAAAGTCTAGATGCTTTATGAACAGAACCAGGGGAGGGTTGCAAAAAGAAGTAGGGACAGCTGGTGACTATTAAAGCATCCAGTGAAAGATGATGGTGTGAAGGCTTGGACTAGGGTGGTTAGCACACATGGTGACTTATTTGATATGCATTTTGGAGATATGATAGACAGGACTTGATGATGGATTAAAAGTAGAGATAAGGGAGGGGTGCCTGGGTGGCTCAGTCGGTTGAGCATCCGACTTCAGCTCAGGTCATGATCTCATGGTCTGTGAGTTCAAGCCAAGCGTCAGGCTCTGTGCTTACAGCTCAGAGCCTGGAGCCTGCTTCAGATTCTGTGTCTCCCTCTCTGCCCCTCCCATGCTTGTGCTCTATCTCTCCCTCTCTCAAAAATAAATAAACATTTAAAAATAATAAAAGTAGAGATAAGGGAAAGGAGGGAATCAAAGATAATTTTCAGGTTTCTGGCCCAAGGAAATGTGTCGGGATGATGCCATTTCCTGAGATGAACAAGACTGGATGGAGCAAGGCAACCAGTGTTTGCTTTGGGAAGTGTGAAGTGCAACAGGTTTGTAAGATACTCAAGGAGAGTTGTTAAGGAGAAAACTGAGTGTAAGACTAGGACTCAGAGGCAAGACCTGAGGGTGAAGATAATAATTTGGTAGATTTTAAGACACAAGAACAGATGAAGTGATTTAAGAAAAGAATATAGCGGCACCTGGGTGGCTCAGTAGGTTAAGCGTCTGACTTCAGCTCAGGTCACGATCTCGCGGTCCATGAGTTCGATCCCCGCATCGGCCTCTGGGCTGATGGCTCAGAGCCTGGAGCCTGCTTCCGATTCTGTGTCTCCCTCTCTCTCTGCCCCTCCCCTGTTCATGCTATCTCTCTCTGTCTCAAAAATAAATAAAACGTTAAAAAAAATGTTTAAAGAAGAATATAGAAAGAGAAGAAAAGAAGCCTCATCTGAAGACCTGAAAACATTTTATATTTAGAGGATGGATAAAGGAAATGTATGCCATGAAAGAGGGAGGAAAGTAATGGCTAGAGAAATAAGAAAGCAAGGAAAGAGGATGGCACAGAACCCAAGAGAAGAGTATGTTTCAAGACAGTAAATATTGAGTCCTGAAAAGCAAGTAAGAGAAAGATAGGGTCAAGGGTGATCAATTGTTATTGTTTCTTGGGGTTTTCCTTTGTCTTTGAGGCAGAGGAGAGCAGATATGTTTGTGTACTGATGATAATCTAAGAAACTGATGATGAAAGGGAGGTGGGAGAGTTGAAGTTCCCGTGAAGGTGAGAGAGGAGGAAATCCAGAGCTGGTGGCACCATTTACATTGCCTTGAGAAGTCCTGCTTCAGAAGGGACTCCCCACCCCCACCCCATGAGTAGCACTCCCTGGAGTTATGTGCAGCAAGGTGGAATTCAGAGCACGTATACCAGTGAAGGAAGGATATGTGGTTAGGTTGGCTTTTTTTGAGAAGAGAAAGAAGGGAAGAAAAAATGGGTAGAGACATAGACACTGGAAGATTTGTACATACCAAAGGAGGAGAGTTACTTGTTCACTTCACTTTTTAAGATTCCCACCAACTGAAATAAGTCTGTAGGTTTTAAGGTCAGACAAATCCAGGTTCAGCGATATACTAACTACAGTAGATGACTTGGGGAAAATTACTTAACTCCTATAAACCCCAGTGCCTTCATTAGTAAAATAGGACTTCTAAGACCTCTTATTGCAAAGGATTATGGCAAAGATTTTCTATGTCTCTATGTGAAATGGTTAGCACAGTGTCCTGGCATGTAGTAGATGATCGACGGTGGTGGTAGCATTTATAATGAATGCACCATGAAAACCAGAAAATGCTACTCACATGTAAAGCAGTACTTTGTTTTTTTTATATTAAATATAATTTATTGTCAAATTTATTTCCATACAACACCAGTGCTCATCCCAGCAGGTGTCCTCCTCAATGCCCATCACCCACTTTCCCCTCCCTCCCACCCCCCATCAACCCTCAGTTTGTTCTCAGTATTTAAGAGTCTCTTATGGTTTGCCTCCCTCCCTGTAACTTCTTTTCCCCTTGCCCCTCCTCCATGGTCCTCTGTTAAGTTTCTCAGGATCCACATATGAGTGAAAACATATGGTATCTGTCTTTCTCTGCCTGACTTACTTCACTTAGCATAGTACTCTCCAGTTCCATCCATGTTGCCACAAATGGCCATATTTTATTCTTTCTCATTGCCAAGTAGTATTCCACTGTATATATAAACCACATCTTCTTTATCCGTTCATCAGTTGATGGACATTTAGGCTCTTTCCATAATTTGGCTATTGTTAAAAGTGCTGCTATAAACATTGGGGTACAAGTGCCCCTATGCATCAGCACTCCTGTATCCCTTGAGTAAATTCCTAGCAGTGCTATTGCTGGGTCATAGGGTAGATCTATTTTTAATTTTTTGAGGAACATCAACCCTGTCTTCCAGAGCGGCTGCACCAGTTTGCGTTCCCACCAACAGTGCAAGAGGGTTCCTGTTTCTCCACATCCTCTCCAGCATCTATAGTCTCCTGATTTGTTAATTTTAGCCACTCTGACCGGCGTGAGGTGGTATCTCAGTGTGGTTTTGAGCATTACTTTGTTTTTCCTCCCTGCTTATCCATGAAGAAGTTTCAGTACATACCAAAATCAGAAACTAAAAAATCACAAAGACTTTGCTACATGAAGTTAAATCTTAGAAACTATATGAAATCGCTTTCTTGAGTTGCTAGGTAAAGTTTTCTTCTGAGATATTTTTGGCTTCTTGTCTTCTCCCTGGAGAAACTTTTAAAATAAGTTATTTGCTAAAGGAAAGTGTGAAACCAGGATGCTAATGATGTAAAGTACCCAGGGGAGACACACTTTTATTAGATTTTCACTGGTTCACAAGGCAGAAAAGATTTTGTTTCTTCAGTATTAAGAGCTCTTTTGCTATACATCCAAAGGCAAGGGTTTTTCTGTTGCAAGCACATTTCCTCCCTGGCATAATTTTCAGTTATTTCAAGGTGTTAACCAGTAATAGCCAGGGGGAGAATTTTGACGCATAGGCAATTTAAGGGATTAGATGCCTGGAAAAAAATCACCGTTGGCTTAGTCCTCAGAGAAATGTGGGGGCATAACAGTTTAATTAGGTCTTAGCGAGATAGCAAATATTGTGAGAGGAGAAAGAGCAGTGGGACTACACCATCCCCATCTACCTGGATGCCTCTGTGCCGCGACAGCAACTACAATAGAAGGTACACGTGGAAGACAAACACCTGCTATGAAAATAAGAAACCCTTAAGAGAGAAATCTCTAAAGCACAATTTTCAGACAGCATTTGTTTTCACTCATTCAGTAATATTAATCAAGTCATAGCAATGGTCAATCCTATGGAGGTATTCAAAGACTAATCCCTGCCCTCGAGGTGCTCACAGTCTGAGATAAGACATAAATATAATATGGTTTAGAAAGAGATGCGTGATGGCTAATCCAACTTCTTAAAACTCTTTTTTAAATCAAGTGATTCAAAAATATCCAAGTGACCTTTCAGAACACACAATATTTTCATTCTCTCTTTTTCTTTTAATGTTTATTTATTTTTGAAACAGTGCAAGCAGAGGAGGGCAGAGAGAGAGGGAGATGGAGGATCCAAAAGGGGCTCTGTGCTGAGAGCCCGATGGGGGGTTTGAACTCATGAACTGTGAGATCATGACCTCAGCCAAAGTCAGACTCTTTACCAACTAAGCCACCCAGGTGCCCCACACAATATTTTACATTCTAAACAAGTGCTCCACTATTTCTGGAACTAGAAAGAGGTACAGTCACCAAGGCAAGGAATCTCTGGAGAATTTTAAGAGAAATGATTAAACTCCATTCTTGTTAGGGAGAGTGAACTCTTTTAGCCACAGATGATTAATAAAGGCAAGATTTTGGGTCTAATCCCAACCTTCTTTTGCATTGTGCTGTTTGTTCTAAGGTTCACTAACTACTTCTACATTAATAGTATCTTCAATTGCTTGCTGATCTTCTCAGATCCCTTTTAAGTTATTTATTTTGAGAGGTAATGAGAGAGAGAGAAAGAGAGAGAGAGAGAGAGCGAGCATGGTGGGGGTGGGCACAGAGAAAAAGAATCCCAAACAGGCTCCCCACAGTCAGCACAGAGCCCAACCTGGGGCTCGAACTCACAAACTGTGAGATCATGACCTGAGCTGAAATCAAGAGCTGGACGCTTAACCAACTGAGCCACCCAGGCACCCCTGCTTGGATCCCTTTTAACATTCACTTCAGTTTAGTTTCTAACTAAACTACATGGGCTAATTTCCATCTCATCTGCATCTGCCATTTTGCTGCAGATAATCTCCTATTTTCCATTTATCTCTGTTCTTTGCATTGGCCCACTTACTGCAATATACTGCAATATACTGCCTGGTAAGAGATCCTTAAATCACTATTTGTCACCAGAGGTAGACCTAAGAATCATATTTTAATTTAAATTGTTCAAGTGTTATACAAGTAATGAGAATGTCTTCTCATAAAAAAGTTCAAATCATATGTTTAAAACAAATGGCCTCCTTGACTGTCTTTTCAATTCTCATATCCTCAAGATAAAATTGCTCATACGAGTTAAGCATGAGTTTTTTCAGACCTCTTCCTATGTTTTACATACATATTTGTGTATTTGAAAAATATATTCTTACCTTCTTTTTAATCAATTTTTTGCACAAATAAGAATGTCTTATTCTAAGTGTTTTTCTTATTCTAAGGCATTCTTCTAAGTGTTTTACTCATATTTAATTCGTTTCATTCTTATAATTGCCCTGTGACGTAGATAATGTTCTTATTATACACCCTTACTTTACAGATGACGAAACAGGCTGAAAGAGCATTGGTAACTTGCCCAAGCTGTATGCCTGCTAAGTGATCAGGCTGGCTCCTGAGCGTGTGCTCCCAACCACATCATGCAAGTATCATGTTACTGTATATGCATTATTCGGCAACCCGCTTTTTTTTTACTAAACTATATGACTTGGATCCCATTTAAGACATGATATAAAGCTCTTTCCTCCTTTTTTAATCTGCTGCACAGCATTCCAGAATTCAAAGCATAGATGGTACTACTTTTTATTTGTCTTCTGTGACTTGACATGTAAGTGATCTACTGTTTAAAGCTATTAATAACATCCTTCAGGATGCCTGGGTGGCTCAGTCGGTTGAGCATCTGACTCTTGATTCTGGCTCAGGTCATGATCCCAGGGTTGTGGGATCGAACCCCACATTGGGCTCTGTGCTGAGCATGGAGCCTGCTTGAGATTCATATTCTCTCTCTCTCTCTCTCTCCCCCTCCCTCCCTCTGGCCATCCCTCCCCTGCAAAAACATAATAATTAAAAAAATAACATCCTTAGATGGATGACAAGTACGTGGGGGCTCATTATACTATACTGTTTACTTTGCATGTTTGAAATTTTCCAAAATAAATTTTCTAAAAAAAGTTTTCTGAAAAAAAACTAGGGTAAAATTTCATTATACCTGAATCTTTATGATCACATGTCAGAATGCACCCTGTAGCAATGCTCTAGGGTGAATACTGAGAAATGGGGATACCAAGCTGAAGAATGTGTGCATTTTAAAAGGTAATAAAGGGGCGCCTGGGTGGCTCAGTCGGTTAAGCCTCTGACTTCCACTCAGGTCATGATCTCACAGTTTGTGAGTTTGAGCCCCGCATCGGGCTCTATGCTGGCAGCTCGGAGCATGGAGCCTGCTTTGGATTCTGTGTCTACCTCTCTCTCTGTCCATCTCCTACTCATTCTGTCTCTCAAAAAATGAGCAAATTTTTTAAGGTAATAGATAGCACCAGATTGCAATGTCCAAAGTGAATGTTACAAATTTACATACCCTCTAATAGTGTATAATTGTAGCCATTTTTTCACACATTTAATATTATAATAACTCTCTTAAATTTTTGTCAGTATGCTAAACAAAACATGGTTTGATTTATGTTTTCCTGATCCCTGGTGAGCTTAGCCAGTTTTACAAGTGTTTCTTGGTCATTTGTATTCATCTCCTATAAAGAGTAATTTCACATCTTTCACTTGTTTTTCTTTGGTCATTTATCTTTTCGGCCATTGATTTAGGTTATGTCACCATCATATTTTTCCTGACCCATTTTAATAATCTTTAATCATTTCTATCTGCACCTCTTCTTCAATTAATTTTCATTCTTGCAGTCAGGAGGATCTTCCTAAAATACAGATATGATCACATCTCTCCATGAATAAAATCTTTTAATTGTCTCCCAGTTCAGCTGGAAATAGTCCCACTTCCCCTCCACCCCACCCCTACCATCCCCCCGAGCCCTGCCATGTGTGTTCTGCTTTTCAAACACACACACATGAAACAGTATTTTCAGCGTTTCATGCTTTTATCTTTCCCCTGGACATGCTGTTGTTTAGTTTATCCTGCAGTATCGTTCCATCTGTGATTTTCCTGGTGAACTATTTGTCCTTCAAATTCAGCTCAGATAATTCTCTGAAGGCTCCCTATGCCTTTCTGTTATGGGCTGAACTGTGTTCCCCCAAAATTTATATGCTGAAACCCTAATCCCTAGAACCCCAGCATGTGACTATATTTGGAGTTGACTTGCAAAGATGTGATTAAGTTAATGGGACCATTAGGGTGGCCCCTGATCTAATCATATGGGTGTTTTTATTAAAAAGAAAAAAAAGAGATTAGGCCATGTGGAGAGACATCAGGGGTGCCTGTGCACAGAGAAAAGACCGTATGAGAACAGTAAGAATCAGCCACCAGCAAGCCAAGGAGAGGAGCCTCAGGAGATAACAAATCTGCCAACACCTTGATCTTGGATTTCTTAGCCTGTAGGACTGTGAGAACTGTTGCTTAAGCCACCAAGTCTGTGGTATTTTGTTACGGAAGGCCTAGCAAACTAATTAATATACCCCAGCCCTTCCAACTCAGAAAGCTAGGCATTCCCCTTCCATGCTTCCCTAGAGCCTACTACATAGCTCTGTGGCAGCCTTATCTCCTAATACAATACAGGAGTCTCCCCTTGTCCTCAGTCTTGCTTTCCCCAGTTTCAGTTCCCCAAGGTCAACCACCCTCAGGAAGCATAATATCCTCCTTCTGATGGATTGTCAGCAGGTCAGTAGTAGCCTAACACTACAGCACAATGCCTGCATTGTTAACGTACTTCATCTCATCACATAGGCATTTGATCATCTCACAGCATCGTAAGAATGGTGAGCACAGGACAATAAATTGTTCTGAGAGACAGAAAGACAATGTTGATATAAGTTTTATTACAGTATCATGTCATAATTGTTCTATTTTCTTATTTTCTTAGTAATTATTGTTGCTGATCTCTTACTGTGCCTAATTTACAGTTAAACTTTATTATAGGTACAATCTGAGGTTTCAGGCATCCACTGAGAGTCATGAAGCATATCCCCTGACAATAAGGGGGGACTACTGGATAGTCCTTGTTTGCATGCTTATCTTGCCACTGTTTCTGAAAACTCATGTTTCTTGAAAAAAACATGATTTGAATGAATGACTGTTTCTCAAAATGAGAGACAAGAGAAGGATTACTGTTTTTAGGAACCGACACAAAGATTCATGGATTGCGGACCAGCCTAAGCCCAAAGATAACACTGCAGAAATCCTAAACATGAGAAAGTACAGTACTTATAACTTCCTCTTGGCATAAAAGCTAAGAAAAAATACCATTCCTGCTGGCAGCAGAAACAAGGAAGTTTGTAGAAAGTAAAATAGAGAGGGATACTGGGGTGGCTCTGTCGGTTGAGCTTTCGACTCTTGATTTCAGCTCAGGTCATGATCCCAAAGTCATGGGATTGAGCCCTACATTGGGCTCTGCGCTGAACATGGAACTTGCTTGGGATTCTTTCTCTTTCTCTCTCCCTCTGTCCCTCTCCCCCTGCTGTCTTTCTCTTGCTAAAATAAAAGTAAAAAACAGAAAGTAAAACAGAGTAACAACCTGCATGTGCTTGGATTAGCGTTAAAGTGCTCCAGGCTGAATGGGTGATGGAAGAGTATACATAAACCTAGCAATCTCTGAGTGGTCTTTTACCCTGAAGTGTTCATTCATTTGAGGAGTATGTGAGTGAGTGAGTGTGGGTGTGGGTGTTGCGTGTTAACATAGTAAGTGGTGAATATTTCAACATTGCAGTCAGGTTGCTTTGATTCAGGCCCTAGTGCCGCCATTTATTAGCTTAAATTTCTTCTAAGCCTCAATGTTCTCATCTGTAAAATGGATGAATAATGATGATTATAGAATCAACTCCTTGGCGCTGTTGTAGGGGTTAAATGACGTCATTCATGTAAAGGACTAACCTAGTAAGCATTTAATAAATGTTAGCTGTTACTATGGTAAAGTATTTTTTTCACCTTCTTCAGTTGAACATATATAACAAGTACATCTGTAGAATAAAACCCCCTGCATCCTCCAGTAAGTTGCATTAAAAAATCTAGCAGCATACAAATGGCAGATGACCCTATGTTTTAGAGTGCCTGAGTCTACTTCCTCATGAGAGTGTTTTTGTTGTCCAGAATTTAAAGTCTCTTTCAGCTGGGTTTATTAGCGTTTATGACTGGGACAAACATGCAGTCTGTTAACTGAAGACCTTGTTTGGGAATATCACAACTCTAGACAAGAAATATGTTCTCTGGGGCGCCTGGGTGGCGCAGTCGGTTAAGCGTCCGACTTCAGCCAGGTCACGATCTCACGGTCCGTGAGTTCGAGCCCCGCGTCAGGCTCTGGGCTGATGGCTCAGAGCCTGGAGCCTGTTTCCGATTCTGTGTCTCCCTCTCTCTGTCCCTCCCCCGTTCATGCTCTGTCTCTCTCTGTCCCAAAAGTAAATAAACGTTGAAAAAAAATTTAAAAAAAAAGAAATATGTTCTCATGTAAGAATTTCCATTCACTGGTGCTTTTTCAAATATGACTCTAAGAATGCAACCAGGGTTTGGGGTTAACCTGTTGGTTTCTCTCATGCTGCAATTTATATTCAGATTCAGAAAGGCATCCTTCTAGCACATCATGGCAATTACAAAGGTATGGTTTTCCTGGAGAAAATTTCACTGCATAAGATGATAACGGCAGTTGTGCCAACCATGGAAGGACACTAACATCCAACTCTTTTAAGCACTTAAATGGCAGCTTTGAAGAGTGTACAGTGCTTGTTTTCCTTCCTGGACAAGATTGTCCTGCCTTCAATTCTCAAAGCTAAATGCACAGTGGATGGTTGCCTGGGTGACAGCCTGTAAACTAAGCAGTCTCTTTGCAGCTAACTGAAGGGTTTGTGCACACAGAACCAGCTTTAATTATTTTTTTAAGTACTTTGAGCTGTGCAACATTGGAAAATAATCAAAGAAAAAAAATCTATATCTATGCTGCTTTTAAATGGATCCCTCACTGAAGTGTTGGTTGACAGCTGCCCCAGAAATCTGCCACCAAAAATTAGGATGACGTGGACTGCTGTTTTTCTCCATCTTTCTTCAACTGTGTATCAGCTCCCACAGCAAAACACGACATAGGTAAGCCAAATCTCCTTTTCAGCCCACTTTAGGTAATGCCATATGTTGCAACATTTTTTTCTCCCCAAAGGTTGTCCCAGAGGAGGAACATCAGGTAAACTGATAGAGGAAACTGTCCTAATCTCAAATAATTATATCCTTAGAGTTGCCGTAATAAACTATCTTTGATTTTTCAAATATTGAGACAATCCTTTCTAATATTTAGGCGATCTAGATCACAAGCTAAACTGGTAAGGGGAAGAAAAGTATACAATACTTGGTTCGATTTAAATATACCTAGGGACAATCTTTTATTTTAGTTTAGTCACTTAAATACGTGATAACTTTACATGGTGTAAATCTTCTTGTAAACATTCAGTATGATATATATGAGTCCTAGCCGTATTTTCTCAACGTGAAAGGAGATTCCCGTTGCTCTAAGTCTTAATTACATAAGATGTCAAATGAAACGTAAGCAGGGTAATAAAATACTTTGTTTTACAAGTAGGTTCGATGTGGGGCTCGAACTCATGAAGTAAGATGTCATGACTTGAGCCGAAGTCGGACACTTAACCAACGGAGCCACCTAGATGCCCCTAGTTTATTTCTTTTTAAAACATTTTTTAAATTCCAGGGGCACCTGGCTGGCTCAGTCGGTAGAACATACAACTCTTAAACTCAGGGTCAGGGGTTCAAGCCTCACATTGGTCATGGAGCCTACTTTTAAAAAATTTAATTCCAGTGTAGTTAAAATTACAGCCTTATATTAGTTTGGTTTAAATCTTAATGTTTGTTTTTTATTGAAATAGTAGATACTACTTGTGAAATGCTCTCACTCAAAGGTTACATTAAAGAATTAAACCACAACTCTTAAACACTTATTGTCATTTCATTGCTAAGGGTAATAACTTTGGAAAGAAATTCCTTTGGGGGTTTATTTTCACTTTATGAGTAAACTGGTGATATAAATATATATTTCTTGCCTAGTCATTATTTGAGTATCTGATTTTTAGCTTTACTGAAAGACAGGTTTTAATTATTCTTTATTTCTGAAGGTGTTTCTTTTACCTGTGATATTGCAAGTACCGTTGCACTTTCCAAAATAAGTACATAAATTCATGCTTGAAGCTGTTTGCTGGGACAGATATGTATACTGATTTTAAATTTATCTATGGCCTAATTTCAAGTGAATCATTTGATCCTTCATCCCTTAGGAAAGTTCCAAGTACACTGCTTATTCAATGCTAATGTTAATGATGATTAAGTGACAGCAATCAACCAAATGTCTGCTTCCCTTAGAAGAACTTAAAGAAAATAGGCAGGCCCTACCAGTGAGAGTATAAATTGATACAGCTATTCTGGGGAATAATCTGGCAGTATTTAGTGAAATTAGGTATATTCAGCTCATTCACCTGAGGGAAACTTCTGCACAGTGTATAACATGGCCTGAACAAGTGTATTTCTGCAGTGCTGTTTATGGAGTGGGAAGTTGGAGGCAACTTCCATGTCCATAACCAAGGGACGGGATAATAAAGTATGGTGGAAGCATACTATACAGCCATTAGAAGCAAACAACCAGAGGTGCATGTAAGTATAAGGTTAAAGCTTAAAAACAAAGCGTTAAGTTAAAAAGTAAGCAACAAGATCTATATATTACAATACATGCACACATACATAACAGCACCATATGCCTTTAAAGATATCTGCATGTCTGAGGCTTCTTGTGCACATTAGATTGGGTCTTGTGAGGCACAGGGGAGCGGGAAAGAAGATCAAAAGTGAAGAAAGAAAAAATAAAATAAAACAAGAGGAAAGCTAGACCCAGCCCAGTACTGCTAATGGGTATGATTAACCCCAACCTTTCTAGCTAGGATCCAAACAAGGAGATGAAAATAGGCGTATTTTACAAATGTTCCTTTAAATGCCAGTTGCGTTAAGTCTTTTTGGGCACTAGCGCCCACACATCTCCCGTGTGATATCTCATTTTGCCAACGTCTGTGCTTCGTTTTACTCATCGGTAAAATATGGATAATAATCCTCCTCTCCTGATGGTGTTGTTTGGAATAAAATAGATAAACTATATATAAATTATTTAGAATAACATATGGCATGTACTCAGCATTCAATAAATGTTGGATATTACTGCTGTAATTATTACGTTATCATTATGTAATGGTACTTTGTTTTTTTTTAATGTATGAGATTTATTGTCAAATTGGTTTCCATACAACACCCAGTGCTCATCCCAAAAGATGCCCTCTTCAATACCCATCACCCACCCTCCCCACCCTCCCACCCCCATGTAATGGTACTTTGAACAAAAGTAAGGAGAGACTTGAGGAATTGATTCTCTATTTCAGCTTATTCTCTATTAGAAATTTAGGGGGAAAGAATGGGTATTTATCCTAGGAAGTTTATGTCAAAAGGATTACATGGTAATGTTAAATACCAATAATAAAATAAAATGAATTGCAAGAAAGATTGTGGATTGGATTCTCATCAGTGGGTCAATGTTTCCAGAAGTTGTCTAATGATAGAAATCACCTGAATGCTTGCACAAAGAAAGGTATACCCTGGAAATGGTAAAAAAAAAAAATAAATAAATAAATAAATAATAATAATAATAATAACAAGTGGTTGCCAGGGGTTGAGGGACAGGGGCAGCGGGTTGAATAGATAGAGCACAAAAGATTTCTAGGGGAAACTACTTTAAATAATATAAAGGTGGATACATATCGTTATACATTTGTCCAAAGTCCTAGAGTGTACAGCACCAAGAGTGAGCCCTAAGAGTAAATTCTGAACTTTACATAATAATGATGTGTCAATGTAGGTTCATCAGTTGTCACAAATGGACCATTGTGGTGCTGGATGTTGATAATGGGGAGGCTGTGTATGTGTGGTGTCAAAGAGTATATGGGAACTCTCTACCCTTTCGACTCAGTTGTGTTGTGAACCTAAAACTGCTCCAAAAAATAAAGTCTATTTAAAATGAATCAATAGGAGCGCCTAGGTGGCTCAGTCCAACTTCCGCACAGGTCATGATCTCGCCGTTTGTGAGCTCGAACCCCACATCCGGCTCTCTGCTATCAGCATAGAGCCTGCTTTGGATCCTCTGTCCCCCTCTATGTCTGCCCCTCCCCTGCTCGTTCCCTCTCTCTGTCTCTCTCTCTCAAAAGTAATAAACATTTTTTTAAAAAACCTGAGTCTATTAAAAAATAAATAAAACCAGTGTATTATTATTTTTTAAATTAAAACAAAGAATGCGGAGAGTCTCCAGCCTCAAACCATACATACTAAATCAAAAAGAACCTGGGGATCTTTATTCATAACAAAGGGACAGCATAATTCTTATGCTCAAGCTAGTTTAGGAAACTGAACTAAATTAAGGCCACATTTCTTTGATTCAAGGAAACAAGATATCCTATTTACCTTCTGGCTCTGTTGCTGACCTCATTGATTATCATTCTGTAAAACAAATGCCCCCCTCCCCCAGCATCAGGTCTTCCCCAGTTGCTCAAACACTGCCTCTTGGACTCATTTTCATTTTTCATGGTCGATCAGTCACAAACCCTTTAAGCTTTACTTTCAATTTTTATTTTTGCCTTTCTATATCATAATAACCTTCCCAAAGTCCCACTGTTCCTAAAACACACTCCTTTTTTAAAAAATGTTTATTTCTGAGACAGAGCATGAGTGGGGAGGGGCAGAGAGAGAGGGAGACACAGAATGTGAAGCAGGCTCCAGGCTCTGCGCTGTCAGCACAGAGCCTGATGCAGGGCTTGAACCCACAAACCATGAGATCATGACCTGAGCCGAAGTCAGTTGCTCAACTGACTGAGCCACCCAGGCACCCCATACAACACACTACTTAAAACTCTCTATGGGCTTCCCATCCTGGTTAGAAGTAGTATAAATTCCCATCTGGTCCACTTTCTCCTCATTGACCCTGGGTACTGGCCTTGTTCCTGCCCTTTCCCTCATCAAAACTGTCTTTTCCTCTTCTCTCCAGCTCTCCAAATATTATCGATACCTTTTTTCCCATGGAGTGCTTCAGCCGTGTGGCCATCCCATTTCTCTGACATCATAAGATTCATTATTTGTTGCTTGCTTTGACTCTTAACCATGCATTTTTTCTCACAGTTTGTCTTAACTACATTAAAAAAAATTTTTTTTAATGTTTATTTTTGAGAGAGAGACAGAGTGCAAGCAGGGGTGGGGCAGAGAGAGAGAGAGAGACACAGAATCCAAAGCAGGCTCCAGGCCCTGAGCTGTCAGCACAGAGCCTGATGCAGGGCTCATATTCATGAATCGTGAGGTCATGACCTGAGCCAAAGTCGGAGGCTTAACCAACTGAGCCACCTAGGCACCCCATTGCTTTAACTATTTTATGTTATTTTTGATTGTGAATAGGTCAATAAAAGCAACTGAAGGACATATAGTATCCTCTTAAACGAATGGATGAATTTATCAAATAGTACTATGTCTGGAGTCAAGTACATGTTCTCTTTGGAAAAAAAAGCTCTATGTAGTCTGGTCTATGAATTCTGAAGGCATTTGTGTATTTAGAACATTAAAGGCCAATTCTAGACATTTTCTTGCTTATTTTTGTTAACTTTTATCTACAAAGTTGTACTACGAAATGGGCTTTTTGTTCTCTTGCTTTCAACAAAATGCCAGTTCATTGCAAGTAAATTGCCCATTCAATGAAATAGCGTGTGTCTACATGCAGTGACTATGGTATTGGAAGCTGAAGTTGGAATATAGGGTCTGATACATGATTTTTTGCTGTTTCCAGCAGCAAGAGGCTCCATGGAGAAGGTAATCTGGTGATTTCAAAAATTGCAGTCTAAGATATTCAATGATTTGGAAAACCAAAATGGGATGTTTAAAATAAGGACTTTCATGGAAAATCTAGAACAGTGGCCACCATGCTCTTCAATGACTCACACTGTATTAGAGTCATTGCATATACAAAAGTGTAAGGCATGGAATGTCCCTGCTGCTGGGGAGTTTATAATATTGTTAGGAAAATAGGACTTTCATAAAGAAAATAGTTACAGGGATTTTACTAATCAATGCTAGAGAAAATAAAATCCTGCAAGAATTTTCACCAAAGAATGTGCCAACTCTTTGTATATAGTATTTCAGATCCTCACCAACCATTTGAAGAGGGAATTGTCATTTCCATTTTAGTGATGAGGAAATTAAATTTGGGGAAATTGAATGACATGCTCAAGGTTACACAGTTGGGAATCTATGGATGAGGGATTGAAACCCAAATTCTTTCAGGCTCCAGAGCCTATGCTCTTTCCATTCTGGTGTAGATCCATCCTTTCTTCTCCTATACCACAGCAGATCTCACAAAGTCATGGTGAAAATTGTTATTTCTAATTTAAAACGTATGCAAAAAACCAAGGCTGGTGGGATTATTGAGTTTTCCTCTTTTTCAAAATTGTCTTTAAAACTGTTACAATATTTTATACATAAAAGAGGGAAAGAGGTGACACTAAAGATAGACTATGTTACATTTGAACCACCCATGCTTTGTTGACTCTCATTTAATTGTTTCTCTTCTTTGCCAGGCAAATTTATGGACTTAGCAAGATGAATAAAAATAAACTGATTCATGATTTCCTGGAAGTAGTTTCAAGGGGTGATGTGGAACTCATCTGTGACTATATTAGTAAAGTCCATTCCATCCTTGGAAACCTTAACTTTCAGCATCCAACGACTGGAAATACACCTCTCATTACTGCAGCAGAAGAAAATCTAACAGAGGTACCATGTGATGTCCTGGGCCCATGGGTAATCTTCTAAGCTAAAGATTCCAAGAATGAGATGTTTGTGAATAGCATAATCACTTACCTCCATGAAAGAATGCCTGAAGACAGGCTTCAAGGGGGATAGGAAAGGGCTTAGAATGAGGACACTAGGATGAATAAGACACATTTCACTCAACACAGCAGGCTGATGCCTCTGTAATGTCTTGAGAGTCTAAATGCGTGTGAACCCTCAACCCTGCCTGGCCATCTCAATTAGCCTCTCTCTTCACTGTATTCTTAGCTTTTTTTCTCTTCTGGCTCCTTCCTATTAACACTTTTTAAACAAATTATAAAATGTAGCGTATATGCTAATATATATATATGTATGCAAATATATATGTACACAACTTATATATATATACAACGTAGCATCTATGCTAATATATATACATATATACAACTTAAACACAAATGACAGTAGCACCCAGGTACCTACCATCCAAGCCAAAAATTAGAACGTTGCCTTGCCTCAAAAGCCCTTTATGTGCTCCTCTTGAATTGTGTCCCCCACCCTTCATAATCGTTATCCTGAATTTTAGGGTAATCATTTCCTTGGTTTTGCCATCTCTGCTTATATTCCTAAATAATGCATAATGTACTTTTTCCTGTTTTTGAACTTTATAAAAACAAACTTATACTACGTGTGTTCCTCTGTAACTTGCTCCTTCTCTTCATTATTTGTTCTTTTCTTAAAATGTAATTTATTGTCAAATTGGTTTCCATACAACACCCAGTGCTCATCCCAACAAGTGCCCTTCTCCCTGCGCATCACCTACTTTCCCCTCTCCCCGACCCCCCCATCTACTCTTAGTTTGTTCTCGGTCTTTAAGAGTCTCTTATGGTTTGCCTCCCTCCCTGTCTGTAACTTTTTTTTTCCCCTTCCATTCCCCCATGGTCTTCTGTTAAGATGTGGTTTGTATATACACTGAAATACTACTTGGCAATGAGAAAGAATAAAATCTTGCCATTTGCAGCAACGTGGATGGAACTGGAGGGTATTATGCTAAGTGAAATAAACCAAGCAGAGAAAGACAGATACCATATGTTTTCACTCATATGTGGATCATTATTGGTTTTTGAGATTCACCCATTTTGAGACATGTAGTTATGGGTTTTCACTTTTACTGATATCTAGTATTCTATTTATGCCACAACTTATCTGTCTCTCCTACTTTGATGGACACATGTGTGCTGTCCATATTTATGTTATTACTGACAATGATGCTACTTTCCATTAGAACTTAACGTGCTTAGATATCTCCTTTTTGATGACATATAAACAAACACTGATCCCACATCGTCCTCTAATCACATCCTTTCCTCTCTCAGACCTCTTCATCTGCAGATCTATGTCAAGAACTATGAAAGATGTAAGATTTTACCATACTTACAAGCTAACAGGTTAGCCTGCTCCAATTTCTTAGACCCTTGGCATAAGGAACAAAACTGGTTCAGAGACAAAGGGCAGTTTATTACTCATAACAATAACATTAGGCAGAGTATTATCAGTTTTGTATCATTTACCTTGGTCCTGATTCCCACAGGATGGTAGGAAGAGGACCAGATGACCTCTGCTCAAACAGTAGGTTGGATTGCAGGGGAGGAACTCTAACTTTAGGGAACACAAATCTCCTATAGTAAGGAGTAGTAAGCTACTCCTTGCTTGAGAGGGAGAGATCTTCCAAGGCTGTTCACTATACAGCTTGAAAAGAGACCCTGGGACAAAGGCAGTCAATGCCTCTGCTCATAAGACTTGTAGAAATGTGAGACCAAGGGAGACTTGTCTCCTGAAAATATCTACCCTTCATTTATACATTGTCTTGGCTTCTGGTGAATTTTCCCATGAGCATACCACTCTGACTAATCTGATCAACAGAGGCTGGAACCAAATCCATTAATTTGTCTCATACAACATTCAGTTAAAACTGCTATCAATAGAACTCCAAGGAGCAGAATGAGGCCATACTGTAGATTAGCATCAACCATGCAATCCATGGTCCTGAACACCACCAGCTGAACAAATCCCATAAACCAGATGGTTTTCTCCTTAAGTTTCTCTGTTGATCTTCTCACTTGGTCCAAGTCATCAACCCAAGTATAAAAGTCTGTATTAGCCATTGCACAGACTTCATCTTGGCCCACAAGGAGGAAGACTAGGGCAATTTTATCATTCATAACAACCCTGGCCATTGTCTTGACTGATGACCTGAATGTCCTGCAGAGGTGAGGTGGTATCATTGATAAGTTTAGGTAAAGGCAGGAACAAATTTTGTTCTACTTTTTCTAATTGGACATCTGTCTTAGCGATAATTGTCCACAGTGGCACATAAATGACAAGTCAGCCACCCCTCTGGGAAGCTCCCTCAAGTAACCTGGCAGCATCATTTTGGGGAGAGCTCTGAAGTCATCTGAGGCTACATCATCTACTGATGGTATTTACTTAAAAGATTTGAAGGTCTCTTATGACCACCCCTAAAGCGTAAGTCATCATGTTTTCAGGAGGCATGTAAGTTAATGCCAGGTTTCTCTACAAAAAATATAATCCTGGGGTATCCCTTGGGGACAAAAAGGTGTGCTTATAATTGTTGGGCCCCTCTGAGTGGGACCTACATTAGTCAAGGGGCACAGGTTGACAATGTCTCCCTGTGATCTCTCAACTGGCTGGTAGATCTTAGGATTCCCAATTCAATCTGAATAATGGAGTCTGGCTCTTGATTTAGGAGAATTATCAGTCCTATTTGTCCCTGCCAACAGCCAGGCAGCATTCATGCACCCTACAGAATGAGGAGTGGTGGCTGCAGGGATGGTAGTGGGAAGAAATCTGGAGGTGTAGACAAGTGTTTTTTAGATGGAAAGTGCAAGAGGCAAAGCTGTTGGCTGCAGTTAGTAATAGACTTCCTGGTAAGGCTAAGGAAATTGGCAATCATGTCATGAACAGGGATGTTTGGCAAGGGATAGAAGACCTAGTAGTCAGTTACTTTTAAGTTGCTTTGAATGGTTTGGGAGAGACACACCAGGACATTTTCTTTCATGAGGGAAATTCCCAGGGTGGTTCTGAAGAGCAAAGGTCATCAATGTCCCTCCCTTCCCTATACTTCATGGGACTGAAGATGTTCTCTTTTTAGGTACCAGGGTCATTGCTTTCCCTCAACCACCACAAAGACTGTGTATCCCATTTCAATGGCTGCAACTTCACCCCTGTGTCTGAAACAGAGTTCTCTACTTTGTGCCCAGTCTGTATTGATGGCTGTGTTGCCATGTCTAATAAGATGATGGGTTCAGGCAGCAATGGAGGCAATCTGGGTTGTGCAGGATCGTTCACTAGTTTTATTCCGGTCTGTCTCATCAGAGAATGGATCCTTGCATTGGAGTTCTATATGAGTTGACCCAGACAATTTATTTCCATAGGTCATGTCCCTAAAGAGAAGTATCTTGTTTTGTTTTGTTTTGTTTAAATGTTTATTTATTTGTTTTGAGAGAGAGTGAGAAAGATTGGGGGAAGGGCAGACAGAGATGAAGAGGGAGAATCCATGCTCAGTGTGGAGCCCATTACAGGGTTGGATCCCACAACCTAAGATCATGACCTGAGCCAATATCAAGAATCAGACACTTAACTGACTGAGCCACCCAGGTGCTCCAAGAGAAGTGTTTTTAATCTGCCAGTCTGGAATTTTCTTAGTGGTAGACCCAAGAGCTAGACCATTAGCAGCAGCCCAAGAATCCATAAAAATATAACAAGGTTCATCAAGGGGAGTATTGGTCAGAGCTTGAGAACAGCCTTGAGTTCTACCCATTGAGTGGAACAACATGTCCATTGTCAATTCTGCATAGCTGGCACTGAGGCCAAACAGCTGCAATAGTCCAGTGCACACCATCAGATTTCATCTTGGCTAAACCATTAGTGACATACACCCAGGCACCAAGGGAAATCCTTGTGAAGGAAAGTACCCCTAAGCCAGCAGTTTTGCTTCAGGTGGTGGTGTGGGGGTTAAAATTTCCAGCAAAGGGAAAGATACCATTTTTTTTTCATGTAAATCAGAGATGCCAATGTGCCCAGACTGGTTGCATTCTTAAATACACCATTTCCACTTGACAAACAAGGCTTGTTGGGCTTTTCCTACCTTGTTATTCATTGAGTTCTAGTTGACTCACCCCCAAAATGGAAATATTGCACTTGAGAGCCATAAGATCTCCTTGGATTAGGCATTCAGTTTTGACAAGAACCCACTAGCAAGCTAATATCTGCCTTTTAAAATGTATTTATTTTTTTAAGTAATCCCTCACCCAGTGTGGGGCTCAAACTCATAGACCTGAGATCAAGCATTGCATGCTTAACCAGCTGAGCCAGTCAGGCACCCCTAATGTCTGCTTTTTAAAAGTGATGTATCTAGTAGACATGCCAAAGAGGCAACAAGTCCAAATCCCCAAGAAATACCTCCAGATAGAGGCTGCCTCCCTTTGCCAGAAGCTCCCCAATTGGCAAAATTATTGTCATAGACTGAAAAGGGTCAGGAACTCTGAAGATACTAGCACTTCTCTACATAACAGCTCATCACAATCAGAAGAATCCTCTTGACACTTAATGGAATTAGGGAGTATACATGTATAACACATTAATTCCCATTACACATTCAGATGGAAGCCACAGCTATAATCCACTGAATTGGCCCAAGGGGCCCCCACCCACAGAATCATTTTAGCTTTCCTTACCTACTGCAAACTTTGCTCAAACCCCATTAACTGAGTTCAGGCACCCACTTTTCCCAAGGGACTAGGCAGGATGGTGACTTGGGAATCTGTATCTAAGAGACCCATAAAAGTTTGAGTCTCTCCTTTCCCACTGTTCATCAACCTAGTCATGTCAGTGGCTATAGCCTTCAGGCCCCTTTGAAGACTGTGTATCCTTGGCCCCACTTATAATGATCTTTATCTTTAAAGCAGTTGAGGTTGAGGTACAGGGGGAGGGAGGGATTAGGAACATGGTGAAAGAGAATGGCTCCAGACCAATAAGCAACGCATATTTATTTTTGGTTTCCAGAAGCATTGAGGCTTCTTCTTGTTCAACAAAATGAACTTACAATGTTTTTGGTCCATACAAAGCACTCTATCAGGTGGCAAGGTCGTTGTTACTGACACCATCGATTTCAGCCTCAGGGATCCCTTGACTCAGTGGCCATAGGCACATTACTTTCTTACTGGAGCTTTAGGGTTTGCACCCTTTGGTTGACTCAGGCTGGGTTTTCATAGTAGGGCCTTTTTTTTTTTTTTTTTTTAAGGATTCTACCTTAATCTGAATCATTTGATAATCCTTTGTCATGATAACATCTTTAAATTTTTACCTGGTTTTAACATAAGGAATAGGAGAGTTTTCCAGGGTAGTGGGGTTAATTACAAAAATTTGCTAATGAGGCACCTGGGTGGCTCAGTTGATTGAGCATCAGACTTTGGCTCAGGTCATGATCTCTCATTTCATGAGTTTGAGCCCTGTATCTGTCTCGCTGCTGTCAGCTCAGAGTCCACTTTAGATTTTCTGTCTCCCTCTCTCTCTGCCTCTCCCCCACTCGTTCTCTTTCTCTCTCTTTCAAGAATAAATAAGGCTTAATTTTTTTTAAAAAAAGGAAATAAAAAAAGAAAAGAAAAAGAACTTTACTTAAAAAAATTTGTTAGATTTCTTTGTGTCATTTTCTCTCTTACCATTGGGTCATCTTCAACAGTATTATAATCCCATCCAGGGCATAAGAACCTGAACACTAGTTCTGTGATTTATCATGGGAATTTGTCCGCTCAAGGAAATCTCCCCAGGAGGTCTAAAGCTCCCTTACAGTGGCTGCAACCCACTGCAAAAAATTCTGAGACCTCACTATCATCATTAAATAGATCTAAGGTTGTCAGCAGGAAGGACTGAGCTGTTAAGATAATGAATGTCACTCTTCCTTAACAAGCATAATGCATCTCACTACCCATATCCCAAATGTATGAGCCAAAGTTCCAAGTTTGCCTGGTTTTTGCCTGTATCAGTCATGAATTTTCCTTCTTTCCAGCCCAGAAAAGATACGTATCTCTGTAACTGTTGTCTAAAAGGAAGTAGAACCTTCTGCCTACCCAGGACAAATCTTAGTATTATTTGTTATAGTGGCATGGTCGTGAGGCTGACTGCCAGATGGGTGAGGAAGATAACACCTGTAGAAAAATCATCAAAAACCAGGAAGCAGTTGTTTTTGAACTTATTTCTTGGCACTTAGCCTTTAACTGCCTCCCAATTCCTTAAACAGGCATTAATAGTCAATAAAATGGAGGATCATTTATTACCTAATCAACCATACAATTTGGTCAATGTATTTGCTACCACTTCCCATGAACTTTCTTTAAATCTCATTAATTACCCCCCACGAAGCCCTCGTTCTTCTTCTGTCATTCCTATCTCTTTCAGAATCACCTCATTTTTTTGCAAAAATTAGGAACTGTGAAGTATCTGAGATTTTTCCTTACTTGCTACCTATTAAGTTAGCCTACCACAGTTCCAGAGTCTGGCAGAAGACATGAGACTCCTGAGTCAGAAAAATGACAGTTTACTATTCACAATAGTAATGATAGTAGTATCAGCATTTGCTTCAGTTCTCTGAGCCCCAGTTTCTACAGGGCAGTATGAAGAGGTGATACCTGCACATACAATGGGTTGAATTATAAGAGAGGAAACCTGAGCTTAGGAAACCTAGGAAAGTAAGCATGTTTTCCCAATGCTCCAGGAAGAGACATTATCTCTACCTTGCAAAGTCACTCACTATACAAACATCTTTGAAAACATAGTCTAGGGGCACCTGGGTGGCTCAGTCAGTTGGATGTCCGACTTTGGCTCAGGTCATGATCTCATGGTTCGTGAGTTCAAGCCCTGCATCAGGCTCTCCACTCTTAGCACAGAGCCTGCTTCAGATCCTCTGTCTCCCGCTTTCTCTAACCCTCCCCCGCTTACTCTCTCAGAAATAAATAAAAAATTAAAAAAAACTTTTAAAATATGGTCTAGAGCAAAGGCAGTCAGTGCCTCTCTTCACAAGACCTACAAAAACACAAGTTCCCAGAGTTTCTGGAGAATTGTTTTTCTTTTTCTCTCTCTTTTTTTAATGTTTATTTATTTTTGAGAGAGAGAGAGAGAGAGAGCGGGAGAAGGGGAGGGGCAGAGAGCGAGGGAGACACAGAATTCGAAGCAGGCTCCAGGCTCTGAGCTGTCAGCACAGAGCCCCATGTGGGGCTTAAACCCACAAACTGTGAGATCATGACCTGAGCCCAAGTCGGACGCTTAACCGACTGAGCCACCCAGGCACCCCATTTCTTTTTTTAATGTTTATTTATTTATTTTGAGAGAGAGAGGGGGAGAGAGAATGAATCCCAAGCAGGCTCCACACTGTCAGCACAGAGGCAGACATGGGGCTGTATCTCACAAACTGAGAGATCATGACCTGAGCTGAAGTCTAGAATCAGACACTTAATCTACTGAGCCACACAGGTGCCCCTGGAGAATTCTCTTTCAACAGCCCCTATAAAGAGTGCTCCTTTGGTTGATTCTCACTGCCTCCACTTTCTCACCTCTTAAGACTACTGCAGTCTGGCATTGTTCCCTACTACTCCACTGAAACTGCTCTTGCCAACATGCCCTATAATGTCCTTTGTTACCTATCAGATCTTAGCGACTTTAAACACCCATTTTTCATGAAATGCTTTCTTCCATTAGCTTCTTCCTGTATTTTCACCTCACCTCCCAGGCAGTATCTCTCTAGTCTCATTATGGATTCTTTTTTTTTTTCATCCATTAAATATTGGTGTTGCCTAATATTGTGGGGATAGCTCTTAGTTCTGTACTTCAGCCCACATCTCTCACCTGAATTCCTGTGTGTGTGTATAGTATATACACACTGTATACACAGACATATACATATATGTTCTAGATCTAGATCTAGATCTGTGTGAGTATATATATGGTATATTGAGCTTCCAACCATATATCTCCATTTACATGTCATGTCAAAGACCTCAAACACAGTGTGTCCTCATTGTCTTCTTTGTCTTTATCCCCAAATCTAATTCTTCTGAGGAGTGCCAGCATCAGTGCTTTCCATTTTATTAAATAGCATCACCATCTATTTATCTTAAATTGTTCATTCACTCATTCCTTAAACATTTATTCATGTGATAAGATCTCCTGCAATGTTGGACTTACATGCTATTGAAGGTGAAACACAACAAATAAGGAAACAAAAAGCACTTAGTTAAATTACAAATTACTCTTAGTTCTTTAAAGTAACCAGTAGAGTGAATCATCTTTTGATAAGGTGGCTGGAAAAATCCCCACTGAGGTGGTTACATTTATGCTAAGTAAAATAATGATGAATGATGACATTTGAAGAGCAGTTGGGGGAGAGAGAATAACAGAGATAACCCTTTTGGTTAGGAAGAAGCTTGCATATTAAGGCAAAAATGTGACTAGAACTTGCAGAGGAAGGAGGAAGAGTGGCATAAGATGAGGCTGGAAAGGAAGGCCAGGTCCAGATCCTGCAGGGCCACAAAGGCATGCAGAGGGATTTTTAAAAACTGCTTTATTGAGATATAATTCACATATCATACAATTCACCCATTTAAAGTGTGGAATCCATTGGTTTTTAATATAATCACATTAATGTGCAATCATCTCCACAGTCAATTTTAAAACATTTTCATCATCCCAAAAAGAACTCTACACCTCCCTGCCCCCCCAAAAAGAAGCCCTGTCCCTTCAGCTATCACTTTCTATCTTTCCTCCCTTTCCCTGCTATAGCCCTTAAGCAACTACTAATCTACTTTCTGTCTCTGTAGATTTTCCTATTCTGGACTTTCATATAAACAGAATCATATAATATGTGATCTTTTGTGATTGCTTCTTTTACTTAGCATACTGTTTTCAAGGTTCATGTTGCAGCATGCATCAGTATTTCATTCCTTTTTATAGCTGAATAATATTCTATTATATGGGTATACTATATTTTATTTATTCATTTGTCCATTGATGGAAATTTGGGTTGTCTCCATGTTTTGGTTACTATGAACAATGCTGCCATAAACATTTGCATACAGATTTTAAAGTTATCATATATTTTAATTTCTCTTTCATTCCACTCCTAGAATTCCTAGAAGTGGACTTAACTGAATCATATGGAAACTGTATGTTTAATCATTTGAGGAAATCCCAGAATGCTTTTTAAAATTTTTTTTAAGTGCTTATTTTTGAGAGAGAGAGGGAGAGGGCGAGAGAGAGAAAGAGGGAGCGTGAGGGGCAGAGAAAGAGAGGGAGACAAGAATCTGAAGCAGGCTCCAGGCTCCATGCTTTCAGCACAGAGCCCAACGCAGGGCTCAAACCCCCAAACTGCAAGATCGTGACCTGAACCAAAGTTAGACACTTAACCAACTGAGCCACCCAGGTACCCCCAGAATGCTTTTTAAAGTGGCTGTACCATTTACAGCAGTGTATATGTGTTCTGATTTCTTCACATCCTCGTAACACTTACAGTTATCTAACTTTTTTATTCTGTCCGTTGTAATGAGTTTCAGACAAAGGTATTTGGAAATGGAGAGACTTATTAGAAGGTCATTGCATTGTTTCAGGCAACAGATCATGGTAGCCCTGTCTGCAGTGACAGTAGGAAAGATAGACAAAAATGGACTGAAGTAAAACACCTGAGAGTTATCTTGATTTCTGACTCACCATCAACACCAACATCTAATTAGCCCTACCTCCTAAGTGTTCATGGATTATACCCTCAGTCACTCCATTTCTACTGACTGATTCAGTAGAATCAATCTATTTCCCTGATTCAGTAGCCATTTTTTCTCCATGAAGCTACTATAGCAATCTCATTGGTCTCCCAACTTCTACCCTTCTCCACAGTAATTTTTTTTAATGTTTATTTATTTCTGAAACAGAGCATGAGCAGGGGAGGGACAGAGAGAGAGGGAGACACAGAATCCGAGGCAGGCTCCAGGCTCCGAGCTGTCAGCAGAGAGCCCGACGCGGGGCTCAAACTCACAAACCGCAAGATCATGATCTGAGCTGGAGTCTGTTGCTCAACTGACTGTGCCACCCAGGCGCCCCTCCACAGTAATTTTTTTGAAATGCTGATCTCATCATGTCATCCCTCTGTTTAAAATCTTTCACTGGAGATACAACTATATTCCTAAATGGAGTTGGTAAAGCCTTTTAGGATTTAGCTACTCTTGACCTCTCCATCACATTTCCTTACCCTCCTTCCCCCATCCTGAGCTCCAGCTATGCCTAATTCCTTCCAGAGCTTTAAATGTTATTTGTTCTTTTGCCCTCTGTATTAGTCATCTTGGGCTTTCCATAGCAAACATACCATAGCTGAGTAGCTTAAACAATGGAAATTAGGTGGTTTTTTTTTTTTTTTTTTTTTAAGTAGGCTTCATACCTGGCATGGAGCCCAACATGGGGCTTGAACTCACAACCTGGAGGGAGATCAAGAGTTGGATGCTTAACTGACTGAGCCACTAAGGTTCCACAATAGAAATTATTTTTTTCATAGTTCTGGTAACTGGGAAGTCCAATATCAAGATTCTGGACAATTTGGTTTCTAGTGAGAACTTTTTTGCTGACTTATAGAAGGCTACCTTCTCTCTGTGTCCTCACTTGGCAGAGAGAGAGAGAGAACAAGTTCTCTTGTGTGACACTATTCCTATCAGATCAGGGCCCCATCTTTACAATCTCATTTAACCTTAATTACTTCCCAGAGGCCCCCTCTCCAAATACAGTCACATTGGAGGTTAAGGCTTCAACATATGAATGTTGAGGAGAAATAATTCAGTCCATAGCATCCACAGTACTTTGTTTATCCTATATCCTTTGCTTGAAGCAATCTTTCCCCCAGTCTTTGCCTGGTTAACTGCATCTCTGATCCCTTGGTTCTCAGCTTAGACATAATTTTCTCCAAGAAGTCTTCTTGGACTTAAACTGTCCCAAGACAGCTTAATACACTTCTTCTAAGTACACCCTCAGCCTTCTTTATTTTTTTTTAATTTTAACGTTTATTTATTTTTGAGACAGAGAGAGACAGAGCATGAACAGGGGAGGGGCAGAGAGAGAGGGAGACACAGAATCTGAAACAGGCTCCAGGCTCTGAGCGGTCAGCACAGAGCCTGACGCAGGGCTCGAACTCACGGACCGTGAGATCATGACCTGAGTCGAAGTCGGATGCTTAACCGACCCGAGCCACCCAGGCGCCCCCACCCTCAGCCTTCTATATTTACCCTATCAATGCATTAACACACTGTTGCAATTGTCTTTTTATCTGTCTTTTTTCCTCACTAGTTCGTAAATGCCTTCAAGGCTGGTCCCTGCCTTCTTCATTGTTGAAGTCTCAGCACCAAGGACAGTTCTTGACCAATGCTAATCACTCAATCCTATTTGTTGAATAAATTATGCATTCAATATTTTGAATAGCATTTATTTGCTCCCTAGAAATACTTGTGGAAATACTTGCAACATTCAAGGATCTATGTCTAAACTTAGGGGTTTTATATTCCAAATTGTAGGTGATACTAGTAGGACTTTGATGCTTTATGTGGGTTTAACATAAAATACTCACAGACGTCTAGTTTTAAGACAAAGATAGTATCCCCAAAGGTTACCTGGCTGTCTTAGCTGGTAAAGAATGTGACTCCTGATCTCAAGGTTGTAAAGATTGAGCCCCACGTTGGTTATACAGGTTATTTAAAAATAAAATCTTTAAAAAAAAAAGGCAAATAGCAGTTAGCTGCATCAAAATCAATTCTTCATTTTTATGCTCCTCTTATTCTATTTTTCTGTATCATGAATCAAAGTCATGTCTAAGTTTTCTGCATAGCCCTGAAGTTACTCTTTGCACTCAAAGATGCTACATAAGAATGTTGTGCTGTTGCAGGTTGTTGAATTTCTTCTGGAAAAGGGAGCAGATATCACCCTTTGTAATTACAGCAATCAAACTGCAGTTCATGTGGCTAATTGCCACGTCCAAAGACAACTCTTGGCTATCAATGGAATCCAGGCTCCCCAAATGCAACTTCTACAAACTTCATGGCAAGGTGATCTTGAACAACTTCAACACTTGCTGGTCAGTTATATTGATGTTTGCTTCTGCCTTTGTGTAGGTAGGTGGGTGGGTGAGTGATATGAAAGGCATAGACTACACATGACTCATTTTAAATAAAAATGAGTTCTTTTCAAATGCAGTCCTAGAAAGTTTCAGGCAGAAAATAGAAAGAAACAGGATCAAATAGGGCATTGGGGTGGAGAACAGGATAATAAAAGAACACAGCAGCAGGCTATTTCTACCTTCCTCCAGCTGGATGCTAGAAGAAGTCACATAGCACCCATGGGAAATAATATGCTCCCAGGATGCCCCCCAGAGAACTGCTGTCAACTTGCTCAGAGGAGTTCCCTTGACATCATTGCCTATTGTACAATTGCTGTTTAGATCCCTTTGGACCAGCTGCACTTATTATCTTTAGCCTGAAAAGGGAATCAGAGAGCTTATGCTTTGCATAATATTTAGTTGTAACTAAAGGAGTTAAAAGGATATGTTTTTAAAATACTTTCTTCCCAAGTTATTGATTTTCTTATTTAGATTTTCTACCCATAGATACTCTTTCCTGAAGTAACTTACAAAACCATATGCATAACCAAGGACTCTAATTGTTGGTGACCAGCAACTGTCTATTCTTGGTATTTACCTTCAGAGATACTGTCAGATCACATGACCTTCCAACTGAAAGAAAATCAATTGCTGCTAGGAAACAGTTTCTTCCATTCCCTTATGGGCAAGACACAAACAGATAAAGAAAAAGTGAACAATATTCTGGTCACCTAGAGTTCAAGGGGATCTACAACAAAATCCAAAGAACTCCTTAAATACTTTTGTTGTACTAAACAATAGTCTAAAATTGTCGTAAACCATGACTAAAGCTTAGAAATTTTTTAGGAGTGCCTGGGTGGCTCAGTTAAGCGTCTGACTTCAACTCAGGTCATGATCTCATGGCTCGTGAGTTTGAGCCCTGCATTGGGCTCTGTGCTGACAGCTCAGAGCCTGGAGCCTGCTTCAGATTCTATATCTCCTTCTGTCTCTGCCCCTCACACTCTGTCTCTGTCTCTCAAAAATAAATGAACATTGAAAAAAAAATTTTTAAGAAATTTTTTGAAAGACAATAAATTTTATTTTAATGGTATTCATAACGGTTGTTATAATCCAGTATCTGTTTTCATAACCACATTTTCACCCATAAAGATTAGCAGCCACATTTTAAGAAACTGGTGTCTGTACCTGAATCCAAAGTTTAATAAGCAGGTGCTGAATTAATGTGCTATTGCAAGACTACTCTCAGTTCAAACCTTTCGTGTTGGTGCTAGCTAATAATAAACAGTGATATAAGAGGTGACTTCTTTTCAGAGACTGAAAAAAAATTAATTAATTCCCATAGCACCCCTCTGAGGTAATATCATTATCTCTAGTTTGTCCCTAGAGAAACTGAGGTAGAAACACAAGACTATACTGACATGGCATAAAGTGAAATAGAGATGGAAAGTAGCAAATTATTTTGGTAAATAAAATAAACAGTTTGGATAATTTGGCCTTACAGTGGTTTTTCAGTTCTGAATTATCCAAATTAAATTTTGCTTTCATTAAAACAACGAATATCATCTGTATATCCACCTGCGTTTGACTATATGTGTATATATATGTGTGTGTGTGTGTGTATACATACACACACACACACACACACACACACACACACACACACATACCTGCCTTATTTTTGTAACTCATTCATTCATTCCAGAAATGTTTATTGAGCATGTGTCAAACACTGCTCAGTGCTTTTCATATTCTATCACCAATCATCAAAACAACCCCACAAAGAAGACATTGTTATTCCTACTCTAGAGCTGAGGACTCTGAAGGTCAGTGAGTAGGACTGCTGGATTTTACAAACAAACATACAGGACACGTGGTTAAATTTGAACTTCAGATAAATACCAAATAAATTTTTTAGTATTACTGTGTCGCCAGTGAAAATTATTGGTTAGCTGGATATCCTTTATTTTAACAGGGTGATCTTATCAAGTGCCCTTGATATAGTCCTATCAGGGAGGTTAAATAATCAGCTTAAGGAGGTAAAATTCAAACCCGGGTCTGTCTCTCAGGCCTGTGTTCTTTCAATTCATCAGCTCCTCATCAATATAGATATTGAGAAAGAATGTGTTGAAGCTGGGGTGCCTGGATGGCTCAGTCAGTTAAGCATCTGAGTCTGGATCTTGGCTCAGGTCATGATCTCATGCTTTGTGAGCCAGAGCCCCATATCAGGCTCTGTGATGACAGCATGGAGCCTGCTTGGGATTCTGTCTTTTGCTCTCTCTCCCCTTCCCCCACCTCAAAAATAAATAAACTTAAAACAACAACAGAAAAAGAATGTATTGAAGTTAAAATGAGAATTTGGCTAAGCAAGGAAAATGCAAAGATTAGTATAAATAGTAAAAACATAATAAAAATAAAGCTTCATGTTTTCAAAGGCCTCTGAAGAGTTCCTGGATATAAATTTCCCAAACCAACATGGCTTGACCCCTCTGATGCTGGCTGTGAGGGATGTGGATCTGTTTGAGAGTCTTGATATGTTAACAGTCTACAGACCTGTGGAGGTTCTGTCTGAGCTCCTCAGGCATCATGCGTGAGTATGAGTGGTCAGTTGGCACCAGTGGAAGAGAGTCTATGTCATTGTTATTGTCAGAAGTCACTTGTAAACTTAGAGACACGCAATTCTGGACCTCAGGGTTGTTAAGTTCAAGCCCCACATTGGGTATAGAAATTGCTTCATAGTAAAATCTTAAAAAAATTTTATATATCGAATGCAAATTCATGTTCATAAAAGGGACTTCAGCAGTTGCAAAGTAATGTGCAAATGTTAGATGTTGCTATCTATTATTTTTATGATATTGACTATTTGTTTTATTTGTGTAAATACTCTTTTGGTACTTATGAAGAATGTCAAATAATTCTTCTTTTTTTTTTTTTTTTTTTAGAATGTCAGATAATCCTTGAGTATGTAGCTTCTTACCCCCAACATGTTACTAATTATTTCAGAAAGCATTGTCAATTATCAAAAGCAATTTATAATACTGATTTCTAATTATCTAAAAATTACTGTATGCCAGCATGTTCTTTTAGGGGAAGGGGAAGTAAACAATTGACTTTTTAAAAAAATCAGTAGGTTAATAAGCAGTTTTTCATGTTAGAATTTCAGTGTCCTAATGCTGTTACCTAGATATCATCCAATAAGAACAGATGGGCAGCTCTTTCTCAGAATTTCATATGAATTTTGTTTTGGAAAGAAAAGTAGAAGGGAGCTTCAAGAACAAAAGCATAGTCAAGAACACGAGCTATTGTAAAAGGACCAGTTACTATAATAGGATAAAGATGGAAGTTTGAAGCTACTTTAGACTTTAGTGTTAAGAAACAACTAAAGAGATTGTTTAACATGGAGAGTACTGGACAGCACCCCAGAGATGGTGTTCAGTAGGCCTAGAGTGGGGTCCAGAATATAGGAAATCAAAAAGTGCCGCATTGAGAAACACTAATCAAGGCAAATGAGCAAACTGAAGTCCCAAGGAGTTAAGTGACTTGCTTAAGGCCACTTATCAAGGCAGAGGCAGTCCCCTGATTCTTGGTCCTATCCTACTTCTTTTGAATCATGACCTTTGATGGAGAAAAGCTCATAAGGGGTTATTTTTTCAGAGGATAAAACATTTCCCAGTCCTATAGCAATAAAAAGATTCAAATTCAAAGCTGTTAGGTTGGAGACCATGCTCAACATGTTCTGTGTCCCAGAATGTGACCAGTGCAGAAAGTGTAATCATTATTTCCCACACCATAATCTGCCAATAGGGCTCTTACTATTGGCCCTTTGAATCTCTCTGAGCTGTTATCTATCTAATCCTCAGATTCAGTGCAACATGGAGAGGATATTTGTGCTATTGCAAGGAGCCCTGAGATTAGCTGGTCAGGCTTAACAATCACAGGGCAAGGCGAAGAAAGATGAAGAGGTCATGCAGAGGGACTTTATGACAAGTTCGCTCCACTCAACCAAGAGCCTGTGAAATAAGCATATAAGCTTAGTTTTCTTTCTTTCTTTCTTTCTTTTTTTTACATTTTTAAAAATGTTTTAATTTATTTTTGAGAGAGAGAGAAAGAGAGAGAGAGCATGAGTAGGGGAGGGGCAGAGAGAGAGGGAGACACAGAATCTGAAGCAGGCTCCAGGCCCTGAGCTGTCAGCACAGAGCCCAATGCGGGGCTCAAACCCGTGAACTGCGAGATCATGACCTGAGCCGAAGTTGGACTCTTAATGACTAAGCCACCCAGGTGCCCCCAGCTTACTTTTCAAGAGAGATTCTATTCTATTCTACAGTTTTGACTGGCAAAAAGGCTAGCTGCTAGCATTAGAAAAAAAAAAAAAAACTATCAAGAAAGCAAGCTTAACTCATTGGAAAGAAAAAACTAAGCAAGTCAGCTATTTGTAATAAGACAACAGCTTATCAAGATGTTTTGATCCTTACTTGATTTACTCGTCATTAAAGAATTATGAAAAGTTTTGTCCAAAGTTTGACATTTTCTGCAAATATTGGAATACTTTTAGGATGGAGTGGGAATAAGATATACAGAATATTCCTTTAATTTAAAATCTTGAAAAATTATCACTTTCTATCTCATACACTTTAAAATCATTCTTGTTAGCCCCAGAGCACATGATTACTTTTGTTTATTTGATGTCAATGTTTTTCTTCTCATATTTTTTCAATAGATTTAACTAAATAATTTTTATGTTAATTCTATTCTTCCTAGAGATCCTAAACTCTGTGATTTTAGTGGAAAATCAGCAATACATTATGTGTCGCAAATACATAGTTTTAGGAAACAGCAATTATTGGACATTCTAATGAACTCTATGCCAAAACCAGGTAAATACTTCTATTCCACTTTCAAAAGCTCCCCAACTATAAAAGCCTTATTAGAACTCTTTCTTCTACATGTGTTTGATGGATTCATTTAAAGAAATCAAGCCAACAACTATTTATTAATCGGTGACTATATAGAAGGTCCAAGGCTAGGTACCCTTAAGGGTTGTAAAGAAATCTAAAACATCGTCCAAACTCCTGAAAGTGTTCAATAGGGTAAGGGACACATCACATAAGTCAGTAGAGAAAGTGCTTGTTGTGAGCTTGAAAGAGGAGAAGGGACTTACTATGTTCCTTAAATGCTGGGTAAGATTTGGAAGGAAGAGAACAAGAGAGAAGGTTTGATATAGGTGGAAAACAAAGACAGAAACAGCCACAGAGAAAAGTGAAAGAAAGAAAGTACCACTGAGCAATATGTGACCTTGTGAAAGCTGCTTGACTTTATGGTCTGATTGGTTTTTATTCAAAACTTCTAGGCAGGGAACAAGGCTGTTCCCAGGAAGGTTTCATGAAAGCGGTAAGATTCAATCTGGTCCTTGAAAAACAGTGGGATTTAATTTTGTGGAGCAGAGGCATCATGCTGTAAATGAGCCTCACTTATCATAGGGCAAATAAGAGACTAGAAATTAAATACATAAAGAAACTGGGTCCATTGAATACTCATTAAATGAAGGGTTTTTTTCCCCCAATAAAACAGAGTCACTAAAGAATTTTAAGCCAGGGAATGATGAAAACCATGTTTTAGGAAATTTAAGCTGTTGTTATTGTGAAGAATGGACTCAAAGGAAGAGACTCATGGCAGGGAGCTCTATTAAGAAATTATAGAAGTGCCTGTGTGTGGTGACAGGAACCAGGAAGAGTCCTGGGCTTGGTGTGGGAGGGTGCCTGACAGGTGCTGAGTGTGGTGAGCCTAAGAGCTATTGTGAAAGGAGAATTCACATAACTTAGTGATGTAAAGCTGAGAGAGACAAAAGTTGAGAGAGTTGAGTTAAATATGATTCCCAAGTTTCAGCCCTGGGAAGTGGGGAGATGGAAATGCAATCAATAAAATAGAAGACCACTCTGGTTTGGTGAGGATATAGAAGGCAATGGGTTCTAAAGCATTGCATTTGGACGGAACCTTGGGACTTGCAAGTAGCGATTTTCTGTTGGACAGGCCTGTGGGAAGGGGTGGGTTGGTATGTTAGTTTGGGAGTTCACTACAAAAAGGAGACTGTGAGGACCTGGAAGTAGGTAAGATCCCTGGCGGATTGAGGATGGTGGGAGAACTGCAAGGGGTCAAGCCAAGGAGGTGTACCCACAGTTAGAGGGTGGTATGTACACAGGGACTCAGGGCGCTGAGAGAGAGAGGAGGGGATTGGGAGAAAGTTACAAGAAGCAAGGAGAGGGAAACAATGTCAAATTGGAAAAGAGATTACAAAGCAGATGTGGCAAGGAAGTGAGAAGTTTCAGTGATGAGATAGAGGCAGGAAATAGATTGCAGAGAGGAAATATGGTGAAGAAATGGACGATCTGAGTAGAGATAATCTTGTGCAATTTTGTATCAGTTACAAAATAAATGGAAAAGCCATTGGAAGAGAAAGACGTTTTCATCGAAGAGCCCATGCTTATTTTGAAGAAGTCACGATAGCAGGAGGGGGATGATATAAGAGAGCACTGTCCCTTGGGAACTAACTGGGAGTTCATGGGTGCTCAGAACTCTGCCAATTTAATGTGACTTCTGCTACACAGAAAATGTGCCATGTCTTTGGTAACTATAGAGCAAATGTAATTTCCAGCCCATTGTTAGGGGTTTCACTTGGCAGCTTTGCCCAACTTAAAAACAAAAACAAAAACACATCCATTCTGTGGACTCTTGTTATCCTCACTCACATCCTTCCCTGTGAAAAGTATTGCCTAAAGCTTCATCAGGATCCCAGACCACTATTTTAGGAAAATCTTTGACAGAATGGAACCAGTCTTAGAACACAGAGCTAGATCTTCTGATGAAATTGATGGAGATAAGTCTTATCAAAACACATTATTCTATTTCTTTTGGCAGAAAGACATGCTGAATCATTGCTTGATATTTGTCATGATACTAACTCTTCTCCAACTGATAGGATGACAGTTACTACAAACCAAAATATAATCTTGCAGAGTATCAGCAGCAGTGAGGTAAGATGTTCTCTTTAAAGAAACTAACAACAAAGGGCACCTGGGTGGCTCAATCTCTTAAGTGTTGGACTTTTGGTTTCGGCTCAGGTCATGCGAGTTTGAGCCCTGTGTTGGGCTCTGCACTGACAGTGAGGAGCCTGCTTGGGATTCCCTCTCTCTCTTCCTCTCTCTCTCTGCCCTTTCCCTGCTCACTTTCTCTCTCAAAATAAATATATAAACTTATATAAAAAAAGAAACTAACAAAAAATGGATAACCTACTCCATCTACTACCTCATGTGTGTTGCTTGAATATTTTACAGCAATCATATATCATAATTTATTTCTAAATGTAATCATAAGGTAATTAAAAGCAAAATTAATAAGGCAGTGCTCCACAAGTTTAATCTCAGAGCTGTAATTAGCTAGTCAGCTCAGAGTCTCCTGCGTTTTGTGTGTATGTATCTAATACCACAGGATATTGTTGCAGTTGAACCGATACTAAATAATAAAATGCAGCTTGTGTTTATGTGTGTTCATGTGGAAAAGGAGAAGATCACTCATCTGATCATGTCAAATCCATCACAGGGTACCACAAAGAAGGTGCCTCCTCTTGGCCCTGGTCACCCCCGGCTCCCCACCACATGAAGTCCCTCACAGTACAGTAACATTACTAGTAACAGTGTAATCCATAGAAAACTGTGGACCAATACCCAAGATATACAACAAACTGGTAACATGGTAACAATTGTTGCCTATAGGGAGAGAATTGGAGATGACTTTGTGCTGTGTATTCATTTGTACCTTTTGAATTTTTACAAAAATTAACACAGCCCAGACAGGTAAAAGTATTGCTGCTCTATATTTTGTTGGTAAGAAAACAATATGGCCACAAATTATTTATTTTACAAAGTTAATGAGGTGTGGACTATAATATAATAAATAATGAGGACTTTTGGAGATGGTAAATATTTTTGAGCCCTTTTCTCCTTCCAAAAATCATCCCAAAACAACAAAGAAAAAAAAAAACCAAAAATTTAATTAAAAAAACCTTTTTTATTTTGAAATAATTACAGATTCACAGGAACCTATAAAAATAGTACATAGAAGTCCTGTGTAACCTTCACCAGCTTCCCCAAAAGGGAACTATTATCGTAACTCTAGCAGGTTGTCAAAACTGGGAAATTGACACTGACACATTATAATTAACTAAGCTACAGACCTTGCTGGGATTTCACTAGTATTTGCATGCATTGTTTTTTCTGTTTGCGCATGTGTCTGAGTGTACTGTTCTTTGACGTTTATCCCTTGAATCACCACAGTCAAGATACAAAGTTGTTCTGTCACCCCAAGGGAATCCCTTCCTACTGCCCTCTTAATAGCCACACCCTCCTCCATCCTTAACGCCTGGCAACCACTGATCTGTTACCCATCTCCATAATTTTGTCATTTTGAGACTGTCATATAAAAGGAATTCTCATATGTATAAACTTTTGAGACTGGTTTTTCTACTCAGCATAATGCTTTTGAGATAGATCCAAGTTGTATCAAGTTTCTTTGCATTGCTAAGGAGTATTCTATGGCACAGGTGTTTACAGTTTACTTAACTATTCACCTGTTGAGAGACATTTAGGGTTGTTTCCAGTTCTGGGCTAGTATATACAAAGCTACTATGAGCAATTGTGTACAGATTTCTATATAAACATACGTTTTCGTTTCTCTAGGATACATGTCCAGGAATCCAAATACTGGATCATATGGCAAATGTATGTTTAACCCTTTTAAAAACTGCCAAACAGTTTACCAGAGTGGCTCTATCATTTTATATTCCCATCAGCAATGAAGAGAGATCCAGTATCTCTGTATCCTGGCCATCATTTGTCAGTGTCAGTATTTTTTATTTTAACCATTTTAGTAGAAGTATGGTGGTATCTCATTGTGGTTTTAATTTCCATTTCCCTAATGACTGATGTTGAACATCATTTTTCTATGGGTTTATTCCCCATCAGCATGAATTGTTCAAATTCTTAACCTATTTTCTGATTGGATTGTTTGTTTTCTTACTGTTGGGTTTAAAGAATCCCTTATATATTCTGGATATGTCATTTGCAAATATTTTCTACTAGTCAATAGAAGAACTGGCTTGTTATTTTCACCGTTGTAACAGGTCTTTCATTGAATAGAAGTTTTTCTTATTTAGTTAGTTGGTTCGTTAGTTAGTTAGATAGAGCACATGCAAAAGAGAGGCAGAGAGAGGAGAGAGAGAATCCCACGCAGGCTCCATGCTGATAGCACAGTGCCCAGCACTGGCCTTGATCTCACGAACTGTGAGATCATGACCTGAGCTGAAATCAAGAGCAGAATGCTCAACTGACTGAGCCACCTAGGCACCCCCCAAAGCTTTTCATTTTGATGAAAACCAATTTATCTATTTTTTATGGGTCTTAATTCTTACATCATGTGTAAGAATTCTTTTACTTGGTCTGGGTCCTGGTTTCACAATTATGTTCAGTTTATAAACATTCGTGAATCTATGCACTTTCTGAAAGTATGCTACACTTAAATTGAAAGTAATGGTGGGGCACCTGGGAGGCTCAATTGATTAAGCGTCAAGCATCGTGCTCTTGATTTTGGCTTAGGTCATGATCTCAGGGTTGTGAGATTGAGCCCCACATCTGAGCTCTGTGCTGGGCATGGAGCCTGCTCAAGATTCTCTTTCTGGGGCACCTGGGTGGCTCAGTTGGTTGGGCGTCCAACTCTTGGTTTCTGCTCAGGTCGTGATCTCACAGTTCATGAGTTCGAGCCCTGTGTTGAACCCTGTGCTGAGGATTCAGAGCCTGGAGCCTGCTTCGGAATCTATGTCTCCCTCTCCCTGCCCTTCCCCTGCTCATTCTCTGTCTCTCTCTTTCTCTCAAAAATAAATAAACATTTAAAAAATTAAAAAAAAAAAAAGACTCCTCTTGGGCATGAGATGGGATGGGGTAGAATGGAAATGTTTATTTTTAATACTACTATTACTATTTTTTAATATTAAACAATAGCATATTTCATACTGTTTGAATATTTTTCTTTTACAACTTTTTTAAACAGGCTAAAACCAAAAACCAAACCACAGTTGCTTTATTACACTGGTTCTCAACAGAGAGTCCCCAGGGGACATTTGGCAACATTTGGAGACATTTTTGGTGTTACAGCTGGGTGGAGGTGCTACTGGCATCTAGTGGGTAGAGGTCAGGGATGCTGCTAAACATCCTAGAGGGCACAGGACAGCCCCACAATGACGAATTATCCATCCCCAAATGTCATAGGTGGTGAGGCTGAGAAACCCTGCTACGCAGCAGATTTTGTCACAACCGTAAAGGCTGTGTTGTTTTTGGTTACTAATATTACATAGTAATTGAAATAAAATACCTAGAGATCAGTCTTTAAAGTGACCATCATGTGACTCCTGGGTGGCTCAGTCCATTAAGTGTCTGACTCTTGGTTTTGGCTCAGGTCATGATCTCACAGTACTTGAAATCGAGCCCCAAGTCTGGCTCTTTGCTGACACACAGAGCCTGCTTGGAATTCTTTCTCTCTTCCTCTCTCTCTGCCTCTCCCCTACTCATATTCTTTCTCTCTCTCTCTTTCTCTCCCTCTGTCTCTCTCTCTCTCTCTCTCAAAATAAACAAATAAACTAAAAAAAAAAGTGACTGGGGTGCCTGGGTGGCTCAGTCGGTTAAGCGTCCGACTTCAGCTTAGGTCATGATCTCACAGTTCATGGGTTCGAACCCCACGTTGGGCTCTGTGCTGACAGCTCAGAACCTGGAGCCTGCTTCCGATTTGTGTCTCCTTCTCTGTCCCTCCCCTGCTCACACTCTGTCTCTCTCTGTCTCTCAAAGGTGAATAAATGTTAAAAAAAATTTTTTTAAGTGACTGTTATGCATTAGAAATTGCTAAACAAAAACACATTTGCTTTTCATTTTTTGTGGCATATTTAAGTAATTCTCTTTTGTAAAAGGACTAAACATCCCTTTATATTAGTACATTTTTTTCATACAATTTAAAAACTTTTGTTGAACCTCACTCTATATTTTTGTTATTATGGTTGAAATAACTTTGAACTCATTTCTGAGGGAGAAATAGACTCTGACTATTGAACTTGTCTTTTCATCTCTAGTGCTTTCTCTAAGGTTTAAATTGTAAAACCCAAGGTCATCCTTCACTTCTTTTCTTTAAATGAAAGCTTGCTTTTCTTTTTGGTGGTCTGCAATAGGTTTTCATAGTTTACAAATATAAGCAGCTGCCTTGATTGTAGGAGTGCCTCTGAGAGACTTTACAGCCTCTCCCAATCACAGTACTTGGAATTGAGTCTCCTTTCATGTAAAGAGACTCTTCCTTCCAAATTTAATTATGTATGATTTCTATGCCTCTTTTCTGTATGTTTGAGATTCTGTTGTTTGCTGATTAGAATGCTATACTTTTTCTAGTCTATTGTCACCTCCTGCATCATTGTCAGTGGCTTATGAAATCCATTTATACTGGGGATGTGCTATTCTAATATTTTCTCTTCTTCACTCATGACTGAGTGTCATTATTTCAGTTGTCCTTGTGGCACCCAAGTACATCTTAAAGTCTTTCCTATTTAGCATTCTAAAATAAATTAGAGAATCCAGAGCTGTTTCTGTTTTAGAGTCTTCGTTTCCGTGATAAGCCTTCAAAACATATATTATTCCCTACATCCTTTTGGGTTTGTGTGATGTTTACGGTTTTTCAGTTTATTCTATGGAAGAAATTTTTGTCAGATACTAGCAGGTATCACATACCTTTTATTTTTTCCCATGCAAAACTTATAAATTAGGTTTCAGTATCCTTTCTCTAAATTTTGCTTACCGTTATTGATTCTTTTCTTTCTGATTCTTTTTGAGATTCTTTGTTTTGAACTTTCCATGGTTGCAAGAAAGCAGAGGGGTTAAGAGCTCTGGAACCAGACTTCAGAGTTTGGGTGTATATCCTGACTTTGCCACTGGCTAGCCTCTCTGGGCCTCATGTGTAAAAAGAAAACAATAACTCCTACCTTCAGTTGGTGTGAGGATTAAATTATTTAATATATATAAGTTGCATAGAGGAGTGTCTGACCCTACATGTGTAGATGCTAGTCATCAAAATGGATTTTTGTTGGTAGGTGTGCCCACACTCTGCGTCTTTCAACTTTCCTAAAGGACCAACTAATAAATGAACTGAGCAGTTGAGACTGATCACAGCTCATTAATCAACATAGACACCTGACGTGAGAGCCAGTTGTGTGTGTGTGTGTGTGTGTGTGTATTTTTTTTAATTTTTTTTTTTGTGTGTGTATTTTTTAATGTTTATTTATTTTTGAGAGAGATAGAGCACAAGTGGGTGAGGGGCAGAGAAAGTGGGAGATGCAGAATCTGAGGGAGGCTCCAGACTGTCAGCTGTCAGCACAGAGCCCAATGCGGGGCTCGAACTCATGAGCCGTGAAATCACAACCTGAGCCAAAATCAGACACTTAACTGACTGAGCCACCCAGACACCCCCCAGTTATATATTAACACTGCCACATGAAGGCTGCTATTTGCCAAAGTTTATCATAAAAATTTAATTGAATCACTGTAATTATATGAAATGGTAGGAATATATTTTGAGGTCTCGTAAGAGTGTTCCCAGACTAAGGATCTGAACAAGACTATATCTATTAAAAGGAAAAATTCAGTGATCAATAAACATGTGAAACTGTCTCCAAACTTTTCTACTGATCACAATGTGCACATTCAAACAACAAGATGACCACTTCATAAATTACAGTACTAAAAATAAAAAGTGATGATAATTGATAAATCGGGGAGAAGATGTAGTGAAACACCTTCATGAACTGCTGGTAGAGTGTAAGCATTAAGTGGAAACTTTACTTTTAAAGTAGTATGTGTAAAACAACTTAAAAATGTTCATACTCTCTGGATCAATAATTCAATATCTAGAAACCTACTCTAAAGAAATAATAAAAATTTGGGTATTAATTGCATGGGTGTCCACAGCACTATGTGTAATAATGAAGAATTAAAAACTGACTAATAAGCATTATGGGGCTTATATTGTAAGACTCATGGGGTTTACTAAACATTGTTGTGACCCTCTGATAGATACTTGTTGAGAGAAAGAATTTATAATTACATTAAAATGATGTTTACTTAGTAAATTGCTATGTAATTTGTACTTGCCTTAAGTGAAAAGGCTGGACAAAATAAGATGTGATGCAACTGTATTTTTAAATACTTAGGAAAAAGATGAAATATTATTTCTATGTTAATCGTGTTTGCTTTTTTATTTGTAAGATGACAGATTTTTCCTACTGCATTTAAAAATTTTTATTTATTTATTTTGAGAGAGAGAGAGCGAGCACTATTGGGAGAGAGACAGAGACAGAGGGAGAGAGAGAATCCCAAGCAGGCTCCATGCTGTCAGCACAGAGCCAGACACAGGGCTTGATCTTGGACGCCCAACCGACTGAGCCACCCAGGCACCACTCTAGTGCATTTTAAAAATGCTTTTTTGTATTTCTATATAGTCTAAAAAGAGAACACCTCCCCCAACCATTGTAATTGCATGGAAAGGAGAAGAAATTTGCCACACAGTGACAGAATTTTTGAAATGCAGAAAAGAGCAAGCAGTGAAATTCACAACAGTCTAGTATTAGTATTAGGGTGAACCAGCCCCCATCTCTTTTTTGCCACTGACAACCAGGATGGTCTGAGACAGGGTACCTCCTTTGCCAGGAGATAGAAAATGCTTTATTACAAAAAAAAATTTTTTTTAAGAGAGAGAGAGTGCAAGTGGGGAAGAGGGGCAGAGGGGGAGAGAGAGAGAGAGAGAGAGAGAGAGAGAGAGAGAGAGAGAGAGATATTGGGAGAGAGAATCTTAAGCAGGCTCCATGTTCAGTGCAGAGCCCAATGCTAGGCTTTATCCCACAACCCTGGGATCATGACCTAAGCCAAAATCAAGAGTCAGACATTCAACTGACTGAGCCACCCAGGAACCTAATAAAATGCTCTTAAAAGGGGCACCTGGGTGGCTTAAAAAGTGGCATCAGACTCTTGATCTTCATCTCAGTCATGGGTTCACATCTCACTTTGGGCTCCACACTAGGCATGGAGCCTACTTAGAAAAAAAAAAGTTTTAAAAAGTTTTACTGCTGCTATGTAAAAGGTAGGACTATAAAGTTATTACAGTTGAATACCTAAATTTTTTTAAAAATTTTTTAATGTTTATTTATTTTTGAGAGAGAGAGAGAGAGAGACAGAGCATGAGCAAGGGAGGGGCTGAGAGAGAGGGATACACAGAATCAGAAACAGGCTCCAGGCTCTGAGCCGTCAGCACAGAGCCTGACGCAGGGCTCAAACTCATGAACTGTGAGATCATGACCTGAGCCGAAGTCAGACGCTTAACATATTGAGCCACCCAGGTGCCCCTGAATACCTAAAATATTTTAATGGCAGCGTAAATAAAGGATTTTATTTTGATTGTTTTCTGTGATAATTAAAATGAACAAAGTGGAAAACTTCCCAAGCTTGATTGGGAATGAATGAACGAAATATCAGAATGATAGACTTCCCACCTGTGTGACAGGCATCTGAGCCTAGGGCAAAGACTTTATCCAACAGTTCTCTTAAATAGTGGTAATAGATAACAGATCATAGAAACCAGAGAGCTAATTGTAACTTCTGGGTTATGATGGGGTATTTTAACTACTATTTGCATCTGTCGCTGTTTGATACATTAAATAGGGCAAAATCACCAGCGGCAACAACTTCTAATGAAGGAACCTGTCAACAACAATAAATTCTAATAAGAAAACACTTATTTAGAGAGCAGTACTTTTCATAAATCAGGTTGGTTTTCTACCATGTTTTTTAAGCATAATGATTATTTTCTAGAGGATAAAAAGGAAGTTTTTCCTTCCTTGAGAGGTTATGTGTCATAATTAGATCAGAAAGATGTCATAGTGAAAACTTTAATAAGCCTTACTGCCTCCTTTCAGTCCAGAGTTACACCTGTAGCTTCCATATGGGGCAGGGATTTCCATCCTCACCAATTGTGAATGATGCCCCAGGGAGGCATTATGGAAAAGACCACGTTCATTTGGGGTTTTTCACTGCTGTGGCCAAAGGATTCTCTCCAGTTACCCACCCAGATGGAATTTGTGGCAGCTTAGCAGCCTGGACACTGACATGATAAAAAAGTGTAAAATACTGAATTTCTATGTGTCTATGTGGTTTTAGCTTTGATCTTCATTTTCAGTTATACAATTAATCATGTCCACGTCTCTCTGAGCCTGGTGCTCCAGGAGCAGATACTTTTCCCATTATTTTAGTTCTAAATACTTCCTCTAATTTAAAAGGAATCCATGGTATGAAACTTTAGCTTAGAAAAATCGATATTCACTTTGTCAACAAAGTAGTATGTTGAATAACTGAGTTACTCTTTCCTGATACTGCAGGAGTTTGACCAAGACGAGGATTGCAGTCATTCCATATTGCTTAGTGAAGGAGAGGATCCAAGTGGTGATGGACAAGATTGGCAACCCAGGACAGAAGGTATCTGGCTTCTGTCCTTGATGCGTTCACAAAGTTAACATTGATTATTTGGATTCCTGCCACCACCCCAATTTCAGTAGTGCTTGGTGCAGAACCTTGAAAACAGCACAAGGGAAAGAGGACCCACTCATCATCCTATCCTTTGGTTCTTATCTCAATCAGCACGTCTTGGCAACTTGCTGGCCCAAATGGCTATCTCTCTTATGTGTCTCTCTTGATTCCACCCTGCTCCAGCTCAGCCAGCCATTCTCTGCCTCTTTCCTTTTTCTCTGACAACATCTTTCCCTCCGTTTATTGCCTCTCAGAATCTTCTATCAGCTCCAGGGGTCTGTTCTCTTCCAGAATCAAGCATTTCTCCATCAGCTGTTATCCCAAAGCTCCTCTCTTCGGGGAACGATGGGAGACTGAACAAGGCACTAAAGCCCCAAGTCTCAGTCCTTTATTCTATGAGTATATAAGCCTGGAATTTTTCCAGAACAACACCCATTCCAAATATGTTATCCTCTCATATCCTTAAGAGCCTTTGCATTTAACAGACCACAAGGTATTTGCAGATTCTCCCCTCAGAAAATAGTCTCGACAGCAATCACAATGATCTGTCATCTACTCACCTATAAACTTTTTATTCATTTAAAAAAATTGTTTAAAATATTTGTTTTTGAGAGAGAGATAGAGAGACCGTGAGTGGGGAGTGTCAGAAAGAGAGGGAGACACAGAATCTGAAGCAGGCTCCAGGCTCTGAGCTGCTACAAACTGCAAGATCATGACCTGAGCCAAAGTTGGATGCTTAACCGACTGAGCCACCCAGGCGTCCCTAAACTTCATAAATTAAATGTTTATTAGCACTGTTCCAATTTCTCTCTGGCAGTTTTCTGACTTCCATTTCTAAACCCTGGGAGGTTGTCCTCTCGGATGTCTTTTCTTCCGCAACCCCGTCAACCTCCCCGAACACTGCTTTGCTGTCCGAGCCACTGTCTCCTTTGTCGCCTTATGTGATGCTGCCCTCTCCTGGGGAGTTCCTGCCTCTCTCAAACTCACTTGGAATCTCCTTTCTCCAGGCCGAGAGCAGAGAATAATTTAGTAACATTTGAAATAATTAACACCACGAAACCTGAAACATCTAATTAAAATTTAAAAATCCTGGCCTCCTTCCAAACACTCCTCCTGGTCTGACTTTGACTTTCAAACATTTCAGAGCAGAGTTCTAGGAACAGTTGTGTCCGAAGCACCTTCCAAGAGGTTAAATAATTTCTTTATTCTACTCAGTTTGGAGATGACTTGCTGTTAATTCTTTTCACATGATTTATAATGTTTTATAATTGAAGGTTTTCGTATAGGAGCCATAGCATTTATGTAGCATCTCCACTAAGCTCTTGCCTAAAATTTGAGCTTTAATAACTTGGGATACAAACTGGAAAGAAACAATTATGTGTCTGTTTAATTTTCTTCTCATAGTTCGTAGTCTTTATTAGTTATTCTTAAGTCACAAGTGTGAAATAAAAACATCTGGGGCATTATTGTGCACTGTATTCATCTTAAGTATCAATAAATCTCTTTAAACCCCATTTACATGTTTCTAACGTACTTGAAGTTGTTAATGTTTAAATGCTTGCACACTTTATAAAAACTTTATCTATATGCCATATGAGTATCTATTCTGTTGCAGACATACACATTTGTTTAATTTATCTCTGTTCACTGTATTCTATTCAAAAGGGAGCATCAATAAGATATATATAATGTTTGGATCACACCCACGGACTTTAACAACTAAGTATTCCTGCTGTACGCATTGGCTTAATTATAGGCTTTTATAGATGATAATTTGTAAAATACAATTTATGGCCCCCTAAAAATCCTTCATCCTTTTCCTTAGTATAAAAATCTTCTAGCACTCCTCACTCAGTGTTTTCCTAGAACGATGATCAGATGCAAATGTTGTAGACTGCATTGAGCATGTAAAGTTACTCTTTTCATAAATGGATAAGAACCTATATACTAAAATTACTGGGCTTAAAAGAATTTTTTAACGCAGTGCATATCCATCAGGATTCTTAACTGCAGATAACAGAATTTACTCTGGTTGAGTTAGCAATGAAGAAGGTTTTAAAAGATAATAGAGGAGGGCCTGGGTGGTTTAGTCAGTTAAGCGCCAACTTCGGCTCACGTCATGATCTCGCAGTTCATGGGGTTGAGCCTGACATTGAGCTTTGTGCTGACAGCTTAGAGCCTGGAGCCTGCTTCGGAATCTGTGTCTCCCTCTCTTTCTGCCCCTCCCCTACTCATGCTCTGTCTCTGTCTCGCTCTCAAAAATAAATAAATGTTTAAAAAACCTGTGTCGAGAGTCACTATTTAGGAAATTATAAAAATGTGGAGAGGGTATTTAAAAATATTTTAAACACAACAAGCAGAAAACACAGGAGAGTAAGACTCTTCTGGAGGCAATAATTTTTCTTCATTGAATGAATTAGACTGGGACAATTTTCAGTTTTCATTTTAATAATGGCTTAACATTAACAAATTAATGGTCATTTTCCCACTTTGAATATCATTTTCACCTCTTCTGTGAAATTGTTTCTGGCTAATTTAAATGCTGCCTCTTAGTTTCTTTCTACTGTAACATTTTCTGATGGGGTTACTTTACCTCTTCTTATGTGGAAAGATGCACTCAAGAACAAGTGTTTTATTTTTACATGTGACAATGCATCATCTTTCCTGGTGGTTCTGGAACCTGGTAGGTTCAGAGGCTCCCATGACCATTCATGCTCAATGAAGAGACAAAATGGAGAACATTTGTATGTTCCCAGTCGATTTCAGAGTCCATACATTCTATAACCTTTTTGCCCTCCATTTATGACCCAACGATTAGGATGAGGCCATTAGCTTTTTTTTTTTTAATTTTTTTTTTAAATTTTAGAAGGAGAGAGCATGACCAGGGAAGAGGGACAGAGAGAGAGAAAGAGTCTTAAGAAGGCTCCATGCTCACTTCAGAGCCTAACACAGGGCTTGATCCCACGACCGTGAGATCATGACCTGAGCCAAAATCAAGAGTTGGATGCTCAACTGACTGAGACACCCAGGCACCCCTAGGATGGGGCCATTAACTTTGAACAATTTCCGCAAGGGCAGGTATTTCTTATACTTACTTATTGTATCTTTTGTTCCTTGGTTTGAAAAAGAAATCAACCAATTAACAAACTATTGAACACATTAAATTTGCTTAAAAACATTCTAGGTTTATTAGTTCTCAATAATTGTAAAAGTAGAGTCATTTTTAAGAATGTGTTCACATGAATATGCTGCACACAGTTTTCCAACTTTCACAGCAAAGTACTAACTGCAGCTAGCCTTTGTATAGACTATTCTTTTCACTGACAGTTTAGTGATTAGGAATGTATGCTGTATGTTTTTCTTACTTTAACATGTCAGCTAGGATTTTGCACTTGAAGATGGCTACAAAAATATTATAAAAGACATCCATCTTCCTTTCAAGTATGAGAGCAGCCTTGATGGTGTCACACAACTTCATGGTTATCAGTTTCTTTGTCTATAAAATGAAGGGCTTGGATCAGATGATCTCTAAGTTCTTTCCAGCTCTGTAATTCCAAACATCTTATTTTGTGTTGGTGAATAGCGTGGTGGTAGCATCTTTGAAAAAATTTTAAAAATATATTGGCCATTCCAAGGAAACCTCATTTTTGGAGATGTGATCCCTGCTATTTTATAATAGCAGAGAACATCCGATCATGTTGTCATATTTGAAAAACATCAAGAAAACCAAAGCTAGATTATTTAGTAACTTTCCCAAGATCACCCATAAAAAGCAGAGGAGGGATGTAGATCCAGCTCTGTCTGATTCATACCCTTTTATCTTCTCTGCTCTACTTCTTCCCTAGCATACCATCAGTGGGGCTATTTAAAACCATAACCCCCCTAGACATAGGGAGATGCCCTAAATGGCCTTCAGAAATACATAGACAGGACTGAACACTGGGACAAGCACTGGGTTGTTTGGAAAGCATACACCTCTGTGTTCCCATAACACCATTTGTACACTTCTATCACAATGTTTACATTGAAATGCTCTTTGCTTTCTTATTTATTGTCTTTACTAAGGTCACAGTAGCACCTTGTTTATTTCTGTATCTTCAGCACAAAGAGTTGGGTTTGGCATATACTTAATAAAAGTTTGTTGAATGGAAAAACATGAATAGATGAACAAATCTTAAAAGTGGCATGGTTCCCACTAGTTTTTTTAAATGTAAATTTAATATGTTATATTATAAGCAAGCATTGATGCTACAAGCTGGAACCGTCTGGCTTAAGGGTTATAGTGGGAATCATTCCATGGAATCAGAAAGGAGTTGACCAAAATTCATATAACGAGCAAGTTCCCATGGGGCAACATAAATGATTTCATTTAAATCTCACAATGGTCCTGTGAAGTAGGTGTCATTAGTTACACTTTACAGGAGGGCCTGTTTTCTCCATCCAAGGAGAAAACATTGCTCACCATAAAACTTTATTTTATATCTGGAAAGTTTTGTTACATATTTTTTTTTGCTCTTTAAGCAAGCATTGATTCAGGACCCGTCATATGCTAGATAGGAAAAATATAAAGATGGCTGAAACTCAGTCCCTGGTTAATGTCCCTGTGATTTTTTAAAGTTTTTACTTAAAGTCCAGTTAGTTAACATACAAATAATATTAGTTCCAGGTGTGCAATATAGTGATTCAAATTCTATACATTACTCAATGCTCATCATGATAAGTGTGCTCTTAATCCCTTTCACCTATTTCACCCATCCTTCTACCCACCTTCCCTCTGGTAACCATCAGTTTGTTCTCTATACTTAAGAGTCTGTTTCTTGGTTTTCCTCTCTCTCTCTTTTTTTCCCTTTGTTCATTTGTTTTGTTTATTAAGTTCCACATATGAGTGAAATCATATAGTATTTGTCTTTCTCTGATTCATTTAACATTATTCTCTCTAGACCCATCCATGTCATCGCAAATGGCACGATTTCATTTTTTTTAATTAAAAATTTTTTAATGTTTATTTATTTTTGAGAGAGAGAGCATGCACAAAAGCAGGGGAGGGGCAGAGAGAGAGGGAGACACAGAATCTGAAGTAGGCTCCAGGCTCCAAGCTGTCAGCACAGAGCTTGATGTGGGGCTCAAACCCACAGACCATGGTATCATAACCTGAGCCGAAGTCAGACACCCAACCAAGCCATCCAGGTGCCCCTAGATTTCATTTTTTATGGCTAATATTCCATTGTATACATATAAATACCACATCTTTTTTTTAAGTATAAAAATATGGTCAGTGTTTATTTTTCTCTATCAGACATAAAAATTCAGGATTTGTTAACAAATTCTTCACAACAGAAATTAATTACTGATCAACATCTACAGAGCCGAATAAAGCAATGTCACCTGATTAATGTGTCTGCCTTGTATCCACAGAATATAGTATTTAAAATAAAATAGTTAGACAAAACGGTTAAACAAAAAGGCATTGACAGAACATATATTGTACTTTTTTTGAGTCATCAGTCTTAAGTCTCTGACATTGCTACTTGCATTTTATAGCACATTGATTCAATTCCAATAACATTCCCCTAAGACTAGTTAATGGCCTAAAAATTATTCTTAATTTGTAAAGTTACAATACATTTTAGTAATTTATACCCCACATCTTCTTTATCCATTCATCAGTTGATGGACACTCGATCTGTTTCCATAATTCAGCTATTGTAGATAATGTTGCTATAAACATCGGGGTGCATGTATACCCTTGAATTAGTATTTTCAGTGAAACCAGGAGCTGGTTCTTTGAGGATATCAATAAAATTGATAAACCTCTAGCCAGACTTATCAAACAGAAAAGGGAAAGGACCCCAAAAAAGAAGCACAAATGAGAGAGGAGAAATAAAACAAACACCACAGAAATACAAACGGTTACAAGAGAATATTATGAAAAACTATATGCCAACAAATTGGACACCTGGAAGAAATGGATACATTCCTAGAAACATATAACCTCCAAAAACTGAAGCAGGAAGAAATAGAAAACTTGAACAGACTTGTAACCAGCAACAAAATTGAATCAGTAATCAAAAACTCCCAACAAATCAGAGTAGGACCAGATGGCTTCATAGGTTTGAATTCTGTCAAACATTTAAAGAAGAGTTAATACCTGTTCTTCTCAAACTATTCTAAAAAATGGAAAAGGAAGGAAAACTTTTAAATTCATTCTGTGAGGCCAGCATTACCCTGATACCAATCTGTAATTATTTTTATTGTTATTATTATTTTTTAGTTTCAGGTATACAATATAGTGATTCAACAATTCTATATATTACTCAGTGTTTATCATGATGAGTGTACTCTTAATCCTGATCATCTATTTCACTCACCCTCCCCACCCCACCCCCTCTGGTAACCATCAGTTTGAATAACTATAGTTAAAAGTCTGTTTTTTTGGTTTGTGTCTTTTTCCCTTTGTTCATTTTTTTCCCTTAAATTCCACATGTGAGTGAAATCATATGGTATTTGTCTTTCTCAGACTCACTTTGCATTATTCTCTCTAGATTCATCCATGTTGTTGCAAATGGGAAGATGTCATTCTTTTTTATGGCCGAGTTTCATTGTGTATATATACCACATCTTCTTTATCCATTCATCTATCAATGGACACATAGGTTGCTTCCATAATTTGGCTATGATAAATAATGCTGCAATAAACATAGGGGTGCATATGTTTTTTTGAATTAGTGTTTTTGTAGTCTTTGGGTAAATATGCAGTAGTGTGATTATTGGATTGTAGGGTAGTTCTATTTTTAATTTTTTGAGGAACCTCTGTACTGTTTTTCACAGAGGCTGAACCACTTTGCATTCCCACCAACAGTGCAGGAGGGTTCATTCCCTTCACATCCTCCCTAACACTTGTTGTTCCGTGGGTTTTTGGCTTGTAACCATTGTGACGGGTGTGAGGTGATATCTCATTGTGGTTTTGATTTGCCTTTGCCTCATGATCAGTGAGGTTGAGCATCTCTTCATGTGTCTGTTAGCCATTTGTATTTCTTCTTTGGAGAAATGTCTACTCATGTCTTCTGTCATTTTTTTTTTTAATGTCAATTCTTTTTTTTTTTAAATTTTTTTTAACGTTTATTTATTTTTGAGACAGAGAGAGACAGAGCATGAACGGGGGAGGGTCAGAGAGAGAGGGAGACACAGAATCTGAAACAGGGTCCAGTCTCTGAGCCATCAGCACAGAGCCTGACGCGGGGCTTGAACTGACGAACCGTGAGATCATGACCTGAGCCAAAGTCGGATGCTTAACCGACTGAGCCACCCAGGCGCCCCAACTCTTCTGTCATTTTTTAATTGGATTATTTGCTTTTAGATGTTGAGTTTTATAAGTTCTTTATATATTTTGGATATTAACCTTTTATCAGATATGTCATTTGCAAATATCTTCGCCTATTCTCTAGCTTGTCTTTTAGTTTTGTTGTTTTCTTTGCTTGTCAGAAGCTTTTTGTTTTGGTGCAGTCTCAATAGTTTGTTTTTGTTTCCTTTGCCTCAGGAGACATGTAGAAAAATGTTGCTACAGCTGATGTCAGAGAAATTACTGCCTGTGCTCTCTTCTAGGATTTTTATGTTTTCAGGTTTCACATTTAGGTCCTTAATCCATGTTGAGCTCATTTTTGTGTATGGTGTAAGAAAGTGATCCAGTTTCATTCTTTTGCATGTAGCTGTCCAGTTTTCCCAACACATCCCAGTTGAAGAGACTGTCTTTTTCCCATTGCATATTCTTGCCTCCTTTGTCATAGATTAGTTGACTGTATAATTGTGGGTTATTTATGGGCTCTCTATTCTATTCCACATTCTGTAATTATTAAAAATAGATTAGCTAACTAACCAGGAATAAAATACTCAGTTCCGAGTTGCCACTGGAATTCATTACTTTCTTCTTTTTTATTATTGTCATGTGTTTCTATAGGTTTTGAGATTATTGTTACTTTTCCAAGAGATGTCAGTTATCCCCAAGAAATAAGCCGAGAAGATTTACAAGAAAACAAGTAAGGAATATACTTTGAAAGGTTAGATTGAAATTTAAGTATGAAGTGATACTTGTGTGATAACCTACATTTTTAGTAATTCACCTCCCAAAAAACACTCTCAGGCAGAGGTTGTAATAAATATTATTGTGGCAGGAGCCAGATAATACCAGTTTTAGGTTTTGTGGACCATATTGTTTCTGTTGCAATGAGGCAACCCTCTGATTGTAGCTTGAATGTCATCATGGACAATATGAAAACAAAGGAGTATGGTCCAATAAAACTACAAAGACAGACTGAAGACTAGATTTTGGGCACCTGTTGGGATGAACACTGGGGGTTATATGGAAACCAATTTGACAATAAATTTCATTAAAAAAAAAAAAAAAGATTTTGCCCAGGGGTCATAGTTTGCTGACCCTGAGGCAGTGCCACTTAAAATGTGATTCTGCGGTCCTTCTGTTACCAGTCCATGATGAAGTCAGGATAGAACTTGAAAATGTAAACATTTAAAGAGTTGTATTACAGTTTGACAAAGTAATCTTAGATTTACTGATCTGATAATGAAAAACTTGGGGCTTATTTTTATGTTTTTTATTTTTGATTTATTCTTATAGTAATTCACTTTTATTACAGAAGTTTTATAACAGTTTCATTCCACAATGGACTGGAAAATTTTAAAACTGGTCCTTTACCAAAGATAGTTTGAGAAGTACTGAGCTGGTTAAAGCATTTGGAGAAGTAAAAGAGTGCATCATCTATGCCTGCACTTTGCCCACCTGATTTCTCTAAGGAAATAGGGGCTGGGGAAACTAAAGTGTAGAGTGCAGAAGGCAGACGAGGTGGGGAGTGAATAGGAGGGTGGAGAGGTCTTGTCCTTTGAAGAATACAGCTCTTCCACCCAGCAGCATCATGTGGAAATAGTTCTCTGAGCTTTCTGGTGATCTCAGTCTAGACTGAGAAGTGGAGATCCAGAAGATACAGGTAATGAATTTTGAATGAAACCATGTTCTCCTCCCTTCTAGTCAGATAACCCCAGTGATTCAAGAAAGGGCACAAGCACATTCTGTTTCTCTTCCAAATGAAATTCACATGGTGGACTTCCGGACAAAGACTCTGACCATGGGTCAGAAGAAGGAGGAAAGTTCCAAGGAGCTCTGTGATGCAAATGTGGGCTTTTTGTTGCCAAGACCTTGCTTAGAACCAAACATCTCCACATCTGTAGCCAGAGAAGATGTTCCTCACTTTCCGAAGGAGCAGCAAAGAAAATCTGAAGGTGAGTTCATTTAATTAGAGTGATTTCTCTATCCTTTTGTCGATAAATTATCTATCTATCTATCTATATCTATCTATCTATCTATCTATCTATCTATCTATCTATCATCTTTCTTTTTCTTCAGTGTTTGAAAAATCTTTACCACAAACTCCCATTTGGTTGATGTTTACCTCTGGGAATCTTGGGGCCTTACACGGAGGATGCTTTCCTCCAGGATTTGAGTTGGCCACTCTCTCTAGCCCAAGACTTGTTTACTAGCTAGCACATTCCTCTTAGGGCAATGCTGTCTTTGATATTTGCTTACTACTGTCCTAAACCAATTGGTCTAAGCCTCTGGGGACAAACCTGTAATCCAACAAGTTGCATTTTTTGGCTTATTGCAATAAGAGAGATCGCACAGCAGAGAAACTGTATGGGTAGGGTATTTAGTTTGGTGCAGTTCCAGTAGCTTCCTGAGAAAAGGCACATGAAGTATATTAATGATAGTTTTTCGTCGTCTCTTTTTTTTTCTGAACTCTTTTCTTTCCATTTTTTTTTGTTCTCTGTATTTTCACATTAGAGACTTTTCTCACATATCCACTGTTCCATGGCTATCTATTTGTGTTTCTTGGCAGTACTGAAAAGTGCTGTGGGCTCCAGGTAAATTGCATAGAGAGACCTAGATGGTGGAGTGAGGGAGTCCCCAAGTGTCAGTGTGCACAGACAGATTTTTCTCTTGGCCAGTTTTCCCTAGACAGGGATAACCCAAGCCCCTGACTGTGGGTTGAAAGGCTGGGACTCACCTATCAATGTGCAGACTTCCCATTCATCCTTTTATTGTCACTCCAGCACCCTGTTGCTACTCTCAGCTATACCTAACTACTTAGCATCTTTGTTCCAAACTCTCTGGAAAGTAAACTTCCAGCCAGTTGCCAGGAATGGAGAAGAGCAACTCCTGATTCATGGGGCAGGACAGGGAATGGCGAAACTACTTCTTCCACAGATTCACAAGCAACCCCTTGTTCCAGTCTTACCTTCATCCTTACCTTCAGAGGTACCTGGTATTGTCAATTCCTGCTCCTTTCTGGAGTTCTTACTTCTTGTTGAGTTCTCCCCCTGCAGGCACTGAGCAGAACAGAGAAAGCTGACAACTAATCAATTATTATTCATCCGTAAAATTTTCACTGTCCAAAATATTTTGACTTTGCTCATCTCTTGTCTTATCCTCTGAGCTTTTAATTTCCTTTTTAATTTACTCCTTTTTACTTTCCTTTACTATCATTTTAGTGAGGTTTATGAAATGGAGAAAAACTGGTACATTTGATCTTTTAACTGGAATTTCATACACATTGTAAAAGGCTTTCAACATATATTGCCAAATTACCTGTAAGCCAGACCTCACTTCTACATTCTCACCAGAAATGTTTGCGTTTCTTTCTACCTCATGTCATTTCTTACCAACAATATAAATATTTATCCAAATATTTATAATACTTGAAAGGTTTTTTTCTTTTTTAAATCAGTTTATACATATGCACACAATTATACATTATACTCAGTTGTATTTCTTCTTTTATCAAGTTTATTTAGTTTGAGAGAGAAAAAGCACGAGTGGGGAGGGGCGGAGAGAGAGGGAGAGAGAATCCCAAGCAGGCTCTGCGTTGTCAATGTGGGCTTGAACTGACAAACCGTGAGATCACAACCTGAGCTGAAGCTGGATGCTTAACTGACTGAGCCACCCAGGCGCCCATTCATTTGAATTTCTGGTATTAACTTGTGGCATCTTTTCAACAGGGAAACCTCAGCCTCTAGAATATGACCTCCTAGAGTGCAAAGATTTTGTCTTTGTTGTTCACAACCATATTGCCATCTTCTGGACAGTATCAGTCACTCATTAGGCACTCAATTACTATTTGTTGATTAAATGCATAAAGAATTGGGGGGAGGTGCCTTTGGTAGCTGTGGCTAAGGGGAACGCTTGAACCCCTCCTATTGGTATCCTCTTCTTAGTTACCATTTTTCATCTGTGAATATCTTCTTTACCTGTGCTACATCTTAGAGAGGTCTGTTTCAAAGTCAAATTTCAAAATGGCAGCCTATGGCTAGAATGGACCTGTGATATATTTTGTTTGGCTTTCACAGCACTTAAAAAAGGGGTGGGAGGGAAATTTCACATAAAGTCTGCAGCTCTCTGGTTTCTCTTGACAATTAGAGAATCTAGCAGTATTAGATTATCCATCTGGAATGGACAACATCACCTGGGACTGGGTAATAATGGATGTCTCTTTTGTTGGGGCGGACAACTTCAGCTCACTACTGTCTGTCTGCCCCACTTCATCCATTTATGTGATCTGCTTTGATGCTGGACACATGGGAGCTTTTGGCTTCAACTTCAAGCTGTGGTGGTGGGTGGGGTTTTTGGTAAGAGGACAACTAGGTTTTACACTACCTAGTATATCCCATCTATGATCTACTCCATGTTTGAGCTCAAACAACTGTTGGGAGACAATTATACATGAATTTTTAACATGTCTGCATAGTCCAAGCTTTATGACCAAAAAGCGCTAGGAAACTAGGTTAAAAGATGATTGAGTGATAACTATGTCTTAGAAATTAGAGTTTGTTTATTGTTCCAGAGAGATTCAGACATTTATTTCCTCAGGAGCTGTTCGCTTACATTCTAGAGTTATAAAACCCAGAGACACATTTCCCCTCTCTCCAGGAAATATTTGCTTACATTTCATAGTAAAGGTCTCTTTCTTGGGAAAGAGGGATAGGTTGGAGTGCCAATCATTTGGTATAATTTCTGAGTCTCATAATTTCAGGGTTCGCTCCTGTGGTGGTTCCCCACAGGTAAACATCTGGTGCCCATTGTGTTGCCCTGTGGGGATTTGCGGTGTGCTTCAGATTCTGTGTCTCCCTCTTTCTGCTCCCCTGCCCCCAGCTTGCACTCTGTCTTGCTCCAAAATAAATAAATACTAAAAAATTTAAAAAATAAATATAAACATAAATATAATTATGAATATGAATGTAAGTACAAACATAAACATGTGTACATAAATGTTATATATATAATATACATTTGCAGTCGACCTTTGACCAATGTGGGAATTGGGGACACTGACCCCGTGCAGTAGAAAATCCATGTATAACTTAACTACTACTGTTAACTAGAAGTCTAATCCATAATATAAACAGTCAAGTAACACATATTTTGTATGTTACATGTTTCATATACTGTATTCTTACAATAAAGTAAGCTAGAGGAAAGAAAATGTTATTAAGAAAATGAAAATACATTTACAGTACTTATTTATCAGTATAGTAAGTACTTATAAAATACTTACAAATGTATTTATCAAAAAAAATCCACATGTAAGTGGATGCATGCAGTTCAAATCTGTGTTGTTCAAGGGTCAACTGTATATAAAAACATTATAGTGGTGCCTAGGTGGTTCATTCGGTTAAGCTTCTGGCTCTTTATGTCAGCTCAGGTCACTATCTCACAGTTCGTGAATTCGAACCCCTGCTGGGGATTCTTTCTCCCTCCCTTTCTGCCCCTCCATGTCTGTCTGTCTGTCTTTCTCCCAAATAAATAACTAAACTTAAAAAAAAAAGACATTATATATAAAACAACAACCCCCTTCAGTGGCAGTAGCCTAAAGTTTTGTGTAATCATTCCATGCCCAACTCCATATGGATTACAACAGAAAAAAATTAATTTTGACTTTTCCTCAGACCTTAGCACCAACATCACGATCACTCCATCTCCAAACTCTGGCTTAAGGCTGGCTGTGTTCACTCTACTACTAAGAATATCTAATTATTTTATTTTTCTTGTTATAGAGTTTTCTACTCTTGATATGAAGTATAGTAGCCGAAGAATTGAGGTAAGATTAGTTTTAGCATTTCTGACTTAAGAATTAAAACCAAGAACTTTGTTGTCTTTGATAGAGACAAACTCTATCAAAGAACTCAGAACCAAAATCCTCAGCAGCTTAGCTTGGAAAACTATATATAGTTTGTAGAGTCGCAAATAACTTCTGGGAGAGTGCTAGTTTGCCATTTATGTTTTTTTCCTGGGGTGTTTTCTGTTCTCTACATAATGAGGTGAGTAACTCTTTTAGACGTATTTTAATTTGTCTTCTCTTAGCATGTCTAGAAATTAGGTAAATTTTTTCCCTAGTGGTAGAAAGGTTTTCCTAATTGTCTCATTAGTAAGTACAGCTTTTGGAAATATTCCTGTGAACCTCTCGACTATCTGTGTCTTCTGTATCCTATGAGCCTTTGAGAAAGTGCATGGGTCCTGCTTAGTGTTGTAAAAAGCAGTTTATTAGAGTTTATTAGTCTTAAAAAAATAATAATGGCTGCTACTAGGGAGATGTTTTAGCACTGGCAGAATCTGTCTTTATTTCCAAAGTTATTTTTCAGTGATGGAAGAAAATCATCAAGGCAATAAAACTGGGGGATTACACTGCATTTCACCTACTTCTAAATTTTTTTTTAATGTTTATTTATTTTTGAGAGACAGAGTGTGAGCGGGGAAGGGGCAGAGAGAGAAAGACACAGAATCTGAAGAGACTCCAGGCTCTGAGCTGTCAGCACAGAGCCCAATGCAGGGCTCGAACTCACAAGCCATGAGATCATGACCTGAGCCGAAGCCAGATACTTAACTGACTGAGCCACCAAGGCTCCCCTCACCTACTTCTAATGCCTAGATCTCTAGTGTCAGTTTCCTATTCTCTTATACACAGGTGGCAGTACAATGAAAATTGAACAGACAGCTCTCAATTACCACTCATGATCCATGCTCATAAATATTCTAATATAATTAGGTATCAAATCTGTATACATGGAAAAAGCCACAATGGAAAAAAAGCTTAAAGTTAGAGTTTATAGCTTAATGATCATAAAGCTGTATTTTATATATTGCATTACACTGACCTCTAGAGGTTAATGGTAACAAAAACCAACTTAATTTGAAAGTAGTTGGAGGACGAAGTAAAAACCATTCAGGGTTGCTAACTTTCAAGTGTATGGTGTGGCATGTTTATGACCGCACCTCAACAAAACAATTCAGTAAAACAATATGGAGTAGTTGTGTTCCAGATACAAAATCTGAGTTAGTCTGTAAACTAGTGATCATTGTTAAGGTAAATGTAACAAATTTTAAGCTGTTCTAAGTGGGAATTTTAAAAAATCTTAGATCACTTCTATGGAAAGGAAAAGAGAAATAAAATCCTCATCTTAAAATTTTAAAATTTTAATGTTTACATTGTAGAGCCTTTATTTTAAATACATAAACATGAATCTATGTCTATAATAATCTTGGGTTTTATTTTTTATTTATTCAATTTTAAAAGATTTTATTTTTAGGTAATCTCTACACCCAATGTAGGGTTTGAACTCATGACCCCAAGATCAAGAGTCACATGCTCCACTGACTGAGTCAGCCAGGTGCCCCCCCAAATCTTGGTTTTTAGAAGTACAATTTTACCAAAAATACTGGGAATGAGGTTTTATTTTTTTTAATTGGGATATCTAGGATAGCCTTGTACTTTGTTAAAGGCCTCCCTGAAAAGAATCTTAGAGGGGCGCCTGGGTGGCTCAGTTGGTTAAGTGACTGACTTTGGCTCAGGTCATGATCTCACGGTTTGTGAGTTCAAGCCCCATGTCGGGCTCTGTGCTGACAGCTCAGAGCCTGGAGCCTGCTTCAGATTCTGTGCCTCTCTCTCTGCCCATCCCCTGCTTGTGCTCTGTCTCTCTCAAAAAAAAAAAAAAAAAAGTTAAAAAAAAAAAAAAAAAAGAGAATCTTAGAATCCCTTTGAATTACTTTAAACCAATTAACATGACATGCATATATGTTTCTGCATTCATTAGCTTTTTCTCTTTCCTTTTAGTTCCCTCTGCCAGCATTGTCACTTTTGCCCATGAAACCTGGTCTTCATACTGCCCCCCAAGATCACATGGATCAAAAGGAGAGAGAAAAAAATATTCTGAACTTTGTATCTTTCAAACCTAAGCTCTCAGAGCCCAGAAGTCAATCTGATGAGGTTAGACCATTGAACAAGCAGCAGGAAGCTCCGTTTAAGGTGTTTGTGGATCAGACTCTCAGGTGCTCTGATAGCTCTATTTGGTCCAGAAACATGTGCTCTTTTTGGAAGGCTAACCATCACAGACAACATATGGAGATGGAGAACAGGAAATCCAAGGAAACAGAAGAAAGTGACAAAATTTCAATCTCTCACTTTGAAAAAGGACAATCTTTGTTGTCCTTTGAGAATTGTAAGGAACGCAGTTTTCCTACAGATAGGGAAGTGGATATTGACTACCTTGGTTGTGAAATGAGAAAAGCAGAAGAGAATTCTCAACATCTTTTATCAGGAAAGAAAGAGGGTTCAGTAGCCAGAAACTTGTTTACAGATTTTGAAGTTGGATGTAACATGCCAGTCAAGTTCCAAGAAGCCCAGCATTCAGAAGTAATTCTAAGCCAGGATGAAGAGACTAGAAATGATAAAGCTGATTTAAAAAGTACTTCAGTACATAAAGGTGAAGCAGTTGAGCCAAATCATATTTTAGAAGAGTATACTGTACTTAAAAGTTTGTCCAATGTAGTCCCTGATGGCCCCACTGAAAAGATTCCGCAAGGTCCTAGACGCACAGAGACAAACATAAAAATGTCAATGGCGGAGGCAACCAAACCGGAAATGAATGGGATGGTGCCTCTTATCCACATCACTTTCCCTGGAGATGAAACTCCCAAGGAACCAGCAGTAGCCAAACCAAGCCTCCAAAAAAGAAAGGGCACTCTTCATAGCAACAATAGCTTCAATATTCTTGTACATCAAGAAAATGACAGACATAAGATGAAAACCCCCAGAAATAAGTTGGATTCAAAGACCAAGACCAGTAATAGGACACCCCAGAATTTCATGATTTCCATTGAAGGTTCCATTAAGCCTACCATACATAAAACCAGTATAAAAACTCCAGTTTTCCCTGCTTTGGGGCTTGTTGACCCCAGACCTTGGCAACCACCCAAGTTTCAAAGGAGAATGCCACAGATAGAAAAGAAGCAATCAACTTACCGGGCTCTGAAACCTAAAAAGCAATCTTTTCCTTGCATCGGTAAGAATTCAGGAATAAAAAAGTCTTCTGTTGCTCTCTCTGCTCAACCAACAGAGCCAAGACTAAATTACTTAGATCTTAAGTATAGTGACATGTTCAAAGAAATCAATTCAACTGCTAATGGTCCTGGAATCTATGAAATGTTTGGGACCCCTGTTTATTGTCACATGAGAGAGGCTGAACGTCATGAGAACAAATATTATCGAGAGATATGCTCAGCTCCATCTGGCAGATGTATTACCAATAAATGTCGATCTTCACACAGTGAGAGGAGCAGCAACAGCAGAACAAGATTTTCTCAGAAAAGACCACATGTTAAACCTGTAAAGGTTTCACTTGGCATTAAACAAAAGAACAAAATTTTAATTTCTAAAGAAAAGGGTTACAAGGCTGTAGGTAGCAACATACAAGACATGGAAAATGGTGATGATATTTCAGGTTCACAGTGGCAGATAAAGTCTTCAGGAGATGACTTTCTTTCTTCTAATAATGAAGTTCAGCCCTTGAACTTGGCTCTGCCTCATGAAGAGTCCACTGAACAGAATGAAGTCATTCCTGTTTCAGATTTGTCCACTGTTGAAGAAGTCTCTATGGAAGAGTCTGCTGATGAAGAAGACATTTCTAACAATCAAATACTTGCCACGAGCCTCAGAGATCTACAGAAACTTGAAGAACTACATCACCAGACCCCATTTGTCCTTTCAGAAAACAGTTGGGCAATGCCCAGTGAGAAGAATTCCAATAAGCATGTACTGCAAGAAAAGCAGAATACAGCATCGCTTGTTAAAATAGATGCCAACCAAATTTTAACTAATGATGTAGGGTTTGAAAGTGTTTTAGGTAAGTCTGAGAGACTTTTGAGTTTCTCTTTCCAAGAGAAACAACAGAGTGCATCTTCCCAAGCATATCAACATTGGGCACATTCTTTGGATCATGATAGTTTAGTTAATGAATCAATTACATATCAAACATTTGGACAAACTTTAAATTATGCAAATTCAATTTCGCAAGGAATTCTAGATTCTGTAAAGAATGAAGAATTGACGGATGAACTATTAGGATGTCTAGCTGCAGAACTATTAGCTCTTGACGAGAGAGGTAACACCTCTTGCCAAATAATGGCAAATGAAACAGATCCTGAAAATCTAAATCTTGTCTTCAGTAGGAGAGGACAAACCACACAAGAATTGGGCGGAGAGACAACCAGTGTTAAAATACAGGTTGGTATAATTAGAATCAGTGATTCATTAGAGGCAGGAAGGGACCTCAGAGACGGTTGCAAGTTTGGAATCCAGTTTATTTGACTTGCAGGCTAAGATGTTTTCATTATGCCACCTTGATTCTGGAGTTCAGCTAGCCTAACACTGCAATGGAATCACATTGGGTACATTAATATAGCAAAACTATTTATTTAAAGTAGGTTCATATTTTATTCGGTGAAGATGTTTTCAATTAATAAATAGCAGAGAGGTAATTATGGGGAAAGTATTGCTCTAGGTGGTATGTGAGATAGAAAGAACTGAATGTAGCCCCTGGAGTAGATCACCACCTAATTCCAAAAAACATATGAAGACATGAAATATGAAAACTTTAACACAGAAATATCATTGGTGCCTACTGTGTTGCTGGCGCTGGGCTAAGAACTAGAACAAGACTTAGCCATTGTTCTCAAGGAAGATAAGCGACAATCCTGAAAAATGTTTAAAAAATTTTTTTGGCATGGAAGTGGGCATGGGGAAGAAGAATAGCAACAGATCATTGGGATCATTGTTTTGTTGGTTTCACTTCTCACTGAAATACTTGAGCCTCCTGTCCTATTCAAATTTTAAAGACAGAAACAGTAGGCTTAGCTGAAATATCATCTATTGAACACTGATTCAGGCTGTATCACACTGTATCACGATCAGGAACAGTTATTTTAGATAGTTTATCTAAGGATACATGAAGTATATAGTTATATCATAGCCAGGTTTATTGAGAACTTACCATGTAGGAGCGAGGGATTTTATACTGTCTTCTTTATATGCTTCAGAACAGCTCTATGAGATAACTAAAGGTAATAACAAGTCCCAATTTTGCAGATGAGAAATTTGAGGCTTAGAAAGTTACAGTCAGTGAGTGATGGGACCACACCCTTAATCACGACACAGTGAGATGGTTCTTTGTCCTGAAATATCAGCCCTGTCCTTATGGCTAATTTGGTCTCTCCTGGGGGTAGAGAGTGATCCCTGGAGGCCTCCAGGCTTGGGTAGGAAATGGGGATATGTGTGTGCACACCTGTGTGTCGGAGATGAATCTACCACTCTGTCATTTTAAATTTAAGAAAAGCTAACAAGCTAGTAAATATCATCAGCCTGTAACCTCATCCTACAATGATGGAGTCAAAACTGACTTTTTACAGCCTTTTCCTCCCTAAGAAGTCCTTAAAATTTAGTTGGGATAGAAACAATGAAAGGATGGGGAAGAGGAACCCAAATGGCCCTTTCTTTCATGATGAAGGAGAGACCCTGCAGGAAGTCTTGCTTCCAATGGCCTTCACCATGTCTCTGTGTCACCATCATTTATTTTTAAGAACTTGTAGAAGAGATCAAAGCAAAGCAGTTTGATCCAGTCAACCAATTGGAAAACATGGTCTAAGTTCTTCAGAGAGATATTTGTTGAGAAGCAGGGCTTCTCAAAGTTTCCTGTGAAGGCAAATCGCTTGGGGATCATATTGAAATGTAGACACTGATTCAGTATGTCTGGGGCCTGAGATTCTGCATGTCTAACAAGCTCCTATGTGATGTTGGTACATCTGTCTGCAGATTTTCCTTTGAATAGCAAGGGTCTAGAAGACCATAGATCTTCTGTGTATTACAGCTAGTCTTGATCACTAGACCTGCTCATTGTGGCTGTGTGTTTGTGTGTGTGTGAGAGAGGGTGAAAGAGTATATATATGTATGTTTGTGTATAAGTGTATATATATGTATGTATATAGGCGTGTGTGTGTGTGTGTGTGTGTTTGATTCTATGTGTTGTGGAAATAATTGAAGAACAAGGTTATTCAGAACTTAACTATAGCAAAAAAGTCAGCCACCATCACTTGTGTTTGGCAGAGACTCAAAGGCAGGCAGAGGAGTGGGCAAGATTCTTGGCAGGAAAAAGGGAAGCCTTTACTACGCCCTGATTGGAAGCTGTTGGCATGGGGAAGCTGTAGGCAGGCTAACAAGTGGCATCCTATATGATTACTTATGCATATATGGCTTTCTCTAGTTGGTCCCAAGTTAGAAGAAAGTAAGACTCTACTCTTTAGCCCTTTTTCCCCATCCCAGTGACTCAGAGTTTAATGGTGACTTTTCTTTTTTTCTCATTGTCCCAGAGATATAGTAATGGGTTCAGCATATATGACAAGGACAAGAAATTTCTCAACTCAAATGAAAAGAAGAAATTTCCTGAAAATAGTTTAAAGTATGAAGAATCTATCCTGTGGACTAAGGGAGAGGTCCTTGGGAAGGGAGCCTATGGCACAGTAAGTTAAATGGGAAACATGATGAAATCCCAAATCCCCACTTCTTCTTGACCTACCTTTTCCTCCCTAATCCTCTTGTGCACCCTTCACACCCTCTATGCTCTTCTACCTGAAACTCTTTCAGTTGGAAATAACAGGAAACTCAATCCAAACTGGCCCAGGGAAAAGGATGTTCACTGTTTTATGTAACTGAAGGGTCTGGAGTAGGTCTGGCTCTAGGCGGAGGTGATTTCAGGGGTCAAAAAAATATCACCAGGGTCTGGCCTCTTTGTATCTCTTCTAATAGGTCTTATTCTCAGGGTACATGTGGTGGTACAATAACCAATGTATTTCTAGCCTCTCATTCTCCTGGATCCAAGTCCAGTGGGAAAGATGTCTCATTGTTCAACAGCTCAGGATGTTACCATTGCTGAGAATCATTGCTGAGTGGCCAAAACAAAAGCTGTTCCTTACATTTTTTGAATTGTCTGAAAGATCATCTAAAGTCCTAGCACATTAGATAGTATTTACATGCATCAGTTACAAGAAGACTGATCCCCAAAGAAGATAGGTTATGTTTCTAGCTGGGGACATATCAGCAAGAAGGTGGGAAGACAGGAAACCACTGAAAACGCATGATGGGGTCACTGACAAGTTGCCCCAGTTCTGCCTTCCTCTCTCTCCTTAGAGCTTTGGCACTGAAACAGCCCTATTTCATTTATTTGGTGAGCAATTTTGCCATTGTAGTCATGTAGCTATCTGTGAGGGATAATCACCCCAGTTTTATAGATGAGAAAAACTGAAGTCAAAACGATTATACAGCTTACCCAAATTTACACAGCTGGGGAATGGTAAAGCCAGGATTCTAACCAGTCCAGGCCACTGAACTCCAAGCCATTATGATATCCATTCACCATGCTGCTCATCCCCGTTTTGGCCTCACTGAAACACTGACTTTGCTTAAGTACTTTGCATTTATGTAGGGATGAATCAACTTAGAGAAAGACAGGGTTTGGGAGGAGAAGGGAAAGACAAGTGTCACCTGAGGCATTTTGTGAACAAGTTCTATCATTTATATTTAATAATAAGGTTTGCTTCTAGGTATATTGTGGTCTTACTAGCCAAGGACAGCTAATAGCTGTAAAACAGGTGGCTTTGGATACCTCTGATAAATTAGCTACTGAGAAAGAATACCGGAAGCTACAGGAAGAAGTAGATTTGCTCAAAGCACTGAAACATGTCAACATTGTGGCCTATCTGGGGACATGCTTGGAAGCGAACATCGTAAGCATTTTCATGGAATTTGTTCCTGGTGGCTCAATTTCTAGTATTATAAGCCGTTTTGGGCCATTGCCTGAGATGGTTTTCTGTAAATATACAAGACAAATTCTGCAAGGTGTTGCTTATCTCCATGAGAACTGTGTGGTGCATCGAGATATCAAAGGAAACAATGTTATGCTCATGCCAACTGGAATAATAAAGCTAATTGACTTTGGCTGTGCCAAGCGTTTGGCTTGGGCTGGTATAAATGGCACCCACAGTGACATGCTTAAGTCCATGCATGGGACTCCATATTGGATGGCCCCGGAAGTCATCAATGAGTCTGGATACGGAAGGAAGTCAGATATCTGGAGCATTGGCTGCACCGTGTTTGAGATGGCCACAGGGAAGCCTCCACTGGCTTCCATGGACAGGATGGCAGCCATGTTTTACATTGGAGCACACCGAGGGCTGATGCCTCCTTTACCAGAACACTTCTCAGAAAATGCAGTGGACTTTGTGCGTGTGTGCCTGACCAGGTAAGAAACTGAAAACAGGAGGAAGAGAAATCCCCAGAGATTCCAAGATTGCTGACATTTCCCCCTGAAATTTATGGCCCACAAAAAAGGCAAGTAGGGAGTGATTTTGATGATTAGCTATATTGGGTGATTGTGCTCCTCGTTGCATCAGGGTATGGGGGCAATGCTTCAGGTAGGAGGTGCCTCAATTAAATGTTTGACAGTACTTATCAGGGACAGACAATACTTCCCCAAATCAATGGGAGCATGAACATGGCTATGAGAGGGACATCTTCCCAGGGACTGGTCATGGTGAAATGACATTGCCTGTCCTTAAGTTTCCCTTTCCTGAGCTACCTTCCCTCTCAGAGAACCAGTGTCTCATTTCCTTCCTAAAACCAGCTCTCAGGAAAGTATGTGAGAAATCCATTCATATTGAGGGATTGATATGAATCAATTGATCGATGACTGGAAAATTTAATGTATTGGTCTTCCCGCCCCCAAAATACTTGCATTTAAAATGAAGGGAAACATTTTGACCCAAAGGAACAAATCTCTAATTGAAGCTTTTCATGCATTAAGTGTGGAGAGTATTTGGGGAGGCAGAAAAGGCCCAGAAAGTTGCTTGTTTTTTCCTGTTCGGATGCTCCCTAGTATCTATGGGATAAAATTTTGGGTAAAATGTTAGAAGGGACCTTAGAGATTATCCACTCATGTGGTTTTCAAACTTTTCTTAGACAGGTAGTCTTTACTCACATGAGATTTTAATTCAAAGCAGAGAGATGACGCTGGTTAAAGTATGACTGTATGTGTATGATGAGGGAGAGAGCTAAACAGTAGGGTGGAGGGGGGGCGTGGAGCCCACCCACCTGGCCTCTATGCACCTAGTGAGGCTCAACATTTAGTCATACATACAAGGTGAGGACAGCCTGAGACCTAAACACAATTCTTGCTTTCTGAGACATGTGCTTTCTTATTCCTGGATGAAAAATTCTAGTGCCTCTCAACTCCCAAAATGGGTTTTTCTCTTTCTTAATGAATCTCAGAACCTGCAGTTCTCCCTGTCTGTTGACAAATGTGCTTCTCTCTTTCAGATTCTGTTTCTCTCTCCCAGACGTGTGTCAGAGTGTCCTGGTTGATTTCAGGGGATCATATAGGCCAAGGCAGGAATACATACTTCATACTCCAGTTCTGGCTATTCCTAGATGTAGATATGTTCCAGCATGGATTGTGTGGACAGAGCCCCAGGCACAGAGCTGCCCCCTGTTCACCCAAAGAAACCTCACAAGAGACATAAAGGTGTTAGAAATGTCATATGAACCAGTACTAGTTTTAGAATTGGTCTTAGCTCTTAAGACTACTATAGTTGCTATGTTCTGAATTGAACAGTTCTCTATTATTGAGCCATAGAAAATACATGCTATTTTCATTTTCTTTCCAGTTGTCACCTCTCTCTCTCTCTCTCACACACACACACAGACACACACACAGCTTTAAAGAGAAAGGGTGAAATCTTTTTTATGACTTTCCTTTTTAAATTTTTTTTTTTTAATTTTATTTTATAGGGGAGATTTGACCATTGGGTCTTTCATGTCCTCTCCACAGATAGGAGTGAAACAAAGGCTAACGCTGGTTTGCATCTTGTTTGTGTATCTATGTCCATAGGTGTTATCCATGTGAGATGTTTTCTCTACCTCAGGATGCTATTGCGAACACCAGTTTGTAAACGAGCTCCATTTAATGTGTTTCAAGGCAAGCTCTTGTAAACATTGGACATTCTAACACTCAGGAAGATCAGAACAAACCCAAATGTTTTTCACATTCATGTGAATGGTGTGTGTGTGTGTATGTGTATGACTTTCCTTTTGAACCACTGCTTCATTAACTAATACACAACTCACACCACTAAGGATCAATTAATAGGGTTGTTGTGAGGGTTAAGTGAACTGGTATATGTAAATTACTTAGAGTATGGGGCACATAATTAGGGCTCGGCAGTTAATACTACTTGGGAGAATACTAATACATCTTACCTAATTAGTGTCACATACAAGCGTAAAATTATCTTTTGAAATTCTATGGAAAAGACCCTAAGGACTCTAGAATCTTGCCCTATGGCGGTATTCCTTGGATGTCTGGATAGTCAGAAATAAAGTGGGGGCAAGGCATTCTTAAAGATTCAGAAGTATAGATGAGTAGGTACTGAGAAGGAACAAGGACTGAATAGAACAAATGAATAGAACAGAAATGAACTTTGGGGAGCAGTAAGAACTGTGAGTGGGGGTATTCCTATGGGCAGGTTGAAAGTTCTGGGAAGTCAGGCCAAGTAGTTTGGCTTTGTTGCAGTAGGCAGCAAAGAGCAGGGGACTGTAACGAGTTTGGGAAAGATCATGCCATAAAGAAAATGGCCTTTGGGAAAGCAGGTCAGAAGGCAGTGTATTAAGGACCTCAAATGGAGGCTGCTTGAGACTAGAAGGCCATGCAGGAATCAAGAGCTTTGTGGTTGAAGCAGTGGGAACTGTAAAGAGAAGAGTTCCAAAACATTCCAGGGGAAGGGGAATCAGGACTTGGTGATGAGGCACGATGAGGCTGCATAGTTTTGAGTATGGATAATGGAAAAAATAATCGAAAGTTGTGAAAGGGGAGCAGGGGAGGGAATTGAAGACAATCCACCACTTAAAGAAATGTTTGTTTTGTGAGAGACACAGAGAGAGAGCATGCGGGTGTGTGGCAAAGGGAGAGGGATTGGGAGAGAGTATCCCAAGCAGGCTCCATGCTCAGTGCTGACCCCCACATGGGGCTTGATCTCAGGAACTGTGAGATTATGACCTGAACCAAGATCAAGAGTCAGGCGCTTAACTGACTGAGCCACCCAGGTGCCCCAGAGGATCCACCATTTAAGGAAACATTCGAAGCTATGGAATTGGGAGTCCAGGAAAGCAAGTAAGATTGGAGGTACACATTTAGAAATCCTGAGGTTTGTAGCTATAGTTGTGAACCATTTAAGAGGGCATAGGAAAATGTTTTTGAAAATGCTCAGAGGAGAAGTAACAACCTTCATGGCATTAAGTCTAGCACATGGCTGAAGGAAAGAAAGGAGGGAAGGGAGTTGTCCCAAGGCAGGAGAACAAGAGAAGTTTTCCCGAAGTCTATGCAGAGACTGTTTTGAAAGGAGAGGTTAGTGAATGCTTCAAATGCTACTACAGAGATGACAAGGAGGATGAACTCATTTAATGAGAATATCATGGTAAATTTTAAGGGGCAATTTCTAGAGTGCAGTGGGACAGAGAGTAAGTAAGGATTTAGGATAATGAAGGTTGAAAAAAAGCCACTGGGTTTGGCTACATAAAGGAAAAGATTTTTGGGGAGAGGAGAGAGAGATTTCTGTGTATTTTTAAGACAAAAGAAAGGGCCTCCACAAGGGGAGCTTTTATTTCAAAATGACTTATAGTCACTTTATTTTTATGTCCATTTTCACCTGGGCTATTCCTGGTATTAATCCTCCTCGCACAAATTATCAAAAGATAGCCAATTTAGCCAAAATAATGCCTTTCAAGTAGGTCATTGCAGGTAACTATTGACTGGTTCACTGGTTCATTGACTAGTTCATTGGCAAAAGTTTAATTTCTTGAGGAAAAATAACCTAAACCAAAATAGTACTGTCTTCCATTATTTTATGCTCATCCAAGAGGGCCCCAAATGGGATTTTTTCAATTAGTCACCAAAATGCATTTAAATGTCTACTTCTTAAAGGCTATTTTTTTTTTAATGTTTACCTTTGAGAGAGAGAGGGTTGGGGAGGGGCAGAGAAAGAAGGGGACAGAGGATCCAAAGTGGGCTCTGTGCTGACAGAAGACTAATGCACGTGGGGCTCAAACTCACAAATTGTGGGGGCATTACCTGAGCCGAAGTCAAGATGCTTAACCAACTGAGTCACCCAGGCATCCCTGCTTTTTAAAGGCTTTTCAATTCTGGATTCCAGTGCCTCTACATTTTAAAAGTAAATTTAATGCTAATTAAAGGCACATTAAACTGTACATCCAAAAGTGAGAATTTTACTGTGTAAGTTATACCCCAAATCGAACAAAAGTAAAATGTAAAGTAGGGACTAGTTTTTAATCATAACAACTACTTTTTGAGCTATTACTGTGTGCCAGACACTGTTCAAAACCTGTATGTACATTATTTAATTCTCCAAAGAATTGTTATTGTTATCTCCATCTTACTAATGAGAAGACTTTGTGTTGCTTACCTAAAATCATACTGATCAAAACTGAAGTGTAGACTCACCTCAAGTCTGTTTGGCCAAGACTGTGCATCTATTTTTATTTTCCTGAGCACCTGTAAGCAGATCCATTTTTTTTTTTTTTATTTATTCATTTTGAAAGAGAAACAGTGTGGGCGAGCAGGGGAGGGGCAGAGAGGGAGAGAATCCCAAGGGCTAACAGGTGCAGAGCCCCATGCAAGGCTTGATTCCACAAACTGTGAAATCATGACCGGAGCTGAAATCAAGAGTTGGACACTTAACCGAGTCACCCAGGCACCCCTGTACTTCCATTTTTAAGTTGGCAGGTGGATCCAGTTGGGAGGCACTTATTGGGTGCTGTTTCTAAAGTGTTTTTCCCTTCTTAGGGACCAGCATGAGCGACCTTCTGCTGCCCAGCTCCTGAAGCACTCCTTCTTGATAAGAAGTCATTGAACATACATCAACTTTCCTTTCCAGTTCCATTATAGATACACTCCGTGACTGCTTCATTGTGGGAATGATGGTTAAGGGACTTTTGTTTTCCTATTGTTAAGTCAGCTCAACTCAACCAGATCCTGCAGTGTCCCTAACTAAAATGTTTTTAGGTAAATATTAGCCTCAAGCTTCAGGCGTGGTTACCCATGTATATGAGAAAATTTTCTTAAACAATAACAAAATGTATTGCTGTTTACAGTTTTGACTATCCTTCATTTTTGGCCTGTCAGTTTTAATGTCTTTAAAATAAATTGTAAAGCCAAGAAGAAAATTGTTTATTTTTTGCTTGGCTGGTAAAGACACTTAATTCTTGGAAAGGAAACCAGAGGAAGGTGATAAATTAAAAACTGGAGGATGCTAGATTCTGTTTAGCAGTAACCTTTGCAGATTGCAGGAGCCTCAAAATTAACAGTAAGAGCTAAGGGCCTTGCCATTTCATTATCAGAGGGTCCCCTATTTCCTCCCAAGTTTCTGCCTATAATAAGCTGTACTATTCAAGGTGGCCCCATAAGCCTCAGGTTGCTTCCCCTGAAATTTGTAGTATGACTTGAAGACTTCACTTATTTGCAGAGTCAATTAGGTCATGGCCACATCTAGAACTAGCTAAACCTAAGCCAGCTAGTAGAATAAAAGCTGGATCTTAAAGAGGGGCGGGGGGGGGGGCAGCGTATCAACTTTTTCAGGGCACTTTGCTCACTTCACTTGAATGGACATCTCCACTGAGGTCACACGCTTCATTTCCATTTTCAGACCAATGGAAACCTCACCAGAAAAAGTGGACAAGTTGTCTGAATTATTACAAGGCCTTGTTGTAAGTTGGTGGATTAAACGTTTTTGATAAGGTTTCTATTGCCGTGACTCCACTCATCTGCTACATTTCCTGTTGGTTGAAGCTCTCTCTACAGAATTTTTGTACTGGCTGCTATCATTTCAAAGCGGCACAATTACAAACTAACTTTAGGTGTATTCCGACACCAGTTGTCGGATTTTGTTAAAAAGCAAGCTGGTTTTTTAGAAGTTTTTGAGAAGTAACTGAAATGCAGTCAACTGGAGGTAAAAGATTTTAGTCAACACGTTTAGATGGGTCTTTGTGGTTATGCCTTCCTTCTTTCCAATTTGTACAGTTCTTTTCTCGTATTTGGTAAGAATTTAAGAGCTATGTCCCTTATTTACTTGTATATTAGCATAACCTAAAATATCATTTTGTTAGTCTTTTGTGCCTAAGACCTAACAGGTTGGAATTATGCTCTTAGTATTGCCTAGATGTTTGCTCCCTTTATTATGTTCCTTTGGGAGAAGGAAGGTCTGAAAGGAGATTGGGAGTGCAGATAGGTGGTGGCTGGAAGGGCATTTACTGAGCTCCTGATATAAAAAAGCACCTCATTTAATTCTGGTTGATTTGGGTTTGTATTATTCTCATTTTCTTAGTAATGTGACTTTCTCAAGGCCATCCTACTTGTAGGTGGAAGATGAGACAGCCACCCAGATTTGTGTGACTTTACAGCCCTTTCCCTGCTGCCTCTCAGATGTGTGATTTATAAGTAAAATTACATCAAATTTTACTCAGACAAAACCTCATGAGGAGGCTGATAAACAAATTCCACCAGTCTGGTTAGTGAACTTGGTTAATGATATGAAAAGCTTTTCATTTTTCACTTAGCAACAGTATCGCCTTCCTCTCTATGACCACCTCCCTTTTCACCACACACAATTCAAGTTTTTAATTATATCCAAAAGTGCACTTCACTATGTACTAAATCTTCTCGTATGTCCTGGGCCCCAAGCTCGACCAAAAGAAATTTAAGTCCTCAGGTAAAACTGTCAGAGTAGTTCCAACTCTACAGCACTTCCCTACATTTAACCTATTTTAGCCCTCACAGGGTAAACAAACATTCCTCGGTGGCTGAGTGAAGAGAACTGCCATAGTGGAAAAGAGCAAGCTCTGGAATATGGGGTTGGGGAGCGTACAGTATTCCATTATCCACTTCCTCCTGCATGACCACACTACAGCAGTCCTGGGCCTTTTATATGGTAATGAGTAGCTCCAAAATAAAAACCACCTAATCTGTTCAATAAGCAGTCAAAAGCCTCCATCACCTACCTACCGGGCCATCTTTAGTCATATTACTTCTTGCATTTGTAAGTATTAATTCAGCTTAAAGCGGCTATGTAACTTAGAACCTTGCATCTAAAACAGCTTTCCAGGGGATTCTGTCAACTTCAAAGTACCCAATGGAGAGGCGCCTGGATGGCTCAGTCGCTTCAACACCCAACTCTTGATTTTGGGTAAGGTCATGATCTCACCCTAATGAGTCTGAGCCTTGAGTTGGGCTCTGTGCTGAGCATGGAGCCTGCTTGGGATTCTCTCTCCCTCGCTATCCTTTCCCTGCTCGCGTTCTCTCTGAATAAACTTAAAAAAAAAAAAAAAAAAAGTACCCAATGTAGGCAGTCTGTATCTTCACTGGTGGTAAACAAAATTAACAAGAGTGAAAAACCAGGAACAGCAAACAAGCCTGAGAAAAGCTAAAGTACTTCATCCTATTGCAAGACTTCTCAAACTTGTGAAAAACTATGACTGAATTCATCTCTAGAGCAACCACTCCGGCAGATTTATGCCTTGAAAGACTAAAAACAACAGTACGCCCAAACTGATCTTGGGTGTATGACTGGACACTTGTAAGGTGGGAAAGCTCTTAATTTCATGCCAGTAAAATAAAAACCCTTTCATTAGTGAGGCTCTTCACTGCCACAGGAGGTTAGTATTGGGGAGAACAAACAGGCAGGTCATATACCAGAGCTAAAACAAAAATGTACAATTTTTTCATTATATTGAAAACAGGGCAAAAAACAAAACAAACAAACACAATGGAGTAGGATGAATTACAAAATGGAATTATTAACTTTAAGTGGAATTAACTGATTTTGTAATGTTCCTAAATCAAACTCATGTAACTTTTTATATGCTAATACAATAGGCCCTTACTGGTGTTATCAACAGAAGATGAAGACAACTCTCCTTTAATTGATTTCAAAACATTTATTTTACATTCAGGCTTTAGATGCATTTTAGAGAAAGTAACTTTTCTATCTATCCTGCATGGCTTCAATTTTCTTTCAAGTGGAAGGTATGGGCAAATCGTGGGGAAATCAAGGGGTTGGACAGGGCAGAAATAATAAAGCAGTTTATGATTAAACATTTTTTTTCATGGATAATTCCCCTTCCAGATAACTGCAATTCCTCTTTGCTTTTTGGGGAGTTGATGCAATAGTTTAACCAAGAAAACCACAAAGTATGAATCAGAACGAAATGAAATTCTAGAAACAGTAGGCATGTAGTTTAATACACACCTAAGTTTAATGCACCTGGACTGGGCTTCCTCATTCCCTCCGATATCTAAAATATACCTCTGGCAAGATTCTCTTCAATGCCATCTATTCTCTTTAGCCTTCCCTCCTTAGCTTCACAACCCTAAGAATAGGTACATTTTGTAGGTAAGGAAATCAAGGCACAAAGTCAACTAATTCACCCAAGGATATCAGCTAAGTGGTGGGTCTGGGACGAGAATATGGACAATCTGAATGAGAGAACACACTCCTTGATTATATGAAGTTACTCAGATAAAGAGAAACTTACATTAAGATCTGATTTCCCACATTTCCCAGGGACTGAAAATTATCTCTGATTCACATTAACAAGACATGTTAGAGCCTTGGATTGACATTTTCAATAAACACATTTTATTAATAATTCCTCGTAATAGATACGGAGCTGAAATTCAATGACTAATCAAATTCATGCCACATATACACATTCCTGTTTTGGATTTTCTATTAGCAAACACCCTATTCAGTAGTCCTTGGGGGTTTTGAGTACATTCAGAAAACAAAATCCCAATCGTTGCTGACAACAAATGAGTACATGTGAGGTTTTACAAACCAAGTAAATCCACTTGAAAAACACACCTTGAAAGAAAGAACGTACTCATTACTTAACAAACAACAGGCAATCAAATTAAACCAACTACTAAACAAATTTTAAGGAAGGCTTCCTCCCAAAAGCTTGAAATAAAGGAAATTAGCCCTCAGAATTTCCTTTGGGGTTAAAGGATCACAGGGAACGGGTTACCTCACCTTGATGAAAACACAATTACTCGTAGCTGGAGCCACACAACCTTCAATGTGTCTTGCTTATCAACCTATTCTAAAGAATCTGTCAGGTGAAAATAGATACTAGTAAACTACATAGAACAGAGTTAAGAGGAGTCACAGAAACAAAAGCTGGCAGCGCACACATCAACATTGTGGAATAAAAAATAGATGCACGGCATCAGACCTCAAACACTGAGCATTCCAGTCCCACTGGCCAAGATCATTTCTACTATAAAGACAGACGTTTCCAAGGCAAACTTCCCTTACAAAACAAGCAAACTTCTATTTGACTTACATACGTCAGCTTACAGCAATCAAATTTCAGATCTTAACATAACTGTGAATTCTCAATACGATGGTATCATAACTTCACACCCTAGGACGCCAGAGACAGAATGTGCTGTTTTCTAAATCGCCTATCATAAATACATGGGTACACAAAATTAAGTATCATTCTGTTAGCTCAGTTAATGCAAGTTACCTGGGCATGGGATTAACTGATCCTTCATCTGTAAATACAGTTAGCAAACCCTATTGCCTTCCAAGAAAGCCTCTCGAGCAAGAGACTGCTGAATCAAGAGTTCTTCGACAAGAGCTCTCTAATGTTTCTCAGCAAAGAGATCTTAAAAGTGCACAGTACTAGGCAAGAAACAACTGCTCACTGATTAGATAAAAATTGGGAATGATGAGGTGTCTTGAGAACATAACTGTCTTCCTTTAGAGATACTACTACCATGACTACCATGTAAACAAACAAACAAACCCCAAAACAACCCTCTTTATTTCCGTAGTAAATGAAAATACCCTAAAACATCTGATCAACCAAAGATAATTCTACAGTACACAACAGTGATGCATAGGCAAGCAGTGGTTTATCTCTAAGGTTGGTTAAAGAATAAAAATCAGCAATTTAAATTCTCAAATCTAACCAAAAAATGTGCTCAAAATGCTTTAAGGCAAGGCAACTGGTAACTAACAAAAACATTTAAAATTTGGTTCTCTGAAGGAGACTAGTCATCTCGTTAAGTTGGAGGAGGGTAGGCCAAAAATATAAGGTCTCCTACCCTAATTATAACCTGTTGGTAACAAAGTGATGCAAGCACCTCTCACATGGCATGGAAGAAATGTGGACTCAACGATTCTAACCAGAATGCATCTGCACATGCAGAGAAAGACCAAGACGCACCTTTAACTGCTTCCAAAGACAAACCTAAGAAACGAACCTCAGGTAAAACAAGAAGGAATTGGGGCATTTTGCAAGGTTGTACCACTAAAGGATATCACCACTAGTTTAGTTAAGCAGGCCTCCAAGAATGTCTCAGTGAAAAACAAACTCTCCTTTGCTTTTTGGTTCCGAAAGCATATTTTAAAGTAGCTAAGGCAAATATATAGGGGGGCACAGCTCAATACTGGAAAACTACTTAGAGAGGTAGAAGTAAAGCCTTTCTATGCAATGTGCTTCTGCATAAAGGTAAGAAAACTATGACCTAGGGAAAAGACAACTAAAAAAATGAATCACTCTTTTAAAGGATGTTTAAAGATAATGCTTTTTAATATTTCAAATATTTAAAAAAAATCTCATCAAAAATGTAAATCACCTTAACAGTACTTTGCACATGTGGAATTTCATAGCTAAATTTGATGATACTATTTTGGTTTACTTATGGCTACTTACAAAAAGACTCGGTAATAACGTCCATTCATTGGAGTCTTTTTCTTTGGTTGAGCCTATTGGGACTAGGCTGATGAACTATTTTATGCAAATGAGATGGGTAAAGCAAATTAACAGTAATATGAGTAATAGGGGTTTTCATTTAATGGAAATGAAACTTAAAAGGATTTTCATATTCATCCCCACGGTGCATTTGGAAGCTATAATCCTGTTCAGAGGTTAAAGAGTTTGAATAGCTCACACAATCCTGTACAAATTACAACTGGCTGCCCTTTAATAAATAAAGTCATCGTAAAGAATTACATTTACAGAGTGAAAAGTGAATACATAGCATTTCAAATTCAATTCTGGAAGTACTAATAAGTACTGACCCATAACAATATATACTAGCTACCTTTTAAACTGTCCATCATTAGCACCAATAAAGATTCAACAAAATTACCTTTATTCCCACATCTCGAAACAGTTCTGCAAATTCTTAGTGAAGTTTAAGTATAGTCACAGACCTTAAATATTCACATTGTTTCTATGTCATACTGAAAATAAGTTCACTACTTTTTGGATACTCTTTACAAAATCTTATTAAAATTCCTGGTATTATCATCCCCAATTATACAGTAGCACAACCACCCTATGTCGTTTCACATGATAGCTCCTTAGAGGTTTCACATCTAAATTACCAAGAACAAAACCCTTCCCTCCCTCATCTTGCACTCAGCTTAATTCTATACTAGTCCTCGAATTATGTACCACTGTAAAAGTAGAACTGTATCAAAATTACTGTGTTTATGGATACAATAATATGCCATACAGAGCAACAAAGTTACACGTAATGACAAAGGTTACTAAAGTTATGCAAGACAAAGAACAAATGTTAGGACATGCTCCCTAGGCAAAGTCCCTGGAAAGAGGCTCCTAGTATCCTAAGTTCAAATAGCATTGACAAAATAATAAACAATTATCTTAAAAAAAATTATAGAGCTACTGGCAAATTAAGTAATTGCTAAATAAAGTAGAGCACGAGATTAAACCCTAATATTTACAACTGCAACATACTTGAGTAAAATTACAATTGTGCACGTATCAGTGGCTTTTTAACAAAAATAATTCATATACATAAAGGAAAAAATTAAGACAGTTTTTAGTTCAACAAAAGTTGAATTCACCCCATCTAAAGATACTCAACAGCTCAAAGATTTACCACAGAATAAATTCAAGATTAGCTGAGAAACTGGAGCCACATTATTGGTGTTTCAGACAAATTTTAAACAAGTTAAAGTCTATTGTTTGTTCAGAAGTTAGATGACTGTGCAAACCTGACCTCAACAGGAATATACTGCGATGTGCAACAAACGGAAAACCTCCACTAGCTGTTCACCTGGAGGCTAACCCTTTTTTCTCACAGAGCTTCTTGGTAACAACCATAAGCTGTATATATAGGTACAATGCACAGTCAATGATCTTTTCTTTGTATTTATTGTTAGAATATAAAAGAACCGAGAGAGCAACAGGTTTAATTTCATTTCTATAAGGAAGACTGCATTTACCTGAAAAAGAAATATGGCATCACACACGAACACACTTCAGGGGAGGAGTATGTTTAAGAATATGGTGTCATTCTGAACACTAAAGGAAAAGCAATCCCTGTTTACTGGTAAAATATGTAGTGTTAAAGTTCTTTATTTAAGAAAAAAACTTACTAATTCTTCACTATATAAGTTTTTGTGAGTTTAGTTTTCAAATCACAGTAATCTACATAACCATTATTAACAGCTCTGTGTTTATAGTACTGCAACAAGCCAACACACATTTAAAATGCACTTCACATCAAGAGTATGTAAACTTTATTTTTTCCTCTTCAAGCCTTCAGAAAAGTAGGGGCTATTTCAGCAGCCAACCTGGTCAGAAGCTCTGAAGGCAAAAGTTCAGTGCCTCACAGTGTAAATAAATGACCATCTGTGGCACTGCATACCCATCTGTAGTGAAGTGTCCCCCTTCAGTGGCTTCCAGTAAGGCCTAGAGTTTAAGGTTAACATGAAAAAGTGCCACCTTTGTTTTAGATTAGTGATGGACTCGGACAAGATAAAATAAAGTTATATTGTTATACTTACAAGCAGCTCCAATCCTGAGTATTTATGGTAATATCTAAACATACAAAAATGTATGTACATTTTTCTCCACTTTCTTGTAAACAGTTGTCAGTATACTGTTTTATCCCTTTATCATCGAAACATGCAAATCATACATACAAGTATAAATACACAAAAAGAAAACAATTTACACTCATTCGAAAGCCAAGCAACAACAACATAAAATAGCTACAGTATTCAAATTATAAATAATGAATGCTTGAGGCATCTTATATTCCTAGAAGCAGCCAGCCATTCATCCTAATGTTCTTAGCTGCAATTGTAGAAATACTGAGTTTTGCACCTTCCATGCTTTTACAGTATTTATAACACTATCATATGTGGAGATAAAGACTTGTTTACTATAATCTCTTCTTTTCAGAATGAAGAATAAAGCAGCACTTACAAATATTGAAACAGTGGCAGCAATAGCAGGTGTCACCACTGCTAGATCAGGAGGAAGTTTTCCATTCTAACCATTTTTAAATTAAAAAAGTAAAGGAAAAATGGACCTAAACAAATGATTACATGTTCATTCCTTGGGCACTTAACAGCGAGTCCAGCATGTCGAATGTGTCTTTGTAGTCCATATGCTGGCTGTTTGTACTGTACTCGTGATTGCCATCAGGACCGTTGGTCTCCACTGGCTTCTTGTCCAGTTTCACGAGGGTGCTGAGATGTCCGTAGCCCACCTGGTATGTGACAGGGGGAGGAGGGGGTAAGGGATGGTTAAAAACAGAGTTGTGAGAGGATATATACTGCTTAACAGAGGAGGAAGAACTAGATGAACTACCTGAACTTTTCGAACTTTTGCTCATTTTGGAGTGATGGTTGTGAGATGCATCATTGACATGCAGCTTCTTCCTCGAAGAGCTGGAACTAGAGGAAATGCCATCACTGCTCAGGCCAACAGGACTCCTCAGAACAGTGGGTGGGATTCCATCGGCACTGTGTTTACTGCCACCGCTGCTGCTGCCACTGTGGGAGTGGGAATGCTTGTGCCCGCTGGGGTGGTGGCGGTTCACGGCATGGTCCTTGTGCTTCTCCTTATGGTCTCTGCTAACATGTGGGCTGGAATGCTTGCTCTTCCCGCTGCCCTCGTCAGAAGAGCTATGTCTTTCTGAGGAAGCAACTTTTATTTTCATTTTCAGTTCTTCCTTACTGGCACTCTTATCAGCAGGTGGTATCGGAATCCGTAATTTCAGCGATCCACTCTTTTCCTTCTTATCCACCGTGTATTTTTCAGGTTTTTCGGGGTTTGTGATGGGAATTTTCATCTTAATGGGAGAAGTGACAGAACTGCTGCTGGCTGACTGTGACTGCACGTGTTTGTGCTGCTGTTCTACCTGGGTGGCTAGATAATGATCTCTTACATCCAGATCAAGGGTTTCTAGCTTACGCTTTTCTCTGTATTTATCTAAAGACATTTTCTGAGGAATGACTCCAGGAGTAGCAGAAATTGGTCCATGGTGTTTACTGCTCCCTGCTTTCTGAGTATATTCTTGCTTAATGGATGAGTGATCGGAAATTCTGTCAGGTCTGTGATGTGATCCCGAATGCAGTGATACAGAAGGTCCCTGCTGGAAGTTGATGTTGTACTGGCCACCAGACAAAGAGGTCTCTTGTTTCTGTGAATACATCTGTTCTGTCCTTGCTGATTCTGGATGCTGAGGCCATTCTTGGTGTGATGACAAACTGTATGAGGTACTTGGCATTCCTGCTGCTAGCATGGACAGATTATCAGATGTGTGGCTGTCTTGAACAGAAATGTTTCCTGAATTTAGAGGGACTGGTGCGGGGAATGCTGATGTAGATGGTTTCTGAAAACTTGGGTTTGTAGGCACACCAGTAACACTATCTACTAAAATGGAATTCTGGACCAAAGATGAACCAAGAAGTGGCGTTTCTGAAACTTGTCCATCTACTTTTGGTTTCTTAGCCGCCTGATTGGCCTATTTAAATAAAACACAAAAGAAGTGATGACAGCAAAGGGATTTAATACAATTTTCTCTGCCTTATAAAAATCTCTATTAAATATATGCAAACAAAACCACCTGGGGTTCAAGGCTTTATGTTGCCGGTAAGTAACTATCTTATTTAGAGGCACAAAAGGGGGCTACATAAAGTGGTAACCGCTGGTTTCAGAGTTAGATACAGGTTAAATCCTAGCCCAGCATTTGAGAAAGTAATTTAACGTGTCTAGGCTTTAATTTGCCCATTTGTCAAATAAGGAGAATATTTCCATTATAATCACTGTGAGAATTAAACAAGAAATTTATAAAGTACTTATTAGCAAAGTCCACTGGACACAGCAGTTGAATAAACTATGAGTGTATGCAGTTTATGATACACTGTAATTAGTTAGGAATACCGGAAATAAGAATATTTAACCAAAAAATTCAAACTGGTTAGCTATGTACTTGTTAGATAAGTGACAAACTGATATTCTATTAAACCCTGCCATTCTCTTACCCTCCAGTTTCGAATCCTCTTCAACCTACTAGGTGTTTTCTCCAATATTTGTAGAAACTCATGTGTTAGCTCTAAAAATAAAATTTAAATTTAAAACTTAGAAGGTGTCTTTAGGATTTATATTTCTCTCAAGTGGGCAATATTAAAAAGCGGGCCTCAAGAGTTCATCTACTTCACTATTACCCTCCTATTCAACCTTCAGCAAATAAAGAACTAGACACAGATCTGAACTATTTTCAAAGATGAATCACAGATGAACGAATGAATGAATAAATAAATATCATTCCCCCTGCTCCCATGCTTACTCAGAATCTCTGGAAAATTTAGTAGCATTAAAAAAGTTCCCCCCAAATAGAAAATCTTCATTAGGCAAACATCATAGTAATAATTATTGCAGGCAAGATCCATCGATAGATTCTTTAAAACTAATGGGCAGAAGTTTAAAGGAAAAGGAGGTATTTGTATAATCCTAACATACCTTCCTCAAGATATTTAATTACAAAGAGAAGAACGGTAACTTTACAATGGAGGAACCCAGCAGATACCACCAAGTGATGACCATGGTTATCATTATCACCAGTAAGATATACCCCTTGATATATGAAGGACTCCTTGATAAGGTGCACTGAGTAAGGCAAAACCCATTTCCCAGTTATGTGGTATTCTTGCCAAAAATACAAAGTTTCAATTTAATAATGAGAAAACATCAAAGTCCAATTGAGGAACATTCTATAAAATAACTGACCATTATTTTTCAAAATGTCAAGGTCATAAAAAAATGGAAAGATAGAAAAACGGTCATAGTTTGGAAGGGATTTAAGGGGCACATCAACCAAATGGAACATAGGATCCTAGAACAGAAAAACTGAGGAAATCAAATAAAACTTGTCATTTAGTTACTACTGTACCAATGTTAATTACTTGGTTTTGATAATCATGTATTATTTTATAAGATGTTAACGTTAGAGAAACCAGGTAAAGGGTATATAGAAACTACTATTTTGTAGTTTAAGTTTAAAATTATTTCAAAGTTAAATGAAAAGAATTCCTCGACCTACACTCATATTCTCCTAGCAATCATTACTATTAACATATTATTAAAACTACCCTGGGTCATATATTTTTACCTCATTTTCCCCTTAAATTTAGGATCACAGTGAAATGACTCATTTCCAAAATGGTGTGGTTATGGTGAATTATACTTTTCTACCCCCAAATAGTGACATTGACCACTAGGCTATTGACCACTCAAGACAAATATTAATACCAGTCAAATGAATTATAGTATCACATAATATTAATAATGCCAATTCAGTAGAGACTACACAGATTCATTTATTATTTTTTAGTATACATAGTAAGCTTCTCTGTAAACTATTCTAGGCAAACATGCTAAACTGATAACGAAAATTAAGACCATACAGAATTTATCTTAAAGTAAAAAATATGCAAAAACTTAGCATTTATTATATGTCTATAAGCTGTGATAACTATAACCTGCTCAAGATTCATGAACTTTCTGATTCAGTTTGAATGAAAGCTATCTAATGACTGGACCACTACTCTTTAATTTCAAACAAATAAGCAAACAAACACCTTTCCACGTGGACACTAATAAATCTAGCAGATACACAATAATTTTGGGTTCAAAATTAACAAGAAATTGTTTTGATTCAATTTCTTTAACAGCTTGGTTGTCAAAGATTAAATGCACATCAAGTTTCTGGTCCAGGGGTGCCTGGGTGGCTCAGTCGGTTAAGCGTCCCACTCTTGGTTTTGGCTCATGTCATGATCTCATGGTTCATGGGATAGAGCCCTGCATAGGGCTCTGTGCTGATAGTGCGAAGCCTGCTTGGGATTCACTCTCTCCCGTTCTCTCGGCCCCTCCCCTGCTTGTGCTGCTCCCTCTCAAAATAAATAAATTAAAAAAGTTTCTGGTCCCAAACCTGCCTACATAGCAGGTATAAAACATAAGGCTTGTTTTTACTTTCTTATTAAATTTTACAATGGACAATCAAAAGAATCTGTCAAATAATCACTGCCAATATATTAGTTATATACACAAAAATCACAGTATGGTCCTTAAATGAGAGCCTTTTTCTCTCAAGGCTAAGTATACAGAAAAAAATTAAATACAAAAAACAGATGAGGGTTTGTTATTAATTATAAAACAAAAACAAACCTTGCAAAACAACAACAAAAAATATTACAGGCAGGCCAAGTCCAAGCCAAAGCTGTTTTTGGAAGAGTCATTACATGAATTATTTCAGTGAACGCTGATGCTTCAACACCAGATTAAAATTCAGATATATCTTAACCTTTGTTACTTTTTTCTTTTTTTGTGATCAAAACACCAAAAAAGGCTGCTATATAGCATGTTGAAACTGTCAATGTCTTACATGTCCCCAGATTCATGTTCAGTGGCTCTCCAATTTAATAAACTTGAGCCTTTTCAGCACAGAAGCAGATGGTTATTTGGGTGGCTTCTGTCATGTCAAAAAAAAACTTTAAGTACAATTTAGGAGCAGTATAAAAGGCAGATCACTTGCTTTTTGCGACCTTTACTTTAGGATCATGTATATAAACTATTTTTATTCAGACGATGCCTACTTCTTCTCATCTGTTAACTGCCAAAGTAAGATGGAAGCACAGATAACCTAATTTTCAAGTCACAGATGACAAAAAAAAGCGCCCCCCACTGGTTTTTAAAAGATGCCATTTTAACTCACTGAAGATGCCTTCTTCTCTTGTTAAACTTTAAAAAACCTCTGGCAATGTAAGGAAAAGAGCATAATCATGTGGCAGTAATATAGTACGAGATATATACACTGGATGAAATTTTTCACGGAGGAAACAAAAATTGAAAATCAAGAGATCTAAAAAGGAGGCATATTTTAGAAAAAAGGAAGGCAAACTATCACAATTATGACCTATACCCCCATGTTTGTAAACAAAGTTTTACTGGAACAGCCATATCCATTCATTTACGGATTGGTTATGATTGCTTTCCAGCTACAGGGGCAGGAGTTGTGTAGTTGGCATAGACCAAAAAGTCTATAAACTCTGAAAGAGTTATTACTATTTGGCTCATCAGAGAAAAGAAACATCTAGCTTACAGAAACATGTTGAAATTTTATTGGAAGATCACATGTGAAACCCAAAGGGGTCTCTATGTAACAGATGTCCTCAATAGGAATAGATATAAATTGTTTTCCCATGAGCTTCAATCTTTCAACAGAAGTTGGGGAAAGCTCACAAAAAGAAGCAGCCAAAAACCTAACAGTGTATCTTTTAGGCAAGAAGTATAATCTAATTCCTTTCTGAAATCTACAGTATTTGGCTAAAATGTCTTAATCCCCAAGAATCTCTCCTGCCTCTGGTCAGCTTATTTCTTACCAAAGAAATTTCTTATCAGAAGACTCAATTCCAGGTTCACAATTTACAGAATCTGCACCCCTGATTTTTTCAATTCATATTTAATAATACAAGGCAACAATGACACACTTCACTATCAGTGGAACTACAGAACAAGGAATGTTACCCTGAAAATACCTTTAGTTCATAGCTTCACATCTTCTACAATAAATTATACCCGACTTTGAGATTCTTGCATTGTCAACCTATAGCATTATAAATCATAATGTTTTTTGAGAAGTCCTGACAGGGCTATAGATATTCATTGGTAGTTAAAATATGTTCAAGTTTTTATTTTTTAGTTGTTTTTCTTTAGGCTAATGAATCCTTATTTTCATCCTGTTCATTTGATCGTGTAAATTATACTTTTAAATTCTATTACCAAATTGTTAAAATGAAATTATAGTTATGTTTTTGAGGAATCTTTTGAAACACAAACAAATATTAATAAAGAGATCTGGGATTAATATCAAAATAACTACAGGGGGAGAGGGAGATGCTGGATTGGCCAGAATCGGTAACTGTTCACTTAAGTATGAGTCTACGGAGACTCGCTATTTTCAAACCTATACAAAAGTAGGTAGAATTTTTCATAATAAAAAAATATTTTCAATGTAAAAAAAAAAATTTCTTTTTCTCTACTTACCATCTAGTAATTCTAGAGTAACTGTAGGATCGACATATTCCCACCAATGTTTTCCATCAGTTGACACAGGAATCTCCCAATTGGACCATTTGCAAGCCAAATGAATACATACACATGCTATCACTGTTGGTTTGTACTGAAGACAGAAGGTGGTAAGGTGTAGACTGTTGTGGAGCAGGTTTGAAAACGAAGAACCATAGTAATTCAAGTATGTAAAACAAAGAAAAACATTTACCAGTAAGATTAGAGCACAAACATAATTATAAAGGTTTTCTTCAAGTCGAGTATAAAACCTTATTTTTAAATTAAAAGCTAACACTATAGTTATAAAATTCTAATACTAGATTATGAACATTCTCCACACTGTGACTCCCAGAGCATTATATTAATATTTTATCAATAGTAATATATTAATATTTCTAAATTTTGAAGTACTTTTACTTCTTTATAAAAGGAGGGGAAGACATATTTCCAATAATCAGCATAAACATGTGTAACATTTTAATTTTTTGTGGTATTTTTGCTTCTTTTGTAATGTCATGGCAAAAAAGTAAAGAAAAAGCAGAAGATTCTCCATAAAACTGCCAAGTAATTTCAACATCACATTACAGAATGAAGTCAGAATCAGGGATTCCACCATTTGATGTGGGTTAACAGAATTCTCAAGTAAGTTAAAGAGAATCTAATACTTATCTATGTAAACCTCTGTCTTTTCAGCAAAGCCACAGAGAAAACTTACCTTTTGCTGAACAGCTTCAAGGCCCAATGTTGCTAAATACTATAAAAATGCTACTTTTCTCCTTCCACTTTATGTCCCAAATTTGGGCATGTGATAACACGTTACAGCATGCCTTTTCTAACCAAAGTTTTAAATTTAGTACTTTCTTTTTGTCGTTCAAAACTCCTAGGGATAGGAGTTAAATCCCAACAACATATACCTAAGAAAATATATTGGTATTTGCCAATTCAAAGTTTTAAATAAAAGTTAAAACAGTGTCACAAGAAATTAAGGACCATACAATGCTACTTTGGTGCCCTCCTCCCCAATGACCCATTTAAAAAACAAATTTAAGGCATTCATATAATCAATCCAGAACAGAATTATGTATTAGATATTAAAGGCTTTAAAAAATTATCCTTTCAGTTCAGTTCAGAAGTGATGGAGATGAAAAATGTTCATCAACTGCAAACCCACACCAAAATTTTTATGTAAAATGAAAAGGAAGTTAAGTTTTCTTAAAGTAAAAATTGTATTTCTGCAAATCTAGGCACTGACAGGACTTGGCTAGTTCTGATTTACTACTAGTGGGTATTATCTGGAAAAAAACCCAAGTTATATAAATTTTATTTATTAAAAAAACTTTAATGATTATTTTAAAGTTAAAATTGGATCAATGTGAAATTTTAAAAAATTGTCATTTAACTATAATTGTAAACTAGAAATAGCTTTATACTTACCAAGTTGCTCGAATTTCTACGTTAAGTTTAGCTCTTTGTAATCTTTAGCTGCTATTCAGGCTACCAATTTTAGACTTATGCACTCACAAATCGAGAATATGTCATCAGAAAGCACCACTACACTTCACAATGTGCATTTAACCCCTCTGTGCCAAAAGTCCCTTGTACAATACACCGCAAAGCAGACAGGAAGGTACCACCACAGTAGATGGTCCAGTCTCCTGTTGCAACAAGGGTAAGAGACACATTGAGGGGGCCCTGCATTAAAGGAAGCTATAGTGTGCTACAACAGTGCAACAAAGAGGGTCAGGATAACAACCTGTTGGTAGCCATGAAATAGGATGTCTGTGCCAAATCCTTGCTTGCTGTAAGAAAAGAAAAAAAAAAAACGAAGACAATACTGTCAGCTCTAATGTGCTATCATCAAAAAGTTCTCAACACAACAAAAACTTCAAAGTTTTGTACACAAAAAGTAAATTTTACTTACTACTTACAAATATCACAAGAGCGCCATCATTTTCTATACTACTGAAAATCTTCAACAACATTCACTCAAATGTTTCTTGCTATCCCCCAAAGATCTGAGAAACAAGCCGATTTGCTTTTAGCTAGCCAGTTACAAGGGCTAAACTTGTTACTAAGTTAAGCATCTAGTCAGCTAAAAGTTGCAATAAAGCATTCTCCTGGATTTAAAAAAAAAAAAAGAAGAAGAAGAAGAAGAAAAGATTTTGAAGTCTAGTACAAAATACAAAGAGTTGCCTGCCAGACTTAATCCTCAGTCATCATATTTAAGTTGGCTTAAGTACTTCCATCCAAAGAAAAGAAAACAAAACAAACCCCCACCCCCCAAACTCAAGACAGCACAAACTGCTGTTTTTCATGCTACTAAGCATCAACAGAGAATTAACAACCTAGAAACATCCCAAGGGCGTAGATATAGAAAACTCCACTGCATATATATTTCTTACAGTATCCAATTGTCAACTTTAGAAAAGATACACATACTCTAGGCAATCAGGATGCTTCAGCACTGGTCCCCAAAAGAAAAGCAATTTTTAACTAGTTTAAGTCATGGAAACTGAAAATAGTAGTACCCCGCTCACTTTTTTTCTGCTTTCTTATTCTTCCCAATGGGGATTCTTTTGCTATAATTTCCCTTTTCCCCCAATTACATTCATAATCATTGATGTACCTTTCCCCTCTGCTCACCTAGGATCAGTTCACCTCAACTCACCCCTCTCTAACAGGCCTCAAATTCTTTGCCCTCTATTTTTATTCGTGGCACCTGTAATCCCTGCTGCCCCATGTGGATCACCAACATAAGGTATACAAAAGGGATTTGGGCTTAGCAGAGTTGTGCTAAGGAAGAGTGTCAAAGCATCAGATGTCTTGGAGGCAGTGTGACTTATGTATGGCATTCTTTCCTGGTGGGGAGGGAAGGAGAAATCACAGAAATGAAAGGTCCCTGTAAAATGACATTAGCCAATTCTTCAGCAAAGTAGCATAATATCAACTTTCTCATCTTGGGGTGGGGGTGGTGGGGAGAACCTTAAAGAAACCAAACCACTACTACCCCCCATCCCCACAAAGAATCAAAATATGTAGAGAAGGAAGTAAAAATAATTTTAAATTGCCATAGCAGTTTTCACCTCAGAATATATCTAAATTCAAAATAACCTATTAATAATCAGTGTGCAACACAGGAAGAATGCAGGAAAAATGTTTTGTTAGCAGAAAGTTATAACAGAGCAAAGAAAACAGACACCAAACATGAAACAATGTTTTTAAATGGAGTGAGATGTAAACCATAGTTACCTGAAATGTTAGTCAGACAAAATGAAGTTAAACATATATAAAATTTGCACAATTTAAGAATTGATCACATTTTAAACATTAACAACAAAAAATTAGATTTAAATATTCTGTTTTGGATAAAATATCAAATTTGCAGTTTTTGTGAATATTTTTAAAACTTACTATTCAACTTTGCAAATGAATGGACTTCATGTCTCTAGCTTTAGATATATAGGAACACGTACAACAGCTACTAAACTTTAAGGATCTTAACGATGGCTCAAATGTCACTATAATACCAAGCTGAAAATCCAGTTTCATTTCCTACTAAGTGTGTGTGTGTATTTTAAGCTATAAAAGTATCTGTGTATATGTATTTTAAGCTATAAAAACGTCTTTCTTCACCAGGCTTAGTTTAGAGCAAAGTTATATGGCTCTCCATTATTCTAACAGAAATAGCTTACTCTAAGGCTTTTTTTTTTTTTAATTCAACATGTACACTAGTTATCTATATGAATTCTATACTACACTGTAATTCTGTGGATAAAAATGTGCTATCAATCATATTCAGATAACCCTGAGGAACAGGAACCATAATTAAATATGTTCTACTTTGCAAGTCATAACAGGTGCTAGCTATAAAAAACCAAAAATAAACAAACAAACAAGGTACTTTCTTTCAGAAGTCCAGTTCTGAACAATGACACTATGACAACAGGTTTGTTTGTTTTAAATATAGCCATTAACATAATAAAATCCTACGTAGGTATATGAGTTCAATTTAAAATGAATAAAATGTGAGACTATTCAGGTAAACACTAAAAATCAAAAAAGGCCTTCAAAAGTCTTACCCATTCTGTTTAGAATAAACCTAAAGAAAAGAAGTCTGGTGGTAAAAGAATGAAACTGCAAAATTTAATTTTCAAAAAAGAAAGTAACAGAAAAAGGCACACTGAAGGTTCCAAGTGGTTGCTCTTATTACAGTAACACTTCAAATGGCAAACAGGAAAGAAGAAGTAAGAAGTAGTGTAACAACATGCAACTATGTAAAAAATATTTCTAGGGATACATGAACAGATACATAGAATTCATTAACAAGAGTAGAAAAGTGTGTACCACATGCTTTATAAGCAGTAAAGCAAATAAAAAAAAGTTCCTACTCCTGTTTTAAAAGGCTTAAAAGGCACATCACATGCTGCCTGTATCATACTATATACTTCCCCATTACACACAAAAAGGAAATTATTTTTAGAAATGCTACAGAACTTTGAATGTATTAAATCTGTTGTTTTCAAATGAATATGGGGAAAACATTTCCAAAGTGGCAAATCTGCTAAGACAATTTTTATCTGAAAGACATGAGGATGGCCTCCAAATTCTTAAACTGTCATCATTTTCCTAGAGGTCAATGGAAGACAGAAACCAGAAATTTTCTGTGTGTATGTGTTAATGGCCAACTTCTTAAACATTAACTAAAATGGGAACTGGCTTATTAGCCTAATAAGTAGGTGGAGAGAGTCCTATTAATTGGAAGCCCTCTAGTTTTTTTACTGAAAGATTCTCACCTAAGTTTAAAGGAAGCTAATTCACCACATACAGAAGCGGATGAATAGGTAGATGTAGAACAACAAAAGATGTTGCTTCAAAATGGTATTTCCCCCATTTTAATAAAACTCATTCAAATCAATTATAGACAATAAAAAGTATTAACACTTAATTCAGAAATTTCAAAGATCACTTACCTCTTACTAATTGGGTACATTTCACCACATCTGTGTGTGGATGTTCAATGGTGATCTCAAAACCTGAAATGAAAAGCACTTTTTTCCCAATCACTTATCACACTACAATACTTGACTGAGAAATGCCATTCATCAGCACAACCATAAATGTATAATATATTGTTCATTATTAAAAAGATCCAAAGGCAAAGTTATTTTCTGTCACTGACATGCTCATTATACCATCAACGATGAGAAATAATTTCTTTTCAAAAACAATGTCCACTTAGGAAAACTGATAGCAAAGTTATTTATAGATTACGGTAATAGTTATTAAAAATTCTGATTTACAATTAATTATGATTACCCTCAGGTTAAAAACAAACTGAAATATATGAATAATACAACCATTAATAAAATAATTCAATTACAGAATATATATATATATATACACACACACACACACACACACACACACACACACACACACACACACAGGTTTTGAGAGAGAGAGCACATGCGTGTGAGTGGGGGAGGGAGAGAATCTTAAGCAGGTTCCATGCTCAGCACAGAGCTTGACGCAGGGTTCAATCCCAAGACTCTAGGATCATGACCTGAGCCAAAATCAAGAGGCGGATGATCAACTGACTGAGCCACCCAGGTGTCCATGTAATATATTTTTAAAATGTATTCCAACTCTCCTTTTTATAAGATGTAAAAAGGGTATTTTTCATAAATATAATCTGCCCCATAGTGGGAAGAAAGACCATTTCAATGATTTATGGTCCTCTTATTTTCTTAGTATGCCTTAAATCAAAGGGTTTCAACCAGTTAGTTTATAACTACGTTTCATTAATAATAAAGTGATTAAGACAAGTAAACCTTGTAGCCTCAAGATTCTTTAAATCACTTCTTCTAAAACCAAAGATAAAATGCTGAAAGAGCTTTTAATGTCTATTCAACCCTTAGGTAAGGCAGGCTTTTTTCTTTTTTTTTAAACAGTGGAGGTGGTTGGGGTGCCTGAGTGGCTCAGTCAGTTGAGTGTCCTGACTTCGGCTCAGGTCACGTGCGGTTCTTCAGTTCAAGCCCCGCATCCTGCTCTGTGCTGACAGCTCAGAGCCTGCTTCAGATTCTGTATCTCCCTCTCTGCTCCTCCCCTGCGCACACTCTGTCTCTCTCTCAAAACTAAAGATTAAAAAAAAATTTTTTTTAAAGTGGAGGTCACATCTAGCATCTTCAGAAGCAGTAAACGAGTGACATCCTAATACACAGGTAATCTAGATTTATAAAGTTGTTGTGTGATCTATTTATATTTCTACTGTAATTAAACCTGCAAAACCATACTTTAATCAAAGCCAGAGGTGTATACTGTCAATTCTAATGTTCCCCTTAAAATAATATGATTTTCCTTTCAAACTTTATTACACAAGTCTTTATAAATTTCATATTTATATAATTTTATATAAAAAATAACATGCTAAGTCAGTGGATTTGGTGAGAATAAGATTTTCACTTTTATTTTTATATCTTTTTATACTATTACAACATCAAATAAGTTGTATCTATTTCAAACAAACTACTTTTCTAATAAAAAGAATCTGTCATGATGGGAGACTATTACTGCACTTCTCTTCAATGATTGGGTACGGAGTAACATATGAAATAACTATCATAACGAATAGTGGCTATTTATGACATATACACCATGTACTCATTTTTTATACATTATCTCTCATTCTTAAGTTCACAATGTTAAGACTTAAGACATTATTACTCTATCCTGCATATACAGAATGGAGGTACACAAGATCAAAGAACTTTGCCTAAGTTTACAAAGCAAGTCAAAGGCCTACAGATTTAAACCAAGATCTCCATAAAGCCCATGTGATTCCATCACACTTCGCTAGGCTCTTCCAGAAGTAATACATGACTTTATACAAGATAAACCTTCTCAGGCCTCAATTTCCTCATAAGTTAAAGATCAGAATAAATAATCTTTAGAGATCACTTAAACTGCATGAAACTTGAAGACAATATAACTTTTAGAAGGGGATGATGAATGGTTAAATAACTACACTATGTCATATTAAAAATGATGTGATAAATTCATTAAAAACTGACTACAGGTGCTATGAGAGCAAAGACTGCCATGAATACTTGTGCACATTACAATCATATGCAACAGCCTTTCACAATGAAAACTATGTTTACCATTCAATTAAATTATGCCAAATGAAATAAAAAAAAAAAAAAAAAAGTTTTTCTTATAACCAGGCTATACTATTCTGGCCCCAAACCTTGTTTTAAAATGAAACATCTTCAATGATAAAGTTATTCCAGAAATTTTTTTCTTTCTTTAGAACACCACAAAAATAGCATCAGCCATGAGTACATACCTAGGGTTTGTAGCATTATGGTTTCAAGTAAAACCAGTTCTTGAGTCTGTTGAAGGTAAGCCTGCCAGGTAAAAATAATACTATTAAAATGCTTAAGATCAACACTATGAGACTATGGGACCACTAAGTCTCATGTAAATCACAGACTGATTACAGAAGAGCCAGATTAGTTTAGGAACATGAAGGAAATACACTGAGGGTGACAGGGAAATCCTATATTTTGCAACCAATCTAAATTGAATTACTTCTAATACAGGATATGCAAAAAAGGTAAATAGCAACAAAACCCCTCAAGACAATGATAACATGAAAGGAGGTAGAGCTTCATTGAAAACAACAAACGCTCCAGCCTGTAACGTAAAACTTGACATAGGCAGTGGTGCTTCAAGACACTTTACCAAAGGAAGCACCAACTCAAGTAAGAAAATCAAATTCAAACCTGCCTGTTAAAGAAAAGGCTTATCAATTCAACCTAAGATATCTCAAGTGGAAATTCCTTAACAGTCAGAGTTATTGTGTAGAATTTCCTCTCTTTAGAGAAGACAAATACAATCAAAGCAAACCCTCAAATCTCTAGATTAAAACATTTTAGATATAAAATACCAAAATGATGTATCATACACCATGGGGAAACAGAAGGCCTTCTCTTTCAACTTCAATAAATTATTCTCCTACTGCAACTGCTCTGGGAATAGATGTATGAAAAAAATTTCTATCACTGTCAAATTTCTTAAATTGTAACAACTAAGGTGATAAAAAAAAAAATACATCATCAATATTCATGTAAGGACATGTTGCTAAACTCAAGAGTGAAAAACACCTTTATTTATGCCCCATTTTGAAAAGGTCACTAAAATAATTTTTTAAACATAGATTTCTATCATTTGAACAATACCCTAAGTATTCACCAAAAATAATTCCGAATTTATCATGTTAATAGAAGTTACAAGAACAATCTTTGCATCATCATACATTCTCTATTATTAAATGGTTAACATCATTATCTTACTCCTTTAAATGCCATTATCTCAGTGCATTTTTACATATGACAGGGATAACTATTAGTATATATGCATTAATAAAGGAACAATTCTGTAAAATTACTATTTACTGGTCTACAGGCAAAACCAGAGGTCTTTCTTTCTTTTTTTTTCCATTGCTGACAAATTTTAAGAGTTATTCATCTTTGGTCTCAAATGCACCCAAACGATGGAAGTGATGTAAGATCACCACTACATATATCATAGCTTTGCTGTGAAGATAAGCAATAAAATGTGAAACACTTAAAACCACCTTTGAATCACAGCCTTAACATGATTCAGAATGATACTGAAATTCATGTATATGCATGAAATATGTTTCTGTTAGATCACTCCCTGGTATTGCATTCCTAAGTGGTAAAAGAAACAAGCAGCAGTTGGAAGGCAACGCCAATTGAATTATTTTTACATACATCACATTTAGTATCCAGCAGTGGCTCTAGGGGATGAAGACAAGCATGTGCTACTTTGATAACATGTTCAAGTTTTCGAGCCTGTTCTTCCACTTTTGCAGCCAAAAATAATGCAGTAGGTGATATTATCTGCAGAAAAGATAAAAATTTGGTGATTTAAAAATAAAAAATTTTGGAAAAACCTTCTACTTTCTAAGGTGGGGCGTGCAAGGAAGGAATGTAGTATTAAAAATATGAATTGTGACTTGGGCTATAACAAGACGGATGTAAGAGTTTTAATAAAGTGATTCATTAAATAGAACTAGTTACCCTAGTCTCTAAAACTTGCTTTACTGTTTTGCAAACAGCAATGGGAAAAAGGAAAAAGACTTACACTTGGGCAAACTAAAATAAAGTTTAACTTATTATTAATGCATATTGTGGAGGTAAAATAAAAACTCAAGCAAAATAATAAAGTCGTAGCTTAAAAAATGAAAAATAGGTAAAATATACCTAGATTTTCCTTCTTTTTAGATACAGCCACTACTTTCTAGGTTTCTTTTAAATTAACCAACAATTCACTTGTGTGGCTAAGAGCTATGCAATATTGCTTTAGGACAGAAAAAGGATCTACAAGGCAAAATGAGAAGATTCTGAACATGAAACTGCTACTGAGTAACTCTATTACTTCACTATAGCAATATTAACAATAGCTAAAGAACCAGATAATGAACATGTAAGATAAATCAACAGAGTAGAGACATTGCCAAATGGAGATCAAGAAATAAGCAATTTTTTTTTTTAAGCTTTAGTTAAGTTATATGTTCTTGGGATTGAAGTATAAGAACACAGCACTATAAAGACATTGACTTAGAGAAACATCAATTCTGAGCAATATTTACCCAAAAAGTAATAAACCAAATTTACTGCTGACTCAGAAAACAGGCATACTCTAAATTCAAATAATATTCTAAGATTACACAGAAGAAATTTTTCATGGGAAGATGATTTCTAGAAGTCAAGATTCAGGTTATTTTTCAAGAGATGAACATCTGAATCTTACTGTATCTTAGGGATCACCAATCACTATACAGAAACAATGCCAGAAGAGGGAGGGGAGGACAGAAAGAGGTATTAAGCATGCTACATGATTTGGGTAGTTAAGGACAAAATTTCTGATACAAGAAGGTAGATTCTTTCCTCTGAGCTTTTAAAACAACTTATAAATAATGCTGAGCCATGAAATTTAATCACTGGATTTTGGATCTGAAAGGGACCTTCTCTAGATAGTCCAATTTCATTTGCAGATGAGTAAATGGAGTCAAAATGACTTCAAAACAGACGTAAAATTACATCAGTTTGGCTCCAAAGAACAAGTAATGTTATCTTAAAAGGACTGAATAATTTCAACTTGGACTTTCCAACTTATTTCCATCTTTCAAAATTAAAACAAGGAAAAGACTTAAAAATTAAGAATACTCAAAAAGGCAACTTACTCGTAGTTTTCTTACATTTAGAATAAACTACTATTATTCTTTACCAAAGATTTAATTAAGTAACATGAAAATTAGTTAATATTCTTGAAATACCAGTAAAACAGCAGCCATACAGGGCAGGGATTTTTCTGAAATGTAGAAAGTACAAGAGAGTGGACAATCATTTCCTATCCCAGTTATTTTTTCCACATACTGAGAATTTCCTATGCTACCTACTTTAATTCCTTTTCTACTTAAATGTTTACCTCATCCTAAGGAAAATTCCTCAGTCAAAATGAAGTGCCCTTCTTTATTCAATAGGAAACTGTGTACACCTCTGTCATTGTACTTTCGCTGTATTCTAACTTCTGGCTTACTAATTTTGTCTGCCCTACTAGTCCAGAAGCAGCTTAAATATAGACACTGAATTATTCATTCACATTCCCATTGTCTTGCATTGTGCAGCTGCTGTTCAGTATATTTGCCAAGCGAATGATAGGTGGATAATCCACATATAAAATATAAAGGCACCAATGTTAAATTCTAGGTATTCCAAATCCCACAGTAAAAATCTAACAGCCAATACAAAGGTAAGAAATGCAAGAAACAATAAAGATACTCTCAGTGTCCCACAATCTCTCACTTTTTACCTAATTCATGTCTAAGAGGGGAATGGCTAAGCCGGCCATCAAATGCTAGCACTATTTACCAAAGAGTGAAGCAATACAGGCTCAAGCCACATGTCAAATTAGACTGAACTTAATAAACTTTTTTCCTAAGTGCCAGATGATCCAAGATTTCTCTTACTTGCCTAAAAGGTACCTTCTAAAAGTCTCCAATGAGCTTTTCCTGGCACAGCCTCTTAGGATTCCCAGTGATTGCTCCATTCTCTTCAGACTTTTTATAAGCCTCAATATCAAGTACTTTCAAACCACAGACTTTTTTCTCCTTACAATATAGTCTCAATGGAAACAAAGTATGTTTACTAATGAATGATTCTAAAATTCTACAAATAATTAAGAAAATTAAATATTCGGGGAACTAAGCAATGATCTTCAGGGTAGATTCCTGGTTTATTTACCCACACTCCTCACAGAAGTCTTTCTGTTCCCTCTAAATAGGGCTCAATTCTCATCCTCCTCCAGTGCAACACTAATACCCAACACTCTTCCAAAGTTCCTGGTGAAATCCACTAACTCCATTCACATTTCCTCCTCTACAGCCTGCAAACATTTTACTCCATCAGGGCTGTAAAAACAAAACAAAACAAAACAAAACACCTTTTTAGATAAATACTTTGTGAATATCCATGTGAGGCTTTAATTTTAATTAAGAATGACTAAAGAAGGTAATCAAGCTAGGTGCCTCTGCTTTTTTATACAGAAAGCGGATTTTGCTGTGTGGCTTACTGAAAGGAAAAGAACTCCAAAAAGTTTTAAGTAATGGCTATGTTATTAGTTGGCCTGTGGCTTTTAAAGGGAGCATCCTTTTGAAGGCAACAGACATTCATTAGTGCACGTAAACTTGGTTCAAAGTCAAAGAATTCACACCAATACTGGAGTAGATACTTGGTTCAAGTGAGCAACTACAACCTGAGATTTAGCTCACTGGGGACAAGGACCATGCATGATCCATCTTTGTGTTATCTGTTTTAATAAACTTGCTTGAATTACTATAAATGAAGGAAATAAAAACTGATTTTTAAATAGTGTCAAGTTTGTCAGCCTAGCAAATGTACAACTGTTTCCAAGGGCTATCACATTCTCAAAACAAGACAAATTTCTACAGAAATATACCATACAAATCATGGAGAGGGGGAGGTAGAGGTGATGAAGCCAGCTGTAGCATAGTAGTCAGGGTGCCTCAGTGGAATCCTGGCTCTGTTATCTGACTAGCCTAGGCAAATTACTTATTCTCTTTGTGGCTCAGTTTCTGCATCTGTAAAATGGGAGAAATAGTATCTGCTTATAAAGTTGTGGTGAGAATTAAATCAATCAATATACATAAAGCACTTAGAATGGTGCCCAGAGTCATATGACTGAAATTATTATTATTATGCTGTAAAGTACATTATTATTATTATGCTGTAAACAACAATTGTGTATTGCTAATGCTGATCTTAAAATTTAAAGGTGATTTAACATGCTTTTAAAAATTCCCTTCTTTCTTGCGCACCTTCTTCCTTCCACAGTTAAACTCAATTCTTTAAAGGTTCCATTGGAGCCCTAACTAAGCGAATTCAAACACACCAAAATGATGATACACGACATTACTTCAATGATTACACCAGTATTCCTTTCGTCCCTTTCCCCTCCTTTTACCCCCTTCTCTTTTTCTATTCCTTTATATGTTTCCATTCCTACCTCTTGATCTGACTCCCTTCCTTCTCCATCCTTTCTCTTCCTGCCCATTCCTGGCCGCTGTCTCCCCCTTCTGCTCATGATGCCCTCACTGCTGACATTCTTCACTCTCCAATGTTGGCTTCAACCTTGATATTTGGAGGCAAGGTCAGTTTGAATTAACAAAAGCCACTGATGATGGCCATACCAGTCAATTTCAAATGAAATCATTCCGGTCTTCATCCTTTTAGTAATATATTTCTGCATACACCTTATGTATACATTTGTATTTAAGAAGAAGCCACAGCTGTTTTATTACTCTTCAAATTTAAATTTCCTAGTCCAAAAGAGTCCTAAGAGAAACAAAGAAAAGACTTCCACATCTGCCTTCTATTTGCTAATACATCATCAAGAAGCTTATTCTAATCTATTGTTATTTTTCATCTTTAGGTCCTATAAGCCGGTGAAGCCATTTCTTCCCTGTTCGTTAACTGCCTCCAAACTCCCCCTCTCCTAAGACTAGGAGAACTATTCCCTGTGCCTTCAAAAGACTTCATTAATATCCAGTTAGTTCTAGGTATCACAGCTAAAAACTGGGAAATCACATGCCTAAGGCTACAGTTAAAGAAAAGTGGTAATGGCATAACTTTAGAAGATTCCCAGAAAGGTCTCAGAATACGAAAAGAGAAGTATAAGGTCTCAGAATATGAAAAGAGAAGTATAAGCTTAGATATATGGAAAAATAAAGGGGGGTAATGGCTCCTCAACAAAGAGGAAAATAGGTTAAAATGTCCATTTGTTAATAACAAAGATCACTGGAGTGCCTGGGTGGCTAAGTTGGTTGGGTGTCTAACTCTTGATTTTGGCTCAGGTCATGATCCCAGGGTTGCAGGATCGAACCCGCACTGTGCCGGAAGCCTGCTTAAGTTTCTCTCTCTCTCTGCCCCCTCCCCTGCTCACGTGTTCTCTCAAATAAAAATATATTAAAAAAAAAAAAAAAAAAAAGTAAAGATCTCACCAAGCTTGACCAATTAAGCCAAAATTTCAGTACAAACTGGTTTACATCCTTAATTTTGTTGTACTGAAAAGACTGACATTCCAGTATTACAAAAAATGTCATTAATTCAGCCTGGTATTTTAGTTTTCCTACCCATATAATTATGTGTGAGTGTAATACTGTCAACATAAGAAAATTTATGCTGAGAAATACAAAAGTCTTCAGGTTGGATGTTATTTTAGATTTCTAATTATATCTGAAGAGAGCTGGCTATATAAGACTGAAAAATACTATTATTCAGTACTGCTGAAAAGCAGTAATAATTAAGAGAATAAGGCCTGATTTCCATAGAATAACTACATTATATTTAAAAGTATTTAAATGCTTACTGTAACCTGACATTTAAGTATTTATTTATGGAGGATAAGTTACCATTATGAAACTTACAAAAATGAAAAAAAAACTCAGTTAAGTCTCTATTTTCCCTTATACACTCAGCTCCTACCAGCCAATGGTAAATAGTCATAGAATATTGGGAAGCAACTTGCATAGATATTCAAATATTCCACATCAATCTTTCAAAGTCCCCTTTCCTTCGGATGGCTAAACAAATAACTAATACTACAGAAGACTTAATATTGTGGACAGTATTCCCCAAATTGATCTACAGATTCACACAATCCCTGTCAGAATCTCAGCTTCTTTTCTGCAGAAACTGACCAGCTGATTCTAAAATTCATATGGAAACACAAGGAATCCAGAAAAGCAAAAACAGTTTTGAAAAAGAACAAAGTTAGAAGACTCATACTTTCTGAATTCAAAACTACAAAGCTACAGTCATCAAGACCATGTGGTAATAGTATAAGGAAAGACATAAGGATCATGGAATAGGATAGATTCCAGAAATAAACATTTAATTGGATAGAGGAAAAACAGTCTTTTCAACAAATGGTGCTGGGGCAACTGCATATCCACATGCAAAAAAATGAAATCCATCCCTTTCTTTACGCCATATACAAAAACTAACTAAAAATGGATCATAGACCTAAATTTAAGAGATAAAAACTTGTAAAGGAAAACAGGAATACACCTTCATGACAATGGATCAAGCAATGTTTTCTTAGATATGACATCAAAGCACAAATGACAAAAGAAAAATCCTAATAAATTAAATGCATGTGTTACAGATGAAACCATCAACAAAGTGAAAAAGCTAACCCATAGGATGGGAGGAGATATTTGCAAATCCTGTATCTGATAAGGAACTGTTATCTAGAATATACAAAGAACTCTCACAACTTAATAAAGAGACAATACAATTTAAAAAATGGGAAAGGGTTAAGTAGACATTTCCCCAAAGATACTACAAATGGCCAATAAATGCATGAAAAGATGCTCAACACCACCAGTCACTATGGAAACGCAAAATGAAACCATAAGCTACTATTTTATACTCACTAGCGTGCCCATAAGATGGCAATAATAATAATAATGATAATAATAAAAAAAAAGACAGGGGTGCCTGAGCAGCTCAGTGGGTTAAGTGTCTGACTTGATTTTGGCCCAGGTCATGATCTCACAGTTTCTGAGTTAGAGTTCCATGGGATTCTCATTTTCTCTCTCTGCTCTTCCCACCCCTCAAAATAAATTAAAAAAAAAAAAAAAAAAAAAAAAAAAGAAAGAAAAAGATAGAAGATAGCAAATTGTGACAAAGATGTGGAGGAACTGGAAGGAACCCTTAATGCAATGCTTGTGGGAAGGTAAAATGGTATAACTACTTTGGAAAAGTGTGGCAGCTTCTCAAAATGTTTTCAAAAAGCTTTCCAAGATTACTGAGGTCTATAGAGTTACTACACAACCCAGCAATTCCACTCCTAGGTATATACTGAAGAAAAATGAAAATGTCCACACAAAAACTTGTACAGGAATGTTCACAGCAGCATTACTCACAATAGGCAAAAAGCAGAAACAAACCACATGTTCATCAACTGATAAATGGATAAATAAAATGATGTATATCCACATGATGGAATGTAAAAAGGAATGATGACAGTAAAAAGGAATGAAGTACTGATACATGCTACACCATGGATGGATCTTGCAAACGTTGTAAGTGAAAAGACCATATATTATATAATTTCATTTTATATACAATGCACAGCATAGGCAAATCTACTGAGAGACAGAAAATGGTTGTCCAGGGCTGAAAGGGGGAGAGAAATCAGTGAACAACTGCTAATGGGTATAGGGTTTCCTTTGGGGTGGTGAGAGTATTACAAACTTAGACTGCAATGATAGTGTACAACTCTGTAAACACACCCATTAAATTATACATTCTAAATGGGTGAATTTTACGGTCTGTGAATGATTTCAATAAAGATTTTTTTTTAAAGGAGCTAATGTCAAAGACTTCCCTTTTTAAGTTACTGCCAATAAAGGGAATTTCTAGGAAACCAGAAACCTAATCACAGCACAATAAACACTGGTAAACAACATTTATCTTAACCCTGTATAACTTCATAGCACATTTGTTAATTTAAAAGGAAAATTAGGTTTCTTTTTAAGAAGGTATACTACATATCCATTTCTTAAACAACATTTAATTGTGACTTTTTAAAAAAAAGTTTATTTACTGAGAGAGAGAGAGAGAGAGAATGAATGAATGAATGAATGAGTGTGCCAGCAGGGGAGGGGGAGAGAAAGAAGGTGGAGAACCCAAAGCTGAGAGCCCAATGCGGGGCTCGAACTCACAAACTGAGACCATGACCTGAGCCAAGGCCAGACAAGCGACTGAGCCACCCAGCCGTACCTAATTTTGATATTTAAATTATGTAATTATTTCAGGAAACTTTTGTTTGTTTAGTTAACAAAAATAATTTGAACAGATGTTTAAGTCTACATAAAGGAAACCACTGATTCAAATGGCTACTTCTATTAGTGATCTAAATAGCAATCGCTAAGCTAGAGCAATACCAACTATCCAAGGATGTGGGAGCTTGTAAAAATCTGGTATCTTCTCTGAATCAAAATACCATTTAAAGACTGCCCTCAAATCCTCAGAACTTCCTTTCCCTGCTCAAAGCTATTTTTTTCTTTCCCCAAGCATGAAACTACGACAGTTTTCATGCTCTTAATTCTTGACCCGAAAAGAATCATTTTTTTTTTTTTTCAACTTGTAAATAAGGCCACTATTTAAGCTTAGTTTGAATGTGCAAACTTTTCTATGGAACAAATTACTACAGTGTGAATTCCAAAATAATTTTGTTCACAGATACAAATGTCTATACTTTTCATTAGTTGATTGGTATTACTTTTTAAGAGCTTTTAGCCCGGGGCACCTGGGTGGCTCAGTTGGTTGAGTGTCCCACCTGGGCTCAGGTTATGATCTCAAGGGTCATGAGTTTGAGCCCTGCATCGGGCTCTCTGCTGTTAGCACAGAACTGCTTCGTATCCTCTGTTTCTCTGCCCACCCCCCCAAAGTCCCTCCCCTGCTTGCTCTCAAAAAATAAATAAGCATTAAAAAAAATTAAAATAAGTTTATAGCCCAAACCAGCACTATCAAAGAGCAATGCAATGTAAGCCACAAATGTAATTACAAATTTCCTAGTAGCCATGTTAAAATAGTAAAGAAATGTGAAATTAACCACTTCTAGTTAGTGGCTATATATATTTAGCATACAGGCTTAACCCCCACAATTGGCATTCTGAAGAGAAAGTTCATTAAAATGATATGAAGCAGATGGAAATGTATTACATGTTATAGGCACCATAGAATAGCTCAAATTGGTTACTGTTCCTAGTCATTCCCACAGTAGACAAATGTTTTTTTTTCCTTTCCCGCACTATTTCTTATTTATTTACAAGAAAATACATACCTTCTTTGCATACTGCTTGTTACATAATACATACTTAATGTTTGTGGAATAACATTGTTACGTTGTCATATAAACACATAGCATCGGGTAACTAAGTACAAGCCACTGAAACTATAACATTTAAAATTTTACACCGAACAAGTCCTCATTTGCTTCTTTTTCTATATCAGATTCAAATAATTTATTTTATTTTTTAATATTTATTTATTTTTGAGGGAGAAACCATGAGAGGGGGAGGGGTACACAGAATCTGAAGGAGGCTCCAGGCTCTGGGCTGTCAGGACAGAGTCAGAAGCGGGCCTTGAAACCCACCAGCCGTGAGATCATGACCTGAGCCAAAGTCGGATGTTTAACCGACTGAGCCACCCAGGCACCTCCAGACTCAAATGATTTAAAGAGAAACTTCGTATTACATGTTTTTCCTTAAATATGATCATAGGAGTACTTAATACAGCAGCTTTGCAACTAGAACCGTTAACAAGTACACAGCAATCTAATTTGATTTTCCCTTAAAAACATTACCTTATCGATTTTATGCAATAAAAACATCTTCAGAATTCTTGTTCTGCCTTCAAAATCAATTTATAAATTACATAGTCAATGTTTATGCAGAGGCCTTTGTGTGGCTTGGCTAATGCAAATACTCAATGCACATTTGTTAATGTAAAATTCTGCTCTATTCTATAGACCAGAGTTAGTGTAGAAGCACTACATTACCAAATTATATAAAATGCTTTCTTAGAATAAAAATAAAATGCTTTCTTATTTCTGGGACAGATGAGCTAAAGCTATGATAGAAGCATATGAACATAAATGTGTGTGTGTGTGTGTGTGTGTGTGTGTGTGTGTACAAAAGATGTGATTTGGACCTGTTACAATCATCTAATTTTGAGGAGGGAAAACAAGGTGATTCATTAAGACTTTATAGAGACCTATAATATATAGCCCAATATTTATCAGTCAACATCCCTGTAATTAGGCAGACAAACTGCCATGTTTCAAAATAACATTAAAGCTTTGTGGGAGAACTTTCTAGAGTTCTTTTCAAAATTAATATGCAAAATCAATCAAGAATATCACATACGCTTTTATGTCTATTAATAAACTTTCCCAAATGGATTATGTTCCTTGTTTAACAGAATGAAACTCAAGTGACTTAATGATTCTTAAAAAAATGATATCCTTATCTTCTTAGAAGAACTTATACCTATTAAAGTACAGTTGTCCCCTGAACAATGTGGGCCAACCCACTGAATTAGTGATGCCAACCCACTCCCACCCTGAATTAAAAACACATGTATAACTTTTGACTTTCTCCAAACTCCTACTACTGACTGGAAACATTACTGATAATATAGTCAATTAACGCATATTTTATGTTACACGTATTACTGTATTCTCATAATACCTCATTTTTCTCACTTTTTCAGTAATTCTAGGCTATGTGGTTTGTCATTGAATTTTTTTAATTGTTGCAACTTGCCAAAAAATTTCCCAATATATTTACTGAAAAAAAAAAAAAAAAAAACTGTGTATAAGTGCACTCATGGAGTTCAAATCCATGTTAAGGGTCAACTGTACATTTAAATGATAGTCTACTGCAGTGTTTGGAAATTACTGTATCTCTTAAAGGGACTGTGGATTACCTTTTAATGTTTTATCTGAAGAATTCTGAGAAGATAGATATTGGCAGAGGTGGTAACCAAATTCCCATAGAAAACCAGAGTAACTAGAGCAAAAGCAAAACCCCATGGATATTTATAACTAAACTATTTGGCAAGGCATTCCTAGGAAATTCCAAAATACTGAACGGGTTAAGGACAAAACTGACTACTGTGTAGCCACAAGAGCGTCCCACTATCAGCATCTATGCAAAAAGAAGCAAAGGAACGGAATGGGGCATTTGCTGGACTTGGTAAGAACTTCAAAGTAGCCCCCAAGCATTTAGGAAATCATGGTGGGCCAATCTGGTAACAGCAGCTAAACCAGGGAGGAATTTTGTCAATTTCAGTAAGTGGGTGGATGCCAGATGCCTACAGTAGGGCTTAAAGGGTTCAAGCCAACTTCCATGTACTTTTCAAATCGATCTCCCAAGGCTCTTTTCCAGGACTCAATATTGAAACTTCCAAAGCAGAAATGGCAGGACAGGGACAAGGCAAAGAAAAGATAAAAATGAGGGAGGGGGAACACAGCCAGGGAACCTTAGAAAGCAAGCTATATATCTGCATATGTAACTGAAAAGTATTTAGGTCATACAAAAATACTGTAAGAAACGAATCAGAAGAGTTAACCCTAAGCAATAAAAATCACACTAGAAAGAACTGCTCAAAACAAAAACAAAAACAAAAACAAATGGTACCGGGGAAACCAGATATCCAAGTGCAAAAGAATGAAATCCAACCCTCACTTTACACCATATACAAAAATTAACTCACAATGGATTGGTGACCTATATGTAAGAACTAAACCTATAAAACCCTTAGAAGAAAACAAGAACTCCAGGACTTTGGGTTTGGCAATGATTTCTTGGATAGGAACCAAAAGCACATAAAACACAAGAAATCACAGGTAAACTGGGCTTCATCAAAATTAAAAACTTTTGTGCAGGGGCACCTGGGTGGCTAAGACAGGTAAGCATCCAACTCTTGATTTCGGCTCAGGTCATGATCTCACGGTTCATGGGTTTGAGCCCTGAATCGGGCTCTGTACTGACAGTGCGGAGCCTGGGGATTCTCAGTCTCTCCCTCTCTCTCTCAAAATAAAAAATTAAACCTAAAAGCAAAAAATTTTTGTGCATCAAGAAAGTGAAAAGACAGCCCATAGAATCAAAGAAAATATTTGCAAATCATGTACCTGATAAGAGATTAACATCCAGAATATACAAGGAAATCCTACAACTTAAAAAAAAAAAAAAAAAATAGATAAAAGACTGGTTAAACTTTCTCCAAAGGAAACATATAAATGGCCAATAAGCATACAAAAAGATGCTAAAACATCATTAAGTCATCAGAGAAGTGCAAATTAAAACTACAATGAGATACCATTTCACATTCATTAGGATGGTTACTATCAGAAAACCAGAAAAGAGCACGTGTTGTGAGGATGTGGAGAACTTGGAACACTTGTGCACTGCTAGTGGGAATGTAAGATAGTGCTTATTGCTGTGGAAAATATAGCAGTTCCTCAAAAAATTAAACATGAAATCACAATGTGATCCTCCATTTCTGGGTATATACTCAAAAGAGTTGAAAGCAAGAACTTAACCCACATTTATTCACAATCCAGCAGCATTATTCACAATAACCAAAACATAAAAGGAATCCAACTGTGGTTCATACATACAATGGAGCAACGTTCAGCCTTGAAAAGGAAGGAAATTCTGACACGTTACAACGTGGGTGAATCTTGAAGACATTATGGTTAAGTAAAATAAGACACACACAAAGAAGGACAAATATCGCATGATTCCACTTCTAAGAGATACAAGAATAGTGAAATCCAAAGACAAAATAGAATGGTGGTTCCAAGGGTCTGGAGGAGTGGGAGAATGTGGCATTCGCTCAATGAGCAGAATTTCAGTTAGAAAAAATAAAAAAGTACTAGAAATGGATGGTGGTGATGTTTGCACAACAATGTGAATACTGTACTTAATGTCACTTAACTGTACACTTAAAAATGGTTAAAATGATAAATTTTGTTGTCTATTTTACAATAAAAAATCACAAAGTAAAACAGTAACACACTTCCAAACTACTAGACACTAAAAATGATTCAAAACACAAAACGTAAGTAAAAAAGATATGAAATCACGTATCGAAAGATCACATTACACACTTGAGTATATTAACCCAGAACAACCAACACCAAGACACACTGTAGTAAAATTACTGGATTATAAAGGAAAAAAACTGGCCACTTAGGCAAAAATAAATTGGAGAAGACTAGATTACCACCAATACTAGTGCTTTATGCCAGGAAAAAAAATGTGTTACATATTTAAGATATCTAAGAAAAGAAAGCAGGAGCCGAGAATTTTATACACAGCAAAACGGACCTTGGGTCTAAAGGGCAAAGATAAATTATTATCAACACACAAGGATTCAGAGAATATGGTTTCCATCATCTTCAAAAGAACTTGTAACAATCAAAATGACTACAGAGACTTAAACAGAAGCACTGGTAGTGAACAAAAATGGTTACTTGCAGAACTAAGATTAAATAAAGATTGAAAAGAAAAGTTGTGTAATAGCTATTTAAGATAACGTAGCTACAATACGACCTTAAAAAACATGGATGAGATGGGAGAGCAAAACAAAAACATTTTATTGTTCTCCATAATTATACTGCTGATGACAAAAGTACTGTTAGTCTGAGACTTATTTGTGTAATGTGGGGTTAAGTTAATGAGCGATTATGGGATAAGGTCTCTAATCCCACATTCTTAACAACTAAGATTTTGGTGTGAAAGGTCACAGAAATGTACAAAAGACAGGTTAAATAAAAAATGCTGTTATTTTGAATTAGCAAATTCCTGAGGTAAAGAATACATTTAAAATAAATAGATAAAACAAGTCTGGTTAATGTATACTTTATATATTTAATGTGTAAGTAAATCATAAACATTTAACATATCAATGTACATAATGAATATATATTTACCATACTAAATATTTCCTCATTCTGTTCACTGAAGATGCCTACAAACAAGACCAACACAATAACAATGAGTATCCCTAATACCCAGCTCCTGGTTTTTGAAATACCACTTCCTACTAAAAGAAAGGAGGGTTTCTGAAAGAAATGGCTATTACAACTGTGGAGAAGGAAATGTACAAGTTGAGCGTGGAACATCGTGCTATAACACAGTGAGGAAGCTATCCAAGATTATTGGGGTATAGAATTACCATATGGTCTAGCAATGCTATTCCTGCAACCAAGAGAATCCAAAACCATACGTCCCCCTGAAAACTTATATATAAATGTTCACAGGAGCAAAATAATAGCCAGAATGTGCAAATCACTCAAATGTCTATCAACTGATGAATGGATATATAAAATGTGGTATAATGGTAGTCCGCAAGAAAAATAAATGAAGTACTAATATGTGCTACAACACAGATAAACCTTAAAAACATTATGTGGTCAGAGAAAGAGGCCAGTCACAAAGGACCAAATATTGTATGATTCCACTCATAGGAAACGTCTGGAATAGGTTGGGGGTGGAGGGAAGAATGGGAATAGACAGCCAAAGAACGTAGGGTTTCTTCTTGGGGTAATGAAAAATTTTTAAATTCACACACAACTCTGTGAATACACCTAAAAAACTGCATGGAACTGTACACTTTTCAATGGGTGAAATGTACAGTATATGAATCACATTTCAACAAAGGTGGTAAATGTAGGGCAAGAATCATGTATTTTCCTTTATGAACCGTACCACTGGGTATCTAAATAGATGAATCACAGCATTTCATTATAAAAATATTCCAATTAATAAACCCAGAAATGATAGAATTAGAGTATCACAATGAACGAAAGGATCTAGGGACTGAATATCAACAGCTACTAACATCATACACGATAAGACATTACGGATCTGATGAAAGAACATAAAACCACCTGCAGTCTTGCCAAAGGGATCTAAAGTCAGTTTGATGAAATTTCTAGATCCAATTGGCAATTTGCAGGGAATTAAAGAACAAAGGAGCATGACAAACTGCAGCAGGAGTATACAATCAACAAAATGCAGACAGTTGGAAATTCTACGGTCTAATGCCCTAGGTTCTTCAACAGATAAAATTTAAGTGAAAAGGCTGGAGGGGAGACCTATATATTGAGACTTAAAAAATCAAATATTTAATGCACAGGATTAAACTGTGGCATTTAAGAGTGCAGAATTAGGTGGTAAAACTGTATCAAAATCGAAGAAAGTGATTACTACATCAAGGATACTGGTTATTTTGTAGAGGGAGGAAAGGGTCTGACATAAGGGTGGGGCATATGGAAACACTTCTGGGATAGGTGGCAAAGTTCTCTTTCTTGGGTTACAAGGTTGTTTGCCTTTCAGCTATTCATTTGTTTGGTGGTTTTATGTTTGTGTTTTATTTTCTAATAAAAAGAAAAACCTACTTCAACTTCAACACATAATATAGTTATGCTATAGCAATAAAGGACACCAAATAGATGGAGTACAAAAGGATGTGAATAGGACCCAAAGAATAAGATAGAGACAGAAATTAAGAAGTACAAGAGTGGAGTTATCTTGGGAATGCTTCATGAAGAGTTGAAACTTCACCTGTTTTAAAACCTGACAGATCACATTCACATGAAAAGTGAAGAGACTGCACCATATGGAAAAAGAAGGATGCGCAATGCATAAATGCTAAGTCTAAAAGGGCTAAAAGGGGAATTTGGGGCCTAATTCAAAAGAAGACTTTATTGGATTTTGTCCAATTGATGTAAGAAGATCAAAATCTGAGAAAATATTTTCACTATTTACTTGTCTACTGATCATCTCTTTAAAAAATACCAGTTTCAGGGGTGCCTGGGTGGCTCAGTCGGCTGGGCATCTGACTTCGGATAAGGTCATGATCTCACATTTTGTGGGTTCGAGCCCTGTGTCTGGCTCTGTGCTAACACCTCAGAGCCTGGAGCCTACTTCAGATTCTGTGTCTCCCTCTCTCCCTGCCCCTCCCCTGCTCGCGCTCTGTGTCTCCCTCTATCAAAAATAAATAAACATTAAGAAAAAAAAATTTTTTTTTAAATAAAATAAAAGAAAACACTAGCTTCAATACTCTGCCCAATTTCTTAAATACACTAGGGTCAGACAAAAGTGAGAACAGTATGGGATCAGGCAAGGAATTTAGGTTCAAATGCCTATCATATAATGGCTGCTTTGATTTTGGACAAGTCAGTAACTGTATCTGTTTCTTCAGGAAGATAATACTTTAGCATCTGTGCAACTGATAGCTGAAAAGTAAACTTAGAAATCATCTAGTCTAATAATCTCAAATTTACAACCCAGGAAACATGTGCTTGGTTAGTATCACTCTGAACAGAAAAGATACAAAATACTTCCATTACCCAGAAAGTTCTACTGGACAGCACTGCAGTATTTCCCAGTAGTATTAATGGATTCTGAACATAGAATTATTCTTGGATTAACAGCTTTATTAAATTAAAAAGCAGTTGGTGCCATCTTAAAAATTACTTCCCCAGGAGTAGCCACACCTAAACCCAACTAGGACCAGTCCAATTCTATATGCTCTCACACAGCAGCTGTGTCACATCTAAGAACTGGGAAACCAAAACAAACCCCTTTTTTTGTGCTGAAAAAGATACATATATATAGGCTTTCACAAGCAAAAAGTATTTCTGAAAGGGCACACAAGAACTGTTAACAGAAAATGTTTCAGGGCAGTGGGCTTACTCAAGCTGAAGAGAGGTTTATCATATTCCCTTTCTACCTTTTTCATTTACCATATACCTGTATTAGTTTTTAAAAATAAAAGAAAGCATTTAAAGTGTTGTCACTGGGGAGAGGACATACACAGAGAAAAATGTATAAGGAGTCATTCAACAGACCTGTGAGCAACAAGATTTGATCCATTTTATTGACAAATAGCTGCTACATTTATCTACTCTATGTGACATACTGGAGACACAACAGTGACTAAAGCCAAGAAAGGAAGGAAACAAATAAAACTCTGTCCTTACATTGTTTACCTTCTAGCCTGAATGGATGTGTTGGGGGATATTTTTACATTTAACTGCATCTACGTTACTATGTTTGAGAGAAATTTAGGGCTTTCACGGTAAAAATATAAACAAAAGCCTTGAACTAACCAATTCCCCCAAAATGTTTTCTTTCACAAAATGCAAGTGTATGACAATGTCATCAGTAATTTGAATATAAAAAAGCAGTTAGTGTAAACTGGATAAAACCTACTTTTAAAAAAGTCTTAAATAAATTTCTATTGCAAAGACTGTAATTAATAATTATAATGGCAGAATGCTATATTATTAAAGAACAGAGACTGTGGGCACTTCTCTAGATGTATACAAGAATAGCTTTCCTCATTTAAGTCTTTACAGGGGATGAAAGGAATGCAAAAAGAACATCTGCAAATTTCCAAATGACATCTACTAATCAAAAGTCAACTAAGATTATAAACATTGTGAACAAAAAGTGGTAATCAAATTTTATCACAAGCAAAAATACAAGTTCACTTAATGTGTACAGCTAACTTAGATGTATAAAATGAAATGTAGATATGACATAGATGATGCAATCTTAGAAATCATTACAGTCATGGGGCACCTGGGTGGCTCAGTCGGTCAAGCGTCCGACTTCAGCTCAGGTCATGATCTCACAGTTCGTGAGTTCCAGCCCTGCATCAGGCTCTGTGCTAACAGCTTGGAGCCTGGAGCCTGCTTCAGATTCTGTGTCTCCCTCCTCTCTCTGCCCCTCCCCAGCTTGCTCTCTGTCTCTCTCTAAAAAACAACAACAACAAAAATTTAAAAAGAAAAAAGAAATCATTATAGTCATTCCTTAAAATCATCAGTCCTAAATACCATCCTTAACTGTATACTCTTGGGACCTTAGCAGAAATATAATACATTAAATAAAAACTACAATACATTTAAATCTGGCATATTGGATACAGCTCCGACTGCTGCAGCTCAAAAACAGAGGCAATAAAACTAAGTAAAGAGATTTAAATGACCATGGATTTGGAGAACAGACGTATGAAAACAGACCATGACCATCAAAAATACAGAGAGAACAGTGTATTCTCCACAATCTCATCTTAAGACAATTCATTAGAATATAAGAAACAAATGCATCATAAACTTGACTAACAAAATTAATGAACAGAGTTTCTAAGAGAAACTGAATCAATATTTATTCTAAGGTTGATACTGGAGAGGATGTTCTCCCACAGTATAGAACTTGGAGATACTGTTGGCGCCAGGGCTTTTCTACTTCACCAGATTTATCTTGAGCTTCACATTGTAAGGCCATTCTTTAATTTCTAACCCCAATTACATAAACCTTACTGCATCCAGTGGGCAAAGGGTAGACTTATCTAATTAGGTTACATATAGAAGTCACTTAGTGTGGACAGTGATCCAACCCTCCAAGAGAAATTGACAATAAAACTCAAAGATAGTTTCTGGGTCACCAACACATGTCCACACTGACTTTATTCTCAAACACAACAGCGCTTAAATTTTAGGGGAGATATTACTTTTAAATTAGCCGCTGTGGGAAAATACAATAAATCCACATAAACATTAAACATATTTTGATATAATTAATGCATATATTATGAAACTAGGTAAAGTTTGTAACTATCATCTCAAAATTTAAGCTTGTTAGGGTTTAATTTACTGACTGGTGTTACGTTTGTGGTGAAACTCATGCTTTTTCTAAGTTTACTATGACATTCCATTATAACCCTATAAGAAAAATTTTCCCAATGATGTGGGGGAGTATGAATTTAAAAGTGACTCACATTCAATTTGAGACCACCCCCTTCACCCTAAAAGAATAGGGAAAAAAAAAGATAAAAGAGTGAGGCTGTGCAATTGATGCAAGAGCACCAATACAAATATTAAAACCACTTTTGATAAAATAGCAAAGGTAAAAAAGACAACAGTTAGATATGAAGGGTGCAATGTTACTTTTTAAAATAGAAATTAACATCAGATTTCAGATTTCAATTATCCTGCTAATAACAATTTAATGTAAAATGCTGAAGTTTACCTTCATACATATATGGCATTAAGTGGGGTAATAAAAATAATACTTTGGCTTTTTAATGAATGATGGCATTTAAGTAAATTAGGGAAAGAATGCAAGTGACCCAGGCTTCACCATTTAATTTAAAGGTCAAGCTGTGAATTTTGGCTGTAAGCAAGATACCTGTTTTAAAGCACACCAACCAGGCCATAGAGACAAATTATGAAAGAGGGAGGGTTCAAAAAGAGAAGTATAGTCTTGTGGTGAGATAATTACTAGAAGTAGAAAAGTAAGCCTGATTCAGCAAATGAGACCTCTGTAGCCACATAAAGAATTTCCAGAACTATTTTGACTTGTGATTTCTACCAGCATTTTCCAAGGCTACTTAAGGAAAGCCACATTTGTATTAGTATTCATTAGTTTACGACTGCCTTTGGAGCCAATTTAATAAAAATGTAATTCTCTCGATCTAAATTGTTATTGCCAAAGAGGCTTCCTCTCTCTTCCATAACACTATCACTGACCTAAGTTCTGTGCACAAGAAATAACTAGGAAAATGGAAATAGAATAAGACTCATGTAGATTTAAAAGAGAAAGAGAAGCAAAGGAGCCTGCGGGAGACCAAAATGTATACAAACACATATACTGTTCAAACAAGATAAACCTCTATGACAATCTGATAAACCAAATCACTTATGATCAGAAGAGATTACAACAGGAATCAATCTAAGCTATGAAGCTGTTCCTTCCAAATAGAAAAAAGAAAATATTTTATGGACCTTTTCAAAGACTGTTTTCTTAGCAAAAAGGTCCTAATAACAATCTACCAATAGCATAGTCTTCCACAGTCTATTTTTTCTACACACGCCTTTCAGAATAACATTCTAAAAATAGCTGTGATAAAAAGAGCAAAAAATATAGTGAGAATTAAGACAAGGTTAAGTATGTTTAAACAATATGCAACTTTCTGTTAACAGATGCAACACAGTATGCAAGTTACTCTGAAAAAAAGACCAAACTCACACCTTTCACAAATTAAAATAAAATTTTCAACTAAACAGCATTACTCGACTTTTCAAGATTTACAGGTTGCAGGTTACATTCTTTAGTACTGGAGAATAAGTTTTACTTCAAAACTAATTATACACACCTCTGCCATTTTGTTTGAAGGAAAATTTGACGTTTAGGTCACCAAAAACTTAAGGAGACAACAAATACTGTGATAAATAGGAACGCTGACACCATAAGAAATTACTGTTAGCAAATCAAATATTTCTGCTAAACATTTAACTTTCAAAGGATCATTTCAAAAGAATGTTTGAATTAAATTAAGCCCAATTCACAATATTTGAAACAATGAATCCAATACAATTAAGATGTACAACAGAATGACTAGGCCAAATTACACTGTACATTACTATTTAAAATTATTCAAATGTTAACTATAAAATCTAAATGAATACCGATGTCGTAACTGTTAGAGTAAATGTTTCGTATTTACCTTTTATCTCAAAAACCTGGCAAAGCCTAACAAAGTGCCCAGCAGCTTGTCATCACAAATTAAAAAACTAGAAACATTTTGCATTTCAACCAAAACGTTTATCACACGGTTTACATTCGCTGTTACCTTAGAACACTAAATCAAAAGTGAAATCCACGACCAACTTTTTTATGCGTATCGATTTACTTCAAAATTTGGTTATGGTAGAAACAAGCTATAAGATAGTACTTACATTTCTACTGAATTTGGTGAAAGAATGGTGCATATAAAACCTGTGCATATAAACAATCGCAGTGTTTATTGTAAGCTGAGAGCTGGAACGTAACATTTAGGAAATAGCCGAGAAAAACAGGACCTAATTTCCAAAACAATTTTGATGGAAAATTCCCCACCTACGGTATTTTTCCAATGCTTACAGTTCACTCAAAACGAACCCCAAAACCATACACATAAAACAAAACCCCGCAGGGTGGTGGTGATGGTAGGCTCGACGCCAACTATAATAAGTGCTGAGCATTTCACTCCAATATTGCTATTAAGCCAGCCCGGGAAGGATTTATCAATGGCTACGACTCACTAAACTCAGCATCAGACAGTTGAAATGCGCGCGCGCACATCCATACAAAACCACGCCAAGAACATAAAGACCTCCAGTGAGCTCCCAAGGTATGAGACCCGCCATCAAACCAGCGAGGAACGCGGGGAGAAGCTGCGGAGAAGACTTCACGCCTTTCAGCATCGGTAACCCTTCTACTTCTCGGCCCCTTCTCCGACGAGAAGTGGAAATAGCTGCCTCTTTTCTGCGATAATCCCTAAAATTCCCCCCTGGCCTCGGCGGCCTTCCCATCCCCCGCCGCCACCACGCGCGGCCCCAAACAGATTACACAACGCAGTCTCCTAGCCCGCATTCCAGGACTCCTCTCCTCCCCTCCTTCACTGGCCGGTTTCGGCCTCCCGAGCCCAAGCCCGCCTTCCCTTACGGCGCGGGCGAGTCTCAGCGAAGGCCGAGGCGGCGGCGCCATGTTTGCGGGGCACCAGGCCCGGAGAACAGGCGACCGGGAGAATAGTGAGGGGGGACAGGGCGTGAGCGGCGGAGGGCCAAGAACAGGAAAGGATACACATTGAGACGTTGTCCCATGTCCTGGATGAGGTTGGCCGCCTGCTGGCGGTATGAGAGCTCTTTATCCGCCTCCATTCCGCAGCGGCGGCTCGGCGTGTTCTCCAGCTGTTCCCGAGTAAAGAACCAGCGAGAAGAAGCTCCACGGCCCGACGCCATGACACTTCCTCCTCCGCCCGCTCCCTCACCCACCCCCCTCCCCTCCCGGCTCGCGGACTCCCCGCCAAGGCCGCGCGACCCCGCCCCAGTCCGCTCGCCGTAGAACACGCACCACCCCTTTTTACTCTTGTCGCTGCCCGTGCGCGTGCGCGGGGCCGTCCTGCCGCCTCGCCCTAGTCTTTTGCTTTCTTTTTCCTGCCCCGGGCCTCGCTCTTACGCACGGGACCACAATGCCCCGCGCCGCTTGTCATTTGGAGGCGCCTGGAGGTGGGGGTCTGCTCGGAAGGAAAAGGTCGGCGCGAGGGACGCTGGGTCTAGGATTGGCTGGGTGAAGGGGCGGGGAGGAGAGGAGGGAAGGGGCTGGCTAGAGGTCGCGTAGAGAGGGAAGCGGGCGGGCGGTTGTGCCGTGAGGCCTGGGCGTGGACTTTGAAGTCCCGGTGGCGTCTCGGGCTGGGAGTCTGGTGGCGTTTGAAAGGGAGAAAAGCCGTACCCTTCTCCAGCCGCACGCCGCAACTTCCACTTTCCTCGTTTTGGTCTGCGCAGTCTCGTAGGCATTTCCCCGAGTTGGAAAAGTGTCCACGACGGAAAGCCTCTGCTTTCGGGCGGCTCTGCGGAGGACGCACCTGGGAAGAGTGCATGAGTAACAGCGCTCCACCTGTGTGTGTGTGTGCTTGAGTGCTTTTTTTCCCCTCTATGTTGTCCACAGCCACTTAGGCCGTGGGGTTTTTTTTTGTGATTTCTGGGCCAAAAGGTATCCAGTTAGAAAGTGTAAGAGCTGACTTTTTAAACGAGATTTCGGTAGCGTGTTTTTAAACCACGCTGTGATTGAAAACAAAGTAAAAGGAGAAACAGTACAAGGTAAAATTTTTGCTTAGTGGTTAAGACTAACGCCACATGTATCAATTGATTAATCTCTTCCGCCTTTGTAAGCGACTACTGCAGTAGAGTTTCTTTCCGCGAGTAGATAGGTCTCAGACTCTGAGCCATTGCATATTGGCCTGTGAATAAAATGTATCTTCTAAATTGTAACTATTTGGGGGCACCTGGGTGGCCCAGTCTTTGAGCATTGGGCTCTTGATTTCAGCTCAGGTCATGATCCTGAGGTACTTGTGATGGAGCCTCACCTTGGGCTCTGTGCTGACAGTGTAGAGCCTGCTTGGGATTTTCTCACTCCCTCTGCCTCCTCCCCACTCGCGTGTGCTCTCTTGCTCCCATAAATAAATAAATAACTTTATTTGGCAAAGACTACAGAGAACAGGCAGAAGTATTTCTAAAAAGCAAGCGATAATGCTTTTAAGTGAGTTTCTTATTAATGCTCCCAGCCTTTGTCCTCGTTTGGGGGCTTAGCCTATGTGCAGTGTATTGCCGTATTTTGGCTTTGGCTGTATCGGTTACATATTCAATATAGAGCTATTGATTTGGTTGCAGTAGGCAGTTTGTAACAGTTGTCTGCGTAACTTTATCTCTTACCTACATTGCTTGCTTCACATCTGTACCTGCTTAGAGAAGTTCTGGGATAGATTGATTTAAAGCACCATTTATAAGGTGCTTACCCCCAACACTCGTTATGATACAAACTCAAACTAAGAATATAAGAGAACTTCTCAACTTGTTGAAGAAAAATTGTAAAAACCCTCCTGTTAGTATCATAATTAATGGTGAGAAACTAGAAGCTTTCCTACTGAGGCAAAGATGTCCCCTCTCATCACACCTTTCAAAATTGTACTGGAAATCCTTGCTAATACAGTAAGAAAGGTAAGTAAAAACTGAACAGATTGAGAAGGAAAAAAAATATGTTGAGGGATAGCATACTTTTTTGTAGGAAATTTCAAAGTATTAAAAAAAAATGGAACAAGTGATTATTGCAAGATTTTAAAATACACAGTTATTACCCAGGAGTCATTTGCTTTCCTATATACCAGCAATGTCCAATTGGTATTTGAAATTTAAAGCACAATACCATTTATAAAAATTAATAGGTATGAATCTAAAATATGTTACAGGATCTATGTGTAGAACTGCAAAACTCTAAGGCAATCAAAGAAGATATAAAAAGAAGAATATTTTGGGTTTATGGATTGGAAGACACTATCATTTGATGTCAATTCTTCCCAACTTGATCTATAGATTCAGCGCAATCTCAATAAAAATTTTAGCAAGTTATTTTGTAGATATCAACAAATTGATTCTGCAGTTTATACAGAAAGGCAAAAGACTGTCCAAAACCAGCACAATCTGAAGAAGTTGGACGGACGCTACCTGATCTCAAAGCTACAGTAAGACAGCATATATTGGCAAAAGAATAGATCAATGAAACAGGATAGGGAACCCAGAAATAGACCCACAAAAATGGTCAACTGATTTTTGAAAAAGGAGCAAAAGCAATATAATTGAGAAAGGATAGTCTTTTCAACAAATGATGCTAGAAAAACTGGATATTCATATGCAAAAAAAAGCTACACACAGACCTCACACTGTTCACAATAATTAATTCTAAATAGATCATATCCCTAAATGTAAAATGCAAAACTATAAAGCTTCTAGAAGATGGCACAAGAGAAGACTAGGTGACCTTTTTTTTTTTGTTTGGCAGTTGTTTTCACATAAAACACCAAAAGCATGATCCATGAAAGAAAAGATTAAGTTGGATTTCACTAGAATTAAAGACCTTTGCTCTGCAAATGACCCTGCAAAGGAAATAAAAATATGAAAAAATCTGCAAACACGTGTCTGATAAAATACTTATATCCAAAATATAAAAGAACTCTTAGAATTCAACAGTAAGACATCCCAATTTTTAAAAAATTGAAACATAATTAACATATATCAGTTTTAGCCATAGAACATGTAGATTCAACAATTCTATACATTACTCAATGCTCACTGCAATAAGTTTTTTTATCTGTTACTGTATGTTATTGCAATATTATTCACTATATTTCCTATGCTGTACTCTATCTCACTGACTTATTTTATAACTGGAAAATTGTATCTCTTAATCCCCTTTATATATTTCACCCATCCCCCTACCAACCTCCCCTCTGGAAACCACCAGTTTGTTCTCTGTATTTAAGAGTTTTGTTTGTTTTTTTAGATTCCAAATATGAGTGAAATTGTATTTGTCTTAGTCTATTTCACTTAGCATAACACCCTTTATGTCCATCTCTGTTGTTGCAAATGGCAAGGTCTCACTCTTTTTCATGGCTGAGTAATATATCATTGTGTGTGTGTGCACACACACACTTGATGTCTTTATTCATCCATAGACGCGTGATTGGATTGCTTCCATATCTTGGCTATTGTAAATAATGCTGCAATTAACATAGGGGTGCATGTATCTTTTCAAATTAGTGTTTTCATTTTCTTTGGGTAAATACCTAGTAGTGGAACTACTAGATCATGGGGTACTTTTATTTTTAACTTTTTAAAAATGTTTTATTTATTTTTGAGAGAGAGAGAGAGAGAGCATGGACAGGGGAGGGAGCAGAGAGAGAGGGAGACACAGACTCTGAAACAGGCTCCAGGTTCTGAGTGTCAGCAAGGAGCCCGACGCGAGGCTCTAACTCACAAACTGTGAGGTCATAACCTGAGCTGAAGTCGCATGCTTACCAACTCAGCCACCCAGGTGCCCCATCTAACTTTTTTTTTTTTTTTTTTTAATTTTTTTTTTTCAACGTTTTTTATTTATTTTTGGGACAGAGAGAGACATAGCATGAACGGGGATGGGGCAGAGAGAGAGGGAGACACAGAATCGGAAACAGGCTCCAGTCTCCAAGCCATCAGCCCAGAGCCTGACGCGGGGCTCGAACTCACGGACCGCGAGATCGTGACCTGGCTGAAGTCGGACGCTTAACCGACTGCGCCACCCAGGCGCCCCCTTTTTTTTTTTTTTAAGTTTAGCTTGAGAGAGAGGGTGCATGCCAGAGAGCAGGGGAGGGGCAGAGAGAGAGCGAGAGAGAGAGTCTACCAAGCAGGCTCCTCACTGTCAGCATGGAGCCCTGAAGGTCTCGAACTCACAAACTATGAGATCATGACCTGAGCCAAAATCAAGAGTCGGATGCTCAAATGACTGAGCCACCCAGGCACCCTATATTTTTAGCTTTTTTAAAAAATTTTATTTTTAATTTTTTAAAATTTATGTCCAAATTAGTTAGCATACAGTGCAACAATGATTTCAGCAGTAGATTCCTTAGTGCCCCTTACCCATTTAGCCCATCCCCCCCCCCCACAACCCCTCCAGTAACCCTCAGTTTGTTCTCCATATTTATGAGTCTCTTCTGTTTTGTCCCCCTCCCTGTTTTTATATTATTTTTGTTTCCCTTATTTTCATCTTTCTTGTGTCTTAAAGTCCTCATATGAGTGAAGTCATATGATTTTTGTCTTTCTCTAATTTCACTTAGCATAATACCCTCCAGTTCCATCCACATAGTTACAAATGGCAAGATTTCATTCTTTTTGATTGCCGAGTAACACTCCATTTTATGTATATACCACATCTTCTTTATCCATTCATCTATCGATGGACATTTGGGCTCTTTCCATACTTTGGCTATTGTTGATAGTGCGGCTATAAACATGGGGGTGCATGTGTCCCTTTGAAACAGCACACCTGTATCCCTTGGATAAATGCCTAGTGGTGCAATTTCTGGGTTGTAGGGTAGTTCTGTTTTTAGTTTTTTTGGGGAACTGCCATACTGTTTTCCAGAGTGGCTGCACCAGCTTGCATTCCCGTATTTTTAGCTTTTTGAGGAACCTCCGTACCATTTTCCACAGTGGCTGTACCAGTTTACATGCCCACCAATACTACATAAGGGTACCTTTTTCTCCACATCCTCACCAACACTTGTTCGTTCTTTTTTTTTTTTTAAATTATTTTTTATTTTTAGAGAGAGCACATGTGCAAGGAGGGGAGAGGCAGAGAAAGGGAGAGAGAATCCTAAGCAGGCTCTTTGCTGATAGTGCAGAACCTAATGCGGAGCTTGATCTCATGAACCGTGAGATCATGACCTGAGATGAAATAAAAAGTTGGATGCAACAGAGCCATCCAGACACCCCTATTTCTTGTGGTTTTAATATTAGCCATTATGACAGGTATGAGTTGATGTCTCATTGTGGCTTTGGTTTGCATTTTCTTGATGATTAGTGATGTTGAGCATCTTTTCATGTGTCTGTTGGCCATCTGTCTTTTTTGGAAAAATGACTATTTAGGTCCTTTGCCCATTTTTAATTTTTTTTTAATGTTTTTATTTATTCTCGAGACAGAGACAGAGCATGAGCAGGGGAGGGGCAGAGAGAGAGGGAGACACAGAATCTGAAGCAGGCTCCAAGCTCTCAGCTGTCAACACAGAGCCCAACGCGGGGCTTGAACTCACGGACTGTGAGATCATGACTTGAGCTGAAGTCGGACACTTAACTGACTGAGCCATCCAGGAGCCCCTTAGCATTAAAAAAAATTTTTTTTAATGTTTTTTCCTTTGCCTATTTTTAATTGGAATTTTATTATTATTATTATTATATTATTATTATTATTGGTGTAAACTTGTATAAGTTTTTCATTTATTTTGGATATTAACCCCTTATTGGATATATCATTTGCAAATATCTTCATTTTGTTTTTTTGGTGGTTTCCTTCACAATGCAAAAGCTTTTTATTTTGATGTGGTCCCAGTAGTTTATTTTTGCTTTTGTTTCCTCTACCTGAGAAGACATACATACAAAGATGTTGCTGAGATTGATGTCCAAGAGATTAGTGCCTATATTTTCTTCTAGGAGTTTTATGATCTCGGATCTTGAATCCAGTTTGAGTTCACTTTTGTGTCTGGTGTGAGAAAGTTGTCCACTTTCATTCTTTGGCATGTAGCTGTCCAGTTTCCCCAGAACTGTTTATTGAAGAGATTGTCTTTTCCTCATTGTATATTTTTGCCTCATGCCTTGTAAGCATGAGTTTATTTCTGAGTTCTATTCTGTTCCATTGATCTATGTGTCCATTTTTTATACTGTTTTGATTACTACAGCTTTGTAGTGTATCTTGAAATTTGGGATTGTGATACCTCCAGCAAGTTCGGCTGCCCATTGCTTGAAAAGCCATTACTCAAGAGCAAATTTTTTCGTTTGTTTTTTAAAAGTTTATTGATTTATTTTGAGAGAGAGAGAGCGCATGTGCATGACCAGGGGAGGAGCAGAGAGAGAGAGAGGGAGAGAGAATCTCAAGCACGCTCCCCACTGTCAATGCAGCTCTGGTCATAGGGATGGATCCCATGAACTGTGAGATCATTACCTGAGCTGAAATCAAGAGTTGGACACTCAACTGATTGAGCCACTCAGGTGCCACTCAAGAGACAAATTTTGATTAGAAAGGAATTTGAGCTTTAATCTGAAGGCTGGCAACCTGAGGAGAAGGTGAACTCTTGTCCAAAAGCTGACTCCGAGGGGCCTCTGGGTGGCTCAGTTGGTTAAGTGTCCAACTTTGGCTCAGGTCATCATCTCGTGGTCAGTGAGATCGAGCCCTGAGTTGGGCTCTGTGTTGACAGTGTGGAGCCTGCTTGGGATTCTCTGTCTTCCTCTCTCTGCCCCTCCCCCACTCACACTCTATCTCTCCCTCTCAAAATTAATGAATAAATCTTTATTTTATTTTTTAAATGTTTATTTTTTGAGAGCGTGCACATGCAAGAGATAGAGATAGAGTGAGTGGGGGAGGGGCAGAGAGAAAATCTGAAGCAGGCTCCCTGCTCTGAGCTGTCAGCACAGAGCCTGACACAAGGACCACAAACCATGAGATCGTGACTTAACCAACTGAGCCACCCAAGCACCCCACTAAATAAAACTTTAAATTAAAAAAAACAAAACAAAAGCCAACTCTGAGGTTTCTGCCTGGAGCAGGAGTTTTTAAAGAGGTTTAGGGTGGTTAATCAGCAAACAGAGTGCAGTGGCCTGCAACCTTTCTTGATTATATGAAGACTTGATGCCAGCTACAAAAGTTATCTCAGTGTTTGTGGGTTGTGCAACAGAGTCTGGTTCTTGTTTCATGATATGCAGTAGTACTCTGTTCTTTCTGCAGAGAAGGGCTGGGTTTATAGATAACAATGAAAGGTCAGTAAAATCATTTGTGTGGCCTAAAAAAAGAAAAACATTTTGCTAAAAAAATTTTAGGCTAATGAGAAAGCCAAGGTGGCTTCAAACAGAATTGCTGGCTTCTGTGACCTGGGAAAGTTCTGGTCCTTATTCCTCAAGATCAGTGGTCTGCAAATCTCAAAGAAAGTAAATTAGTTCTGTTACAGATCAAGGGACTCAGGTCAGCAAGTAAGGAATGTTTTATCTTGAGGCAAGTTAACACATAAGATCATCTGGAGTGCTGTTACCTTTGATAGGGATTGCATTAAATCTATAGATTGCTTTGGGTAGTATGCACATTTTAACAATGTTGATTCTTGGACTCTATCAGTATGTAATAGCTTTCCTTTTGTTTGTGTCAGTGTTTTATAGTTTTCACAGTGCAGGTCTTTTACCTCTTGGTTAAGTTTATTCTTGGATATTTTATTTTTTATCAGTTTCTAATAGTTTTTTGGTGGAGTCTTTAGGGTTTTCTATATATAAGATCTGCAGATAGTGAGTTTTACTTCTTCCTTACCAATTTGCATGGCTTTTACTTCTTTTTGTTGTCTGAGCTGTGGCTAGGACTTTGAGGACTATGTTGAATAAAAGTAGTGAGAGTGGGTATCCTCTTGATACTGACCTTAGAGGAAATGCTTTCAGTTTTTCACCATTGAGTATGATGTTGGTTGTGGGTTTTTCATATATGGCTCTTACTAGGTTGAGGTATGTTTCCTCTAAACCCACTTTGTTGAGAGGAAAACATCCCACTTTTAAACTGGGTAAAAGATCTGAACCCACATCTCACAAAGAAGATATACAGATGGCAAATAAGCATATGAAAAGATTTTCAACATTTTTATGTCATAAGGGTGTTCTTAGTAGTAGTTTATCACTGCAAAAGAGTGGAAGCATGACTGTCCTTGAATTGAATTGCAATGTAATACTGTTCAGCTAGTAAAAGGAAGAAGGCATCCAAGTGTTGAAAGGGAAACAAAACAAAACTGTCAACTAAGAATGCCTGGCAAAGTTGTCCTTCAGAATTGAAAGATAAAGAATTTTCTGGACAAAGACAATCTCAAGGAGCTCCTCACCACTAGACTGGCCTTACGCGAAATGTTAAAGGGACTTCTTTAAGCTGAAATTAAAGGGTACTAATTAGTAACAAGAAAACATATGAAAATATAAATCTCACTGATAAAGGTAAGTATGTAGTAAAAATCATAATAATCTAATGTTGCAAAGGTGTTGGGTTAATCACTTCTAAATCTTGTGTGAAGGTTAAAAGAAAAGCATTATTAACTGTAACTATAATAATTTGTTAATGGATACATAAGATAAAAAGATGTAAACTGTGGTATGAAAGACATAAAACGTGGGGGCTGAGTTTAATTGTAGAGCTTTAGAATGCATCCAAACTCATCAACGAAGATAGACTGTTATAAAAAGAAGGCAGCTTAAATGTGGAATGGTCACCAAGGTATTTAGTAGAAAAAACAAGCAAGATGCCACTGTCTGGGTAAAATGAACAAAGGAATCTGCACATGTAAGTACTTGTATTGTCCTAGATGATCTCTGCAAGAATATCCAAAAGAACAGTTAAAATGGGTTCCTTTTAGGATAGGTTGAATTTGATCTTTTTGAACTCTTCTAATATATTCATGTATTGACTTTTCAAAAAAACTTAAAAATTACATGCCAATACTGAACTCTTGGCTTTCTGAACTAATGGAAGGGAAAAGAACTATGAATGAATACAAGGCAAGAGGGTAATTTTGAAAAAATTATATTTGGTTTTTAGAATTCAGCCAGAGGTACATGAACCACAGATGTTTATCACCCCTCCAAGACCAAGTTCATTTTCAGCAGCCCAGATGAGACCACAATAAATGAAGTAAGTAGAATAAGGCTACCCTGGTATCATCACTCTGCTCAATCTCCATAACTAGCTTTACACATTTTGCTCAGTATTTTAAATTAAAAGAGCTTCTGGTAAAGGTAAATTATAGACTGGAACTGTTTTCCAGAATAGGTAAGTTCTCATTCAGTTTGAAACCCCTGTTCTTATAGTTTTGCCCCTTTGTCTATTTCCCATCCTCCAACTCTGAACAAGCCTTTCTATCCTTAGAGACTCAGCCCAACTTCTGTGCAGATCTGCTCCAGTTTGAATCCAAATGAATTTTTCTTAATGAAACTTCTATAACTCCTAATATATTGCTTAGTAATTATTCCATGAACATGTGTCTTGCCTCTTTAATTGGACTATAAACTCTCTAGGGATTATGGGATATATTATATATATATGTATGTATGTATGTATATATGTGTATATATGTATGTATGTATATGTGTGTGTGTGTGTGTACATATCACTTATTTTTTTGGACTCTAAAGCATTCCCAGTCCAGTTGTGGACCAATGGAAGGTGTTAAAAGTGAATGAAAACAGGTTATTTGGGCCCCATTCACATATACTTGCTCAAAGTGGAGAACCTACCTCAGCCCTCCAGGATGAGTCTGGTTTTGGTCTTTCTCCATATAAATCATGAATGACATTTGGTTTTTATTTCTGCCATTAATTTAAAAAGCACTGGGAAAATCATTTTTGATTTGCACATGAAATAATATATTGCTTTTCAGAATGAAAACAAATTCTGTGACTCATTTTTGTTATGAATAATTTAGAACATTTGTGTATATCCTATTTCTGGATAAAATAGTTCAAAATAAGATTTTAGTAATGCATGTGTGATACATATTTAAAAACAAAAATATCTTCTTGAATGTTTGTCTTTGTAGTAAATGCAAGTCATTCAAATTGTTTTCTCTCAAGACCCAAAAATGCTAGGGCATTGCCAGCTTTGAGTCTATCCTGCAAAAGAAAAAAAAGTTTTATTTTATTTTATTTTGTTTTGTTTTTGGGGGGGGGGGGACAGAGAGAGAGAGAGAGAGAGAGAGAGAGAGAGAGAGAGAATCTTAAGCAGGCTCCACACTCAGCCAGAAGCCCAGTGTGGGCCTCAATCCCATGACCCTGGGATCATGACCTGTGCTGAAGTCAAGAGTGGGATGCTCAACCAACTGAGCCACCCAGGTGCCCCAAGGTTTTTTTTTTAAGCATTATTTAATGGTTGTTTTAAAATACTTATTGAGTGTCTTTATCAGGTTTTTAAAAGATGAATTTCCCAATGTGAGAGAAAAATGTTAGCAAGTTAAACAATGAATCTCTTGACCCCTGTTTTGCCCCACTATTTGAAATCTGTTTCAAACTTGGTCATGGGAACAAAGGAGAATTATAAGGGGGGAGAGCTCTCTTAGGAAAAAACGCCTTTCTTTGGAAAACTCTGCAGGACCCTCTAGTGGGTTTCAAGGACTATTTAGAGGCAAATACAGTTGACCCTTGAACAACAGGAGTTTGAACTGTGTAAGTTCACTTACATTTGGATTTTTTTTTGAATAAATATATTGGAAAAATTTTTTGAGATTTGTGACAATTTAGAAAAACTCGCAAACTGTGTAACCTAAAAGTACTGAAAAGTTTTTTAAAAAGTTAGGTGTTATTGTAACATTACGGTGTATAATACATGTAATATACAAAATATGTGTTAATTGACTGTGTTATTGGTAAGGCTTGTGGTCAACAGCAGGCTATTTGTAGTTAAGCTTTTGGGGGGTCAAATGTTATACATGAATTTTGATGTAGGAGTTAGCATCCCTAACTCAGTGTTGTTCAAAGGTCAACTGCATAGAGAAAAGGTACACTGTAGGTCTGTGGGACAGGAGAGCTGGAAACAGTGCCCAGAAATCTTGTAGCCATCCTCCAGTTTCTAGGCATATGTGTTATCCCTTCACATGGCCCTGAATAAAAGGTAAGCTCTTTTGGTACAAGAAAAGTGACAGATGAAGCACCTCAGAATATGGTACAAGTATGTATATTTATAGATTTCAGATGAGAAAAGGACTCTGAAATTTTTCTTCACTTTCTTCCCAGTTATAGACTAGGTCAGCTCCACAAAGAAACTCCTGTGACTTAAGGGGTAACTTTTGTGATACCCTAATTGATATACGTCCAGCTTGCAAAGGGCAGGCAAGAATGGAAGGAAATGTATGGAGTTGTGTAACATTTGTGGATATTAATGCATTTCAGTGTATCTTAACGGCTTCAGGGTTCTCAAACAGCCTTGGAGAGTGGGTGATTTGAGCAGGGACCTCTTATTCAGGGTTCTTCCTTGATCCACACTTGGACCATTCCCTCTAAAGAAAGCTTTTAGAAGTGACTCTTGCTGCTCTGAGAAACTATGTGCTTTACCTTTACAAATAGGTTGGGACCAACTACCGTTTGAAGAAGATACATTTTGGCGTGTTGGATTTGGGATTGGGTCCATGTGCTATAATCCAATGGTTAATATTGCCTTTGGTAAATCACCCAGCATCCAAATCTTGTTTTCCTCCTCTGCATCTGCATACTGGAATGCAACTACCTGTCTACCTCCCAGTGTTGTTATGGTCATCAAATGGGTTTATTTATTTCATTTAAAAAATGTTTTAGTGAGATTTACCTTCATATGGCTCAAAATTAGAAAGATACAAAATGGACGCTTCCTTTCACTACTGCCACCCAACCAGTACTTTTTCTTCCCAGAGTTATTAGTTTCTTGTCTGTTTTTCCCAAAGGTATTTATGCATATATAAGCAAATACTTGTATTTAGGTGTATAGGTTTTTTCATAAATGGTTAGTATATTATACACAAATGGAAGTACACTATATGTGTTGTTTTGTACCTTGCTTTTTAAACTTAATATATCTTGGAAATTGATTTTTAATTTTTTTTATACATTCCATTGTATGGATATATTATTGTTTATTCCCCTATAGATTCTTTTCAGTCTTTTATTATAAACAGTGTTACAGTGAGCAGTCTTTTAAGGAATGTCATGAATTTGTGACAGTGTAAAATTTTCATGCAAGAGTTTTTAAAAACTTTGACCTTAAAAGTCATAAGCATGGGGGCGCCTGGGTGGCTCAGTTGGTTAAGTGACTGACTCTTGATTTTGGCTTAGGTCATGATCTTGAACCCATGGTGGGTTCCATGCTAACAGTGCAGAGCCTGCTTGAGATTCTCTCCACTCTGTCTGCCCCTACCCCTGCTCATACTTTCTCTCTCAAAATAAATAAAGAAATATTAAAAAACATCATAGCACATAAAATTAAAAAACTAGAGGTATAAAATAATAGTAGTTATTATTCCATTAAAGTTTTGTAAGTTCTTTTTTTTTTTTTTTTTTTTAACTTTTTTTGAGAGAGAGAGAGAGCACAAGCAGGGGAGAGGCAGAGAGAGAAGGAGACAGAATCCCACACAGTCTCCACACTGTCAGTGCAGAGCCAGGTGTGGGGCTTGAACCCACGAACTGTGAGATCTTGACCTGAGCCAAAATCAAGAGTCAGATGCTTAACCGATTGAGCCACCCAGGCGCCCCTCCATTAAAGTTTTAATCGGGATACTTAGGATAATTTGATTTCAGTTTAATTTTGGTTACCTTTATAGAAAGTTTTTCATTTTCAATGTTTGTTGCAAAAAGAAAAATAAAAAAAAAAAAACCTTACTACATACAGCTTCCTACTTTGTTTATTTATTTATTTATTTATTTATTTTTTTAATTTTTTTTTTTTTAACGTTTATTTATTTTTGAGACAGAGACAGAGCATGAACAGGGGAGGAGCAGAGAGAGAGGGAGACACAGAATCTGAAACAGGCTTCAGGCTCTGAGCTGTCAGCACAGAGCCCGACGCGGGGCTCGAACTCACTGACCGTGAGATCATGACCTGAGCCGAAGTCGGATGCCTAACCGACCAAGCCACCCAGGCGCCCCTGTTTATTTATTTTTAAGCTAACTTAAATGTTTATTCTGAGAGAGAGAGTGGATGTGCCTGAGTCGGGGAGGGGCAGAGAGAGAGGGAGAGCGAGAATCCCAAGCAGGCTCCACGCTGTCAGCATAGAGCCCAATGTGGGGCTCAGACCCACCAAGCGCGAGATCATGAGCGAAGCTAAAATCAAGAGTTAGACACTTAGCCAACTGAGCCACCTAGGCACCGTGCTTCCTACTTTAAATAAGTGAATATTTAACAATCCAAGACTTTCAGTGCTTTACGACGGGTTAAGTGGCAAAGGGGAGACTTTCTGTAGAAAGCAGTCTGAAGTTTCCTAGTTAATAATTGTCCCTATGTCTTCATCTTTGGCCACCCTTGACCCCAGTTGTGATTAATGGTGAGGCCCTTAGGAAGAACTTGTTCTGTTGAGGGGTAGGGGTGAGGAAGGGAAGAGGATGACAAAGGAGAGGGGATCTGGGGACACAGCGTCTCATTATAAACTCATCTGACTTCATAAGCCTAAAGGGCAGAATAGGCAGTGGCAGCATTATAGCACATTTTAGTATCATTTACCCACCCTAAAAGTCAAATGCCGAAAGAAGAAAATTGTTACTTGAGAGTTCTGGTTCTTTGAGTTCTGTTAATCAAGACTTTAGTCTTAAGATCCAAATAATGGGAATCATTACAATTTTTGAGATTGGTAGATTTGTTACAGAAATATTAAAGGAAAAACTTAGGCATTTTTCTTATTCATCTAACATGTAAACATAAATGTGTTATTGTGATACGCTTCTTGACAGTTTTCTTTCTCTGCTTTATGAATTTAGTTGTACTAGGTTGGCTTTCAGCTTTTTAAAAAAGTAGTTAAAAAAATTTGAATTCCAGTTAGTTAACGTACACTGTTGTATTAGTTTCAGGTGTATAATATAGCGGTTCAGTAGTTTTTACTTGGTCCTCATCAAGATGTTGTACTGTTAATCCCTTTTACGTGTTTTACTCATCCCCCAACCTACCTCACTGTGGTAACCATCTGTTTGTTCTCTATAGTTAAGAGTCTGTTTTTTGGTTTCTTTTTTTTCTGCTTTGTTCATTTGTTTTGTTTCTTAAATTCCATATATGACTAAATGGTGTTTGTCTTTGACTCATTTCATTTAGCGTTATACTCTAACTCCATCCATGTTATTGCAAAAGGCAAGATTTCATTCTTTTTTTATGGCTGAGTAATATATATGTGTGTGTGTGTGTGTGTGTGTACACACACACATATATAAACCACATCTTCCTTTGCTCTTTAACAGTTTTGCTATTTCCAATAACAGTTCTAGGAATATTAGGTGTAATATTTCCCTTGTTCTTTGTTGTCACGTATCAAAGTACATACTCTGAAACCAAAGAATTAGAGCAGGAAAACTCAGGGAAAAGACCATGAAGTAAACGGCATATACCTTTGTTTCTGCATCAAATTCTTCTATGGACTCTATTAATTTTCCAGGTTCCAGCTCCCCTAGTGGAAAGGGGTAATCAGTTCCCAAAATGACTTTATCCTGAAAAAAATTTTATATAGAGCATCAAAGAACCTCATCTAAATACAATTATATTAACATATTACAAGCACTCCTATGATAAAATAACAAATTCCTTCCAGTTAATAGAAACAAACTGATCTAAAATGTTAAAGATTTAATGAATTCAAAATGTATTCTGACATTTTCTCCAGCAGGTGTCGCTATTGGGTTTCTTAAAGTTGCAAATCAACCCCCATCCTCCTTTCTTTTTTTTTTTTTTTTTTTTTTTAACGTTTTATTTATTTTTGAGACAGAGAGAGAGCATGAATGGGGGAGGGGCAGAGAGAGAGGGAGACACAGAATCGGAAGCAGGCTCCAGGCTCTGAGCCATCAGCCCAGAGCCTGACGCGGGGCTCGAACTCACGGACCGCGAGATCGTGACCTGAGCTGAAGTCAGACGCTTAACTGACTGAGCCACCCAGGCGCCCCCCCCATCCTCCCTTCTTAAAATAACTGAATATATAATTCTCAAATATAAGAAGCAAGTATTTATTCAATAAAGCATGCTGATATCTTTAGACAAAATAAGGGTTCTGTATTCCTTAGAATGACATGTTGCAATTGATCCTATATATATATATGTGTATATATATATACATATACATATATATATATATATACACACACACACATATATATATATATATATCCCATATGTATATATTTTAAAGACTTTATTTTTAAGTAATCTGTACACTCATTGTGGGGCTTGAACTCACAACCCTGAGACCAAGAGTTGCATGCTCCATGGACAGAACTAGCCAGGCACCCCTGGTCCCATGATTTTTGAAAACATGCTAGAGTTGGAAGGGAGAAAATAAAAAACAACTGGATAAAAAGTAAAGACAAACAAAAACCAATCCCCAAATAATTCCTATCTCTATAAACTGAACCAGTCTGGTTTTTTTTTTGTTTTTTTTTTTTAATGATGTAGCTTGAATCTCTATTTGATACTTTGTACAACAAAGTACAAAGGCTTGTCCATCTACAAATATATAAAGTGGTATGTCAAGCAATGTGTTAGAATCTAGATTATCCTGGCCAACAAACAGAAACGTTCTCTGTCTTCAGAGAACTTGTAATTCGGTAAAAAAGAGTGACATTAAATCAATAATGGAAATCTATTAAAATAAAATAAGAAAAACACATTTTCAACCAGAAATTTTACTTCTAGAAATGTGTAGGGCGCCTGGGTGGCTCAGTCGGTTAAGCGTCCGACTTCGGCTCAGGTCACGATCTCACGGTCCGTGAGTTCGAGCCCCGTGTCGGGCTCTGGACTGACGGCTCAGAGCCTGGAGCCTGCTTCTGATTCTGTGTCTCCCTCTCTCTCTGCCCCTCCCCCGTACATGCTCTGTTTCTCTCTGTCTCAAAAATAAATAAAAACGTTAAAAAAAATTTTTTTTTTTAAAAATAAAAAAAAAAAAGACATGTGTTCCACTAATACACTTGTAATGGAAATATATATGAGAAAATTAATTGCAACATTATTTGTAGCATCAAAAGACTAGCAAACTAAATTATAGCATATCTAAGAAATAAAGAGGAATGAGGAATACTTACCTATGTTGAAATGGAATAATCACTGAGTTATATTGTAAGGTAGAATGATGTTGAAGTTAAATTGTAAAGAGAAAAAAGTCTAGGACAATGTATCTGCTATGCTCATATTTCTGTTTTTAATAAGGAATATATAGATACGCAAATGAATGTTTGTATGTATGCAGTCTATTTAAGGAATTGTACCCAAGAAACAAGTAACATTAGTTGCCTCTGGAAAAGAACATTAGGATTTGGGGATGGAGGAGATCCCTTCTCCCCCTTTTGGAATGTAATTAGCTTAATACAAATATACCTTTTAAAAATATATAATTCAGTGGGTTTTAATATATTTTTGTATTTGTGTAATCATTTCCATCATCTAATTCCAGAACATTTTTATCATACCAAAGTTAATCCCATACCTGTTAACAGGCACTTCCCATTCCCTCTTTCTTCCCTTCCTAGGGTAAACTAATTTACCCTAGGAATTGCCTGCTCTGGACATTTTATGTAAACAGAACAATGTATTATGTTGCCATCTTTTGTTTAGTGTACTGTTTTCAAGGTCATCCATGTTGTAGCCTAAATCAATACTTCTTTCCTTTTTATGTGGAATAATATTCCATTGTATAGATGTACCATGTTTTATTTATCTGCTTACCAGATAATGGACATTGGGTTGTTTCTACTTTTTGGCTATTATGATAATGCTGCTCTGAATACTTTTTTAAAAAATTTTTATTTATTTTGAAAGTGGGAGAAAGCATGAGTGGAGGAGGGGCAGAAAGCGAGCAGGTGAGAGAGAATCCCAAGCAGGCTCTGTGCTGTCTGCAGATTTCATGACTGTGAGATCATGACCTGAATAGAAATCAAGAGCCAGATGCTTAACTGGCTGAACCACCCAGGCACCCCTCCTCTGAACATTTTTGTGCAAGTTTTTACATCAACATGCTTTCATTTCTCCTAGATATACACTTATCAGTGGGGTTGCTGGGTCATGTGGTAAGTCCATGTTTAACATTTTGAGGAGCTACTTTTCACAGTGGATGCAGCATTCTGCATTCTAACCAGGAATGTCTGAGGATTCTAATTTCTCCAAGTCCTCATCAACACTTGCTATTGTCTGTCTTTTTAATTATAGCCATCATAGATATAAAATAATATCTCACTGTGGTTTTAATTTACATTTCTCTAATGAATAATTATCTTGAACATCTTTTCATGTGTTAGTTGGCCATTTTATGTCATTGGAGAGATATCTATTCAGAACATTGTGTCTATTCAAGCCCATTTATTTTTTATAGTTGAGTTGTAAGAGTTTTAAAATACTTTCTGGGGGCGCCTGGGTGGCTCAGTCGGTTGAGCGTCCGACTTCGGCTCAGGTCACGATCTTGCGGTCCGTGAGTTCGAGCCCGGCGTCGGGCTCTGGGCTGATGGCTCAGAGCCTGGAGCCTGCTTCCGATTCTGTGTCTCCCTCTCTCTCTGCCCCTCCCCCGTTCATGCTCTGTCTCTCTCTGTCCCAAAAATAAATAAACGTTAAAAAAAAATTTGTTAAAAAAAAAAATAAATAAAATACTTTCTGAATGTTAGAGGTTTATCAGATATATATCTACAGATATTTTGTTCATTCTGTGGGTTATCTTTTCATTTTACTAGAAGTATATATGAAGTACAAAAGTTTTTCATTTTGATGAAGTCTAATTTATCTAAAAACTTTGGTTCCTTATGCTTTTGGTGTCATATTTAAGAAACTATTGCCTAATCCAAGGTCACAAAGATTTACAACTATATTTTCTTCTAAGTGTTTGTAGTTTTCCTTTTTCCATTTAGGTCTCTGATCTATTGGGGTTCATTTTTATGTGGGGTATAAATAAGCGGTACAACTTAATTTTTATTTTTTTGCATGTGGATACCCAGTTATTTTCCTGCTATAAGTTGAAAAGACTATTCTTTCCTCATTTAATTCCATTGGCACCTCTGTTCTAAATCAGTTGATCTTTATGTCTGCCCTATGCTAGTACTACACAGTTTTGACTACTGTAGCTGTGTAAAAAGTTGTGAAATTAGAAGTGTGAGTCCTTCAACTTTGTTCTTTTTACATTGGTTTTGTCTATTTTGGGTCTGTTGCTTTTATATATGAATTTTAGGATCAGCTTGTCAATTCTGCAACAGAAAAAAAAGGCACCTGGATTTTTGATAGGGATTGCATTGAATCTGTAGGTCAATATGGGGACTATTGCCATTTCACAGTATGGAGTTTTCCAATCAGTGAACATGAGATGTCTTTCTTTTAAGTTTTTATTTAAATTCCAGTTAGTTAACATACAGTGTAATATTAGTTTCAGGTGTCCAGTATAGTGATTTAACATTTCTATGCATCACCCACTGCTCATCACAAGTTCACTCTTTAATGAACATAGGATGGCTTTTCATATTTTTTTAATGTTTATTTATTTTTGAGAGAGAGAGAGAAGAGAGAGAGAGAGTGAGTGAGCAGAGGAGAGGCAAAGAGAGAGGGAGACACAGAATCTGAAGCAGGCTCCAGGCTCTGAGCTGTCAGCACAGAACCAGATGTGGGGTTCAAACTCACGAACTGCGAGATCATGACATGAGCCAAAGTCAGTCGCTTAACTGACTGAGCCACCCAGGCACCCTGGAATGTCTTTTCATTTATGTAGGTCTTTGATTTTCTTTAGCAGTGTTTTATAGTTTAGTGCCCAAGTCTTGCACTTCTTTAGTTGGATTTATTCCTACGTATTTCATTCTTTTGAATGCTATTATAGATGAGATTTATAATATGGATTATTTTTATGGATTTTTCATTGCTAGTATATAGAAATATGATTAAGTTTTATATATTTATTTTGTTACCTACAGTCTTGCTGTATCTGTTTATTAGCCCTCATGGTTTATTTGTAGATTCTTTAGAATTTTCTTTTTTTTTTAAATTTTTTAATGTTTATTTATTTTGGAGAGAGAGAGACAGAGTGTGAGTCGGGAAGGGGCAGAGAGAGAGAGAGAGAGAGAGAGAGAGAGGGAGACAAAGAACCAGAAGCAGGCTCCAGGCTCCACACTGTCAGCACAGAGCCTGACCCGGGACTCAAACTCACCAGCCATGAGATCACCATGATCTCATGATCATGGCCTGAACCAAAGTCAAATGCTCAACTGACTGAGCCACCCAGGTGCCCCCCATTTCTTTTTTTAATTTTGTAATAATTTATTTATTTTGGGGGAGAGAGAGAGAGACAGTGTGTGAGCAGGGGAAGGGCAGAGAGAGAGCATAGGATTTTCTATGTATAAGGTCATGTCATCTGAAATATTTATGCTTCTTCCCTCCCAATCTGGATGCCTTTTATTTATTTTCCTTCCCTAATTTCCCTGGCCAGAGTCTCCAGTGCATCGTTAAATAGAAATGGTGAGAGCAGAACCTTTCAGTTCACCATTAAGTGTGTTAATGTTAGTTAGTTGCGGATATTTAATAGATGCTCTTTATCAGGTTGAGGAAGCTCTCTTCTTCTAGTTGTTGAGTGTTTTTATCATTCAAGGCTGTTGGATCTTGTTTAGTACTTTTCCTGCGTCTATTGAGATGATTTTGTAGTTTTTGTTCTTTATTCTATTAATATGCTATTGATTGGTGTGTGTGTGTGTCTGTCTGTCTGTTGAAAAACCTTGTGTTCCTGGGATAAATCCCAGTAGGTCATAGTGTATAATTCTTTTTATCTGTTGCTAGATTGAGTTTAATAAATATCATTGGGGAAATTTGCATCTGTATTCATAAAGGATATTAGCCTGTAGTTTTCTTGTGATTACTTGGTCTGGTTTTGGTATCAGCGTGATGCTGGCTTCATAGAATAAGTTAGGAAGTGTTTCCTTCATTTGTATTTTTTCAAACGATTTGTGATGGATTGAAGTGGTTGTAATTCTTTTTAAATTTTTTGGTAAAATTCACCAGTGAAGCCATCTGGTCCTGGGCTTTTTTTTTGTGAGACATTTTAAAATTATGAGTTTAACCTCTTTACTTGTTATAGGTCTATTCAGATGTTCTTTTTCTTCTTGAGTCAGTTTCTGTCATCTTTCTAGGAATTTCTCCATTTCATTTAGGTTATCTGATTTGTTAGCATATATTTGCTCATAGTTTTTTCCTATAATTCTTTTTATTTCTGTAAGATCTGTAGTAATGGCCTCTCTTTCATGTCCAATTTTAAGGTTTTTTTTAAGTCTTTTTTTTTTTTTTTCAGTTTATTCATTTTTGAGAGAGAGAACAGGGGAGTGTCAGAGAGAGAGTGGAAGAGAGAGAATCCATGCAGGCTTCACTGTCAGTGCAGAACTTGATGTGGGGCTCGAACTCATGAACTATGAGATCATGACCTGAGCCAAAATCAAGAGTCAGATGCTCAACTGACTGAGCTACGCAAACACCCTCGTTACAGCCTTTCTAGGAGAAGGATCCCATCATTGTCCCCATTCAACAGACGAGGAAACAGAGATGAAAACTAACTTGCTTAGAGTTGCACAGCTAGTATGTGGTAAAGCAAGGCTTGTGTCTCCATTTTTTCCACTCAGCTAAGAAGTGGGATAGAAATTATCTCTAGCTCTGAGCCAAAGGCCTGGTACAGAGTAGATGTTTATTGAATTAAATTGGACCACTACTATAATTTTATAACTGATTCCGGTCTCATCCATTTTAATCAATATCTAACACTGGAGAGAGTGCTGATTTGAATATAAATCTGATCATGCCACATCCCTGCTCAAGCTCTTTCAATAATTTCCTCTTGTCCAGAAGGTGCAACCCAAATTTCTTAGCAAGGAACAAAATGCCCCCAGTAAATGTGAGAAAAAAAGTTGTCCCAAATCTAAACTGGGGCAGAGCTTTGTGGCCTGATATGGCTATCTATTCTGCCTGGTGAATAATGAGCATTCTTTTTTTAAAAATTGAGGCATAATTGATGTATAACATTATGTTAGTTTCAGCTGTCTTGCATAATGGTTCGATACTTGCATATATTATGAAAACGATCACCGCAATAAGTTTAGTTAACATTTGTCACCAAACATAGATTAGCATTCTTGATAAAATACTTGGGTAATTTTTTTTGGTAGACTTTAATGAGTTTAAGAGCTCCTAGGACATACCCTAGGAAGACTATTAGTCTTCAAACTAGACTAAGAATTGTAACCAATAATGTAAAGAGGCTAATTGTCCTTGACTAGATAGTTATCTTCTTTCTTAAAATACAGTCTAAAAATAACTAACCATCTTTTCCCCTATAAAATATCTCTGCCAGGATTCTTTGAATTGGACTTTTCAGAAAGCCTGTTTTTGAAACCTGTTTGAAATAAAACTCTGACATGCATATAATCAATCTGAGAGTGGCTTTGCATGTTGAAGGAATGAATACTTGAATGTATGAAAGAGGGAAGTTTGATTGTTACTAGGCCTGAAATATTAAATATATTTTAAGTTTGTTTATTTCTTTGTTTACTTATTTTGAGAGAGAGAGAGAGAGAGAGCGCAAGCATGAGTGTGGTAGGGGCAGAGAGAGAGAATTCCAAGCAGTCTCCTCACTGCCAGTGCAGAGCCTGATGTGGGCCTCAGACTCACAACCCATGAGATCATGACCTGTGCTGAAATCAAGAATCAGATGTTTAACTGACTGAGCCACCCAGGTGCCCCTTAAATATATTTTGAATATGCTAAATTTGACCTCTTATAAGAATAAACGACACTTTACCAGAAAAAAAAAAAAAAAAGATTTTCCTAGGTTTTATGAATACATTTACATGAAATAATATGGGAAAGTGTATAAGAAAGTTAGAGGAAGGCCATGATGGACTAACAACTCTATTTCTAGATTCTTGTATTCATTACTGTAAAAAACCAAGCAAATACACCTGCTGATGGAAGCCCTAAAGACCCGAAGTTATGTCTACTCACATCTGTGCCAACAGCTGATCTCCTTCTGCACTGCCTGTTTTATATTCACTGGAGCTTCATTTGTCCTTATTTCTGCTCCTCTTGCTAAAGCTGTTTACAATTCTAAAACACAACATAATTTTAAAAAGTCCCATGCTATATTACATTTGTTAACTACATTACATGAAATTGAAATTTAGAAATTTATTTTGCTTTCTAGTCAAGAATTCTTCCATTCCCAGTATTATGGCCTTCCTGGATACAAATACATTTGGTGGTGGGCGGGGGGGGGGGGGGGGTGTTGTCCCATTTTAATATGGAGAGAGCAAAGAATTTTAAAGCAGAAATAAAAACCACTTCTCTGCATTTTAATCCTTCTTGGTTAGGATACTTCCCTGCTCTCCTAGCTAACTTGATTATGTATGCCTTTTGCCAAACTCCAAACTCATGGTTTGGCAGTATTCAATTATTATTTAGTAGCTATTGTTCACAGTTCTTCTCTATAGGAGTTTAATTACCCACTTATGATAATCTGGTTTGTTAATTTTTCATACCCTTTATCTGTACAACTTTTATTGATACTGTCTGGTAAATTTTCAACCATTTCTAACTTGGTAGGAATTTCATAAGGGAGAATGAAGTGGGCATAGAAGAACTGGAAATGAAGTTCTAATTAATGGAATTTCTTGTTCAGAGGAAGAAGAGAGAGTAGCAGGGAAGAGGTGGGGAGAAGAAATTCCTCAAAGTGTAGTCCTGAATGATGAAGGTCACATACTCTATTGCTTAATAGCAACCTCCACTTGATAGATGCTTAATAAATACTTCTTGAGTTAAAAATACTTTTTATATTGCTATTTTTACCACCTGTTATCTCATAACTACAAATTGTGTTTTAGAGGGATTACTTGGAGAATCCTGGTTAAGGAGGCATAAAGTATGGACTTGGATGACTGTTGCCCCATTTCCAAGCTCTTGGGGAAACCCAAGCTCTCATGACATCTCAGGTTCCTAAGTAACATACCAGATTCTGACTTCCCCAAAGCTAGAACTTTCTTCTGTCTTCTTTGGTCTAGGATTCTATTCCCCTGGGATCCACCATGCTCATGAACCAACTTTTAAGGATATCTGTGCTAATGTAACATTTGACAACATCTACATTTTAGAGGACTTTTCTAAAGAGTCTGTAAACCCAAAGGAATAATTCTAATGGTGGGCCTTTTAGTTACCACGGCTGCTTCTTCTGGGATCCTGAAATTATACTGTCTACGTAGACAGTGGCTTTCTTTATTAGGCAATGGATAATCCTGATTGATTTCTCAGCACCAACACTACCCCAACATACGTTTCCCTCCTGAAAGCTGGTAACACACATTCCCTATGAGGTCAAAAACTTACTGAGAGGATAGTAGTAATGATTAATATTCCTGCCAGGGAAAAGAAATAAACTGCTCACCTGCTGGGATGTACTAACTTCTCACATTTTCAGGGAATGCTGCAAACACTGAAAGATGTGGCTTGCTAAATAAATTCAAACAGTAGAAGAGAGTTCATTTGTCTTCTAGATAAGGAACAATTAGCTATCATCTCATTAGCCTATTCCATTAGTAGCATATGCAGTAAATACAACATAACTCTATTATAATGTAGCTTATTACAAAAATTCTACCTTACCAAGGATTCAGTTTCCCTGAGACATAATTTCCTAGAGGAGGAGCCTGGTTAATTTAATCAATGCAAAGTAAGATTAGCCTTATATCTGCAAAACCATTATACAAACTCAATTAAACAGACATTAACTTAATACCTCCTATTTGTAAAGCACTAGAGTAGGTGATACAAATTGCTGACATTTGTATAGTCTTTTGGCATAGTATTATATCAGCTCCTCGCATCAACTCTGCATGGTTTTATCATTTCCATTTTACATTTGAGGAACCTGAGGGTGAGAGGGATAAATGACTTAATATGAAATGTCACCTGAGCATCAGAGGAGAGGAAGAGGGTGGTGGAATAGGAGGATACTAGGCTTGCCTTATCCCATGAACACAGCTAGATAACTGTTAGATCATACTAAATACCCCAGAAATTGACCTGAAAACTGACAGAACAAACCCCGCAATTAAAGGGAGAGAAGAGCCACCCTGAAGAAGATAAGAAGTGAGGAGACGTGGGTTAGGGGAGAAGCAGTTCATGGCTGCTGTGGAGGGGAGGGAGCTGCTGTCATGGAGACGGGAGAGAGAGAGCAGCACACAGGGGAACGCACAAAGAGAATGTTACCCCAAAACCATTGGCTTGGAAAATGAGAGGGACTGAATTTTATGAGTTCAACAACAATCAAGGCTTAAAGCCTGGAGTTTTAAAGGTCAGAAGCCTTGGCTGGGATAGAGCTGGGAGAGCACTGTACTGCTCCTGGAGAGAAGTCAGGCAAACAACCCAGGGGCAGACAGCATGGAAACAGTGATCTGAAGAGCTCCAGGGACACACAGAGGGGAGGTTATTTGCTCTTCTTGGAGCACATCCGTGAGAGGCAGTGTTCATGGAGACACCTCTCTGGGAACAAAGGAGCAAGCCCATGCCATTTTCCTCCCTTGCCCCTCAGCATAAGCACAGAGCCATCTGTGGGAAGCAGCACAGTGCAGACACTGGCTGCCTAACTTGCTTACACCAAGCCCCACTCCCACACACTCTGGAAGAACCACCCTTCTTAGTCAATGCTTGCCTCAGTCACAGCATAGTGGCCCCTCCTTCATAAGACCAGCACAAACTCCAGCCTATACCACATCTCCCAACCAGGGAGTTTTGCATGGCTTCAGTTCTAGTGGAGGTGGTTAACGGATTTCATTTCACAAGCAGGCCAGAGACCACGTAGCTAAAACTCGCCACATTCCGGTCAGGGACCAAACACTGCCCACAGCTGGCAAGTAGAACCTCTGCAGATGGCTGGCATGAAGGATAGAGCAGCCATAACACAATAGCAGAGTGCATGTAGCACACACCAGAGACACTCCCTGAAGTGCCAGGCTCTGGGCACTACATGACCTCTTTTTCATAAGCTATTACTTTTAGGAGCAGTAGATGTAACTGGCTTTTCTAACAGAGAGGAGGCAGAGACTTAGACAAAATGCAAAGATGGAGGAATGTATCACAAATGAAGAACAAGATAAGGCCACAGCCAGAGATCTAAGTGAAACATATATAAGTAACATGCCTGAAGGACAATTTGAAGCAATGATCATAAGGATACTTACTGGGTTTGAGAAAAGAAGACATTAGTGAGACCCTTGCCACAGAGATAAGAGTTAAAAAAGAATCAGAGATCAAGAGAGCAGTAAACGAGATTAGAAACACACTTAACACAGTGAACAGCAGACTGGAAGAAGCAGAGGAACAAATTAATGACCTAGAAGACAAAGTGTTGGGAAGCAATGGAGCTGAACAAAAGAAAGAACTATGCAAAAATGAAAATAGACTTCGGGAACTCAGTGACTCCTTCAAATGTAATAACATTCATATTGTAGGAGTCCCAGAAGAAGAGAGAAAAGGGGGCAGAAAATTTATCTGAAGAAATAATAGCTGAAAATTTCCCTAATCTGCGGAAGGAAGCAGACCTTCAGATCCAGAAAGCAGAGAGAACTCCCAATAAAATCAACAAAACCAGGAGAACCTGGGTGGCTCAGTCAGCATCTGACTTCGGCTCAGGTCATGATCTCCTGATTCATGAGTTCAAGCCCTGCATTAGGCTTTCTGCTGTCAGTGCAGAGCCTGCTTCAGATCCTCTGTCCCCTCTCTCTGTCCCTCCCCTGCTCATGTGCTCTCTCTCTCTCTGTCTCTCTCTCTCTCTCTCTCTCTCTCTCTCTCTCAAAAAATAAACATTAAAAAAAAAAACAAAACCAGGCCAACACCGAGACATATAATTAAATTTGCACAATATAGTGATAAAGAAAAAAAATCTTAAAGACAAAAGAAGTCATTAACTTACAAAGGAAGATCCATAAGGCTAGCTGGAGATTTCTCAACAGAACCTTGGCAAGCCAGAAGGGAGTGGCATAATATATTCAAAGTGCTGAATGAGAAAAATCTGCCACCAGGAATACTCTATCCAACAAGGTTATAATTCAGAATAGAAGAGATAGTTTCCTAGATGAATAAAAACTAAAGGACTTCATGACCCTAAACCAGCCTTGCAAGAAATATTAAAGGGGATTCTTTGAGTGGGAAGGAGAAACCAAAAGTGATAAAGGCAGGAAACACAAGGCAGAAAAAATGAGTATTTCTGTAAAAATCAGTCAAGGAACTCAAATGCACAAAAAGGATATAATGTTTAATAACACATATCTGAAATAGGAGGAGAGGAGAAGAGAATGGGTTCAAACTTAAGCAACCATCAACTTAATATAGACTGCTATTTCAGAAGAGGTTATTTACACCCTAATGGTAACCATATATTAAAACCACTAATAATCATGCAAAGAATAAGGAGAAAGAAATTCAGATATATCAGTAAAGAAAATCAGCAAATCATGAAAGAGAGGAAGACATGAAAGGATCAGAGAAAATCTCCAGAAACAACCACAAAATAAATAATAAAATGGCAGAAAATAATATCTATCAATAATTACTTTGAATGTAAATGGACTAAATGCATAGGGTGTCAGAATGGATAAAAAAACAAGACCCATCTATATGCTGCCTTGAGACTCATTTTGGACCTAATGACAACTGCAGATTGAAAGTGAGAGGATGGAGAAACATTTATCATGCAAATGGATGTCAAAAGAAAGCCATAGTACTCATATTTATATTGGAGAAACTAGACTTCAAAACAAAGACTGTAACAAGAGACAAAGAAGGGCATTATAAAATAATGAAAGAGACAATCCAACAAGAAGATAGAACAATTGTAAATACTTATGCACCCAAATATGGGACATGCTAATGGGGCCACCAATTATATAAAACAATAACAAACATAAAGGAGCTAATTGATGATAAATAGTAGTGGATTTTAACACACCACTTAAGCCAATGGACAGTTCATCTAAACAGAAAGTCAACACATAAACAATGGCTTTGGATGACACATTGGACGAGATGGACTTATCAGATATATTCAGAATATTCCATCTTTGAACAGCAGAATACACATTCTTTTAAAAAATGGTTCTTTTTTTTAAAAAAGTTTATTTATTTTGAGAGAGAGGAAGAGAGAGAAAATCCCAAGCAGCTCCACACTGTCAGTGTAGAGCCTGATGCAAGGCTCGAACTTATGAACTATGAGATCATGACCTGCGCCAAAATAAAGAGTCAGACGCTTAACTGACTGAGCCACCCAGGTGACCCAGAATACACATTCTTTTCAAGTGCATGTGGAACATTCTCTAGAATAGATCACCTATTAGGTCACAAAACAGGACTCAACAAATACAAAAAGACTGAAGTCATACCATGCATCTTTTCTAAGTACAATGCTATGAAACTAGAAGTCAACCCCAAGAAGAAATCTGGAAAAAACACAAATACATGGAGGTAAAACATCATGGTAATAAACAATGGATGGATCAGGTAGGAAATCAAGAAATTAAGAAATACATGAAAGCAAAGAAAATGAAAACATCAAAAGCTTTGGGATGCAGCAAAAGCTGTGCTAAGGTGGAAGTATAGAGTAACACAGGCCTACCTCAAGAAGCAAGAAAAATCTCAACCTAATCTTACACCTAGAGGGGCTAGAAAAAGAACAAGAAATGAATCCTAAAGCCAGCAGAAGGAAAGAAATAATAAAGATTAGAGCAGAAATAAATGAAATAGAAACCTAAAAAAGCTATAGAACAGGTCAATGAAACCAGGAGCTGGTTCTTTGAAAAAAAAAAAAAAATCAATAAAATCAATAAACTTCTAACCAGACTTATCAAAAAAAAAAAAAAAAAAAAAAGAGTGAGTGAGAGAACAAGAGAAAGGACCAAATAAATAAAATCACAAATAAGAGGAGAAATAACAACCAACACCACAGAAATACAAACAATTATAAGAGAATATTATGAAAAACTATATGCCAACAAACTGGACAACCTAGAAGAAATGGATAAATTCTTAAAAGTTCCTGTTTAACTTACCAAAAGTTAAACAGGAAGAAATAGAAAACCTGAACAGACTGATAACCAGCAAAGAAATGGAATCAGTAATCAAAAGACTCTCAAAGAACAAAAGCCCATGGCTAGATGGCTTCAAAGGTGAATTCTACCAAACATTTAAAGAATTAATGCCTATTCTTCTCAAACTATTTCAAAAAATAGAAAAGGAAGAAAAACTTCCAAATTCATCTTATAAGACCAGCATTACCCTGATACCAAAACCAGATAAAGACTCTGCTAAAAAAGAGAACTATAAGTCAATATTCCTGATGAACATGGATGCAAAAATTCTCAATAAAATATATAGCAAACCGAATCAAATAATACATTAAAAAATTTATGCACCCCAATCAAGTGGGATTTATTCCTGGTTGCAAGGGTGGTTAAATATTCACAAATCAATCAATGTGATTCGTCACATGAATAAGAGGAAGGAAAAGAACTATATGATTATGTCAATAGATGCAGAAAAAAGCATTCGACAAAGTACGACATCCATTTATGATAAAAACCCTCACTCAACAAAGTAGATTTAGAGGGAACACACCTCAACATAGTAAAAGCCATATATGAAAAACCCACACAAGCATCATCCTCAGGATGAAAAACAGAGCTTTTCCTCTTTTGTCAGGAACAGGACAGGAATGTTCACTCTGACCACTTTCATGCAACATAGTACTGGAAGCCCTAGCCTCAGCAATTAAACAACACAAAGAAATAAAAGGAATCCAGATTGGCAAGAAAGAAATAAAGCTTTCTCTATTTGCAGATGACATGATACTCTATATAGAGAATCCAAAAGACTCTGCCAAAAAACCACATGAATTCAGTAAAGTCACAGGATACAAAATCAATGTACAGAAATCTGTTGCATTTCTGTACACCAATAATGGAGTAGCAGGAAGAGAAATTAAGGAATCAATCTCCTTTACAATTACACCAAAAACAATAAGATACCTAGGAATAAACCTAACCAAAGAGGTGAAAGACCTGTATTCTGAAAACTATAAAAAAAAAATGATGAAAGAAATTGAAGATGACACAAAGAAATGGGAAGACATTCCATGCTCATGGATTGGAAGAACAAATATTGTTAAAATGTCTATACTACCCAAAGCAATCTACACATTTAATGCAATTTCTATCAAAATACCAACATTTTTCACAGAACTAGAATGAACTATCCTAAAATTTGTATGGAACCACAAAAGACCTTAAATAGCCAAATCAACCTTGAAAAAGAAAAGCAAAGCTGGAGGCATCATAATACCAGACTTCAAGTTATATTACAAAGCTAGAGTGATCAGAACAGTTTTGTGCCAGTACCACAAAAATAGACACATAGATCAATTGAACAGGATAGAAAAACCAGAAATGAACCCACAACTATATGGTCTATTAAAAAGCAGGAAAGAATATCCAGTGGGAAAAAGATAGTCTCTTCAACAAATGGTGTTGGGAAAACTGGACAGCAACATGCAAAAGAATGAAACTGGACCACTTTCTTAAAATCAAACACAAAAATAAGTTAAAAATGGATGAAAGACATAAATGTGAGACCTGAAACCACAAAAATCCTAGAAGAGAGCACAGGCAGTAACTTCTTTGACATTGACTATAACAAGATTTTTCTAGATATATCTCCTGAGGCAAGGGAAACAGAAGCAAAAATAAACTATTGGTACTACATCAAAACGAAAAGCTGCACAGTGAAGTAAACAATTGACAAAACTCAAAGGCAACCTACGGAATGGGAGAAGATATTTGCAAATGATATATCTGAATTATACATAATTATCTGTATCTCTGTTATCTAAAATATTTAATGAACTTATAAAACTCAACACCTCAAAAATGAATAACCCAATTAAAAAATAGGCAGAAGATATGAATAGATATTTTTCCAAAGAAGACATTAAGATGGCTAAACAGACACATGAAAATATGCTCAACATCACTCACCATCAGGGAAATACAAATCAAAACCACAGTGAGACATCACCTCACACCTGTCAGAGATTATGTAATTTAAGTCCTCCATTTAGCACAGTGTTTTAGGAATAGTAGGGACTCAATAAGTAGTGTTGGTATATATATGTATATGTATATGTATATATGTATATATATATATATCTAAATATTTATTATTCTATTTATTCTTCTCTATTTCTATTTATTTGCTCTTAGGGTATTATGTAAAATTTTGTTTTATCAAAGTAATTCCTATACATAAATAATCAAATATCATTGAAGTATCTTTCTCATTAAAAGCAGTCTTGTGCCTACTTTCCTAACTCTTACCTCCAAAGCAGCCACATTTACTATGTAGCTTGCATCTTCTGATAATCACCTTCATTGTTCTCTAATTAGCTTATTCTATTCTCTATTTATTAGCTTTAGAGAGTATTTACTGACTTCTCATTATGACCTTTGAGAATTGCTTTGTTATCCCAACTTCTCCCCTCCATTTTCCCAGTAGAATTAGAATTTTCACTTAAACTAGTACATCATATTTATACTATTACAACCATAAATATTGTTCACTGCTGAGTCAAGTAACTCACAATGATTATCTGCCCTCATATAGGTGTTTGTTTTCTTGGAGTAAATTATTTCCTTTTCTTTCATTTGCTTAATTTTCTATGTACATACAGCTTGTTCTTTTTTTTTTTTAATTTTTTTTTTAACGTTTATTTATTTTTGAGACAGAGAGAGACAGAGCATGAACAGGGGAGGAGCAGAGAGAGAGGGAGACACAGAATCCAAAACAGGCTCCAGGCTCCAAGCTGTCAGCACAGAGCCCGACGCGGGGCTCGAACTCACGGACCCTGAGATCATGACCTGAGCCGAAGTCAGACGACTAACCGACCAAGCCACCCAGGTGCCCCTGGCTTGTTTGTTCTTAATACATCTACAGATCTGTTGAATGCCTGGTAATCATTGTTTCAAACTCAAAAGCCCATGAAATATTCTATCAGTTCCATTTTTTCTGTCGTGGAGACCTCCCTTCACAGGATTCTGTCCTTGTGCTCTAATGTGGACAGGTTGCTCTCTTGTCTAAATGTCATGCTAGGACTTTCCTTAGCATTTTAGTTTGGGGCTTGTTTTTGAGAGAGTTTGCTAATGTGAATATAACTAGAATGAGGAAGCATTAATATTTTAGAAGGATTCAGATTATTAATATATACTGCTTCTATGTCCTGGATTCACCAGCCAGTGAGGTCACATAAAATGAGGTCACATTTGCTTTTGATGCCCAAGTTATAATGGCTCAAGCCTTCACAGTTTGAATGCAAGATCTGCACACCACTAACTGCAAAGTTCCCGCTGAGTTTTTCTGGGGATCCCTAATAGGACTATGCTCATGTGTGCTCACTAGCTAGTCCATCTGCTGGTCACCACAAGGCATTTGCCATGTTCTTCCTCTTTTGCTGTGACTCCCCGGCAATATGTTTTGCCCTGAATATTGTTTGAAGGTGCTGATAGTATCCCTCATAAAATGGATGTTATATTTGCCAGGGGCATTTTCTCCTGATGTTACTATTTCCAAGAATGCCAGGGGTACTAGGTTTGATGGGAGGTCATCAATGACTCTTTCCCCAAGTCCACACACTTCCCTACACCTCCTCCTCCACTGCTGTACTGTGGAACTCACAGTCTCTTTCAGTTTTTCCTCTCTCCAAACCAATAATCATCAGCATTCACAACCCATTCAGTACCCATTTTGTCAGGAACAACATAAAAGCTAGAAGGTTCAGAAGCACAGCTCAACTATGTAATTTATTACCAAACCAGAATGTTTAACATTTATATTCTAGTGAGTTTCTTAAGCCAGAGAAACAACTTTAAAGTAAGATAAGTCCCCATTCTGGAGATAGAGAACTTCTTGCAACTTTGAAATGATGGACCTCTTTTTCTGCTAGGAAAGATTTTAAAAACCTTAGAGTCTACTTTCAATCCAAGTACTATATTGAAAACCTTTAAATATGCCCATATTTAAAAAAAATTTTTAATGTTTATTTTGAGAGAGAGAGAGAGAGACAGACACAGAGCGTGAGCAGGGGAAGGGCAGAGAAAGAGGGAGACACAGAATCTGAAGCAAGCTCCAGGCTCCAAGCTGTCAGCACTGAGCCTGATGTGGAGCTCGAACCCATGAACTATGAAATCATGATCTGGGCTGAAGTCGGATGCTTAACCGACTGAGCCACCCAGGTGCCCCAAAATATGTCCATATTTTTAAAGAAACCCTCAAAAATTTTTTCCTTAGGAGAATTTGGAAACTGTCTATAGATATTTAGAAATAATATTGAATTGAAATAGTAAATATTTCAGACTTCACTAGTTCAAACTGGACTTTGTCTTAAAAATGATGTAATTTGCTGAATTAGCATTTTCAAAAAATACTTAAAAGTGGAAATGTCACCAACAGAGAGATCTGCAGATAACAACAAAGGAAAGACTTTTTCTTGTGAAGTTTAAAGTAATACCATGTTGGTCTTTGGGGCCAAATGAGAGAATTGTTTTCAAAATGAAGGCCATATTATTCCAGAAAGAAATTTAAGATAGTACAGAGACCCTTTATCATCTTCCCCTGCCTCCCTGTGAAGTGTCATTTCCTCCTTCTTTAATGTTCCAATTTTCATTTAGTGGAAGAAGACACTACAATTTACCAAATCAGTAAGAGGCAGAGCCTGGATTTTAACCCAGGTCAATTTGAATTCAAAACTGGTAGCTATTTCCTGCCTACCATATTGTGACATGTCATTTTGGATGGGTACAAAGATGTCTCTAAGGCGCAGGAGTTGTTCTAAGGGAACTACCCAGCTGTGTGGATTATGTGGGATTTCTCTGGCATATATAATGGTTCCCTGGTGATCCACACTCTATGTTGAAGGAGACTCTGGAGAAGATCTTCTGTGCAAGTAAATTTAATTCTAAATCTCACTGTCCCTCCCCTTTCTCCTAATGCCTTTTCTTCCATCCCTTTTTTAGAGAGAGGCCGAGTAACTGGTTGCTGATCCTACACTCTGCTCCCATAAGCCATCCACATGGCAGACCTGACTTACCTTTCCTATGACATCTGTTAACAGTTTAAGTGCCAGAGGATCATGAACCAAGGAGTCTGTGTAAAAGGAACCAAGGTATTTCTTTGGGTTGGTCGGATTGTCCTGGGCACACAGATCTGGGCGCATGTTGAATCCATGGGAAATTCTTCCTACTGTGAAAGGGAAGGCACCACCTGCAAGTAAACCCATTAGTGAGAGGTTAGTGTCATTGGAAAAGATATTTTTCAATCCTCATATTGTATGCAAAAAGGAGTTACTGTAGTCTATTATTTACAAAGAATGTACTGGAACCTAAATGCTGGGAGATGACCCAAAACAAATGATATGAACTCATCTATGAATTCATGTTCAAGGAATTTATTCTAAAGAAAGAAGACAAGTGTGTGAAGTTATGTGGTCAAGGTTTTCAAATGTAGCATGCTTAAAATAGCAGAATACAGAGGCAACCTATCAGCTGGGAAATATCCAAATAATGATGGCCTATCCATAAATGTACTGCCATGCATGCACCATCAAAAGTGGTGGTTGTGGGGGTGTTTGTGTGTGTGCCCAAGAGTCACAAACTCCAGTTCCCGTAAGGATCAAGCAGGAAATGTAAATTACTGAAATAGGCCTATTTGTAAATAATGGTGAATGGTAGGGACTCTTGCAAACTGGAGAGCTTGTAGTCTGACTAGAGGAATTTAAACAAAATAAAACAAAAGCTATGCCAACCAAACTAACCTTGACTTCAAAAATGGAATTTGGCTCCCAAACCATCATATACTTTATGACTAGAATGATGGCTGCAAGCATGTTATGGGCTGAATTATGTCCCTCCAAAATTAATATGTTGAAGCCCTAACCCCCAATATAACTCTATTTGGACACAGGGCTTTTAAGGAGGTAATTAAGGTTAAATGAAGTCATAAGGTGGGACTTTAATCTGATAGGATTGGTGTTCTTATAAGAAGAGACTCCAGAGATCTTTGTCTCTCTGTGCATGCACAGATTAAAGGCCATGTGAGGACACAGTGAGTAAGTGGCCTCGTGTAATCCCGGCAGACAGGTCTCACCAGAAACCAACCCCGCTGGCACTTTGATCTTGGACTTCTGTCCTCCAGGACTATGAGAAAATAAGGTTCTGTTGTTTAAGCCACCGAGTCTGTGGTATTTTGTTATGGTAGATCAAGCTGAGTAATGCAGATACGGTCTTACCTCCATGTGCAAAACACACTTTCAGTTTAGGAAATTTCTCAAACACTCCTCCCATGATCATGGAGCAAATGGCTGTGGTGGTCTCTGCTGGCATTCCTGAAAGAGGAAGCAGTCACAGGGCACAGAGCTGGTCATCTCCAGCAAGAAGCTCAGTGATGCTAGTGGTTGGGGAACGTCTGCTTGCTGTGATTGTGACAAACATGAGGTTGCTGCCTCAGCATGGTTTGGTTGTAGACAACCTTTACTTTGGCAAGCAGACCATCTGAAGTTTCCTATGTGCCACTTGCAGGTGGAGTCATTTAATGGCCAACATAGTCAAGGAGCCAGAGGACCTAGCTTTTGTCCTGATTCCTCCAGCTTCACTTTAGGATGTTGTAGGGCAAGCAGAGTACAATGAGTCTGGGTTGAACCCTAATTCTTCCAATCTTCTGCTTCCTGGCCTTTGACAAATTATTTAACACCCCCAGGACTGTGCTTCTTCACCTGTAAAATGGGGACACTGTTGCCCATCTTGCAAGACTATTATGGAACCTTGCAAATGATGATGTTGAGAAAGTTCCTGGCCACTGGCCAGAGCTTCACATTAGAGGCTACATTAGAGCCTCTAATGCTTCTCATTAGAGAAGCAACAATATTAGTTGCTTCTGTGTTTCAGTTTCTTCATCTGTACAATGGGTTTGTTCTTGCCACTAGTCCTCAATAAATATCAACTAAAATTATAATTCCTGCCAAATCTTTGCTGCATCTTAGAGATGAGGTTGAAAATAACTGGATTAAAATGAATTATTTCAAGTGCTTTGTGCTCCTAGAAGTAACTGTTCCATGCTGACCCCTTTACCTCCACAGAGTTAGTCTGGGTTACATTTCCAGGCTACTGCTTTTCAGACTATGACTAAAAAATCTCTGGGGGAATCCATATGCAAGCCTGTACCTTCTGGGGAAGACTGACTCTCTGGCTGCCAAGTGGGGATTTACTGGATGCTCATCCTGCTCCGAATCTCTCATTGCTCTATGGACAGAGATACCTCTGGCTCCCTGACCTTCTGGGAATTCTGGGAGCACAATGATTCATATCCACCTGGGAGAAGTTTGTGGGCAGAACTTCCTGAAGGCAGAGAGATGGAGGTGGACAGCATCACTTCTTTTTGGTCCTGTGATTCTGCTCTCCATCAATTACTTGGACCATGATTGCATAATCCATTCTCCAAACAGGAGCCAAAGTGGAATATTTTCAGTGTCTGTTGCATCATGGCCCTCCCCTGCTGGGAATTCTCTAATCTGCTAATGACCACTTTTCCATTCACAATAGAATTCTGAAATTAGCCTGTTTGTTTGTTTATGGTCTGTATATTTGCTTGTCACCTGTTTCTTCTAACCAGAACATAGGCTTCAGAAAGGCAGAGGTTTTTGTCCATGTCAATATCCAAAGTGCTAGGTACAGGGCCCAGCATGCTGGAGAGGATCAACATATATTTGTTGCATAAATGAATGATGAAATGACTCTTTATGCATATGTTCTCCTCTATTTTTCATGTGGGAGGCTGTAATGTAAATAAGTTTGTGGGACTTGTCAAAGTGTTATGTAAGTTAGGATGAGATTTTCTTTGGAGCTGGACAGCATTGGTCGCCCTTAAGTTATCTCTTCTTGCTAATTGTTGCTCGAGAATTTGGTGGGGGATGGGTAGGAAGCTGCCTTACTAAATACATTGGTCTAAAAAAGAAATCACAGAGGCATAAAATGTCAGAGCAGAAAGATAATCCAGACCAGCTCTCCCATTTTAACATGAGAAATGAGCCTAAGAAGGTAAAGTGATTTGCCACATGTTATAGAAATAGAGACTGGCTGGAACTGAAATTCAGTTTTCTTAATTTCAATATATGGCTCCATTTAATTCTTCATTGTGGTTCCTTTATAATTACTTGTACTAATTGAGCTGAGGGGAGAGAATGGATAATGGCTTCCCTAAAGAAAATCCTGGGCTGTTCATCTGGGAACCCCACTATTCATTGGGTTTATAGATGAGCTGCACTTTTTACTTGTGGCCACAGTTACTGTCTCCATTTCTTGTTATCAGGGGTAATAAGGAGAAATTGGATAGGCCAAGCAGAGGTCTCTCCTTTTTTCCTCTCCCTTACTCTCATGTGGAACCGTGAATGAATAGTGCAGGAACAAAGAGCAGAAGAGAGAAGCAGATAATAGGAAAATTAAAAGCCTGGGTTATCTACAATATAGGGCCTCAGATCCTTCGGTGTTGGAAATTCTACTTGTAACTCCAGTGTTCTCATTTGCAAGACCTGATGCTATTATTGGCTCCTTAAAAAAAATCTATTAGATAGGCATGGTTAGTTATTTTGGGGACCTTTTTGGGAGTCTGTTTAATGAGGTAGCTTTGGAGTCAGACAGATTTGTGTAAATTCCATTTTCACTTATTAACGGCATGACTTGGACAACTTATTTAACCACTGCAAGACTCAAAGGTAGTTTCTCTACCTATAAAATGGTTATTATGATGTTAACCTCAAAGAGTTTTGTGTGGATATGACTAAAATTAAATAATATATACAGCACTTATCTAAAAGCTCAGGAACTCACAATTCTGTTCATTATTCATACTTTCTCTTTTTGACATAGTAGTATTCCAGAGATAATTGGAAAAAAAACTCAAAGGCTTGATCCTCTTTTCCAGACTCTGAGCTGACACAAACCTACAAGCCAAGGGAGCCAGTATTTGGCCATTCGTCCATCCATCTGCATGTCCCAGGGGTGGACAAATAGGGAACAGTTCAACTTTTCAGCCACCTTTAAAGAAGCAGTGAGAGAGAGAGAAAGTGAGAGTTATTTGGATGAGCCAGCAAATATAGTGGACTATTTTAGGAAAACTATTTTTCTCTGGGTCTATATTTATCTGAGTAAATAGGCTAAAATACTTAAAAAATTTTTAAATATTCATTTAGTTTTGAGAGAGCGAGAGAGAGACAGAGCACGAGCAGGGAAGAGGCAGAGAGACAGGAGACACAGAATCTGAAGCAGGCTCCAGGCTCTGAGCTGTCAGCACAGAGCCCAACACAGTGCTCAAAACCATGAATTGTGAGATCAGGACCTGAGCTGAAGTCAGAAGCTCAACTGATGGAGCCACCCAGGTGCCCCAATAAGTTAAAATATTTTTGAAGTTGTTTCTTGATCTATGTAAAAGAGTCATTGAGAAATTCTGCTCCTGCTTAGAAAATAAAAATGTCACTTAGAATTAATAAGGGGGTTGGTGGATTTATCATTGAGGTTGATTAATTTAATATGTTGTTTGGCAAAAAAAGTCACAGGAAGTATCCATCATTCAACTGTTTTGGCTGAGAGCAAAATGCTTAAGGACTGATCCCACACATCAGATGCAGGTGAAATTCTCCCTGCTGGTTCTGACTTGATCCATTCTTTGAAAAGGATTGTTCAGATTGTATCCATACAGTCAGGGCTAGCGTGTTCCCATATTTCCCCCCACTTAGAAACCTGAGGATGTAGAAAGTGAAGAAGTGATGCATTGGTGGCCAGGGGCTCATGACTGGCCTGGAGCAGGCTGGCCTGACCCAAGCCGTCAGACATTCAGAGTGTGACACCAGATGGAAATTTCCGGGGATCTCTGGGTACTCATGAAGTCTTAGGAGCCTAGCTGAGTCCCTGAACAGTCTGTTGAGAATGAGATGACTTTAGAACATCAAGAGCCATCAGTGCCTCAGCTGGGCAGGTACTGAGATGAATGTCATGGGCAAACCTTTCAGGGCCTTCTGGGAAATGGAAATCCTATCTGGATGGAATGACTTTTGTGCAACAAAATGTTTAGTTTAAAAAAGTTCCCTCAATAGGCATTGAGTATGAGTGCTTAACAAGGTTCAAAACAGATTTTCCTTAGCGTATCTTTCTCAAATAATATTGAGGTGCTGGAGTGATTCATCCTACCTTTACATATAAATATGTGGGCTAAACGGGCTGATGCAATGCAAGTTCTGGGCTTAAACATTTTTAAAATGAAGAAGCAGGGTGCCTGGATGGCTCGGTTGTTAAGTGTCTGACTCTTGATTTCCGCTCAGGTCATGATCTCACAGTCATGAGATCGAGCCCTGTGTTGGGTTCTGTGCTGAGAGCGCAGAGCCTGCTTGGGATTCTCTCTCTTTTCTCTCTCTCTCTCTCTCTGTCCCTCCTCTGCTCATGCATGTGTTTTCTCTCCTTCACAATAAATAAATAAACATGAAACAAATAAAAAAAATAAAATGGAAAAGCAATTCTTGGACAGTAAGGGATTCTGGAAGTGGTAGGTAAAGAGTAGGTTGGAGAGAAAGGGCTTCTAATTCATCAGGTTCTGGGGGCAGAAGGAAGAGAAGCTAATTAGTTTCTGATAATTAGTCTGGGTCATCTTTTTCGGATGGATTGACTTGACAAAGTTACAAAATCATGGTATCTCAGTGAGATTTGACTCCTCATTAGGATGTAACTTTATTCTATGTGACTGTTATAGTACATTTCTATTCAATTCAAATTAGTAAATACTTTTGATCCCTTCTGTATGTGAGGCATTGTAGAGAACACAAAAAGGCACTTAAACTCTCAAAATCATATCTCATATTAATTGAGAACTTGCCATGTGCCAAAGATGTTATAAGAATTTTACAGTTGTTAACTAGTTTAATCCTTTATAAGATGAGTACTTTTAAAAATTGAAATACAGTTGACACACATGTTACATTATTTTCAGGTGTACAATATGGCAGTGTGACAACTCTGTATGTTATGCTGTGCTCACACAACTTAGCTACCTTCTGTCACCATACAACTCTATTATAATATCGTTGACAATATTCCCTGTGCTGTACCTTTCATCCTCGTGACTTATTCATTCCATAACTGGAAACCTGTACCCCCCATCCCCCTTCACCCAGTTTGCCCATCCCACAGCTTCTTCCCCTCTGTTACTGTTCTTATTTGTTCGTTTGTCTTTTAGATTCCACATAAAAGTGAAATTATATGGTATTTGTCTTCCTCTGACTTATTTCACTTAGCATAACACCTTCTGGGATGAGCACTGTTATTACTCTCATTTTACAGAGAAAGAAACTAAGGCAAATAGAGGCTAGGTAACTCACTCAGGTCTTACGGCTGGTAAATGGGAGAGGCAGGCAATCTGCCACTATCAGTCTGTCTGCCTCATACTTGTAACAAGATCATTTTTGTGCCTGAAAACTGACCTGAGCATGTATGGTTGGGTTCACCCACTAAGAATGGTAGTCTCGGAGATAAAGGGGATGGTTAGACACTTTGGAACTCCAGGATCCCCTTGAAATGACAAAGTCAGCTTGGCTCATGGTAACTCCTCTCATTTGCTTCAGCCATGTTATTGACACAAGTTAGAGACTAGTGAAGCTGCCAAGTCTTGCTAACCAAACAATTGTGCTGCCATCCCCAAGATACCACAAGTCAGCCAGGGCCTGGATGCTCTCCTGAATCCCCCAAGAGACCAGCCCCCAAAACAGCTTATTTAGAATGAGTGATGGGTTGAGCTAGTTATATGGAAAATATCCATTTGGGATGGCAACTGGTAGCTCTTGCTTTTTGAGCTCCTTAGTAATTCATAAACCCAATCCCAGTGAATAATAAAATGACTTGCAGTCGAAGGCTTCTTATATTGTGTTGAAAACAACTTGGATGCACAAGTAAATAAATCCTCTTTCAGAGCCCATTAAAGTTTCTAGAAAACATTCATTGCATCAGTCAGCCACTGCAGCCAGTAATCTCCAGGGAGTTCAATATTTAGAGGAACATTAAATCTTTCAGGTTATATAGGAGGCAATTTAATAGGTAACCCCCACCCTCAACTGGTGGGCAGCGTCCACAGATAACAGACATGGAAAAATTTTTGCATGTAGTCAGAGCTCAATAAATATTAAAGGAATACATAAATGATCAGTGATTACAGTGCCTAATGAGTCCACCTACATCTATTTAATGCATTATTGAAAATTTTCCATTTGCAATGAAAGAATAGAAAACAATACTGTTATAATTCTAGGAGGGAAGAAATAAAAAAGTGCAAATGAAAGTAGAATTATGCATCTTGATTCCTGATACTAAGAAAAGCAGATTTAGTTGCAGAAAGAACAGCAGGGTGGAGGAAGACTGGTAGAGAGGATCATGGGACTGTGGACACTTTAGGGGGATACTTAAGAGATGAAAATGGCACTGAGTTCCTAAAAATATACTTTGTAATGCAATATTTCAAATATAGAAAGTTGTAAACAATAGTACCATGAACTTCCATATATACTCACCAGTTTAGTTTCAAATGTTAGCATTTTGTGGCTTTGTTTTGTGTTACATATTTTAATTATACATTTTCAAGATATATGGCTTAGAAAGTATCTTAATTGAGGACTGGTTAAATGAATGAAAATATATCCATATGTTGGAATATTATGCAGTTATTTAAAAATCACACATTAAAAGAATTTTGATATATATTGGAAATTCTTGATTATGATATGAAATCACATATGTAGTAGAATTCAGATTTAAAATATAGATATATGCAGAAACACACAAGCAAAAAGTCAAATGAAATATATAATAACAGTGGTTATTTACCTTTGGGTAGTGGGATTATGGTTTATTTTTGTTTTTCTCTTTGGGATTTTCTGTATTTTCCAGAATTTCTTCAAAATCACTTCATAATTTGAAAAAGTATTTTTTTTCTAAAGCAAAATAATTTTTTTTTTTTTTTTTTTTTTTTTTTGCATGTCACTAGCATGGTCTTTTACACCATGGCTGCGATGAGGGTAATATTTCAGCTTCCAAATGAAAGAGTAGGAAGATAGCATGAGGGATGGAAAGTAAGAGATTTTCCTGAGCCAACTCTGGGCTGATCAGGGAAGCATTTCTGCCTGTCCTTCTTCTAGTGGAATGGCCCATTCCTTTTGGGGGACTCTGTCCACGTTTCCTGCTGTGTGTAGCATGTCATCAGGCATCTTTCTCTCCCCCTGCCAGGGGAGTGGCACACTGATATTCTGTCCTCCAGCACCGAGCACAGTGCCTGGCCCAGTTGCACGTTGGCTGAGCGAGCGCTGCATACTCACTGCATAGATGGGGAAGAGTTCCTGCGCGTTCAGGTCCCATTCATTGATGTGGGAGCCAATCTGGACCCCTGGAAAACCCAGCTCCTTCACACAGCGCTCCATTTCCTTGACGGCCAGCTCAGGGGCCTGCATGGGCAATGTCCCCAGACCCACAAACCTCCTGGGGTGCTTTGCAACGGTGGCAGCTAGGTCGTTGTTTAAAAGCTGGCACAGGTCTAAAGTGTCTTGAGGTTTGGCCTGATAGAAACAGGTAAGGGAGAACCATAATGTTCAAAACCTATACTTCTTTAGATATTTGCTCTGAACAACACCTCCCTTGGGCTGAACCATTTGTCATTCTCTATGGCTTTACCCCTCAACAAGCTGGGGTACATTCAAATAGGCACTGGCTGCAGGGGACCCTGAAGCAGATCACTAAATGCAAAGAAAACTGCTAGTATATTGCTGATTGATTAGAAAATTGAAGCTATCATTGGAAGGGATAGACACAGTTACTGGACCTGCTGTCATTCTGTAGAAGAGATGGAATGAGGATGGGCCACACTCCCCCGCCCATCCCAGCTCAGACAAGGGCCTGAAAGGCTGAACACAGAGCACCACAGCTCCTCCAGGCAGGAGGCAAGGCCTGGTGAGTGCCCCACACCACCAGCAGCACACCTCCTTGTCATGCCTCATCATGGGACCCCCTCCTGTCCCTGTCTGTGTTCCTCTCCATCCTTCCCATTGGCGGTGACACTCAAGAGTTACCTTAGCAAAATGTTGAATGTAGATGGTTGGCTCTCTGTTCCCCTAACTTTCCCTTCTTTGTTGTTCTCTTTCCTTTTAACTTCATCCCACCCCACTGCCAGGAATTTGGTACTCTCTTGAAATTCCAGTGGTCCAGTCAAAATGGTATGCAATCTTATAAGTTTGACCATATTGAAATCTTAGGGCATTTTTATTTTAAAGAATGAGTCTAATCACAGGAACAGATAAAGACTAAAATACTAATGCTGGACTATGAGCACAGGTGGGGGGAACTATGTGGGAGCAGGTGCTATTTCCATTGCTCCTTAAATCACAACACAAATGAATATTTACTTGGTTGAATGGATACTTAGTGCACCCCCAGCTATGTACAAAAATGACCTTCCACAGGCTTGCGATCATGCCTGAAACTCAGCATGTGAGACTTGATCACTTGGGGAAAGGCATCCAACTGCAGGAATCCCATTTTGAACTGTGTGTTTCCCTGGGAGAGGCAACATATGAGGCCATTATTATCGCTCTCACTCTGTAATCATTGTCGTCTCAGAATAAACTTGCTTGTCATTTACTCAGCAAGGCAGTGCAGGAATGAATCATGAGACAGGCAAGTTCTGATGGGATTAAGGTTGAGTCTAGAACTGACCCATTCAGTGGAAATGTAATATAAGTCACTTACTGACACGTGGCTCCTGGCTACCATTCTGGACCGTGCGGGTCTAGAGCAAGAACATGACTAGGAAAAAGGCTGGGGAAGCGACACTGCAGTGTGAGAAGCTGGGGGTGACTGCTGGTCTCTAAAGAGAAGGAGAATTGGTGTGTGTGGGGGGGTGATGTCAAGACTTGAGGAATCTGTCTACTCTCTTGTGAGCCTGACATGGGCCTCCATCCACCAAGGAGATGATTTCAGGTTCACACTTACCCAGTAACTAAACATGACAGGAACTGTGGAAAGAGCTTGCACGGTCACCCCTAGACACAGACACAAAGAAAGACAAAGACAATGACATGAATAGTCCAGTCACTCTTCTGGCATTTCCCCAGGCCCAGGAAGTCTCCATCTCAATCTCCCCTTCCCTGCTGTTCCTCCCTGTCTCCCTTCTTTCAGGCTCTCTGCCGCAGGCCTCCCTTATCCCTCAGCCCCAAGTCTAGGGGAAGGGATGAAGACTGGACAAAAATGACATCATTCAAGAAAAAATTAATTTGCCCCATTTGTCAAGAGCTATTTCTACCCTCCTTCCTGTGAAGTTTTATTTAAGCAAGTCATTTTTCCATTAATTCTTTCAGAGCTTTTCATTTTAGTTCATGGGTGACAGTTTCTTAGCCACCTTCCCTTTTAATTCATCTCCTAAGGGACTCTGGGTGGAGTCCCACTGTCTGGAATGGAATGCCCAGAATGGGTCTCTGGGTTTGGTCCCAGAATCCAGCAACCAGGATGCCTAAAATCTCTTGTCTTCAAGCTCCTGGAGCTGGGGTATTAGGAGAGATGCTGCCCAACCGAGCTGGTTCCTCCTTCTGCCTTACCCACATCCAACCCACTAGCAAGTCCTGTTAGCTCTACTCCAGTTCCTTTCATTGCCCATCTTTCCCATTTCCTGCTACTACCTGGTCCAAGCCACAGGCGTATGTGGACCACTGCAGAAGCTCCAAACTGGTCTCCTACCCTCATTCTTGTTCTCGTACAGTTTGTTCTCTATTCGGAAATCAGAGTAAGAGGTAAAACTCAGATCAAGTCACTTCCTTGCTTAAAGCTTCCAAGGACTTTTCATCACACTTAGAGTAAAATCTAGACTTGAACATGGTGTAGGAGGCCCCACACAGTCTCTCCCAGGGCTCCCATTGCTCTTTGTTGGCCTCCTGCCTGTTCTTTGGAGCACTTTACTGTCCTGCTGTTCCACCTGCCTGGAATGCTCTTGTTTTGGCTCATCATAGGATAGGCTCCTTTTCACCTTTAGTTCTTGGTTGAAATGTCAGCTCCTCAGAGAGGTCTTCCCCAACTCCAGCCACTCTCTCACCCATTGTTCCATTCCTTTCCTTTTCTATGCAGTCTGTCACTACTGTGTTTAGTGGCTCACTCTGTGGTTTCCCCTCCTTCAAGGTAAAAACCACGTGAGCCTGTCTTTATCTCTAGTGTCCAGAGAGGTATCTGGCATGTAGACCAGACCCAATGAATGAAAGAATAAACTATTATTTAGTGAGGACTAGAGATGACAGTGTTTGATTAGAGAGCACTGTCAAAACATTGTTACAAGATAATATTTACGTTCATTGATTAGTAGAAAAGAGATAAGCTCCTTTCAATTGTAAAATCTTTACGTTTTACCTGAATATTTTTGCTTACATTGCTCTATTTCATTTCTACAGTTTGTAGATTAGGTGTGAAGTCACATGGCTTAAAAGTGGTGGAATGAGGCTCCTGTCCAGCGTTGCTCTTTCCCTACACCCCAGTGGCCATTGCATGTCATAGATCTCATGTTAGCATGGTAAATTGCACAATTTGTGAGTTGGTTGGTTTGGATACATATTCTTTGGTCTCTGGGAGCTGAAAGGGAAAAAAACCAAATCTAATCTAATTGGAGCTTATATGTTTTAAAACAGGGGTCTTGGACCCTATGACATAGCACGATATTCCCCAAATTTACCTGTTGATTAAAATGGTAAGGGATGTTGTTATAAAAAAAAGTGCCTAGGCCCTCCTTTGGACATTCTGATTCAGTGGATGGGGCCCAAAAAAGAATTTTAGCAAGCACCACAGGTAATCCTTATCCTGAGAGAGGTTTGGGGAAAGCTTTTGTGGTGGAATGAGAGAAGCGGCCGTAGGTACAATCCTAGCTCTGCCATTTACTAGCTGTGTGATCCTGAGAAAATTACTTAACCTCCTTGCATTCCTTAGGTAATAATTGGTACTGTTGAGGGAGGATTAAATGTGAGCAGGTATGTGCTCACATCCCTCTGACTTCTCTGGGACTTTTAGCTTCCTTCATGTAGAGAGGACTGAGCTCCCACTCCATCCCTCACCAATTCTAACCTTCCTGGGTTGGTTCCAGAACCAGCTTCAAGAAGAATTCAACCTAGTTGAGGGCTTTGGAGACACAAAAATGTCATCTCATTGATATCTTATTTTGGTCTTTCTCAGCTCTGTGTTGGATCTTGTAGTGAAGAGACCCAGTGGCTGCCAGTTACATTTCCCTCCCGGTGAAGATGGCATGGATTTCTGGAATCTTCTATGCTGGGCCTTCATCATTTTATTTTCTTACCTCCATGGAGGTGGTAGGATATAGTTGTTAAGCCTTTGGGTCAGACTGCCTGGGTTCAAATCCTGTTTCTGCTCCCTACAAGCTGTGTGATATTGGACAAATTGCTTAACCTCCGTCCCTCAGTTTCTTCATCTATAAAATTGGCATAATAATAGATACTATCTCCTAGTGTTGTTATAGTGAGTTAATTGAGTTAATACATGGTAGGTGCTGAGAGCTGTGCCTAGCACAAAGTAAATGCTCAGCAAAGGTTAGTCACAATGGTTCTCTCAAGGATAGCCATGGAATTAAACACAAAACAAAAACTGAAGGAAGCACACTTCATCTAAACTGCAGTCATAGGCAGTGGTTCTGACACCAGTTATCTGAGTGTCATTTCCACTAAGTTTTCTTTGAAAGGGTGGGTCCTTGCTCAAACTTCACATTTAAATTATTTTTTAACATTTTAAATTTATTTTTGGAGGTAGAGCACAAGCCAGGAGGGGCAGAGAGAGAGAGAGGAAGACACAGAATCTGAAGCAGGCTCCAGGTTCTGAGCTGTCAGCACAGAGCCCAATGCGGGGCTCGAACCCATGGACCGCGAGATCATGACCTGAGCCCAAGTCAGACACTTAACCAACCGATCCACGCAGGGGCCCCTCAAGCTTCACATTTAGAGCAAAACCTTGCTCTTTGCTCTAGGTCTGGGAAGCTTGTTCTGTCTTGCTCCCCTCCCACCCCATATACTTCTAGAACTGGGGCATATACTCTTGTGTTCTGTGGAATAGTCTACAGAAATGCTTCAGACTTTCTGCAATGTTCAATTTGAATGCCAGGTTTTTTTTTTATTTTTTAAACTTTATTTATTTATTTTGAGAGAGAGAGAGCGAGCGCATATGTGTGTGGGGTGGGGCAGAGAGAGAGAGAGAGAGAAGGAATTCCAAGCAGGCTCTGCACTGTCAGCTTGGAGCCCAGTATGGGGCTCTAACTCACGAACCTGTGAGATCATGACCTGAGCCAAAACCAACAGTTGGATGCTTACCCAACTGAGTCACCCAAGCGCCCCTAAATGCCATTTAAATATATTTTTAATTGTTTAAAAAATATATGTAAAGCAGTACCTGACCAAAAGTATCCTAGACCAAATTCTTTTTTTTAAAATTTTTTTAATTTTTATTCATTTTTTGAAAAAGAGAGACAGAGCGTGAGTGGGGGTGGGGCAGAGAGAGAGGGAGACACAATCCGAAGCAGGCTCCAGGCTCCGAACTGATAGCACAGAGCCTGACGCGGGGCTTGAACACACGGACCGTGAGATCATGACCTGAGCCGAAGTCAGACGCCCAACTGACTGAGCCACCCAGGTGCCCCTAGACCAAATTCTTAAAAAAAAAAAATTTTTTTTTAATGTTTATCTATTCCTGAGAGAGAAAGAGAGAGAGAGTGCCTGAACGCATGAGCAGGGGAGGGGCAGAATGAAAGAGGGACACAGAATTGGAGGCAGGCTCTAGGCTCTGAGCTCTGAGCTGTCAGCACAGAGCCCAGTGCAGGGCTCGAACTCACAAGCCATGAGATCATGACCTGAGCTGAAGTTGGATGCTTAACTTCCATCCAGGTACCCCATCCAGGTGCCCCAATCCTAGAACAAATTCTAACATGCTAGAGACTACCTCCTCATTTGGGGCTGGCAGGTTACTCATTTTGTGCAGACTTTGGAATAAAACATCTTCTGCTGTCTCTGTATATATTTGAAGATCTTATAAATTGGTCTTTGATAAAGAAGCTGCTAATTCTAAACTGCTCTTTCATTTATGTATATGCATTCTTTGTTTTCCATTTTAAATCTAGACCACTAATGTCAAATTTTAGGCCTGATGGTGTTGCAGTGGTGAGTTCCCCGTCATAGCACATGGGCACAGCTCTTGCATGTCCAGAAGGCTCAGTGTAGCTTCTTGGAGCATATGTTCCTCAGGTGGCACAGTCAACCAGGTAGTAATAAGTGAAAGCACAACATGGCCATCATACCTTATTTTAGATAGTCTTTGAAATTATTTTTTCTTTAAAGTTTATTTATTTTGAGAGAGAGAGAGACAGAGAGAGAGTGGGGGAGGGGCAGAGACAGAGGGAGAGACAGAGAGTCCTAAGCAGGCTCCACGCTGTCAGCATAGAGCCTGACATGCAGCCTGATCTCACTAACTGTGAGACCATGAGCTGATCCAAAATCAAGAGTTGGACACTTAACTGACTGAGCCACCCAGGTGGCCCTGAAATTCTTTTAAATTCTAATTCTAATTTTAAATTATAAATCCTTTATATCTTAAATATAAGATAAGGAAAACCAAGCAGTTCTTAGAAATTGTTAGTGATTCAGCTTTGAAACAAGAATTTCCTAATTCTCCTCTTTCAGAGTTCTGGATTAGTTTCATTGTAGAGTATTCTGAGATTATATGATTAACTTTCTTTTTAACTATTACCCTTCCCACCCCTTATATGTCAATGGGGATGTTCTGTGTACTGTGCACTGAGACAAACCATAGAAAGAAAATGGATTCCCAAATCTGACTAAACAAGCAATTGGCATCCTTAATCTGTGAATTCTAATTTTTACTGTTTTACTTGACTTTATAGTAAGTAAAGACATTTGAAGTTAAAAAGTTTAAAGTAATAAAATACCACTTTTGTCTTTTTTGATGACATAGCATTCTACTTTAAAATAGGTTATACCTAATAAAAAAAAAAATTTAAATCCACACTCTAAAAACATTGTAAGTGGAAGGTCCCATCCCTCCCCCAGCAAAGCTGTAATAGGCTGGCCCATGGTAAAAAGGCAATCAGAAGCTGTTTATCACACAAATCACATCAAGTGGTGGTCAACACATTTTAGACACAGACATTCCTTTTACATTAGATGCAAACATTGGTAGCATTTCTTGTCGTAAGTACCTGCTTGGTCCATTTCTCTAATACGAACTTCTGGATCCCAGCAGTTCTCTTGGACCACTCTGAAGACCCTCCCATCTTTCAGCATCTTTGCTTCCCCCTAGGAGACAAAACTCACATCAGCAAAAGGTGGCCTAAGCTTACTTATTCTTCATTGTATGCTTTGGAACATGGTTCTCCCCTAATGTTTTTAGGGGTTTTTACTTAGTCCTCAAAGAAGTAGAAGTCTGTTCATTTAACAGGCCTCAGCTTTTTATCCTCATGCCTTAATGTTGACTTTGAATCAAAGGGGTGTGCTCTGTGAGTGTCTGTGGCTGGACATAGAGAGAAAAAGGTCATGGCCATAGCCCTTTGGGGCTGCATACTGAGGATGGCTGGTCACCTTGCTGATCTGAACTGCTGGCTGCAAGACCTGAGAGGATGGCCCAGTGTCTGGAAAAATCCAGATCCATAACATTTTAGATTTGGAAAGGGCCTCTAAGATAGACATCTAGTCCAACCTTTTTGTTTTATAGAGGAGCAACAGATGGGTAGTGACAGTAAATGATTTATCTAGCAGAGCAAGTCTCACTGATGTCAACACCTGCAGTAGGAGGCAGGCAATGAAGTGAATCACTTTAGTAGCATGTATGAAATTTGGTGCTGAGCTGCTGGCTTCCACCAGCACCATGTCTGCCTGTGTACACCATGTTTAATACTCAGTGCAGGGATCCTCTAAATTGGACTTCCATTTGGTGATCCCTAGAGAAAAGGGAAAAGTCTTATCCAGGTCTTTGATATCAGAGTCATCAGGTACAAATCACCATTCTACCACTTACTGTGTAGCCTTGAGCAAGTTAAAAAAACATCTCTGAGACTCAGTTTTCTCATCTCTAAAATAGGAATAATGTTACTTACCTTAAAGGGATGTTGTAAGCATGGAATGGGTAATCCATATAAGGTACTGAGTGAAGTATCTGACACATGTTAAGTGTTGGTTATTGTAAGTACTTGCTATTCATGATGTATGGCTAATTAGGGACTAGACTATCCCCTGATATTCCCCTGCTTTGAGGGCACACTACCTCTGTGGTGCTTCAGGGGCTCAGACTTGCCTTTGGGCCCTATATAATTTGGCCTAGTGGGTATGTGGTGATCAGAGGCCTTGTGCTCTGCTTGGTGGAGTCCTCTGCCCTTCTGCTCGTCCTCTTGGCTTGATCATGAGTTGCACACAGGCCTTGCCACAGCTTCCTTCTCCATCCTTCTATTCCATGGATAAGACCTTCCCTGCCTCCTACATGGAGGAAGCCAGCTACTTTTTACCTTCACGTGTGGCAGACCGTTCATATTTGGCATGCATAAGTAAGACCTCACATTCATGTTTCATTTCTTTGTAAATTTTTTTTTAATGTATATTTATTTTTGAGACAGAGAGAGAGACAGAGAGTGAACAGAGGAGGGACCGAGAGAGAGAGGGAGACACAGAATCTGAAATAGGTTCCAGGCTCTGAGCTGTCAGCACAGAACCTGATGTAGGGCTTGAACTCATGAGCCGTGAGATCATGATCTGAGCCAAAGACAGACACTTAACCAACTGAGGCACCGAGGTGACCCTATGTTTTCATTTCTGATGGCTGTGGAAAAGGTCAGCAAGCAAGTGACTTGTGTAACTGAGATGTCTACAACTCGGCAGACTTGAGTCTCTGGACATCAGGATTGATTTCAGTTCCCATCCTTTTCTGACCTTGGCAGCATCTGAACAACCTTCCCAGATTGGGGAATCTCCTGTGAGAGTCTTGGTGGAGGCAGGTCCCAGACTCCCTTTGATAAAGCCCCAAAGCTCCAATACTTTCTCTCCTTGCCCCAAGCTTGACCAGTCAATGCTTGGGTTTTAATCAAGATCAAGGGATGCAAAAAGACAGGATCAGTGAATTTATTCTCCCAGCGATGCCAGCAGTGGCTACATGCTGTGTCCATTGGCAGTGGTACCAGTGGCAGTGTCCAGTGTCCAGCTAGGAGGCAGCAATGCCCTAGCCAGGCTAGTCCTGTGGTGTGGCATTGGCTGTGGCTTCAATCACCTGCACATCTTATGATTGTGGTTCCCTAGGCATGTGTAATTCTTGAGGGGCTTAAAATACTTGCAACTAATTCCTTTTCTGCTTAAACTAACCATTGTTGGTTTTTGTTATTTGCCACCAAGAATCTTGAATGATACTGATTGCACAAAGAGAATATAGGAACACATGTCTTTCCATTTGGTGAAGAAGGGAGGGGAGAGGAATGACGGTAAAAGAAAAAAATCAAGAAATAAACTTTTATTTGCCAAATTAGAGGCTTTATGTTTCTTTTACTCCTAAATAGGGAAGCTTAAACACCATAAAATAATCAGAATAGCAGAGTGCTGAAGAGCATGTATTCTGACAAACCTGGGTTTAAATCTCATGAAAATACTTACTACAGTAGAATTGGCCAAGTTAGGGGATTTCTGGGCTGAAGACTCACTTTTTCTATTTGCAAAATGTAGATGATTATATTTGTCATGCTTGTGGCCACCCAGCATCCTTGGAACACTTCTATGTGTAAGGGAAGTTTATGAGGGAGATTCCCGACTTCACTTTCCCAGCCTCCCTTGTAGTGAGGGTACTAGCATGCGTGTAAAAGCTACCTTCTGGTATGGGTGCTGTATGAGGTATCAGACGTGGCTAGAGCAGAAATGGTAGCACTTTGGTCTCCAGTCTCAGCCTGAGTGTGAGGTTCCTGTCTCTGGCTAGAAGAGGCAGCACTTGCATCTTTGCTGACACAGCCCCCCCCCCCCCCCACCCAGGTATGATTGGGCATTGTGCATGTTAGCACAGCCTCATGGATTGATCTTTTGTCCTCCCAGGAGGTCTGTGAGCTGCCTTTCCACTTAAGCAAGCTAGAGTGGGTTCTTTTGTTTGCATCTTAGAACACTGAGTGAAATAGGAGATTCAGTAATAGAATGTTTAAAAAATTTTTTTTAATGTTTATTTAGTTTTGAGAGAAAGAGAGAGAGTGCGTGTGCGGGTGAGGGGCAAAGACAGAGGAAGACAGAGGATCTGAAGCAGTCTCTGTGCTGACAGCAGAGAACCCAATGCTCAAACTCATGAACTGTGAGATCACAACCTGAGCCTTAATTGACTGAGCCACCCAGGTGTCCCAATAGTAGAATGTTAGTAAAGAATTTAGCACTTCAGAGAATATGCTCAATCATTTTGGACCAAATTTTACCATATATTATCAATGGCAGGGGAGGAGTTTGGGTTTTTCTGGGAGATAGATGAGTAAGTTTTGGTTTCAGACAAAGAAGAGCACATTAAAGCAGAAATGAGTCATTTAGTTCAACTCTTGCATCTTATGGATGCATTGACTTGTCCAAAGTCATACACTAAGTTGGTTTAGGGCGGGGATAAGACCCAAGTTTATGGAGCCATTTTCCACACCACCACACTGATATTGGTAATTGGGGGCTATCTAGTAGGCAAAGGTTAGTTACTATCATTTCCTAAACGTTCTGATCTTTTGAGGGGATTGTACTCATTGCATGGCAGGAAAATCAGACTCACTAAACCTCTCTCTCCACATCCTTCCTGTTGGATCCATGGTAAGGCTGATGAATGACAGTAACTGTCAGCAGAAGTCTTTCTGACTGTCAAGTACCACAGAGAAGCGGCTCTATCCCATAATAGGCTCCCAATTCTCATTGTTTCTTCAGCCAGAATTTTGGGACCTGACAGCCATTGTTAAGAATCAATTCTTGATCCCTCTCACTTTACATTTGGGGACCCAGTGTCTTTTCAGGGCTGCAAATGTGCCTCAGAGGGCAGCACTTGGTGCTGGGGGTAGGACAGAGGAGTCTCTTGGGTTATGTTTTTAACGTTAACATCAGTGTCAACCAAGATCTTAAACTAAACTGACAACCAAATAATTGGAGTAAGCTGCTCTAATTTATTCAACCCACAAAAAAATTTCATTTTTCTAAACTCTCTAAAGAAAACCAAGTTCTTTTTTTAAAAGCTTCCCAACCAACGATTGCCACCCAGAAAAACCATTTCAAATATACCTCTAATATTTTTAAAGCCAGAACACCATGACATAATAGAAATCATGGTATTGAAGAAGTCAGGAGACCAGGATCCTATGTGTAAACACTTAACCTCCCAGAACCTCAGATACTAACTATAAAATAAGAGTTTAGAGTAAGTGATGTGTAAGGTCTCTTCCCAGGATGGTGTAATATGCTGCTCCAATCCTCCTGCAGGAATAAAAGACCTTTTCTCCTAGCTTCTGGGAGTGTTGCCAACAGCTCTGGGCTATCAGCCCCTATGGGGAGATAGGAAGACTGCCTCAGTTGAGAAGAGTCACCTCCCTCCCTCCAGGTCCTGCTTCATTTCCAGGGCAGCCCACTTCCAATGACTGGTTGACAGAGTTATAAAGGCCCCTCTCTTTGTCCTCCCACACCCCCAACTTGGGACAGTTCTGAAGGTTAGCTTTAGAGCTCCAGGTAGGGTTGGCTGAGGCTCCATTGAAACATCACAGCTCAACATTGCCTTCTGTTCTATCCTGCTTCGTTCTCTTCACTTCCCACTGGTGTCCATTGTCTGACACTTCCTGATAAACCTCCTGCATGCTAATTTCTGTCTCAGAGTCTGATTTCCAGGGACCCTAATCTGTGACACTTCTGGTTTTCACATTCTAATTCTTTTTTTTTTAATTAAAAAAATGCTTATTTATTTTTGAAAAAGAGAGAGAGAGAGAGACACCAGGCTGTCAGCACAGAGCTCAACGTGGGGCTCGAACTCAAGAACCTTGTGACCTGAGCCAAAGTTAGGCGCTTGACTGATTGAGCCACTCAGGTGCTCTTCACATTCTAATTCTAATACTATCCACAAATAAGTTCCAATATGGCTGGTATTCAAATGACCGGTACTGCATGTGTCATTAAAAGTGTGTGTGTGTGTGTGTGTGTGTGTGTGTGTGTGTGTGTGTGTGTTTAAGTTTATTTTTTTATTCTTGAGACAGAGAGAGAGAGAGAGCATGAGCTGGGGAGGGACAGAGACAGAGAGAGGGAGACAGAATCTGAAGCATTCTGTGTGAGGTGTGTGTTCTTTATCCACTTGAGTGGCTTCCTGGCTCCCCAGTGACGGAATGAGAGATAATAGAAAAAATATTTATTGGTCTCTGCCCCTGGTTCCTGGCACAAAGCTCCTGAAACCCTTGTAATTTCTTAAGTAATAAGAACCCTAGGAGCATCTCTTACTTTAACATTTGGTCTTTGAACCCCTGACTTAGGGCTGCTAAAACCCTCATAAATTCCTAAGTGGTAGAGCACCAGGAGCATCTTTTGTTCTATTGATGTGACTCTGAGTAGACTCCTGGATGGCTCCTGGATGGCAGCTGGTCATCAGAAAGACCAAGCCATGATGAGAAGCTTAGAATTTCCAGTCCTCCCACCACTTCTAGAAATGGAGTTAATAATTGAACATGTCTACATGAGAAAGCCTCCAAAGAATCCCAATAGCATGGGGTTCTGGGAGCTTCCAGAATGGAGAACACATCCACAGCAGGAGGATGAATGCATCTCAACTCTATAGGGATGGAAGGTCCTGAGCTTGGGACCCAGGTGAAAAACTGGGTAGGCCTTTCTTTCTTTCTTTCTTTCTTTCTTTCTTTCTTTCTTTCTTTCTTTCTCTCTCTCTCTCTCTCTCTCTCTCTCTCTCTCTCTCTCTTTCTTTCTTTCTTTCTTTTTCTTTCTAATGTTTATTTATTTTGAGATGGAGCATGGGCAGGGGAGGGGCAGAGATAGTGAGAGACAGGATCTGAAGTGGGCTCTGTACTGACAGCAGAGCCCAAGGTGGGGCTCAAAATCAAGAACCACAAGATCACAATCTGAGCCAAAGTCAGACACTCAACTGACTGAGCCACCCAGGTGCTCCAGGTTTTTCTTTATGGGGGAAATAATCTTGAGAGCAGGAACCTAATGAGATCACGCAGAATAGTATGTGTGAAAATGCTAAACAGAAATAATGTGTATGTGTGTATGTGCATGTGCACGCATGTCTGTATTGTATTCCCAAGGGCCTGAAAAGCACTCAGTGGATGTTCTTGATGCTTCTGACCCAAGGATTTGTAAAGGACCCCATGCCTACCCTCTGAAATGTTCCCACCCACCGGCTCTGAAAGGAGGCCATGCAAACTGACTTGCTACCTATACTTTTATAAATACTCAACCAAATGACAAATGGTGTGTTTTAGTTGTGAACAAAGCTCGATTCATTCCAAGAGCAATGAAAAACCAAAGGTTAAGAAGACAAACACATGGGGAAGACCAGAGAAATGTTTTGGAAAGATTTTTCAGAGGACAAGAGTCTCCGAGGTAAATCAGTCATGGGGGCTACAAAATATTTGTTCAAAAGAATGTGGGAGAACAGAAAGAAATTTCAACTACCAAATACTGGATTTTCTCATTGCTTAGCCTAATTTCCATATTTATTTACATTTGCAAGTTGTTTTTCCAGTGACTGTAATCCCTGACCACTATAATTATGAAAAATACAGATCCGGTTCTGTTGTGTTTTGATTTGTTTTTGAGAGGGAAGAAGAGTGTTACTGTTTGTTCTATTTAATTGTATCCAATTTTGCTGGAAATATGTAGGTGGTAGATATGAAATGTTTTCGTTCCTGTTTTCTTTAGGAGATTTACTGTTTATGAATCTCTCTCTCTCTTTTTTAAAATTTTTTAATGTTTTATTTAGTTCTGACTGAGAGAAAGAGACAGAGCATGAGTGGGGGAGGGGCAGAGAAACAGGGAGGCATAGAATCCGAAACAGGCTCCAGGCTCTGAGCTGTCAGCACAGAGCCTGATGTGGGGCTCGAACTCACAGACCGCAAGATAATGACCTGAGCCGAAGTCAGACACAACCGACTGAGCCACCCAGGCGCCCCTGTTTATGAATCTCTTGACATAAAAACAAAATGAAATGAAAGTCATTCAAATGCAGTACCAAGGTTACAAACTGGACTTCAAAACCAATCACAGACTTCCCAGTCCTGCATTTGGGGCTTCTCAGTAGCCTTGAAATCAGCTCCACCCAGACTGTTCTCTTCCTTAGGCAGATTTGAGGCCAGCTGAGATCATCAGCTCCTGGGGTAGAACTAGCACTTTTAATGGGAGGAGTGTAGCACAGTGTCTAAACCAGCACTTAGTGGGCATTCTTTAATGAAGGTGAAAACGAGCCACCCAGAGATTCTGATGTTCAAAACTCTTTATTCTCCACAGCCTTCAGGATCAAGTACAAAGGCCTACACCTGTTCTTCAAGACCCCGTCTGATGAGGCTTCTGCCCACCTTTCTGGCTTCTTCACACCCCTTGGCTCCCTAAACTCTGCCTGTCTCTATTCATTTTCCACAGAGCCATCAAGGTGGTCTTTTTAAGCCATTAAGACCCTCCAGAGCATCTGTGCATTGATAATAAATCCAGACTCTGCAGCATGTCCCCAGCATCCCTCCATGACCTGGCCCCTGCCTACCTCACCAATCTCATTTTCTATCGTCTCCCTCTTTCACTACATTTAGGCATATTCCCTTCCTTTCTGTTCCTTGAACACAGCTCTTTCTCATTTGGTGGGCTTTACAACTGCTATTCCTCATCCAGGGACACTTGCCCAGGCTTTTCCTTCCTGTCTTCTAAGTCTTAGCTGGCTCCCTGAGCAGCCAGCCCAGTGAATCTTCCCCAGTCACTTGCAACCACAGCACTGTTTTTCATTCCATTCTCTGTAGTGATCACATTTGTCATCCCCTAGAATTTGAGCACCATGAGGGCAGCAAGTGTCTCAGACTGGTTCACCAGCATATTCCTGGTGTCTAGACTGGTGGGCCTAACACAAAATAGGAGTCAATATAAATCAGTGAGTAAGTGAATGAATGTCTAAGCCAGTGGTTCTCAGAATCCCCAGAGGCTTGTCAAAACAACGGATTGCCATCCTGACCCTCAGAGTCCCTGAGTTGGTAGATCTGGGGTGAGACCCCCAAATTTACATTCCTCCCAAGTTACCTCTGCACATGGTAACTGCGTCCTCTCAGACCACAATTCCTCCAGGGTGTGCTCCCAGGGCCTGTCTATGTCTAGCGGGAAGCTCAGGAATGTTCCCTCTGAGCTCCACCCGAGCAGAAAATGCCTCTGAAAGTGAAGTCAATCCTGACCTGTGTGCAGGGCTAGACTTCAGCTCACTTTTAGGTGGGCCTTGTTATTTGCAGAATGCTTTGCCCCAGCCCTTCCTCCTCTTGCTTTTCCTCTTACCAAACTCAACCCTTAATAGCGATGGCTTTTCTCCTCCTTGTCTCCGGTGTTTAATTTCTCCAGCCTGTGCTCAAACTTAAACTGTGCCATTTATTTGGTTGGCCTTAATATAATGTAATAACCTATGGAAGGAGCCCACCTCTCTTCCTTGAGGCAGAGCAATAAATGCTAAAATTGATTCTAGGGCAGAGGGGAAAAAAAAAGAAAGGGAAAAAAAAAGATTTCTTAATGGCTTCTCAAATTGCAATTTTAGTTTCCTAAATCCTGCTCTTTGAAGTCACCCTCATTTTTCCTAGTCATTTTGAGAAACTCAGTGCTGCTCCCTTGCCTACTACAAAGTCAGTAAGAGGACCTGAGTTGAGCTCCATGGAGGCCTGCCTGCAAGAACGTCTCAGGCTCAGGATGTCCCTGGTCCAAGGTACATACACACTTTGGAGAAACTCACCTTGCTGTGATGTTGGAGCTGCACCCAGCCTCCATAGCCGAATCTCTGTGGAGGAGAAGCACAGTCAGGCTGGAGGAACAAAATAGGGATGACTGCAATAAAGGGGTATCCTTGTGGCAGAGGGTCCTGAGCTCCAATCTTTCAGATTATGACCTTCCCATTTTCTGCCCTGACACCCATGTATCACTTTTTCGATATTGATATTTAAGTCAATTTACTTTTTTCCCTCAAATATATTTATTCAGGAAGAAAATTGTGTATCATAGAAATGCTAGTTTTATCTAGGTTGCAGTTTTTATTTTTTTTTATTTTTTATTTAAAAAAAATTTTTTTTAATGTTTATTTATTTTTGAGAGAGAGACAGAGCATGAACAGGGGAGGGTCAGAGAGAGAGGGAGACACAGAATCTAAAACAGGCTCCAGGCTCTGAGCCATCAGCACAGAGCCCGACGCGGGGCTGAAACTCACAGACCGTGAAATCATGACCTGAGCTGAAGTCGGATGCTCAACTGACTGAGCCAACCAGGCGCCCCTAGGTTGCAGTTTTTAAATGAGGATTAACATCAGGGCACCTGGGTGCCTCAGTCAGTTGAGTGTCCAACTTAGGCTCCAGTCATGATCTCGCGGCTCCTGGGTTTGAGCCCTGCGTCAGGCTCTGTGCTGACATCTCAGAGCCTGGAGCCTGCTTCAGACTCCTTCTCTCTCTGCCCCTCCCCTGCTTGCGCACTGTCTCTCTCTCTCTCTCTCTGTCTCTCAAATATAAACATTTAAAAAAAATTAAAAATAAATACATGAGGATTAACATTAAAAGATACTTGTTCATGGAATGCCTGGGTGGCTCAGTTGGTTGAACTCTTGATTTCAGCTCAGGTCATGATCTTGGCAGTTGATGGGTTTGAACCCTGCATCGGGCTCTGTGCTGCTGGTGTGGAGTCTGCTTGGGATTCTCTCTCTCCCTTTCTCTCTGCCCCCTCCCACTTGTGCTCTCTCTCTCTGTCTCAAAATAAATGAATAAACTTTTAAAAATCCCCTATTCTAAAACAAACAAATAAATAAAATCTCATTTTGTTCATTCATTCTTCAAACCCTCAAGGAACCCCCACACTTAACCAGCCTTACTAGGGCAGAGAAAATAAAAGGACACTTCCAGCCTGTGTGGAACACAGGCTTGAACATGTGGGGCTGGGCTGGCAAGTATTAAAGGGTTATGGGGTGTGAGACCTGCTGTGGTTGAGTAACACACAAAGTCTTTGGGAGTCGGGAAAAGCACAACTTGGGTTAGGTGGTGTCTAAGGAGGGAGGTTGAAAAGATAGTCTGGGATCATATTGGAGAGTAACTTCCAATGTTCTGTATTTCCATGCTTCAGATGAGTGCCTCTTGATGGAGGAAGGGAAGGTATTGGGCCAGAAACAATGGTGTGAGAAGCTCATCAACACTCTGGTCAGTAGTTACGGGTAGGGAACTTGAACATTAGCTCAACTTCTTGCTTGTTGTAGTTGGATGAGACCAGATAACAGTGGTTGGTTCTTATGCCATGCTACAGGGAAGTTGTCTTCAGGGAGTCAGGTCTTGGCAGGTTCTCTTCCTAGCAGCCCTCTCACCTCCAGACTGAGAGGGGAGGTCTGCGCCTACAGCACAAGGGTGTTTGTATGTCTCTGTGTCTGTGACCAGGGACTGCCAGTCAGATTTAAGATTTGGTCAATTCTGTACCAGCTTTATTCTACCTTGGCATAAGGTCTGTTCTTGAGTTCTAACTCCAAATAATCATATTAGATCTGAAAGTCTACCTGCCTCCTTCCTAAGTGACAATAGGGGACCTGGAGTAGTAGGGTGGGCATGCAGAAGAAACTATTCACCAGGGGCCTTAGCTTCTCCTCCGTACCCAGTTTCTCCTTTGCCTGCACCCCTCCACCCCACTCTCCTCCTTTCATGCATTTGATACCATAGTGCTTCCCCCATTGTCTTCTCCTGGCTAAAGCTGCTGAGAGATGTATATTGGAGGAGGGGGTGGAATAAAGCCTCAACCAGTTACATTTTAGAGTAAACAAACTTTCTCTCAAATTAAAATTTGCCATTGAAATTTTACTTTACTGTAGAAGAAAAGTTTTGTTTTCTTATTTCCTTCTTTCCTTTTCTTCTTTCCTTCTCTGTTCCCTCTTTCCTCAGTCTTTTTCTTACATTTTGTTAATTTGCTAAGGAACTTTAACCCGTAAGCTATCAGCCTAAAGTATTCCATTGGAGGAAGAACAGAAAAGCAGAGGGAGGCAGAACAAAGGGATCTTGTCACACGTGACAAGCCACTTCTATTATCATTGGCTTTGTTGGGGTAACTTAGCATCTCAAAGTCACTGTTTCCTTATGTGTAAAATGAGGCTGATAGCTGTAGCTATGACATAGGGTTTTATGGGAATTCATTAAGATAAAATTCATAGAAAGCTATTGACTCCAGACCCTGCTTATAGAAAGGGCCTCATCAATGCAAACAGTGATCATGATGGTGGTGACAGTGGCATTGGTGGTGCTGGAGGTGGGAGAGGTGGTGACAAAGGTGGTGATGGCGATGGTTGTGGCGTTTGTAGGGATGGCAGTGGCGGTATTGGCAATGGGAGAGGTTGTGAGGTGGTAGTGGTGATGGTTGTGCTGGTGAGCTTGGCGGTGGTGGGGGTGGCAGATGGACAGCACTGGGGGTAGCATAGTGGTGACAGTCTATTTTATCCTTAGGTGTGTCACCCTGTGTTCCTCCTTCCCCTTTCTTGGGAAGCACACAATTTGAATACTCTGTGCTTCTCCTAAGCCCCCTGCAAAGGCCTAACCTATTTAGGGCAGCTGCTCCAAGTCCAGGCTCTACATAGTTCCACAGCTGTCATCCTAGGTTGAACCAAGCTTGGGGTCTGAAATTTATGACCTTGAGAGTTGTGATGAGAGCATATGCCTAGAAGCATTTACTGTCTGAAAATGTTTGACTGACAATGACCAGTATCCCATAGGCATTTAAGGGCATGACAATAAAAAACCAAACTAAAAAATTCAAGGGAATTCAGTTCTATATACAAAAGATGTGTTTCTGAAATTGGTTTGTATGAATCAGAGGTGGATGAACTGAATGGCATTTTTACTGTCTTGGGGACCTCATACTTCCATGAGGTGAGTAAGGAACCTCCTGTGTGATAAAAACAGGTATCTATTTCCTCAGAGGGGTTGTTTGAAAGTCAGACTATGTCTGGGATTTTGACTCCTATAACCTTACAATGATCAAGTGTAATTAAATCATTGCTAATGAAAAAAAAATGTAAATATATAATTTTTTTTTAAGTAAAGGCCAGAACTTTTGACCCCATTTAAAACTAGGAGAATCTTTGCAAATCCTACTATTGGGCACATAGTAGGTGGTCCATAAAGTCTTGCTGAAGGAGAAAGCCATGACCTTATCATCATCATTGTTGCTGTGAATAATCTCATTGTGGATCAACCTGAAACAACATTCACCATGGTTCCTTGGTCCACCATCCTCCTGTTTATGACAGCAGAGAGTGGGTCTCTTGATTCATCAGAAACAATTTAATCCAGAACCTCCTGAATATGCTCTTTCCACCTCAGATAGATTTTGCCCCCTAAGGATCTTAACTGTAAGTCTGAGTAAAGTCATCATTAGCAAGTGAAAATGGAAACATTTCTCAAATCCTAATCCTTTGTAATCATTAGTTAATTATCAATCCAGGAATGTTGATTCTGCTTTCCTGTTTCTTCACTGGAGTAAGAGGCCAAGGTTATTGAGGTGTGTCCATTAATGTTTAATGAGGAAAGGCAAGTTGGAAAACAGATACTAGTTCTTCCAAAGAGGCTTCATCTTCTAAAATAAAACTAGTACCGGCTTCTTTTCATTCTTTTATTGGGAAGTTTGAAAACGTGATGAGAAAAGATCAGAGACTGATGTATTGAAATAATATTTTACCCATTAAGAAACAATTTGAAGACAAAGGAAAATCTACTGTGATTATTGAACTGCCTGAATACCAAGGAAATTGTGCTCTTGCCTAACATCACTTTAATACTCACTTTACTGTGACAATATAGACTGGGAGAGAGGGAGAAGGATACTAGCACTATTTACATGTCTATTTATTTATCTCACTCCTCCCAGTTTGAAAACATAGAACTGTTTTCTGCTGGTTATTTCATCACTGGCCTACCTGCAATCAAATGAAAACTTCTATCACATGTCAGATCCACTTGCTTGACCTGTGGGTTGAAGTCAGGTTCCAATGACCCTTTGACAAGGCCTTCCATGGGTTTATTGAGTGTGGGGAATTGGGGAACAGTCTGGTGTTGAGAAAGGCACTGGGGGAAAGAGGGACCACCATGGTTCCATATAGCTCTGGGATTCTAGGCTCATTTCTGAGTCTCAGTTACCTGATTGGTCCAGTGAGGTTAATAATATAAATTTTATCTGCAATTCACATGATTTTATGTGAATCAAATATATATATTGCTTCCTGGAAGTATAAGAGTATAATGGTTATTATTACTATCATTATGTCATCAATGTTATTCAGTGTATCAGTTATCTGCTTACAGCATGTGAGACTACTAGCCTGGTTTAGTGGGACAAATGCCCCTCCCATCTTTTGAGGGGACAGGTAGATGTTAAGAAGGAGAAGGGGGAAAAAGAGCCAGCAGCAAGTGTGCTTGAGAAGTCTCCAGTGCACACACTTATGGTTATAGCCTCCCTGAGCTCTGTATCTTTCAGCTTCCTAAGCAGATTTAACATTGCCTTTAGGGCCCTGCATTAGGTGAGGGCACCTAGAAATTATCAGCTTTTGATGAGAACTTCTTTGCTCAAACTGGAGGCAGGCTTCCAGGTGGGAGGCAGATAACAGGAGGTGGAATTGTGGCACAGGATACTAGGTAGGAAGTTTTCCCCCTTCAGCAAAGAAGAGGTACCTTTTAAGGCTGCTATGGGTCTTCATCACTAGTCTTGTGAAGTGGTGTTTACACTTTAATAAAACATGATGAGGACAGTAGCATTCAGAGTAGCAAGTTCCCAAGTAGGCACTTAGACCCCTTCTGGAGGGTCAGTTGGTGCAGTTAGTTTTCACTACCTGCTATAGCAGAAAACCCTTTCAAAGATGGTTCAGCATCATTTGTATTTTTCAGTCTAAAATGTCTACCATCTATCTTACTTAAAATGCCAAAGGACGAAGAAATAAGATTAACATTCTCCCAGGAGACAACTATGAGAAAAAAATAGTTCCACTTACTTGCACAATAAACCATATTTTAATTAGAGTTTGGGTTAATTCATTTTCCTCCACTTGGGACAAAAAAGATGAAACATTATCAGTGGCATGAAAATACTAGAGAAGGCTGAAGATTGAATAAAACCTGATACTTAGCCTGAATAAAACTCAAGCCAATTGTAAATTTCTTTCATGTTTCCACCTCCTTCTTTTAGTATTCATTCAAAAGTTCTTAATGACAAAAGGAAATTTCCCTCTTTTGAGAAATACAGAGAAAGAGACACTCATTGTACAAAGGCTTCATGTCATTTTCTCTAGGGTTTTTTTGATGTTCCTACTCTCTAGTTCATAACAAGGATTTACAGCTTAAAGAACATCAAAAGGAAAGGTTTCAGACAGTGTCCTAAAATAGACTTTAAAAAAAAATCCCACAAAGCTATGTCTTGGTGCTTCTAAAACTTATTTTAAACATTTTGGAAAGGAGATGTGTTTTAGAAGTCCTGGAAGCCTATCACATTCCATTTTTTAATAGTCTTTTACTTGAAACTGTAACTTTAAATTCTGTAGTTGGCACGTATCTTCCAAGCAGCTGAATATGTGATTTAAATGGAAGTAAAACTGCCTGACTTAAATTGGCCAGAAATTTTAAAGAATGCTTCATTTGAGGGGAAAAGGGGATTTTGAGAAGGCACTTATTTCTTTGATCAGTGTTCTTTCAAAACAAATGTAAAAGTCATTATTAAAGACTAAGAAATCAGAGATAGCAAATAAGTTTACATCACTCCTAGAGCAGAGAAACTTAACATCTAATTCCCCAAAGAAGAGATAGATCTGTAGTAGAAGCAGTAAGAAACCCTGGAAAAGTTCCAGAAATAATTCAGTAAATTAACCACCATTACCTTTTTTAGATCTGGCCATTCTTTTGGTAGAATATGACTATGGATGTCAATTTTCATCTCCACAGGATCAGAGGAGAAGCACGTAAAGAAGAAAGAAGTTTTGGTATCAAGAGATCTCCATAAAAACCATGGAGTTAATTGATTTACGTTGCCCCTTCTGGCACCAGTCAGTAGGCCTACTCGGCTCCGTCTAGGTCCACTGGAGCTGCCCTATTAAAGTTCAGAATTCTGTTTATTTGTCAACTTGTCTTTGAGTCATCAACTCTTTGGTAATCGGGACTCTGGGTACTAAATTTAAAAATAAAATAAAGGACTGTACTAAACCTCATAAGGTCAAATGTACTGCTGGGTGCTTTTTTTTCCAACAGGTCCAAAATTGGCTAATACTTGTTTTTAAATATTTCAATTGTTTTCAAGATATACATAGTAAAAAATAAAATAGGACACGGTTAAAAATCAAATAGTACAGAGGGTTTTTAAAAAACAATAGATCACTGACTCACTTTTCATTGGTTTCATTTCTCAGAAGCAACCAATTTTAATGCTTTTGCTTTTTGTTCAGCTATTTACCTTTATGTCTTTAAACAATATTGATCAATTGGCTTGTTCATGAAGATTTAGTATGTTGAAAAGTTGTGGGTGAAGTTTCACCTTTACTCTTACCTTTTTATTATTATTTTTAAAAGTTTTATTTGTTTAAGTAATCTCTACACCTAATGTGGGGCTTGAACTCAAGATTGCAAGAGTCTCATGCTGTTCTGACTGAGCCAGCCAGATGTCTCTACCTTTACTGTTAAATCAGAGAAAGAGCCCATCCTTCAAACATGTTATTTCTTCCATTGTCTTTTTCTTTCATATGTTCACTCATGCATTTAACATTTATTGAGAACTGCTATGTGCTAAGGATATAAGGTTGAATGAGGTAAAATAACGCACATGTTGTAATAGATGATTGTATGCTGCCTAAGTACAGGGGAAAGAACGAAGTAGCCATTCCGCTGGAAGTTGTCAAAGCAGTTGGGAGAGGGTTTCCACTGGAGCAGAAAGTGGGGCTCATGGTCATGCCTCTAAAGAGAACCTAGAACAAAGCAGCCCTTTGTTATTCTATGTTAACCTTTCCTATTCCTGGAAAGCTCGAAATATTCAAGGACCTGGAGTCCCTGACACAGCCTTGAAACTCCTTTGGGATGCTTCCTTCATTTCAGTCTCCACAGCACAGGGACTAAGTCATGGCCTTCCTACTAGGCTATTCAACTAGATTCCAGATAAACTGTAACAAATACTCTTTTCAACTAGAATCTGGGTAAATTATAACAAGTTAAACTAGATTCTGGATAAATTATAACAAACATTCTTTTCAGTGCTGCTCAGTTTGAAAAAAAAATACAGGAATCCTCAAGATCATTTTTAAAAAGTTCAATGAGCTGAAACTGAGTAAGTGAGCCTTAAATCAACCTGGAGGCACATGCTAATACCCAAAGGAAGCACTTTTTGAGCACTATGGCTCAGGCACTGTTCCAAGCATTTTACTCATATCAGTTCATTTATTCCTTGTAACAGTCCTATGAAAGAGGAACTATTATCAATATCCATTTTATAGAAGAGGAAACTGAAGCACAGAGAAGTTAGGTAACTTGTCCATGGTCACACCATAAGTGATAGAGACAGAACTTGAACCCTGGAAGTGTAGAGTCAGAGTTCTAGAACTTTGAGGATAAATATACCACAGATTAATAGGATATTATACCATGAGTTGTACAAAACTGAGACCCCTTCATTAAACTAGAATTCTTGAAGGGGATAGACCCCTAGCAAATAAATATACTAGAAGTAAAAAATCCACTGGTCAACAAAGGGAGTCTGTAAGGACATCTATTTCCATGATGAGAAAAAAAGGAAGAAAAAGAAGAGAATAACAGTTTTCTTTGACAATTTCTTTGAGAAGTATTATCCAAACACAGGTACTGAAGGTTTATTTTTATTTTTATTTTTTATGTTTATTCATCTTGAGAGAGAGTGAGAGAGAAAAAGCATAAACCAGGGAGAGGCAGAGAGAGAGGGAGAGGGAGAATCCTGAGCAGGCTCTGGGCTGTCAGTGCAGAGCCTGATGCAGGGCTTAAGCTCACAAACTATGAGATCATGACCTGAGCCAAAATCAAGAGTTGGGTGCTCAACCAAGGCACCCCTGAAGGTTTTAATTAAAGTGGTACCAGGTTGGTAATCTTTGACTACTCTATTTCTACTCATGCCCAGAAAGAGAAAATGGAGATCTTTCCTGAAGGAGAGCATATCAGCTTAGTCCCTTCAGTATTGCCACAGAATAAGGCCAAGAATATACTGGCTCATAGTATAAAATTATACACATGTGAGGAAAAAAGCCACCATAAGGGAATGTCCACAGAAATAATAAATAATAGATTTAAGCCTCCAAGGACATATATATTGGAATTGTTAAGCATAGGATATGTTTATTATATATGAAATGTTTTTTAAAAAATGAGAGACTATCAAATGATTGACCAAATTTGAAAACGGACAAAATAGGGACACCTTGTGGTTCAGTCAGTTACTCTGACTCTTGATTTCGGCTCAGGTCATGGTCTCATGGTTTGTGGGTTCAAGCCCCACATCAGGCTCTGTGCTGCCAGTGCAGAGCCTGCTTGGGATTCTCTCTCTCCCTCTCTCCCTCTCTCTGCCCCTCCCCTGCTCCTGCTCTTTCTCTTTCTCTCTCTCAAAATAAATACATAAATAAGCATTAAAAAAAGGGACAAAATAAAACTTCTGTAAATTAAAACATAATAATTTCAGTAAAAAACTCAGTGGGTGGATTAAACAGTAAAATAGACATAATTGAATGGAGAATTAATGAATGGGAAGAGAGACTTGTGCAGAGACATGAGGGGACTGAGCATATTTAAGAATATCACAGAGTACAGGGGCGCCTGGGTGGCTTGGTCGGTTGAGCGTCCGACTTCGGCTCAGGTCATGATCTCACAGTCCGTGAGTTCGAGCCCCGCGTCGGGCTCTGTGCTGGCAGCTCGGAGCCTGGAGCCTGTTTCAGATTCTGTGTCTCCCTCTCTCTCTGCCCCTCCCCTGTCCATGCTCTGTCTCTCTCTGTCTCAAAAATAAAAAATAAACGTTAAAAAAAAATTAAAAAAAGAATATCACAGAGTACAAAGGATAGAGTAAGAAAGTCTAAAAGGAGTCTGACAAAAGTGCTAAAAGAGGAGAGAGACGTTGGAGGATGTGGGTTTGGCTTTTGGCTTTGTCCAACAAGGCTGAGAATGGCAGAAAGGTCTCCATGCAAATCAACAGAGGTGAAAGAGGAGCTAAGGGAAGTCTTCCCAAGCTAGTCACAAGCTCCCGTATTTATTGAGCATACCTTTAGGGAAACAATGAGCAATACATTGGTGGGCTACGTGCCAGTAAGAACGTATAGAAAATGTGCAGAAAAATGAGTTAAGACAGGATAAAATATTCCATGTGATAACATGGCCTAAGGAATTTATGAGTATAGGCAGGACCTAACACGTAGATATATATTACTAGTTAAGCAAAGTGAGTGCCACCTGGAAATACATTAACTAGATAAGCAAAGCATGGCCTCTGTTTTCAGCAAGACCAGAGGCTGTTTTCTGCTGTTTTTGCAATGCATTCCCTATAATCTCCTAACCCAGGACATGTCTACTTGATTTCCCACAGGAGGAGAGATAACACAAGAGATAATAGCTGAGAATTTTCCAGAACTGATGAGCCAACAGATCCAAGAACCAAAAATTATCAAAAACTAATCAAGAAAGATTAATAGAAAGAATTTCATTTCTAGAAACCTTGTAGTGAAACTACAAAACACTAATAATAAAGGTTAGATCCTATGAACTGCTATAGAGAGAATTAACGCCTTAAAAACTCAGCAATTAGACTGACAGCCAACTTCTCGCAATGATGGGAGCCATAAGACAATAGAAAATATAGTCAAAAGGCTGATATACATGAACTGTCAACCTGGAATCATCTACTTTGTAAAATTTAATTTTAACGATGAGGGAGAAATAAACATATCTTCAGGTTAAAACTGAGTTTGCTACCAACAGACCTTCTCTTAAGGAATTCCGAATGATGTACTTTGGAAAGGAGGGAAAAAGACTCTGGCAATATAAGAATAAGTGGGAAGGTGAGAAACTTGTAATCATATAAGTAAATCTAAATAATATTAAATATTTAAAATAATGCCAGTAATAACAATGATAATGTCTTCATTTCAGAGTTCTATTACTTGGAAAAGTTTGTCCAATCATACTTTTGGCTTTCTCTCCAAGGTATGCTTTCCTGCCAGCAAATCTCCTAATTTTAACATCTTTTGCAATATGGATAGGCTGAAAATTTCCTAAATCACCCAGTCCTGATTCCTTTTTTCTTACTAGTTTGTTTGTTTGTTTGTTTGTTTGTTTAGAGAAAGAGAGAACGTGAGTGGCAGAGCATGAGAAAATCTTAAGCAGCCTCCATGCTCAGCATGGAACCCAACATAGGGTTTGATCCCACAACCCTGGATCCCACAACCCTGGAATCATGATCTGAGCCAAAGTCAAGAGTCAGATTCTCAACTGAAAGCCATCCAGGTGCCCCTCTTACTAGTTTTTCAATCTGTCTTTTTCTTCTTGCATTTTACCATAAGTACCAAGAAGGAACCAGGTAGAACCTTTAACATGCTTGGAAATTTCCTCAGCCGAATATCTCCTTTATAAACTTATAAATTCTTATTTCTACACAACTGTAGAACACACAATTGACTTACATTTTCTGCCACTGTATAACAAGGATCACCTTTTCTTCACTTTCTACGATGCTCCTCATTTCCCTCTGAGCCCTCACCATATTTCTGTCAATGATCTATTTATGATGGTTTACATATTATCTTACATAATATAGGCTTTCTCTACCATAGTTCTCATTTCTTTCTGGGATTCACTGGCAGAATCATTAACATTCACATTTCTATTAACAGTCCATTCAAGACAATTTAGGATTTTTTTCTATTGCATACCTCAAATCTCTTCCAGTGTCTACCCCTTACTCAGTTCCAAAGCCACTTTCACATTTTGTTGTATTTGTTACCCTCTTTTTGAAAACTATATCAGTTTTCAATTGCTGCTGTAACAAAGATTACATACTTTGTGGTTTAAACCAACACAAATTTATTCTCTTATAGTTTTGGAAGTCAGATGTCTAAAAGGGCTGTGTTCCTGCTGAGGGTTCTAGAACAGAATCTGTTTCCTTGCTTTATCTGCCTTCTAGACATTGTCTGTATCCTTGGTTCAGATCCCCTCCTCCATCTTCAAAGCCAGCCAGGTAGCATCTTGCAGTCCTTCTCTCAGTTTCTGTCATCACAGTTTTTGACTAACCCTTTTATCTCCCTCGTATAAAGATTCATGTGGGCTCTGATGGGTAATCCAGGGTAATCCACTACGGGCTGCCTGCTGTGCGCTCACCTGCACCCCTTGTGACCACGCCTTGCGAAATTGAAGAAATCAAGGAGTTTCTGCTCACAGCCAGACAAAAGGATGCCAAGTCCGTCAAGATCAAGAGAAATAAGGATAATGTGAAGTTTAAAGTCCGATGCAGAGGACAGCTTTACGCTTTGGTCATCACAGACAAAGAGTAGGCAGAGAAACTGAAACAGTCCCTGCCCCCAGGTTTGGCAGTAAAGAAGCTGAAATGAACCCTGCACACTGATTTGAACTGTATTAAAATTTTAAAAATTCTTAAAAAAAATCACATAATTACATTGGACTCACCCAGATAACCTAGGATGATTTCCCCATCTTAAAATCCTTAACACCATCACATTTTCAAAGTCCTTTTAGCCATATAAAGTAGCATTTTCACAGGTTCTGGGAATAGGACATGGAAACTTTTGAGTGGGGAGCATTATTCAGCCTACCACAATCAGGCATGCTAAAATTTCAAAAGTAACTGCTAAAAGAATATACACAGAGTATACAACTTTCAACCCCATTAAGTGGAAACCGGAATAAGAAAAAAAATCAATTTAAAGATACTTTATTTCTTTAAACATTTTTTTTAATGTTTATTTTTGAGAGAGAAGGAGACAGAGCACAAGTAGGGGAGGGGCAGAGAAAGAGGGGGACACAGAATCTGAAGGCTCCAGGCTGTCAGCACAGAGCCTGATGTGGGGCTCAAACCCATGAACCGCAAGATCATGACCTGAGCCAAAGTCAGGCGCTTAACTGACTGAGTCATCCAGGTACCTCCCCACCACCCCAAATCAATTTAAAAGAAGACAATAGAGAGGAAAAAAGAAACAAAAAGTAGGCAAATAGCACAAAATAAATTTCAGAAATAACCAAATCCAGCTAAGTGTTGTTTATTAGAAACATATTTAAATTACAAGGATAGAGACAGTTTGAAAGTAAAAAGGAAAGAGAAAATAAGCAAATTCTAACCAAAAGAAAATCATGACAGCCATGTCTGTCGTAAATACTTCGCGTTAGTCCAAATCAAAGAGAGTACAATACAATACAAAAAGCATTGTTAAGGCAAAGGAGGATCACTATAATAAAAGGCTCAGCTAATACAAAGCCATAATAATTCTAAATTTGGCATACCAGATTGCCTCAAAATATGCAATGCCCACAACATGTATTGCAAATGTACATTTATTTGAAAAATCTTCCAACACATGTCTCTCAATTATTGGTAAGTCAAATAAAAATTATCTACAGGGAGCTGCAGAGAAAGAGCCCAATGCTGGGAAGCCACTAAAGAAACTCAAAAGCTTTTCACAAGAGAAAGAGAAAGAGAACATGTTAAACTCCCGCCTGCCCATAGAACTTGAAGCCATTTTACCACAGGGTCATTTAATTAGCATTTGTCCTGTAGTCCTAACATTTCTTCTCCCTCTCTGCTTTGGTCCTACTGGGGAAGGAGATCAAGCTCAGGGAGGAGGAGAAATGCCAGTTGGGAAAGGCGAAGAAAGACTCATGTGCCTGTCTTCAGGGGGATAAGCCTAACCTTTCAATGAGGGTTGAAGAGATTATCAATATATTTCAGTGAGTATTTTAACCTTTCCAGCTAAGACTGGGTTTGCAATTTAAAATGATCTTAAGAATGTTTATTACCTAAAAGTGAGTAAGTTGCATAGGTTTTCATCCAGAGGGAGGAGGAAGACTGCTTTCACCAAGCAGTATTAAAGGGAAAGTGGAAATGTAAAAATGATGCATATGTAACGACATCCATTGAGTCCTGTGTGTTTGGTGTACCTATAACAGAAGAAGAGGGCAATGCTTTTATTTTTGCTTATAAAGACAGGCAAGATTTTGGATAAATGGGCAAGAGGTTGTAGGGTCCTCAAGCAAACACATTATACCCTCTCATTTCCCACTACGGTACTGAGGAAAGTAACAACAAAAAGGAAAATTGTATAAGATCTCATCTTCACATTTAAGAAAATGAATTATAAATCAGATGAGCTTTATACTCATTTATATTGGCATTCCTTCGTGGAAAGAGGCAAGAGATCCTTAAATTATTCACTACTGGATTATATACAAATAAAAAAAAATGGCTTAGACTAAGTCTAGGTAGCTCCTTTCTCCTGGCCCTAATCTGATGGCTATGAATCAGCTTAAATACCAAGGTTTGACTCCTGACTACTGCTTATCAGTTGGATGGTCTTGGGGAAGTTAGAAGTTACAAGGTCTCTGTCAAATAAGGATGATAACAGAATTGATCTCATAGAGTTATTGTAAGTGTTAACTTGAGTAATATAAAACTACCAGCTATGAATTACACCATGACACCTAATCCAATTATTTTTTAGTTTGCCATATACAAAGACTGGCAGTAAGTCTGATATTAGTCAATTTGAGGGAGCTTACTCCCCCTTTTCTAGATTATATAAGAACCTTGGGTTTATGTGATCCATTACTATAGGATAGGGGTGTGCCCTCTACTGTGATCACCATGATTATGTTTCTCCTTGGGCAGGCCTGTGTGTTCCACTTGAAGGTGGGCAGCTCCACTGGTTGAAAGGACCACTCCTCTCCCCCACACCCCCCCACCATCAATAAACCAACAAGTCTTTTTATTCTAATCCCATTGCATCTTCCAACCTTGTTCTCTTCTCTCCAGTCTCACTTTGAGGCCCTCACAATTTCTCTCAGGATTGTTTAATTGTCCACTAATGGTTCTGGCTCCAGTCTTGGCCCACTGTTATCCATCCCCAGCACTCTTGACCAGCATGATCTTTCTAAAACACAAAACAATCGCTTCTCCTTCAGTGTAACACTTGTCATGGTTTATCACTGCTAAGTCCAAGCATGCATGGGAAACAAAGCCCCTGGGTAATTCTCCACCTCTTCTGTCTCTGTGCTTGGCCACTGTGCCCTGTGTTCCAGCCACAGAGAATATCCGTGCCTCCCTAAATATGATATATTTCCCTTTTGCTCTTTTTTTTACGGCTTCTTTGACCTCTAATGCTTGGAATAACCTTTCCCTGTCCTTCCTGCCAAATGTACATCTATCCATCACTGAACATTTAGCTGAAACATCACCTCCTCTATGAAGCCTTTCCTGACAATACCCATCTCCAAATGGCAAAAAGGGACTACCTCCTCCTGGAAGAGTTAGCTGGGGGAATGAGTAGGAATGACCCTGACAAAGCTGTGAATGATTTTAAGCTCATCTTCAAGGATACCAGAATCCCCTTCTACTACCTTTTCCCTGGCTTCTAGCTTTTGGCACCGAGAGACCTCTTTATCTCTTTCTCTTCCTTATCAATCTTGCTACTTGGAAAAGAGCTAGTTTCAATCTTTTGCACTTGAGTTTGAATTTGTTTACATCCAAGCACTGTTGAATTAATGAATTTCTGAATAAACATCATGGGGCCAGGGACCATGTTTGTCTTGTCTGTTACATCCCTAGTGAAAAACAGCTGAGGAGGTGCTTGTGATGCTTAATTTTATCTGTCACCTTGGCTAGGCCACAGTCTCTAGATATTTGGTTGAACACTATTCTAGATGTTTCTGTGAAGGTTTTTTTGGGGGGAGGGGGTATAGGATTAACATTTGAATGAATAGACTTTGAGAAAAGCAGATCTGCAATATGGATAGGCCTCCTCCACTCATTTGAAGGTCTTAATCTAAAAACGCTGACCTCTCCACATGAAGAGGGAATTCTGCCAGCCCTCAGTTTCTAATTGCAGTGTCAACTCTTCCCTGGGTCTCCAACCTGTCAGCCTGCCTTACAGATTTGCAGCTTGTCATCCTCCACAATTGCATGAAGTAATTCCTTAAAATAAGTCTTTCTATCTATACATATTTTATTGGTTCTATTTATCTGGAAACTTTGACTAATATAGTGTTTTATAAATGTTTCATAAATACCCAACAACAAACTAAATAATAAATAAGTAAATAAACATGAATATGTGGATAAAATATCTTTTTCAGGAACATTTCTATCTAAACCTCATATGAAACTTTTATGTGAAAAAATTACCCTTTACTCAATATCATGCAGCAACAGGTGCCTTTCTTAGTATTTCTGTGAGTGCTGTGGCCCTTTTTGTATTTGGAAGACTGGGTATTCAAGAGTGAAAACAGAAGCCAACTCTTGGATATTGAGTTTTAAAAGCCTTGGTTACCTCCAGTGATTGATAGAAAGATTGAGCCATAAACTTTGGAAATTTAGAGGATCCAGGGTTGAGATCAAATTTCCTTCTGACTAAGTAAAGACCTCCCAGACAAGAAAGAGGGGAGTCAGGAAGGAGAGACAAGTGTTACTGTGGGTCCCTGAGGAGGACATACTTATGTCCTGCCTTCCATGGCCAAGCCTGGGGGTTGAGTGGTAGAAGAAACTCTAGATAGGTCACGAGATCTTCATCTGTAGTAGAAGGGATCTGTGACTTCATTCCCAAGCATTGCCTAGGAGGATGGCAAAGATACATGGTTGAAATATACCCAGACAGATTCAGCTTCAGAGCCCTTACAGACTAAGGGGGGCCTTGGGTAATGGTTTAGAGCATGGACTATAGCATGACTTATAAAACTTTGTTTCCTTAAGGGGTGTCTGGGTGGCTCAGTTGGTTAAGCATCCGACTTCAACTCAGGTCACGATCTCATGGTTCACCTGCATCGGGCTCTGTGCTGACAGCTCAAAGCCTGGAGCCTGCTTCAGATTCTGTGTCTCCCTCTCTATCTGCTCTTCCCTCACTCATGTTCTCCCTCTCTCTCTCTCTCTCTCTCTCTCTTTCTCTCTCAAAAATAAATAAACATTTTTTAAAAATTTTAAAAAAGGTTTGTTTCCTTGAGCAAATAACTAATTTCCTATGTACTCATCTTCCCATACATAAAATAGGAGATTAACAGATCCTACCTTGGGCTGTTGTAAGAATCAAATGAGTTAAGACATGGAAGGCACATAAAACAATGCTTAGCACAGAGTAAGTGGCATGTAGGGTTAGTCATTGTTTTTCGTAGTATTGTTATCACACAGGCCTGCCAGAATTTAGACAAAACCTCAAAGAAAGTGTGTGAGCAAGAGAAATCCTGATGTAATTGAGATTGTTTCTGCCATCTGATGGCATAAAGACCTGTATTAACAGTAGAGAGGTATTACAGAAAATTAGAGACAATTACATTTTATATACATTTGTACAATGAGACATCTGAAATTCTTGCAAGCTCAACTAGGAATTCCAGGTATTATTATATGGTAGGGAGATTTTTTGGGGGGATGTTAGGATTGATAATCCCACCATGTATAAGTCATATTATCAATGAATGTGAGCCACTTGAGGAAACATGGAGCAATGGAGATCAGAGTATAGGTGGAGGGTTCATTTACTGCAGGGGAGGGAGCATGGAGTGTTGAGGACCAGGGAACAGGTGGAGGGTTAACTCAGGGGACAGGAAGTGATGGAGACTAGGAAGAATGTTAGCTTAGGAGAGGAGGGATTGTCTCTCTTTAGAGGGTGAAGGGGAAGATGTGAGGGGACCATGATGTGTTGAACTGAAGGTAATCAACTCTCAAGAGTTACTGGTATCTATGGTCTTTTTGAGGTAGGAAGTAAGGTCATCCACCGAGATAGGGTTAGAGACTTAAAAAGAAAGGAAAGAAAGGAATAGTTTTAAAATGGCATTTGAGTTGCTTGCTAGGTAGTGAAGAGCAGCATTGGGGCTACAGTGTAGTTGGATTTTAAGAATGTTTGATGAACAACCACTTGAAAACACACAAAGGAATTTCTAGTCTAGACAAAAATGCAGCTGGGGCTGCTGGGTGGCTCAGGCAGTTAAGCTAAGTGTCGGACTCTTGACTTCAGCTCAGGTCATGATCTCATGGTTTGTGAGTTTGAGCCTTGCATCAGCCTCTGCGCTGACAGCACAGAGCCTGCTTGGGATTCTGTCTCTCTCACTCTCTGCCCCTCCCCTGCTTGCTCTCTCTCTCTCAAAATAAATAAAAATAAACTTAAAAAAACAGAAGAAAAGACAGCCAAGTTCACATTATGATTCTGTTAGAATAGTGATATTCTGAATAACTTATATCTACATTTTCAAATATTTTATAGTGAAGTTATAATATTCTGGTTATTGCAAATGTGTATAAAAACATATTTAGGGGCACCTGGGTGTCTCAGTCCATTGAGCATCCGACTTCTGCTCAGGTCATGATTTAAACAGTTCATGGGTTCAAGCCCCACATCAGACTTGGCACTGACAGCTCAAAGCCTGGAGCCTGCTTCAGATTCTCTGTCTCCCTCTTCTCTGCCCCTTCCCTGCTCCAGCTCTTTCTCTTTTAAATAAATAAATAAATAAATAAATAAATAAATAAATAAATAAAATGTCATAAACTCTGGGTCTGGAGTTCTCTCTTGTCCAGCAAGAGAGCAGATACAGGATTGAAATGCGAGAGAGGCTAATGTCCAGGAGGAGATAAGAACCCCGATTAAGGGTTCTTGCTCCGTTTTTATTAGGATCAGAAGGCTTACAAGCATGATGGACTTGCACAAAAAGACAATAAAATCAGGAACATTAAGTCTTGGGCATGAAAGAAAGGGGGTTTTGAAGATATAAGGTGTTAAGCGTTTGGGTCAATACAAAACCAAGTCCTGGTGCCAGGCAGATGGTTGTTTACTGCAGGCGTGAGGCACCACATCTGTTTATCTTAGCTAGCCTAGGGGACAAGACAGACAGAGCATGCTACCTCAAGGTCAACAAGGCACCTTTCTTTTGCTAATTAGCTCCTCTCTGGGCAACTTCGCCCTGCTGAGGTCTATAGCCCTGTTTACCTGTTTACCAATCTTGGTCCTTCCTTCCTGTGAAAGCAGCTTTCTGTGATTGTACTAAGTTGGGTGGCTTTCCTGCCCTGAATACCTAATCTTGTTTACCTAATTTTGGATGCTTCCATCCTGAGATTTCCTATTTCTAGACCTTTGTCCTGTTTACCTAATATGTTTTACCCTATTTTGGATGAGTACATCCTGTGACTTTCTATTTCTTTACGCCTTGTTAACCCATCAGTGCAAGCTCAGGGAATTCCTAAGCTTATTCCCCACAAATAAACATATATATATATATATACATATATATATATACATATATATATATATACACACACACACATACATACATATATATATTTATATTTATATATATATATATATATATATACATACATTTATTTAAAAAGAATGTAATGAAGTGTCACATTGTCAGTGTTCTCAAAAGTCACTATATCTGGTGACATTTGGCTGTGAATCATAATGGTTTGTCTTCTCCAAGCAATTTTATTTTCTAATGAAGTATACAGTTGACAGATATTATATTGTTTTCAGACATACAGCATAGTGCTTTGACAATTCTGTATGTTACATAGTACTCACCACAATAAGTGTAGTTACCATTTGTCACCATACAAAGTTATTACAATGCTATTGACGACATTCAGTAATATCTAATATATAATATACAAGTCAATGTATGATATTATTGACTATACTGTGCCTTTCATCCTCATGACTTATTTATCTTATAACTGGAAGTTTGTATCTCTTAATTCCCTTTACCTATTTTATCATAGGTTAATCTGATATTCTTGTTTCACTATGATAACCTAGATATGATACAGCCTACTTGTTTGTTCCAATGATTGAGTCAGTAATCCCACAGCAATATACATTCTACTCTGATTTCCCCATGAACTATTTTTTTCAATCAACTGCAGGAGCCATGAATTATAATCCAATCCAGGATCTCCTCTGATTACATTAGCTTTTGCCAGATCAGAATAACCTGATACCATTCTATATTCCCAGAAAGAGCTATGGCTACTGGAACTCAGGAAAATGAATTGCTCACACTAAATGAGCTTTATGGGTGGCAACCTAAAAGCTAGTTGTACACTTGAATTTTATTCATCTTCTTTTTCCCTGCGACTTTGAGTCAGAGATCAGCTCTTGCTCTCTCTCTCTCTAAATCCCTTCACTTGCTATTGCAATAATTGATACTTAATTCAGAAATGAGGTGGTAGGTATTTGCATAACAGGGGATTATGTGCTGTTCACTCATAATAGCAATGGTAGGGTTGTCAATCATTGCACATTCTTACAGTGCTATGGAGGGAGAAGCAAAAATAAATGAATATGAAATCCGTCACCTGAAGTGTGTTTAGAAAAGAATGAATTCCACTCTATACTTACTCAAAACTCTGATGATAGAGAATAATAATAATCATTTATCCCGTGGGGTTAAGTATGGTCTGAACAAAATTAGAGATTCATAATCTTAAACTGCAAATGGTAATCACTTGAGGAACTTTAAAAATACTGATCTGCCTGCCCCCTCCTTGTGTCCCTGTTCCTGTTCCCCCTGTCCAGAGTGGCCTGATTAAATTTAAACTCATAAGCAATGAATAATATTTTTTAGTATAAGTATATCTCAACTATTGCATGGGACACCCTTATACTAAAAAAAATCATTATTTATCCAAAATTCAAATTTCACCATGTATCCTATATTAAAATTTTTTTTTTAATGTTTATTCATTTTTGAGAGAGAGAGAGCATGAGCAGGGGAGGGACAGAGAGAGAGAGAGAGGGAGACACAGAATCTGAAGCATGCTCCAGGCTCCAAGCCATCAGCACAGAGCCTGACGCGGGGCTCAAACCCATGAACTGCGAGATCATGACCTGAGTGGAAGTCTGATGTTTAACTGACTGAGCCACCCAGACGCCCCCATCCTGTATTTTTAGTTGCTAAATCTGGCAGCTTCCTGCCACTGCATCCCACCCAGATTCAGAATGAACAGTTTAGGTATTTTTGAAAATTCCTCAGGTGTTTCCAAAGTGCACCAAGATTCAGAAACAGTGGCTAAAGCTTCAGAGGTCTCCTCTGTAGACTAACATTGACAGAAACAGGAAAAAAGAAGGATGGGAAATGATTCTTGACAGATCAGTAGAACCTATTGCAACTCCTTTAGAGTGTTCTATTTTGTTGTCCTATATTCTGTATATTATTCTGTGTTTGTTATAACTATGAGGTGTTTGTTATGGCCTATGAGGTGCTGTGGTACAAGACTTCCACCCAATGGGTTGATGATAATTAAATTAGACCAGATTCTTCCTTTGGGAATTTTATTTTTGGGTACAGAATGTCAGTTTATAGGTAATGGAAGCAGAATCATTCAGGATAGGTAGGTCAGTGGCTCTCAAACTTTAATGAGCTTAGAATATTCTGCAGGGCTTATTAAAAGACAGAATTCCAGGGGTGCCTGGATGGCTCAGTCAGTTAAGTGTCTGACTCTTGGTTTTGGCTCAGGTTATGATCTCATGGTTTGTGGGTTTGAGCCCTACATCGGGCTCTGTGCTGACAGCATGGAGACTGCTTGGGATTCTGTCTCCCTCTCTCTCTGCCCCTCCCCTGCTTGCTCTCTCTCTTTCTCAAAAATAAATAAATAAACATTTTAAAAAAACAGAATTCTTGGCCCCTTCCCCAGAGTTTCTGATTCAGTAGGTCTGGGCTGCCGCCCCCAAATTTGCATTTCTTTTTTTTTTTTTTTAACGTTTATTTATTTTTGAGACAGAGAGAGAGACAGAGCATGAACGGGGGAGGGTCAGAGAGAGAGGGAGACACAGAATCGGAAGCAGGCTCCAGGCTCTGAGCCATCAGCCCAGAGCCGGACGCGGGGCTTGAACTCACGGACCGCGAGATCGTGACCTGAGCTGAAGTTGGACGCTTAACCGACTGAGCCACCCAGGCGCCCCCAAATTTGCATTTCTAACAAGTTTCCAGGTGATGCGGCTACTTTAGATTCAGGGACCACATTTTGAGAATTACTGGGTTAGTTTATGTGGTAGTAACAAACAAATTCCAAATCTTAGGGGATGAAGGAAACAAAGGTTTATTTCTTGTTTGGGCCACATGTTTGTAATAAGTTTTCTGGGTGCCCTGCTCTGCAATGTCAGCCTTCTCATAGAGACCCAGACTGATGGAGCAGCCTCTATCTGGGCCATTCTGGCCATGGTGAAGCATTCCTTGGCTCTTAGGTTTTCTCCCAAAAGTGACACATGTCACTTCTATTCAGTTTTACTAGCTAAAGACAATCATATGGCCGCACATAACTTCTAGTGGAACAGATGAATAAAATCTGAGCATTTGCTTAGAAGGAGAGGGAGCCAAAAGATTCGCAGACTGCTTTCTAATGACCACATGAGACTGCCACTAAAAACGACACACAGAAAGAGAATAGCATGCACAGGGTGTGATACCATCAGAGCCATGAACTGAGGAAACCCCTGGCTGCTTGGTTGGTAGTGGCAGAAGTAATTGGAGATAGAGTGATGTAATGGTTGACAATGGCCAAAGCTGCTTTTGGTCCTGACCCACATTTAGTTGTTGGATTATGTTCTGGTCACTATGAAATGTGTTAACAGGGCTGTTCCCCATCTCTATGAGATTCCCAAGATCCTTGTTCCCACATCCACCTGTAAGCTCCTAAAGCCTTCCCCTATGGGATCTAGTCACATTACCAAGTCACCACCAACAGAGGGTATCCTGGCAATTAAATGTAATTGCAAAGTAATTTGCAACTTATATTGCCCAAACATTATGAAGGGGACACATAGACTAAAATAAGGCATCTTAAAGTTTCTTTATATGTGTTATTTTCCACAGAAAGCTCCATGCCCCCAATTCTTATCTAGTCCTGGCCTTTGGATTTTTAGTTTTTCTTCTCCTTTCCCTTTACTCTGAGTTGTGCATTACAAATCCCAAAGGTCTGATTTAGCAAAAAGGGTAGGACCAGCCTGAGCAGCCCCAGCAGATTTCTCTGTGGTGGTGGGAGGAGGAAAGTCTAAAGATATGAGTAGGTTAATAATCTGACCCACTGTATGCTAATGACTAACCCCCATAACTTCCTGAGGGTCCTGAGGGACATTCAGTTCTTTGTAATCAACAGAGTCCAAACTTAGATAGGGACTTTCATACCAAGAGTGGATGATTTCTAAGGTAAAAACTGTGTGTGTGGAGCTTAAATATTCTGACAACATTAGCAAGGAAAATGGTAAATTTTCATCATTGCTCAACTGCTTATCTTTTATTTATTTATTTTCCCTAAGTACTGGTGCTTATTGTTTGCTAAGTAGGGAGTACAGGTTTAAAATTGATAAGATATGGGAATGCAAGCTGGTGCAGCCACTCTGGAAAACAGTGTGGAGATTCCTCAAAAAATTAAAAACAGAACTACCCTACAACCCAGCAATTGCACTACTAGGTATTTATCCAAGGGATCGAGGGGTATACTGTTTCGAAGGGACACATGCACCCTTATGTTTATAGCAGCACTATCAACAATAGCCAAAGTATGGAAACAGCCCAAATGGCCATTGATGGATGAATGGCTAAAGAAGATGTGGTATATATATATATATATATATATATATATATATATATATATATACACACACATATATACGTATATATGTGTGTGTATATATATATATGTATGTGTATACACACACACACACACACACACACACACAATGGAGTATTACTCGGCAGTCAAAAAGAATGAAATCTTACCATTTGCAACTACGTGGATGGAACTGGAGGGTATTATGCTAAGTGAAATTAGAGAAAGACAAAAATCATATGACTTCACTCATATGAGGACTTTAAGAGACAAAACAGATGAACATAAGGGAAAGGAAACAAAAATAACATAAAAACAGGGAGGGGGAAAAAACAGAAGAGACTCATAAATATGGAGAACAAACAGAGGGTTACTGAAGGGGGTGAGGGAGGAGGGATGGGCTAAATGGGTAAGGGGCATTAAGGAATCTACTCCTGAAATCATTGTTGCACTATATGCTAACTAATTTGGATGTAAATTTAAATAAAATTTAAAATAAAATAAAATTGATAAGATAATTTCTTTAAAGTAAGTTATTTGGGTATTTTTTGGGGGTAATTTACTTAAAATTTTTTTTAGTGAAGTATAGTTGACAGACAATGTTACATTACTTTCAGGTGTACAACATGGTGACTTGATAAGTCTGTACATTATGCTGTGCTCACCACAAGTGTGGCTTCCATCTGTCACCATACAACACTGTTAAAATACTATTGACTATATTCCATGTATTAGCCCTGTAACTGACTCATTCCATAACTGGAAGCCTGCATCTCTCTCCCCTTCATCTGTTATGCCCCTCTCCCCATCCCTCCCCTCTGGCAACCATCAGTGTGTTCTCAGTGTTTATGGATCTATTTCTGCTTTTTGTTGTTTGTTTTGTTTTTAGATTCCATATATAAGTGAAATTATATGATATCTGTCTTTCTCTGATTTATTTCACTTAGCATAATACCCTCCAGGTGTGGGAGGCCGGACCCCGGTGCCAGGCTGAGACCGGGTCAAGCAACGGCTCCCTGTTGACTCAGCCAACCCGGTGGTTCCCCCTCCCATTCCACCACTTGCAAAGGCATACGAAAGCCTTGTCAAGGCTGAGAAATCTAATTCCTGAAGCCTGTGGTCTGTGGGTGTTGGCAGTAATGTTACCCCCCTTTCTACCCCGGTCAAAGAGAAACAAACATGGGAACTGTGTTTTGCTAGCAATCTATCAACAAGGTCTTGTTGTGACCCGTTTAGAAAGTTCACAAGGTACACAGAACTAAATGTTTTGATTGGCAGTGATCATGTGAAACCTGTTTATTCTTAGAATGGCCTGACCCATAAGAGTCTTGATATAAAAGATTGTGTACAGCAACAATAAAGCCGTCACTTGGACCATCAGCCCAGGGGACCCTCCTGTTCCCAAACTGGCTTCTCTTCTCTTTTTTTTCTTACATTCCTCTACCCTCAGGACCCTGATCTCGGTGTTGTGCCGGTCGCAACATCCAGGTCCATCCATGTTGTTGCAAATGGCAAGATCTCATTATTTTTTATGGCTGAATAGTATTCCACTATATGTATATATCACCTCTCCCTTATCCATTCATCTATTGATGGACACTTACGTGGCTTCCATATCTTGGATGTTGTAAATAATGCTGCAATAAACATAGGGGTGCACATATCTTTTTGAATTAGTGTTTTTGTCTTCTCTGGATAAATACCCAACAGTGGGATTACTGGATCATATGGTAATTCTATTTTTAATTTTTTGAGGAACCTTTCCTCAGTAGCTGCACCAGTTTACATTCCTACCAACAGTGCATGAGGGTTCCTTTTTATCCATATCCTCTCCAACACTTGTTATTTCTTGTCTTTTTTATTTTAGTCATTACGACAGATAATCTCACTGTCATTATGACAGGTATCTCATTGTGGTTTTGACTTGCGTTTCCTGATGATGAGTGATGTTGAACATATTTTCATGTGTCTGTTGGCCATCTGTATGTCTTCTTTGGAAACATGTGTATTAAGGTCCTCTGCCTGCTTTTTAATTGGATTATTGTTTTCCCAGTGATGAGTTGCATAAATTCTTTGTATATTTTGGATACTAACTCCTTATCAGATATATCATTTGCAAATTTCTTCTCCCATTCAATCGGTTGTCTTTTCATTTTGTTGATAGCTTCTTTTACTGTGCAAAAGCATTTTATTTTGATGTAGTTCCAATAGTTTGTTTTTGCCTTTGTTTCCTTTGCCTCAGGAGACATATCTAGAAAAATGTTGCTATAGCTGATATCAGAGAATTTTCTGACTGTGCTCTCCTAGCATTTTCATGGTTTCAGGTCTCGCATTTATTCTTTAATCCATTTTAAGTTTATTTTTGTGTATGGTGTAAGAAAGTGGTTCAGTTTCATTCTTTTGCATGTTGCTGTCGGTTTTCTCAGTACTCTTTATTGAAGAGACTATCTTTTCCTCATTGTATATTCTTGCCTCCTTTGTCGAAGATTAATTGACCATATAAGCATGCGCTTATTTGTGGACTCTCTATTTTCTTCTATTGATCTATGTGTCTATTTTTGTGCCAGTACCATACTGTTTTCATCACTACATATTTGTAGTATATCTTGAAACCTGGGATTGCAATACGTCCAGCTTTGTTCTTCTTTCTCAAGATTGCTTTAGCTATGTGGGAGTCTTTTGTGATTTCACAGAAATTTTAGTATTATTTGTTCCAGTTCAGTGAAAAGTGCTGTTGATGGTTTGGTGGGGATCACATTGAATCTGTAGATTGCTTTCAGTAGTATAGACATTTTAACAATATAGATTCTTCCAGTTCATCAGCATGGAATATTTTTCCATTTTTTTGTGTCATCTGTAATTCATTTTATCAAAATTGTTTCGTTTTTAGAAAACAGATTTCACCTCCTTGGTTAAATTTATTCCTAGGTATTTTATTCTTTTTGGTGCATTTGTAAACGGAACTGTTTTCTTAATTTCTCTTTCTGTTGCTTTGTTATTAGTATATGAAACACAGCTGATTTCTGTGTATTAATTTTGTATTTTGCAACTTTGCTGAATTCATTACATCTAACAGTTTTTTTTTTTTTTTTGGTAGAGTCTTTAGAGTTTTCTTTAAAAAAAATTTTTTTTAACGTTTATTTTTTTGAGACAGAGAGAGACAGAACATGAACAGGGGAGGGTCAGAGAGAGGGAGACACAGAATCTGAAACAGGCTCCAGGCTCTGAGCTGTCAGCACAGAGCCCGACGCGGGGCTCGAACTCATGGACCACGAGATCATGACCTGAGCCGAAGTTGGCCACTTAACCGACTGAGCCACCCAGGCGCCCCTAGAATTTTCTATGTATAGTATCATGTCATCTGCACATAGTGACAGGTAACTTCTTTACCAATTTGGGTGCCTGTTATTTCTTTTTCTTGTATGATTGCTGTGACTAGGACTTCCAGTACTGTGTGAATAAAAGTGGCAAGAGTGGACATCTTGTCTTGTTCCTGGTCTTAGAAGAAATGCTCAATGTTTCTCACTATTGAGTACAATGTTAGTTCTGGGGTTTTCATATATGGCCTTTATTATGTTGAGATATGTTCCCTCTAAACTCACTTTGTTGAAAGTTTTTTTTTTTTTATCATGAATGGATGTTATACTTTGTCAAATGCCTTTTCTTCATCTATTCAGATGATCATATGATTTTTATTATTTGCTTTGTAAGTGTGGTTTATCATGTGATTGATTTGCAAATATTGAACTATCCTTACACCCCTGGAATAAGTCCTACTTGATCGTGGTGAATTATCCTTTTGGTGTATTTTTGAATGTGGTTTGCTAATATTTTGAATGTGGTTTGCAGGTATGTTTACCATGGATAGTGGCCTGTTGTGTTTTTGTTTTTTTTTTTTTTTTTTTTGTAATGTCTTTGTCTGGTTTTGGTATCAAGGTATTCAGCCTCATAGAATGTATTTGGAAGCTTTCTTCTCCTTTCTGGCTTTTGAAATAGTCTAAAAAGAGGTGCTAATTCTTTAAATGTTTGGTACAATTCACCTGTGAATCCATCTGGTCCTGGACTTTTATTTGTTGGGACATTTTTGTTTTTGTTTTTTTATTACTGATTTGATTTTGTTACTAGTATTTGTACTGTTCAGGTTTTCTATTTCTTCCTGATTTAGTTTTGGAAGATTGTGTGTTTCTGGGAATTTATCCATTTCTCCTAGGCTGTCCAATTTTTTGGCATGTAATTTTTCATAGTAATCTCTTATAACCCTTTGTGTTTCTCTGGTCTTGGCTATTACTTTTCCTTTTTTGTTTCCAATTTTATTTATTTGAGCTCTCATTCTCTTTTTCTTGATGAATCAATCTAGCTGAAGTTTTATCAATTTTGTTTATCTCTTCAAAAACAAGGTTTCATTGTCTTCATTGGTCTTTTGTATAGTTTTTTTTTTTTTTTTTAGAAACTGCTCCTCTTTTAAAATAAAGCTTAGACATTTCCAAAACATCACTGCACCAGAGTTTTGAGTCTACTCTAGTTGCTTTTCCCCAATATTTGCTTGTGTAACACATTAATTTACCATGAACCATGTGATTTTTTTCCTCCTCACTATTTTCTCCTATTCACTAAGTGATTGATTGAGCTTGAGCCTGTATTTTGTCCACCTCGTAAGATTGCTTTTGTGAACACTTATAGGGGCAGGCAGTATTTCTATCGGGCTTGAGAAAGAAGGCCACTTTCTCTGGGCCCCATAACGTAGTGGACTTTGGCCCTGCCTGTCCTCTGGCTTCCCTCTCCCCATTGGGTGAGAAGTCTTAGAGGCCATGGACTCATGTAGCCCTTTCTCTAACCATTTAGACCATTGTCTTTGAATTGGAATTCCCAATGGCCCTGAGCCTGCTTCCAGGGTCTATGTGGGCTTTGTCTCTGGGTCCATTTTCCCAAAGACAGAATGTGAATACATACCCCTAGGTCCAAAGGATGGCCTAAGGGTGGCTGTTTGTGGGTGTGTAAATGGAGTTTGGACAAGTAGGCTGGGATTTTGAGGCTGATTCTGGCATGGAGAGGGATATAGGGATGGGAAGAGAGGGAGCACAATTCATGGGCCAGAGACTGGAGCTCTCTGCAATAGCATTTTTGGTCTCAGAACTTTTAGGAGCCCAAGAATTTTAACTTCAAACATGGCTTTTCACATGGTTCTGCAAGTGTGTTTGTTAAGGTGGGTGGATAGAATATATTCTTTTTGACAGTTTCTTAGCTTGGCTTATAACTTATAATAATGTCATAAATATGGTACACAGATCTCCATTTATATCCTGGCCCCAGACCCCATAAATTTTAGAATCTGGTCTGTGGGGCAGGGCAGGTGGATTAGCACCCAGATATTGGCCTGGAAGAGTAAGGAAGAACCTGTCAATTTAATTCCATAAAGTAACCACTAAAGATACCAATTTGAACATCTGATTTTACAGATTTACAATGGATTGTTCCCAAATCAAGCTCTCCAAAGCCTCACAGAAAAGCCTGGCCATCCCCTGGTCCCCACTCCCTCAAAAAAAGCCCTCATGCTTCACTTAGCCAACTTGGTTCTCACCTTAGCCCATCAACAACTTGTATGTAAGAAGCTGAGTTGTGATATTGAAAACACTAACACTGGAAATCAATGACATGGTTTCTAGGCACTATAACCTGGTGACCAGGAGCATGAGCTTTGGAGTCAGAGAGACCTAAGCTAGGAGGTCAACTCCTCTGCCCATAACCTGAGTGACCTCAGGAAAGTCTCACCTTCTCTGAGACTCAGTTTCTTCATCTGTAGTAAATAAGAGTGATCTCTGCCTTGCTGAGGTATTGTAAGGATTTAATGCGAAAGACCTGAAAGAGCCTGGTACACAGCATGCTCAACAAGAGGTAGCTGCTGCCAGTACTGCTCTTCTTACTACTGTTATCATTGATTGTGCAGCCTTAGGCCAGTAAGTTACCTAAACTCATTTTAAAATTAATTAGAAAAAAAATAGTTGGATCCACATAAGAGTGAAACCATATGGTATCTGTCTTTCTCTGTATGGCTTATTTCACTTAGCATCACACTCTCCAGTTCCATCCATGTTGCTACAAAAGGCCATATTTCATTTTTTCTCATTGCCACGTAGTATTCCATTGTGTATATAAACCACAATTTCTTTATCCATTCATCAGTTGATGGACTTAAAGTGGGAGAGAGCCAAAGCATAAGAGACTGTTAAAAACTGAGAACAAACTGAGGGCTGATGGGGGGTGGGAGGGAGGGCAGGGTGGGTGATGGGTATTGAGGAGGGCACCTTTTGGGATGAGCACTGGGTGTTGTATGGAAACCAATTTGACAGTAAATTTCATATATTAAAAAATAAAAAAAAAATAAAAATAAAAAAAAAAAAAGAAAAAAAATAGTTGGTGCATTCACATAGTTAAAAAATCAGACATGGAAAGATGTACATTGAAAAATCTTTCCACCACCCCTATTTCAATCCACCTCATCCCACACGGTTATGTCTTCTATAGGTAAGAACCACTTTTGTTAGCTTTTGGTGTATCCTTTCAATATTTCTTTATTCAAGTGTAAGTAAGTATGTATACATGTTCTGATTTTTTTCCTCTTCATACGCAAAAAAGAGCACACTACCTGTTTTTTTCACTTAAGAATAAATCTTGGAGATCTTTCCATATCAGTATATAGAGAGCTTCCTCATTATTTTTCACAGCTGCATAGTATCCCACTGTGAAGTTTATTTCCTTACTTACCTGGAGATAAACAGTTGGATTGTTTACAATATTTTGCTGTGATGAACAATGCTGCTGTGAATGAACTTGAGCATGTATATCTGTAGCTTTGGGATAAGTAGAGTAAATGCATTGGTAATTTCAATACATAATGCCAAAGTGTCCTCCATGGTTGTTATGCCATTTTGTACTCCCTCCAGAATATATGAGTTTTAAGTCATGTGAACTTTTCAATCATTTTTTTCTTTTTAAATAGGGCCAATAATGGTATCCAACTGTATTAATTTCCTGTTGCTGGTATAATAAATCATCACATTTTTAAAATTGAAGTATAGTTGACACACAATGTTACACATTAGTTTCAGGTGTACAACATAGTGATTTGACAAGTCTGTACATTTTGCTATGTTTACCACAAGCGTAGCTGCCATCTGTCCCCATACAACACTTTTACAATACCATTGACTGTATTCCCTATGCTGTAACTTTCATTCCCGTGACTCATTCCATAACTGGAAACTTACACTTCCTACTTCCTTTTACCCATTTTGCCCAACCCTCCCACCCTCTGCCTTCTGGCAACTAAAACACCACAAATTTATTATCCAGAGGCCAGAAGTCCAAGATGGGTCTCAGTTGGCTAAAATGGAGGTATTTTCAGGGTTACATTCCTTCTGGAGGTATGGAAGATAACTTGCTTCCCTGCCCTTTTCAACATTTCGAGGTTCCCAAATTTCTTGATCTGTGGCCCTGCATCACTCCAACCTCTGCTTCCATTGTCACATCTTCTTCCAATGTCACATCTTCTGACTCTCCTGTCTCCCTCTTAGAGGACCTTTGTGATTACTTTGGGTTACACCCAGATAATCCAGGATGGTTTTCCTATTTCCAGATGATGAACTTAATCACATGTGTAAAGTTGCTTGTGCCATGTAAAGTAACATATTCACAGGTGTTGGGGATGAGGATGTGGACTCCTGTGGAGAGCCATTATTCTGCCTACTGCAACTACCTACTGGGCAGGATGTTGGGAGGGTTGAGATAGAGAAATTACCTGTAGAAAATTATATAGTTTGCTGTTTCCTTTAACATATCCCCAACTAGACTATAATAATAGAAGTGTGTATTTGGTTTAGCTCTTTACTCTGTGTTTAAGCCTGGTACCATTTGGTCACAGAATAGACCTTCTATATAATTGTTTTCTATTTTATATATTTATATTTAAGTTTTAACATATGAAAGAATGAAATTTTTGGAAAAAATATAAAGCATTATGCAAAAAAGCCATTATTATTTTTTTCTCAAAAGTGGATCTGTTATCCCAGTTGGAAAAAAACTTGTCTCATTAGATAGAGAATCGTGGTAAAGACAACTGTGAACTCTTGAGCCATTATTTTGTCAACTTCTGCAAATCAGTAATACAATCTGTTCTTATTCAAAACATATGTTGTATATCTCAATGAACAAAATGCATCTGCCCACATATAAAAAAAGATTTTCAATTTGAAATTAACATGCAAATAGTGTGTCCCACTTTTTCTAGACTCATGGCACTGAGTCACATGTCCACAGACTAAGGGACAGACTGTAATAAAGGTTCAAATATACAAGCAGGGAAGAACTCAGTTTCTGTGCATTGAATGGAAGCAACTATTGCAGGAGAAAATAGAGGTAATGTCACCTCTAAGAAAAACACCATGTGTTCTTATTTGTCTGTTTGGGTCTTCACCATGGTGTTTTATTAATTCTCATCACCTCACACATACAAATATTCTTTCATTATAATGGCAAAAGTTGACCAAGCCTGACTTCCAAATGTCTGAGCTTTCTTGGGGATAGGAAACTATTGCATTTTGATGAAAAAGATGGGCTCTGGGTCAGCAGACCTGGGCTTGAAACCCAATTCCAGTACAAAATGATCTTGAGTAGAGAATATGACTTCCCTAATCCCACCATTTCTTTTTTGTCCAGCAAAATGTGGGTAATGATAGTACCTCTCTTATAGAACTGACATAAAGATTAAATGATACAACCTTTATAAAGTACTTTGCATAGTTCCTCAGTAAATGCCAGCTATTGTTATTTTTAAATGTTTCTTTATTTATTTTGAGAGAGAGACAGAGAGAGAGAGCCAGTGGGAGGGGTGGGGCGGGCAGAGAGACAGAGGGAGAGAGAGAATCTCAAGCAGGCTCTGCACTGTCAACGCAGAGCCCAACGTGGGGCTCAATCCCACAAACTGAGCTGATATCAAGAGTCGGATGCTTAACCAACTGAGCCACCCAGGCGCCACATACCAACTACTGTTGTTATTATCAATCATTTTTATTTTCTGTCAAGAGTAAAACCTGAGGCTTGAAACCATCAGTAACTATAGTACTTGTACATCTCAATGGCCACCATCCCATTTGGAACATCACCTCTGTCCTTCCATTGATCATACCACTTTCTTACTGCCCATCACCCTCTTAGTTTTCAGCTACTTTTTTTCTCAATTCAGATTCCAAATACATACTATACACCTTCCCTTTAAAAGACCCTTAACTTGGGGCACCTGGGTGACTCAGTCAGTTGAGCATCCATCTCTTGATTTTAGTTCAAGTCATGATCCCAGGGTCGTGGGATCATGGGCACTGTCCTGAGTGTGGAGGCTGTTTATGGTTCTCTCCCTCTTTCTCTCTCTCTCTCAATGAAAAAAAGTAAATTTATTAAAAAAAATTTTAATAATAAATGAATAATAAACAAACAAACAAATAAAAGACTCTTAGCTTACCTGGTCTTCTCTGTCTCTCTTGTACCTGCCTGCTAGAATCCTAGCCTCACTTATACCCAGCAGCTGACAAGAACTGGACAAAGGTCACACAGAAGTGCACATCAAAACTATTTTGTTAATCTTACCAAAATGTTATTTGCCTTTTTCACTGTGTTGGCATTTGCATTGAAGTGCCGAAGCAATGATGGATAGGACTGGCTGATGCCTTAGCTGGAATCAAGGCAATGGCATGGAACTGTGCTAGCAGTGATTGTATTATTACCACTACACACTAGCATTCTAAAGAAAAAGCCAGTTTAACTTAAGAATGTCCTTGATGAGGCAGTAGAAATTATTCATTTCATGAAATCTCAAGTCGTGATTCTGTGTCTTTTTAATACCCTGTGTGGCAAAATAGGATGTTTGCATAAAGCACTTATGCTGTATACTGAAGAATTCATATCTTGAGGAAAGTACTTCAGTGATTATTTGAGTTATGAGCTGAATTAGCCACCTTTTTCATGAAATACCATTTTTACTTAAAAGAATGAGTAGCAGATAAACTGTAGCCATTGAGACTTGGATGGCTGACATTTCTTGAAAATTGACAAAATGAATCTGTTGTTTTAAGGAAAACAACTAGCAACGTCTTTTTTTTTTTTTTTTTTTTTTTTTTACCAATGATAAAATTCTGGCAAGCTTTCCAAAATTCTAATTTTGGAAAACTTCCATCTACATCCATGCAGTTAATAGTTTCCCAATACTTAAAAGAATTTTCTGATGCGATCGATAGTAATATAAATGAATGTGACTTAAAAAAATTTTTTTAATGTTTATTTATTTTTGAGAGACAGAGTGAGACAGAGCATGAGCTGGGGAAGGGCAGAGAGAGAGGGAGACACAGAATCCAAAGCAGGCTCCAGGCTCTGAGCTGTCAGTGCAGAGCCCCACGGGGGGCTCAAACTCACAATCTGTGAGATCATGACCTGAGCTGAAGTCAGATGCTGAACCAACTGAGCCACTAAGGCGTCCCTAAATGCATGTGACTTTAAAAATGCTATATAATGAAATGTGTCAGTGTTTGGGAGATCTGCATAATTCAAAGAAACAATATTTTCCCAGTGTTGGAATACATGCATTATAAAATCATTCCAAATGTAAGATAGATCAATGAATTTTAATCACAAAAAATTAATTGACATGGTTTCAGGTTCCACACTGCAACTAACTTTTACGAAACTACCACTTGTTGGGGTAATTGTTGTGGCTCAGTCAGTTAAGCATCAGACTTGGTTTCGGCTCAGGTCATGATCTCACGGTTTGTGGCATTGAGCCCTGTGTTGTGCTCTGCGCTGGTAGCATGGAGCCTGCTTGGAATTTTCTCTCTCCCTTTCTCTCTGCCCCTCCCCTCCTCTCTCTCTCTCTCTCTCTCTCAAAATAAATAAATAAACAAACAAATAAATAAATAAATAAGCAACAAAAAAAGAAACTACCACTTGTCGAGTTTCAGTCTACTATTGAAGAATATCCAAAATTATCTGAAAAAGCTATTGCAATAGTCTTCTCTTTTCCCACTATATGTGCCCTGATAATCTTCATATCCTTCAACCAAAACTACATATCATAACAAACTGAGTGTGTAAACAGATATAAGAATCCAGGAGTGTTTCACTATGCCACATATTAAGGAGATTTGAAAAATGAAAAGACACTGCCATACTTCTTTCCCTACCACTTTATAATGGCCATTTTTCATAAAATGTTATGTTAACATAACATAGAAATAAAATGTGACTTAAGTATTTAAATTAATATATTAATAGCATATATATAAGAGTTAAATTAATAAAATATTAAATATTTTTAAAACATCTTAGTTTCTATACCTGAATAATATAACACTGTATGTTAATTATCCTGGGATTAAAATTTAAAAATCTTAGTTTCAGTTTCTAATATAGTAAATATTCATAGATATAATGCACATAAACAAAAGTCCTTTGGGGCCCTTAACAATTTTTAAGTATGAAAAGAGGTGCTAACTGCTAGGAATTTATCCAAGGGATACAGGAGTACTGATGCATAGGGGCACTTGTACCCCAATGTTTATAGCAGCACTCTCAACAATAGCCAAATTATGGAAAGAGCCTAAATGTCCATCAACTGATGAATGGATAAAGAAATTGTGGTTTATATACACAATGGAATACTACGTGGCAATGAGAAAGAATGAAATATGGTCTTTTGTAGCAACGTGGATGGAACTGGAGAGTGTGATTCTAAGTGAAATAAGCCATACAGAGAAAGACAGATACCATATGGTTTCACTCTTATGTGGATCCTGAGAAACTTAACAGAAACCCATGGGGGAGGGGAAAGAAAAAGAAAAAAAAAGAGGTTAGAGTGGGAGAGAGCCAAAGCATAAGAGACTGTTAAAAACTGAGAACAAACAGGGTTGATGGGGGGTGGGAGGGAGGGGAGGGTGGGTGATGGGTATTGAGGAGGGCACCTTTTGGGATGAGCACTGGGTGTTGTATGGAAACCAATTTGACAATAAATTTCATATATTAAAAAAAAAAAAAAAGAAAGAAAAAAAAAAAAAAAAGAAAAGAGGTGCTAAGACCAAAATTTTTGAGAACCACTGCAGATGATATAACCCTTATTCAGAAAGTCAGAGCAGACTTAAAGCAGTGAAGAGTGCTTGTAGTAAAGGTCATTTTCCTTACTGGTGGCCAGGATTTCAGAGATAAATACATGTAAATAACATGTAGTTAACGGCACTGGTAACTAAGCAGATAATTAATTTAACCAGAAACCAGCAGGCAAGTAATTGTCTAAATACTCTTGTTCTGATCATCCCTTGATTTTATTACCCTTTTGGGAAAAACCAGATTGGAAATATTAAGGCCAGATCTTCTGCTTTCCATGCCCAGGCTCCAACTCCAGATCACCCAATGAGACCTCAAGCTCTCAGTGGGGTCTGTCCCGATTGAAGTATAGTGGTTGTATTTCTATAGAAAAGGAAGCAGTGAGATTAATGGATATTTAGCTTCAGTAGCAAATGGAATTCAATTGGTGCCTAAAGGGTTCAAATGAGTATCAAGGTCTTTACATACTTTTGACAGACTGAAATTCCAAATTCTGGCCATCATTGATATTGGTGTGCAGCTTCCCACTATAAACTTACTCCTTCTCAACTTTGATTTGGCACTGTCAGTGGTCATCTGACCAATGGGACAGCCCTGCCCTCAAACGAAAGACAGTGATCCAAGGATCGAAGGATCGAAGGATCCTTTCCTGATTGGTGTGATGGACATTTGTGGTGTTTTCCTATTTAGGATTTTTTCTTCTACCTAACAGCATCAATTCTGTTCTTTTGGTTTCAGTGGGACCAACTACGGCCCTTGGTTCCATCCTGCATAGTGGTCAAGATGATTGGTAGAGATATGAACATGTGACCCAAATCTGGCCAATCAGATTCAGTCTCAGGTCTTCGTTGCTATGGAGAAGGATGGTGACTATTTGGTCGAATGTAATATTGGAGGTATTTATATTCATTTTGCCACCACTTGGGAAAAACCTGACCCAGAAGCAAACCAACTCTGAGGAAAGCAGAGCTGAGAAAGAAAGAGAGAAAAGTAGCGAGTGGGGTGAGCAATGGGGAGGGAGAAAGGGAGACAGGGAGAGGAGAGGGAGAGAGAGGAAGAGAAGGAGAGATGGAGAGAAGAAGGGAGGGACTGAGATTTCTGATGACACTTTGTGCATCTGAATCCCACTGCATTTGAAGAAAAATCTATCCCTGGACTTTTTCTGTGACATGAGTCAATACATTTCTTTTTGTCTTAAGGCACTTCAAGTTGATATGTATCACTTGCTATTGAAACTTGGTTTCTTAAAGAAAAAAAAAGGAGAGAGAGAGAGAGAAACTTGGTTTCTTTGGTATGCTAAAATCCTGCTTATTGGCTAAAGTTTGGAGCTCCAGGATGACTCTAGTATTCATTCTACTTGCTACCTCTTTTGGCACATTGAAAAAGTGCTAGTTGCTGGGGGTGATGTGGTCTGTGGGGCATCCTGCTGAAACTTGTTGATGAACTGTGTTTGCTTGAAGCAAAGATCTCACACATTTGCTCCCTAAGCAGCCCAGGCCCCTGAACTATAGGTGATGTCGGTTGCCACCAAATCCCTATTTGACTTTGGGGCAATGGTGTATATACTCATAATAATGACAGTCATGTAGAATATGGGGTGCATAACACAAAATATGGGGTGCATATAATGTAATAATACTTAGACACCACTTACTCATGGGCCAAAAAAATGAACACATTTTATCTTCTATATCAAACAAGGGTCCTGGCAGAAATGGATAGCATTTCAAATTAGAAAATTTGAGAGTCTTTAATAAAGGAACTATTTACAAAGTAGGGAACAGGGAGTAGGGAAGCTACTTGGATAGTGCAATACTCCAAAGTTGGAAACAGTGGGTATAGCTACTTATTTTAAGCCTGAAGGGATAGAGGAGGGAGTAGTTACCAGAACCCAGAGGCAGAGAGAGAGCTGTGTGGAGCTATGATCTTCAGTGGAGAAGCAGGGAGAGGAGGGAATACTCCATCAGAAGTGAATTTATCCTGAACCTCTTGAAATTGAAGCCTGAAGGCCCCTCATTCACATCGGCCCCTGGGGGCTGATTGCTGCTGAAAGGTGTAGAGTACGCTGTGTGGGGAAGCAAAACCAGCCAGCAAACGGAATGCTCTATAAGCATTTTTGATGAATTGTTTAAAGGGACCTCATATTAAAGGGAAAGTAGTTTATTCTGATTTCTTTTCTCATTCTAAATACATATTCATCCTTATATCTAATTATGTATTTGTAATTCTGTATTTTCTTAAAAGAGCCTCCAAATGATGTAAGTTTTGGGCCCCACTAAACCTGGATTTGCCTCAGAATTACTCTTGCCCCATCCTCCCTTGTACCTGAGGAAATTTAAGATGAAAACACATAAATCCCTGCCCTCAAAGGACTCAAAGGACTCCTCAAAGGAGTCTGGGGGGTGGGGGCAGATACAGACAGGTAAAATACTGGCAGCCTCCCACAGCCCCCGCACATTTTCTATGTCCCATATCACCCTATGCAAAAATTATATATTATAGCCCTTATTGTGTTGTCTTGTCAATGTCTGGGTTCTTTCTTTGTCTCTCTCCAGTGATCTAAGAACTTCTCAGGCACAGGAAGTGGTGTCTTTGATCACTGTATCCCTCACACCAAGTAGAGAGTAAAAGGGGAATAAATGAATGAATGCAGTTGGAGCCAGTACAGTGTCTTTTTCACATAGGCTAACTTGAGTAATTTCTTACAAACAAAACAGTCCTAACAATTCACATTTAGTTCTTTTTATCTGTAGATTTGGTTAAAACTCCTGGTAAAAACGGATGGGAACAAATCTTATAATGATATAATAGCTAACATTTACTGAGCATTTAATGTGTGCCAGGCACTGTTCTAGGAGTTTTAAATACACTCTCTCATTTCATCCTCACAGTAACCTACAAGGGAATATATCCCTATTTTACAGATGGGTAAACTGAGACACCTAGTGAGCCCCATTTCCATCAACTCCATGTTCAACACACTTTTGGCTCCTAAGAAAATATTACAAAGACCTTGCCTCCTATTTGTGAAGTCACCATTTAAGTGAACTATTGTTATTTTTAAGGGTTCAAAGTGTATTTCTGCTTCCAGATGTGTGTCACTGAGGCTTTGCGAGAGGATAAGAAAGAATGATGGCAGCTACAGCACATGATCACAAAAGCAAAGTCAGTAGTAGGCTGCTACCACATGAAGAGGTCTCTGTGAAGAAGGGAGGTTAGAAGTGTTGGTTTCTGTCTGCAGGGCTAACTAAATAATCAAGGGTAGCATACTACTCTCAGAGATCTAGACTCAAGCAGAAAGAAGCTGGATTAGGAAATAAGGGCACGTTGCCATGGCAGAGGAAGTGGGGAGTTGGCTCTTATGCTATCTCCTGGCAACCATTTGACAAGGAGCCGCACTTGACTTTGAATAACAGGCAAGGACGCTACCACTCCAGGATCATTTCAAAGGGAACTTTAATCAAGCTTACCTTGGTACCCTGAGAAAAGCCCAGATTTATTAATAGAAAATAAATACAATGCTTTCTCAGTCAGACTAGTCCTGAAATTAACAGAGGTTTTACTCATGAAGGAGCCTTCCACTTTAGTTTTCTGAAAGCAGTATGTCCAGGGTCCAGGGAAGTTAGTTTTTATTTGTAAATTCCTCCACCCAGGGGCCAGATCATGGGGGTGATGGAATCTGGGATAACTTCTGGTGCACAGTTGCCAACAATTCTGCCCGTGTCCAATAAAGGGAGAAAAACTTCATGTGGAAAGGGGAGTGTTGTATATAGTGACTGGGGTGACCAAATTGTACTGGGTTGCTTGGAATTTCCTGGTGTTAGCACTGAACATGCAAGTCCCAGGGAACTTCTCAGTGTCAAGCAATCTGGAATGGTTGGCCAGGACTGTCTGTGTTTTAAAAGTGAAAGTCTTGCATCCTGGGTGTCTGTCTTAGCCAGCTCAGCTGCTGTAGCAAAATACCATAGACTGAGTGGCTTAAGCCATAGACACTTGTTTCTGACAGTTCTAGAGGCTGGGGAGTCAAAGATCAAGTTGCCAGGAGGGTTCGGTTCCAGTGAGCACCGTCTTCTCGGCTTATAGACCACCTGCCTTCTTGTTGAGTCCTCTCTTGGTGGAGCACATGAGAGAGTTCAAGATGCCTGATCTCTTATAAGGGCACTAGTCCCTTCGCAAAGACCACACCTCATGACCTCCTCTAAACCTAATTCCCTCTCAGAGGGTTAGGGCTTTGACATATGCCTTTTGGGGTACACAAACATTCAATCCATAGCACCAGGCAAACAGGGACAGTGGTCACCCATGGGTGACCCACCTTCCCCATCTTCAGATTTCTTAGAATAGAGAGCATACAGATGTTAGTTTCACTTTTGAATTTCCAACAGACTCAGCCCACTTTGACTAAACCTCAAATGGACATTTAACTGCTTGCATATAAAATTAAAATCATTGGAGCTAAAAACCTTAAGTTCTTGCTTTATGCCCATTAATATGAAGTGCCAGCAATAAGAAAGCAACAAAGGATCAGAGCTGAAATAAATATCTTGTCCACCCTGTAAACACAGTCTCAAACACACCTGAAGCTTCCTTTGCTCTAAGAAATATCTGTTGATACTCTCACCTCTCATTGAGCATAGAATCTGTGTTCTGTTCTAAAGGACCTAGAACATAGTAAGTGCTCAGTAAATAACTACATGAGTAAAGGCATCTGTCATTATATTTGTCTTCAAAGTTATTTCTTGCCTGTGCATCTTTTGCAATCTTATGGAGGTCAGTGGTAGATTCTCAACTCCACCGCCAAGGTGTGTGCCTTCTGGCTTCAATAGTAACTCATAGTGTTGGGTGATGTCAGCTTTAGCAATACCCTTTTCAGCCACTAGGTGGTGCAAGAGAGTGCTAATTCCAAGGTGACTAAACCTCTCTCAGACAGATTTTGATTCTAAGAACCCATAGGATAAAGATGTCATAGAGCAGGTTTTCTCAGCCTTGGCTGCATATTGGAATCACTTGAGGAGCTTTAAGAAATCCTCATGCTCTCTGGGTATTGTATGGAAACCAATTTGACAATAAATTTCATATTTAAAAAAAAAAAAGAAAAAAAAAAGAAATCCCCATGCTCAGCCCCAACCCTGACCAGTTAACTCAGAATCTCTGGATATGGGCCTGAGCATCAGAATTTATAAGAAGCTCACTGGATTAGGGGGCACCTGGGTGGCTCAGTCAATTGTGTCTGACTCTCGATTTCAGCTCAGGTCATGATCTTGCAGTTCGTGAGATGGAGTCCTGTGTTGGGCTCCGGCCTGACAGTTTAGGCACCGAGCTGACAGTGTGGAGCTTGTTTAAGATTCTCTCTCTCTCCCCCTCTCTCTTTGCCCTTCCCCGTGTGCTTCCCCAGCCCCCAAATAAAAATAAACTTTAAAAAAAAAACAAAAAATTGTTCTTTCTTGCCCCCACTCCAGAGATAATCCCCTTGTTGGTATGGTATATATCCATTCAGGCTTTCCCATTGTGATTATATTTGTATATGTATTATAAATATAGATTTATTTTTACGTAAATGTGATTATGCTATTTATATTGTTTTCAAATTTTGTGGTTTTTTTCTTAGTCATTAAGTCTTCTAGATATTTCCAAACTATCATATCGTATTCTACTTCACGTCTCTTAATTGTTGTTTGGTGTTTCATAAGATAGAAGTTCTATAGTTTATTTCACCATTTCCTTACTCATGGGCACTTAAGCTGTTTCCAGAGTTTTGTTATGATAAAGCCTGTGGTCCTCAACATCAAATTAAATGCTATTCTGTGCCTATGTGCAACTGGTTCTTCTCTGATAGAAACCTAAATGAGATTTGCTGGGTTGAAGAGTATGCACATTAAAAAATTTATAGCAATTGCCAAATTACCCCTCAGAAATCTATTGATTTTACATCTTACCAACAGCTCCCTGTGAGCACCCTGCTCGCTGTCTTCTAAGGGCATTTGCACATGCTGTTCCTTGTACTAAGATGCTTGTTCCTTACTCATCTTTCAGATCTCAGCTCAAATGCTACTAAGCTTTATTTTGGGAAGTCTTCCCTCACTCCCTGTCTGGGTCATGCTCCTGCCTCCTAAGCTGTCAGAACACCAAGTTCTTTTTGTTCAGCGCACTTAGTATGTATCTATACATTAGTAATAGGATTGCCTGATTAATATCTGGCTCCCTGTGCTAGTTTAATTCTCCACTTACCCCTCTCCCAGACCCATTCTTTGTCCTTCTTTTTGCTTTAGAGGTCAACCCCAGGTTCCTTTGTCAGCTTGTTTCCAGTTGGGTTTGGTCAATGGGAAGCCCCTGGCAAGAGATCTGAGAGCTGTCTCCACAGTATATTAGGAGGTGGGGGCTCTGACTGGTATGTCTTCCCATTCTAGAAAGCATTCCAGTATGTTAAGTGATATTATTAGAGAAAGAACCTCAAGTTTTGCTTAATAATTAAAAAATCATATACAAACTCCAGGACTTGATTATGAGTCCCAGGTGATAACCTACCATAGTCTAGAAGTCCCATGACTGAGAACTCTGAGAATGTTGAGCACCAGGATAAGGTCATGGAATAGGAGCTCCCAAACTGACAGCTGAGTGAACAGCTCTTGCATACAGATGATACTCGTTATTATTGGCGGTTACATTCTATAAAGTTGTAGCAGGAACTGAACCAGTGCTCTCAGGGGAAATACAGGTTTTGGTTCCTGGGAGCCTCTGATCACAGCATTTTCATCAACTAGTCAATACATAACCTTGTTTAATGTGTGTTTCTGTTTAAAGACCCTTTATTTAATATATATTGTCGATTCATTAGCCTTGAACTCAAAGCCAGCAGCACTGTAACTTATGCCTGAACGAAGCTTATCTAACACATGTGTTTCCTCCATAACACGCATCACAGCATTTTTGCACTTAGGAACAGTAGACAGCTTTTCGGCACTACACTGGGGGCCATTTTAAGCAGCAAAACACCAACAAAAAAACCATAAAAATGAGAAAACTGTGGCACTAAATTGACCAGGGAAATGAACACTTGTTAACAGTATGAGAGCTGAGACAAGAAGGCACAGAGCATTGGCCTGTTCAGCGTCAGCTGGTAACATGTGCCCCAGGAGCTGTGCATGTCCACAAATGACTATAAAAATGCTACAAGTATTGATTCTAGGGTTATAAATATATTTTGGTGAGTAGGCAAATTTGCAAATTCAGAATCCCCAAGTAATGAGGATTGACTGTATTTTGTTTGACCAGCATGGTGATTCAAAGAAAAAAATTGAACTGGAATGATTAGGCTTGCAGAAACGTATTCTTGATCTTGCCACGTTTTCCACCACTTCCAGTTTATAGCTGACTGCTTCACACGTTTCCCTTACATACCTGGCCAGTGAGGCATCGGAGTCTGGAACTTTCAGTGCGGTTTGCCAAAGATTTGCCTGTCAAGAGAAGGTCTGAGAAACCATCCACTGGGTTATATTTGTCCGAGGGAAATGGGTTAAATGAGACTTGGAGGGAAAGGAAATCACAGGAAACAGGGGTAGCCTAAGGGAGGGGATGGCAGAGATGTTCTTTTGGCTGCCCTGGTGGGGTCAGGTTGTGATTCAGATCCTGAACTTCAGTTTTCTCAAGTAACCCACTGTGGAAGGTTCTGCCTGCCACGCTCTGCTCCAGAACTCCCACCCCTCCTCTACAGGCCATTGAGGTGGGGCCGAAGCCAGCTGACCTTCTTGTTCCAACCTAAGGACATTTCCCTGTAGTTTCAGATGAGTGGTCTCTCCCTGGGCCATCCAAACTGGGGCGGGGGGGCGGCGGTGGTGGGGAAGATAATGAGTCAGACAAGTTCCCATTATCTATTCACAGCCATGAGGAGTAAGTTTTCCAAGGACCTGAAATGTATCCTTTGTGCATACAAATTTAAATTTCTAGCCAACTGAAGGGATTTTTTTAAATAAATATTTTGCTTTACCACCAGGGAAAATGATGATATTGTACATAAATGACTATAGCATTACCCTTAATATAATATAGTTTTGCACTACAGTGATTTTCTTAGGGTGCAGACTCCTATACTGAATACCCCCAGTTATTTTCCTTTTGTAGATCACTTTGTATATCGTTTGTTGGATTTTCAGATCTTTCAGCTGATCAATGGTTACCATAAGTGATATCAGTGTTCTCATGGAGTCAGAAAACTGTCAGGGTCAGACTTAGCAGGGTAGACCTGAGTTGTTTAAGCCTACAAAAACAGGGGGAAAAAAAGTCTGGAAACCCCAGAGTAGATATTGTAGTAGATCTGCTTGCTGACTCTGAGTTCTAGAGAGTTCTGAAGGATTAGTACTTTAGTGGCCCTCCTTGAGTCAGTATGTCCTGTGGTTTGGTCAGGACTTTGGACTCTGAGGCAAAGACCTCTTACTCCTGTTTGCCCTGGTCTAGGCCTCCCTAGGGCAAGACCACTCAGGTTTTTCACACAGTGTCTTTATAAGCTGATTGACAAACTTTACAACATAGCTTTCATTCAGCATGGGCTCTGTGGCCACTCTTTTCTTCACTACTCACTCACCTTACAGTCTAGCCATTGAGGTTGGTGCCGCTGGACAGAGAGACGGGTTGTTACTGTGTGCAGCTGGTAAACCATATCCCAGAATTAAGTTCGTTGCTCAGAGGTAGAGAAATTGGCAGGAAAGGAAAACTCAACAGATGGAAAATTACAGGAGTGGCAGACTTTTCCCTGAGTGGCTAGAGAAGGAAGGCACCAGGAAAGTAACTTCAGAATGCCCGAACCATCTGAAGCAATCTTTTAGAACTTTTAATGAGATGTTACTTTGAGGAAAGTAAATTTCCTGGCAGCTCCACAACCAGGATAACAAAGACAATTTTTTTTCTACCTAGAACAGATGTTGGAATTTGACCATGCATCAGCTTCTGGCAACAAGCAAACTCCTCCTGGGGAAAAAGTTTCCTGCCTACCTCTGGGGATGGTACCAGTGCCCACCCTCCAGTCACCCAGGCCAGAAGCCAGGGACGCATGACAGACATGTCCTATTCCCTCAATCCCCACGACAGATCTGTCATCAAGTCTATCACTCTGTCCACTAGTATCATGAATATTTGTCAATCCTTTCCACTACCTCATTCCAAGTTGTGGTTTCTGATCTACCCTCCACACTGTCACCAGAAAGACCTTCCTAAAAGTCCAGTAGGCTCATGTCCCTTTATAAATAAAATAAATAAAATAAATAAAAGGTGGGCCTTGTGCATCACCAATGAGAAGGGCCCAGTTACATCAGCATGGCATGTGCAGCCCTTCTGATTTTGCCGATGGAGCACATGCTAGTTGTTGCTTGGGAGCTCTGCTCCAGACCCCCTAGTTTGCTTGGTAGATCCCTCACAGTTGCTAGAGCTAGATGGATTTGGATCTGAGTCCCAGTTTTCCACCTACTAACTGTGTGACAACAGGAAAATCACTTAACATGCCTGAGACTCACTTTTCTCATCTGTAAAATGGAGTTAATAAGATTTAGCTTCAAAACTCACCAATAATACTGGAAATGGAATAACGAGAAGTGTGGAAACTGACATTTTATATAATTTCGAGTTGTTGACTTCTTCAGTAAGAATAATTACTTTTACTAATAAAATATTGAAGGGGTGATAAAATAGTCTGGTAGAGGTCACTTAGTGTGGTGGTTTCTGAGCACAGACTCTGGAGCAAGACCTCCTGGTTTAAAACCAGCCCACCCACTTAGTTGCTGAGTGACTGTGGGAACTGTACCTGTTCTCCTGATTTGTAAAATCAGGGTAGCCACAATATTTACCTTGCAGGGTTGTTGTAATGATCAAAGGGGTAATGCACGTGAAGTATTTGGAATAGTGCTGGCATATAAGAAGTGCTACATTGGACTTTGCTGGTACTAGTCATGGGTGGTGAAATGCAGCGGTACCTGTCTGGTTTCCTCTGCCCTCCCCACCTATTTCCCAGGCTTGCTGTAAGGATTAAATCAGGTGATATATGAATGGCACCTGGTCCATATTGAGCACAGCGTGCGTGCTGAATAAATGCAAATCCCCCTCGTTTCTACTTTCCTGCCTTTTCCGCAGTTTGAGGACCTTTCCTTTGGAAAGGTTTTCCCCATCTCTAGGCTGTCTGTGCCACCCCCTGTGTTTTCCTATATCAGGACGCTTTTCACACCCAGTGTCCTTCTTTGTTCTGCACCAGACTCTAACAACTTTACAGGTAAGGATTATCTTACTTTATCCTTACATTTCTAGCACTTGGCACAGTGCCTGGCAAAGAGTGGGGCCTCCATCTATGTTCACTGTACTTGGCCTGAATGAATGTGATCTCCACCTTCAAGCAGTTCCTAATGTGTCTAGGGACAAGATACAAATATTTGAAAACTTAATCCCATCATCAAATGTAAACACCTGTTTTTGGCAAATTAGTGGGCCCAAGAGGTGGCATAGGGTAGTGACTCAAGCCCTGGGAAAGGTCAGGAGACCTGTCTGGAGTGCCCAGGTTGCTGCTGAGTGTCCTGTGAGACTCTGGGACAGCTATCTAACCTCTCCAAGGTGAGGCCCCTTAGCCTAAGAGATGAGGAAACTAATGCCGGGTTGCATGCAAGTGCGGGGTAAACACATTAGTGATTAAGTGTCAGATGTGGGGTAGGGTGTCAGTTCTAGAGAAACTCTGAGAGGAGGAAATCAGCTTTGGCTTCTGTGCTCTCTCAGGCTTTATGGAAGAGGCAGTGTTTGAACTGAGCTCTGAGAGGGTGGGGAGAAATTAGGCAAGCAGGGATGAAGCTGGAATATTTTAGGCAGGATGTTATCTTGAGGAGAAAAAGCTTAAAGGAAATGAAGAGACAGACAGGAAAGAATCAAATTTCTTTATTTTCCATAGTGAGGAATTAAAAGAAAATTCTCATTGGCTGGTGAATGCTGACATTTTATTTTATTTATAAAGCTTTGATGAAAAGCAGGGAAAACACTAACTGGAATCTATAAAAGAAGAGCTGCAGGACAGAGGGGTCTGCTCAGACGTGGATAATTCTATGACTCTAAATTAATTAATTTCAGTGAAGTTAATTAAAATTAAAAAAAAATCTTTATTTATTTTTGAGAGAGAGAGAGAGACAGAGCGTGAGCAGGGGAGGAACAGAGAGAGAAGGAGACACAGAATCTGAAGCAGGTTCCAGGCTCCAAGCTGCCAGCACAGAGCCCGATGCGGGGCTCAAACCCACGAACTACGAGATCATGATCTGAGCCGAAGTTGGACGCCCAACCGACTGAGCCACACAGGTGCCCCAGTGAAGTTAATTTTTTTAAAATAGTGTGCTATCGAGTTTAAGACAATCCAAAAACAGTAGGCGTGAAGATAGTTAGGCTAATAACCAACTGTTCTTATTGCTTTGAAGTTTAATTTAGTTGTTTAAATGGATTTTAATCCTCTAAGTCTACAACTCAGTAAAACGTCTTTAAAAAATAAAACGCCAACACTTAGTTGTTTTGTATCCTGCTTTGAAGAGCCAAAAGAGACATAAAGACAGTACTTTTCTTATTGCTTAACTGTATTTTCCAATTTTTTTTACAATGTGGTATTACTTAAAGAGCTAAAGTTCTAAAATAAAAACAAAAGCAAGTTAGAATAACTTAGGAGTTTTTTGACCCCTCCATCTCCTTCCTCTGGTTCATTTGCCTTCTACACAGCAATAGCCTGAGAGGTAACGATAGAAAGGGATTGTGATTGCAGCTGCATGCACTCTAGCATCTGCTTGTGCACACCTGTGCACCTTGATGCTGTGGACTTGCATCGTTAACAGGAAAGCTAGAAACCATCGCTTCTTTGGTTGTTAACCTTTGGCCAATGCCAATGACTTATTGAAGACCCTGTTCCTATTGGATGTTGCCCTCTAGTGGAAAATCACAAGGCCATACACATTTGGGACCCCTAACTGGGCACAGTGCAGTTTTCAGACCAGGCTGTCTGCAATGCAAGAGAAATGAACTCCCAGTTTCAAGCTGCTCTGTGAAGCCTGGTTGTGGCGGTAATGGTCCTCCTAAAGATGTCCATGTCCTCATCCCCATAGCCTGTGAATATGTTACTTACATGGCGAAAGGGACTTTGCAGATGTCATTAATTAATTTAAGGATATCGAGATGGGGAGTTAGCCTGGATTATCCAGGTAGACTCAGTGTATCTCAAGGGTTCTTATTAAGAGGGGGACAGCAAGGGTAGAGTCAGGGAAGGAGATGTGAAAATGGAAGCAGACAGAGTGGTCAAGATGCCAAGCTGTTGGCTTTGAAGATGGAGGGAAGGCCATAATTGTAGGTGGCCTCTAGAGGCTGGAAAAGGCAAGAAAACAGATTCTCTTCTAGAGTCTTCAGAAGGACCTTAGGCTTGGTGATACCTCAGTTTTAGCCCTGGGAGAACCATCTTGGGTTCCTGTCCTCCAGAACTGTAAGATAAATGTGTATTGTTTTATGCTGCCAGGTTAGTGGTAGTTTGTTACAGTAGGGGTAAGAAGCTAACACACTGGTCTTGAGGAAAGAAAAAGAGCACCTGTGGGGCACTCTGCTTGGGAGGCCTGAGATCCTGACCCTGGTACTATTGCTTTGGTGTGAATCAGCCAGGAAGAATGTGAAACAGATCCTTGAAGATCATCACATTGTGAAAATGAATTTAAAGGAAGGGAAATCTTCTTCTCTCTGGCCCAACAGGGGAGTCAATCAAGGTGGCATCTTTGCAAAAGCAAACTGTGACGAACACCACATTATTACCCGGCTAATCAGAATACGATACAAACTATCCTGGTGAGAGGGAACTTGTTTTTTGTTTTTTTTTTTTAAAGAAATACTCTTTACCCTAGACGATAATATGTCACATGTGAACTGTAAAAAAACTTGAAAAATATAGAAGAACAGATCAAAAATCGTAACTCAGTCTCTCAGAAAACCACTCCTTTAGCATTTTTCTTCTAACAAGTTTTTGCAATTGAGATTCTAGAGTGTTAACAATTTTGAATCCTTTCTATTTAATATTATGTCATGATCATTTTCTTCATCGTTATAAATCTTATGAAAATATTGCTTTTAATGATGACACAGTGCTCAATTAATTTCATGTTCTAAAATGGACTTAATGTTGCTATGTTACTGAGTATTTCAACTGTTTGGGGTTTCCGGTACAATGAGTAACAGTGTGGCAAATATTCTTATGTAAAAATCTTTGTCTGGGGCGCCTGGGTGGCTCAGTCGGTTAAGCGGCCGACTTTGGCTCAGGTCATGATCTCGCGGTCTGTGAGTTCGAGCCCCGCGTCGGTCTCTGTGCTGACAGCTCAGAGCCTGGAGACTGTTTCAGATTCTGTGTCTCCCTCTCTCTGACCCTCCCCTGTTCATGCTCTGTCTCTCTGTGTCTCAAAAATAAATAAAGGTTAAAAAAAAATTAAAAAAAAATCTTTGTCTGAAATTTGGATTATTTCCTTAAAGTATATAGTTGAAAGTGGAATAACTGGTTTAGAGATTGTGGATAATTTCAAGGTCTATGAAACTTTCTGAAATGTTAGTTTCCATCAGATTTGAACTAATTTCCTCTTATTAGTAATTTATATTGGCTGGGAAACATGCATATAGTCATATTATATCTGTGGCTTTCAAATATTTTTGAAATATTTGTTGACTCACCCCAAAAAACACTTTTTTTTTTGTTGTTGTTGTTATTTTTATTTATTTATTTATTTATTTTTATTTTTTAATATATGAAATTTACTGTCAAATTGGTTTCCATACAACACCCAGTGCTCATCCCAAAAGGTGCCCTCCTCAATACCCATCACCCACCCTGCCCTCCCTCCCACCCCCCATCAACCCTCAGTTTGTTCTCAGTTTTTTTTTTTTTTTTTTTTTTTTTTTATTTTTGGGACAGAGAGAGACAGAGCATGAACGGGGGAGGGGCAGAGAGAGAGGGAGACACAGAATCGGAAACAGGCTCCAGGCTCCGAGCCATCAGCCCAGAGCCTGACGCGGGGCTCGAACTCACGGACCGCGAGATCGTGACCTGGCTGAAGTCGGACGCTTAACCGACTGCGCCACCCAGGCGCCCCTGTTCTCAGTTTTTAACAGTCTCTTATGCTTTGGCTCTCTCCCACTCTAACCTCTTTTTTTTTTTTTTTTTTCCTTCCCCTCCCCCATGGGTTTCTGTTATGTTTCTCAGGATCCACATAAGAGTGAAACCATATGGTATCTGTCTTTCTCTGTATGGCTTATTTCACTTAGCATCACACTCTCCAGTTCCATCCATGTTGCTACAAAAGGCCATATTTCATTTTTTCTCATTGCCACGTAGTATTCCATTGTGTATATAAACCACAATTTCTTTATCCATTCATCAGTTGATGGACATTTAGGCTCTTTCCATAATTTGGCTATTGTTGAGAGTGCCGCTATAAACATTGGGGTACAGGTGCCCCTATGCATCAGTACTCCTGTATCCCTTGGATAAATTCCTAGCAGTGCTATTGCTGGGTCATAGGGTAGGTCTATTTTTAATTTTCTGAGGAACCTCCACACTGCTTTCCAGAGCGGCTGCACCAATTTGCATTCCCACCAACAGTGCAAGAGGGTTCCTGTTTCTCCACATCCTCTCCAGCATCTATAGTCTCCTGATTTCTTCATTTTGGCCACTCTGACTGGCGTGAGGTGGTATCTGAGTGTGGTTTTGATTTGTATTTCCCTGATAAGGAGCGACGTTGAACATCTTTTCATGTGCCTGTTGGCCATCCGGATGTCTTCTTTAGAGAAGTGTCTATTCATGTTTTCTGCCCATTTCTTCACTGGGTTATTTGTTTTTCGGGTGTGGAGTTTGATGAGCTCTTTATAGATTTTGGATACTAGCCCTTTGTCCGATGTGTCATTTGCAAATATCTTTTCCCATTCCGTTGGTTGCCTTTTAGTTTTGTTGGTTGTTTCCTTTGCTGTGCAGAAGCTTTTTATCTTCATAAGGTCCCAGTAATTCACTTTTGCTTTTAATTCCCTTGCCCAAAAAACACTTTTTGTATCATAACCCAATACACACACACACACACACACACACACACTGACTCACTGAAACAAAGCTTCCTCTTTTGACATAGATTACATGGGTATGATACTATGTTTTTCTATTATCTTCTATTTAAAAAAATTTTTTTTAATGTTTATTTATTTTTGATAGAGACCGAGACAGAATGCGACTGGGTTAGGGGCAGAGAGAGAGAGGGAGACACAGAAGCAGAAGCAGGCTCCAGGCCTCTGAGCTGTCAGCACAGAGCCCGATGCAGGGCTCGAACTCACTCATGTGAGATCATGACCTGAGCTGAAGTCGGACGCTCAACTGACTGAGCCACCCAGGCACCCCTCTTCTATTTTTTTTAAATGTTGGCTTTGATTCACATGGTGGTTTCAACACCTATGACTGGGTCATGACCCTGTTTGAAAAGCACTGTTTTAGATCATGGGAGTGGACCCAGCTGAGTGTAATTCATATGTGCATCCAGGAGGATCATAGGAACTACCTTTTCTTGGGGTCTCAGACCCCAAGTTTCCTGTCACTTCAAGAAACCTGCTTATATGATGAAATGATCATAACACTAGATAAAAACAACATCTGCATGGAGCAGCTGACCAACCTTTCAGAAATCTGAATTTAGCTCTGCCTCAAAGCCTAAATGTCATTCCCATTAGTACTACATTTTGGATGTTTGTTAATTATGAAATTCTCACAGGTACATACCTTGTGATTTCTATGCATGGAATAATGGAAGATTAAGTGGCAACAACAGATACTTAAATTTTTTAATTCCGTGAGATTTTGATGTAAGTTGCACCTTTGGTGTTATCAACACTTTTGTGTATCTATGAGCTCTTCTAGTGAGGCTGCAAAAAAAAAAAAAAAAAAAAAAAAAAAAAGAGAGAGAGAGAGATTTAGATTTCCCGGCTAACGTCTGGGAAAGGCGAATGAATAAGTAGCGGGCTTTTAAAAATAGAGAAAAAGATATAGAAGAAAAACTGTCTCTATTTTTAGATAGACATCAGATTAATTTTCTGGCTTCAGGTCTAAGAAAAATCCCTTCTCATGTGCTAAATGCTACCATTGTGATAAAATACATATTTTTAAAAATCTACCAGCATATGTATCAAAACTGTAGGCCATTCAGTTCTAAATTGTATAAGAGACTTAAATGCCAAACATCATGAAACATAAATGTATTTCTGATTGCTATTGCCTCTCTTTTTTATCTGGGAAATAAATGGAGAATGCTAGAAGAACGACAACAATGATGAAACACTTGAATGTTAAAGATTGTGAAAAAAATGCCTCAAAAGTTATATTGCCTTTTCCTTATTTTTTTGTGGTAATATACTATACACTCTTTTATTTTTTCAAGTTTTTATTGTAATCACCTGGTGCTCATTAGAAGTATACTCCTTAATCCCCATCACCTATTTCATCTATCCCCCACATCTCCCCTCTGGTAACCATGAGTGAAATCATATGGTATTTGTCTTTCTCTGATGTGTTTTACTTAGCATTATACTCTCTAGTTCAGTTCATGTCATTGGAAATGGCAATATTTCATCCCTTTTTATTGCTGAGTAATATTCCATAGTATGTACATATACCGTACATATATGTATATACTATACATAGTATATATGTATACACACACACACACACACTCACACACATTTTCCTTATCCATTCATCAGTTGATGGACACTTGGGCTGCTTCCATATATTGGCTATTGTAGATAATACTGCTATAAACATCAAGGTGCATGTATCCCTTTGAACTAGTGTTTTTGTATCCTTTGGCTAAAAGTCCAGTAAGGCAATAGCTGGATCATAGGGTAGTTCTATTTGTTATTCTTAGAGGAACCTCTATACTCTTTTCCATAGTGACTACACCAGTTTGCATTCCCACCAACAGTGTAAGAGGGTCCCCTTTCTCCACATCCTTGTCAACACTTGTTTCTTGTGTTGTTGATTTTAGCCCTTCTGACAGGTGTGTGGTGATAATCTCATTGTAGTTTTGATTTGCATTTCCCTGATGAGTGTTGTTGAGCAACTTTTCATGTGTCTGTTGGCCATCTGTGTGTCTTTGTTGGAGAAATGTCTGTTCATGTCTTCTTCCCATTTTTTAATTGCATTATTTGTTTTTTTGGGTGTTGAGTTTTATAAGTTCTTTTTATATTTTGGATAATAACCCTTTATCAGATATGTCATTTGCAAATATCTTCTCCCTTTCTATAGGTTGCCTTTTAGTTTTATTGATGGTTTCCTTCGCTGTGCAGAAACTTTTTATTTTGATGTAGTCTCAATAGTTTATTTTTGCTTTTGCTTCCCTTGCCTCAGGGTACCTATGTAGAAAAAAGTTGTTAGAGCTGATGTCAGAGAAATTACTGCCTGTGCTTCTTCCAGAGTTTTTATGGCTTTAGGTCTCATGTTTGTGTCCTTAATCCATTTTGAGTTTATTTTTGTGTATGATATAAGAAAGTGGTCCAGTTTCATTCTTTTCCATGTTGCCGTCCAGTTTTACCAACACCATTTGTTGAAGAGACTGTCTTTTCCACATTGGATATTCTTCCCTGCTTTCTCGAAGATTAATTGAGCGTTTAATTGTGGGTTCATTTCTGGATTTTCTTTTCTGTTCTGTTGATCTATGCAGCTATTTTTGTGTCAGTATCATAGTGTTTTCATTACTACAGCTTTGTAATATAACTTAAAGTCCAGAATTGTGATGCCTCCAGATTTGCTTTTCTTTTTCAAGATTGCTTTGGCTATTCAGGGACTTCTGTGGTTCCATACAAATTTTAGGATTGTTTGTTCTAGTTCTATTCATATTTTGATAGGGATTGGATGAAGTGTGTAGATTGCTTTGTAGTATAGACATTTTAACAGTATTTGTTCTTCCAATCCATGAGCGTGGAATGTCTTTCTGTTTCTTTGGGTCATCTTCAATTTTTATCATCAATCTTTTGTAGTTTTCAGAGTACACATTTTTTACCTCTTTGGTTAGGTTTATTCCTAAGTGTCTTATTATTTTTGGTGCACTTTTTAATGGGATTGTTTTCTTAATTTCTTTCTGCTGCTTTACTACTGACATATAGAAATGCAACAGATTTCTGTACATTGATTTCGTATCCTGTGACTTCCTGAATTTATCAGTTCTAGCAGGGTTTTTTTGGTGTCGTCTTTTTGGTTTTATAAATACTGTATCATGTCATCTGCAAATAGTGAAAGTTTTACTTGCTCTTTACTGATTGGATGCCTTTGATTTCTTTTTGTTGTCTGATTGCTGTGGCTAGGACTTCCAGTTCTATAGTGAATAACAGTGGTGAGAGTGTACATCCTTGTCTTGTTCCTGACCTTAGGGGAAAGGCTCTCAGTTTTTCCCCATTGAGGAATGTTTGCTGTGGGCTTCTCATATATGGCCTTTATTATGTTGAGGTATGTTCACTCTAAACCTACTTTGTTGAGGGTTTCTATCATGAACGGATGTTGTACTTTGTTAAACGCTTTTTCTGCACAAATGAAATGATCTTATACTTCCCCTTATTAATGTGATGTATCACATTGTATCTATGTTCATCAGATGTATTGGCCTCTTGTTCTCTTTTTTAGTGGTGTCATTTCTGATTTTGGTGTCAGGGTAATGTTGGTCTCAAAGAATGAATTTGGAAGTTTTCCTTCCTTTTCTATATTTTGGAAAAGTTTGAGAAGAATAGGTACTAACTTCTTTAAATATTTGGTAGAATTTTCCTGTGCAGCTAGCTATCTGGTCCTGCACTTTTGTTTGTTGGGAGTTTTTTGATTACTGATTCAATTTCTTTGCTGGTTTTCAGTCTGTTCAAATTTTCTATTTCTTCCTATTACAGTTTTGGTAGCTTATATGTTTCTAGGCATTTACCCACTTCTAGATTGTCCAGTTTGTTGGCATATAGTTTTTCATAATATTTTCTTATAATTGTATTTCTGTGGTATTTGTTGTTATTTCTCCTCTCTCATTTGTGATTTTATTTACTTGGATCCTTTCTCTTTTTTTCTTGGTAAGTCTGGCTAGGTTTATCAATTTTATTAATTTTTCAAAGAACCAGATCCTTGTTTCATTGATCTGTTTTATTTATTTTTTTTTAGCTTTCTATTTTATTTATTTCTGCTCCAATCTTTATTTTTCCTTCCTTTTGTTAGATGATCTATTGATGTAAGTGGGGTGTTAAAGTCCTCTACTATTATTGTATTATTATTGATTAGTTCCTTTATGTTTGTTATTAATTGTTTTATGTATTTGGGTGCTCCCAAGTTGGATGCATAAATAAATATTAAAATTATTTTATCTTCTTGTTGGATTGTCCCCTTTATTATTATATAGTGTCCCTTATTTGTCTTTTGTTACAGTCTTTGTTTTAAAGTCTATTTTGTCCAATATAAGTATGGCTGCTATGGCTTCTGTTGACATCCATTTGCATGATAAATGGTTCTGGATACCCTCACTTTCAATCTGCAGGTGACTTTAGGTCTAAAATAAGTCTCCTGTAGGCAGCATATGGATAGGCCTTATTTTTTATCCATTCTGTCACCCTATGTCTTTTGATTGGGGCATTTAGTCCATTTAGATTCAAATTAATTATTGATAGGTATGTATGTATTGTCATTTTATTACTTGTTTTGTAGTTGCTTCTGAATATTTTCTCTGATCATTTCTTGTCTTTCTCTATTTTCTTTAACTATATATTGGGATGTCTTTCTCTTTATTCTTTGCATATTTATTGGTGGTTTTGATTTGTGGTTTCCATTAGGTTTGTATATAACCTCTTCTGCATATAGTGGTCTATATTGAGTTGAGAGTCTATTCTTTACTCCTCTCCTCCCCACATTTTAGGTATACGGTGTCATATTTTTCCATCCTTTTATTTTGTGAGTTCCTTGACTGATTTTTTTGCAGAAATATTCATTTTTACTGCTTCTGTGTTTCCTACCTTCATACTGCCATTGTTGGTCTTTCCTTCCAAGGAAAGAAGGAAGGAGGAGTCTCTCCGTGAATGGTGCCTCTCTGGGACACACTCCAAGAAGAGCAACTAACCTCCCCACGTGGGCCCCAGGCCCTCTTCAGATTGCTGTTTCCACAGCAGCCCCAATATCCTCTGAGCTCTCCCAGAGCCAAGCATGCTGACTTTAAAACTCCAGGCTTTAAAGCTCCACTGGTTGCAAAAACTCATGAAATTTGGGCCCTCTCTCTTTCCAAGTCAATTGCTCTGGGGATTGTCTTCCCAGTGCTCTCCTGTGTGCTTGTCTGTCTCCTGCCCTTCTCTGCAACTGCAGCTCCCTCCCCAGCACAGTGGCTGTTGATCTGTTTCTCTCTCAAACCATGTGTCCACACTTCGTACCTTCTTTGATGTGGCCTCTTCTCTACCTTTAGTTGTGAAATTTGTTCTTCCAGTCTTCAGATCAATTTCTTGGGTATTCAGGATTATTTGATAGTTATCTCTTGGTATTCATGGGACGAGGCAAGTCTAGGTTCCTCCTGCTCTGCTGCCATCTTTCCCTTTTACCTTTTCTTTATGATTCACTTTTCCTTTAAGGAATCCAAAGCACTTTACAGACATCTTCCTCATTAATATTCACAGTCCTTCAGTGTCTGAAACAGACAAAATAATCTTCTATCCACTGTATAGCACTGTATAGACAGAGAGACTTATGGGAAAGGAAGGACTATGGCCAAAAGAACTGCCCACCTTCACAAGAAGTATGGACAAAAAAACTTATGGTTCTTAATCTAAATCACCATTTTATACATGACCCTGCCTTCAATCATAAGTCCCTCAGGCATAGGAGGTTCTGAGACCAAAGTTAGTTTGTTAAACATTTACATGGCACCACTTGTATGTCAGGAGATATTCCAAGTGCTTTCCAGATATGAACTCAGTATTCATAACAAGTCTTTGAGGGTAGTATGATTATTATTTCCATTTTGCTGATGAAGAAACTGAGGCACTGAGATAAAAATGACTTGCCGAAGGTCACAGCTAATAAGTGGTAGAACCAAGATTTGAATACAACACTTCAGGCTCCATGGTCTTAATTAATACACTCTGTTGCCTCCTGATGAGTAAATGAGTCCTCAGCCTTTCCATTTGAAAGCCAGCCTTCCCCAGGATCTTGAGTTGTCTGATATTTTGGACCATATTTTTGGACATGATGACTTTTGTTGGAGAAAGCATCCAAAAGCCTGTGTGTGTGTGTGTGTGTGTGTGTGTGTGTGTGTGTGTGTGTGGTATGTAGATAAAGCAGAGTAGAAGTTTGCCCACCACAACTCAAATTTTTTTAAAAAAGTTACTTTATATCCTGGAACTGAGCCCCTTCTGCTAGAGACTGCCCCTGACTTTTTTTTAAACCTATGCTAATGAAGACACTTAAAATTGTTTATTATATTGAACTCTGTATTCCAGTTTAAAACTGTCAATTTGGAGTAAATAGTGGATCCTAATTCACATTCTTCCTCAGGGCTCTATCTCCCCTCTCCCTGGATACTTGGGAGCAAAGAGGGAGTCTCTGGGTCTCCCTTGCCTTTCATGAGATGACACCCAACCTGCAGGGTCTCTGGGGCATCTCTACCCATGGTTCTGAGGAGTACTGCGTCCTGGCTGGAATTTTGATGTCACTGATGAAGTTGAGAGCCCCTGCTACAGCCTTTAGTCACAAAATCCTATGATAGGTGGCCTCCTCTTCTTGTCTAGGCTTCCACTGGTCTACCAGTTCTCTTTGCACCCCCACATCCACCATTGGCACTTGTAGGTTCTCCTGGGGCCCTACATGTGGTATGTAGGGTGTGGTCTACTGGGGTCACTAACTGAACTTGAATGAAGCTGCCCCATCACTCCTTGTGAGGCTTCAGATACAGGGCTGAATTGTCCACTATGGATCTTCTTTGAATGTCCTGCAGTCTACTCTGGCACAGAGTTTCTGAAAACATAACACTTGGCTCCTTACACATATTTGGAAGTTTCCACCCCACAAGACAATGGCATTAGCATCTGGACAGGTCAGGACATTAGCATCTGACCTTTTGCTCTTTCTTCCTTTCCCTTTTCAAATGTTGTGCTTTATCTAAGTTATTGCCTTTATGATTCAAGTTTGCTTCTTGTTATTTAACGGGAAATTTTCAGAATTTGGAAAAAAAAAAACTACTTTCGTCACTCCACAAAACCTAGCTCTTAAGACTATTATCTTCACTATGGACTTCAAATTGATTTGAAACTTAAAGCTGAGCTATGATTTCTTTGATTGTCTCTAAAGCAAGGAACCATTGAAGAACTGCTGAAGCAACAGGTGACAACATGATTTATCAGAAATGATGAATAGTATTCTTTGATTCAAATACCAGTATTAGAGAGTAATGAGATGTCAACTTAAAAATCTTATTTATAGACTGCCTGTGGGAGTAGACTGATATGGGTAAATACACCTGAAAGGGCTTATAAAAGAATTACAGTATAAACCACTGCCATGGCATTGTCTCTATCTTTGTTTTCTAGTCTGTCTTCTTCCATCATCAAAAAATTTTTTGTTCTTTCTTTGTTTTAAATCCTTGACTTTCTAGCACATCAGGATTAAGTTGAATTTCCTCTTTGATCTGGGCTTGGCCTAAAGCTTTGGTTTTCTCTGATGTCACCCCTCTCCTCGCATTCCTCTTCCCCCAGTGCATCCTGTACCCCAGCTGTCCCCTCTTAGCCTCCCACAGTCATAACGACAAATCTTGCACATGCTGCCAAACTACTCGAGTGTCTTTCATCCTGGTAATTTGCCCTGGCCACTTGGCTTGTCCTTCAAGACTCGGCTCAAGTGGTATCACCACCAAGGAAATTGTCTTTATAGCCTCAACATATTTTCTGAGTTTGATGCATCTCCTCTGAGATTTCTGTGGCCCCACTATTCTCACTGTTTTTCAAGCAGTATTTTTATTGTTTTATCAAGCTATTTTTTTTAATCACAGTCTTCCCATAGACACACACACAAGATTATGACTTCCAGAAGGCCATAACTTGTGTTTTCATCTCTGTATCATCAGAATCATAAGATGCTCAAAACTCTTCCATTACTAGAAGAAAGGAAGGGAGGAGAAGAGAATCTAGAGTGCTGCACGTCAAGGCTCAGGTGAAATAAGTTTTATCCCTGAAGAGGTTCTACTTACTGGTGCTAACAAATCGACTAGAATGGCAATCCCTGGCTCCTAAAGGCATAGGCTTTTTTTCCTTACTTGATTTGCAACTACTGACATGTTTTATTTTGTCTTTGCTATTAACAAGACTATTCATAGCAGGACTGGGTCACAGTCCCCAGCACAGGGCTTGACACATAACAAGAGCACAAAACCTATTTGCTAATGAACTAGTTCAACTTTCCATTTTGTTTTCCTGGACACAGTCGACTAAGGTCAGCTGAATCCTGTTAACCTGTGGTAGTGAAGTACTCATTTTAAAACCCATCTAAATTTTCTCTTTCTGTGGGGTGCCTATGCTCCTGAATAGTCATCCCATCAAAATGTTCCCTTGAGGTGAAATGAAAATCCAAGACACCCGCAAATCTCCCAATTGTCTCAGTAATTGTTTTTTGGTACTGTCAACTAGAAGGTTCCCATGACAAGCCTTTGGCAGAATGTTTACCACCCACTCCACTCCTCAACCCTTCCTAGGAATATACATGTAAAATTATTGGAAGCAGTTGATAAAAATTCTTTATAAGTCTAGTAGAGTAAAGGGACTATGTCCCCATTAAACCTTGTAGAAGCCATAGCTTGAATCAAAGCTTCCAGTCTTGGATTGTCTCAGCTGTTTTTTTCCAGGATAGCTTATAACCAAAACCACTGTACGTTTAAAATGATTTATTGTAGGGGCGCCTGGGTGGCTCAGTCGGTTGAGCATCCGACTTCAGCTCAAGTCATGATCTCATGACTTGACCCCCCACGTCCAGCTCTCTGCTGATAGCTCAGAGCCTGAAGTCTGCTTCAGATTCTGTGTCTTCCTCTCTCTCTCTGCCCCTCCCCCATTCACACTCTGTCTCTCCCTCTCTCAAAAATAAACATTAAAAATTTTTAAAATGATTTATTGTATATAACTATGGTTAATTTCACTGGATGTAACTAATATTTCAGGTTTTTCCAGTACAGTTTTTAAATGTAGGTAGGTATATTTGAAGTTAACATTTGGATCAAACTAAAATGGATCAAACCTCAACCAGCTGTACTCTGAAATTTCAGCAGCCTCTTATCAAGAACCTCCTATTTATTTCTGGAAGTCTCTAAAGGGATGTCTCACAAGTGCTTACAAACCTATTTGTCCACTAGTTACCATGCAGCGTCACCGTATTCTTTCTCTCTCTCTCCTTTTTTTGAAGTTTATTTATTTATTTTGAGAGAGAGACTGAGAGAGAGAGAGAGAGAGACTGAGAGAGAGAGAGAGAGAGAGACAGAGAGCCAGAGACAGAGAGAGAATCCCAAGCGTAGAGCCTGACAACAGAGGCTTGATTCCATGAACTGTGAGATCATGACCTGAGCGGAAACCAAGAGTTGGACACTTAACCGACTGAGCCACCCAGGTGCCCCTGTGCCTTCTTTTTTATCTACCACATTCTGTCATGTTTTGGCTCAATATCCATTGATCTAGAAACTTCCTAAAGTAACCTCACTGCATATTGCCATTGATGATGGTTCTCTATTGCAAACTAACCTAGGGATGGCTATGGGAAATTTCAGTGGACCTCCACAATATTGTTGTAATAAAAACAAACCTCAGACCAAACCCTGCCACCCCCGGAGACATTTATTACACAAACTTTTATTAGCAAGCAACAGGGACCAAAAAGGTCCCTAAAACCTCTTGTGTAATTTCAGTGAAGCTCCAGCTCTCTGCCTTGTAGGTTACTCTGACCACATCCTTACCCGAAAGTTCAATCAAGAAAGTCACTCCAACATTCTAGAGGCTAAATTCAGCTTGGGTTAGAGCTGGCTTTGGCAACCAGACACTCTCTGAAACAATGACTGGATATGATACCAATTAGGCACAATTCTTCCTCAGGGTGCAGGATTCTTACATCTTGATTATGAAAGATGGGAAGTGTCACTGAAATATTTTATCCAGCCTGCATATCTTAAATATCATTTTTTTCACTAATGAGAATGTGTTTCTAACCATGAATCATGTTAATTAAAAAGTCACTAAAAAAAAGTTGCTAATTTCATCATTGAAAAGCAACTTCTTTTTTAATTGAAGTATGATCGACATACAATATCCTATTAAATTCAGAATTCAATATTTTAAAAATGTTTATTTATTTTCAAAGAGAGAAGAGATAGAGAGCAAGCAGGGGAGGGTCAGAGAGAGAAGAAGAAAGAGAATCCTAAGCAGGCCCTGCACTGTCAACACAGAGTCTGATATGGGGCTTGATCCCACAAACCACGAGATCATGACCTGAGCCAAAATCAAGAATTGGATGCTCAACTGACTGAATCACCCAGGCACCCCAGGATTCAATATTTTTATACATTAAGAAATTATCCCCACAATAAATCTAGTTATCATTTGTCACCAAAGTTATTATAATGTTAATGCCTTTATTCTCTATGTTGTACCTTATACCCCCATGAATTATTTGTTTTATAGTTAGAAGATTATACCTCTTAATCCATTTCTCCTATTTCACTCCCCACAACCCGTCCTGCTCTGATAGCCAACAATTTTCCCCCCCTGGATCTGTGAGTCAATTTCTGTTTTGTTCATTTGTTTGTTTTATTTTTCAGGTTCCACATATAAGTGAAATTGTATGAAATTTGTCTTTCTCTGTCTGACTTACTTAGCCTAATACCCTCTAGGCCTATCCATATTGTCATGAATACCAAGATTTCATTCTTTTTTTATGGCTGAGTAATATTCCAGTGTGTGTGTGTGTATCACATCTTCTTTTTCCATTCATGTATTGGTAGGCACTTAAGTTGCTTCTATTTGTTAGCTATTGTAAATAATGCTTCAGTCAACATAGGGGTGCATGTATCTCTTCAAATTGTATTCGTTTTTTTTCAAATACATGCCCAGAATTGGAATTGCTGGCTCATATGGTATTTCCATTTTTCATTTTTTGAGTAACCTCTACACTATTTTCAACAGTGGCTGCATGATTTTACATCCCCACCAACAGTGCATGAGAGTTCTGTTTTCTGCACGTCCTTGTCAACACTTGTTATTTCTTGTCTTTTTGAGCCTAGTCATTCTGACAGGTGTGAGATAATGTCTTATTGTGGCTTTGATTTGCATTTCTGCAATGATTTGTGGTGTTGAGCATATTATTAGTGCCTGTTGGCCATCTGTCATCTTTGGAAAAATGTCTATTCAAGTTCATTTTTTAATTGGGTAGTTTTGTGCTTTTTAAATATTTAGTTGTGTAAGTTCTTTACATATTTTGGATATTAACCCCTTATTGGATGTGTAATTTGCAAATATCCTTTCTAATTCAGTAGGTTGCCTTTTTCTTTTGTTGATGGTTTCCCTCCCTGTGCAAAAGCTTTTTAGTTTGTTGTAAATCCATTTGTTTATTTTAACTTTTGTTACTCTCGCCTGAGAAGACTCGTCCAAAAAAAATATCGATAAGACCAATGTCAAAGGGTGCCTGGCTGGCTCAGAAATTGATCATCAGACTTTTGGTTTTGGCTCTGGTTTGTGAGTTCAAGTCCCACATCAGGCTCTGTGTTACAATGCAGAGCCTGCTTGGGATTCTCTCTATCCCTCTCTCTCTCTGCGTCTCCCCCACTTGCTCTCTCTCTCTCTCTCTCTCTCTCACTCAAAATAAATAAATAAACTTAAAAAAGAAGACCAATTTTGGAGTAGCTGGTGGCTCAGTCAGTCCAGCGTCTGACTTTGGCTCAGGTCATGGTCTCGCAGTTCATGAGTTTCCGCCCTGTGTCAGGCTCTGTGCTGACAGCTTGGAGCCTGGAACCTGCTTCGGATTCAGTGTCTCCCTCTCTCTGCCTCTCCCCTTCTTTGTGCTCTCTCTCTCTCTCTCTCTCCAAAATAAAAACTTTAAAAAAATAAAAAGACCAATGTCAAAAACTTACCGCCTATATTCTCTTCTAGGAGTTTTATGGTTTCAGGTCTTATGTTCAAGTCTTTAATTCTTTTTGTGCTGATTTTTGTGTATGGTAAGATAGGAGTCCAGTTTCATTCTTCTGCACGTGGCTGTCCAGTTTCCCCAACACTACTGATTGAAGCGACTGTCCTTTCCCCATTGTATATTCTTGGCTCCTTTGTTGTGAAGTAATATGCATGGGTTTATTTCTGGGTTCTCTATTCTGTTCTATTGATTTACGTGTCTGTTTTTGATTAGTATAGCTTTGTAGTATAGTGTGAATTCAGGGAGTGTGATATCTCCAGCTTTGTTTTTTTTTTCCTCATGATTGCTTTGTTCTTCAGGGTCTTTTGAGCTTCCATACAAATTTTAGTATTATTTGTTCTGGTTCTTCAAAAAATGTTGTTAGTGTTTTGGTAGGGACTGCATCAAATCTGTGGCTTGCTTTGGGTAATAATGGCATTTTAACAATTTTAATTCTTTCAGTCATGAGAACAGTATATCTTTCCATTCATTTGTGTCTTCTTCAATCTCTTTCCTTAGTGTCTTATAGTTTCCAACATACAATTCTTTCATCTCCTTTATTAAATTTACTCCTAGGTGTTTTATTCTTTTTGATGCAATTGTAAGTGGGATTGTTTTCTTTATTTCTTTTGCTGATGGTTCTTAGTGTATAGAAATGGAACAGATTTCTGTATATTGATTTTGTATACTGCAATTTTACTGAACTCATTTATTAGTTCTAACAGTTTTTTTGATGGAGTCTTTAGAATTTTCTACATATAATATGATGTCATTTGCAAATAGTGACAGTTTTATTTTTTCCTTTCAAATTTGGGTGGCTTTTTAAATTTTTCTTGCCTAATTGCTCTGGCTAGGACTTCCAATATGATGTTGAATTAAAGTGGCAAGAGTGGGCATTCTTATCTTGTTCCTGATCTTAGAGAAAAAAGCTTGCAGCTTTTTACCATTGAGTATGATGCTTGCTGTGGGCTTGTCATATATGGCCTTTACTATAGTAAGGTACATTCCCTCTGTATCCACTTTGTTGAATTTGTATTGCAAATGGATGTTGAATTTTTCATATGCTTTTTCTGCATCTATTGATGATTATATGATTAAAATTTTTTTTTAATGTTTATGTTTATTTTTGAAACAGAGAGAAACAGAGCATGAGCAGAGGAGGGGCAGAGAGAGTGGGAGACACAGAATCTGAAGCAGGCTCCAGGCTCTGAGCTGTCAAGCACAGAGAGTGAGGAAGTGGGGAAGGGGCAGAGAGAGAAGGAGACAGAAGATACAAAGTGGGCTCTGCACTAACACCAGAGAACCTGACATGGCTGGAACACACAAGCCGTGAGATCAGGTCATGATCTGAGCTGAAGTTGTACACTTAACTGACTGAGCTACCCAGGAACCCTGATTATATGATCTTTATTGTTTGTTTTGTTAATGTGATATATTATATTGATTTATTTGCAGATGTTGAATCATTCCTGCATTCCTCAAATAAATCCCATTTGATTGTGGTGTATGATCCTTTTAATGGATTGTTGAATTCAGTTTGTTAATGTTTTGTGGAGCATTTTTACATCTATGTTCATCAGGGATATTGGCCTGTAATTTTCTTCTCTTGTGGTGTCTTTGTCTGATTTTAGTATTAGAATAATGCTGGTTTCTTAAAATGAGTTTGGAAGCATTTCTTCTTTTTCAATGTTTTGAAATAATTTGAAAATAGGTACTAACTTAAAAAAAATGTTTGGTAAAATTCACCTACAAAGCTGTCATATCCTGGACTTCTGTTTGTTGGGAGTTTTTCAATTACTGATTCAATTTCATTTCTAGTAGTTGGTCTATTCAGATTTTCTATTTCTTCGTGATTCATTCTTATAGAGTTGTATGTTTCTAGGAATTTACTCATTTTTTTTCTAGGTTGTTCAATTTGTTAGCTTATTAATATTTGTAATAAATTCTTTTTTTAAGCTACTTATTTATTTATTTTGAGAGGAGGGGAGGTGCGGAGAGAGAGGAGAGAGGATCTCAAGCAGGCTCTGCGCTGTCAGTATTAGTTGAGCCTGATGTGGGGCTCAAACTCACAAACCATGAGATCATGACCTGAGCCAAAATCAAGAATTGGATGCTTAACTGACTGAGCCACCCAGAAACCCCTTTAGTAAATTCTTATGATGCTTTGTATTTCTAAGGTGTCAGTTGTAACTTCTCTCATTTCTGATTTTATGTGTTTGGGCCTTCTTTTTTTGTTGTTGTTTGGACGAGTCCTGCTAGAGGTTTATTGATTTTGTTTATCTTTGCAAAGAATCAGTTTTTAGTTTCATTGATCTTTTCTATTTTTAAAAGTCTCTATTTAATATATTTCTGCTCTGATCTTTATTATTTTCTTCCTTCTACTAGCTATAGGCTCTTTTTTTCCTTTTTTCTAAGTTTTTAGATGCAAACCTTGATCATTTATTTGGGATTTTTCTTGTTTGTTGAGATAGGCCTGTATCAATATGAACTTTCCTCTTAGAACTACTTTTGCTGCATTCCACAGATTCTGGAACATTGTGTTTCCAATTTCATTTGTCTCAATGTATTTTTTAATTTCCTCTATGATTTCTTTGTTGAGCTATTGATTGTTTAGTTACATGTTCCTTAGTCTCCATGTTTGTGTTTTTCCAGTTTTCTTTTAATTAATTTCTAGTTTTATATTCTTTTGGTTGGAAAAGGTGCTTGATAGGATTTCAGTCTTCTGAATTTATTGAGACTGATTTTGTGGCCTAATGTGATATATCCTGAGGAATGCTCCATATGCACTTGATAAAAATGTGTAGTCTGCAGTTTTTGGATGAAATGTTCTCTTTATATCTATTAAATTCATTTGGTCTAATGTGTCTCTTAAGGTCAGTGTTTCCTTATGGATTTTCTGTCTGGATGATCTGTCCATTGATAAAGTCCCTTATTATTATTGAATTGCTGTCAATTTCTCACTTTATGTCTGTTAATATTTGCTTTATATATTTAGGCACTCCTAAATTGGGATTGTAAATATTTATGAATGTTATATCCTCTTCTTGGAATTGACCCCTATGTCATTACATAATTCCCTTTGTCTTTGGTTAATGTCTCTGTTTTAACGTCTATTTTTGTCTGATATGAGTATATGGCTACTCCAGATTTGTTTTTGTTTCCATTTTCATTGAATATCTTTTTCTACTGCTTTACTTTCAATCTATGTGCGTCTTTAAATTTTTTTTAATGTTTATTTATTATTGAGAGAGAGAGAGTGTGAGCAGGGGAGGAGCAGAGAGAGAGGGAGACACAGAATCCGAAACAGGCTCCAGGCTCTGAGCTGTCAGCACAGAGCCTGACACGGGGTTCAAACCCACAAACCGGGAGATCATGACCTGAGCCAAAGTCAGATGATTAACCGACTGAGCCACCCAGGTGCCCCACATATGATGTAATTATTGATAGGTATCACCACTTTATTAACTGTTTTCTGCTTGTTTTTTGGTTCTTCTCTGTTCCCTTCTTCTTCTCTTGGTCTCTTCCCTTGTGGTTTGATGGCTTTCTTTGATGTTATGTTTGGGTTTCTTTCTCTTTATTTTCTGAGTGTCTTGTGGGGTTTTGGCTTATGGTTACCATGAAGTTCATATATATTGACCTATATATGTAGCAGTCTGTTTTAAGCTGATGGTTGCATAAGTTCAAATGCTTTCTAAAAGCACTGCATCTTTACTCCCCCTAACCTTTTGTTTTTCACATCACATTTTATATCTTTTTATTTCATATATCCCTTAACTACTTATTATAGTTGTAATTGATATTACTATTTTCACCTTCACTACCTTTTTAAGTGGCTGATCCACTGCCTTACTATATATTTGCCTTTTACAAATTAGATTTGTTTCCTTTCATATATTTTCTTATTTCTAGCTATGTCCTTTTCTTTTCTACTTAAAGAAGATACCTAAGGGGTGCCTGGGTGGCTCGGTTATGCATCTGCCTTCAGCTCAGGTCATGATCTCATGGTTCTTGAGTTTGAGCCCTGCATCGGGCTCTGTTCTGACAGCTCAGAGCCTGAAGCCTGCTTCAGGCTGTCTCCCTCTCTCTGCCCCTCCCCCACTCACACTGTCTCTCTTATTTGCAAAAATAAATAAACATTAAAAAATTTATTTAAAAAACATTAGAAGATATCTTAACATTTCTTGTAAGGTCAGTTTATTGGTGATGAGTCTCTTTAGTTTTTGCTTTCTTGGAAGCTCTTTGTCTCTTTTTCATTTCTGAAAGATAATCTGGCAGAGTAGAGTAATCTTGGTTTTAAGTTTTTCCCTTTCAGCATTTTACATATATTTTACCACTTTATTCTGGCCTACAAAATTTCTGTTGAAAAATCAGCTGATAGTCTGATGAGGGTTCTTTTGTATGTGACCTTCTTTTTCTCTTGCTGCCTTTAAGATTCTCTATCTTTAATTTTTGCCATTTTAATTATAGCATGTCTTGGTGTGGATCTCTTTTGGTTCATCTTGTTTGTGACTCTGTACTTTCTGCACCTAGATGTCTGTTCCCTTCCCCAGATTAGGGAAATTTTCAGCTGTTTATTTCTTCAAATAAGTTTTCTGCCCCTTTCTTTCTCTTCTCCTTCTGCAACCCCTATAATACAAATGTTATTACACTCGATGGTGTCCCAGGGTTCCTTAAACTACCCTCATTTTTAAAAATTCCTTTTTCCTTTTGCTGTTCTGATTAGGTAATTGGATAATTTCCACTATTTTGTCTTTAAGATCACTGATCCATTCTTCTGTGTCATCTCATCTGCTGTTGATTCCCTCTAGTGTATTTATTTTTATTTCACTTATTGTATTTTTCAGCTCTGATTGGTTCTTTCTTATATTTTTTAACTATTGATGTTCTCACTATATTGTTCTCCCAACATTGTTCTCCCAACATTGGTGAGCATCTATATGACCATTGCTTTGAACTCTTTACAGATAAATTATGTATCTTCATTTCATTGGTTTTTTTCCCCTTGGGCTTTTTTAAATTTAAATTTAAATTTAAATTTATTTTTTTAATATGAAATTTATTGTCAAACTGGTTTCCATACAACACCCAGTGCTCATCCCAACAGGTGCCCTCCTCAATACCCATCACCCAACCTCCCCTCCCTCCCACCCCTCATCAACCCTCAGTTTGTTCTAAGTTTTTAAGAGTTTCTTATGTTTTGGCTCCCTGCCTCTCTAACCTCTTTTTTTTGTTCCTTCCCCTCCCCCATGGTCTTCTGTTAAGTTTCTCAGGATCCCCTGGGGTTTTATCTTGTTCTTTCATGTGGAACACATTCCTTTGTCTCCTCATTTTGTTTGGGTTCCTGTTTTTGTTTCTATGGATTAGGTAGAACAGCTAGTTCTCTTGGTTTTGAAGGAGTGGCAGTGTGTAGGAGCATTCCCTGTGTAGATTGTGTGTACCTGACAGCTTTGGCTGGATGACTAGAGCTGGAGTGGGTGCAGGCCAGTGGAGTTTCAGTATATGTAGTGTTGGGGCCTTGTTGACAGGATGACAGGAGCTAGAACAGGCTTAGGCTAGGGTGCACTATGTTAGGGCTACCTTGGCAGAATTGCTGGAACTAAAGCATGTGTGGGCAATGGCACCCCAGGGTATGCTTTGCTGGGACCAACTGGGCAGGTAAGCAGGTAAGCTGTTGGGGCATGTGTAGTTCAGGGAGTCCTGGAGTGCTTCACACCAGGGCCATCCTGATGGGATGGCTTGAGCTAGGGTGGGCATGTGATGGAGGGGCTGTCGCAGATCTTGCCATGCTGGCGCTACATGGGACAGCTGTAGCTGAATTGGGCATGGATGGAGGTGGGAGGAGTCCTGGGGTATGCCATGCCTGGGCCATCATGACAGGATGGTTGGAGGTGGTGTAGGTGTGATCCAGGAGTTCCTAATGTGCTCCACACCAGGGAAGCCCGGAGGGATAGCTGGAGCTGGAGTAAGAATGTGATAGGGTGGGGGTCCCAGAGTTTGCCATCCTGGACCACCTTGACAGGATGGCTGGAGCTGAAGGTGGCAAAGGCTGGGGTGGGAGGGGTTCTAGGGTATGCCATCCTGGGTCACCTTGGTTCGGCATAGGCCAGGAGAGTTCTGATGTATGTTGCATTGAGGCTGCTTTGGCAGGATGGTTGGGGTTGGGGAAAGCCAGGCAGGGAGGCTTAGGGTATGCCATGCCCAGGCTACCTTGAGGGACTAGCTGGTATATGCTAGGGGCTTGAAGCTCACTGGGGTGGCCTGAGCAGGCCAGCTAGGGTGCCTGGGCCTAGTCCTATTCACACTATCAAGATGAGGGGGAAATGTAAAAAATGGTTCTCACTGGCATTTCTGACCTTGAAGAGAGTTCCAGCATTTTCCTGCCCATTTCTTTCACTTATGGTCTAGTTGTCTTTTAAAATGCTATTTTGGGGCACCTGGGTAGTTCAGTCCATTAAGTGTCCAGCTCTTGATTTTGGCAAGGTAATGATCTCAGTTTGTGAGATTGAGCCCCGTGTCGGGCTCTGTGCTGACAGTGCAGAGCCTGGTTGGGATTCTCTCTCCCTCTCTGCCCCTTCCCTGCCTCCGCTCTCTCTCTCTCTTTCAAATTTAATAAATAAACATTAAAAAATGCTAATTTTTTTAAACTTTTCTGTTGTGTCCCAGGGTGGGTGAGTCTACATGCAGGCCCCTCAATGATATCCCTTCTTACTGCAGGTCACCATGTTAGGGGTGGCATTCTTGTTTTTACTGTGTTTCAGTCTCTCATACCTTTGTCTACATGGTCTCTCTGTCATTTGTTGTTCAGAAGCTGTTCATTCAGCCCACAGGTCTTCTTCAGGAGTAATTGCTCTGTATGTAGGTGTGGATTTGGTGTGTCCGTAGAAGGTGAGGTCAGGATCTTTCTATGCTACCAACTTGAACTATCTGGAGGCAGTTGGAGGAAGAGCCAGTCACTCTCGGGAGCATGTTCCCTTCTTTTGTGAAAACAATTTCTGACATTTACTATTCTAACAATTGAAGCATTGATGGAAATACTGATTTAAGAAGCACTTGTTGTGGTCCTTCTGACAGAACTGATCATCCTTAGAACACATATTCTTGGTTTGGACAGCTGACAGGCTTAGAGATGATGCTTGAACTAACTAGCACGTGTATAATTACATCTAGTCTATGATGAAATATTTATTAATTTATTTTTATTTTTATGGTTTTTTTTTAATGAATATAATTTATTGTCAAATTGGCTTACATACAACACCCAGTGCTCATCCCAACAAGTGCCCTCCTCAATGCCCTATGATGAAATATTTAAAGCTATTTAAAGAAACATTAGCATGTTCCTGAAGTTATCAAGAACATCCCTTTCAAGGATCTCTCTTCTGCTATTGCCAAATTCCCTACTTCTGGACTTCTAGAACATTCTTGGGTAAAATATGGACATAGATCCTCTTTCCTGTTCTATGACCTCTATGCCACACTTAGTTACTGGCCTTGAAACAATATTTCCCATTAGGCTACCACTAGCCCTTATAGTCTTTTTGTGAAGATTAGAAAAACATGCCCCTTCCTCCAGGTGGATGCAGCCTGTGTCAAGGCACTTGACTCAGTGAACAGAGTGGGCTAGACTTTTGGGCCCATTCACTCCTTTGGTCAGGTGGAGGGAGAGTCTTGACCATTCAAGTGTAGACTCCCATAAAACTTCTCACCAAAAAAGCCCATTTTCCCTTTATCCTCAGCTTCTCATCTTTTATAAATGATTGTCAAAGTGTATCTCATCTTAAAGCACACACATACACACACCCTAATACAATGTAGAAAAGTAACTCTTCATCTCCTCAGGAGCAAACGTTCAGGCAAAGGCGAGCACTAGTTTATAGACAGACAAGAAAGATTTTGCTTTCTTTCCCTTACTGTGGCCTCAATTTCCCCTACCCCCTCAAAAAGGAAACTAGAAAATTCAGAGAGAAACAATTAAGCCTTGCAACTATTTATATGACTAAAATTTATGTGATTAAAAATTGACCTCAAGTCATGTATCAGTTAGGATTCTTTTGGTAGCAATGAATAGAGAATCCAAAATGGCTACAACTGTAAGGAAAATGTATTATCTTACTTAGCAAGTCCTGAGATAGGGCAACTGCTGGGCTTATTAGTACAGTGACTCAAAGAATGTCAAAACCCCAGATTCTTTCCATCTTCCCACTTTGCAGTCCTCATCATATCTGCTTATCACCCTCCCTGTCACAAAATGACTGCCATGCTTCCAGGCTTCACACACACATGTGACAATGTCTGGCAAAATAAGAACTTTTTGTTTAATGCGCTGTTTTGTTTAATCAGTGAATAAAATTCTTTCCTGAATCCTCTCTCCCCTTTAGCACATTTCCCTTCCATCTCTTTGCCACAACTGTGTTTCCAGGTGACACCCAAACCAGTGACTTGTGTGAGAAATGGATCCACCAAGACTGGCCTTGGACACAGCCTCTATTCACAGCTGGAGCTGAGATAGGAAGAATGAAGGGTTTTTGTGCAGGTGCACAAGTGTGTGAGACACATGTGTTTGAGGAAGTGAATGGAGTTCAGGACAACAGGTAGGGAGCATGTAAAGGAAGGATGCAGGGGCATAGCCTGCCAAGTTGAGGAGTTGGCCTTTGTCTTACCTGTCACACCCTACTCATTTAATACTCATTTGTATGAATTATCTTACAACTAGATCTTTACTTCAAATCAAAATTGTTTTTTAATTACCACTGCTGTCTTCTGTGTGTCTTCTAACGATGCCTAAGTAGAAAAGGATGAGATCGCTTATCTCATGCTTTCCCATCTGTGAGGTGTCGGCGAGATTATCTGAGGAAACGATTCATACTAGCAGGGCTCAGGCATTTCTCTCAAGACCCACATGCACAATTATTCTCACGACCTCACCTGGACTAGAGCAGCAGTTCTAATCCTAGGACATCCCTCAGACCACAGGACAGGAACTTCTTTTCTATATGAAGGCCACCCCCACACCTCCCTCCTATTGACTTTTGCTGTTGAGGCAACTTTGGAGAGCATCTATATACTCCCCCAAAGAAAGTTACTCACATTATCCCAAATTGAATGTCTTGCCCCAGGTCATTTTTATTTTGAACCCTTTTTAGGCCCTGAACTGTGACTTTGAGTCTTTGCACTTCATATCACATCTATTTTAGTATTGACTGCAAATGTCGAGGTAATGACGTGTGATTCCTTTTCTGGAGCACCATTGGAGATGCTAAAGGAGAAGTGTGTCACCAGATGACCTTTTAAGGTCTCCAAAAGGAACATACAGAGGGGGAATCTATATCTACAAGGCTGGCCTCAGTGAAGGGGAGGGAAGGTATGTTTGCTGTCACCATATAAGAGCCAGGGGCTTTACAGACATCTTATTTAGTCTTGCCCCACAGACATAAAAGGTGGGTATTATCATCCCCATTTTTCAGGTGTGGACACTGAGTCAGAGAGAGACTGAGAGAGACTGAGTAACTTGTTCAAGGTGGGGTTTGAGCACAGTTGTGTTGCCTCTACAATTTATGCTTGTACAAGTGCAATATGCTGGGCTCTTGGCAGGGGTGAGTGACAGTTAATGTCCTAAAGTTGCTGTGATAAGAGAGGAGAACTCTGACTGTGGGGCCCCAGTGGTCATGGCACAGTTTTGCCTTGTCCTGGTGGTAGCAGCTGGGAGGATGGGGCGGGGAGTATGTGGGGGGGGGGGTGCAGGAGGTGGAGCTAACAGATTTTGCTCCACACCCTTTGTTCCTTTCACCATTCAGTATTTGGAGCAGATGCTCCCCAGGGACTCTCTTTGGGCCTCACATTTTCAAAGAAATTTGGGAGAAAGGCAGGCAGGCCATTAGTTCTGAACGTCATACCAGGTCTGAAATAGAAAGGTGACAGTTCCCATCTGAATAAGATGTTCTGGGAGCTGAAAAGACAAAATGAATTCCCAAAGGTTTTTTCCCCCCTGTTGTCTGAGACAATTCTCTTTCCACTGTGAAACCACTGATCAATAACCTTTCCTGAACCTCACAGTTTGGGTAAAGAAATAAATTTCCTGCTGCCACAGAAACAGCCTCTGACTTACTCAACTATGGTGTAGGGTAGGAGCTCCGTGGTGGTGAGGCATATTATATAAAAGACAGTCATACCAGCCCAGTGCTCATTTATGTATTTATCACCAGGTGCCAGGGGTGCATGTGAGGAAACCAGGCTCCCTTGTCTATTCAACATATGGCAGGGCTGAGTGGCCGTATACCCTAGGATGAGGCACTGGCCATCCTGCAAAATGAAGCATCCTGGGCAGAAAGCCTGCATTTGGGATGGTGATGATAATTTCATGGATGGATATTCACCAGGTGAGCTTCCCAAGGGGCCCTTCATTTCCTTTTTCATATTTCTTTACAAGGTAAAAAAACAAAACAAAACACCTAAGTCAATGAATCCCTTTTGGGCATTTTGTAACGTGCAAAAATGTGTATTTTACATGGGCAAGGGTCCGAAAGGGAGATATGTCAAATGGTTAATAGCGATTATTTACAGTAAGTGGGATTATAGGTCTTTTGCATTTTTGACTTTTATTATCTGGCTTTCAGTCTATAAACTGAACATGAAATACTTTCCTATTAAAAAAGAGAAATTAGTTCTTTTATAAATGGAAGAATAAGGAATGATAGTCTCTACCTCATATCACCAATGCAGAAGGGCAGGAGCAAGGGGATCTGGGGTCAAGCTTTGGCTTAGCCAACAGATGACCTGTTGTTCAAGCTCATGTTCTTAAATGCCATTTCTCTGATGCCCATTTTCATCTGTGATTGGCCCTCTTTTCTGAATTTGAGATTTGAATTTACAGCTACCTATTCAGCAACTCCACTTCGACATCCGATAGAATCTCCAAATTCACATTTCCAAAACTGAGCTAATAATCCCCCTCAAGTCCACTACTCTTGAAAACCTGCTTCTCACATGGATGGAACTGGAGAGTGTGATGCTAAGTGAAATAAGCCATACAGAGAAAGACAGATACCATATGGTTTCACTCTTATGTGGATCCTGAGAAACATAACAGAAACCCATGGGGGATGGGAAGGAAAAAAAAAAAAAAAAAAAAAAAGAGGTTAGAGTGGGAGAGAGCCAAATCATAAGAGACTGTTAAAAACTGAGAACAAACTGAGGGTTGATGGGGGGTGGGAGGGAGGGCAGGGTGGGTGATGGGTATTGAGGAGGGCACCTTTTGGGATGAGCACTGGGTGTTGTATGGAAACCAATTTGACAGTAAATTTCATATATTAAAAAAAAAAAAAAAAAAAAAAAAAAAAAGAAAACCTGCTTCTCTAATAATGGCAGTACCATCCCTCCAACTGCTCAGGCCAAAATCCTTAGATCAGTCTTGACTTACCAATTTCTCTCACATCCTACAAACAATCTGTCTGTAAATCTGGCTAGCATATATGTCACATCCTGTCATATCATAAAAGCAAATCACTTCTCTTCACCTCCACCGGTAGTGCCATGAACACACTACCAACTGTCTGATGCCCAGATTCCCACAGGAGTCTCCTGGCTTCCTCACTTGCCTTTGAACAGAATTTTAGTGAAGACAGATCCTGTGACTGTTTTGGGGTGCCTGGGTGGCTCAATTGGTTGAGTCTCTGACTCTTTATTTCGGCTCAGTTCATGGGATTGAGGCCCACATGGGGCTCTGTGCTGACAGATTCTCTCTCTCTCCCCCTCTCTCTTCCCCTCCTCCACTCATGCACGCATGCTCTCTCTCTCTCTCAAAATAAATAAACATTTTGAAAAGATGGATTTTTTTACTGTTTCTGCTCAAATTCCTCTTGAAGCTCCATCTCACTCCAAGTAAAAAGCAGGCTCACAGTGGGCTGGAAGACCCTGCACCATGTGCCCCCTTGTGACTCTCTAGCCTCTTCTCCTACCATCTCCCTTACCTTCTCCAGCCACATGTATCACCTTCTCCATGAACATGGCAGATGCACTCTAGCTGCAGGGTCTTTGCATCTGCTGTCACTTCTACCTGGAACACTCTTCCTGCAGATGACTGCATAGCCTCTCCTTCACCTCCTCCACATCTTCTCACCAATATCTCTTTCCCAGGGAGGGCTTCCTAGTTTAAAAATGCCCCCTCCCCCAGTCCCAACTGTCCTTTTCCTGCTCTCTCTCTCTCTCTCGAAAGCACCAGTCACCATCTAACGTTATTTATTTTACTTGTATTGCTTCTATATCTCCCCTGACCCCAGTGAAATGTGACCTCCATGAGGCAGGAATTGTGTATCTTGTTTTCATTGCTGTATCCTCAGTGAACAGCAGCTCACAGAAGGAACTTGTGGTAGGTAGAACAAGGGCCCCCAAAGATGTCTAAGTGCTAATCTCTAAAACCTGGGAATATGTTACCTTACCTGGCCTTTTGCTCTTTGGGCTTTGCTGATGTGATTAAGGGTTTTGAGATCAGGAAATTGTCCTGGATTATCTGGATTAACATAATTATGAGGGACGTCATAAGCAAGGGAACAGGAGGGCAGAGTCAGAGAAGGAGATCCAATGAGGGAAGCAGAGGTTGGAATGATGCAGTTGCTAGAAAGGTCCATGAGCCAAGGAATGTGGGCAGCCTCTTGAAGCTGGGTAAAGCCAGGAAATAGATCCTCCTCTAGATGCTCCAGAAGGAATACAGACCTGGCACTGGGTTTTAGATTTCTGATCGCAAGAAATATGAGAATAAATTTGTGTTATTTTCAGCCAATGAGTTTGTGGTAATTTGCTAGGCAGCAATAGGAACCTATTATGGCATTCAAAAACGTCTGTTGAGGAAATGTGTGAATGGGCTGGGTTTCCTTTTCTTTGTGGAATGGGAGGCTTGGACTTAGTTAATGATCTCTCAGGCTATACTTTAAAACATATTTTGTTTGTTTAACTGAAAATGAATGAATGTCCTTGGGAAACAATTTAAATACTCTGAATAAAGTGTAAGAACAGTAAGTCTCCTACACCCCAAACTTGTAGTCCTTGGTCTCTCTCCCCAGATGCAAACACTGTAACCACTTTCTTATACATGCTTCCAGAGATTCCATGAATACAGATATCATTTTCCCCTTTGTCCACAAATTACAGTATATTACACACACTGCTTTGCCCACTGCTTTTCCACTAAAGAATATAGTGAAGATTGTTCCATATCTGCATACATAAAACTCCTTATTCTTTTCCAGAGCTGCATAATGTTTCATTCCCTGACGTGGGTGTACCGCAGTCTATTTAACCAGTTTCCCTAGTGATTGTAGGTTAGTTGTGTCTAGTCTTTGCTCCTATAGTCTTTGAATATACATCTTTACACACATGCATAGCTATAAAGGATAAACTTTTAGAAGTGGAATGCAGTATCGAGGAATGGGTGCCCATTTTATTCTGATACCACCAAGTGCCTTTCCAAAGAGGATGTTCCCCTTCACACTGACATTGTAGGGGTCTCTGCTTATTCATGGCCTTACTAAAACTTTATTACTAAACTTTAAAAAAAATCTTTATCAAGCTAATAGGTGAAAAATGATACTGTGATGTTTCATGCAAGGTTGACCATCTTTTATGTGGTCATGAGCCCTTTGTGTGTGTGTGTGTGTGTGTGTGTGTATAGTTTATTTTTGAGAGAGAGAGGGAGAGCATGTGCTTGAGAGAGCATGTGGGGAAGGGGCAGAGAGAGAGGGAGAGAGAACCCCAAACATGGGGCTTGATTTCGTGAACCATGAGCTGAAATCAAGAGTTGGATGCTGGTTGGTGCCCCAGTATTTATATTTACGTGAATTTCCTATTCATGGTTCTGCTCATTTTCTACTGGTTCATTAAACTCTTAAAATTTTAATTTAGAAGGCATATATATATTAAGGAAGTTAGCATCCTGACATTTATTATACAGGTGTTTTTTTTCAGGCTGTGGTTTGTCTGTTTTTGCTTTGCTCATGATATTTGTCATGTAGAAAAATTTTAATTTTATCAAGTCAAATACATCAGTGATTTTTTTCTATGGCTTCTGGGCTTTGCATATTGCTTGGAAATACACTCTCCATTCCTATAGTGTAAAATATTCTCATAGCCTCTCATACTTTATTCTAATACTTTTATAGGTTTTATCTTTAATGTCATATCTAGATTTACCTGGAACTTATTAGGTGTAGAGATCAGATGAAGGATTCAGTTCTTTTCTCCCCCAAAGCTGGCAACCTAGTTGTCCTGATACCATTTAATGAAGGAGTTGTTGTCCTCATTGGTTTGAAGTGCCATCTTTATCCATTAACAAATTTTCATAAGCATTTGTGTCTATTTCTGGGCTCTTTTCTATTGAATTGAGCTGCCTGTTGAATCACGGGTCACTACCCAGATAATTCTATTAATTATTGTGGCTTTGATAGTGCGTTTTTAAGATATATATCTTTTCAGGGGCTTCTGGGTGGCTCAGTCAGTTAAGCAACAACTCTTGGTTTCAGACCAGGTCATCATGATCTTGTGGTTTGTGAATTTGAGCCCTGCATCAGGCTCTGTGCTGACAGTGTGGAGCCTGCTTGGGATTCTTTCTCTCTCCTTTTCTCTTCCCCTCCCCCACTCATGTGCTCTGTCTGTCTCTCTCTCAAAATGAATAAATTAAAAAAAATATTTTTTAATGTTTATTTTGAGAGAGAGAGAGAGGGAGCATGGAAGGGGTAGGAGGCAGAGAGGGAGGGAGAGAAAGAATCCCAAACAGGCTCTGAGCTGACAGGGTGGAGCCCCATGCAGGGCTCAATCTCATGATTCTAGAGATCATGACCTGGGCCGAAATTAAGAGTCAGACACTTCACAGATTGAGCCACCCAGAAGCCCCTGATAGTGCATTTTAATGCTTAGGTTTTGTCTCCTCGCATTTCTCTTGTTTTTCAGAAAATTTCTGGTTATTCCAGTATGTTTATTTTTCCATATGAACTTTAGAATCAGCTGGTTATATTCCCAAAAAAGCCCTTGTGGCATTTTCATTGGGAAAACATTCTATTTATAGATTAATTTACGGTGCACTGATACATTTACAATGTCTAATATCCTTTAAAAATTAGTTCAAATGCTGTTTTTATCATAGAAATAATACAGGTTCATTGTAAAAAAGTTCTGGCAATTCTGTAATGTATGAAGTAGAGTATGGAAGTTCCATTTCTCCTCCAGCCCTTCACTTCAATCTTTCCCCTAGAGGTAACCACTGTTAGTGATGAGGTGTTCATCCTAGAAGGTGTTTTTTAATAAGTACATTTGTAGTCATGCATATACATACATATTTTAACCTGTGTATATTCTGTTATAAAGCTATATCTCATTTGACATAACACATATTGTTTATAATCCACTTTTTAAAATCAATTCTGTATCATGAATATATCAGTCATATACTATGTTAATACTTGTAGATCTACCATATCCTTTTAAAGGTCACATTCTCCCCCAGACGAATGTTTGCATTGTTTCCACCTTTTTAAAATTACAGACAATGCTACAGTGAACAGCTTTGAGCATTATTTTTGCACCTTTGTGCAGGCATTTCAACCAGATATATTCCTAGAAATAGATCTGCTGGTTCAAAGTCTAAAGGTCCTTTCCGTGGTGAAGTGTTATGACTTAGGAATGACCACTCCATCAAAGGAAGACTTGTCTGAGAATGTGCCCTTCCCTAACATGACCCTCCCCCAAGCCCAAGTGGTGGCACTGCCAGCAGTGTGGAATTTGGAATTCCTAGGGGAGCTCTCAGTCCCTTTACAAATGCATATGGGTCCAGTGCCTGATTCAGTGAATGAAGCTAACAAGGGTGTAGAGAGTTTTGCAACTAACAATAGTGTATAGAGGTTTGGTCCCACTGATGAGGCTAGCTCTGAACTCTCACCACTTGTTGGACTGACAAGCAAGGTGAGAGCCTCAGAGATGGATGGTGGTAGGGAGAGGTGTTCTTGGTCTACTGAACTGTAACCTGGAATACATTTTCCCACAGAAAGGTTATAATTAGTAATAGTGGGAGATGACATTGAAGGCTTAATACAACATTAGTTCATGACTTCACAGACTCTGAAGAATAAATGCGTTTTGACAGACTGCTGGCTGGAGAATCAAACCATTGTAAATTGTAGTTCCAATAGGAATATACTTCCTGTGTCTAGACAACTTAACGAGTTTTGCAAACATTTGTAAATTAGAGGCTGTGCATAGAAGACAGTTCTCCAGTCTTGACCGCTCCCCACCACTGTATTTCCCAGCCTTCTCTTCTTTCTCTTGGGTGATCCCAGATCTCCAGTTCTTGTATTGGTGCCAGAATAGATCTGTGATCCCTAGAACGTTCCTTGTGGTTTAGTTACATCCTTTTACTTGTCTTTAGTCCACTCTCCCTTTTCTTCCAAACCCTCATTAATTTCCTTAAGCCCTTCACACAACCCCAGTTCTCTCATAGTTGGATGGCTTTATCTCCTACATGACCAAAAAAATGGCTTACATCAGGGAAGAACTGCCTTAATTTCCTCCCTCCCACTTTACCCCTGTCCAGTCTCAAAGGATGAAGACTCTAATTAAGGCCATCCTATGCTCTCTATCCCCGCCCTGTCTTCTTCTTCATCAGTTATTACATAACTGGACCATCTTACATAAATGGACCACTGCATTGCACAACTGTAGGGGGTGCCAATCACATGTAATGCAATGCAATGCAATGCAATGCAAATTATGCCACCCAGAGTTGGCAGTGGACAGTGCTTATCTGAAAGTCCTACTTCCCTACATCCCCTTCTCAGTCTGCCATAAACAACAATCTCCCTTTTCTCCATGCCCCTCTTTACCACCCATTATCTTTTTCTCTTTTCTTAAAAGAATTATTTGCACTCATCTCCACTTCCTTACTCTTTTCACTCTCCCTTGTGCTTCAGTTCATCTATTCTTTCCATCTAGATTTATTAAATACCTATTAAATGTCAAGTGCCATCCTAGATGCCCAGACTCCAGTAGCAAGTAAAAAAAATGAGGCCTCTCACATTTGTAAAGCTCACAGAATATGAGAAAGAAAAACAGATAATAATAAGTCACATTTAAAAAGTACAGAGTTTCAAACAGAGATGGGTTTTATGTCCACATAAATGGAGGCAACATGGGGCGCCTGGGTGGCTCAGTCGGTTAAGTGGCCGACTTCAGCTCAGGTCATGATCTCTCAGTCCGTGGGTTTGAGCCCCACGTCGGGCGCTGTGCTGCCAGCTCAGAGCCTGGAGCCTGTTTCAGATTCTGTGTCTCCCTCTCTCTCTGCCCCTCCCCTGTTCATGCTCTCTCTCTCTCTGTCTCAAAAATAAATAAACGTTAAAAAAAATTAAAAAAAAATAAAATAAATGGAGGCAACATGTGAGAGTCTTATGTATAGCAAGGGAGATGATGTGCTATCCCTGCTAAGCAAAATATTTGTTTTGCAAAAGATACACTCTGGAAATACTCTATTTCCTAGGACTGACTAAGGGTAGGAATTTCTCACCCTGGAGCAGGTTAGTGGGAGAGACATTTGAAGGTAGCTCAACCTTTTGACATCTCTTGGAACTATTTGCTTGAACATCTATAGGTCAAATTAATCTGGTGCAGAGTTAGACCAGGAGTGGGGAGAGAGAACATTCCAATTACAGCCCCCCCACCAAGCTCTCTGAGTCCAGTAAAATAATGAGTGGCTTGATTTCTGAGGCCTCTGATGAGAACATGCTCATTTGAGGGAAGGATCTACCTTAACTCCTGAAAACAGGCTAAATGGAGTCAATCAAGCTCCAGACATAAGCACAGTCAAATGAAGGGGATGCCCTGAAGGCAGATGAGTGAGGATGCCAGTGACTTCCTATGAGTTTCATTGAGTATTATGATGGCATCTGACAACTGTCTCCACAATGCTGAGGGGGGAACCTGGCTCCTACAGGGGTGACATTCAGGAAGGCCCCACTGAGAAGGGTGAGGAGTGCAGCTGTGTTCAGATAAGGATCCAGTACCAGCTGTGGCGGAGGATAAATGCTAGCATACTTGTTTAAACCCGTGCCATTCCAGTGGTGTAGAGTTCAAATTAAACTAGGGGTGAGGCAGAGGCAAGAGCCTGTCCACTCTGGCTCTACAGACAGACAGGTGGCTTCACAGCCTTGTGTTGACCGTTTCTGGCTGCATGTCCTCAAGTGAGTTGTTTCCGTGTAAGGACGCTTTGGTTTCCGTGTAACAGGATTCTCAGCTAGCCTGGCTTAATTCAGAAGGACGTTATGGTTTACTTGAGAAGAAGCTCAGAGGTAGGCAGTACCAGGCTCAATGAGACCACCAGGGACCAAACTTTTCTCATCCTTTCCTTCATCTATCCCCAGGCACATCCCATCCCCCCACTTCATGACTGTCATAAGACTGACAAAGCTGTCAGCCACACCTCCTCTCCTGATAATATCCAAAGCATGAAGCAACAGGGACATGGCATAAAGGGCTTTCTCTTCCCTCATCAGGGAGAAAACACCTTCCCATGAACTCCCACCAGACTTTCCCTTATATGTCTTGTGTCCATGTCTGTAGCAATCATGAGTAAAGTGGAGTATGGTTACCCAAACTGGCTTTGACTAATTCTGACTCGCTGATTCACTGTGAACTGGGCTCATTGTCACCACTCAACAAAATCAGGCTCTGGTAACAAGGAGGCAAGGGAGAATGGTCCTGGGTGGGCAGCCATCAATGTCTGAGTCTCCTTCAAAGGGGGAGAATAGTACCTGCCTCATTAGGTTGCTATGAGGATAAAATAAAATAACAAAAGTAGATCACCTGGGCCATAGTGAGCTCAGTTTACTCCCTTCTCTAAGTTAGACCAGACTCTTAGTACTAACTGGGACCTTAGAGGTTAGCTACGCCAATGCCTCCTATTTTGGGTCACAGAGCAAGTGGGTGCTAGAGCCAGACGCAGGGAAGAGATGACAGTAGTTTAGAAAATAGTGGGGGAGAAAGGTCAGACTAGGAATATAGCATGAAGGTTTCACCAATAGGATTTGCTGATGGCATAGGCATATAGGTGTGAGAAACCCAAATCAGGATGCTTCAGGGTTTTTAGATGTTGCTGAGATGGGAAACCTGGAGTGGGGTGGTGATGGTTAGAATTACCATGGCTAAAATGGGAAGAAGGAAGTATGAAGTTTTCAAACATTCTTTTTTTTAATTTAAGTTTTTATTTTAAAGGAATCTCTACACCCAATGTGGGGCTCAAACCCACAACCCTGAGATCAAGAGTTGCACACTTCACTGACCAACCCAGCCAGGTGTCCCTCAAATATTCTTACCTTCAAATTCTTCATTTTACTGGTTTAGGAATACTTTATGTCATATAGAACAATGGGAAATGTCTAATCCATAGATATAAAAGATGTCTAGAGATTTCCATGCAATTTAGCTTCTTACAAATTTCCCAGGACTCTGCTACCTAATGTTTATATCTGATCAATCTTTTTTTTTTAAGTTTATTTATTTATCTTGAGAGAGAGAGAAAGAGCAGGCACATACATGTGTGCATCAGTGAGGAAGGGGCAGAAAGGATCCCAAGCAGGCTCTCTGCATTGCCAGCATGGAGACCAATGCGGGGCTTGAACCCACAAACCATGAGATCATGACCTGAGCTGAAACCAAGAGTTGGATGCTTACTTGACTGAGCCACCCAGGTGCCCCACATCTGATCAATCTTTTAAAAAAAAAAAAAAAATTAATGTTTATTTTATTTTTGAGAAAGAGATAGAGAGAAAGAGGGAGAGAAAGAAAGAGAGAGCAGGGGAGGGGCAGAGAGGAAGGGAGGCACAGAATCTGAAGCAGGCTCCAGGCTCTGAGCTGTCAGCCCAGAGCCCAAGTGGGGGACTAGAACTCATGAACAGCAAGGTCATGACCTGAGCCAAAGTTGGCGCTTAACCGACTGAGCCACCCAGGCACCCCTCGATCAATCTTTTAAAAAGTCACATTGAAGTTTAAAAGTAGTCTTTGCTTGGGGCGCCTGGCTCAATCAGCTAAGCGTCTAACTTTGGCTCGGGTCATGATCTCACTGTTCATGAGTTCTAGCCCCACACTTGGGGCTATGCTGACAGCTCAGAGCCTGGAGCCTGCTTCAGATTCTGTACCTCCCTGTCTATCTCTGCCCCTCCCCTGCTTGCTCTCTCTCTCTCTCTCTCTCTCTCTCAAAAATAAATAAACATTAAAAAATAAATAAAAATTGTCTCTTTGTGAAGTGAACATGCCCTCTCTTTGACTCACTCCACTTGATACAAACAAAGGATGAAAATCAACCCATCTTTGCCTTTCTGTAGACCCTGGAGACTTCTGGGAAATGTCTTTAAAATCTACATCTCCTGTTCCCCATAAAATGGTAGTTTTTCTTAATTTAGGGGACACCAAAGGGGCAGGGTTTCAAATGCAACCCAGGGAGGTTGGTTTCGCTTACCTGCTCAAAAGCACACCTTCAAATACTGGTTCTTCAGCAGCCAGACAAGATGTGGTCCTTATCAAATTGAGTAGATGCACCCTCTGAAGTACTGGCCAGATACCCAGCCATAAAAAAGTGTCCTTAATCACCCTTGCCATAGAGTGGTAGCCATGGGTGGGGTCATGGGAGTCAAGGAAAAGATAAATCAGCAAAAAAACTTTGAGAATTCTTAATGATCACTTAGATCAATGGTCTTGAGCCTTGGCTATAATTGGAATCAACTTGGGGGATCTTCCAAGAATACTGGGTTCCACTACCCAGAAATTATTATGTAATCACTTGGGATGTGGCCAGGGCACCAATAATTTTCAACTCTCCCCTAGTGATTCTAGCATGCAGCCAGGATTAAGCACAGGCTTTGTTCCATTTTCCCTTTATAGATAAACTCATTGTGTCCCAGAACTACAATAAGACCACATGGCTCATTAGATTCTATATGAGGATTCAAAGTCAGGTTTTATAAATCTTCTGTCAGTGGTTTTAAGAAAAGGAAAGCATTGCCAGAGAGAAAAGAGGGGAAGACCAATTTAAAGGGTTGGTGGAAATGCTTGTAAATTCACTGAATTCTAAATAGTGTATTGTGGTTCATCCAGGAGTTGTGTTTGGATCACATTAAAATGTTCCCTAGTGAGAGGGCATGGCATGGGGAACTGTAGACACCAGCTCTGCTCACCCTTTTTCTTCCAAAGCCATGCCCTCCCATGGGAGTGGTGCTTCCCACTCTGGGTGAAGAGAACATAAGTGTGAAAGAACAGAGTTTACAGAGAATGCTGAGCTTTTGATCTTGGTGTTTTTAGGGCTAAAGAAATGTGAATGAGAACAGAACATCCATGCTCATGACACTGAAGAGACACTAGACAAGTTTATAGGAACCAATTATTAGGAGTCAAGCATTGTAACATTTTATGTCTGGAGGTTCAAGATGGTGATGTAGGAAGATCCTGAACTCACCTCCTCCCATGGATACAGTGAGTCTATGGCTACATATGGAACAATTTCTTCATTAAAAAACCTAAAGGCTGGCTGAGTACAGACTATAGATAGGGCAAACAGGAATAAAACCATACTGAAGCAGGTAGGAGAGAGTAGGACATAATATCACATAAACCCCACCCTCCACTGCAGCAATGCACAACCAGGAGAAAACTCAGAGATTCTCCCCAAGGAGAAAAGGGTCTAAAGTCCACATAGGATACCTCTACTTTCAGGATATGTACCTGAAAGACAAGCCTCCCAAACATCTAACTTTGAAAACCAATGGGGCTCATGTCCCAAGACCCACAAGATTATGATTATGAGAAATGGCTCTTAAAGGGCTCAAGAACTCAGACTCAGTTGCCCCATGGCCCAGCTGAGAGGTGGTCAATCATGCCCACAATTTGTGAAGTGAAGGAGGCCACCATGGTTATATTAAAGTGCCAGCCTGAGGGGTAGACATCTTTTAAAAACATACACCTAGGAGCCTGCTGGAATACTCTCTAGGGTTGGAGTCTGATGGGCACATCTTTGAGCTCTCCCTTTGCCGTGCTCCAGAGCATGGGTATCTCCTGGAAGGGAGCTCTTTCATGTGCCTGGTGACCCAATCTTTGTGGCTTCCACCCAGAGGATGCCTCTTGACCACCTGGCTCTGGAGGCCAGGGGAACTTACTTTCCAGGTCCTATGGGACTGTAATAATCAGTGTCACCTAGAAAGGAGCTTGTACCCTGTCTGGCACTGATTTTTGTAGCTGCTACTAGGGGATACCTCTGTATTACCTGGCCAGTGCAGCTTATGCTTGTGGGTCCCACAGGACTGTAACCAATGGAGAAAGACTTCTTAAATAGCTACCATCCCAGGACACACCAAAAAGCAATATACCCAAGAACTTAGTCTTTCTGTGAAAGATGACTATTAGCTCATTATCATGGCTGTGGCTTGAGAGGTATGCCCCCTATTTAAAACACATCTATGAGCTAATCATCACCCTTTCCAGACCCCACAAGGATGGCAACTGTATGCTCTCCCTCTACTGTGCTCCAGAGCACTAGTGTCTTCTGGAGGGGATCTTTACAGGTGGCTGGTGCCCTGATATTTGCAGCTGCCACCCAAGGGATGCCCCTTGGTTGCCTTGATCTGGTGGTGAGGGGGGCTTGCATTCCTGGGTCCCACAGGACTATGGCAATCAGAGAGACAGTTCTTAGAAAAACTGTATAGATGGCAGACTGAGGCATACCTCCCCTTCCAGTTTTCTGTGAAGGAAGCCACTTGGCTTGTCTAGGAGCTTTGGTTTGAGGGGCAGGCTTCCAGTTTAGCACACATTTAGTGGGCAATGGGGTTGCATTCAGGGAATGTAGAATGTGGATGTCAATTTGGTGCTTTCTCTCTGTCTTGCTCCAGCTTTCTAGTATCTCCCAGCAAAGAGCTTATACACTCTTCTGAAGCTTCAATTTTTGTGACTGCCACTCAGGGAATACATTCAGGTGACCTGGCCAGCAGGGCTTATGCTTGCAGTCCCATAGGACTATATATATTTGCATACTTAAAAAAATATTTTTAATGTTTATTTCTGAGAGACAGAGAGAGACAGAGCACAAGTAGGGGAGGGGCACAGAGAGAGAGAGGGAGACACAGAATCTGAAGCAGGCTCCAGGCTCTGAGCTGTCTGCACAGAGCCTGACACAGGGCTCGAACCCATGAATCTTGGGATCATGACCTGAGCCGAAGTCAGTCACTTAACCGACTGAGCCACCCAGGTGCCCCTATACTTGCATACTTTTAAAAGGTGCTGCTTGAGGGTCTGGCTTCCCAATAGCATGAATCTAGGTGCTAAGATCCTCCCCTTAGGGACAGGGACAGGGACAGGTCTTGGTATATCCTCAACTACTGGGAGTCATTAAAATATAATAGACTGCTTGGACATGCACATAGATTGGAGAGATGACGAAGACCTGGGGCAGGGTTGAACGGCAAGATTCATCTGCTACACAAGGCCACCCCTTCAAGACTGAGAGAGGTAGTTGTTTCATCTACTGTATAGTACCAACACAGAGAGTCAAACAAAATGAAGAAACAGAAGAATATGTTCCAAATGAAAGAACAAGATAAAACCACAGGAAAAGAAAACCCTAATGAAGGAGAGATAAGTGATTTACTTGGCAAAAAGCTCAAAGTGCTTGTCATAAAGATCTCACCAAACTGGGGAGTAGAATGGATAAACACAATGAGAATTTCAGTGAAGAGATGGAGAATAGAAGAAAATACCAAATAGAATCCAGAGAGTTGAAGAACACAATAACTGAACTAAAAAGTAGTCTAGAGGGGTTCCACAGCAGCCTGGATGAAGTGGAAGAAAGGATCAGTCAACTCAAGAACACCTAATCAGACAGCAAAAAGAAAATAAGAATGAAAAAAAGTGAAGATAGCTTCAGTTGCTTATGGGACAACATTGAACAGACTAACACTCACATTATAGGGCTCCTAGAAGAAGAAGAGAGAGAAAGGAACAGAAATTTTGTTTGAAGAAATAATGACTGAAAACTTCCCTAACTTGGAGAAGAAAACAGATATCCAGATTCAGGAGGCACAGAGAGTTCCACATAAGATGAACCCAAAGAGACCTACACTGGGGCACATTATAATTAAAATGTCAAAAGTTAAAGATAAGGAGAAACTCTTAAAGGCAACAAGAGAAAAATAGCTTATTACATACAAAAGAACTGCCATAAGACTATCAGCAGATTTTTCACCAAAAATGTTGCAGGCCAGGAGTGACATGATATATTCAAAGTGCTTAGAGAAAAAAAGTTCCAAGAATACTCTACCCAGAAAATTTATCATTCAGAATTGAAGGAAAAATGTTTTCCAGACAAGCAAATGCTAAAGTAGTTCATCACTACTGAACTGGCTTTTCAAGAAATGTTAAAGGGACATCTTTAAGCTGAACAGAAAAGGCACTAATTGGTAACTTGAAATATATTAAAGACCAAATCTCTCTGGAAAGGTAAATATATAGCAAAGGTAGTGTTAGTCACTCATATAGCTAGTATGGAGTTTAAAAGACACAAGTAGTAAAAGTTAGAATAAGATCAAACTTAAGTTATTATCAACTTAAAATAGACTATTATAAGTGGTGATATGTAAGCCTCATCATAACCACAAAGGAAAAAACCTAGAGTAAAAACACAAAAGATAAAGGAATATAAGCATACCACTAATGAAAATCATCAAACTACAAAGGAAGAGAGCAAGATAAAGAGAAAGGAACAGAGAAGAGCTACAAAAATAGCCAGTAAATAATTACCAAAATGGCAATACACACATAACTATTAACAATTACTTTATGTGTAGATGGACTAAATTCTCCAATCAAAAGACATGGAGTGGCTGAATGGATAAAAAAGAGAAAGACCCATCTGTATGCTGCCTATGAGAGACTCACTTCAGGTGTTAAGATCCACACACTTAAAGTGAAGAGATGGAAAAAGATATTTCATGAAAATGGAAACCAAAAGAAAGCTGGAGTAGACTTTAAAACACATGCTGTAATAAGAGACAAAGATGGGCATTACATAATGATAAAGGTGTCAGTCCAGCAAGAGAATATAACATTTGTAAATATTTATGTATCCAACATAGGATAACCTAAATATAGAAAACAAATATTAACAGACATAAAGGGAGAGATTGAGAGAAATACAATAATATTAGGGGATTTTAATACTTCACATGCATCAATGTCATCTAGACATAAATCAATGAGGAAACATTGGTATTAAAATATACATTAACCAGATGGACTTAGTAGGTATATACAGTACATTCCATCCAAAAGCAACAGAATACACATTCTTCTCAAGTGCACTCAGAACGTACTCCAGGATAGATCACATGTTAGGCCACAAAACAAGTCTCAATAAATTTAAGAGGACTGCAACTGTATTAACCATCTTTTCTGACCACAATGGTATCAAACTAGAAATTAATTGCATGAAGAAAACTGTAAAATTCATAAACATACGGAGATTAAACAACATACTCCTGACCAACCAATGAATCAAAGAAATCAAAAGAGAAAACAAAAAATATCTTGAGACAAAGGAAAATGGAAATATAACAAAATGTGTGGAATGCAGCAAAAGCAATTCCAAGAGGGAGGTTTATAGCAATACATGCCTACTCCAAGAACAAGAAAAGTCCCAAACAACCTAACTCTATACCTAAGGGAACTAGAAAAAGAAGAACACAGAAAGCCCAAAGTTAGTATAAGGAAGGAAATAACAAATATTAGAGCAAAAATAAATGAAATAGAGACTAAAAAGACAGTAGAGAAGAGCAGTGAAACTAAGAGCTGGTTTTTTGAAAAGATAAACAAAATTGACAAGCCTTTAGCTAGACTCCCCAAGAAAAAAAAGAGAACTCAAATAAATAAAATCAGAAATGAAAGAGAGGTTACAACCTGATACCATGAAATACAAAGGATCATGAGACTACTATGAACAATTATATGCCAACAAATTGGACAATCTAGAAGAAATGGATATATTCCTAGAGACATATAACCTACCACGATTTAAACCAATCACTAGTGAGAAGATTGAATCAGTGATCAAAAACTTCCCAGCCAAAGTCCAGGACCAGATGGCTTCACTTGTGAATCCTACCAAACATTCAAAGAAGTATTAATACTTATCCTTCTCAAACTCTTGTGAGAAATAAAAGAGGAGGGCACTCTTTTGAATTCATTTTATGAACCCAAAATTACTCTGGCCACAGACAAGGGGGCCACAAGAAAAGAAAATTACAGGTCAATATTCCTGATGAATATAGATGCAAAAATCCTCCACAAAATATTAGCAAAATGAATTTAATAATCCATTAAAAGGGTCATACACCATGATCAAGTGGGATTTATTTCATGAATGCAAGAATGGATTCAACATCCAAAATCAATGAATATGATACACGACATTAACAAAATGAAGGATAAAAAGTCATATGATCACTTCAATAGATGCAGAAAAAGCTTTTGACAAATTTCAACATTCATTTATGATAAAAACTCTCAAAGTGGATGTAGAGAGAGCATACTTTAATGTAATAAAAGCCATATATGACAAGCCCAGAGCAAACAGCATACTCAGTCTTGAAAAGCTGAGGACATTTCCTCTAAGATCAACAAGACAAGGATGCCCACTTTCACCACTTCTATTTAACGTGGTATTGGTAGTCCTAGCCAGAGCAGTTAGCGGGGGAAAGGCATCCAAATTAGAAAGGAAGAAGTAAAAGTGTCACTATTTGGAAATGACATGATATTATATAAAGAAAACCCTAAAGACTCTATCAAAAAACCTTTCAGAAATAATAATTTGGTAAAATTGCAGGAAACAAAATCAATATACAGAAACCTGTTGCATTTCTCTCCACTAATAAGTAACTATCAGAAAGAGAAATAAAGAAAACAATCCCATTTATAATTGCATCGAAAATAATAAAGCACCTAGGAATAAATTTAACCAAGGAGGTGAAAGACCTGTATATTGAAAACTACAAGACACTAAGGAAAGAAATTGAAGAAGCCCCAAATAAACAGATATGACACAGGTATGCTATATATAACATATATAAAACAAACAGAACAATAAATTAAAATAATGTCTGTAACAGAGTAGTTTACAAATCTTGCAGTGCTTCTGAATCATCTGAGGGAATTTGCAAAAATGCAGATAACATGACACAATCTTTAGCAATTGTGATTTGGTAGAATCGGACTGCAGAATCTGCACTTAAACAAAAAGTGCTTTCTCCCAGCATCCCATCTCTCCACTCACATACAGGCTAAAGCCCTCAGCATTGGGTGCTGGGGATCCATCAGAATTTAACTGCAAAATATAACACAACTATCATTACAGCACAATTCCTCTCTACCCTTCTCTTTCCTCATTGAATGTTTAAATCATGAGCAGTCTTGTCAACTCTATGAGGCCAATGTGTCCAGAATCCCACCAGTTCTTATCATATCCACTGCTACTGTGCTGGTTTAAGCCACGATCCCCTTCAACTTGGACCAATGCAACAGACTGCTAACTGATCATTCTTTTACTCTGATCCTCTGCAGTCTTATGCTGAAATACACCACATTTTGATGATCTCTCCATAGTTAATAGACATTTTGATTATTTTCAGTTTTTAGCTATTATGAGTAATACTATAAAAATAATACCATACACAAAAAAATTACAGGTCTTCATGTGGACATGTTTTCATTTATTTTAGGTAAATATCTAGGAGTAGAATTCTGGTTGTATGGTGAGTACATTATTAGATTTTATGGAACCGCCAAAATATTTTCCAAAGTGACTGTGCTATCCGACGTTCCCACTTGCAGTGTATGAGCGTTCCAGTTTCTGCATATCTTTGCCAACACTTGGTATTGTCAATCTTTTTGACAGCTCTAGTAGGTATCTAGTGATATCTCTTTTTAGTTTTTTTCCCCAAGTTTTTAGTTAAATTTCAGTTAGTTAACATATAGTGTAATATTAGTTTCAGGTATAGAATTTAGTGATTCAACACTTACATACAACACTTGGTGCTTATCACAACAAGTGCCCTCCTTAATCTCCATGTTCTCTATAGTTAAGAGTCTGTTTCTTGGTTTGCCTCTCTTCCCCAGCCCACCCCCCACCCACATTCATTTGTTTTGTTTGTTAATTTCCACACATGAGTGAAATCCTATGGTATTTGTCGTTCTCTGACTGACTTATTTCACTTAGCATAATACACTCTAGCTCCATTCATGTCATTGCAAATGGTAAGATTTCATTCTTTTTGATAGTTGAGTAATATTCCATTGTGTATATATATACCACTTCTTTATCCATTTATCAGTCGATGAACACTTGGTCTGTTTCCATAACTTGGCTGTCATAAATAATGCTGCTATAAACATTGGAGTGCAATTTTGAATCAATATTTTCATATCCTTTGGGTAAATACCAGGTAGTGCAATTGCTGAGCGATGGGGTGGTGCTATTTTTAACTTGTTGAGGAACTTCCATACTATTTCCCAGATTGCTGCACCAGTTTGCTCATTTTAGTTTTAATTTGCATTTCTTTAATGACTTGGGATGTTCAGCATATTTTCATGTGCTTATTAGCTATTCAAATATCCTCTTTTAGTGAAATGTTTATTCATATCCTTTGTTCATTTTAAAGTTGGATTGTTTGTCATTGAATTTATTAATTGAAGTGGTTTGGGTTTGTTTGTTGGTATGTTTGTTTTTTGATAGATCCCTTAGGATTGTCTGCATAAGAATCATGTCATTTGTAAATAAAGACAGTTTTACTTTGTCCTTTCCAATCTGGGTGTGTTTTCTTTCTTTTTGTTGCCTCATTGCAGTGGCTAGAACCTCTAGTAGAGTGGTAAATGAGAGGGGTGAGAGGGAACATTCTTGCCTTATTCCTGGTCTCAAAGGTAAACCAAGCAATTTCATATCAAGTATGAAGTTAGTTGCAGGTTTTTTACAGATATTCTTTTTCAGATTGAGGAAGTCCTATCAATTTTATTGAAAGTTGTTTTGTTTTTTTTTTTTTTTTACCATGAATGGGTGTTGCATTTTGTCAAATGCATTTTTTTTTTACAAGATTAGTGATTTAATAGTCTCAATATTGGACTTAGACCATGAGTGGAGCTAGGAGAGGGAGTTCTGGAAGGTTGCTGCTGAAGGGTCAAAGTCATTAATAATATGCTGCTAGATTCAGACTGCTAATATTTTGTTAAGGATTTTTGCATCTGTATTTTTGTAGATATTATGAAGTCTGTCTGGCTTTGTTGTTAGGATAATACCAGCCTTATAGAATAAATTGAGAAGTGTTCCTGTGTCCTTAATTTTCTGAAAGATAAAGTAGTATGGTATTGTTACTTCTTTAAAAATTTTATGAAATTATCCGGGTGAACTTTTAAAAGCTTATGTCAGATTATATACCTCTTTAGCTTAAAATCCTTCTATTGCTTTCTATCCCATTTACTTTTTTTTAAGTTTATTTCTTTATTTTGGGAGAGAGAGCATGAGTGCATGTGTGCACATGCATGAGTTGGGAAGGGGCAGAGAGAGAGAGAGAGAGAAAGAGAATCCCAAGCATGCTCCACGCTGTCAGAGTGGAGCTGGACACAGGGCTCGAACCCATGAACCATGAGATCATGACCTGAGCCAAAACCAAGAGTTGGGTGCTTAACCCAGCGAGCTACCCAGGAGCCCCTCTATCCCATTTTAAGATCCAAACTTCTCATTTTGCGTACAAAAATCCTACAGGGTCTCTTCTCTGTACTGCTCCAAACTCATCTCTTATCTGTCCACCATGGTCTCCACTGGACTTGCACCATCTTAGTCTTTTGTGTGTCCCTCAAACATATGGTCCTTGCTCTGACTGTGCCCAATTCACTTGTACTTCTGGGCCTTTGCAGTAGCTGCTTCTTCTGCCTGTCTGTAGGTTGCCCAGGACATTTTGTCATTGGTGCCATCCCATTTTTCACATCTCAGCCTGAAGCTCCCCTCCTTTCTAAAGAAGTGGCCGACTAAAGTATCTATCTCATCACTCTATCACATCACGCTATTTTAATTCTCTGCAGAACAGTTAACCATGCCCTGGTGTGTTTCTTGTTTATTTACTATCTCTTTTCACTTGAATGGAAGCTCCTTAAGAGTAGGAACCTTCTCTTTTTTCTTGCCAATGTCTTCCCACTACCAGAGACGGTGCTGATACATAGTAGGTGATCAGGAATGCTGGTTACACACATTAACATCAATAACAACAATAATTGCTGTTCATTGTGACCAGGCACTGATTTAAAAGCACTGATTTAAGAACCAGCGATTGAAGTGTTTACAAATATCATTGAATTTAATTCTCTGTAATAACCCTAAATACAGATATTATCTCCCCCTATTAACCGAGAAGGAAATGAAACTCAGAGAGGCTAAACGATATGTTTATGGCCGTGTAGCTGTTAGAGCGCAAAGCCAGGGCACGCCCTGGGTTTGTCAGATGGTAGAGCCCATGCTGATCTGTACCTGGACATACATCCTCTTTGGTTATAGGCGGGAAGAGCTGATCCACGAAATTACGGGGAGTGACCTGGGGCTGACACATCTTTGTGGAAGGCAGGGGCAAGTCCCCTGTGTTGTGAACAGCGATCCATGCGGACCCGAGGAGTGGCTGCACAGGCTCCCGGACTCCACACCAGCTTGATGACTTGCAGACATCTTCAGAGCGCACTCAGGCTGGGTTTTCACATCCCTTTTTCTGAAGCTGGATTCGCTCTCTTAAACACAGTTGGCTTCATCTCTTACATGATGCAAATTCTTAGTCCTATCTTTGTGAGACCAGTCAGTGTCCACATGACCTTCACATGTCTGTGAGCTAAAGTGCTGGCTATTTTAGATAGTCCAGCCACAGAAGCTAATAATAACTAAGAATCACTTGAGAGCTTCCTCTTCTCCAAGCACTGCACCAAGAGCTTCTGAGAGGTGATGTCATGTCATTCTCACAACAGCCCCAGGAAGCAGCTCTGGTGATTAGCCCATTTTGTGGATTACAACTCTGAGACTCAAAGGGGTTAAATTGCATACCCTGAATCACAGAACTCGTTGACGGCAGGGCTGGCACAGGATATGAAGCTAGGTTTGTCTAGATTCCTACCATCTGTTCATGCCTATGTTGGGTGGTGTGGGGCAGAGAATCATGCATTATTTTGATGTTTACTATTACTTTTGCATAACAGGGATAAAATAATAATGATGATGATGATAGCTCCCAGCATTGGGATGGGTACTTTAATAGGGGATGCTGTCAGGGCACACCAGATAGCCTTTACTTTGTTCTATGCCCTGCCTCCAGCAGCTGTGAGTTTGGGCAGCTCCCGGCTCTCATATGCTTCCTTCGGAGCTCCAGGCTGCTTAGAAATGACTGCTTTCCCTCTGGGGGTGACCTTCAGCCAATGACTGACAGATCTGGGGTGCAAAAGCCTGGTCCCTTGTATCAAGGCAGGATAACTCTGTGGTGTCATTGGTGCTACTGAGCCCCCTGTGGGATCAGGATGAAGTTAGAATCCAGTGAACCTGCATCATTCTTGCCTGCTTCCTTCCTTCTCCTCCTGAGAGCACTCATACCAGGAATCCCCATCTCAGATCTTGCTTCTGTAGAATCTTGGGCAAACCTGAGGAGTCCAGAACTACCATCTGCATGTTACAGAGCGAGAATGTGAAGCTGGAGGTACCGTCTCCACTTTTAAAAGACACTCCATCTCATTTCTGGAGGCGTGACATCACCCCGGGCTCCCTGCTCACCAGGGAGTCCTTTCCTCAGCTTCCCTTTTTGAATCCACTGCCTTTGAGAGCTAAGAGGAGGAATTTTACCTTCACAGCCTCTACACCCTCTGCACTCTCTCTCATCCTCATTCTCTCCCTGGCTCCTGTGTTGTTATTCTTTCTCACCATCCACCATGGAGCATGGCTATCAGACACACATAGACAAGCTAGGGGCTAAGGTAGCCATAGATTGTGGCTGCTGAGCCTGATTTTTCTCTTGTCTCACTGATAGCACACCCTGCCCCCCCTACTTCAGTCACAGTGTGGGCAGGTGACCCAGTCTGCACCAGTGAACCATCCTCTGCTGGTTGCAGAGGTTGGTTCACAAATGAGTACATGCCCGAGCCAGGCCAATCGGAGCCCTTCTTTGGGACTGTTTTGTAGACACCAAGGAGAAAGATAGCCTTCTGCCTTTGAGATGCTGGAAAGACTTAAATCTGAGGCTGTCAGCAGCCATCTTCCCTGATGCATGGAAAAAGCCCTTACGAGGTCATGGAGAAAAGTTAACACCCAGGTATGAAAAGCACCAAGAGGTAGAGAGAAATCTTGACCACACCGAAGCAGTTGTAGGTCTCTCACACTTGATGTACCCTTTCCTTCCTGCTTACACAAGCCAGGGTGAGACTTCCATTGAGTTCAGTTTGTGGCACCTGAAAAAGTTATGACCAACAGTGAACACAGCTAGATGCCACTTCCAGGTGCAAGAATTCTTGGGAACAGTCTAGATTTACCCCAGCAGCTCAGAGGGTGTGGATTAGGACCAGAAATAAGGTCTCCTACAACAGGTCCTGTTCTTTTTATTCTAACCCCCCAGCTTTTACAGGGAGATAGTTACCAAACCTTGCACCTGGTAGTGAATGGCCAGGATGTGAATCAGCTGGAAGGGCCCTCTGAGCTGAGGAATCTGATCCAGTCAGAATCCCCTAGGCAGAACCGTCTGTCTCAGCTCTTTTCGGCAGTGAAAGATCTGGAAATGAAGTTGGAAGAAGGGGCTAATACTCAGGGTGAGGCTGGGAGTTCTTCTTTTTTAATGTTTATTTATTTATTTTGAGAGAGTGCACGCAGGTGGGGGAGGGGCAGAGAGAGAGTGAGAGCGAGTGGGAGAGAGAGAGAGAGAGAGAGAGAGAAAGAGAGGGAGAACCCCAAGCAGGCTCTGCACTGTCAGCCTGATGTGGGACTTGATGTCAAGAAACGTGAGATCATGACTTGAGTTGAAAGCAAAAGTCAGATGCTTAACTGACTGAGCCACCCAGGCGTCCCGAGGCTGGGAGTTCTGACCAGAGTTTGTGCAGGTGGGATCTAGTCACAGCTCTGGTGGTGGGTGAAGCAGGAAGTGCTAGTCAGTTTCTCTCTTTGTCCTCCTGCATCACATGGCCTGCATTTTCTGTGCCCATACTCATCCCTGCATTGAAGTCTCTTCTCAAGAGAAGATTGGGTATCAGTCAACTACACCTTCATGTGAATTTAGAATGTTGCATGCTTTTCTCCAGGAGAATATGGAAGCTAGGTATATATTTGGATAATAAAACAGGACTTTAAGAGACTTTAAAGACTTTAGGGAGTAATGAGTATAAGAGATATTTCTTGATGGAGTGGAAAAAACCATCCTTCCAGAACCTCTTGTTTATATATATGAAGATATCTCTGGCTAAAAGTGCTGTGGAGGCTTTATTCCCTTCCTGGAAGTACAAGTACATGATCATGGGTGCCTTTTGGAGACTCTGTCTTCCCTGAAGTTGCTAACTAATGCTAGTGGACTGATTTTGCGTGCTGCCTTGGATTGAGTTGCTCCTGAGGCCAACTCCGAGACAAGAATTCAGATACAAGTAATTTATTTGGGAAGTAATCTTAAGAAGTGCTGATAGTGGGGTAGGAAAGTGAGGCAGAGAAGGGTAACAAATTTGGGATGTGTTATCAAGTCAGTTACCCCAGTGTGTAACTGAACCTCAGTCCATCTGGAGAACTCTGAATGAATGAATGAATGAATGAACATATGTATGAATGATGGTAATTGCCAATGTGAGTGGTTTGAGGTAAATCAAGGAAAGGGGCTGAGTCCCATGCCTGGATCAGCACAGAATGAGGGACAGCAAGGAACCCAGAGAAAAGAACTGCCACATGGGTTGAGATGCAGTAAAATCAGGAGTTCAATGGTGGCAGGAGCTCAGAGGGTGTCAAGGATAGGTGACCTTGAAAAGACACAGTAGGGGTGTTAGCCCAATCTATAGAGCTCAATAACTCACAGAACGTAGGATGGGGGCTGGATCTAGTTTTACTTAATCTTGAATGGCAGAGAGGCCACTGTTGATACCCAGGTGGTAAATAAACAGAAGCAGCTGAGAGACCTCTGCCCTAGGCCTGGCTCTTTCTTCCTGGTGTTAACTTAAGCAAATATCTTTACTCTATGGGGTAGGTTGAAAATGGCCCCCAGTGATGTCCATATCCTAAACTCCAGAACCTGTGATGTTACTTTATAAGGCAAAAGGGACTTTGCTGCTGTGATTAAACTAAGAATCCTGAGATAAGGAGATCATTTCAGAGTATTTAGGTGGTAATCACAAAGGTCCTTGTAAGAGGTAGGCAGGAGGATCAAAGAGAGAAGAAGGTGATGTGACCACGGAAGCAGAGAGATGGGAGTGATGCGGCCAGAATTCAAGGAGAGCTGGCACCTGTAGAAGCTGGAAGAGGCAAGGAATGGATTCTCCCGCCAGCCCTACTGACACCTTGATTTTAGCCCTGTGAGACTCATCTCTGACTTCGGACCCCCGTGCTGTGTGAGAAGACATTTGTATTGCTTTAAGCCACCATGTCTGTGATTATTCGTTATGGCAGCAATAGCAAAATAATGTTCCCCACTATGCCTCAAAGTTCCTCATCTATATAGGGGGGACTTGGCCAAACTTAGGTGACCTCTGAGGCCTCCTCTAACTCTCATTCTCATATTTGCATTGTACAGTGATTATCTTGGCTTTCCTTTGGGCTAGATAGAATACGTGTCCATGTCTCTTTTGGACATTAAGAAATCAAGGTCCAGTGAGATATAATGAGGACACATTGCTGTGGCAGAGATGAACTAGAGAACCCAATCACGTGTCTCTTTGTTCTCATTAGATTAAAAAGTCATAGAAGAGGTCCTTCTTGCCTGTATTTTGTTTGGATATACAACAATCTGAGCCTATTTCAGTGGTGTTAGTATCGGGAGATGAGAGCTCAAGGTCAGACTCAGAGAGGACTTGAAAGTCAGAGTCAAGGTGATGAGCAATATAGCTCATGGTGATGAATTACAACCAATTCTCAAGTTTATAAACAGCTACAAAGCACTCATGAGGTTGTGTCACCCAGGATTACTATTTTGGAATTAAAGTAACATCAGGACATTTTTTCACCTATTAGGGGGCTTTTCATCAGAAGATCTTAAGGTGTATGTCTACCACTGAGTACTTAAAAATTTCAGTCTCCGCGTGAGGAAAAGGGGAAGAATACATCACAGAGGAGAGAAAACAACATATTTTCAACCCTTATCTGTGGGTTCACGGAGAATTGGGTTCTAAAAGCCTGCACAGTACTGAGGAGGAATACACTGAGTACTTTCAATAGGATGATTGTTGTTAAGTCACTCTTGTTTTCCCATTAAACCAAAAAATATTTATTACTTTTACCTAATACCGGGCACCATTCTAGGCACTTTGGAGGCATCAGTGAACAAAATAGGCAAAAGCCCTTGTTTGTATGGGCCACACATTCTAAACATATTTGATGGAGGGTGGCATTATGGATAGGTCGCTTGGGTACAATGTGACCAATGAGAGAAGCTCTGAAGGCTGTAGAATTGGGGGACTGCCCCAGGGCCATTCATGGGAATGGAATCACTTTGTCAGCTTGAGTCTTGGGTGGCTATTCCTCCTTCCCATCCACCTAGCTGCATCTCCTTTTGGTGGATGTCCATGTGGCCCAGCAGGAAGGGCTGGAACTCACAGAGCCAGATTCTCGGTTCCAGTTCTGTCAGCCACCCCCAGCTTTGTGACCCTGGGAAAGTCACTTTCAAACTCCCTGAGCTCCAGTTTCCTTGGCTGTAAAATGGAGATGATAATGATTACTTTGTATTGCTGTTGTGAGTGTTAAAGACTGGAAAGTGCCTAGTCCAGAGTAGCTATGATTCTATGACCTGTTCTCATTCCTAGTTCTCGGCCGGATGAGCCCCAGTGCAGACACTTTTTAAAGTAGGTGTGGGACACAGCAGTAAGGAGGAGTGTTGGGACTGAGGAAGCCAAGCCCGTGTGTGGATGGTCATTAGACAGCAGGCACTTGGCAGTGGGCACAGCGGGAGAGGGCAGGGAAGCCACTGAGTCATTCATTCACTTATTCAACAAATGTTCACCAAGCCCTTCTGCATAAACACACACTGTTTGGGACCCAGAGATGCTAAGAGGAAAGAAGGGGGAAGTCAGGTGAGACAGACATGCAGCAGTGACAATACAGAGAGGTCATGAGTGCTCTGAGAGAGGCGTGCACTGGTGGGCTTCTAGGAAAGGAGTGGCTCGTCTCCTCACCTAGGCATGGGGAGGGCATCAGAGAAGTTTGCCCAGACCATGCCACCACAGAACTGAAGGTATTAGTCAGGGAGAAGGGCATTTCAGGCAGGGGGAAAGCAAGAGTGATGACAGAAGTGTGAGGGAGCTTGGCGACTTGGGGGAGCCCAGGGGGGATATATAAAAGTGCAGAGACCCTCAGAGGCCCAACACAGAGGGCCTTGGATATCAGGCTTAGGAGGCTGTGTATACCAACCTGAAGTAATGAGTTGTTGATGCATTTGTAGCTGGGGAAAGACATGACTAACTCATGTTTTAGAACTGTTATTCTGACTGCATCAGGGAGTGTGAGTTGGGTGGGGAGAGCAGGAGAGCTGGAAACCCAGTGAGACATTAGGGAGGCTCTTGCTCTTGCTCAAGTCTGGTGACTATGAGGATGGCCTGGCTTTAGGGAACATGGCAGTGGGGCTGCACCAGCGGTTCCCTCTTTGGCTGAACATAGGAATCACCTGGAAAACTTAAAGAAATACCAATATCCAGGCCCCAACCCAGGTTAATTAACTCAGAGTCTCTTGGAAGGGCTTGGGCATGAGTTTTAGAAAGCTCCCCAGGTGACTCTAATGTGTGGTCAGCGTGGAAGACCGCTGAGTCAGAGAGACAGGAATGAGGAAGTATCTCCGATGGGGCTTCTCAGAATTACCCAGGAGTGTTTATTTAAGGTGCAGGTTCCCCAGGCCCATTACCGCACTAGTGATTCTGAATCTCTGGAGCCCTGGTCTGCGTAGCTGAATTCTCAAAGCAGTGATTCTTAGCTCTCCAAGACTGGAAAACCACTGCTCTGTAGGAATGATGAAGGAGGTAACGAGCAGAACCAGGGAGGAGCAGGGCTACAGAGACCATCCATCAGGATGGATTAGGATCCCCCCTAATGACCTCATTTTACCCTAATCACCTCTTTAAAGGTCAGATCTACAAATACAATCACATTCTGAGGTACTGGGGGTTAGAAAGGGTCAGAGCTGGAAAGGGATAATAGGGCAGGCAGGTTTTTTTTTTTTTTAATTTTTAATTTTTAATTTTTTAATATATGAAATTTACTGTCAAATTGGTTTCCATACAACACCCAGTGCTCATCCCAAAAGGTGCCCTCCTCAATACCCATCACCCACCCTCCCCTCCCTCCCACCCCCCATCAACCCTCAGTTTGTTCTCAGTTTTTAACAGTCTCTTATGCTTTGGCTCTCTCCCACTCTAACCTCTATGGGCAGGCAGGTTTTGACACCCACAAGAAAAGAGAGCACATAAATGGAGTCTTTCTATCAAGGACAGGGTGAGAGAACACAGGCCTGAACAGACGAGAGGGATTTTAGACTAGATATCAGAAAGGAAGGTGCAAAGACTAGAACCCTCATTCAGAGACTGAATCAACTCTCCGTCAAGGAGATGGATAAAAGGGACAAGAGTTATGATGAAAACTAGAAAAATATTATGGAGGGGAGAAAATAAAGAATTGTGTTCATGGTTGAATGCAATGGGAAGTTTGCTTCATGAAAGTTCTTTGAGTCACATATTTTGTATTACAGCTCCAAATTGCTCCCAGGAGGCTTTCTAGCTAAGTTTCTGGGTGTTTGAATGAATTCCAGGGTGAAGGCAAGGGAACAGCTGGGTGGCCGCTGGACTTCATTTCAATCCTCTGATTCCATCAATTTCAGGTTTCTCCTTGGCCAAATAACATTTCCACATCTCCAAATCTGAATTCTGTTTCTGCAACAAGCTTTTATTTCCTTTCAATCTAAAGCGATAATGAAATATTTACTACCCCCTTGACAGAGGAAGTATAGTATGTGTATATATCTATCTATCTATCTATCTATCTATCTATATATATATATATATATATGCATGTGTGTGTGTGAGTGTGTATACACATATATATTAAACAAAATGGTAAAAGGAAAGGGAATCATTCTTTGGATAATGACCAATAGAAATGTCCTTACCTAACTTTTAAAGAATATTCTGTCCTCTTGTGTTCATGAATTTTAGGGTATAATAAAATCATTTGAAAATATCTTTTTCAAAAATTATATTGTCTGTTTAAGATGTTCAGAAAGAAATGATCATCATAGAATTTTTGTAGGAGAAATGTTTACATTTTTTTTAAACTTTATTTTGAGAGAGACAGAGAGAGAGTGCACATGCATGAGTGGGGGAAGGGCAGAGAGGGAGAGGGAGAGAGAGAATCCCAAGCAGGCTCCATGCTCTCATCACAGAGCCCAATGCACTGGGCTCGATCTCACAAATGGTGAGTCATGACCTGAGTTGAAATCAAGAATCAAAAACTTAACCAACTGAGCCTCCCAGGTGCTCCCAAGGCTGGGAGTTCTGATCAGAGTTTGTGTATCTAGCCACAGTGCTGGCTCTCCATGAACTGAGCCACCCAGGTGCCCCTGTAAGAGAAATATTTAAAACACCTTAAATGTTTGTCAGGGGAATGGTTACATAGATTATTATTTACCCATATGATGGAAGACTCTACAATTTTAAAAGCCAAGGTAGATTTATATGTAAATAAAGTTGCAGAATAGTGTGAGTTACAGGATAACGTGATCTAATTTTAGTTAAAACTTGAATCTATCGATCTATGTTTAGACAAAAAAAAAAGTCTCAAAGAATATTCACTGTAGTGAATAAAATGGTGGCCTTCCCAGCATCCATTCCAACCATAGCCTATTGTGTAGTAGCTATTTACTCACTTTGGGTAGAAATGACTCCATGCCCAACTCCAGAGGTTGGCCCTGTTCAAGAAGTAAATAGGATAATTCCTGCCATACAGATGAATTCAGGAATGGGAACTGATTTAATCAATACATGGCATTCCCCAAGCCTCAATAGTTGGTTCATAAATCAGCACATGGCCATATTTGGTCCAATCAGAATGAAAACTAGGATGTTCACTCCATGGTTGTTGAGTTTCTCTCTCTCTTCTCTCTTTCCTTTCCCTCACTACTTCCCTCTGATGAAGCAAGTGGCCCTGTTGGCAGTTATGTTTCAATCATGAAGGGAGATAGGCATAGGATGAAGCTGGTATCTTGGAAGGCAGAGCAAGGAGATAGAAACCGAGTCTTTGGTGACATATTTTTATGGCTGAAAACAAATCCTAAAGCCTCCCTACCTCTGGACTTTCAGAATAACTTTACATTTCAAAATGAAATGGTGGATATGGCATTATTTGTAGCAGCAAAACATTGCAAACAACCTAAATATTCATTCATTCAGAAAATGATTAAATAAATTATGAGTCAATATGTTATACTATTGTTCTATCCATTTTGAGTAGAATTATCTCTTTTTTTTTAGTCTTTATTTATTTTTCAGAGAGAGAGACAGAGTGCAAGCAGGGGAGGAAGAGAGATGGAGACACAGAATCCGAAACAGGCTCCAGGCTCTGAGCTATCAGCACAGAGCCTGACGCAGGGCTCGAACTCACAAACTATGAGATCACGACCTGAGCTGAAGTCGGCCGCTTAACCAACTGAGGCATCCAGGTGCCCCTAGAATTATCTCTTATTTTTTAAATAGTCTTCACTGATACTGCACCAAACCATTATAAGTGTTAAACCTTGGGAATGGGGTATTTGTACATGTATGTATTTGGCCAGAGGGTTAATGTGGGGAAATTCTTGCCAACTCTTTCTACATTTTTGCACTTCTGTTTAGTTTCAAATTTTTACCATGAACATATTTTACTTTTTTTGGTATTTAAAACATAAAAATGCATAAACTTTTCACAAAATAGTTTTGTATCAAAGCAATGTTGGGATTGTTTCAGTCTACCCTTGATGTGGGGATTTAGTGATTGAATGGGACAGTAGGGGAGCTTTTGGGTGACTGATAATATTCTGTTTATTGAAGTGGTTCCATGTTCACTTTGTGAAAATTGAGCTTTAACCTTAAGATTTGTGTACTCTTCTACATGTATGTGAAACCTCAACAAAATATTTACATAAAATAGTGCAGGCTTTGGGGAGAGGAACCACCAAGTTTAAAACCATGTAATCTCAACAGCATCTGCCATTGAGAGCTAGATGGGAGGGGTTGTCAGCTGTCTTTAAGAGGGTGGTACAAATTATATATTTTTTTCCTGTCAGTTCTCCCATTTTAGCAATTTAAAAAGGTAGAACATGGATTTCTCTTTCTTTTCCTGTTGATGCAGGGGCTTTGGAGGGGGATGAAATTTTTGGGAACTGCCTCATTTGGCTGGCTGTGAAATCAGTCACAAACAATCTGGTCAACTCAGTTATCTAAGGCATGATATGGCAGTAACTAAGAGTTTATTTTTTTTAAGTTTATTTATCTATTTTGAGAGAGACAGAGACAGCCCAAGTTGGGGAGAGCAGAGAGAGAGGGAGAGAGAAAGAGAATCCTAAGCAGGCTCTGTGTTGCCAACACAGAGCCCAACACGGAGCTTATGAAACTTGAAGATCATGACCTGAGCTGAAACCAAGAGTTGGACACTTGAACTGATTGAGTCATCCAGGTGCCCCAAGAGTTATTTCATGTATTCATTCAACACTCCCCATGCCTCTTTAACTCTCTGAATGCATGGTGATAAATGCCTGAAATACTAGGATAAATATACTGTGTTCTTGCCTTGAGAAATTTCCCATAAGGCAGAAAGAAGTTGATATATAAACACATTTAGAGAAATAAAGTGTTATTAGGATATAAATAGTAGGAGAGAAGCAGAGAGACAAATCAGAACCCCTTAGTAGATAGATATATCAGCAAAGACTTGTAAAGAACTCAACTCTTGAAAGACCAGAAGGTACTGGGGTGTACCTGCATTAGGCTGGGGTTGAGAGAGAGCCCACAAGATACTTCCAGGAAGAGGTAATAGCAAGGGCAGAAGCATAGAGGCATAAATGAGTTATCCAGGAAAACTTGGGGAGCTAAAGAAAATTTGCCCATTTGGAGAGATAGGGGCTAGAAGGAAGGGGAGAGGTCAGTACAGTAGGAGAGAGAGGTGACAGGATATAGGTTCCCTACTAACCCGAAAGATTTAAGGCTTCATTCCTGAAGAATGAAGAGCAGCATGGCTAAAGTGATTTCTGGATGAAAGCACTGTCACTGGAGTGTGGAGGATGCTGGGGGAGCTGGACCAGAGGAAGACAGACTGGCCAGGAGATGACTGCGATAATACAGGCGAGAGTGCGTGGGTTCTGCCATAAAGTAATAGCAACATAGTTGAGAGGTGGGATGATATAACAGGGGTGTTAAGAAGGTAGAATCAACAGAAGTTAGTCACCTGCTGCTTGGAAGGGATGAGGAAGAGTGAAGTGAAGAGGAAGTATTGCTAGGATTCTGTCCCAAAATGACAGGGCGGATGGTGCTGCAATTTGCCAGTACTGGGAGATCGAAGATGCACATGTTTGGTGGGGGAAAGATAATGAATTCTGCTTTTGGACACGTTGAATTAGGGGGGGCTTACTCAGTTGGAGAATGTCAGGGACAGTTGGATTTATGGGTCCACGGTGCTGAAAAGGTCAGAAGGGTAGGAGGAGAATCAGGGGAGAGTAGATACCATAACTTTATTTTTCACATGAGCAAAGAAAATATAACAGTATTTTAAAGCTTATATAACTCCCTTTCCCCCTATCAGGTTCAGCTAACTTTATTCTTCTTAATGCTCTACTACTCTTCATATCTTTGACATTCCATTGAGCTGAGTGAGATGACTCATTAGCCCTGCACATGCAGTCTCCCCTAGCAACCTCTGACTGGGTTCTGTACAAACTGCTTTAGCCAGGGAAGACCTCGCCCTCGCAATTTATGTGGCTGTTCTGGATAGAATTTCTTATCAACACTTTTATTGTAAAATAAAACATGGACACTGAAAACCACACCAATCAAATGTGTGGCTTAATAAATTATTATAGAGTAAATGCTGCCCAAGTCAAGAACTAGAAGCAGGCACCCAGAAGCCCTTTCAACATGCCCCAACCCAATCCCAATCCCCTTCTTCCCCCAGGAGTAACCATTTTGTGGATTTGTGCATTTATACAAAGTTTTAGCTAATGTTCTCACAGAATATTCATGCTCACCATTGGCCTTTCCTGGAATGCTCTCCCAGCCCTGCAAACCACTGTTAGCACTCACCCCCACGAAACATTTCCAGTTACCCTTTTCTATGTGTTGAATGCCCACTGTGTATGTTGAGCATTGAGAAATTCAGAAGAGGAGTATTATCTTAGAACCTGCTCACTCTCTGTATTGTATGAGTTATTTATATTTTATGTGATTTTTCCTTTTTGTTAATTTTGCCCCCACATTCCCCCCTTCTCGACAATATTGGAGTTTCTTTCAAAGTAGAAATGCTAGTGCATGCCAGACCCTTGCCATTCAGAGGGTGGTCTGTGCACCAGCAACACTGGTGTCACCTGGGAGCTTGTTAGAAACCCAGAAAATCACGCCCTACCCCAGACCTACTTAGCTGAAATCTGCTTTGTACCAAGATCCCCAGGTGGTTCTTGTGCACATTCAAGTGGAGAAGCACTGTCTTTGAGCAGTGCTTTCTCACCCTTGGCTGCACAATGGAATCACCTTCCTGTGGGCTTGTGGGGGTGGGGTGGGGTGGGGGAGTTCCTTCCAAAACCTTCCTGGCCATGGTGGCTGCCAACCAGAAAAAGCGGGCCATCACCGCCTTGGTGATATTCTCCATCGTGGTTCTGGCTGTCCTCACCATCACATGTATGCTGAGGCACTGCTACCAGGTCCGGAAACACTGTGAGTGGTGCTGGGCCCCATCTGCCAGCATGTGAAGCCCAGCGCCCCCCTGAAGGGAATGATTGCTTGCTGCCACTCAGCGGTCTGAAGAGCTCAGAGGATTTGGGCCAGGTGGACTTTGGCAGTCGGGATCGTACAATGAGGGCTGGATGTGCCAGGGAAACCCGACAGCCTGATTCAACTGGGCAGGGGATTGGTTTGGGCAGCAGGATATTTAGAAGCATCCCAGTAAGGTGACCCACTGAGGGGGTTTCCCAGGACTCAGATTTTTCAGTGCTAAAACCAGGAATTATCCCCTACAAAGCAGGACAAATTGGTGATTGTAACATGCAGACTGAGTGGAGACACACTTGGAGAAAGCACATGGCTAAGGTGGGCAGTGCAGGACTGTACCATCTGTTTAGAATGTGAGTCCCTTTAAGGCGGAACTAGCACTTAACAATTCTTTTGTATGTCTTAATATTACAATATTTTGCACACCAAGCCTCTTCATAATGCTTCCTACTGATACGGTGTTTCTCCAAATGTTCCATACTAATGCCCTCATTTATAATTTTTGTATGGGGAAGGGAGTTTATAGTTTAACAGTCACACCTACAGGCAAGCATACATACAGACACTTCTCACTTTCCAAGAAAACACCTTAGGGTCCTTCTATACAAATGCTGTTCTGGGTTGACTCTGACACTCAGTTTAGATACTCTGTCATGGGACAGTTTACTGCAAGGCGCAGTAAGTATCTCTAAATGTCATGTTCGTTTCTCCAAGACTTCAAAAAGGTGAATATGTTTGTAGTTGGGTTTCCAAAGTCTACATGCAAACGAAATAAAAACAGTATACTTTAATCTAAAATATGATGTAGGGTAATCAGGTATAGAAGCCATCCTCTTGGTCATCTTTGGATTCTTCCATAGTGGCCTTGTAGCACAATGGTTAGGGGCACTGTCCTCGGAGCTCCACTGCTGGGTCCGCTGGCAATGGTATGTAACCTGAGCTTCAGTTTCCTTATCTTCAACACGGGGATGCTGATAATACCTGCTTTATAGGGTTGTGGTGACTAAGTGGACTCTTAGTGGAGCATTTTAGGACTCATGACCCTCAGCAGGTGGCTCCAGCAAGATTAACTGTGACTTCCGCGCCAGCTGAGGCCCTTCCTGCCTCATTTGTTTCCTTCAGCTTCTTGGCTTTTCTTCTCTGTGTGTATTTCTAGGATTAGGGATCTAAAGACATTTACTGATATTACAAAAAAGAATAGATAAGAATAAAAAAGAAGCCATCACTCAACTTCTCATCTTTCAACAGTCAAGTTATATGTCTATAAGCTCTTACCCAAATGTGCCTTTCCCAAATGTCCTGGTGGAAGCCTGGTGATTTGAAAATTTGAGATTTCACAAAATTTGTAAAATTTCTTAAATCCTTTAAGATACTAAGAATACATTCTGGTAAAAGCCAGTGGAAGAAGCTTAATATTACAAATATTAGTTTAATTCTTGCCTGTTCTATCTTTCTTGCCATTGTTGGTGAACATTTCTCTTTGGATGACCGTATCAGAGTTTCCAAGTACCTCATATACTTTGTTTTTCCATGGTCTCTCTTCTGTAATGGGCATTCATAGTTCAAGGTTAGGATGTCTACCTTCTAGACTCAAGCCTTCCGATCTCCCTCTATCCTCTTGCCACTTTACCTTTTTTTTTTTTTTTAAGTAGAATTTATTTTTTAGGACAGTTTGAGATTTGCAGAAAAATTGAGAGGATGGTACAGAGACTTCCTATACATGCTGCACCCAGCTTCCCCTATTGTTGACATCTTACATTAGTATGATAAATTTGCTACAACTAACGAACCATAATTGATATATCATTACTAACTAAAGCCCATGCTTTAGTTAGATACTCCTAGTTTTTACTTAATGTTTTTTTCCTGTTCTGGGATCCTTTCCAGAATACCGTGTTACATTTAGTTGTGTCTTCTTAGGCTCCTCTTGGCTGTGGTACTTAGGGCTCCCTTTTGAGAATGGTTATTTTGTATTATTCACTAGGTGGTCAAGAAATGGATTTCATAGCTAACACTTACATGCTCAAACATCAATATAATGACATAATCATAATAAAGGAGGGGTAAAAGTAAAGCCAAAAAAGTCCAATATGTATTTGCTTTTATAGATGCTTAGTCAGAATTGCCTCAGAAGTCAAAGGGAAGTAGTGAGGTATTTGCACCTACTTATAATTTAAGACAAGACTCTGGAATATTATTGACACCTTTTTTTGACATTTTGAAATAAGAACTAAATAAAAATATTCATGTACACATATGGAATTACTGGGCCCGTGTGGCAGTTATACATTCGACTGGCACAGATGTATTGATTGCTGACTCAGAGGCCATGAGTGGAACTGGCTTCAGTGTCCTGCTTTTCCAAAACAGTGAGCAAAGTGCGATTTTCCCTGGATGTATACAGTTGCATTTACAGAAAATTCAGTGTGGTGCAAAATATTTTGTGTTTATATGTAAAACAGAGTTAGGATTCTAATGTAATTAGAAGCACATTTTAACTAACCCAAATGTCCAGCCTGACATATAAAAGCCATGTGGGACACTAATAATCTTCATTGTGCTGCAACGTTCTGTGCAGGGCAGGACCCCAGTATCCCTGACCCTCCTCTACTAAATGCCACAGCCTAGCTCTGTCCCTCATTGGGGTAACAAATTAAAGCACCTGCAAGTTTCCAAAACATCCCCTAGGGGGCGGTACCACTGTGGGCTGTGGTTCTAGAGTTTAAACAGGAGACTTGCCTTGATTTCTTCCTTTGTAAAGGATAGTAGTAGTTGAGTAACGGAGACAATGCACGTAAAACACTTAGCAAGGTGCCTGGCACGCAGTATGTCCTCCAAGAATGTAAGCTAATATTATCTCCCAATCAGTAGAGATTGGGGGAACACTGTGTCCTTGGCATCCAGGTAGATGTGGGTGGGTGAGTGGAAAGGAGGATCAGACAAGTACCACAATTCCTGCCTCACACTTGAAATAAGCAGTGAATTATTAAACAGTTATAGTTCACAAAAAGGAGTACCCAGGGGGAGCTGGAGTCAGAGAAATCTTTCCGGAGCAGACAAGAATGGCTTAGTGAACTAGGGCAGCTGGAACTTGAAGGAAAATATATTTATTCCATGAATAATAAATAACTCCTAGATTCTTCTCTAAGTGTGGTCTTCAGATCAGCAACTCAGCAGCACCTGGAGGTTTGCAAGGAATCTCAGCCTCCATCCCAAACCAACTGTTAGAATCTGCCTTTTAACACGAAGCCCGGGTATGCACCTGCACATTCACATTTCAGAGGTGCTGAAGTAGAGAATCCATTGAGGAACCAGAAGAAAGAACAATGCTACATGCTCCTTTGAGAGAACACAAACCTTGTGGGGGGAGGGGGGAGAGAGAGAGCGCGAGAGAGCGCGAGCGAGCGAGCAGGGGTGTGTGCATGCATGCAGGGGCAGAGCTACAGTCCACATTGTAGAGGGTGGTAAGGTAATGAGAATTACAATGTGGTCCCGGAACAATCTACACCAGGATATGTATGTGTGTATGTGTGTGTGATATGCAAACGAAGATTCCTAGCCAGACCCCAGAATCCATTAAGTCAGAATCTTGAGGAGCTGTACAGAAGCAGCATTTAAACAAATAAATAACTTCCCAAGTGATTCTTAGAATGGGAAAGGAGCTTAAAAAATACCCAAGCTAAGATCCCAGACCAGACCAATTTCATCACCTATGATATCAGATTTCCAGCAGCCGCAGCAGAGCCCTGCGTATTTTTGTTCTTAAAGTCTCCTCTCCGTGATTCTACTGTTTGAGAGCCACTGACAAGAGGGATCAAGTGGGGATAACCTAGAGGGAAAAAGTCTAGGTGAGCACGAGCAACGAACGAGGTGGGGGAAGGTGTCTGCAGTATCTGAAGGCTTGTCTGTCTCCAGGACAGGACCAGGACTGGTGGTATAAGTATTCATGGTTTTTTAAATCCAAGCAGTGATTTTCCTTCTTTTCATTTTTTCTTACTTCCCTTGCTCCTTCTTTCCCTATCAAGAAAGGACATTTGAAATGACCTAGTCCAACCCTTTCAGTCTGTAAAGAAATTAGTGGTTAAAAAGGTAAAGTGAGTAGGGGCGCCTGGGTGCCTCAGTAGGTTAAGGCTCCGACTTTGGCTCAAGTCATGATCCAGCTGTTGGTGAGTTCGAGCCCAGGGTCTGGCCCTGTGCTGAGGGCTCAGAGCCTGGAGCCTGCTTCAGATTCTGTTTCCCTCTCTCTCTGCCCAACCCCCGCTGGCGCTCGGCCTCTCTCTCTCTCTCTCTCTCTCTCTCTCTCAAAAATAAATAAACATTAAAAAAAGTTAAAAAAGGTAAAGTGAGTTGGCCAAGGTCAACTAAGATTTTCTCATCCCAACCCGACAACACAAAGTAAAACGAGACATTCTTCCCGTTTCTAGTGTCCACTGCACCACAAAGACATTTAAATTCCACTCTGATTTCGGTTGTAGGCAAAATGAAAATGAGAAAGGAAACTGGTTACTCTTCAAAAAAGCGTGCTTCTTCAAAAAAGTAGGCAGGCTTTAAGTGAGGAACTGGCATTTTAAGGGACTCATTAAATTTGAAGTCTGATGTTCATCTACAGATGAAATCTAGACTCTGGAGTTTTGATGTTGATACCGCTCAATTCAAGCTTAATCTAATAAACGGCCGGTCCCCAACAGCTCCCCGCTCCCCGCCCCCTGCCCCCTGCACCTCCCGGAGCTCCAAGAGAGCTGGCGTGGGCCTTGGCGTGGGCAAGGTGGTTGTCTCGTTGGGCAGACTAGCCCGACCGCTCGAGGGTGCGGGCTCCGCGCGGTCGGCTGCTCCGGGACAGTCAGGGGAGGGTTCTTTCAGGAGGGAGGCTTCCGTCCAAGTCTTGAAGAAATGGCAAGATTTGGATACCACGAGAGGAAATAGCGAGCTGGCAGGGGACTAGCCAGGACAAAGGCCCAGGGATAGTCGCAATGGGGGAGCCTTGGCATCGAAATATCTTCTAGAGCTCGAGTGGTTCCAAGGTTGCCCGGTTCCCTTAAGTAGCTGGAGAGAAAAATTGGGAGGGCAATCAAAGCTCCGTAGAGGAAAGCCAGAGCCGGGAGGGCTTGGCGGCAGGTGAATCTCGTTTTCCCGCGATGGGCGGTGAGGCTGGTAACCCAGGTGGAGACCCTGCACAGCCTCGGAAGCTAGTGCAGCTCAGGAGGAGAAAGGACGTCAAATTAGGGCGCTGCCCGCTCTCCTGCGCGAACGCGGCCGCCACCTTCCCGGACGGCTGGGGAACCGGGTCCGAGCGCGTCCCCTCCGGGCACCATCCCGCGGCGCGGGTGGGGCCGGTCTCCCGTCACACCCTCGTCAGCCCCCCTCCTCCCCCGCTCCCAGCAGTTCCCGCGAGCCTCCGGGCGCCGGGCTCGGCAGGATCCCTCCCTCCCCACCGGCCTCGGGGCTCCGGCTCGGGCGCCGGGGCCTTGGGGCGGGTCCCTGCAGCCCGCACCTGCCCCCGTGGGCGGAGCGCGGCGGCGACGCTCTGCCCCAGCCTCTGCCACCCGCCGCGCTAACCGCGCGGCTCTCCAACACCCCCGCCCCGCCTGCTGCCAGCGCACCTCCGCTCCTCGGTGCCCGTCCTCCCTCCGCGAGCGGTCGGTTCGTCCCTCTGCCGGTCCTGAGCCGCGGCGCCTCGCACTTCTGACTCGAGTCCCCGCCGCCTCGCGCCATGGAGCCGGCCGCGGGCAGCGAGCGCCGCAGCCCCCCGGGCCCCGCGGTCCCGGCGCCGCCCCGGGGCCACGAGCCCTCGGCCGCCGCCCCCGGCCCGGGCCCGCAGAACTACCCAGCGCGAGAGACGCCCAAGCCCGACGAGGAGCGGCAGCTGCGGATCAGCGAGAGCGGCCAGTTCAGCGACGGGCTGGAGGATCGAGGTGAGCGCACGCCGGCACGGCCCCTTTCTGCCGGCCGGCCGGCGAGGCGAGGCGAGGAGCCGCTGCTCCGGGCGCGCCTCTCCCGACTCGCAGGTTGGCGGGGCGCGGTGCTCGGCGCCTCGGGGCGCTCGGGGGCGCGGGGCCGGGACTTCCCCGCGAGGGCGCGGAGCGCGGCAGCCCCACCTCCCGGGGCCGGCACCGCCCGGGCGCCGCTCCTTCCCCGGAGCCCCAGAACCGGGCAGCCTCCGGGCCGACCCCGCGCGGGCCCGTGCTCTCCTTTCGGCCAGCCCGCTGGAAAAGTTTGCGGGGGGGCGTTTTTTTTGCTTGTGGAGCCCCGTGCTCCCGGGGGACTGAGGGCCTGGCTCAGCTCGGAGGGTCCTGAGCTCAGTACATCCTCCTTCCAAGCCCCCTTCGACCCCCGGCGGCTCCCCGGAAGAACTTCCGTCTGCGGGTTTAGCCTCGGGGAGCTGGTCCATAGAGCCTAGCTGGCTGCCCTGGAGAGGCAAGTCCGGCGGCCCCCGGCCCTCACTTACAGGGGATCCAGTTTACCACGGGTCGCTGCCCCGGTGATGGGAGCAGAGGACCGGGGCACTTGTGCTTGGACCACCAACTTCCTCTGGATGGATGCCACTGAAATCTGGTGCTTTTTGGAGCGCACGTCCCCAGCCCCTCCTGAGACACTGGCCTGGAATCCCGAGAACGTCCCTTTCCTGGGAGGCCAACCCTAACTTCCCGACACACAGCCGATGCCCCCTTTGAGTTGCCCGCACGAAACCGGAGAGACTCCGTTGTTCATTCCCGTGCCTCTTCTCCTCCATCCCTCTTTCCCTCCCTGCTTCGTTTCCTTTCCGCCTGGAGGGAGCCGTTTTCTTGGCCACGTCTATATTCTCTGCTTCTTAATCCAAATTCAGCTCGGCCCCCTCAAAAAGGACTCGGTGGTTGGGCTAAAACCGGTTAGTGGCCGAAGCGGCATTCTTGCAGCCAGGCCCTTTTCAGGGGGAGCCGGCTCATCGCCACTCCACCCCCTTTTCTTGGAAGCCTTATTTTGTTGGCTGTGGCGGATTTTTATATTTTCGTCTTAGCAGGTTTTCCGTCCTATTCTTAGTATCTCCTGTACATTTTTATTCCGGTTTAGTGTTCGGATGCACGATCTTTTTCCTCTTAGAAATTTTAAACTGTGGCATGTGAGATAGAATGACATGGAAACAGCAATCCCAGAGAACCGGCCGGGATTGCTCCGGGAGAGCTGGGGCTGTTCCAGTCATAACCTCTGTTGCGGTTCCTCTCCCCCCTGTTCCGACACAACTAGTTACTGTGATAGAGCCGAAGGTGGGTGACATCACCAGCACCCGACAAAACCCATCGGTTTTATTATGGGGCACGTTACTTACCTTTCCCTCTCTGCAACTAATATTGTAGGATTTAAACATTTTGTATGGAAGAGCAACAGAAGTCGTCTGGGCTGAGCTTATTTTTGTTGCATTGCAGGTCATTTGTAAAAGCTGGCCTATTTCTCCCCACCCCACAAAACGGCAGGAGGAGAAAAAAGTGCCAGGGCGAGTTAATATTTAGCATCATTTTGTAGCTCGTGCTCAAGTGTAACAAGCCCTTGTGAATTAAATCTTAGGGTCCTTTTTCACTGGTCAAGTGAATGTCATTTTCCATTATATTATAGCATGAAAGCATTCACTGTTTATAAACTGTCACTGTGTGAAAGCACTGTATATCACACACAGCCTCTCTGTTAGGATGGACCCTGTCCTCCAAAGAACCCAGTGCCGTGTGGCATTGAAAGCTGAAAGTCAGTGTGACATTCTTTTGTTTGACCTATTGCTGACAGGAAAGAGTTAATGATGGATGAATCATTTTTATTAAATAGACCAGGTTACCTGGGGAGGTTTATTGTAATTTTTTGTGTTTGTGTTATTTTTTCTTAAGGGGCTGCATCTTTCCCATATCGATTTTTTGTATCCCTTGGGAACAGTTCGATTGCAGCTACCTTTTCCCTAATGGTGAGAGGGTTCGGGGAGGAGGAAGCCAAAGCACTCGCCTGCTGTGCATCTCTCCATCATGCCTGGCTTGCTTTTTTCTAGGCCTAAATATCTATAGGGTGTGTGTGTGGGTGGGGGAGGGGGTGGGTACCCTGGACATGTTACCTGTATTTGTCCTTGTCCTAACTTCCTTTGGAGCTATTAGACCTGGTTGCAGACTGTGTCTAACTCCCATCAAAAGCTTGCTTTGTTAGCCAGTATTTTAGGACTTTAGAGGTATTTTCCCCTTAGAAGTGATGTGGGCTGCTTCCCAGAAACCCAGCTAGCTGATAGTGCAGTGCCATTTGGTTGAGCCTTGCAGTCAGGGAGCAAGAGTTCTGTGGTCTAATACTTATAGGGGTTAGACACCCCATAAATAGGCTAAGTTTATCTTGGGATTTCCACCCCCATTCTTTTAATATCCACTCTTCTTAACACAAGTATTTTCCCTTCATTCTGCTCCAAATCCTAAGTAGGCTTAGAGTGTTACATGCTTCTGCATTTCTTACTACCTTTCTATATAATAAAAATTCCCCATTTTTCCAGAAAATCCAAGTGTGACTATTATGAGAAAGCAATTGGGACTAATTCATACTAGCATGGAAATGACTAATGGCTTCAACCTAACCACATATATTTGCATTTCCCTCTCAAATCCTAAGTTATCAGTCTTTCATTCATACAGTGCTTAAGCTTACTAATGTCAGGCCCAGATTACTAATATATGGAATCTGAGTGAGATTGGAAATCTGCATGTGGAGGCCAACTATGTTTAGGAAGGGACACAGCCCTGCATGCAATAAGCGGCCTGCCTTAGCTTCTCTAGGCTGGGCTGCCTTTTACTTATGAAGCACAGCTTCCTGAAAACTTTAGGAATCCTCCTCACTGCTTGTGAGTTCGCATGCAGCCAGTGTGGGGCAGAGGTAGAGGCACCTGTATGTAGACAGGTCATTAATGGGTCTTCCTAGGTCATCATACTCCCCTTGGAGGAGGAGAAGTTTTTCCATTCTACGGGGAAAACCAGTAGGAGGAGATGATAAACAAAGGTTGGAAATGGGGAAGTACCTGCCTTCTTGGACAGTCTTTGCATTACAATTATTCCAATTTTTATTTTTTTATTGAAATGTTTTTTAATGTTAATTTTTTTATTTTTGAGAGACAGAGTACGAGTGGGGGGAGGAACAGAGAGAGAGACAGACAGACAGACAGACACAAAATCTGAAGCAGGCTCCAGGCGCTGAGCTCTCAGCACAGAGCCCGATGTGGGGCTCAGACCCCACGGGCTGCAGGCTCATGACCTGAGCTGAAGTCAGTTGCTTCACCAACTGAGCCACCCAGGCACCCCTAATTTTGAAATGGAAAATCTCTCGTGGGGGACACACACAGGATCAGATCTGGGGAAAGATCTCCAGTCCTGCTGCTTTGAGGACTCAGGTGCCCTCTTAGGGCAGTGCAGCCCACGTGCGCCGACCCCCGAGACTCCTTCAGCAGAGTGCTGGTTCGCTGTGGGGTGAAGCATGTGGCAGGTGTGTGTGGTCAGGACCAGTCCTATTGTTGCAAACAGCTGGCTTTGGAAAGAAAAATAAATGTTATACGGTAGAATGGAAAACCCAGATCATTGTCCTTTATCTTAGAAAATTAAATCCTCTAAAAGGAACCTTGTTTTTACCCCCAGTGGATAAGCCTCTTAAGATTGTTGGTGTCAGAATACGTAGCAAATGAACTGCTTATTTGAGTCAGTACGTGAGTGTTACAGCTTCACTTCTCAAAATCAATTGTCCAGAATGAAAGGAAAATTTTTATGTCCTTCTGGAAAAGGAAAATAAATGATTGGGAGGCTGTAGGACTCACTTGATCTAGGTTGACTAGAACAGGAGACTGGGGTGATTGTCGTTGAAAATTAGAATAAGGTGTTGTATGGTAGCTAGGGGAAAAGTAGACAAAGGGAAAAAAACAGACAAGGGATTTTAATTTGAAATCATTTGTACCTAAGGCAGAATTTGAGAAGAGAGGTTTTTTCTTTTTTCATTCAAGTACATGTATTAAAGAAGGTTTGGGGAGATTTTTACAGTGAGGTAATAGAGATGTGTTTATATCTACCTTTTGCAACCTTCTCTACCTTTTGCTCTGATGTAAATCTACAGGTTTTGATTATTTAAAAATCTCTGGGCTGTAGGCTGGGTTCATTGGGCGGTCTCCTTGACATTTCCTCTTGCTTTGTTTAAGGACTTGTTCAAAGTGCTTGAGTCTGGGTAGTAAATGGAATTGAGAAGTTTTAACAGGGTCTTTGTTGTAATTTTTGAAGAGGGTGCAGTATTCAGCAGCCAGAAGCTGAGTGTGCCGCCCCCCTGGTCAAATGGGATGATGTATTTTACGCGGTGTGCCAGGTGTGATCTGTTGCATGCTATGAGACACTGTACAAATGGGTGCCTAGGCTTTGACCACCTATTTCTTCATCATTTGGAGCTGTTAGGATGAAGCTTCTCCACCTCTGAAAGGTGTATTGTGGGCTATTCAGCCAGAGATGTTGTTCTAAACTCCTATTGATACGGAATGCGTCACTGAATTTGGTTCTTCATGCAACTAAGAGATGCCATATACGATCTATTTCCAAAGAAGAAGAAAAAGTATAAATCAGGATCATGCTCAAGATGGTTTAGCCCTCAACCCAAGGCAAATGAAGCTTGAGCCTTGCCTCTTAAGACATCATGAATTTCTATTGGTGTCAAGGACCCTCAACATTGAAAGCATCGGAGACAAAATCAAATCTTTCTTACACATGGCTTGCCCAGAAAGTGACCTCCAGTTTTAGCTTTCTTTAATCTGAGAGTTGTTTGACATAGCTTTGATACAAAGCGATACATACTGTAGAGCAGAAAGAGAAGGGAAGAAAACATGGCCTATAATGTAGGCCTGATGACCGTTGTTGGTTGTGATCAAAGAGAAATCCTCCTTCTCTTCCTGTTAATTGTTGAAGGGAGCAATGAAGGTATTTGGGGTCCGTGACTCTTTGGGAAAAGTTTCTTCGACCAAGTTGGGGCGGTGCTGGTGGATCAATGCAAATCAATGCCTACAGCTGAGGAGCCTGAATGCCTAGTTGAACGTGGACTAATTGTGCTGTTTTCTTAACTGAAGGGCCTTGTTAGGGCAACACTTACATAGCTGAGTTAATATGAGGGCAGGGGATGACCGATATGGTGAGTGGGTCTGTGGGCTCCTTCTAAAGTGTACCAATGCTGTCACACTGCAGGAATCCATGTCCCGTATTGCTATAGCCTATGATTTTTCACGAGATGCCATAGAGCCTGATTTCCATGTGAACTCTCCTAATTGTTAAAACACAGCGTGGGCCAAACAAAACACATCTTGGCCCACAGGCTGTCAGTTTGCAATCCTTGGATAAGAAAGTGTAGCTCTGGCTGTGGGTTTCTTAATAAGGAAATGTCTAACTTCCTTTTCTCCTTGTTTTTGTCAGGCTTACTAGAAAGCAGCACTCGACTCAAACCTCACGAAGCCCAGAACTACCGAAAGAAGGCGTTGTGGGTCTCCTGGTTCTCCATTATTGTCACCCTGGCCCTGGCGGTGGCTGCCTTTAGTAAGTAGCCCGAGTCCTGCTGATCGATCCGTGCTGCTGTTGTGTGTTTTATTCTTTAACTCCTGTGGGATGTGCTTTTGCTTTTAGTTGACTATTATTGACGAGTAAATTTTTGTAGATGGTAAGAGAGTCAGGGTACTTATAAATTAGTAAAATGGCTTCTCGGCAGAGAGAAGAGGTGGTTAAGAAGAAATGGAGAGGGATACTGGGAGCCTTGCCTCTCATCAGTATGTCGGTTTGTGGCAGTGAATTCTGGCTGCCAGCTTGAATAGGGAAAATACTCTCTTGGTGGATGCCTTCAGCTTGGGCTGACATGTGACAAATCTATATCCTTGAGATTTGTATTTTGAGCCTAATGCAACCAGATGAGTACAATATTACAGTACATCCTCTCTCTGCCCCTTATATCTGTGTAAGGTTTGGATGAAAATCATGTGCACATTTTAATGAAAGAGAAATGGGAGGTCCTTTGTCAAGTTTTCACTGGCAATGCAAACAAAAACATTTATTACAATCAAGAAAAACTAAGATAATTGAACACTTTCTGCTTATGGATAATCTATTTCTGTCTGTGGATAATCCTGTTTGGGTGTTAGGAAGCCCTCTGACGTGCATTTTCTCAGCTAACATTTGCAGCCTGAAGAAATGTGCATGTGCTATTAATTCTTATTAATTGTGCAGTGGTTTATAAGCTTAAGCAATGACATTAAGTTTCATCTCAACCTTGGTAGAAACCACCATGTTTTTTAATGCTGGGGTAAGAGGAATGTACTTTGTGCATTTTGTGATTAATTCATTACCTTAACAGGAAGATCTATATTCTTAGTGATAAGTGTCATGCAAGATGTCTCATGTGACATTCCTCAGTGGGAGAAGAAAGGGCTGTGTCTGCTGGAAGGGCTGTGTCTGCTCTGTGTGTGTTTAAAATTCTATTCTGCACAGATTGGCTGCTGGAAGGTGGTGTTGGCTCCCAAGAGGCAATATTAGAATTTGACCAAATGCTCCCTGCAAAACTAGGCATATATTACTTGACGCAGTTTATATTGGAAACACTGTACCTTATCTTGGCTCTAGAAAAAGCCAAACATTTAGAAGCAGAGGGTAATGCATTTCAGAGTATAAACATTTACAGTGAGCCAGAAATCTAATCAAGAGAAATTCTGATTCCTGAAAATAGCTCTTCCTTCCTCTTGCCTCCTTTTTTTTTTTTTTTTTTTTTTAAATGCTAAAGCAAGAATAACAAGTCCCTTTGAGGTCCCTGGAGGGTAATTTGGTTGTGGTGGCTGGTGGTGGGCTCTGGATCCACACCATCATTTACATATGTAAAGAAAGAGATGGTATGAGGGGTGGTGATTTCCCAATAGAATAATAGTTATTCAGACTTGTCCATGTGCCTAATAGAGCTGTTTTGATTTTATCATATGGGTGTTTGAATGAGGACGTGACTGTGAAGAAATACTGAACAAGCCTT